>NC_138105.1:2500-2402500 GCF_964146895.1 Miniopterus schreibersii
TATCTCTAACCCTAGCCCTCAACATAACCCTAACCCTAGGTCCAATCGTAACCCTAACCGTATCTCTAACCCTAGCCCTCAACATAACCCTAACCCTAGGTCCAATCGTAACCATAACCGGATCTCTAACCCTTGCCCTCAACATAACCCTAACCCTAGGTCCAATCGTGACCCTAACCGTATCTCTAACCCTAGCCCTCAACATAACCCTAACCCAAGGTCCAATCGTGACCCTAACCGGATCTCTAACCCTAGCCCTCAACATAACCCTAACCCTAGGTCCAATCGTTACCCTAACCGGATGTCTAACCCTGGCCCTCAACATAACCCTAACCCTAGGTCCAATCGTGACCCTAACGGGATCTCTAACCCTAGCCCTCAACATAACCCTAACCCTAGGTGCAATCGTAACCCTACCCGGATCTCTAACCCTAGCCCTCAACATAACCCTAACCCTAGGTCCAATCGTAAGCCTAACCGGATCTCTAACCCTAGCCCTCAACATAACCCTAACCCTAGGTCCAATCGTAAGCCTAACCGGATCTCTAACCCAAGCCCTCAACATAACCCTAACCCTAGGTCCAATAGTAACCCTAACCGTCTCTCTACCCCTAGCCCTCAACATAACCCTAACCCTAGGTCCAATCGTGACCCTAACCGGATCACTAACCCTAGCCCTCAACATAACCCTTACCCAAGTCCAATCGTGACCCTAACCGGATCTATATCCCTAGCCCTCAACATAACCCTAACCCTAGGTCCAATCGTGACCCTAACCGGATCTCTCTGACCCTAGCCCTCAACATAACCCTAACCCTAGGTTCAATCGTAACCCTCACCGTCTCTCTGACCCTAGCCCTCAACATATCCCTAACCGTAGGTCCAATCGTAACCCTAACCGGATCTCTAAACCTAGACCTCAAAATAACCCTAACACTAGGTCCAATCGTAACCCTAAACGGGTCTCTAACCCTAGCCCTCAACATAATCCTAACCCTAAGTCCAATCGTAACCGTAACCGGATCTCTAACCCTAGGCCTCAACATAACCCTAACCCTAGGTCCAATCGTAACCCTAACCGGATCTCTAAACCTAGCCCTCAACATAACCCTAACCCTAGGTCAAATCGTAACCGTAACCGGATCTCTAACCCTAGCCCTCAACATAACCCTAACCCTAGGTCCAATCGTGACCCTAACCGGATCTCTAACCCTGCCCTCAACATAACCCTAACCCTAGGTCCAATCGTAACCCTAACCGGATCTCTAAACCTAGCCGTCAACATAACCATAACCCTAGGTCCAATCGTGACCCTAACCGGATCTCTAACCCTAACCCTCAACATAACCCATACCCAAGGTACAATCGTGACCCTAACCGGATCTCTAACCCTAGCCCTCAACATCACCCTAACCCTAGGTCCAATCGTAACCCTAACCGGATCTCTAACCCTAGCCCTCAACATAACCCTAACCCTAGGTCCAATCGTAACCCGAACCGTATCTCTAACACTAGCCCTCAACATAACCCTAACCCTAGTTCCAATCGTAACCCTAACCGGATCTCTAACCCTAGACCTCAACATAACCCTAACCCTAGGTCCAATCGTGACCCTAACCGTATCTCTAACCCTAGCCCTCAACATAACCCTAACCCTAGGTCCAATCGTGACCCTAACTGGATCTCTAACCCTAGCACTCAACATAACCCTAACCCTAGGTGCAATCGTAACCCTACCCGGATCTCTAACCCTAGCCCTCAACATAACCCTAACCCTAGGTCCAATCGGAACCCTAACCAGATCTCTAACCCTAGCCCTCAACATAACCCTAACCCTAGGTCCAATCGGAACCCTACCCGTATCTCTAACCCTAGCCCTCAACATTACCCTAACCCTAGGTCCAATCGTAACCCTAACCGGATCTCTAACCCTAGCCCTCAACATAACCCTAACCCTAGGTCCAATCGGAACCCTAACCGTCTCTCTAACCCTAGCCCTCAACATAACCCTAACCCTAGGTCCAATCGTAACCCTAACCGGATCTCTAACCCTAGCCCTCAACATAACCCTAACCCTAGGTCCAATCGTAACCCTAACCGGATCTCTAACCCTAGCCCTCAACATAACCCTAACCCTAGGTCCAATTGTAACCCTAACCGGATCTCTAACCCTAGCCCTCAACATAACCCTAACCCTAGGTCCAATCGTGACCCTAACCGGATCTCTAACCCTGCCCTCAACATAACCCTAACCCTAGGTCCAATCGTAACCCTAACCATCTCTCTAACCCTAGCCCTCAACATAACCCTAACCCTAGGTCCAATCGTAACCCTAACCGTCTCTCTAACCCTAGCCCTCAACATAACCCTAACCCTAGGTCCAATCGTAACCGTAACCGGATCTCTAACCCTAGCCCTCAACATAACCCTAACCCTAGGTCCAATCGTAACCCTAACCGGATCTCTAAACCTAGCCCTCAACATAACCCTAACCCTAGGTCCAATCGTAACCCTAAATGTCTCTCTAACCCTAGCCCTCAACATAACCCTAACCCTAGGTCCAATAGTGACCCTAACGGATCTCTAACCCTAGCCCTCAACATAACCCTAACCGTAGGTCCAATCGTGACCCTAACCGTCTCTCTAACCCTAGCCCTCAACATAACCCTAACCCTAGGTCCAATCTGAACCCTAACCGTCTCTCAACACTAGCCCTCAACATAACCCTAACCCTAGGTCCAATCGTAACCCTAACCGGATCTCTAAACCTAGCCCTCAACATAACCCTAACCCTAGGTCCAATCGTAACCCTAAATGTCTCTCTAACCCTAGCCCTCAACATAACCCTAACCCTAGGTCCAATAGTGACCCTACCGGATCTCTAACCCTAGCCCTCAACATAACCCTAACCGTAGGTCCAATCGTGACCCTAACCGTCTCTCTAACCCTAGCCCTCAACATAACCCTAACCCTAGGTCCAATCTGAACCCTAACCGTCTCTCAACACTAGCCCTCAACATAACCCTAACCCTAGGTCCAATCGGAACCCTAACCGTCTCTCTAACCCTAGCCCTGAACATACCCCTAACCCTAGGTCCAATCGTAACCCTAACCGGATCTCTAACCCTAGCCCTCAACATAACCCTAACCCTAGGTCCAATCGTAACCCTAACCGGATCTCTAAACCTAGCCCTCAACATAACCCTAACCCTAGGTCCAATCGTATCCCTAACCGTCTCTCTAACCCTAGCCCTCAACATAACCCTAACCCTAGGTCCAATCGTGACCATAACCGGATCTCTAACCCTAGCCCTCAACATAACCCTAACCCTAGGTCCAATCGTAACCCTAACCGGATCTCTAACCCTAGCCCTCAACATAACCCTAACCCTAGGTCCAATCGTGACCCTAACCGGATCTCTAACCCTAGCCCTCATCATAACCCTAACCCAAGTCCAATCGTCACCCTAACCGGACCTATATCCCTAGCCCTCAACATAACCCTAACCCTAGGTCCAATCGTAACCCTAACCGTCTCTCTAACCCTAGCCGTCAACATAACCCTAACCCTAAGTCCAAACGTGATCCTAACCGGATCTCTAACCCTAGCCCTCAACATCACCCTAACCCTAGGTCCAATCGTAACCCTAACCGGATCTCTAACCCTAGCCATCAACATAACCCTAACCCTAAGTCCAAATGTGATCCTAACCGGATCTCTAACCCTAGCCGTCAACATAACCGTAACCCAAAGTACAATCGTGACCCTAACCGTATCTCTAACCCTAGCCCTCAACATAACCCTAACCCTAGGTCCAATCGTAACCCTAACCGTATCTCTAACCCTAGCCCTCAACATAACCCTAACCCTAGGTCCAATCGTAACCATAACCGGATCTCTAACCCTTGCCCTCAACATAACCCTAACCCTAGGTCCAATCGTGACCCTAACCGTATCTCTAACCCTAGCCCTCAACATAACCCTAACCCAAGGTCCAATCGTGACCCTAACCGGATCTCTAACCCTAGCCCTCAACATAACCCTAACCCTAGGTCCAATCGTTACCCTAACCGGATGTCTAACCCTGGCCCTCAACATAACCCTAACCCTAGGTCCAATCGTGACCCTAACTGGATCTCTAAACCTAGCCCTCAACATAACCCTAACCCTAGGTGCAATCGTAACCCTACCCGGATCTCTAACCCTAGCCCTCAACATAACCCTAACCCTAGGTCCAATCGTAAGCCTAACCGGATCTCTAACCCTAGCCCTCAACATAACCCTAACCCTAGGTCCAATCGTAAGCCTAACCGGATCTCTAACCCAAGCCCTCAACATAACCCTAACCCTAGGTCCAATAGTAACCCTAACCGTCTCTCTACCCCTAGCCCTCAACATAACCCTAACCCTAGGTCCAATCGTGACCCTAACCGGATCACTAACCCTAGCCCTCAACATAACCCTTACCCAAGTCCAATCGTGACCCTAACCGGATCTATATCCCTAGCCCTCAACATAACCCTAACCCTAGGTCCAATCGTGACCCTAACCGGATCTCTCTGACCCTAGCCCTCAACATAACCCTAACCCTAGGTTCAATCGTAACCCTCACCGTCTCTCTGACCCTAGCCCTCAACATATCCCTAACCGTAGGTCCAATCGTAACCCTAACCGGATCTCTAAACCTAGACCTCAAAATAACCCTAACACTAGGTCCAATCGTAACCCTAAACGGGTCTCTAACCCTAGCCCTCAACATAATCCTAACCCTAAGTCCAATCGTAACCGTAACCGGATCTCTAACCCTAGGCCTCAACATAACCCTAACCCTAGGTCCAATCGTAACCCTAACCGGATCTCTAAACCTAGCCCTCAACATAACCCTAACCCTAGGTCAAATCGTAACCGTAACCGGATCTCTAACCCTAGCCCTCAACATAACCCTAACCCTAGGTCCAATCGTGACCCTAACCGGATCTCTAACCCTGCCCTCAACATAACCCTAACCCTAGGTCCAATCGTAACCCTAACCGGATCTCTAAACCTAGCCGTCAACATAACCATAACCCTAGGTCCAATCGTGACCCTAACCGGATCTCTAACCCTAGCCCTCAACATAACCCATACCCAAGGTACAATCGTGACCCTAACCGGATCTCTAACCCTAGCCCTCAACATCACCCTAACCCTAGGTCCAATCGTAACCCTAACCGGATCTCTAACCCTAGCCCTCAACATAACCCTAACCCTAGGTCCAATCGTAACCCGAACCGTATCTCTAACACTAGCCCTCAACATAACCCTAACCCTATTTCCAATCGTAACCCTAACCGGATCTCTAACCCTAGACCTCAACATAACCCTAACCCTAGGTCCAATCGTGACCCTAACCGTATCTCTAACCCTAGCCCTCAACATAACCCTAACCCTAGGTCCAATCGTGACCCTAACTGGATCTCTAACCCTAGCCCTCAACATAACCCTAACCCTAGGTGCAATCGTAACCCTACCCGGATCTCTAACCCTAGCCCTCAACATAACCCTAACCCTAGGTCCAATCGGAACCCTAACCAGATCTCTAACCCTAGCCCTCAACATAACCCTAACCCTAGGTCCAATCGGAACCCTACCCGTATCTCTAACCCTAGCCCTCAACATAACCCTAACCCTAGGTCCAATCGTAACCCTAACCGGATCTCTAACCCTAGCCCTCAACATAACCCTAACCCTAGGTCCAATCGGAACCCTAACCGTCTCTCTAACCCTAGCCCTCAACATAACCCTAACCCTAGGTCCAATCGTAACCCTAACCGGATCTCTAACCCTAGCCCTCAACATAACCCTAACCCTAGGTCCAATCGTAACCCTACCCGTATCTCTAACCCTAGCCCTCAACATAACCCTAACCCTAGGTCCAATCGTAACCCTAACCGGATCTCTAACCCTAGCCCTCAACATAACCCTAACCCTAGGTCCAATCGGAACCCTAACCGTCTCTCTAACCCTAGCCCTCAACATAACCCTAACCCTAGGTCCAATTGTAACCCTAATCGGATCTATAACCCTAGCCCTCAACATAACCCTAACCCTAGGTACAATCGTGACCCTAACCGTCTCTCTAACCCTAGCCTTCAACATAACCCTAACCCTAGGTCCAATCGTAACCCTAACCGTCTCTCTAACCCTAGCCCTCAACATAACCCTAACCCTAGGTCCAATCGTAACCGTAACCGGATCTCTAACCCTAGCCCTCAACATAACCCTAACCCTAGGTCCAATCGTAACCCTAACCGGATCTCTAAACCTAGCCCTCAACATAACCCTAACCCTAGGTCCAATCGTAACCCTAAATGTCCCTCTAACCCTAGCCCTCAACATAACCCTAACCCTAGGTCCAATAGTGACCCTACCGGATCTCTAACCCTAGCCCTCAACATAACCCTAACCGTAGGTCCAATCGTGACCCTAACCGTCTCTCTAACCCTAGCCCTCAACATAACCCTAACCCTAGGTCCAATCTGAACCCTAACCGTCTCTCAACACTAGCCCTCAACATAAACCTAACCCTAGGTCCAATCGTAACCCTAACCGGATCTCTAACCCTAGCCCTCAACATACCCCTAACCCTAGGTCCAATCGTAACCCTAACCGGATCTCTAAACCTAGCCCTAAACATAACCCTAACCCAAGTCCAATCGTCACCCTAACCGGATCTATATCCCTAGCCCTCAACATAACCCTAACCCTAGGTCCAATCGTAACCCTAACCGTCTCTCTAACCCTAGCCGTCAACATAACCCTAACCCTAAGTCCAAACGTGATCCTAACCGGATCTCTAACCCTAGCCCTCAACATCACCCTAACCCTAGGTCCAATCGTAACCCTAACCGGATCTCTAACCCTAGCCATCAACATAACCCTAACCCTAAGTCCAAATGTGATCCTAACCGGATCTCTAACCCTAGCCGTCAACATAACCGTAACCCAAAGTACAATCGTGACCCTAACCGTATCTCTAACCCTAGCCCTCAACATAACCCTAACCCTAGGTCCAATCGTAACCCTAACCGTATCTCTAACCCTAGCCCTCAACATAACCCTAACCCTAGGTCCAATCGTAACCATAACCGGATCTCTAACCCTTGCCCTCAACATAACCCTAACCCTAGGTCCAATCGTGACCCTAACCGTATCTCTAACCCTAGCCCTCAACATAACCCTAACCCAAGGTCCAATCGTGACCCTAACCGGATCTCTAACCCTAGCCCTCAACATAACCCTAACCCTAGGTCCAATCGTTACCCTAACCGGATGTCTAACCCTGGCCCTCAACATAACCCTAACCCTAGGTCCAATCGTGACCCTAACTGGATCTCTAAACCTAGCCCTCAACATAACCCTAACCCTAGGTGCAATCGTAACCCTACCCGGATCTCTAACCCTAGCCCTCAACATAACCCTAACCCTAGGTCCAATCGTAAGCCTAACCGGATCTCTAACCCTAGCCCTCAACATAACCCTAACCCTAGGTCCAATCGTAAGCCTAACCGGATCTCTAACCCAAGCCCTCAACATAACCCTAACCCTAGGTCCAATAGTAACCCTAACCGTCTCTCTACCCCTAGCCCTCAACATAACCCTAACCCTAGGTCCAATCGTGACCCTAACCGGATCACTAACCCTAGCCCTCAACATAACCCTTACCCAAGTCCAATCGTGACCCTAACCGGATCTATATCCCTAGCCCTCAACATAACCCTAACCCTAGGTTCAATCGTAACCCTCACCGTCTCTCTGACCCTAGCCCTCAACATATCCCTAACCGTAGGTCCAATCGTAACCCTAACCGGATCTCTAAACCTAGACCTCAAAATAACCCTAACACTAGGTCCAATCGTAACCCTAAACGGGTCTCTAACCCTAGCCCTCAACATAATCCTAACCCTAAGTCCAATCGTAACCGTAACCGGATCTCTAACCCTAGGCCTCAACATAACCCTAACCCTAGGTCCAATCGTATCCCTAACCGGATCTCTAAACCTAGCCCTCAACATAACCCTAACCCTAGGTCAAATCGTAACCGTAACCGGATCTCTAACCCTAGCCCTCAACATAACCCTAACCCTAGGTCCAATCGTGACCCTAACCGGATCTCTAACCCTGCCCTCAACATAACCCTAACCCTAGGTCCAATCGTAACCCTAACCGGATCTCTAAACCTAGCCGTCAACATAACCATAACCCTAGGTCCAATCGTGACCCTAACCGGATCTCTAACCCTAGCCCTCAACATAACCCATACCCAAGGTACAATCGTGACCCTAACCGGATCTCTAACCCTAGCCCTCAACATCACCCTAACCCTAGGTCCAATCGTAACCCTAACCGGATCTCTAACCCTAGCCCTCAACATAACCCTAACCCTAGGTCCAATCGTAACCCGAACCGTATCTCTAACACTAGCCCTCAACATAACCCTAACCCTAGTTCCAATCGTAACCCTAACCGGATCTCTAACCCTAGACCTCAACATAACCCTAACCCTAGGTCCAATCGTGACCCTAACCGTATCTCTAACCCTAGCCCTCAACATAACCCTAACCCTAGGTCCAATCGTGACCCTAACTGGATCTCTAACCCTAGCACTCAACATAACCCTAACCCTAGGTGCAATCGTAACCCTACCCGGATCTCTAACCCTAGCCCTCAACATAACCCTAACCCTAGGTCCAATCGGAACCCTAACCAGATCTCTAACCCTAGCCCTCAACATAACCCTAACCCTAGGTCCAATCGGAACCCTACCCGTATCTCTAACCCTAGCCCTCAACATAACCCTAACCCTAGGTCCAATCGTAACCCTAACCGGATCTCTAACCCTAGCCCTCAACATAACCCTAACCCTAGGTCCAATCGGAACCCTAACCGTCTCTCTAACCCTAGCCATCAACATAACCCTAACCCTAGGTCCAATCGTAACCCTAACCGGATCTCTAACCCTAGCCCTCAACATAACCCTAACCCTAGGTCCAATCGTAACCCTAACCGGATCTCTAACCCTAGCCCTCAACATAACCCTAACCCTAGGTCCAATTGTAACCCTAACCGGATCTCTAACCCTAGCCCTCAACATAACCCTAACCCTAGGTCCAATCGTGACCCTAACCGGATCTCTAACCCTGCCCTCAACATAACCCTAACCCTAGGTCCAATCGTAACCCTAACCATCTCTCTAACCCTAGCCCTCAACATAACCCTAACCCTAGGTCCAATCGTAACCCTAACCGTCTCTCTAACCCTAGCCCTCAACATAACCCTAACCCTAGGTCCAATCGTAACCGTAACCGGATCTCTAACCCTAGCCCTCAACATAACCCTAACCCTAGGTCCAATCGTAACCCTAACCGGATCTCTAAACCTAGCCCTCAACATAACCCTAACCCTAGGTCCAATCGTAACCCTAAATGTCTCTCTAACCCTAGCCCTCAACATAACCCTAACCCTAGGTCCAATAGTGACCCTAACGGATCTCTAACCCTAGCCCTCAACATAACCCTAACCGTAGGTCCAATCGTGACCCTAACCGTCTCTCTAACCCTAGCCCTCAACATAACCCTAACCCTAGGTCCAATCTGAACCCTAACCGTCTCTCAACACTAGCCCTCAACATAACCCTAACCCTAGGTCCAATCGTAACCCTAACCGGATCTCTAAACCTAGCCCTCAACATAACCCTAACCCTAGGTCCAATCGTAACCCTAAATGTCTCTCTAACCCTAGCCCTCAACATAACCCTAACCCTAGGTCCAATAGTGACCCTACCGGATCTCTAACCCTAGCCCTCAACATAACCCTAACCGTAGGTCCAATCGTGACCCTAACCGTCTCTCTAACCCTAGCCCTCAACATAACCCTAACCCTAGGTCCAATCTGAACCCTAACCGTCTCTCAACACTAGCCCTCAACATAACCCTAACCCTAGGTCCAATCGGAACCCTAACCGTCTCTCTAACCCTAGCCCTGAACATACCCCTAACCCTAGGTCCAATCGTAACCCTAACCGGATCTCTAACCCTAGCCCTCAACATAACCCTAACCCTAGGTCCAATCGTAACCCTAACCGGATCTCTAAACCTAGCCCTCAACATAACCCTAACCCTAGGTCCAATCGTATCCCTAACCGTCTCTCTAACCCTAGCCCTCAACATAACCCTAACCCTAGGTCCAATCGTGACCATAACCGGATCTCTAACCCTAGCCCTCAACATAACCCTAACCCTAGGTCCAATCGTAACCCTAACCGGATCTCTAACCCTAGCCCTCAACATAACCCTAACCCTAGGTCCAATCGTGACCCTAACCGGATCTCTAACCCTAGCCCTCATCATAACCCTAACCCAAGTCCAATCGTCACCCTAACCGGACCTATATCCCTAGCCCTCAACATAACCCTAACCCTAGGTCCAATCGTAACCCTAACCGTCTCTCTAACCCTAGCCGTCAACATAACCCTAACCCTAAGTCCAAACGTGATCCTAACCGGATCTCTAACCCTAGCCCTCAACATCACCCTAACCCTAGGTCCAATCGTAACCCTAACCGGATCTCTAACCCTAGCCATCAACATAACCCTAACCCTAAGTCCAAATGTGATCCTAACCGGATCTCTAACCCTAGCCGTCAACATAACCGTAACCCAAAGTACAATCGTGACCCTAACCGTATCTCTAACCCTAGCCCTCAACATAACCCTAACCCTAGGTCCAATCGTAACCCTAACCGTATCTCTAACCCTAGCCCTCAACATAACCCTAACCCTAGGTCCAATCGTAACCATAACCGGATCTCTAACCCTTGCCCTCAACATAACCCTAACCCTAGGTCCAATCGTGACCCTAACCGTATCTCTAACCCTAGCCCTCAACATAACCCTAACCCAAGGTCCAATCGTGACCCTAACCGGATCTCTAACCCTAGCCCTCAACATAACCCTAACCCTAGGTCCAATCGTTACCCTAACCGGATGTCTAACCCTGGCCCTCAACATAACCCTAACCCTAGGTCCAATCGTGACCCTAACTGGATCTCTAAACCTAGCCCTCAACATAACCCTAACCCTAGGTGCAATCGTAACCCTACCCGGATCTCTAACCCTAGCCCTCAACATAACCCTAACCCTAGGTCCAATCGTAAGCCTAACCGGATCTCTAACCCTAGCCCTCAACATAACCCTAACCCTAGGTCCAATCGTAAGCCTAACCGGATCTCTAACCCAAGCCCTCAACATAACCCTAACCCTAGGTCCAATAGTAACCCTAACCGTCTCTCTACCCCTAGCCCTCAACATAACCCTAACCCTAGGTCCAATCGTGACCCTAACCGGATCACTAACCCTAGCCCTCAACATAACCCTTACCCAAGTCCAATCGTGACCCTAACCGGATCTATATCCCTAGCCCTCAACATAACCCTAACCCTAGGTCCAATCGTGACCCTAACCGGATCTCTCTGACCCTAGCCCTCAACATAACCCTAACCCTAGGTTCAATCGTAACCCTCACCGTCTCTCTGACCCTAGCCCTCAACATATCCCTAACCGTAGGTCCAATCGTAACCCTAACCGGATCTCTAAACCTAGACCTCAAAATAACCCTAACACTAGGTCCAATCGTAACCCTAAACGGGTCTCTAACCCTAGCCCTCAACATAATCCTAACCCTAAGTCCAATCGTAACCCTAACCGGATCTCTAACCCTAGGCCTCAACATAACCCTAACCCTAGGTCCAATCGTAACCCTAACCGGATCTCTAAACCTAGCCCTCAACATAACCCTAACCCTAGGTCAAATCGTAACCGTAACCGGATCTCTAACCCTAGCCCTCAACATAACCCTAACCCTAGGTCCAATCGTGACCCTAACCGGATCTCTAACCCTGCCCTCAACATAACCCTAACCCTAGGTCCAATCGTAACCCTAACCGGATCTCTAAACCTAGCCGTCAACATAACCATAACCCTAGGTCCAATCGTGACCCTAACCGGATCTCTAACCCTAGCCCTCAACATAACCCATACCCAAGGTACAATCGTGACCCTAACCGGATCTCTAACCCTAGCCCTCAACATCACCCTAACCCTAGGTCCAATCGTAACCCTAACCGGATCTCTAACCCTAGCCCTCAACATAACCCTAACCCTAGGTCCAATCGTAACCCGAACCGTATCTCTAACACTAGCCCTCAACATAACCCTAACCCTATTTCCAATCGTAACCCTAACCGGATCTCTAACCCTAGACCTCAACATAACCCTAACCCTAGGTCCAATCGTGACCCTAACCGTATCTCTAACCCTAGCCCTCAACATAACCCTAACCCTAGGTCCAATCGTGACCCTAACTGGATCTCTAACCCTAGCCCTCAACATAACCCTAACCCTAGGTGCAATCGTAACCCTACCCGGATCTCTAACCCTAGCCCTCAACATAACCCTAACCCTAGGTCCAATCGGAACCCTAACCAGATCTCTAACCCTAGCCCTCAACATAACCCTAACCCTAGGTCCAATCGGAACCCTACCCGTATCTCTAACCCTAGCCCTCAACATAACCCTAACCCTAGGTCCAATCGTAACCCTAACCGGATCTCTAACCCTAGCCCTCAACATAACCCTAACCCTAGGTCCAATCGGAACCCTAACCGTCTCTCTAACCCTAGCCCTCAACATAACCCTAACCCTAGGTCCAATCGTAACCCTAACCGGATCTCTAACCCTAGCCCTCAACATAACCCTAACCCTAGGTCCAATCGTAACCCTAACCGGATCTCTAACCCTAGCCCTCAACATAACCCTAACCCTAGGTCCAATTGTAACCCTAACCGGATCTCTAACCCTAGCCCTACCATAACCCTAACCCTAGGTCCAATCGTGACCCTAACCGGATCTCTAACCCTGCCCTCAACATAACCCTAACCCTAGGTCCAATCGTAACCCTAACCATCTCTCTAACCCTAGCCCTCAACATAACCCTAACCCTAGGTCCAATCGTAACCCTAACCGTCTCTCTAACCCTAGCCCTCAACATAACCCTAACCCTAGGTCCAATCGTAACCGTAACCGGATCTCTAACCCTAGCCCTCAACATAACCCTAACCCTAGGTCCAATCGTAACCCTAACCGGATCTCTAAACCTAGCCCTCAACATAACCCTAACCCTAGGTCCAATCGTAACCCTAAATGTCTCTCTAACCCTAGCCCTCAACATAACCCTAACCCTAGGTCCAATAGTGACCCTAACGGATCTCTAACCCTAGCCCTCAACATAACCCTAACCGTAGGTCCAATCGTGACCCTAACCGTCTCTCTAACCCTAGCCCTCAACATAACCCTAACCCTAGGTCCAATCTGAACCCTAACCGTCTCTCAACACTAGCCCTCAACATAACCCTAACCCTAGGTCCAATCGTAACCCTAACCGGATCTCTAAACCTAGCCCTCAACATAACCCTAACCCTAGGTCCAATCGTAACCCTAAATGTCTCTCTAACCCTAGCCCTCAACATAACCCTAACCCTAGGTCCAATAGTGACCCTACCGGATCTCTAACCCTAGCCCTCAACATAACCCTAACCGTAGGTCCAATCGTGACCCTAACCGTCTCTCTAACCCTAGCCCTCAACATAACCCTAACCCTAGGTCCAATCTGAACCCTAACCGTCTCTCAACACTAGCCCTCAACATAACCCTAACCCTAGGTCCAATCGGAACCCTAACCGTCTCTCTAACCCTAGCCCTGAACATACCCCTAACCCTAGGTCCAATCATAACCCTAACCGGATCTCTAACCCTAGCCCTCAACATAACCCTAACCCTAGGTCCAATCGTAACCCTAACCGGATCTCTAAACCTAGCCCTCAACATAACCCTAACCCTAGGTCCAATCGTATCCCTAACCGTCTCTCTAACCCTAGCCCTCAACATAACCCTAACCCTAGGTCCAATCGAGACCATAACCGGATCTCTAACCCTAGCCCTCAACATAACCCTAACCCTAGGTCCAATCGTAACCCTAACCGGATCTCTAACCCTAGCCCTCAACATAACCCTAACCCTAGGTCCATTCGTAACCCTAACCGGATGTCTAACCCTAGCCCTCAACATAACCCTACCCCTAGGTTCAATCGCGACCATAACCGTATCTCTAACCCTAGCCCTTAACATAACCCTAACCCTAGGTCCAATCGTAACCCTAACCGGATGTCTAACCCTAGCCCTCAACATAACCCTACCCCTAGGTTCAATCGTGACCCTAAGGGGATCTCTAACCCTAGCCCTCAACATAACGCTAAACCTAGGTCCAATCGTAACCCTAACCGTCTCTGTAACCCTAGCCCTGAACATAACCCTAACCCTAGGTCCAATCGTAACCCTAACCGTCTCTCTGACCCTAGCCCTCAACATAACCCTAACCCTAGGTCCAATTGTAACCCTAACCGGATCTCTAACCCTAGCCCTCAACATAACCCTAACCCTAGGTCCAATCGTAACCCTAACCGGATCTCTAACCCTAGCCCTCAACATAACCCTAACCCTAGGTCCAATCGTTACCCTAACCGGATGTCTAACCCTAGCCCTCAACATAACCCTAACCCTAGGTCCAATCGTGACCCTAACTGGATCTCTAACCCTAGCCCTCAACATAACCCTAACCCTACGTGCAATCGTAACCCTACCCGGATCTCTAACCCTAGCCCTCAACATAACCCTAACCCTAGGTCCAATCGTAAGCCTAACCGGATCTCTAACCCTAGCCCTCAACATAACCCTAACCCTAGGTCCAATAGTAACCCTAACCGTCTCTCTAACCCTAGCCCTCAACATAACCCTAACCCTAGGTCCAATCGTGACCCTAACCGGATCACTAACCCTAGCCCTCTACATAACCCTTACCCAAGTCCAATCGTGACCCTAACCGGATCTATATCCCTAGCCCTCAACATAACCCTAACCCTAGGTCCAATCGTAACCCTCACCGTCTCTCTGACCCTAGCCCTCAACATAACCCTAACCCTAGGTCCAATCGTAACCGTAACCGGATCTCTAACCCTAGCCCTCAACATAACCCTAACCCTAGGTCCAATCGTAACCCTAACCGGATCTCTAAACCTAGCCCTCAACATAACCCTAACCCTAGGTCCAATCGTAACCCTAAATGTCTCTCTAACCCTAGCCCTCAACATAACCCTAACCCTAGGTCCAATAGTGACCCTAACGGATCTCTAACCCTAGCCCTCAACATAACCCTAACCGTAGGTCCAATCGTGACCCTAACCGTCTCTCTAACCCTAGCCCTCAACATAACCCTAACCCTAGGTCCAATCTGAACCCTAACCGTCTCTCAACACTAGCCCTCAACATAACCCTAACCCTAGGTCCAATCGTAACCCTAACCGGATCTCTAAACCTAGCCCTCAACATAACCCTAACCCTAGGTCCAATCGTAACCCTAAATGTCTCTCTAACCCTAGCCCTCAACATAACCCTAACCCTAGGTCCAATAGTGACCCTACCGGATCTCTAACCCTAGCCCTCAACATAACCCTAACCGTAGGTCCAATTGTGACCCTAACCGTCTCTCTAACCCTAGCCCTCAACATAACCCTAACCCTAGGTCCAATCTGAACCCTAACCGTCTCTCAACACTAGCCCTCAACATAACCCTAACCCTAGGTCCAATCGGAACCCTAACCGTCTCTCTAACCCTAGCCCTGAACATACCCCTAACCCTAGGTCCAATCATAACCCTAACCGGATCTCTAACCCTAGCCCTCAACATAACCCTAACCCTAGGTCCAATCGTAACCCTAACCGGATCTCTAAACCTAGCCCTCAACATAACCCTAACCCTAGGTCCAATCGTATCCCTAACCGTCTCTCTAACCCTAGCCCTCAACATAACCCTAACCCTAGGTCCAATCGAGACCATAACCGGATCTCTAACCCTAGCCCTCAACATAACCCTAACCCTAGGTCCAATCGTAACCCTAACCGGATCTCTAACCCTAGCCCTCAACATAACCCTAACCCTAGGTCCATTCGTAACCCTAACCGGATGTCTAACCCTAGCCCTCAACATAACCCTACCCCTAGGTTCAATCGCGACCATAACCGTATCTCTAACCCTAGCCCTTAACATAACCCTAACCCTAGGTCCAATCGTAACCCTAACCGGATGTCTAACCCTAGCCCTCAACATAACCCTACCCCTAGGTTCAATCGTGACCCTAAGGGGATCTCTAACCCTAGCCCTCAACATAACGCTAAACCTAGGTCCAATCGTAACCCTAACCGTCTCTGTAACCCTAGCCCTGAACATAACCCTAACCCTAGGTCCAATCGTAACCCTAACCGTCTCTCTGACCCTAGCCCTCAACATAACCCTAACCCTAGGTCCAATTGTAACCCTAACCGGATCTCTAACCCTAGCCCTCAACATAACCCTAACCCTAGGTCCAATCGTAACCCTAACCGGATCTCTAACCCTAGCCCTCAACATAACCCTAACCCTAGGTCCAATCGTTACCCTAACCGGATGTCTAACCCTAGCCCTCAACATAACCCTAACCCTAGGTCCAATCGTGACCCTAACTGGATCTCTAACCCTAGCCCTCAACATAACCCTAACCCTACGTGCAATCGTAACCCTACCCGGATCTCTAACCCTAGCCCTCAACATAACCCTAACCCTAGGTCCAATCGTAAGCCTAACCGGATCTCTAACCCTAGCCCTCAACATAACCCTAACCCTAGGTCCAATAGTAACCCTAACCGTCTCTCTAACCCTAGCCCTCAACATAACCCTAACCCTAGGTCCAATCGTGACCCTAACCGGATCACTAACCCTAGCCCTCTACATAACCCTTACCCAAGTCCAATCGTGACCCTAACCGGATCTATATCCCTAGCCCTCAACATAACCCTAACCCTAGGTCCAATCGTAACCCTCACCGTCTCTCTGACCCTAGCCCTCAACATAACCCTAACCCTAGGTCCAATCGTAACCCTAACCGGATCTCTAAACCTAGCCCTCAACATAACCCTAACCCTAGGTCAAATCGTAACCGTAACCGGATCTCTAACCCTAGCCCTCAACATAACCCTAACCCTAGGTCCAATGGTGACCCTAACCGGATCTCTAACCCTGCCCTCAACATAACCCTAACCCTAGGTCCAATCGTAACCCTAACCGGATCTCTAACCCTAGCCGTCAACATAACCATAACCCTAGGTCCAATCGTGACCCTAACCGGATCTCTAACCCTAGCCCTCAACATAACCCATACCCAAGGTACAATCGTGACCCTAACCGGATCTCTAACCCTAGCCCTCAACATCACCCTAACCCTAGCTCCAATCTTAACCCTAACCGGATCTCTAACCCTAGCCGTCAACATAACCCTAACCCAAAGTACAATCGTGACCCTAACCGGATCTCTAACCCTAGCCCTCAACATAACCCTAACCCTAGGTCCAATCGTAACCGTAACCGGATCTCTAACCCTAGCCCTCAACATAACCCTAACCCTAGGTCCAATCGTAACCGTAACCGGATCTCTAACCCTAGCCCTCAACATAACCCTAACCCTAGGTCCAATCGTAACCCTACCCGGATCTCTAACCCTAGCCCTCAACATAACCCTAACCCTAGGTCCAATCGTAACCCTAACCGGATCTCTAACCCTAGCCCTCAACATAACCCTAACCCTAGGTCCAATCGGAACCCTAACCGTCTCTCTAACCCTAGCCCTCAACATAACCCTAACCGTAGGTCCAATCGGAACCCTAACCGGATCTCTAACCCTAGCCCTCAACATAACCCTAACCCTAGGTCCAATCGTAACCCTAAGCGGATCTCTAACCCTAGCCCTCAACTTAACCCTAACCCTAGGTCCAATTGTAACTCTAACCGGATCTCTAACCCTAGCCCTCAACATAACCCTAACCCTAGGTCCAATCGTGACCCACACCGGATCTCTAACCCTGCCCTCAATATTACCCTAACCCTAGGTCCAATCGTAACCCTAACCGTCTCTCTAACCCTAGCCCGCAACATAACCCTAACCCTAGGTCCAATCGTGACCCTAACCGGATCTCTAACCCTAGCCCTCAACATAACCCTAACCCAAGTCCAATCGTGACCCTAACCGGATCTATATCCCTAGCGCTCAACATAACCCTAACCCTAGGTCCAATCGTGACCCTAACCGTCTCTCTAACCCTAGCCCTCAACATAACCCTAACCCTAGGTCCAATCTGAACCCTAACCGTCTCTCAACACTAGCCCTCAACATAACCCTAACCCTAGGTCCAATCGGAACCCTAACCGTCTCTCTAACCCTAGCCCTCAACATACCCCTAACCCTAGGTCCAATCGTAACCCTAACCGGATCTCTAACCCTAGCCCTCAACATAACCCTAACCCTAGGTCCAATCGTAACCCTAACCGGATCTCTAAACCTAGCCCTCAACATAACCCTAACCCTAGGTCCAATCGTATCCCTAACCATCTCTCTAACCCTAGCCCTCAACATAACCCTAACCCTAGGTCCAATCGTGACCATAACCGGATCTCTAACCCTAGCCCTCAACATAACCCTAACCCTAGGTCCAATCGTAACCCTAACCGGATCTCTAACCCTAGCCCTCAACATAACCCTAACCCTAGGTCCATTCGTAACCCTAACCGGATGTCTAACCCTAGCCCTCAACATAACCCTACCCCTAGGTTCAATCGTGACCATAACCGTATCTCTAACCCTAGCCCTTAACATAACCCTAACCCTAGGTCCAATCGTAACCCTAACCGGATGTCTAACCCTAGCCCTCAACATAACCCTACCCCTAGGTTCAATCGTGACCCTAAGGGGATCTCTAACCCTAGCCCTCAACATAACGCTAAACCTAGGTCCAATCGTAACCCTAACCGTCTCTGTAACCCTAGCCCTGAACATAACCCTAACCCTAGGTCCAATCGTAACCCTAACCGTCTCTCTGACCCTAGCCCTCAACATAACCCTAACCCTAGGTCCAATTGTAACCCTAACCGGATCTCTAACCCTAACCCTCAACATAACCCTAACCCTAGGTCCAATCGTAACCCTAACCGGATCTCTAACCCTAGCCGTCAACATGACCCTAACCCTAAGTCCAAACGTGATCCTAACCAGATCTCTAACCCTAGCCCTCAACATAACCCTAACCCTAGGTGCAATCGTAACCCTACCCGGATCTCTAACCCTAGCCCTCAACATAACCCTAACCCTAGGTCCAATCGTAAGCCTAACCGGATCTCTAACCCTAGCCCTCAACATAACCCTAACCCTAGGTCCAATCGTAAGCCTAACCGGATCTCTAACCCTAGCCCTCAACATAACCCTAACCCTAGGTCCAATAGTAACCCTAACCGTCTCTCTAACCCTAGCCCTGAACATACCCCTAACCCTAGGTCCAATCATAACCCTAACCGGATCTCTAACCCTAGCCCTCAACATAACCCTAACCCTAGGTCCAATCGTAACCCTAACCGGATCTCTAAACCTAGCCCTCAACATAACCCTAACCCTAGGTCCAATCGTATCCCTAACCGTCTCTCTAACCCTAGCCCTCAACATAACCCTAACCCTAGGTCCAATCGAGACCATAACCGGATCTCTAACCCTAGCCCTCAACATAACCCTAACCCTAGGTCCAATCGTAACCCTAACCGGATCTCTAACCCTAGCCCTCAACATAACCCTAACCCTAGGTCCATTCGTAACCCTAACCGGATGTCTAACCCTAGCCCTCAACATAACCCTACCCCTAGGTTCAATCGCGACCATAACCGTATCTCTAACCCTAGCCCTTAACATAACCCTAACCCTAGGTCCAATCGTAACCCTAACCGGATGTCTAACCCTAGCCCTCAACATAACCCTACCCCTAGGTTCAATCGTGACCCTAAGGGGATCTCTAACCCTAGCCCTCAACATAACGCTAAACCTAGGTCCAATCGTAACCCTAACCGTCTCTGTAACCCTAGCCCTGAACATAACCCTAACCCTAGGTCCAATCGTAACCCTAACCGTCTCTCTGACCCTAGCCCTCAACATAACCCTAACCCTAGGTCCAATTGTAACCCTAACCGGATCTCTAACCCTAGCCCTCAACATAACCCTAACCCTAGGTCCAATCGTAACCCTAACCGGATCTCTAACCCTAGCCCTCAACATAACCCTAACCCTAGGTCCAATCGTTACCCTAACCGGATGTCTAACCCTAGCCCTCAACATAACCCTAACCCTAGGTCCAATCGTGACCCTAACTGGATCTCTAACCCTAGCCCTCAACATAACCCTAACCCTACGTGCAATCGTAACCCTACCCGGATCTCTAACCCTAGCCCTCAACATAACCCTAACCCTAGGTCCAATCGTAAGCCTAACCGGATCTCTAACCCTAGCCCTCAACATAACCCTAACCCTAGGTCCAATAGTAACCCTAACCGTCTCTCTAACCCTAGCCCTCAACATAACCCTAACCCTAGGTCCAATCGTGACCCTAACCGGATCACTAACCCTAGCCCTCTACATAACCCTTACCCAAGTCCAATCGTGACCCTAACCGGATCTATATCCCTAGCCCTCAACATAACCCTAACCCTAGGTCCAATCGTAACCCTCACCGTCTCTCTGACCCTAGCCCTCAACATAACCCTAACCCTAGGTCCAATCGTAACCCTAACCGGATCTCTAAACCTAGCCCTCAACATAACCCTAACCCTAGGTCAAATCGTAACCGTAACCGGATCTCTAACCCTAGCCCTCAACATAACCCTAACCCTAGGTCCAATGGTGACCCTAACCGGATCTCTAACCCTGCCCTCAACATAACCCTAACCCTAGGTCCAATCGTAACCCTAACCGGATCTCTAACCCTAGCCGTCAACATAACCATAACCCTAGGTCCAATCGTGACCCTAACCGGATCTCTAACCCTAGCCCTCAACATAACCCATACCCAAGGTACAATCGTGACCCTAACCGGATCTCTAACCCTAGCCCTCAACATCACCCTAACCCTAGCTCCAATCTTAACCCTAACCGGATCTCTAACCCTAGCCGTCAACATAACCCTAACCCAAAGTACAATCGTGACCCTAACCGGATCTCTAACCCTAGCCCTCAACATAACCCTAACCCTAGGTCCAATCGTAACCGTAACCGGATCTCTAACCCTAGCCCTCAACATAACCCTAACCCTAGGTCCAATCGTAACCGTAACCGGATCTCTAACCCTAGCCCTCAACATAACCCTAACCCTAGGTCCAATCGTAACCCTACCCGGATCTCTAACCCTAGCCCTCAACATAACCCTAACCCTAGGTCCAATCGTAACCCTAACCGGATCTCTAACCCTAGCCCTCAACATAACCCTAACCCTAGGTCCAATCGGAACCCTAACCGTCTCTCTAACCCTAGCCCTCAACATAACCCTAACCGTAGGTCCAATCGGAACCCTAACCGGATCTCTAACCCTAGCCCTCAACATAACCCTAACCCTAGGTCCAATCGTAACCCTAAGCGGATCTCTAACCCTAGCCCTCAACTTAACCCTAACCCTAGGTCCAATTGTAACTCTAACCGGATCTCTAACCCTAGCCCTCAACATAACCCTAACCCTAGGTCCAATCGTGACCCACACCGGATCTCTAACCCTGCCCTCAATATTACCCTAACCCTAGGTCCAATCGTAACCCTAACCGTCTCTCTAACCCTAGCCCGCAACATAACCCTAACCCTAGGTCCAATCGTGACCCTAACCGGATCTCTAACCCTAGCCCTCAACATAACCCTAACCCAAGTCCAATCGTGACCCTAACCGGATCTATATCCCTAGCGCTCAACATAACCCTAACCCTAGGTCCAATCGTGACCCTAACCGTCTCTCTAACCCTAGCCCTCAACATAACCCTAACCCTAGGTCCAATCTGAACCCTAACCGTCTCTCAACACTAGCCCTCAACATAACCCTAACCCTAGGTCCAATCGGAACCCTAACCGTCTCTCTAACCCTAGCCCTCAACATACCCCTAACCCTAGGTCCAATCGTAACCCTAACCGGATCTCTAACCCTAGCCCTCAACATAACCCTAACCCTAGGTCCAATCGTAACCCTAACCGGATCTCTAAACCTAGCCCTCAACATAACCCTAACCCTAGGTCCAATCGTATCCCTAACCATCTCTCTAACCCTAGCCCTCAACATAACCCTAACCCTAGGTCCAATCGTGACCATAACCGGATCTCTAACCCTAGCCCTCAACATAACCCTAACCCTAGGTCCAATCGTAACCCTAACCGGATCTCTAACCCTAGCCCTCAACATAACCCTAACCCTAGGTCCATTCGTAACCCTAACCGGATGTCTAACCCTAGCCCTCAACATAACCCTACCCCTAGGTTCAATCGTGACCATAACCGTATCTCTAACCCTAGCCCTTAACATAACCCTAACCCTAGGTCCAATCGTAACCCTAACCGGATGTCTAACCCTAGCCCTCAACATAACCCTACCCCTAGGTTCAATCGTGACCCTAAGGGGATCTCTAACCCTAGCCCTCAACATAACGCTAAACCTAGGTCCAATCGTAACCCTAACCGTCTCTGTAACCCTAGCCCTGAACATAACCCTAACCCTAGGTCCAATCGTAACCCTAACCGTCTCTCTGACCCTAGCCCTCAACATAACCCTAACCCTAGGTCCAATTGTAACCCTAACCGGATCTCTAACCCTAACCCTCAACATAACCCTAACCCTAGGTCCAATCGTAACCCTAACCGGATCTCTAACCCTAGCCGTCAACATGACCCTAACCCTAAGTCCAAACGTGATCCTAACCAGATCTCTAACCCTAGCCCTCAACATAACCCTAACCCTAGGTGCAATCGTAACCCTACCCGGATCTCTAACCCTAGCCCTCAACATAACCCTAACCCTAGGTCCAATCGTAAGCCTAACCGGATCTCTAACCCTAGCCCTCAACATAACCCTAACCCTAGGTCCAATCGTAAGCCTAACCGGATCTCTAACCCTAGCCCTCAACATAACCCTAACCCTAGGTCCAATAGTAACCCTAACCGTCTCTCTAACCCTAGCCCTCAACATAACCCTAACCCTAGGTCCAATCGTGACCCTAACCGGATCACTAACCCTAGCCCTCAACATAACCCTTACCCAAGTCCAATCGTGATCCTAACCGGATCTATATCCCTAGCCCTCAACATAACCCTAACCCTAGGTCCAATCGTAACCCTCACCGTCTCTCTGACCCTAGCCCTCAACATAACCCTAACCCTAGGTCCAATCGTAACCCTAACCGGATCTCTAAACCTAGCCCTCAACATAACCCTAACCCTAGGTCAAATCGTAACCGTAACCGGATCTCTAACCCTAGCCCTCAACATAACCCTAACCCTAGGTCCAATGGTGACCCTAACCGGATCTCTAACCCTGCCCTCAACATAACCCTAACCCTAGGTCCAATCGTAACCCTAACCGGATCTCTAACCCTAGCCGTCAACATAACCATAACCCTAGGTCCAATCGTGACCCTAACCGGATCTCTAACCCTAGCCCTCAACATAACCCATACCCAAGGTACAATCGTGACCCTAACCGGATCTCTAACCCTAGCCCTCAACATAACCCTAACCCTAGGTGCAATCGTAACCCTACCCGGATCTCTAACCCTAGCCCTCAACATAACCCTAACCCTAGGTCCAATCGGAACCCTAACCGGATCTCTAACCCTAGCCCTCAACATAACCCTAACCCTAGTTCCAATCGGTACCCTACCCGGATCTCTAACCCTAGCCCTAAACATAACCCTAACCCTAGGACCAATCGTAACCCTAACCGGATCTCTAACCCTAGCCCTCAACATAACCCTAACCCTAGGTCCAATCGGAACCCTAACCGTCTCTCTAACCCTAGCCCTCAACATAACCCTAACCCTAGGTCCAATCGTAACCCTAACCGGATCTCTAACCCTACCCCTCAACATAACCCTAACCCTAGGTCCAATCGTAACCCTAACCGGATCTCTAACCCTAGCCCTCAACATAACCCTAACCCTAGGTCCAATTGTAACCCTAACCGGATCTCTAACCCTAGCCCTCAACATAACCCTAACCCTAGGTCCAATCGTAACCCTAACCGGATCTCTAACCCTAGCCCTCAACATAACCCTAACCCTAGGTCCAATTGTAACCCTAACCGGATCTCTAACCCTAGCCCTCAACATAACCCTAACCCTAGGTCCAATCGTGACCCTAACCGGATCTCTAACCCTGCCATCAACATAACCCTAACCCTAGGTCCAATCGTAACCCTAACTGTCTCTCTAACCCTAGCCCTCAACATAACCCTAACCCTAGGTCCAATCGTAACCCTAACCGTCTCTCTAACCCTAGCCCTCAACATAACCCTAACCCTAGGTCCAATCGTAACCGTAACCGGATCTCTAACCCTAGCCCTCAACATAACCCTAACCCTAGGTCCAATCGTAACCCTAACCGGATCTCTAAACCTAGCCCTCCACATAACCCTAACCCTAGGTCCAATCGTAACCCTAAATGTCCCTCTAACCCTAGCCCTCAACATAACCCTAACCCTAGGTCCAATAGTGACCCTACCGGATCTCTAACCCTAGCCCTCAACATAACCCTAACCGTAGGTCCAATCGTGACCCTAACCGTCTCTCTAACCCTAGCCCTCAACATAACCCTAACCCTAGGTCCAATCTGAACCCTAACCGTCTCTCAACACTAGCCCTAAACATAACCCTAACCCTAGGTCCAATCGTAACCCTAACCGGATCTCTAACCCTAGCCCTCAACATACCCCTAACCCTAGGTCCAATCGTAACCCTAACCGGATCTCTAAACCTAGCCCTCAACATAACCCTAACCCTAGGTTCAATCGTGACCCTAAGGGGATCTCTAACCCTAGCCCTCAACATAACGCTAAACCGAGGTCCAATCGTAACCCTAACCGTCTCTCTAACCCTAGCCCTGAACATAACCCTAACCCTAGGTCCAATCGTAACCCTAACCGTCTGTCTGACCCTAGCCCTCAACATAACCCTAACCCTAGGTCCAATCGTGACCCTAACCGGATCTCTAACCATAGCCCTCAAAATAACCCTAACCCTAGGTCCAATCGTGACCATAACCGGATCTCTAACCCTAGCCCTCAACATAACCCTAACCCTAGGTCCAATCGTGACCCTAACCGGATCTCTAACCCTAGCCCTCATCATAACCCTAACCCAAGTCCAATCGTCACCCTAACCGGATCTATATCCCTAGCCCTCAACATAACCCTAACCCTAGGTCCAATCGTAACCCTAACCGGATCTCTAACCCTAGCCGTCAACATAACCCTAACCCTAAGTCCAAACGTGATCCTAACCGGATCTCTAACCCTAGCCCTCAACATCACCCTAACCCTAGGTCCAATCGTAACCCTAACCGGATCTCTAACCCTAGCCATCAACATAACCCTAACCCTAAGTCCAAACGTGATCCTAACCGGATCTCTAACCCTAGCCGTCAACATAACCGTAACCCAAAGTACAATCGTGACCCTAACCGGATCTCTAACCCTAGACCTCAACATAACCCTAACCCTAGGTCCAATCGTAACCCTAACCGTATCTCTAACCCTAGCCCTCAACATAACCCTAACCCTAGGTCCAATCGTAACCATAACCGGATCTCTAACCCTTGCCCTCAACATAACCCTAACCCTAGGTCCAATCGTGACCCTAACCATATCTCTAACCCTAGCCCTCAACATAACCCTAAACCAAGGTCCAATCGTGACCCTAACCGGATCTCTAACCCTAGCCCTCAACATAACCCTAACCCTAGGTCCAATCGTTACCCTAACCGGATGTCTAACCCTAGCCCTCAACATAACCCTAACCCTAGGTCCAATCGTGACCCTAACTGGATCTCTAACCCTAGCCCTCAACATAACCCTAACCCTAGGTGCAATCGTAACCCTACCCGGATCTCTAACCCTAGCCCTCAACATAACCCTAACCCTAGGTCCAATCCTAAGCCTAACCGGATCTCTAACCCTAGCCCTCAACATAACCCTAACCCTAGGTCCAATCGTAAGCCTAACCGGATCTCTAACCCTAGCCCTCAACATAACCCTAACCCTAGGTCCAATAGTAACCCTAACCGTCTCTCTACCCCTAGCCCTCAACATAACCCTAACCCTAGGTCCAATCGTGACCCTAACCGGATCACTAACCCTAGCCCTCAACATAACCCTTACCCAAGTCCAATCGTGACCCTAACCGGATCTATATCCCTAGCCCTCAACATAACCCTAACCCTAGGTCCAATCGTGACCCTAACCGGATCTCTAACCCTAGCCCTCAACATAACCCTAACCCTAGGTTCAATCGTAACCCTCACCGTCTCTCTGACGCTAGCCCTCAACATATCCCTAACCGTAGGTCCAATCGTAACCCTAACCGGATCTCTAAACCTAGACCTCAAAATAACCCTAACACTAGGTCCAATTGTAACCCTAAACGGGTCTCTAACCCTAGCCCTCAACATAATCCTAACCCTAAGTCCAATCGTAACCGTAACCGGATCTCTAACCCTAGGCCTCAACATAACCCTAACCCTAGGTCCAATCGTAACCCTAACCGGATCTCTAAACCTAGCCCTCAACATAACCCTAACCCTAGGTCAAATCGTAACCGTAACCGGATCTCTAACCCTAGCCCTCAACATAACCCTAACCCTAGGTCCAATCGTGACCCTAACCGGATCTCTAACCCTGCCCTCAACATAACCCTAACCCTAGGTCCAATCGTAACCCTAACCGGATCTCTAACCCTAGCCGTCAACATAACCATAACCCTAGGTCCAATCGTGACCCTAACCGGATCTCTAACCCTAGCCCTCAACATAACCCATACCCAAGGTACAATCGTGACCCTAACCGGATCTCTAACCCTAGCCCTCAACATCACCCTAACCCTAGGTCCAATCGTAAACCTAACCGGATCTCTAACCCTAGCCCTCAACATAACCCTAACCCTAGGTCCAATCGTAACCCTAACCGTATCTCTAACACTAGCCCTCAACATAACCCTAACCCTAGTTCCAATCGTAACCCTAACCGGATCTCTAACCCTAGACCTCAACATAACCCTAACCCTAGGTCCAATCGTGACCCTAACCGTATCTCTAACCCTAGCCCTCAACATAACCCTAACCCTAGGTCCAATCGTGACCCTAACTGGATCTCTAACCCTAGCCCTCAACATAACCCTAACCCTAGGTGCAATCGTAACCCTACCCGGATCTCTAACCCTAGCCCTCAATATAACCCTAACCCTAGGTCCAATCGGAACCCTAACCGGATCTAAAACCCTAGCCCTCAACATAACCCTAACCCTAGGTCCAATCGGAACCCTACCCGTATCTCTAACCCTAGCCCTCAACATAACCCTAACCCTAGGTCCAATCGTAACCCTAACCGGATCTCTAACCCTAGCCCTCAACATAACCCTAACCCTAGGTCCAATCGGAACCCTAACCGTCTCTCTAACCCTAGCCCTCAACATAACCCTAACCCTAGGTCCAATCGTAACCCTAACCGGATCTCTAACCCTAGCCCTCAACATAACCCTAACCCTAGGTCCAATTGTAACCCTAACCGGATCTCTAACCCTAGCCCTCAACATAACCCTAACCCTAGGTTCAATCGTGACCCTAACCGGATCTCTAACCCTGCCCTCAACATAACCCTAACCCTAGGTCCAATCGTAACCCTAACCATCTCTCTAACCCTAGCCCTCAACATAACCCTAACCCTAGGTCCAATCGTAACCCTAACCGTCTCTCTAACCCTAGCCCTCAACATAACCCTAACCCTAGGTCCAATCGTAACCGTAACCGGATCTCTAACCATAGCCCTCAACATAACCCTAACCCTAGGTCCAATCGTAACCCTAACCGGATCTCTAAACCTAGCCCTCAACATAACCCTAACCCTAGGTCCAATCGTAACCCTAAATGTCTCTCTAACCCTAGCCCTCAACATAACCCTAACCCTAGGTCCAATAGTGACCCTACCGGATCTCTAACCCTAGCCCTCAACATAACCCTAACCGTAGGTCCAATCGTGACCCTAACCGTCTCTCTAACCCTAGCCCTCAACATAACCCTAACCCTAGGTCCAATCTGAACCCTAACCGTCTCTCAACACTAGCCCTCAACATAACCCTAACCCTAGGTCCAATCGGAACCCTAACCGTCTCTCTAACCCTAGCCCTCAACATACCCCTAACCCTAGGTCCAATCGTAACCCTAACCGGATCTCTAACCCTAGCCCTCAACATAACCCTAACCCTAGGTCCAATCGTAACCCTAACCGGATCTCTAAACCTAGCCCTCAACATAACCCTAACCCTAGGTCCAATCGTATCCCTAACCGTCTCTCTAACCCTAGCCCTCAACATAACCCTAACCCTAGGTCCAATCGTGACCATAACCGGATCTCTAACCCTTGCCCTCAACATAACCCTAACCCTAGGTCCAATCGTAACCCTAACCGGATCTCTAACCCTAGCCCTCAACATAACCCTAACCATAGGTCCATTCGTAACCCTAACCGGATGTCTAAGCCTAGCCCTCAACATAACCCTACCCCTAGGTTCAATCGTGACCATAACCGTATCTCTAACCCTAGCCCTTAACATAACCCTAACCCTAGGTCCAATCGTAACCCTAACCGGATGTCTAACCCTAGCCCTCAACATAACCCTACCCCTAGGTTCAATCGTGACCCTAAGGGGATCTCTAACCCTAGCCCTCAACATAACGCTAAACCTAGGTCCAATCGTAACCCTAACCGTCTCTGTAACCCTAGCCCTGAACATAACCCTAACCCTAGGTCCAATCGTAACCCTAACCGTCTCTCTGACCCTAGCCCTCAACATAACCCTAACCCTAGGTCCAATTGTAACCCTAACCGGATCTCTAACCCTAGCCCTCAACATAACCCTAACCGTAGGTCCAATCGTAACCCTAACCGGATCTCTAACCCTAGCCGTCAACATGACCCTAACCCTAAGTCCAAACGTGATCCTAACCAGATCTCTAACCCTAGCCCTCAACATAACCCTAACCCTAGGTCCAATCGTTACCCTAACCGGATGTCTAACCCTAGCCCTCAACATAACCCTAACCCTAGGTCCAATCGTGACCCTAACTGGATCTCTAACCCTAGCCCTCAACATAACCCTAACCCTAGGTGCAATCGTAACCCTACCCGGATCTCTAACCCTAGCCCTCAACATAACCCTAACCCTAGGTCCAATCGTAAGCCTAACCGGATCTCTAACCCTAGCCCTCAACATAACCCTAACCCTAGGTCCAATCGTAAGCCTAACCGGATCTCTAACCCTAGCCCTCAACATAACCCTAACCCTAGGTCCAATAGTAACCCTAACCGTCTCTCTAACCCTAGCCCTCAACATAACCCTAACCCTAGGTCCAATCGTGACCCTAACCGGATCACTAACCCTAGCCCTCAACATAACCCTTACCCAAGTCCAATCGTGACCCTAACCGGATCTATATCCCTAGCCCTCAACATAACCCTAACCCTAGGTCCAATCGTAACCCTCACCGTCTCTCTGACCCTAGCCCTCAACATAACCCTAACCCTAGGTCAAATCGTAACCGTAACCGGATCTCTAACCCTAGCCCTCAACATAACCCTAACCCTAGGTCCAATGGTGACCCTAACCGGATCTCTAACCCTGCCCTCAACATAACCCTAACCCTAGGTCCAATCGTAACCCTAACCGGATCTCTAACCCTAGCCGTCAACATAACCATAACCCTAGGTCCAATCGTGACCCTAACCGGATCTCTAACCCTAGCCCTCAACATAACCCATACCCAAGGTACAATCGTGACCCTAACTGGATCTCTAACCCTAGCCCTCAACATCACCCTAACCCTAGCTCCAATCGTAACCCTAACCGGATCTCTAACCCTAGCCGTCAACATAACCCTAACCCTAAGTCCAAACGTGATCCTAACCGGATCTCTAACCCTAGCCGTCAACATAACCCTAACCCAAAGTACAATCGTGACCCTAACCGGATCTCTAACCCTAGCCCTCAACATAACCCTAACCCTAGGTCCAATCGTAACCGTAACCGGATCTCTAACCCTAGCCCTCAACATAACCCTAACCCTAGGTCCAATCGTAACCGTAACCGGATCTCTAACCCTAGCCCTCAACATAACCCTAACCCTAGGTCCAATCGTAACCCTACCCGGATCTCTAACCCTAGCCCTCAACATAACCCTAACCCTAGGTCCAATCGTAACCCTAACCGGATCTCTAACCCTAGCCCTCAACATAACCCTAACCCTAGGTCCAATCGGAACCCTAACCGTCTCTCTAACCATAGCCCTCAACATAACCCTAACCGTAGGTCCAATCGGAACCCTAACCGGATCTCTAACCCTAGCCCTCAACATAACCCTAACCCTAGGTCCAATCGTAACCCTAAGCGGATCTGTAACCCTAGCCCTCAACTTAACCCTAACCCTAGGTCCAATTGTAACTCTAACCGGATCTCTAACCCTAGCCCTCAACATAACCCTAACCCTAGGTCCAATCGTGACCCACACCGGATCTCTAACCCTGCCCTCAATATAACCCTAACCCTAGGTCCAATCGTAACCCTAACCGTCTCTCTAACCCTAGCCCGCAACATAACCCTAACCCTAGGTCCAATCGTGACCCTAACCGGATCTCTAACCCTAGCCCTCAACATAACCCTAACCCAAGTCCAATCGTGACCCTAACCGGATCTATATCCCTAGCGCTCAACATAACCCTAACCCTAGGTCCAATCGTGACCCTAACCGGATCTCTAACCCTAGCCCTCAACATAACCCTAACCCTAGGTCCAATCGTGACCCTAACAGGATCCTTAACCCTGCCCTCAACATAACCCTAACCCAAGGTCCAATCGTAACCCTAACCGGATCTCTAAACCTAGTCGTCAACATAACCCTAACCATAGGTCCAATCGTGACCCTAACCGGATCTCTCACCCTAGCCCTCAACATAACCCTAACCCAAGGTACAATCGTGACCCTAACCGGATCTCTAACCCTAGCCCTCAACATAACCCTAACCCTAGGTCCAATCGTAACCCTAACCGGATCTCTAACCCTAGCCCTCAACATAACCCTAACCCTAGGTCCAATCGTGACCTTAACCGGATCTCTAACCCTAGCCCTCAACATAACCCTAACCCTAGGTCCAATCGTGACCCTAACCGGATCTCTAACCCTAGCCCTCAACATCACCCTAACCCTAGGTCCAATCGTAACCCTAACAGGATCTCTAACCCTAGCCCTCAACATAACCCTAACCCTAGGTCCAATGGTGACCCTAACCTGATCTCTAACCCTGCCCTCAACATAACCCTAACCCTAGGTCCAATCGTAACCCTAACCGGATCTCTAACCCTAGCCGTCAACATAACCATAACCCTAGGCCCAATCGTGACCCTAACCGGATCTCTAACCCTAGCCCTCAACATAACCCATACCCAAGGTACAATCGTGACCCTAACCGGATCTCTAACCCTAGCCCTCAACATCACCCTAACCCTAGCTCCAATCGTAACCCTAACCGGATCTCTAACCCTAGCCGTCAACATAACCCTAACCCTAAGTCCAAACGTGATCCTAACCGGATCTCTAACCCTAGCCGTCAACATAACCCTAACCCAAAGTACAATCGTGACCCTAAACGGATCTCTAACCCTAGCCCTCAACATAACCCTAACCCTAGGTCCAATCGTAACCGTAACCGGATCTCTAACCCTAGCCCTCAACATAACCCTAACCCTAGGTCCAATCGTAACCGTAACCGGATCTCTAACCCTAGCCCTCAACATAACCCTAACCCTAGGTCCAATCGTAACCCTACCCGGATCTCTAACCCTAGCCCTCAACATAACCCTAACCCTAGGTCCAATCGTAACCCTAACCGGATCTCTAACCCTAGCCCTCAACATAACCCTAACCCTAGGTCCAATCGGAACCCTAACCGTCTCTCTAACCCTAGCCCTCAACATAACCCTAACCCTAGGTCCAATCGTAACCCTAAGCGGATCTCTAACCCTAGCCCTCAACTTAACCCTAACCCTAGGTCCAATTGTAACTCTAACCGGATCTCTAACCCTAGCCCTCAACATAACCCTAACCCTAGGTCCAATCGTGACCCACACCGGATCTCTAACCCTGCCCTCAATATAACCCTAACCCTAGGTCCAATCGTAACCCTAACCGTCTCTCTAACCCTAGCCCGCAACATAACCCTAACCCTAGGTCCAATCGTGACCCTAACCGGATCTCTAACCCTAGCCCTCAACATAACCCTAACCCAAGTCCAATCGTGACCCTAACCGGATCTATATCCCTAGCGCTCAACATAACCCTAACCCTAGGTCCAATCGTGACCCTAACCGGATCTCTAACCCTAGCCCTCAACATAACCCTAACCCTAGGTCCAATCGTAACCCTAACCGGATCTCTAACACTAACCCTCAACATAACCCTAACCCTAGGACCAATCGTAACCCTAACCGGATCTCTAACCCTATCCCTCAACATAACCCTAACCCTAGTCCAATCGTGACCTTAACCGGATCTCTAACCCTAGCCCTCAACATAACCCTAACCCTAGGTCCAATCGTGACCCTAACCGGATCCTTAACCCTGCCCTCAACATAACCCTAACCCAAGGTCCAATCGTAACCCTAACCGGATCTCTAAACCTAGCCGTCAACATAACCCTAACCATAGGTCCAATCGTGACCCTAACCGGATCTCTCACCCTAGCCCTCAACATAACCCTAACCCAAGGTACAATCGTGACCCTAACCGGATCTCTAACCCTAGCCCTCAACATAACCCTAACCCTAGGTCCAATCGTAACCCTAACCGGATCTCTAACCCTAGCCCTCAACATAACCCTAACCCTAGGTCCAATCGTGACCTTAATCGGATCTCTAACCCTAGCCCTCAACATAACCCTAACCCTAGGTCCAATCGTGACCTTAACCGGATCTCTAACCCTAACCCTCAACATAACCCTAACCCTAGGTCCAATCGTAACCCTAACCGTATCTCTAACACTAGCCCTCAACATAACCCTAACCCTAGTTCCAATCGTAACCCTAACCGGATCTCTAACCCTAGACCTCAACAATACCCTAACCCTAGGTCCAATCGTGACCCTAACCGTATCTCTAACCCTAGCCCTCAACATAACCCTAACCCTAGGTCCAATCGTAACCCTAACCGGATCTCTAACCCTAGCCCTCAACATAACCCTAACCCTAGGTCCAATCGGAACCCTAACCGTCTCTCTAACCCTAGCCCTCAACATAACCCTAACCGTAGGTCCAATCGGAACCCTAACCGGATCTCTAACCCTAGCCCTCAACATAACCCTAACCCTAGGTCCAATCGTAACCCTAAGCGGATCTCTAACCCTAGCCCTCAACTTAACCCTAACCCTAGGTCCAATTGTAACTCTAACCGGATCTCTAACCCTAGCCCTCAACATAACCCTAACCCTAGGTCCAATCGTGACCCACACCGGATCTCTAACCCTGCCCTCAATATAACCCTAACCCTAGGTCCAATCGTAACCCTAACCGTCTCTCTAACCCTAGCCCGCAACATAACCCTAACCCTAGGTCCAATCGTTACCCTAACCGGATCTCTAACCCTAGCCCTCAACATAACCCTAACCCAAGTCCAATCGTGACCCTAATCGGATCTATATCCCTAGCGCTCAACATAACCCTAACCCTAGGTCCAATCGTAACCCTAACCATCTCTCTAACCCTAGCCCTCAACATAACCCTAACCCTAGGTCCAATCGTAACCCTAACCGTCTCTCTAACCCTAGCCCTCAACATAACCCTAACCCTAGGTCCAATCGTAACCGTAACCGGATCTCTAACCATAGCCCTCAACATAACCCTAACCCTAGGTCCAATCGTAACCCTAACCGGATCTCTAAACCTAGCCCTCAACATAACCCTAACCCTAGGTCCAATCGTAACCCTAAATGTCTCTCTAACCCTAGCCCTCAACATAACCCTAACCCTAGGTCCAATAGTGACCCTACCGGATCTCTAACCCTAGCCCTCAACATAACCCTAACCGTAGGTCCAATCGTGACCCTAACCGTCTCTCTAACCCTAGCCCTCAACATAACCCTAACCCTAGGTCCAATCTGAACCCTAACCGTCTCTCAACACTAGCCCTCAACATAACCCTAACCCTAGGTCCAATCGGAACCCTAACCGTCTCTCTAACCCTAGCCCTCAACATACCCCTAACCCTAGGTCCAATCGTAACCCTAACCGGATCTCTAACCCTAGCCCTCAACATAACCCTAACCCTAGGTCCAATCGTAACCCTAACCGGATCTCTAAACCTAGCCCTCAACATAACCCTAACCCTAGGTCCAATCGTATCCCTAACCGTCTCTCTAACCCTAGCCCTCAACATAACCCTAACCCTAGGTCCAATCGTGACCATAACCGGATCTCTAACCCTAGCCCTCAACATAACCCTAACCCTAGGTCCAATCGTAACCCTAACCGGATCTCTAACCCTAGCCCTCAACATAACCCTAACCCTAGGTCCATTCGTAACCCTAACCGGATGTCTAACCCTAGCCCTCAACATAACCCTACCCCTAGGTTCAATCGTGACCATAACCGTATCTCTAACCCTAGCCCTTAACATAACCCTAACCCTAGTTCCAATCGTAACCCTAACCGGATGTCTAACCCTAGCCCTCAACATAACCCTACCCCTAGGTTCAATCGTGACCCTAAGGGGATCTCTAACCCTAGCCCTCAACATAACGCTAAACCTAGGTCCAATCGTAACCCTAACCGTCTCTGTAACCCTAGCCCTGAACATAACCCTAACCCTAGGTCCAATCGTAACCCTAACCGTCTCTCTGACCATAGCCCTCAACATAACCCTAACCCTAGGTCCAATTGTAACCCTAACCGGATCTCTAACCCTAGCCCTCAACATAACCCTAACCCTAGGTCCAATCGTAACCCTAACCGGATCTCTAACCCTAGCCGTCAACATGACCCTAACCCTAAGTCCAAACGTGATCCTAACCAGATCTCTAACCCTAGCCCTCAACATAACCCTAACCCTAGGTCCAATCGTTACCCTAACCGGATGTCTAACCCTAGCCCTCAACATAACCCTAACCCTAGGTCCAATCGTGACCCTAACTGGATCTCTAACCCTAGCCCTCAACATAACCCTAACCCTAGGTGCAATCGTATCCCTACCCGGATCTCTAACCCTAGCCCTCAACATCACCCTAACCCTAGGTCCAATCGTAACCCTAACAGGATCTCTAACCCTAGCCCTCAACATAACCCTAACCCTAGGTCCAATCGTAACCCTAACCGGATCTCTAAACCTAGCCCTCAACATAACCCTAACCCTAGGTCCAATCGTATCCCTAACCGTCTCTCTAACCCTAGCCCTCAACATAACCCTAACCCTAGGTCCAATCGTGACCATAACCGGATCTCTAACCCTAGCCCTCAACATAACCCTAACCCTAGGTCCAATCGTAACCCTAACCGGATCTCTAACCCTAGCCCTCAACATAACCCTAACCCTAGGTCCATTCGTAACCCTAACCGGATGTCTAACCCTAGCCCTCAACATAACCCTACCCCTAGGTTCAATCGTGACCATAACCGTATCTCTAACCCTAGCCCTTAACATAACCCTAACCCTAGGTCCAATCGTAACCCTAACCGGATGTCTAACCCTAGCCCTCAACATAACCCTACCCCTAGGTTCAATCGTGACCCTAAGGGGATCTCTAACCCTAGCCCTCAACATAACGCTAAACCTAGGTCCAATCGTAACCCTAACCGTCTCTGTAACCCTAGCCCTGAACATAACCCTAACCCTAGGTCCAATCGTAACCCTAACCGTCTCTCTGACCATAGCCCTCAACATAACCCTAACCCTAGGTCCAATTGTAACCCTAACCGGATCTCTAACCCTAGCCCTCAACATAACCCTAACCCTAGGTCCAATCGTAACCCTAACCGGATCTCTAACCCTAGCCGTCAACATGACCCTAACCCTAAGTCCAAACGTGATCCTAACCAGATCTCTAACCCTAGCCCTCAACATAACCCTAACCCTAGGTCCAATCGTTACCCTAACCGGATGTCTAACCCTAGCCCTCAACATAACCCTAACCCTAGGTCCAATCGTGACCCTAACTGGATCTCTAACCCTAGCCCTCAACATAACCCTAACCCTAGGTGCAATCGTATCCCTACCCGGATCTCTAACCCTAGCCCTCAACATCACCCTAACCCTAGGTCCAATCGTAACCCTAACAGGATCTCTAACCCTAGCCCTCAACATAACCCTAACCCTAGGTCCAATCGTAACCCTAACCGTATCTCTAACACTAGCCCTCAACATAACCCTAACCCTAGTTCCAATCGTAACCCTAACCGGATCTCTAACCCTAGACCTCAACATAACCCTAATCCTAGGTCCAATCGTGACCCTAACCGTATCTCTAACCCTAGCCCTCAACATAACCCTAACCCTAGGTCCAATCGTAACCCTAACCGGATCTCTAACCCTAGCCCTCAACATAACCCTAACCCTAGGTCCAATCGGAACCCTAACCGTCTCTCTAACCCTAGCCCTCAACATAACCCTAACCGTAGGTCCAATCGGAACCCTAACCGGATCTCTAACCCTAGCCCTCAACATAACCCTAACCCTAGGTCCAATCGTAACCCTAAGCGGATCTCTAACCCTAGCCCTCAACTTAACCCTAACCCTAGGTCCAATTGTAACTCTAACCGGATCTCTAACCCTAGCCCTCAACATAACCCTAACCCTAGGTCCAATCGTGACCCACACCGGATCTCTAACCCTGCCCTCAATATAACCCTAACCCTAGGTCCAATCGTAACCCTAACCGTCTCTCTAACCCTAGCCCGCAACATAACCCTAACCCTAGGTCCAATCGTGACCCTAACCGGATCTCTAACCCTAGCCCTCAACATAACCCTAACCCAAGTCCATCGTGACCCTAACCGGATCTATATCCCTAGCGCTCAACATAACCCTAACCCTAGGTCCAATCGTGACCCTAACCGGATCTCTAACCCTAGCCCTCAACATAACCCTAACCCTAGGTCCAATCGTAACCCTAACCGGATCTCTAACACTAACCCTCAACATAACCCTAACCCTAGGACCAATCGTAACCCTAACCGGATCTCTAACCCTATCCCTCAACATAACCCTAACCCTAGTCCAATCGTGACCTTAACCGGATCTCTAACCCTAGCCCTCAACATAACCCTAACCCTAGGTCCAATCGTGACCCTAACCGGATCCTTAACCCTGCCCTCAACATAACCCTAACCCTAGGTCCAATCGTAACCCTAACCGGATCTCTAAACCTAGCCGTCAACATAACCCTAACCATAGGTCCAATCGTGACCCTAACCGGATCTCTCACCCTAGCCCTCAACATAACCCTAACCCAAGGTACAATCGTGACCCTAACCGGATCTCTAACCCTAGCCCTCAACATAACCCTAACCCTAGGTCCAATCGTAACCCTAACCGGATCTCTAACCCTAGCCCTCAACATAACCCTAACCCTAGGTCCAATCGTGACCTTAACCGGATCTCTAACCCTAGCCCTCAACATAACCCTAACCCTAGGTCCAATCGTGACCCTAACCGGATCTCTAACCCTAGCCCTCAACATCACCCTAACCCTAGGTCCAATCGTAACCCTAACAGGATCTCTAACCCTAGCCCTCAACATAACCCTAACCCTAGGTCCAATCGTAACCCTAACCGTATCTCTAACACTAGCCCTCAACATAACCCTAACCCTAGTTCCAATCGTAACCCTAACCGGATCTCTAACCCTAGACCTCAACATAACCCTAACCCTAGGTCCAATCGTGACCCTAACCGTATCTCTAACCCTAGCCCTCAACATAACCCTAACCCTAGGTCCAATCGTGACCCTAACCGGATCTCTAACCCTAGCCCTCAACATAACCCTAACCCTAGGTGCAATCGTAACCCTACCCGGATCTCTAACCATAGCCCTCAACATAACCCTAACCCTAGGTCCAATCGTAACCCTAACCGGATCTCTAACCCTAGCCCTCAACATAACCCTAACCCTAGGTCCAATCGGAACCCTAACCGTCTCTCTAACCCTAGCCCTCAACATAACCCTAACCGTAGGTCCAATCGGAACCCTAACCGGATCTCTAACCCTAGCCCTCAACATAACCCTAACCCTAGGTCCAATCGTAACCCTAAGCGGATCTCTAACCCTAGCCCTCAACTTAACCCTAACCCTAGGTCCAATTGTAACTCTAACCGGATCTCTAACCCTAGCCCTCAACATAACCCTAACCCTAGGTCCAATCGTGACCCACACCGGATCTCTAACCCTGCCCTCAATATAACCCTAACCCTAGGTCCAATCGTGACCCTAACCGGATCTCTAACCCTAGCCCTCAACATCACCCTAACCCTAGGTCCAATCGTAACCCTAACCGGATCTCTAACCCTAGCCCTCAACATAACCCTAACCCTAGGTCCAATCGTAACCCTAACCGTATCTCTAACACTAGCCCTCAACATAACCCTAACCCTAGTTCCAATCGTAACCCTAACCGGATCTCTAACCCTAGACCTCAACATAACCCTAACCCTAGGTCCAATCGTGACCCTAACCGTATCTCTAACCCTAGCCCTCAACATAACCCTAACCCTAGGTCCAATCGTGACCCTAACCGGATCTCTAACCCTAGCCCTCAACATAACCCTAACCCTAGGTGCAATCGTAACCCTACCCGGATCTCTAACCATAGCCCTCAACATAACCCTAACCCTAGGTCAAATCGGAACCCTAACCTGATCTCTAACCCTAGCCCTCAACATAACCCTAACCCTAGGTCCAATCGGAACCCTACCCGTATCGCTAACCCTAGCCCTCAACATAACCCTAACCCTAGGTCCAATCGTAACCCTAACCGGATCTCTAACCCTAGCCCTCAACATAACCCTAACCCTAGGTCCAATCGGAACCCTAACCGGATCTCTAACCCTAGCCCTCAACATAACCCTAACCCTAGGTCCAATCGTAACCCTAACCGGATCTCTAACCCTAGCCCTCAACATAACCCTAACCCTAGGTCCAATCGTAACCCTAACCGGATCTCTAACCCTAGCCCTCAACATAACCCTAACCCTAGGTCCAATTGTAACCCTAACCGGATCTCTAACCCTAGCCCTCAACATAACCCTAACCCTAGGTCCAATCGTGACCCTAACCGGATCTCTAACCCTGCCCTCAACATAACCCTAACCCTAGGTCCAATCGTAACCCTAACCGTCTCTCTAACCCTAGCCCTCAACATAACCCTAACCCTAGGTCCAATCGTAACCCTAACCGTCTCTCTAACCCTAGCCCTCAACATAACCCTAACCCTAGGTCCAATCGTAACCGTAACCGGATCTCTAACCCTAGCCCTCAACATAACCCTAACCCTAGGTCCAATCGTAACCCTAACCGGATCTCTAAACCTAGCCCTCAACATAACCCTAACCCTAGGTCCAATCGTAACCCTAAATGTCTCTCTAACCCTAGCCCTCAACATAACCCTAACCCTAGGTCCAATAGTGACCCTACCGGATCTCTAACCCTAGCCCTCAACATAACCCTAACCCTAGGTCCAATCTGAACCCTAACTGTCTCTCAACACTAGCCCTCAACATAACCCTAACCCTAGGTCCAATCGTGACCCTAACCGTCTCTCTAACCCTAGCCCTCAACATAACCCTAACCCTAGGTCCAATCTGAACCCTAACCGTCTCTCAACACTAGCCCTCAACATAACCCTAACCCTAGGTCCAATCGGAACCCTAACCGTCTCTCTAACCCTAGCCCTCAACATACCCCTAACCCTAGGTCCAATCGTAACCCTAACCGGATCTCTAACCCTAGCCCTCAACATAACCCTAACCCTAGGTCCAATCGTAACCCTAACCGGATCTCTAAACCTAGCCCTCAACATAACCCTAACCCTAGGTCCAATCGTATCCCTAACCGTCTCTCTAACCCTAGCCCTCAACATAACCCTAACCCTAGGTCCAATCGTGACCATAACCGGATCTCTAACCCTAGCCCTCAACATAACCCTAACCCTAGGTCCAATCGTAACCCTAACCGGATCTCTAACCCTAGCCCTCAACATAACCCTAACCCTAGGTCCATTCGTAACCCTAACCGGATGTCTAAACCTAGCCCTCAACATAACCCTACCCCTAGGTTCAATCGTGACCATAACCGTATCTCTAACCCTAGCCCTTAACATAACCCTAACCCTAGGTCCAATCGTAACCCTAACCGGATGTCTATCCCTAGCCCTCAACATAACCCTACCCCTAGGTTCAATCGTGACCCTAAGGGGATCTCTAACAAGAGCCCTCAACATAACGCTAAACCTAGGTCCAATCGTAACCCTAACCGTCTCTGTAACCCTAGCCCTGAACATAACCCTAACCCTAGGTCCAATCGTAACCCTAACCGTCTCTCTGACCCTAGCCCTCAACATAACCCTAACCCTAGGTCCAATTGTAACCCTAACCGGATGTCTAACCCTAGCCCTCAACATAACCCTAACCCTAGGTCCAATCGTAACCCTAACCGGATCGCTAACCCTAGCCGTCAACATGACCCTAACCCTAAGTCCAAACGTGATCCTAACCAGATCTCTAACCCTAGCCCTCAACATCACCCTAACCCTAGGTCCAATCGTAACCCTAACCGGATCTCTAACCCTAGCCCTCAACATAACCCTAACCATAGGTCCAATGGTAACCCTAACCGTATCTCTAACCCTAGCCCTCAACATAACCCTAACCCTAGGTCCAATCGTAACCATAACCGGATCTTTAACCCTAGCCCTCAACATAACCCTAACCCTAGGTCCAATCGTAACCCTAACCGGATCTCTAACACTAACCCTCAACATAACCCTAACCCTAGGACCAATCGTAACCCTAACTGGATCTCTAACCCTAGCCCTCCACATAACCCTAACCCTAGGTCCAATCGTGACCTTAACCGGATCTCTAACCCTAGCCCTCAACATAACCCTAACCCTAGGTCCAATCGTGACCCTAACCGGATCTCTAACCCTAGCCCTCAACATCACCCTAACCCTAGGTCCAATCGTAACCCTAACCGGATCTCTAACCCTAGCCCTCAACATAACCCTAACCCTAGGTCCAATCGTAACCCTAACCGTATCTCTAACACTAGCCCTCAACATAACCCTAACCCTAGTTCCAATCGTAACCCTAACCGGATCTCTAACCCTAGACCTCAACATAACCCTAACCCTAGGTCCAATCGTGACCCTAACCGTATCTCTAACCCTAGCCCTCAACATAACCCTAACCCTAGGTCCAATCGTGACCCTAACTGGATCTCTAACCCTAGCCCTCAACATAACCCTAACCCTAGGTGCAATCGTAACCCTACCCGGATCTCTAACCCTAGCCCTCAACATAACCCTAACCCTAGGTCCAATCGGAACCCTAACCGGATCTCTAACCCTAGCCCTCAACATAACCCTAACCCTAGGTCCAATCGGAACCCTACCCGGGTCTCTAACCCTAGCCCTCAACATAACCCTAACCCTAGGTCCAATCGTAACCCTAACCGGATCTCTAACCCTAGCCCTCAACATAACCCTAACCCTAGGTCCAATCGGAACCCTAACCGTCTCTCTAACCCTAGCCCTCAACATACCCCTAACCCTAGGTCCAATCGTAACCCTAACCGGATCTCTAACCCTAGCCCTCAACATAACCCTAAGCCTAGGTCCAATCGTAACCCTAACCGGATCTCTAAACCTAGCCCTCAACATAACCCTAACCCTAGGTCCAATCGTATCCCTAACCGTCTCTCTAACCCTAGCCCTCAACATAACCCTAACCCTAGGTCCAATCGTGACCATAACCGGATCTCTAACCCTAGCCCTCAACATAACCCTAACCCTAGGTCCAATCGTAACCCTAACTGGATCTCTAACCCTAGCCCTCAACATAACCCTAACCCTAGGTCCATTCGTAACCCTAACCGGATGTCTAAACCTAGCCCTCAATATAACCCTACCCCTAGGTTCAATCGTGACCATAACCGTATCTCTAACCCTAGCCCTTAACATAACCCTAACCCTAGGTCCAATCGTAACCCTAACCGGATGTCTATCCCTAGCCCTCAACATAACCATACCCCTAGGTTCAATCGTGACCCTAAGGGGATCTCTAACCCTAGCCCTCAACATAACGCTAAACCTAGGTCCAATCGTAACCCTAACCGTCTCTGTAACCCTATCCCTGAACATAACCCTAACCCTAGGTCCAATCATAACCCTAACCGTCTCTCTGACCCTAGCCCTCAACATAACCCTAACCCTAGGTCCAATTGTAACCCTAACCGGATCTCTAACCCTAGCCCTCAACATAACCCTAACCCTAGGTCCAATCGTAACCCTAACCGGATCTCTAACCCTAGCCGTCAACATTACCCTAACCCTAAGTCCAAACGTGATCCTAACCAGATCTCTAACCCTAGCCCTCAACATCACCCTAACCCTAGGTCCAATCGTAACCCTAACCGGATCTCTAACCGTAGCCGTCAACATAACCCTAACCCTAAGTCCAAACGTGATCCTAACCGGATCTCTAACCCTAGCCGTCAACATAACCCTAACCCAAAGTACAATCGTGACCCTAACCGGATCTCTAACCCTAGCCCTCAACATAACCCTAACCCTAGGTCCAATCGTAACCCTAACCGTATCTCTAACCCTAGCCCTCAACATAACCCTAACCCTAGGTCCAATCGTAACCATAACCGGATCTCTAACCCTAGCCCTCAACATAACCCTAACCCTAGGTCCAATCGTAACCCTAACCGGATCTCTAACACTAACCCTCAACATAACCCTAACCCTAGGACCAATCGTAACCCTAACTGGATCTCTAACCCAGCCCTCCACATAACCCTAACCCTAGGTCCAATCGTGACCTTAACCGGATCTCTAACCCTAGCCCTCAACATAACCCTAACCCTAGGTCCAATCGTGACCCTAACCGGATCTCTAACCCTAGCCCTCAACATAACCCTAACCCTAGGTCCAATCGGAACCCTACCCGGATCTCTAACCCTAGCCCTCAACATAACCCTAACCCTAGGTCCAATCGTAACCCTAACCGGATCTCTAACCCTAGCCCTCAACATAACCCTAACCCTAGGTCCAATCGGAACCCTAACCGTCTCTCTAACCCTAGCCCTCAACATAACCCTAACCCTAGGTCCAATCGTAACCCTAACCGGATCTCTAACCCTAGCCCTCAACATAACCCTAACCCTAGGTCCAATCGTAACCCTAACCGGATCTCTAACCCTAGCCCTCAACATAACCCTAACCCTAGGTCCAATTGTAACCCTAACCGGATCTCTAACCCTAGCCCTCAACATAACCCTAACCCTAGGTCCAATCGTGACCCTAACCGGATCTCTAACCCTGCCCTCAACATAACCCTAACCCTAGGTCCAATCGTAACCCTAACCGTCTCTCTAACCCTAGCCCTCAACATAACCCTAACCCTAGGTCCAATCGTAACCCTAACCGTCTCTCTAACCCTAGCCCTCAACATAACCCTAACCCTAGGTCCAATCGTAACCGTAACCGAATCTCTAACCCTAGTCCTCAACATAACCCTAACCCTAGGTCCAATCGTAACCCTAACCGGATCTCTAAACCTAGCCCTCAACATAATCCTAACCCTAGGTCCAATCGTATCCCTAAATGTCTCTCTAACCCTAGCCCTCAACATAACCCTAACCCTAGGTCCAATAGTGACCCTACCGGATCTCTAACCCTAGCCCTCAATATAACCCGAACCGTAGGTCCAATCGTGACCCTAACCGTCTCTCTAACCCTAGCCCTCACCATAACCCTAACCCTAGGTCCAATCTGAACCCTAACCGTCTCTCAACACTAGCCCTCAACATAACCCTAACCCTAGGTCCAATCGTAACCCTAACCGGATCTCTAACCCTAGCCCTCAACATACCCCTAACCCTAAGTCCAATCGTAACCCTAACCGGATCTCTAACCCTAGCCCTCAACATAACCCTAACCCTAGGTCCAATCGTAACCCTAACCGGATCTCTAAACCTAGCCGTCAACATAACCCTAACCCTAGGTCCAATCGTATCCCTAACCGTCTCTCTAACCCTAGCCCTCAACATAACCCTAACCCTAGGTCCAATCGTGACCATAACCGGATCTCTAACCCTAGCCCTCAACATAACCCTAACCCTAGGTCCAATCGTAACCCTAACCGGATCTCTAACCCTAGCCCTCAACATAACCCTAACCCTAGGTCCATTCGTAACCCTAACGGGATCTCTAACCCTAGCCCTCAACATAACCCTAACCCTAGGTCCAATCGTGACCCTAACCGGATCTCTAACCCTAGCCCTCTATATAACCCTAAACCTAGGTCCAACCGTAACCCTAACCGTGTCTCTAACCCTAGCCCTGAACATAACCCTAACCCTAGGTGCAATCGTAACCCTACCCGGATCTCTAACCCTAGCCCTCAACATAACCCTAACCCTAGGTCCAATCGGAACCCTAACCGGATCTCTAACCCTAGCCCTCAACATAACCCTAACCCTAGGTCCAATCGGAACCCTACCCGGATCTCTAACCCTAGCCCTCAACATAACCCTAACCCTAGGTCCAATCGTAACCCTAACCGGATCTCTAACCCTAGCCCTCAACATAACCCTAACCCTAGGTCCAATCGGAACCCTAACCGTCTCTCTAACCCTAGCCCTCAACATAACCCTAACCCTAGGTCCAATCGTAACCCTAACCGGATCTCTAACCCTAGCCCTCAACATAACCCTAACCCTAGGTCCAATCGTAACCCTAACCGGATCTCTAACCCTAGCCCTCAACATAACCCTAACCCTAGGTCCAATTGTAACCCTAACCGGATCTCTAACCCTAGCCCTCAACATAACCCTAACCCTAGGTCCAATCGTGACCCTAACCGGATCTCTAACCCTGCCCTCAACATAACCCTAACCCTAGGTCCAATCGTAACCCTAACCGTCTCTCTAACCCTAGCCCTCAACATAACCCTAACCCTAGGTCCAATCGTAACCCTAACCGTCTCTCTAACCCTAGCCCTCAACATAACCCTAACCCTAGGTCCAATCGTAACCGTAACCGAATCTCTAACCCTAGTCCTCAACATAACCCTAACCCTAGGTCCAATCGTAACCCTAACCGGATCTCTAAACCTAGCCCTCAACATAATCCTAACCCTAGGTCCAATCGTATCCCTAAATGTCTCTCTAACCCTAGCCCTCAACATAACCCTAACCCTAGGTCCAATAGTGACCCTACCGGATCTCTAACCCTAGCCCTCAATATAACCCGAACCGTAGGTCCAATCGTGACCCTAACCGTCTCTCTAACCCTAGCCCTCAACATAACCCTAACCCTAGGTCCAATCTGAACCCTAACCGTCTCTCAACACTAGCCCTCAACATAACCCTAACCCTAGGTCCAATCGTAACCCTAACCGGATCTCTAACCCTAGCCCTCAACATACCCCTAACCCTAGGTCCAATCGTAACCCTAACCGGATCTCTAACCCTAGCCCTCAACATAACCCTAACCCTAGGTCCAATCGTAACCCTAACCGGATCTCTAAACCTAGCCGTCAACATAACCCTAACCCTAGGTCCAATCGTATCCCTAACCGTCTCTCTAACCCTAGCCCTCAACATAACCCTAACCCTAGGTCCAATTGTGACCATAACCGGATCTCTAACCCTAGCCCTCAACATAACCCTAACCCTAGGTCCAATCGTAACCCTAACCGGATCTCTAACCCTAGCCCTCAACATAACCCTAACCCTAGGTCCATTCGTAACCCTAACGGGATCTCTAACCCTAGCCCTCAACATAACCCTAACCCTAGGTCCAATCGTGACCCTAACCGGATCTCTAACCCTAGCCCTCTATATAACCCTAAACCTAGGTCCAACCGTAACCCTAACCGTGTCTCTAACCCTAGCCCTGAACATAACCCTAACCCTAGGTCCAATCGTAACCCTAACCGTCTCTCTGACCCTAGCCCTCAACATAACCCTAACCCTAGGTCCAATTGTAACCCTAACCGGATCTCTAACCCTAGCAATCAACATAACCCTAACCCTAGGTCCAATCGTAACCCTAACCGGATCTCTAACCCTAGCCGTCAACATAACCCTAACCCTAAGTCTAAACGTGATCCTAACCAGATCTCTAACCCTAGCCCTCAACATCACCCTAACCCTAGGTCCAATCGTAACCCTAACCGGATCTCTAACCCTAGCCGTCAACATAACCCTAACCCTAAGTCCAAACGTGATCCTAACCGGATCTCTAACCCTAGCCGTCAACATAACCCTAACCCAAAGTACAATCGTGACCCTAACCGGATCTCTAACCCTAGCCCTCAACATAACCCTAACCCTAGGTCCAATCGTAACCATAACCGTATCTCTAACCCTAGCCCTCAACATAACCCTGACCCTAGGTCCAATCGTAACCATAACCGGATCTCTAACCCTTGCCCTCAACATAACCCTAACCCTAGGTCCAATCGTGACCCTAACCGTATCTCTAACCCTAGCCCTCAACATAACCCTAACCCAAGGTCCAATCTTGACCCTAACCAGATCTCTAACCCTAGCCCTCAACATAACCCTAACCCTAGGTGCAATCGTAACATTACCCGGATCTCTAACCCTAGCCCTCAACATAAACCTAACCCTAGGTCCAATCGTAAGCCTAACCGGATCTCTAAACCTAGCCCTCAACATAACCCTAACCCTAGGTCCAATCGTAACCCTAACCGGATCTCTAACTCTAGCCCTCAACATAACCCTAACACTAGTTCCAATCGTGACCCTAACCGGATCTCTATCCCTAGCCCTCAACATAAGGCTAACCCTAGGTCCAATCGTAACCCTAACCGAATCTCTAACCCTAGCCCTCAACATATCCCTAACCCTAGGTCCAATCGTGACCCTAACCGGATCTCTAACCCTAGCCCTCAACATAACCCTAACCCTAGGTCCAATCGGAACCCTATCCATCTCTCTAACCCTAGCCCTCAACATAACCCTAAACCTAGGTCCAATCCTCACCCTAACCGGATCTCTAACCCTAGCCCTCAGCATAACCCTACCCCTAAGTCCAATCGTAACCCTAACCGTCTCTCTGACGGTAGCCCTCAACATAACCCTAACCCTAGGTCCAATCGTAACCCTAACAGGATCTCTAACCCTAGCCCTCAACATAACCCTAACCCTAGGTCCAATCGTGACCCTAACCGGATCTCTATCCCTAGCCCTCAACATAACGCTAACCCTAGGTCCAATCGTGACCCTAACCGGATCTCTATCCCTAGCCCTCAGCATAACGATAACCCTAGGTCCCATCGTAACCCTAACCGGATCTCTAACCCTAGCCCTCAACATAACCCTAACCCTAGGTCCAATCGTAACCCTAACCGGATCTCTAACCCTAGCCCTCAACATAACCCTAACCCTAGGTCCAATCGTAACCCTAACCGGATCTCTAAACCTAGCCCTCAACATAACCCTAACCCTAGGTCCAATCGTAACCCTAACCGGATCTCTAATCCTAGCCCTCAACATAACCCTAACCCTAGGTCCAATCGTATCCCTAACCGTCTCTCTAACCCTAGCCCTCAACATAACCCTAACCCTAGGTCCAATCGTAACCTAACCGGATCTCTAACCCTAACCCTCAACATAACCCTAACCCTAGGTCCAATCGTAACCCTAACCGGATCTCTACCCCTAGCCCTCAACATAACCCTAACCCTAGGTCCAATCGTATCCCTAACCATCTATCTAACCCTAGCCCTCAACATAACCCTAACCCTAGGTCCAATCGTAACCTAACCGGATCCTTAACCCTAGCCCTCAACATAACCCTAACCCTAGGTCCAATCGTGACCCTAACCGTATCTCTAACCCTAGCCCTCAACATAACCACAACCCAACGTCCAATCGTAACCCTAACCGGATCTCTAAAACTAGCCCGCAACATAACCCTAACCCTAGGTCCAATCATAACCCTAACCGGATCTCTAACCCTAGCCCTCTACATAACCCTAAACCTAGGTCCAACCGTAACCCTAACCGTGTCTCTAACCCTAGCCCTCAACATAACCCTAACCCTAGGTTCAATAGTAACCGTAACCGGATCTCTAACCCTAGCCCTCAACATAACCCTAACCCTAGGTCCAATCGTAACCCTAACGGGATCTCTAACCCTAGCCCTCAACATAACCCTAACCCTAGGTCCAATCGTGACCGTAACCGGATCTCTAACCCTAGCCTTCAACATAACACTAACCCTAGGTCCAATCGAAACCCTAACCGGATCTCTAACCCTAGCCCTCAAAATAACCCTAACCCTAGGACCAATCTTAACCCTAACCGGATCTCTAACCCTAGCCCTCAACATAACCCTAACCCTAGGTCCAATCGTAACCCTAACCGGATCTCTAACCCTAGCCCTCAACATAACCCTAACCCTAGGTCCAATCGTAACCCTAACCGGATCTCTAACCCTAGCCCTCAACATAACCCTAACCCTAGGTCCAATCGTAACCCTAACCGTCTCTCTAACCTTAGCCCTCAATATAACCCTCACCCTAGGTCCAATCGTGACCCTAACCGGATCTCTAACCCTGCCCTCAACATAACCCTAACCCTAGGCCCAATCGTGACCCTAACCGGATCTCTAACACTAGCCCTCAACATAACCCTAACCCTAGGTTCAATCGTGATCCTAACCGGATCTCTAACCCTAGCCCTCAACATAACGCTAAACCTAGGTCCAATCGTAACCCTAACCGTCTCTCTAACCCTAGCCCTCAACATAACCCTAACCCTAGGTCCAGTCGTGACCCTAACCGGATCTCTAACCCTAGCCCTCAACATAACCCTAACCGTAGGTCCAATCGTGACCCTAACCGTCTCTTTAACCCTAGCCCTCAACATAACCCTAACCCTAGGTCCAATCTGAACCCTAACCGTCTCTCTAACCCTAGCCCTCAACATAACCCTAACCCTAGGTCCAATCGTAACCCTAACCGGATCTCTAACCCTAGCCCTCAACATAACCCTAACCCTAGGTCCAATCGTAACCCTAACCGGATCTCTAACCCTAGCCGTCAACATAACCCTAACCCTAAGTCCAAACGTGATCCTAACCAGATCTCTAACCCTAGCCCTCAACATCACCCTAACCCTAGGTCCAATCGTAACCCTAACCGGATCTCTAACCCTAGCCGTCAACATAACCCTAACCCTAAGTCCAAACGTGATCCTAACCGGATCTCTAACCCTAGCCGTCAACATAACCCTAACCCAAAGTACAATCGTGACCCTAACCGGATCTCTAACCCTAGCCCTCAACATAACCCTAACCCTAGGTCCAATCGTAACCATAACCGTATCTCTAACCCTAGCCCTCAACATAACCCTGACCCTAGGTCCAATCGTAACCATAACCGGATCTCTAACCCTTGCCCTCAACATAACCCTAACCCTAGGTCCAATCGTGACCCTAACCGTATCTCTAACCCTAGCCCTCAACATAACCCTAACCCAAGGTCCAATCTTGACCCTAACCAGATCTCTAACCCTAGCCCTCAACATAACCCTAACCCTAGGTGCAATCGTAACATTACCCGGATCTCTAACCCTAGCCCTCAACATAAACCTAACCCTAGGTCCAATCGTAAGCCTAACCGGATCTCTAAACCTAGCCCTCAACATAACCCTAACCCTAGGTCCAATGTAACCCTAACCGGATCTCTAACTCTAGCCCTCAACATAACCCTAACACTAGTTCCAATCGTGACCCTAACCGGATCTCTATCCCTAGCCCTCAACATAAGGCTAACCCTAGGTCCAATCGTAACCCTAACCGAATCTCTAACCCTAGCCCTCAACATATCCCTAACCCTAGGTCCAATCGTGACCCTAACCGGATCTCTAACCCTAGCCCTCAACATAACCCTAACCCTAGGTCCAATCGGAACCCTATCCATCTCTCTAACCCTAGCCCTCAACATAACCCTAAACCTAGGTCCAATCCTCACCCTAACCGGATCTCTAACCCTAGCCCTCAGCATAACCCTACCCCTAAGTCCAATCGTAACCCTAACCGTCTCTCTGACGGTAGCCCTCAACATAACCCTAACCCTAGGTCCAATCGTAACCCTAACAGGATCTCTAACCCTAGCCCTCAACATAACCCTAACCCTAGGTCCAATCGTGACCCTAACCGGATCTCTATCCCTAGCCCTCAACATAACGCTAACCCTAGGTCCAATCGTGACCCTAACCGGATCTCTATCCCTAGCCCTCAGCATAACGATAACCCTAGGTCCCATCGTAACCCTAACCGGATCTCTAACCCTAGCCCTCAACATAACCCTAACCCTAGGTCCAATCGTAACCCTAACCGGATCTCTAACCCTAGCCCTCAACATAACCCTAACCCTAGGTCCAATCGTAACCCTAACCGGATCTCTAAACCTAGCCCTCAACATAACCCTAACCCTAGGTCCAATCGTAACCCTAACCGGATCTCTAATCCTAGCCCTCAACATAACCCTAACCCTAGGTCCAATCGTATCCCTAACCGTCTCTCTAACCCTAGCCCTCAACATAACCCTAACCCTAGGTCCAATCGTAACCTAACCGGATCTCTAACCCTAACCCTCAACATAACCCTAACCCTAGGTCCAATCGTAACCCTAACCGGATCTCTACCCCTAGCCCTCAACATAACCCTAACCCTAGGTCCAATCGTATCCCTAACCATCTATCTAACCCTAGCCCTCAACATAACCCTAACCCTAGGTCCAATCGTAACCTAACCGGATCCTTAACCCTAGCCCTCAACATAACCCTAACCCTAGGTCCAATCGTGACCCTAACCGTATCTCTAACCCTAGCCCTCAACATAACCACAACCCAACGTCCAATCGTAACCCTAACCGGATCTCTAAAACTAGCCCGCAACATAACCCTAACCCTAGGTCCAATCATAACCCTAACCGGATCTCTAACCCTAGCCCTCTACATAACCCTAAACCTAGGTCCAACCGTAACCCTAACCGTGTCTCTAACCCTAGCCCTCAACATAACCCTAACCCTAGGTTCAATAGTAACCGTAACCGGATCTCTAACCCTAGCCCTCAACATAACCCTAACCCTAGGTCCAATCGTAACCCTAACGGGATCTCTAACCCTAGCCCTCAACATAACCCTAACCCTAGGTCCAATCGTGACCGTAACCGGATCTCTAACCCTAGCCTTCAACATAACACTAACCCTAGGTCCAATCGAAACCCTAACCGGATCTCTAACCCTAGCCCTCAAAATAACCCTAACCCTAGGACCAATCTTAACCCTAACCGGATCTCTAACCCTAGCCCTCAACATAACCCTAACCCTAGGTCCAATCGTAACCCTAACCGGATCTCTAACCCTAGCCCTCAACATAACCCTAACCCTAGGTCCAATCGTAACCCTAACCGGATCTCTAACCCTAGCCCTCAACATAACCCTAACCCTAGGTCCAATCGTAACCCTAACCGTCTCTCTAACCTTAGCCCTCAATATAACCCTCACCCTAGGTCCAATCGTGACCCTAACCGGATCTCTAACCCTGCCCTCAACATAACCCTAACCCTAGGCCCAATCGTGACCCTAACCGGATCTCTAACACTAGCCCTCAACATAACCCTAACCCTAGGTTCAATCGTGATCCTAACCGGATCTCTAACCCTAGCCCTCAACATAACGCTAAACCTAGGTCCAATCGTAACCCTAACCGTCTCTCTAACCCTAGCCCTCAACATAACCCTAACCCTAGGTCCAGTCGTGACCCTAACCGGATCTCTAACCCTAGCCCTCAACATAACCCTAACCGTAGGTCCAATCGTGACCCTAACCGTCTCTTTAACCCTAGCCCTCAACATAACCCTAACCCTAGGTCCAATCTGAACCCTAACCGTCTCTCTAACCCTAGCCCTCAACATAACCCTAACCCTAGGTCCAATCGTAACCCTAACCGGATCTCTAACCCTAGCCCTCAACATAACCCTAACCCTAGGTCCAATCGTAACCCTAACCGGATCTCTAACCCTAGCCGTCAACATAACCCTAACCCTAAGTCCAAACGTGATCCTAACCAGATCTCTAACCCTAGCCCTCAACATCACCCTAACCCTAGGTCCAATCGTAACCCTAACCGGATCTCTAACCCTAGCCGTCAACATAACCCTAACCCTAAGTCCAAACGTGATCCTAACCGGATCTCTAACCCTAGCCGTCAACATAACCCTAACCCAAAGTACAATCGTGACCCTAACCGGATCTCTAACCCTAGCCCTCAACATAACCCTAACCCTAGGTCCAATCGTAACCATAACCGTATCTCTAACCCTAGCCCTCAACATAACCCTGACCCTAGGTCCAATCGTAACCATAACCGGATCTCTAACCCTTGCCCTCAACATAACCCTAACCCTAGGTCCAATCGTGACCCTAACCGTATCTCTAACCCTAGCCCTCAACATAACCCTAACCCAAGGTCCAATCTTGACCCTAACCAGATCTCTAACCCTAGCCCTCAACATAACCCTAACCCTAGGTGCAATCGTAACATTACCCGGATCTCTAACCCTAGCCCTCAACATAAACCTAACCCTAGGTCCAATCGTAAGCCTAACCGGATCTCTAAACCTAGCCCTCAACATAACCCTAACCCTAGGTCCAATCGTAACCCTAACCGGATCTCTAACTCTAGCCCTCAACATAACCCTAACACTAGTTCCAATCGTGACCCTAACCGGATCTCTATCCCTAGCCCTCAACATAAGGCTAACCCTAGGTCCAATCGTAACCCTAACCGAATCTCTAACCCTAGCCCTCAACATATCCCTAACCCTAGGTCCAATCGTGACCCTAACCGGATCTCTAACCCTAGCCCTCAACATAACCCTAACCCTAGGTCCAATCGGAACCCTATCCATCTCTCTAACCCTAGCCCTCAACATAACCCTAAACCTAGGTCCAATCCTCACCCTAACCGGATCTCTAACCCTAGCCCTCAGCATAACCCTACCCCTAAGTCCAATCGTAACCCTAACCGTCTCTCTGACGGTAGCCCTCAACATAACCCTAACCCTAGGTCCAATCGTAACCCTAACAGGATCTCTAACCCTAGCCCTCAACATAACCCTAACCCTAGGTCCAATCGTGACCCTAACCGGATCTCTATCCCTAGCCCTCAACATAACGCTAACCCTAGGTCCAATCGTGACCCTAACCGGATCTCTATCCCTAGCCCTCAGCATAACGATAACCCTAGGTCCCATCGTAACCCTAACCGGATCTCTAACCCTAGCCCTCAACATAACCCTAACCCTAGGTCCAATCGTAACCCTAACCGGATCTCTAACCCTAGCCCTCAACATAACCCTAACCCTAGGTCCAATCGTAACCCTAACCGGATCTCTAAACCTAGCCCTCAACATAACCCTAACCCTAGGTCCAATCGTAACCCTAACCGGATCTCTAATCCTAGCCCTCAACATAACCCTAACCCTAGGTCCAATCGTATCCCTAACCGTCTCTCTAACCCTAGCCCTCAACATAACCCTAACCCTAGGTCCAATCGTAACCTAACCGGATCTCTAACCCTAACCCTCAACATAACCCTAACCCTAGGTCCAATCGTAACCCTAACCGGATCTCTACCCCTAGCCCTCAACATAACCCTAACCCTAGGTCCAATCGTATCCCTAACCATCTATCTAACCCTAGCCCTCAACATAACCCTAACCCTAGGTCCAATCGTAACCTAACCGGATCCTTAACCCTAGCCCTCAACATAACCCTAACCCTAGGTCCAATCGTGACCCTAACCGTATCTCTAACCCTAGCCCTCAACATAACCACAACCCTACGTCCAATCGTAACCCTAACCGGATCTCTAAAACTAGCCCGCAACATAACCCTAACCCTAGGTCCAATCATAACCCTAACCGGATCTCTAACCCTAGCCCTCTACATAACCCTAAACCTAGGTCCAACCGTAACCCTAACCGTGTCTCTAACCCTAGCCCTCAACATAACCCTAACCCTAGGTTCAATAGTAACCGTAACCGGATCTCTAACCCTAGCCCTCAACATAACCCTAACCCTAGGTCCAATCGTAACCCTAACGGGATCTCTAACCCTAGCCCTCAACATAACCCTAACCCTAGGTCCAATCGTGACCGTAACCGGATCTCTAACCCTAGCCTTCAACATAACACTAACCCTAGGTCCAATCGAAACCCTAACCGGATCTCTAACCCTAGCCCTCAAAATAACCCTAACCCTAGGACCAATCTTAACCCTAACCGGATCTCTAACCCTAGCCCTCAACATAACCCTAACCCTAGGTCCAATCGTAACCCTAACCGGATCTCTAACCCTAGCCCTCAACATAACCCTAACCCTAGGTCCAATCGTAACCCTAACCGGATCTCTAACCCTAGCCCTCAACATAACCCTAACCCTAGGTCCAATCGTAACCCTAACCGTCTCTCTAACCTTAGCCCTCAATATAACCCTCACCCTAGGTCCAATCGTGACCCTAACCGGATCTCTAACCCTGCCCTCAACATAACCCTAACCCTAGGCCCAATCGTGACCCTAACCGGATCTCTAACACTAGCCCTCAACATAACCCTAACCCTAGGTTCAATCGTGATCCTAACCGGATCTAACCCTAGCCCTCAACATAACGCTAAACCTAGGTCCAATCGTAACCCTAACCGTCTCTCTAACCCTAGCCCTCAACATAACCCTAACCCTAGGTCCAGTCGTGACCCTAACCGGATCTCTAACCCTAGCCCTCAACATAACCCTAACCGTAGGTCCAATCGTGACCCTAACCGTCTCTTTAACCCTAGCCCTCAACATAACCCTAACCCTAGGTCCAATCTGAACCCTAACCGTCTCTCTAACCCTAGCCCTCAACATAACCCTAACCCTAGGTCCAATCGTAACCCTAACCGGATCTCTAACCCTAGCCCTCAACATAACCCTAACCCTAGGTCCTATCGTAACCCTAACGGGATCTCTAACCCTAGCCCTCAACATAACCCTCATTCTAGGTCCAATCGTGACCCTAACCGGATCTCTAAGCCTAGCCCTCAACATAACCCTAACCCTAGGTCCAATCGTAACCCTAACCGGATCTCTAACCCTAGCCCTCAACATAACCCTAACCAAAGGTCCAATCGTAACCCTAACCGGATCTCTAACCCTAGCCCTCAACATAACCCTAACCCTAGGTCCAATCGTAACCCTAACCGTCTCTCTGACCCTAGCCCTCAACATATCCCTAACCCTAGGTCCAATCCTAACCCTAACCGGATCTCTAACCCTAGCCCTGAACATAACCCTAACCCTAGGTCCAATCGTGACCCTAACCGGATGTCTAAACCTAGCCCTCAACATAACCCTAACCCTAGGTTCAATCGTGACCCTAACCGGATCTCTAACCCTAGCCCTCAACATAACGCTAAACCTAGGTCCAATCGGAACCCTAACCGTCTCTCTAACCCTAGCCCTCAACATAACCCTAACCCTAGGTCCAATCGTAACCCTAACCCGATCTCTAAACCTAGCCCTCAACATAACCCTAACCCTAGGTCCAATCGTAACCCTAACCGTCTCTCTGACCTTAGCCCTCTACATATCCCTAACCCTAGGTCCAATCCTAACCCTAACCGGATCTCTAACCCTAGCTCTCAACATAACCCTAACCCTAGGTCCAATCGTAACCCTAACCGGATCTCTAACCCTACCCCTCAACATAACCCTAACCCAAGGTCCAATCGTAACCCTAACCGGATCTCTAACCCTAGCCCTCAACATAACCCTAACCCTAGGTCCAGTCGTAACCCTAACCGGGTCTCTAACCCTAGCCCTCAACATTCCCCTAACCCTAGGTCCAATCGTAACCCTAACCGTCTCTCTGACCCTAGCCCTCAACATAACCCTAACCCTAGGTCCAATTGTAACCCTAACCGGATCCCTAACCCTAGCCCTCAACATAACCCTAACCCTAGGTCCAATCGTAACCCTAACCGGATCTCTAACCCTAGCCGTCAACATAACCCTAACCCTAGGTCCAAACGTGATCCTAACCAGATCTCTAACCCTAGCCCTCAACATCACCCTAACCCTAGGTCCAATCGTAACCCTAACCGGATCTCTAACCCTAGCCGTCAACATAACCCTAACCCTAAGTACAAACGTGATCCTAACCGGATCTCTAACCCTAGCCGTCAACATAACCCTAACCCAAAGTACAATCGTGACCCTAACCGGATCTCTAACCCTAGCCCTCAACATAACCCTAACCCAAGGTCCAATCGTGACCCTAACCAGATCTCTAACCCTAGCCCTCAACATAACCCTAACCCTAGGTCCAATCGTAACATTACCCGGATCTCTAACCCTAGCCCTCAACATAACCCTAACCCTAGGTCCAATCGTAAGCCTAACCGGATCTCTAAACCTAGCCCTCAACATAACCCTAACCCTAGGTCCAATCGTAACCCTAACCGGATCTCTAACTCTAGCCCTCAACATAACCCTAACACTAGTTCCAATCGTGACCCTAACCGGATCTCTATCCCTAGCCCTCAACATAAGGCTAACCCTAGGTCCAATCGTAACCCTAACCGAATCTCTAACCCTAGCCCTCAACATATCCCTAACCCTAGGTCCAATCGTGACCCTAACCGGATCTCTAACCCTAGCCCTCAACATAACCCTAACCCTAGGTCCAATCGGAACCCTAACCGTCTCTCTAACCCTAGCCCTCAACATAACCCTAAACCTAGGTCCAATCCTCACCCTAACCGGATCTCTAACCCTAGCCCTCAGCATAACCCTACCCCTAAGTCCAATCGTAACCCTAACCGTCTCTCTGACGGTAGCCCTCAACATAACCCTAACCCTAGGTCCAATCGTAACCCTAACCGGATCTCTAACCCTAGCCCGCAACATAACCCTAACCCTAGGTCCAATCGTGACCCTAACCGGATCTCTATCCCTACCCCTCAACATAACGCTAACCCTAGGTCCAATCGTGACCTTAACCGGAACTCTATCCCTAGCCCTCAGCATAACGATAACCCTAGGTCCAACCGTAACCCTAACCGGATCTCTAACCCTAGCCCTCAACATAACCCTAACCCTAGGTCCAATCGTAACCCTAACCGGATCTCTAACCCTAGCCCTCAACATAACCCTAACCCTAGGTCCAATCGTAACCCTAACCGGATCTCTAACCCTAGCCCTCAACATAACCCTAACCCTAGGTCCAATCGTAATCCTAACCGGATCTCTAAACCTAGCCCTCAACATAACCCTAACCCTAGGTCCAATCGTAACCCTAACCGGATCTCTAATCCTAGCCCTCAACATAACCCTAACCCTAGGTCCAATCGTATCCCTAACCGTCTCTCTAACCCTAGCCCTCAACATAACCCTAACCCTAGGTCCAATCGTAACCTAACCGGATCTCTAACCCTAACCCTCAACATAACCCTAACCCTAGGTCCAATCGTAACCCTATCCGGATCTCTACCCCTAGCCCTCAAGATAACCCTAACCCTAGGTCCAATCGTATCCCTAACCGTCTCTCTAACCCTAGCCCTCAACATAACCCTAACCCTAGGTCCAATCGTAACCTAACCGGATCCTTAACCCTAGCCCTCAACATAACCCTAACCCTAGGTCCAATCGTGACCCTAACCGGATCTCTAACCCTAGACCTCAACATAACCACAACCCTACGTCCAATCGTAACAGTAACCGGATCTCTAACCCTAGCCCTCAACATAACCCTAACCCTAGGTCCAATCGTAACCCTAACCGGATCTCTAAAACTAGCCCGCAACATAACCCTAACCCTAGGTCCAATCATAACCCTAACCGGATCTCTAACCCTAGCCCTCTACATAACCCTAAACCTAGGTCCAACCGTAACCCTAACCGTGTCTCTAACCCTAGCCCTCAACATAACCCTAACCCTAGGTTCAATAGTAACCGTAACCGGATCTCTAACCCTAGCCCTCAACATAACCCTAACCCTAGGTCCAATCGTAACCCTAACGGGATCTCTAACCCTAGCCCTCAACATAACCCTAACCCTAGGTCCAATCGTGACCCTAACCGGATCTCTAACCCTAGCCTTCAACATAACCCTAACCCTAGGTCCAATCGAAACCCTAACCGGATCTCTAACCCTAGCCCTCAAAATAACCCTAACCCTAGGACCAATCTTAACCCTAACCGGATCTCTAACCCTAGCCCTCAACATAACCCTAACCCTAGGTCCAATCTGAACCCTAACCGTCTCTCTAACCCTAGCCCTCAACATAACCCTAACCCTAGGTCCAATCGTAACCCTAACCGGATCTCTAACCCTAGCCCTCAACATAACCCTAACCCTAGGTCCAATCGTAACCCTAACGGGATCTCTAACCCTAGCCCTCAACATAACCCTAACCCTAGGTCCAATCGTGACCCTAACCGGATCTCTAACCCTAGCCTTCAACATAACCCTAACCCTAGGTCCAATCGAAACCCTAACCGGATCTCTAACCCTAGCCCTCAAAATAACCCTAACCCTAGGACCAATCTTAACCCTAACCGGATCTCTAACCCTAGCCCTCAACATAACCCTAACCCTAGGTCCAATCTGAACCCTAACCGTCTCTCTAACCCTAGCCCTCAACATAACCCTAACCCTAGGTCCAATCGTAACCCTAACCGGATCTCTAACCCTAGCCCTCAACATAACCCTAACCCTAGGTCCAATTGTAACCCTAACCCGATCTCTAAACCTAGCCCTCAACATAACCCTAACCCTAGGTCCAATCGTAACCCTAACCGTCTCTCTGACCCTAGCCCTCTACATATCCCTAACCCTAGGTCCAATCCTAACCCTAACCGGATCTCTAACCCTAGCTCTCAACATAACCCTAACCCTAGGTCCAATCGTAACCCTAACCGGATCTCTAAACCTACCCCTCAACATAACCCTAACCCAAGGTCCAATCGTAACCCTAACCGGATCTCTAACCCTAGCCCTCAACATAACCCTAACCCTAGGTCCAGTCGTAACCCTAACCGGATCTCTAAACCTAGCCCTCAACATAACCCTAACCTTAGGTCCAATCGTATCCCTAACCTGGTCTCTAACCCTAGCCCTCAACATTCCCCTAACCCTAGGTCCAACCGTAACCCTAACCGGATCTCTAACCCTAGCCCTCAACATAACCCTAACCCTAGGTCCAATTGTAACCCTAACCGGATCTCTAACCCTAGCCCTCAACATAACCCTAACCCTAGGTCCAATCGTAACCCTAACCGTCTCTCTAACCCTAGCCCTCAACATAACCCTAACCGTAGGTCCAATCGTGACCCTAACCGTCTCTCTAACCCTAGCCCTCAACATAACCCTAACCCTAGGTCCAATCTGAACCCTAACCGTCTCTCTAACCCTAGCCCTCAACATAACCCTAACCCTAGGTCCAATCGTAACCCTAACCGGATCTCTAACCCTAGCCCTCAACATAACCCTAAACCTAGGTCCAATCGTAACTCTAACGGGATCTCTAACCCTAGCCCTCAACATAACCCTCACTCTAGGTCCAATCGTGACCCTTACCGGATCTCTAAGCCTAGCCCTCAACATAACCCTAACCCTAGGTCCAATCGTAACCCTAACCGGATCTCTAACCCTAGCCCTCAACATAACCCTAACCCAAGGTCCAATCGTAACCCTAACCGGATCTCTAACCCTAGCCCTCAACATAACCCTAACTTTAGGTCCAATCGTAACCCTAACCGTCTCTCTGACCCTAGCCCTCAACATATCCCTAACCCTAGGTCCAATCCTAACCGTAACCGGATCTCTAACCCTAGCCCTGAACATAACCCTAACCCTAGGCCCAATCGTGACCATAACCGGATGTCTAACCCTAGCCCTCAACATAACCCTAACCCTAGGTTCAATCGTGACCCTAACCGGATCTCTAACCCTAGCCCTCAAGGTAACGCTAAACCTAGGTCCAATCGTAACCCTAACCGTCTCTCTAACCCTAGCCCTCAACATAACCCTAACCCTAGGTCCAATCGTAACCCTAACCCGATCTCTAAACCTAGCCCTCAACATAACCCTAACCCTAGGTCCAATCGTATCCCTAACCGTCTCTCTAACCCTAGCCCTCAACATAACCCTAACCCTAGGTCCAATCGTAACCTAACCGGATCCTTAACCCTAGCCCTCAACATAACCCTAACCCTAGGTCCAATCGTGACCCTAACCGGATCTCTAACCCTAGCCCTCAACATAACCACAACCCTACGTCCAATCGTAACAGTAACCGGATCTCTAACCCTAGCCCTCAACATAACCCTAACCCTAGGTCCAATCGTAACCCTAACCGGATCTCTAAAACTAGCCCGCAACATAACCCTAACCCTAAGTCCAATCGTAACCCTAACCGGATCTCTAACCCTAGCGTCTACATAACCCTAAACCTAGGTCCAACCGTAACCCTAACCGTGTCTCTAACCCTAGCCCTCAACATAACCCTAACCGTAGGTTCAATAGTAACCGTAACCGGATCTCTAACCCTAGCCCTCAACATAACCCTAACCCTAGGTCCAATCGTAACCCTAACGGGATCTCTAACCCTAGCCCTCAACATAACCCTAACCCTAGGTCCAATCGTGACCCTAACCGGATCTCTAACCCTAGCCTTCAACATAACCCTAACCCTAGGTCCAATCGAAACCCTAACCGGATCTCTAACCCTAGCCCTCAAAATAACCCTAACCCTAGGACCAATCTTAACCCTAACCGGATCTCTAACCCTAGCCCTCAACATAACCCTAACCCTAGGTCCAATCGTAACCCTAACCAGATCTCTAACCCTAGCCCTCAACATAACCCTAACCCTAGGTCCAATCGTAACCCTAACCGGATCTCTAACCCTAGCCCTCAACATAACCCTAACCCTAGGCCCAATCGTGACCCTAACCGGATCTCTAACACTAGCCCTCAACATAACCCTAACCCTAGGTTCAATCGTGATCCTAACCGGATCTCTAACCCTAGCCCTCAACATAACGCTAAACCTAGGTCCAATCGTAACCCTAACCGGATCTCTAACCCTAGCCCTCAACATAACCCTAACCCTAGGTCCAATCGTAACCCTAACCGTCTCTCTAACCTTAGCCCTCAATATAACCCTCACCCTAGGTCCAATCGTGACCCTAACCGGATCTCTAAGCCTAGCCCTCAACATAACCCTAACCCTAGGCCCAATCGTGACCCTAACCGGATCTCTAACACTAGCCCTCAACATAACCCTAACCCTAGGTTCAATCGTGATCCTAACCGGATCTCTAACCCTAGCCCTCAACATAACGCTAAACCTAGGTCCAATCGTAACCCTAACCGTCTCTCTAACCCTAGCCCTCAACATAACCCTAACCCTAGGTCCGATCGTAACCCTAACCGTCTCTCTGAACCTAGCCCTCAACAAATCCCTAACCCTAGGTCCAATCGTAACCCTAACCGGATCTATAAACCTAGCCCTCAACATAACCCTAACCCTAGGTCCAGTCGTGACCCTAACCGGATCTCTAACCCTAGGCCTCAACATAACCCTAACCGTAGGTCCAATCGTGACCCTAACCGTCTCTTTAACCCTAGCCCTCAACATAACCCTAACCCTAGGTCCAATCTGAACCCTAACCGTCTCTCTAACCCTAGCCCTCAACATAACCCTAACCCTAGGTCCAATCGTAACCCTAACCGGATCTCTAACCCTAGCCCTCAACATAACCCTAACCCTAGGTCCAATCGTAACCCTAACGGGATCTCTAACCCTAGCCCTCAACATAACCCTCACTCTAGGTCCAATCGTGACCCTAACCGGAACTCTAAGCCTAGCCCTCAACATAACCCTAACCCTAGGTCCAATCGTAACCCTAACCGGATCTCTAACCCTAGCCCTCAACATAACCCTAACCAAAGGTCCAATCGTAACCCTAACCGGATCTCTAACCCTAGCCCTCAACATAACCCTAACCCTAGGTCCAATCGTAACCCTAACCGTCTCTCTGACCCTAGCCCTCAACATATCCCTAACCCTAGGTCCAATCCTAACCCTAACCGGATCTCTAACCCTAGCCCTGAACATAACCATAACCCTAGGTCCAATCGTGACCCTAACCGGATGTCTAACCCTAGCCCTCAACATAACCCTAACCCTAGGTTCAATCGTGACCCTAACCGGATCTCTAACCCTAGCCCTCAACATAACGCTAAACCTAGGTCCAATCGGAACCCTAACCGTCTCTCTAACCCTAGCCCTCAACATAACCCTAACCCTAGGTCCAATCGTAACCCTAACCCGATCTCTAAACCTAGCCCTCAACATAACCCTAACCCTAGGTCCAATCGTAACCCTAACCGTCTCTCTGACCCTAGCCCTCTACATATCCCTAACCCTAGGTCCAATCCTAACCCTAACCGGATCTCTAACCCTAGCTCTCAACATAACCCTAACCCTAGGTCCAATCGTTACCCTAACCGGATCTCTAACCCTAGCCCTCAACATAACCCTAACCCAAGGTCCAATCGTAACCCTAACCGGATCTCTAACCCTAGCCCTCAACATAACCCTAACCCTAGGTCCAGTCGTAACCCTAACCGGATCTCTAAACCTAGCCCTCAACATAACCCTAACCTTAGGTCCAATCGTATCCCTAACCGGGTCTCTAACCCTAGCCCTCAACATTCCCCTAACCCTAGGTCCAACCGTAACCCTAACCGGATCTCTAACCCTAGCCCTCAACATAACCCTAACCCTAGGTCCAATCGTAACCCTAACCGGATCGCTAACCCTAGCCCTCAACATAACCCTAACCCTAGGTCCAATCGTAACCCTAACCGTCTCTCTAACCCTAGCCCTCAACATAACCCTAACCGTAGGTCCAATCGTGACCCTAACCGTCTCTCTAACCCTAGCCCTCAACATAACCCTAACCCTAGGTCCAATCTGAACCCTAACCGTCTCTCTAACCCTAGCCCTCAACATAACCCTAACCCTAGGTCCAATCGTAACCCTAACCGGATCTCTAACCCTAGCCCTCAACATAACCCTAAACCTAGGTCCAATCGTAACTCTAACGGGATCTCTAACCCTAGCCCTCAACATAACCCTCACTCTAGGTCCAATCGTGACCCTTACCGGATCTCTAAGCCTAGCCCTCAACATAACCCTAACCCAAGGTCCAATCGTAACCCTAACCGGATCTCTAACCCTAGCCCTCAACATAACCCTAACCCTAGGTCCAATCGTAACCCTAACCGTCTCTCTGACCCTAGCCCTCAACATATCCCTAACCCTAGGTCCAATCCTAACCCTAACCGGATCTCTAACCCTAGCCCTGAACATAACCCTAACCCTAGGCCCAATCGTGACCATAACCGGATGTCTAACCCTAGCCCTCAACATAACCCTAACCCTAGGTTCAATCGTGACCCTAACCGGATCTCTAACCCTAGCCCTCAAGGTAACGCTAAACCTAGGTCCAATCGTAACCCTAACCGTCTCTCTAACCCTAGCCCTCAACATAACCCTAACCCTAGGTCCAATCGTAACCCTAACCCGATCTCTAAACGTAGCCCTCAACATAACCCTAACCCTAGGTCCAATCGTATCCCTCACCGTCTCTCTAACCCTAGCCCTCAACATAACGCTAACCCTAGGTCCAATCGTAACCTAACCGGATCCTTAACCCTAGCCCTCAACATAACCCTAACCCTAGGTCCAATCGTGACCCTAACCGGATCTCTAACCCTAGCCCTCAACATAACCACAACCCTACGTCCAATCGTAACAGTAACCAGATCTCTAACCCTAGCCCTCAACATAACCCTAACCCTAGGTCCAATCGTAACCCTAACCGGATCTCTAAAACTAGCCCGCAACATAACCCTAACCCTAGGTCCAATCGTAACCCTAACCGGATCTCTAACCCTAGCCCTCTACATAACCCTAAACCTAGGTCCAACCGTAACCCTAACCGTATCTCTAACCCTAGCCCTCAACATAACCCTAACCGTAGGTTCAATAGTAACCGTAACCGGATCTCTAACCCTAGCCCTCAACATAACCCTAACCCTAGGTCCAATCGTAACCCTAACGGGATCTCTAACCCTAGCCCTCAACATAACCCTAACCCTAGGTCCAATCGTGACCCTAACCGGATCTCTAACCCTAGCCTTCAACATAACCCTAACCCTAGGTCCAATCGAAACCCTAACCGGATCTCTAACCCTAGCCCTCAAAATAACCGTAACCCTAGGACCAATCTTAACCCTAACCGGATCTCTAACCCTAGCCCTCAACATAACCCTAACCCTAGGTCCAATCGTAACCCTAACCAGATCTCTAACCCTAGCCCTCAACATAACCCTAACCCTAGGTCCAATCGTAACCCTAACCGGATCTCTAACCCTAGCCCTCAACAAAACCCTAACCCTAGGTCCAATCGTAACCCTAACTGTCTCTCTAACCTTAGCCCTCAATATAACCCTAAGCCTAGGCCCAATCGTGACCCTAACCGGATCTCTAACACTAGCCCTCAACATAACCCTAACCCTAGGTTCAATCGTGATCCTAACCAGATCTCTAACCCTAGCCCTCAACATAACGCTAAACCTAGGTCCAATCGTAACCCTAACCGTCTCTCTAACCATAGCCCTCAACATAACCCTAACCCTAGGTCCGATCGTAATCCTAACCGTCTCTCTGAACCTAGCCCTCAACAAATCCCTAACCCTAGGTCCAATCGTAACCCTAACCGGATCTATAAACCTAGCCCTCAACATAACCCTAACCCTAGGTCCAGTCGTGACCCTAACCGGATCTCTAACCCTAGCCTTCAACATAACCCTAACCGTAGGTCCAATCGTGACCCTAACCGTCTCTCTAACCCTAGCCCTCAACATAACCCTAACCCTAGGTCCAATCTGAACCCTAACCGTCTCTCTAACCCTAGCCCTCAACATAACCCTAACCCTAGGTCCAATCGTAACCCTAACCGGATCTCTAACCCTAGCCCTCAACATAACCCTAACCCTAGGTCCAATCGTAACCCTAACGGGATCTCTAACCCTAGCCCTCAACATAACCCTCACTCTAGGTCCAATCGTGACCCTAACCGGATCTCTAAGCCTAGCCCTCAACATAACCCTAACCCTAGGTCCAATCGTAACCCTAACCGGATCTCTAACCCTAGCCCTCAACATAATCCTAACCAAAGGTCCAATCGTAACCCTAACCGGATCTCTAACCCTAGCCCTCAACATAACCCTAACCCTAGGTCCAATCGTAACCCTAACCGTCTCTCTGACCCTAGCCCTCAACATATCCCTAACCCTAGGTCCAATCCTAACCCTAACCGGATCTCTAACCCTAGCCCTGAACATAACCCTAACCCTAGGTCCAATCGTGACCCTAACCGGATGTCTAACCCTAGCCCTCAACATAACCCTAACCGTAGGTCCAATCGTGACCCTAACCGTCTCTCTAACCCTAGCCCTCAACATAACCTTAACCCTAGGTCCAATCTGAACCCTAACCGTCTCTCTAACCCTAGCCCTCAACATAACCCTAACCCTAGGTCCAATCCTAACCCTAACCGGATCTCTAACCCTAGCCCTCAACATAACCCTAACCCTAGGTCCAATCGTAACCCTAACCGGATCTCTAACCCTAGCCCTCAACATAACCCTAACCCTAGGTCCAATCGTAACCCTAAACGGATCTCTAACGCTAGCCCTCAACATAACCCTAACCCTACGTCCAATCGTAACCATAACCGGATCTCTAACCCTAGCCCTCAACATAACCCTAACACTAGGTCCAGTCGTAAACCTAAACGGATCTCTAAACCTAGCCCTCAACATAACCCTAACCTTAGGTCCAATCGTATCCCTAACCGGGTCTCTAACCCTAGCCCTCAACATAACCCTAACCCTAGGTCCAACCGTAACCCTAACCGGATCTCTAACCCTACCCCTCAACATAACCCTATCCCTAGGTCCAATCGTAACCCGAACCGGGTCTCTAACCCTAGCCTTCAACATAACCCTAACCCTAGGTCCAATCGTAACCCTAACCGTATCTCTAACCCTAGCCCTCAACATAACCCTAAACCTAGGTCCAATCGTAACGTAACCGGATCTCTAAACCTAGCCCTCAACATAACCCTAACCCTAGGTCCAATCGTGACCCTAACCGGATCTCTAACCCTAGCCTTCAACATAACCCTAACCCTAGGTCCAATCGTAACCCTAACCGGATCTCTAACCCTAGCCCTCAACATAACCCTAACCCTAGGACCATTCGTAACCCTAACCGGATCTCTAACCCTAGCCCTCAACATAACCCTAACCCTAGGTCCAATCGTAACCCTAACCGGATCTCTAACCCTAGCCCTCAACATAACCCTAACCCTAGGTCCAATCGTAACCCTAACGGGATCTCTAACCCTAGCCCTCAACATAACCCTAACCCTAGGTCGAATCGTAACCCTAACCGTCTCTCTAACCTTAGCCCTCAACATAACCCTCAGACTAGGTCCAATCGTGACCCTAACCGGATCTCTAAGCCTAGCCCTCAACATAACCCTAACCTTAGGTCCAATCGTATCCCTAACCGGGTCTCTAACCCTAGCCCTCAACATAACCCTAACCCTAGGTCCAACCGTAACCCTAACCGGATCTCTAACCCTACCCCTCAACATAACCCTAACCCTAGGTCCAATCGTAACCCTAACCGGGTCTCTAACCCTAGCCTTCAACATAACCCTACCCCTAGGTCCAATCGTAACCCTAACCGTATCTCTAACCCTAGCCCTCAACATAAACCTAAACCTAGGTCCAATCGTAACGTAACCGGATCTCTAAACCTAGCCCTCAACATAACCCTAACCTTAGGTCCAATCGTATCCCTAACCGGGTCTCTAACCCTAGCCCTCAACATAACCCTAACCTTAGGTCCAATCGTATCCCTAACCGGGTCTCTAACCCTAGCCCTCAACATAACCCTAACCCTAGGTCCAACCGTAACCCTAACCGGATCTCTAACCCTAGCCCTCAACATAACCCTAACCCTAGGTCCAATCGTAACGCTAACCGGATCTCTAACCCTAGCCCTCAACATAACCCTAACCCTAGGTCCAATCGTAACCCTAACCGTCTCTCTAAAAATAGCCCTCAACATAACCCTAACCGTAGGTCCAATCTTGACCCTAACCGTCTCTCTAACCCTAGCCCTCAACATAACCCTAACCCTAGGTCCAATCTGAACCCTAACCGTCTCTCTAACCCTAGCCCTCAACATAACCCTAACCCTAGGTCCAATCGTAACCCTAACCGGATCTCTAACCCTAGCCCTCAACATAACCCTAAACCTAGGTCCAATCGTAACCCTAACGGGATCTCTAACCCTAGCCCTCAACATAACCCTCACTCTAGGTCCAATCGTGACCCTTACCGGATCTCTAAGCCTAGCCCTCAACATAACCCTAACCCTAGGTCCAATCGTAACCCTAACCGGATCTCTAACCCTAGCCCTCAACATAACCCTAACCCAAGGTCCAATCGTAACCCTAACCGGATCTCTAACCCTAGCCCTCAACATAACCCTAACCCTAGGTCCAATCGTAACCCTAACCGTCTCTCTGACCCTAGCCCTCAACATATCCCTAACCCTAGGTCCAATCCTAACCCTAACCGGATCTCTAACCCTAGCCCTGAACATAACCCTAACCCTAGGTCCAATCGTGACCGTAACCGGATGTCTAACCCTAGCCCTCAACATAACGCTAAACCTAGGTCCAATCGTAACCCTAACCGTCTCTCTAACCCTAGCCCTCAACATAACCCTAACCCTAGGTCCAATCGTAACCCTAACCCGATCTCTAAACCTAGCCCTCAACATAACCCTAACCCTAGGTCCAATCGTAACCCTAACCGGATCTCTAACCCTAGCCCTCAACATAATCCTAACCAAAGGTCCAATCGTAACCCTAACCGGATCTCTAACCCTAGCCCTCAACATAACCCTAACCCTAGGTCCAATCGTAACCCTAACCGTCTCTCTGACCCTAGCCCTCAACATATCCCTAACCCTAGGTCCAATCCTAACCCTAACCGGATCTCTAACCCTAGACTTGAACATAACCCTAACCCTAGGTCCAATCGTGACCCTAACCGGATGTCTAACCCTAGCCCTCAACATAACCCTAACCCTAGGTTCAATCGTGACCCTAACCGGATCTCTAACCCTAGCCCTCAACATAACGCTAAACCTAGGTCCAATCGGAACCCTAACCGTCTCTCTAACCCTAGCGCTCAACATAACATTAACCTTAGGTCCAATCGTAACCCTAACCCGATCTCTAAACCTAGCCCTCAACATAACCCTAACCCTAGGTCCAATCGTAACCCTAACCGTCTCTCTGACCCTAGCCCTCTACATATCCCTAACCCTAGGTCCAATCCTAACCCTAACCGGATCTCTAACCCTAGCTCTCAACATAACCCTAACCCTAGGTCCAATCGTAACCCTAACCGGATCTCTAACCCTAGCCCTCAACATAACCCTAACCCAAGGTCCAATCGTAACCCTAACCGGATCTCTAACCCTAGCCCTCCACATAACCCTAACCCTAGGTCCAGTCGTAACCCTAACCGGATCTCTAAACCTAGCCCTCAACATAACCCTAACCTTAGGTCCAATCGTATCCCTAACCCGGTCTCTAACCCTAGCCCTCAACATTCCCCTAACCCTAGGTCCAACCGTAACCCTAACCGGATCTCTAACCCTAGCCCTCAACATAACCCTAACCCTAGGTCCAATCGTAACGCTAACCGGATCTCTAACCCTAGCCCTCAACATAACCCTAACCCTAGGTCCAATCGTAACCCTAACCGTCTCTCTAACCCTAGCCCTCAACATAACCCTAACCGTAGGTCCAATCTTGACCCTAACCGTCTCTCTAACCCTAGCCCTCAACATAACCCTAACCCTAGGTCCAATCTGAACCCTAACCGTCTCTCTAACCCTAGCCCTCAACATAACCCTAACCCTAGGTCCAATCGTAACCCTAACCGGATCTCTAACCCTAGCCCTCAACATAACCCTAAACCTAGGTCCAATCGTAACCCTAACGGGATCTCTAACCCTAGCCCTCAACATAACCCTCACTCTAGGTCCAATCGTGACCCTTACCGGATCTCTAAGCCTAGCCCTCAACATAACCCTAACCCTAGGTCCAATCGTAACCCTAACCGGATCTCTAACCCTAGCCCTCAACATAACCCTAACCCAAGGTCCAATCGTAACCCTAACCGGATCTCTAACCCTAGCCCTCAACATAACCCTAACCCTAGGTCCAATCGTAACCCTAACCGTCTCTCTGACCCTAGCCCTCAACATATCCCTAACCCTAGGTCCAATCCTAACCCTAACCGGATCTCTAACCCTAGCCCTGAACATAACCCTAACCCTAGGTCCAATCGTGACCGTAACCGGATGTCTAACCCTAGCCCTCAACATAACCCTAACCCTAGGTTCAATCGTGACCCTAACCGGATCTCTAACCCTAGCCCTCAACATAACGCTAAACCTAGGTCCAATCGTAACCCTAACCGTCTCTCTAACCCTAGCCCTCAACATAACCCTAACCCTAGGTCCAATCGTAACCCTAACCCGATCTCTAAACCTAGCCCTCAACATAACCCTAAACCTATGTCCAATCGTAACCCTAACCGTCTCTTTGACCCTAGCCCTCTACATATGCCTAACCCTAGGTCCAATCCTAACCCTAACCGGATCTCTAACCCTAGCTCTCAACATAACCCTAACCCTAGGTCCAATCGTAACCCTAACCGGATCTCTAACCCTAGCCCTCAACATAACCCTAACCCAAGGTCCAATCGTAACCCTCACCGGATCTCTAACCCTAGCCCTCAACATAACCCTAACCCTAGGTCCAGTCGTAACCCTAACCGGATCTCTAAACCTAGCCCTCAACATAACCCTAACCTTAGGTCCAATCGTATCCCTAACCGGGTCTCTAACCCTAGCCCTCAACATTACCCTAACCCTAGGTCCAACCGTAACCCTAACCGGATCTCTAACCCTGGCCCTCAACATAACCCTAACCCTAGGTCCAATCGTAACCCTAACCGGATCTCTAACCCTAGCCCTCAACATAACCCTAACCCTAGGTCCAATCCTAACCCTAACCGGATCTCTAACCCTAGCCCTCAACATAACCCTAACCCTAGGTCCAATCGTAACCCTAACCGGATCTCTAACCCTAGCCCTCAACATAACCCTAACCCTAGGTCCAATCGTAACCCTAAACGGATCTCTAACCCTAGCCCTCAACATAACCCTAACCCTACGTCCAATCGTAACCATAACCGGATCTCCAACCCTAGCCCTCAACATAACCCTAACACTAGGTCCAGTCGTAAACCTAAACGGATCTCTAAACCTAGCCCTCAACATAACCCTAACCTTAGGTCCAATCGTATCCCTAACCGGGTCTCTAACCCTAGCCCTCAACATAACCCTAACCCTAGGTCCAACCGTAACCCTAACCGGATCTCTAACCCTACCCCTCAACATAACCCTAACCCTAGGTCCAATCGTAACCCTAACCGGGTCTCTAACCCTAGCCTTCAACATAACCCTAACCCTAGGTCCAATCGTAACCCTAACCGTATCTCTAACCCTAGCCCTCAACATAAACCTAAACCTAGGTCCAATCGTAACGTAACCGGATCTCTAAACCTAGCCCTCAACATAACCCTAACCTTAGGTCCAATCGTATCCCTAACCGGGTCTCTAACCCTAGCCCTCAACATAACCCTAACCTTAGGTCCAATCGTATCCCTAACCGGGTCTCTAACCCTAGCCCTCAACATAACCCTAACCCTAGGTCCAACCGTAACCCTAACCGGATCTCTAACCCTAGCCCTCAACATAACCCTAACCCTAGGTCCAATCGTAACGCTAACCGGATCTCTAACCCTAGCCCTCAACATAACCCTAACCCTAGGTCCAATCGTAACCCTAACCGTCTCTCTAAACCTAGCCCTCAACATAACCCTAACCGTAGGTCCAATCTTGACCCTAACCGTCTCTCTAACCCTAGCCCTCAACATAACCCTAACCCTAGGTCCAATCTGAACCCTAACCGTCTCTCTAACCCTAGCCCTCAACATAACCCTAACCCTAGGTCCAATCGTAACCCTAACCGGATCTCTAACCCTAGCCCTCAACATAACCCTAAACCTAGGTCCAATCGTAACCCTAACGGGATCTCTAACCCTAGCCCTCAACATAACCCTCACTCTAGGTCCAATCGTGACCCTTACCGGATCTCTAAGCCTAGCCCTCAACATAACCCTAACCCTAGGTCCAATCGTAACCCTAACCGGATCTCTAACCCTAGCCCTCAACATAACCCTAACCCAAGGTCCAATCGTAACCCTAACCGGATCTCTAACCCTAGCCCTCAACATAACCCTAACCCTAGGTCCAATCGTAACCCTAACCGTCTCTCTGACCCTAGCCCTCAACATATCCCTAACCCTAGGTCCAATCCTAACCCTAACCGGATCTCTAACCCTAGCCCTGAACATAAGCCTAACCCTAGGTCCAATCGTGACCGTAACCGGATGTCTAACCCTAGCCCTCAACATAACCCTAACCCTAGGTTCAATCGTGACCCTAACCGGATCTCTAACCCTAGCCCTCAACATAACGCTAAACCTAGGTCCAATCGTAACCCTAACCGTCTCTCTAACCCTAGCCCTCAACATAACCCTAACCCTAGGTCCAATCGTAACCCTAACCCGATCTCTAAACCTAGCCCTCAACATAACCCTAACCCTAGGTCCAATCGTAACCCTAACCGGATCTCTAACCCTAGCCCTCAACATAATCCTAACCAAAGGTCCAATCGTAACCCTAACCGGATCTCTAACCCTAGCCCTCAACATAACCCTAACCCTAGGTCCAATCGTAACCCTAACCGTCTCTCTGACCCTAGCCCTCAACATATCCCTAACCCTAGGTCCAATCCTAACCCTAACCGGATCTCTAACCCTAGACTTGAACATAACCCTAACCCTAGGTCCAATCGTGACCCTAACCGGATGTCTAACCCTAGCCCTCAACATAACCCTAACCCTAGGTTCAATCGTGACCCTAACCGGATCTCTAACCCTAGCCCTCAACATAACGCTAAACCTAGGTCCAATCGGAACCCTAACCGTCTCTCTAACCCTAGCGCTCAACATAACATTAACCTTAGGTCCAATCGTAACCCTAACCCGATCTCTAAACCTAGCCCTCAACATAACCCTAACCCTAGGTCCAATCGTAACCCTAACCGTCTCTCTGACACTAGCCCTCTACATATCCCTAACCCTAGGTCCAATCCTAACCCTAACCGGATCTCTAACCCTAGCTCTCAACATAACCCTAACCCTAGGTCCAATCGTAACCCTAACCGGATCTCTAACCCTAGCCCTCAACAGAACCCTAACCCAAGGTCCAATCGTAACCCTAACCGGATCTCTAACCCTAGCCCTCCACATAACCCTAACCCTAGGTCCAGTCGTAACCCTAACCGGATCTCTAAACCTAGCCCTCAACATAACCCTAACCTTAGGTCCAATCGTATCCCTAACCCGGTCTCTAACCCTAGCCCTCAACATTCCCCTAACCCTAGGTCCAACCGTAACCCTAACCGGATCTCTAACCCTAGCCCTCAACATAACCCTAACCCTAGGTCCAATCGTAACGCTAACCGGATCTCTAACCCTAGCCCTCAACATAACCCTAACCCTAGGTCCAATCGTAACCCTAACCGTCTCTCTAACCCTAGCCCTCAACATAACCCTAACCGTAGGTCCAATCTTGACCCTAACCGTCTCTCTAACCCTAGCCCTCAACATAACCCTAACCCTAGGTCCAATCTGAACCCTAACCGTCTCTCTAACCCTAGCCCTCAACATAACCCTAACCCTAGGTCCAATCGTAACCCTAACCGGATCTCTAACCCTAGCCCTCAACATAACCCTAAACCTAGGTCCAATCGTAACCCTAACGGGATCTCTAACCCTAGCCCTCAACATAACCCTCACTCTAGGTCCAATCGTGACCCTTACCGGATCTCTAAGCCTAGCCCTCAACATAACCCTAACCCTAGGTCCAATCGTAACCCTAACCGGATCTCTAACCCTAGCCCTCAACATAACCCTAACCCAAGGTCCAATCGTAACCCTAACCGGATCTCTAACCCTAGCCCTCAACATAACCCTAACCCTAGGTCCAATCGTAACCCTAACCGTCTCTCTGACCCTAGCCCTCAACATATCCCTAACCCTAGGTCCAATCCTAACCCTAACCGGATCTCTAACCCTAGCCCTGAACATAACCCTAACCCTAGGTCCAATCGTGACCGTAACCGGATGTCTAACCCTAGCCCTCAACATAACCCTAACCCTAGGTTCAATCGTGACCCTAACCGGATCTCTAACCCTAGCCCTCAACATAACGCTAAACCTAGGTCCAATCGTAACCCTAACCGTCTCTCTAACCCTAGCCCTCAACATAACCCTAACCCTAGGTCCAATCGTAACCCTAACCCGATCTCTAAACCTAGCCCTCAACATAACCCTAAACCTAGGTCCAATCGTAACCCTAACCGTCTCTCTGACCCTAGCCCTCTACATATGCCTAACCCTAGGTCCAATCCTAACCCTAACCGGATCTCTAACCCTAGCTCTCAACATAACCCTAACCCTAGGTCCAATCGTAACCCTAACCGGATCTCTAACCCTAGCCCTCAACATAACCCTAACCCAAGGTCCAATCGTAACCCTCACCGGATCTCTAACCCTAGCCCTCAACATAACCCTAACCCTAGGTCCAGTCGTAACCCTAACCGGATCTCTAAACCTAGCCCTCAACATAACCCTAACCTTAGGTCCAATCGTATCCCTAACCGGGTCTCTAACCCTAGCCCTCAACATTACCCTAACCCTAGGTCCAACCGTAACCCTAACCGGATCTCTAACCCTGGCCCTCAACATAACCCTAACCCTAGGTCCAATCGTAACCCTAACCGGATCTCTAACCCTAGCCCTCAACATAACCCTAACCCTAGGTCCAATCGTAACCCTAACCGTCTCTCTAACCCTAGCCCTCAACATAACCCTAACCCTAGATCCAATCGTGACCCTAACCGGATCTCTAATCCTACCCCTAACATAACCCTAACCGTAGGTCCAATCGTGACCCTAACCGTCTCTCTAACCCTAGCCCTCAACATAACCTTAACCCTAGGTCCAATCTGAACCCTAACCGTCTCTCTACCCCTAGCCCTCAACATAACCCTAACCCTAGGTCCAATCCTAACCCTAACCGGATCTCTAACCCTAGCCCTCAACATAACCCTAACCCTAGGTCCAATCGTAACCCTAACCGGATCTCTAACCCTAGCCCTCAACATAACCCTAACCCTAGGTCCAATCGTAACCCTAAACGGATCTCTAACCCTAGCCCTCAACATAACCCTAACCCTACGTCCAATCGTAACCCTAACTGGATCTCTAACCCTAGCCCTCAACATAACCCTAACACTAGGTCCAGTCGTAAACCTAACCGGATCTCTAAACCTAGCCCTCAACATAACCCTAACCCTAGGTCCAATCGTGACCCTAACCGGATCTCTAACCCTAGCCCTCAACATAACCCTAACCCTAGGTTCAATCGTGACCCTAACCGGATCTCTAACCCTAGCCCTCAACATAACGCTAAACCTAGCTCCAATCGTAACCCTAACCGTCTCTCTAACCCTAGACCTCAACATAACCCTAACCCTAGGTCCAATCGTAACCCTAACCGTCTCTCTGACCCTAGCCCTCAACATATCCCTAACCCTAGGTCCAATCGTAACCCTAACCGGATCTCTAAACCTAGCCCTCAACATAACCCTAACCCAAGGTCCAATCGTAACCCTAACCGGATCTATAAACCTAGCCCTCAACATAACACTAACCCTAGGTCCAATCGTGACCCTAACCAGATCTCTAACCCTAGCCCTCAACATAACCCTAACCGTAGGTCCAATCGTGACCCTAACCGTCTCTCTAACCCTAGCCCTCAACATAACCCTAACCCTAGGTCCAATCTGAACCCTAACCGTCTCTCTAACCCTAGCCCTCAACATAACCCTAACCCTAGGTCCAATTGTAACCCTAACGGGAACTCTAACCCTAGCCCTCAACATAACCCTCACCCTAGGTCCAATCGTGACCCTAACCGGATCTCTAAGCCTAGCCCTCAACATAACCCTAACCCTAGGTCCAATCGTAACCCTAACCGGATCTCTAACCCTAGTCCTCAACATAACCCTAACCCAAGGTCCAATCGTAACCCTAACCGGATCTCTAACCCTAGCCCTCAACATAACCCTAACCCTAGGTCCAATCGTAACCCTAACCCTCTCTCTGACCCTAGCCCTCAACATATCCCTAACCGTAGGTCCAATCCTAACCCTAACCGGATCTCTAACCCTAGCCCTGAACATAACCCTAACCCTAGGTCCAATCGTGACCCTAACCGGATGTCTAACCCTAGCCCTCAACATAACCCTAACCCTAGGTTCAATCGTGACCCTAACCGGATCTCTAACCCTAGCCCTCAACATAACGCTAAACCTAGGTCCAATTGTTACCCTAACCGTCTCTCTAACCCTAGCCCTAAACATAACCCTAACCCTAGGTCCAATCGTAACCCTAACCCGATCTCTAAACCTAGCCCTCAACATAACCCTAACCTTAGGTCCAATCGTATCCCTAACCGGGTCTCTAACCCTAGCCCTCAACATTACCCTAACCCTAGGTCCAACCGTAACCCTAACCGGATCTCTAACCCTAGCCCTCAACATAACCCTAACCCTTGGTCCAATCGTGACCCTAACCGTATCTCTAACCCTAGCCCTCAACATAACCCTAACCCTAGGTCCAATCGTGACCCTAACTGGATCTCTAACCCTAGCCCTCTACATAACCCTAACCTTAGGTCCAATCGTATCCCTAACCGGGTCTCTAACCCTAGCCCTCAACATTACCCTAACCCTAGGTCCAACCGTAACCCTAACCGGATCTCTAACCCTAGCCCTCAACATAACCCTAACCCTAGGTCCAATCGTGACCCTAACCGTATCTCTAACCCTAGCCCTCAACATAACCCTAACCCTAGGTCCAATCGTAACCCTAACCGGATCTCTAACCCTAGCCATCAACATCACCATAACCCTAGGTCCAATCGTAACCCTAACCGGATCTCTAACCCTAGCCCTCAACATCACCCTAACCCTAGGTCCAATCGTAACCCTAACCGGATCTCTAATCGTAGCCGTCAACATAAACCTAACCCTAGGTCCAAACGTGACCCTAACCGGATCTCTAACCCGAGCCCTGAACATAACCCTAACCTAGGTACCAATTGTGGCCCTAACCGGATCTCTAACCCTAGCCCTCAACATAACGCTAAACCTAGGTCCAATTGTTACCCTAACCGGATCTCTAACCCTAGTCCTCAACATAACCCTAACCCAGGGTCCAATCGTAACCCTAACCGGATCTCTAACCCTAGCCCTCAACATAACCCTAACCCTAGGTCCAATCGTAACCCTAACCCTCTCTCTGACCCTAGCCCTCAACATATCCCTAACCCTAGGTCCAATCCTAACCCTAACCGGATCTCTAACCCTAGCCCTGAACATAACCCTAACCCTAGGTCCAATCGTGACCCTAACCGGATGTCTAACCCTAGCCCTCAACATAACCCTAACCCTAGGTTCAATCGTGACCCTAACCGGATCTCTAACCCTAGCCCTCAACATAACGCTAAACCTAGGTCCAATCGTAACCCTAACCGTCTCTCTAACCCTAGCCCTCAACATAACCCTAACCCTAGGTCCAATCGTAACCCTAACCCGATCTCTAAACCTAGCCCTCAACATAACCCTAACCCTAGGTCCAATCGTAACCCTAACCGTCTCTCTGACCCTAGCCCTCTACATATCCCTAACCCTAGGTCCAATCCTAACCCTAACCGGATCTCTAACCCTAGCTCTCAACATAACCCTAACCCTAGGTCCAATCGTAACCCTAACCGGATCTCTAACCCTAGCCCTCAACATAACCCTAACCCAAGGTCCAATCGTAACCCTAACCGGATCTCTAACCCTAGCCCTCAACATAACCCTAACCCTAGGTCCAGTCGTAACCCTAACCGGATCTCTAAACCTAGCCCTCAACATAACCCTAACCTTAGGTCCAATCGTATCCCTAACCGGGTCTCTAACCCTAGCCCTCAACATTACCCTAACCCTAGGTCCAACCGTAACCCTAACCGGATCTCTAACCCTAGCCCTCAACATAACCCTAACCCTAGGTCCAATCGTAACCCTAACCGGATCTCTAACCCTAGCCCTCAACATAACCCTAACCCTAGGTCCAATCGTAACCCTAACCGTCTCTCTAACCCTAGCCCTCAACATAACCCTAACCCTAGATCCAATCGTGACCCTAACCGGATCTCTAACCCTACCCCTAACATAACCCTAACCGTAGGTCCAATCGTGACCCTAACCGTCTCTCTAACCCTAGCCATCAACATAACCTTAACCCTAGGTCCAATCTCAACCCTAACCGTCTCTCTAACCCTAGCCCTCAACATAACCCTAACCCTAGGTCCAATCCTAACCCTAACCGGATCTCTAACCCTAGCCCTCAACATAACCCTAACCCTAGGTCCAATCGTAACCCTAACCGGATCTCTAACCCTAGCCCTCAACATAACCCTAACCCTAGGTCCAATCGTAACCCTAAACGGATCTCTAACCCTAGCCCTCAACATAACCCTAACCCTACGTCCAATCGTAACCATAACCGGATCTCCAACCCTAGCCCTCAACATAACCCTAACACTAGGTCCAGTCGTAAACCTAAACGGATCTCTAAACCTAGCCCTCAACATAACCCTAACCTTAGGTCCAATCGTATCCCTAACCGGGTCTCTAACCCTAGCCCTCAACATAACCCTAACCCTAGGTCCAACCGTAACCCTAACCGGATCTCTAACCCTACCCCTCAACATAACCCTAACCCTAGGTCCAATCGTAACCCTAACCGGGTCTCTAACCCTAGCCTTCAACATAACCCTAACCCTAGGTCCAATCGTAACCCTAACCGTATCTCTAACCCTAGCCCTCAACATAAACCTAAACCTAGGTCCAATCGTAACGTAACCGGATCTCTAAACCTAGCCCTCAACATAACCCTAACCTTAGGTCCAATCGTATCCCTAACCGGGTCTCTAACCCTAGCCCTCAACATAACCCTAACCTTAGGTCCAATCGTATCCCTAACCGGGTCTCTAACCCTAGCCCTCAACATAACCCTAACCCTAGGTCCAACCGTAACCCTAACCGGATCTCTAACCCTACCCCTCAACATAACCCTAACCCTAGGTCCAATCGTAACCCTAACCGGGTCTCTAACCCTAGCCTTCAACATAACCCTAACCCTAGGTCCAATCGTAACCCTAACGGGATCTCTAACCCTAGCCCTCAACATAACCCTCACTCTAGGTCCAATCGTGACCCTAACCGGATCTCTAAGCCTAGCCCTCAACATAACCCTAACCCTAGGTCCAATCGTGACCGTAACCGGATGTCTAACCCTAGCCCTCAACATAACCCTAACCCTAGGTTCAATCGTGACCCTAACCGGATCTCTAACCCTAGCCCTCAACATAACGCTAAACCTAGGTCCAATCGTAACCCTAACCGTCTCTCTAACCCTAGCCCTCAACATAACCCTAACCCTAGGTCCAATCGTAACCCTAACCCGATCTCTAAACCTAGCCCTCAACATAACCCTAAACCTAGGTCCAATCGTAACCCTAACCGTCTCTCTGACCCTAGCCCTCTACATATCCCTAACCCTAGGTCCAATCCTAACCCTAACCGGATCTCTAACCCTAGCTCTCAACATAACCCTAACCCTAGGTCCAATCGTAACCCTAACCGGATCTCTAACCCTAGCCCTCAACATAACCCTAACCCAAGGTCCAATCGTAACCCTCACCGGATCTCTAACCCTAGCCCTCAACATAACCCTAACCCTAGGTCCAGTCGTAACCCTAACCGGATCTCTAAACCTAGCCCTCAACATAACCCTAACCTTAGGTCCAATCGTATCCCTAACCGGGTCTCTAACCCTGGCCCTCAACATAACCCTAACCCTAGGTCCAATCGTAACCCTAACCGGATCTCTAACCCTAGCCCTCAACATAACCCTAACCCTAGGTCCAATCGTAACCCTAACCGTCTCTCTAACCCTAGCCCTCAACATAACCCTAACCCTAGATCCAATCGTGACCCTAACCGGATCTCTAATCCTACCCCTAACATAACCCTAACCGTAGGTCCAATCGTGACCCTAACCGTCTCTCTAACCCTAGCCCTCAACATAACCTTAACCCTAGGTCCAATCTGAACCCTAACCGTCTCTCTACCCCTAGCCCTCAACATAACCCTAACCCTAGGTCCAATCCTAACCCTAACCGGATCTCTAACCCTAACCCTCAACATAACCCTAACCCTAGGTCCAATCGTAACCCTAACCGGATCTCTAACCCTAGCCCTCAACATAACCCTAACCCTAGGTCCAATCGTAACCCTAAACGGATCTCTAACCCTAGCCCTCAACATAACCCTAACCCTACGTCCAATCGTAACCCTAACTGGATCTCTAACCCTAGCCCTCAACATAACCCTAACACTAGGTCCAGTCGTAAACCTAACCGGATCTCTAAACCTAGCCCTCAACATAACCCTAACCCTAGGTCCAATCGTGACCCTAACCGGATCTCTAACCCTAGCCCTCAACATAACCCTAACCCTAGGTTCAATCGTGACCCTAACCGGATCTCTAACCCTAGCCCTCAACATAACGCTAAACCTAGCTCCAATCGTAACCCTAACCGTCTCTCTAACCCTAGACCTCAACATAACCCTAACCCTAGGTCCAATCGTAACCCTAACCGTCTCTCTGACCCTAGCCCTCAACATATCCCTAACCCTAGGTCCAATCGTAACCCTAACTGGATCTCTAAACCTAGCCCTCAACATAACCCTAACCCAAGGTCCAATCGTAACCCTAACCGGATCTATAAACCTAGCCCTCAACATAACACTAACCCTAGGTCCAATCGTGACCCTAACCAGATCTCTAACCCTAGCCCTCAACATAACCCTAACCGTAGGTCCAATCGTGACCCTAACCAGATCTCTAACCCTAGCCCTCAACATAACCCTAACCCTAGGTCCAATCTGAACCCTAACCGTCTCTCTAACCCTAGCCCTCAACATAACCCTAACCCTAGGTCCAATTGTAACCCTAACGGGAACTCTAACCCTAGCCCTCAACATAACCCTCACCCTAGGTCCAATCGTGACCCTAACCGGATCTCTAAGCCTAGCCCTCAACATAACCCTAACCCTAGGTCCAATCGTAACCCTAACCGGATCTCTAACCCTAGTCCTCAACATAACCCTAACCCAAGGTCCAATCGTAACCCTAACCGGATCTCTAACCCTAGCCCTCAACATAACCCTAACCCTAGGTCCAATCGTAACCCTAACCCTCTCTCTGACCCTAGCCCTCAACATATCCCTAACCCTAGGTCCAATCCTAACCCTAACCGGATCTCTAACCCTAGCCCTGAACATAACCCTAACCCTAGGTCCAATCGTGACCCTAACCGGATGTCTAACCCTAGCCCTCAACATAACCCTAACCCTAGGTTCAATCGTGACCCTAACCGGATCTCTAACCCTAGCCCTCAACATAACGCTAAACCTAGGTCCAATTGTTACCCTAACCGTCTCTCTAACCCTAGCCCTAAACATAACCCTAACCCTAGGTCCAATCGTAACCCTAACCGGGTCTCTAACCCTAGCCTTCAACATAACCCTAACCCTAGGTCCAATCGTAACCCTAACCGTATCTCTAACCCTAGCCCTCAACATAAACCTAAACCTAGGTCCAATCGTAACGTAACCGGATCTCTAAACCTAGCCCTCAACATAACCCTAACCTTAGGTCCAATCGTATCCCTAACCGGGTCTCTAACCCTAGCCCTCAACATAACCCTAACCTTAGGTCCAATCGTATCCCTAACCGGGTCTCTAACCCTAGCCCTCAACATAACCCTAACCCTAGGTCCAACCGTAACCCTAACCGGATCTCTAACCCTACCCCTCAACATAACCCTAACCCTAGGTCCAATCGTAACCCTAACCGGGTCTCTAACCCTAGCCTTCAACATAACCCTAACCCTAGGTCCAATCGTAACCCTAACGGGATCTCTAACCCTAGCCCTCAACATAACCCTCACTCTAGGTCCAATCGTGACCCTAACCGGATCTCTAAGCCTAGCCCTCAACATAACCCTAACCCTAGGTCCAATCGTGACCGTAACCGGATGTCTAACCCTAGCCCTCAACATAACCCTAACCCTAGGTTCAATCGTGACCCTAACCGGATCTCTAACCCTAGCCCTCAACATAACGCTAAACCTAGGTCCAATCGTAACCCTAACCGTCTCTCTAACCCTAGCCCTCAACATAACCCTAACCCTAGGTCCAATCGTAACCCTAACCCGATCTCTAAACCTAGCCCTCAACATAACCCTAAACCTAGGTCCAATCGTAACCCTAACCGTCTCTCTGACCCTAGCCCTCTACATATCCCTAACCCTAGGTCCAATCCTAACCCTAACCGGATCTCTAACCCTAGCTCTCAACATAACCCTAACCCTAGGTCCAATCGTAACCCTAACCGGATCTCTAACCCTAGCCCTCAACATAACCCTAACCCAAGGTCCAATCGTAACCCTCACCGGATCTCTAACCCTAGCCCTCAACATAACCCTAACCCTAGGTCCAGTCGTAACCCTAACCGGATCTCTAAACCTAGCCCTCAACATAACCCTAACCTTAGGTCCAATCGTATCCCTAACCGGGTCTCTAACCCTGGCCCTCAACATAACCCTAACCCTAGGTCCAATCGTAACCCTAACCGGATCTCTAACCCTAGCCCTCAACATAACCCTAACCCTAGGTCCAATCGTAACCCTAACCGTCTCTCTAACCCTAGCCCTCAACATAACCCTAACCCTAGATCCAATCGTGACCCTAACCGGATCTCTAATCCTACCCCTAACATAACCCTAACCGTAGGTCCAATCGTGACCCTAACCGTCTCTCTAACCCTAGCCCTCAACATAACCTTAACCCTAGGTCCAATCTGAACCCTAACCGTCTCTCTACCCCTAGCCCTCAACATAACCCTAACCCTAGGTCCAATCCTAACCCTAACCGGATCTCTAACCCTAGCCCTCAACATAACCCTAACCCTAGGTCCAATCGTAACCCTAACCGGATCTCTAACCCTAGCCCTCAACATAACCCTAACCCTAGGTCCAATCGTAACCCTAAACGGATCTCTAACCCTAGCCCTCAACATAACCCTAACCCTACGTCCAATCGTAACCCTAACTGGATCTCTAACCCTAGCCCTCAACATAACCCTAACACTAGGTCCAGTCGTAAACCTAACCGGATCTCTAAACCTAGCCCTCAACATAACCCTAACCCTAGGTCCAATCGTGACCCTAACCGGATCTCTAACCCTAGCCCTCAACATAACCCTAACCCTAGGTTCAATCGTGACCCTAACCGGATCTCTAACCCTAGCCCTCAACATAACGCTAAACCTAGCTCCAATCGTAACCCTAACCGTCGCTCTAACCCTAGACCTCAACATAACCCTAACCCTAGGTCCAATCGTAACCCTAACCGTCTCTCTGACCCTAGCCCTCAACATATCCCTAACCCTAGGTCCAATCGTAACCCTAACCGGATCTCTAAACCTAGCCCTCAACATAACCCTAACCCAAGGTCCAATCGTAACCCTAACCGGATCTATAAACCTAGCCCTCAACATAACACTAACCCTAGGTCCAATCGTGACCCTAACCAGATCTCTAACCCTAGCCCTCAACATAACCCTAACCGTAGGTCCAATCGTGACCCTAACCAGATCTCTAACCCTAGCCCTCAACATAACCCTAACCCTAGGTCCAATCTGAACCCTAACCGTCTCTCTAACCCTAGCCCTCAACATAACCCTAACCCTAGGTCCAATTGTAACCCTAACGGGAACTCTAACCCTAGCCCTCAACATAACCCTCACCCTAGGTCCAATCGTGACCCTAACCGGATCTCTAAGCCTAGCCCTCAACATAACCCTAACCCTAGGTCCAATCGTAACCCTAACCGGATCTCTAACCCTAGTCCTCAACATAACCCTAACCCAAGGTCCAATCGTAACCCTAACCGGATCTCTAACCCTAGCCCTCAACATAACCCTAACCCTAGGTCCAATCGTAACCCTAACCCTCTCTCTGACCCTAGCCCTCAACATATCCCTAACCCTAGGTCCAATCCTAACCCTAACCGGATCTCTAACCCTAGCCCTGAACATAACCCTAACCCTAGGTCCAATCGTGACCCGAACCGGATGTCTAACCCTAGCCCTCAACATAACCCTAACCCTAGGTTCAATCGTGACCCTAACCGGATCTCTAACCCTAGCCCTCAACATAACGCTAAACCTAGGTCCAATTGTTACCCTAACCGTCTCTCTAACCCTAGCCCTAAACATAACCCTAACCCTAGGTCCAATCGTAACCCTAACCCGATCTCTAAACCTAGCCCTCAACATAACCCTAACCTTAGGTCCAATCGTATCCCTAACCGGGTCTCTAATCCTAGCCCTCAACATTACCCTAACCCTAGGTCCAACCGTAACCCTAACCGGATCTCTAACCCTAGCCCTCAACATAACCCTAACCCTAGGTCCAATCGTGACCCTAACCGTATCTCTAACCCTAGCCCTCAACATAAACCTAACCCTAGGTCCAATCGTGACCCTAACTGGATCTCTAACCCTAGCCCTCTACATAACCCTAACCTTAGGTCCAATCGTATCCCTAACCGGGTCTCTAACCCTAGCCCTCAACATTACCCTAACCCTAGGTCCAACCGTAACCCTAACCGGATCTCTAACCCTAGCCCTCAACATAACCCTAACCCTAGGTCCAATCGTGACCCTAACCGTATCTCTAACCCTAGCCCTCAACATAACCCTAACCCTAGGTCCAATCGTAACCCTAACCGGATCTCTAACCCTAGCCATCAACATCACCATAACCCTAGGTCCAATCGTAACCCTAACCGGATCTCTAACCCTAGCCCTCAACATCACCCTAACCCTAGGTCCAATCGTAACCCTAACCGGATCTCTAATCGTAGCCGTCAACATAAACCTAACCCTAGGTCCAAACGTGACCCTAACCGGATCTCTAACCCGAGCCCTGAACATAACCCTAACCAAGGTCCAATTGTGGCCCTAACCGGATCTCTAACCCTAGCCCTCAACATAACGCTAAACCTAGGTCCAATTGTTACCCTAACCGGATCTCTAACCCTAGTCCTCAACATAACCCTAACCCAAGGTCCAATCGTAACCCTAACCGGATCTCTAACCCTAGCCCTCAACATAACCCTAACCCTAGGTCCAATCGTAACCCTAACCCTCTCTCTGACCCTAGCCCTCAACATATCCCTAACCCTAGGTCCAATCCTAACCCTAACCGGATCTCTAACCCTAGCCCTGAACATAACCCTAACCCTAGGTCCAATCGTGACCCTAACCGGATGTCTAACCCTAGCCCTCAACATAACCCTAACCCTAGGTTCAATCGTGACCCTAACCGGATCTCTAACCCTAGCCCTCAACATAACGCTAAACCTAGGTCCAATCGTAACCCTAACCGTCTCTCTAACCCTAGCCCTCAACATAACCCTAACCCTAGGTCCAATCGTAACCCTAACCCGATCTCTAAACCTAGCCCTCAACATAACCCTAACCCTAGGTCCAATCGTAACCCTAACCGTCTCTCTGACCCTAGCCCTCTACATATCCCTAACCCTAGGTCCAATCCTAACCCTAACCGGATCTCTAACCCTAGCTCTCAACATAACCCTAACCCTAGGTCCAATCGTAACCCTAACCGGATCTCTAACCCTAGCCCTCAACATAACCCTAACCCAAGGTCCAATCGTAACCCTAACCGGATCTCTAACCCTAGCCCTCAACATAACCCTAACCCTAGGTCCAGTCGTAACCCTAACCGGATCTCTAAACCTAGCCCTCAACATAACCCAAACCTTAGGTCCAATCGTATCCCTAACCGGGTCTCTAACCCTAGCCCTCAACATTACCCTAACCCTAGGTCCAACCGTAACCCTAACCGGATCTCTAACCCTAGCCCTCAACATAACCCTAACCCTAGGTCCAATCGTAACCCTAACCGGATCTCTAACCCTAGCCCTCAACATAACCCTAACCCTAGGTCCAATCGTAACCCTAACCGTCTCTCTAACCCTAGCCCTCAACATAACCCTAACCCTAGATCCAATCGTGACCCTAACCGGATCTCTAACCCTACCCCTAACATAACCCTAACCGTAGGTCCAATCGTGACCCTAACCGTCTCTCTAACCCTAGCCCTCAACATAACCTTAACCCTAGGTCCAATCTCAACCCTAACCGTCTCTCTAACCCTAGCCCTCAACATAACCCTAACCCTAGGTCCAATCCTAACCCTAACCGGATCTCTAACCCTAGCCCTCAACATAACCCTAACCCTAGGTCCAATCGTAACCCTAACCGGATCTCTAACCCTAGCCCTCAACATAACCCTAACCCTAGGTCCAATCGTAACCCTAAACGGATCTCTAACCCTAGCCCTCAACATAACCCTAACCCTACGTCCAATCGTAACCATAACCGGATCTCCAACCCTAGCCCTCAACATAACCCTAACACTAGGTCCAGTCGTAAACCTAAACGGATCTCTAAACCTAGCCCTCAACATAACCCTAACCTTAGGTCCAATCGTATCCCTAACCGGGTCTCTAACCCTAGCCCTCAACATAACCCTAACCCTAGGTCCAACCGTAACCCTAACCGGATCTCTAACCCTACCCCTCAACATAACCCTAACCCTAGGTCCAATCGTAACCCTAACCGGGTCTCTAAACCTAGCCTTCAACATAACCCTAACCCTAGGTCCAATCGTAACCCTAACCGTATCTCTAACCCTAGCCCTCAACATAAACCTAAACCTAGGTCCAATCGTAACGTAACCGGATCTCTAAACCTAGCCCTCAACATAACCCTAACCTTAGGTCCAATCGTATCCCTAACCGGGTCTCTAACCCTAGCCCTCAACATAACCCTAACCTTAGGTCCAATCGTATCCCTAACCGGGTCTCTAACCCTAGCCCTCAACATAACCCTAACCCTAGGTCCAACCGTAACCCTAACCGGATCTCTAACCCTACCCCTCAACATAACCCTAACCCTAGGTCCAATCGTAACCCTAACCGGGTCTCTAACCCTAGCCTTCAACATAACCCTAACCCTAGGTCCAATCGTAACCCTAACGGGATCTCTAACCCTAGCCCTCAACATAACCCTCACTCTAGGTCCAATCGTGACCCTAACCGGATCTCTAAGCCTAGCCCTCAACATAACCCTAACCCTAGGTCCAATCGTAACCCTAACCGGATCTCTAACCCTAGCCCTCAACATAATCCTAACCAAAGGTCCAATCGTAACCCTAACCGGATCTCTAACCCTAGCCCTCAACATAACCCTAACCCTAGGTCCAATCGTAACCCTACCGTCTCTCTGACCCTAGCCCTCAACATATCCCTAACCCTAGGTCCAATCCTAACCCTAACCGGATCTCTAACCCTAGACCTGAACATAACCCTAACCCTAGGTCCAATCGTGACCCTAACCGGATGTCTAACCCTAGCCCTCAACATAACCCTAACCCTAGGTTCAATCGTGACCCTAACCGGATCTCTAACCCTAGCCCTCAACATAACGCTAAACCTAGGTCCAATCGGAACCCTAACCGTCTCTCTAACCCTAGCGCTCAACATAACATTAACCTTAGGTCCAATCGTAACCCTAACCCGATCTCTAAACCTAGCCCTCAACATAACCCTAACCCTAGGTCCAATCGTAACCCTAACCGTCTCTCTGACCCTAGCCCTCTACATATCCCTAACCCTAGGTCCAATCCTAACCCTAACCGGATCTCTAACCCTAGCCCTCAACATAACCCTAACCCAAGGTTCAATCGTAACCCTAACCGGATCTCTAACCCTAGCCCTCCACATAACCCTAACCCTAGGTCCAGTCGTAACCCTAACCGGATCTCTAAACCTAGCCCTCAACATAACCCTAACCTTAGGTCCAATCGTATCCCTAACCCGGTCTCTAACCCTAGCCCTCAACATTCCCCTAACCCTAGGTCCAACCGTAACCCTAACCGGATCTCTAACCCTAGCCCTCAACATAACCCTAACCCTAGGTCCAATCGTAACGCTAACCGGATCTCTAACCCTAGCCCTCAACATAACCCTAACCCTAGGTCCAATCGTAACCCTAACCGTCTCTCTAACCCTAGCCCTCAACATAACCCTAACCGTAGGTCCAATCTTGACCCTAACCGTCTCTCTAACCCTAGCCCTCAACATAACCCTAACCCTAGGTCCAATCTGAACCCTAACCGTCTCTCTAACCCTAGCCCTCAACATAACCCTAACCCTAGGTCCAATCGTAACCCTAACCGGATCTCTAACCCTAGCCCTCAACATAACCCTAAACCTAGGTCCAATCGTAACCCTAACGGGATCTCTAACCCTAGCCCTCAACATAACCCTCACTCTAGGTCCAATCGTGACCCTTACCGGATCTCTAAGCCTAGCCCTCAACATAACCCTAACCGTAGGTCCAATCGTAACCCTAACCGGATCTCTAACCCTAGCCCTCAACATAACCCTAACCCTAGGTCCAATCGTAACCCTAACCGTCTCTCTGACCCTAGCCCTCAACATATCCCTAACCCTAGGTCCAATCCTAACCCTAACCGGATCTCTAACCCTAGCCCTGAACATAACCCTAACCCTAGGTCCAATCGTGACCGTAACCGGATGTCTAACCCTAGCCCTCAACATAACCCTAACCCTAGGTTCAATCGTGACCCTAACCGGATCTCTAACCCTAGCCCTCAACATAACGCTAAACCTAGGTCCAATCGTAACCCTAACCGTCTCTCTAACCCTAGCCCTCAACATAACCCTAACCCTAGGTCCAATCGTAACCCTAACCCGATCTCTAAACCTAGCCCTCAACATAACCCTAAACCTAGGTCCAATCGTAACCCTAACCGTCTCTCTGACCCTAGCCCTCTACATATCCCTAACCCTAGGTCCAATCCTAACCCTAACCGGATCTCTAACCCTAGCTCTCAAAATAACCCTAACCCTAGGTCCAATCGTAACCCTAACCGGATCTCTAACCCTAGCCCTCAACATAACCCTAACCCAAGGTCCAATCGTAACCCTCACCGGATCTCTAACCCTAGCCCTCAACATAACCCTAACCCTAGGTCCAGTCGTAACCCTAACCGGATCTCTAAACCTAGCCCTCAACATAACCCTAACCTTAGGTCCAATCGTATCCCTAACCGGGTCTCTAACCCTAGCCCTCAACATTACCCTAACCCTAGGTCCAACCATAACCCTAACCGGATCTCTAACCCTAGCCCTCAACATAACCCTAACCCTAGGTCCAATCGTAACCCTAACCGGATCTCTAACCCTAGCCCTCAACATAACCCTAACCCTAGGTCCAATCGTAACCCTAACCGTCTCTCTAACCCTAGCCCTCAACATAACCCTAACCCTAGATCCAATCGTGACCCTAACCGGATCTCTAATCCTACCCCTAACATAACCCTAACCGTAGGTCCAATCGTGACCCTAACCGTCTCTCTAACCCTAGCCCTCAACATAACCTTAACCCTAGGTCCAATCTGAACCCTAACCGTCTCTCTACCCCTAGCCCTCAACATAACCCTAACCCTAGGTCCAATCCTAACCCTAACCGGATCTCTAAACCTAGGCCTCAACATAACGCTAACCCTAGGTCCAATCGTAACCCTAACCGGATCTCTAACCCTAGCCCTCAACATAACCCTAACCCTAGGTCCAATCGTAACCCTAAACGGATCTCTAACCCTAGCCCTCAACATAACCCTAACCCTACGTCCAATCGTAACCCTAACTGGATCTCTAACCCTAGCCCTCAACATAACCCTAACACTAGGTCCAGTCGTAAACCTAACCGGATCTCTAAACCTAGCCCTCAACATAACCCTAACCCTAGGTCCAATCGTGACCCTAACCGGATCTCTAACCCTAGCCCTCAACATAACCCTAACCCTAGGTTCAATCGTGACCCTAACCGGATCTCTAACCCTAGCCCTCAACATAACGCTAAACCTAGCTCCAATCGTAACCCTAACCGTCTCTCTAACCCTAGACCTCAACATAACCCTAACCCTAGGTCCAATCGTAACCCTAACCGTCTCTCTGACCCTAGCCCTCAACATATCCCTAACCCTAGGTCCAATCGTAACCCTAACCGGATCTCTAAACCTAGCCCTCAACATAACCCTAACCCAAGGTCCAATCGTAACCCTAACCGGATCTATAAACCTAGCCCTCAACATAACACTAACCCTAGTTCCAATCGTGACCCTAACCAGATCTCTAACCCTAGCCCTCAACATAACCCTAACCGTAGGTCCAATCGTGACCCTAACCGTCTCTCTAACCCTAGCCCTCAACATAACCCTAACCCTAGGTCCAATCTGAACCCTAACCGTCTCTCTAACCCTAGCCCTCAACATAACCCTAACCCTAGGTCCAATTGTAACCCTAACGGGATCTCTAACCCTAGCCCTCAACATAACCCTCACCCTAGGTCCAATCGTGACCCTAACCGGATCTCTAAGCCTAGCCCTCAACATAACCCTAACCCTAGGTCCAATCGTAACCCTAACCGGATCTCTAACCCTAGTCCTCAACATAACCCTAACCCAAGGTCCAATCGTAACCCTAACCGGATCTCTAACCCTAGCCCTCAACATAACCCTAACCCTAGGTCCAATCGTAACCCTAACCCTCTCTCTGACCCTAGCCCTCAACATATCCCTAACCCTAGGTCCAATCCTAACCCTAACCGGATCTCTAACCCTAGCCCTGAACATAACCCTAACCCTAGGTCCAATCGTGACCCTAACCGGATGTCTAACCCTAGCCCTCAACATAACCCTAACCCTAGGTTCAATCGTGACCCTAACCGGATCTCTAACCCTAGCCCTCAACATAACGCTAAACCTAGGTCCAATTGTTACCCTAACCGTCTCTCTAACCCTAGCCCTCAACATAACCCTAACCCTAGGTCCAATCGTAACCCTAACCGTCTCTCTGACCCTAGCCCTCAACATATCCCTAACCCTAGGTCCAATCCTAACCCTAACCGGATCTCTAACCCTAGCCCTGAACATAACCCTAACCCTAGGTCCAATCGTGACCGTAACCGGATGTCTAACCCTAGCCCTCAACATAACCCTAACCCTAGGTTCAATCGTGACCCTAACCGGATCTCTAACCCTAGCCCTCAACATAACGCTAAACCTAGGTCCAATCGTAACCCTAACCGTCTCTCTAACCCTAGCCCTCAACATAACCCTAACCCTAGGTCCAATCGTAACCCTAACCCGATCTCTAAACCTAGCCCTCAACATAACCCTAAACCTAGGTCCAATCGTAACCCTAACCGTCTCTCTGACCCTAGCCCTCTACATATCCCTAACCCTAGGTCCAATCCTAACCCTAACCGGATCTCTAACCCTAGCTCTCAACATAACCCTAACCCTAGGTCCAATCGTAACCCTAACCGGATCTCTAACCCTAGCCCTCAACATAACCCTAACCCAAGGTCCAATCGTAACCCTCACCGGATCTCTAACCCTAGCCCTCAACATAACCCTAACCCTAGGTCCAGTCGTAACCCTAACCGGATCTCTAAACCTAGCCCTCAACATAACCCTAACCTTAGGTCCAATCGTATCCCTAACCGGGTCTCTAACCCTAGCCCTCAACATTACCCTAACCCTAGGTCCAACCGTAACCCTAACCGGATCTCTAACCCTAGCCCTCAACATAACCCTAACCCTAGGTCCAATCGTAACCCTAACCGGATCTCTAACCCTAGCCCTCAACATAACCCTAACCCTAGGTCCAATCGTAACCCTAACCGTCTCTCTAACCCTAGCCCTCAACATAACCCTAACCCTAGATCCAATCGTGACCCTAACCGGATCTCTAATCCTACCCCTAACATAACCCTAACCGTAGGTCCAATCGTGACCCTAACCGTCCCTCTAACCCTAGCCCTCAACATAACCTTAACCCTAGGTCCAATCTGAACCCTAACCGTCTCTCTACCCCTAGCCCTCAACATAACCCTAACCCTAGGTCCAATCCTAACCCTAACCGGATCTCTAAACCTAGCCCTCAACATAACCCTAACCCTAGGTCCAATCGTAACCCTAACCGGATCTCTAACCCTAGCCCTCAACATAACCCTAACCCTAGGTCCAATCGTAACCCTAAACGGATCTCTAACCCTAGCCCTCAACATAACCCTAACCCTACGTCCAATCGTAACCCTAACTGGATCTCTAACCCTAGCCCTCAACATAACCCTAACACTAGGTCCAGTCGTAAACCTAACCGGATCTCTAAACCTAGCCCTCAACATAACCCTAACCCTAGGTCCAATCGTGACCCTAACCGGATCTCTAACCCTAGCCCTCAACATAACCCTAACCCTAGGTTCAATCGTGACCCTAACCGGATCTCTAACCCTAGCCCTCAACATAACGCTAAACCTAGCTCCAATCGTAACCCTAACCGTCTCTCTAACCCTAGACCTCAACATAACCCTAACCCTAGGTCCAATCGTAACCCTAACCGTCTCTCTGACCCTAGCCCTCAACATATCCCTAACCCTAGGTCCAATCGTAACCCTAACCGGATCTCTAAACCTAGCCCTCAACATAACCCTAACCCAAGGTCCAATCGTAACCCTAACCGGATCTATAAACCTAGCCCTCAACATAACACTAACCCTAGGTCCAATCGTGACCCTAACCAGATCTCTAACCCTAGCCCTCAACATAACCCTAACCGTAGGTCCAATCGTGACCCTAACCGTCTCTCTAACCCTAGCCCTCAACATAACCCTAACCCTAGGTCCAATCTGAACCCTAACCGGCTCTCTAACCCTAGCCCTCAACATAACCCTAACCCTAGGTCCAATTGTAACCCTAACGGGATCTCTAACCCTAGCCCTCAACATAACCCTCACCCTAGGTCCAATCGTGACCCTAACCGGATCTCTAAGCCTAGCCCTCAACATAACCCTAACCCTAGGTCCAATCGTAACCCTAACCGGATCTCTAACCCTAGTCCTCAACATAACCCTAACCCAAGGTCCAATCGTAACCCTAACCGGATCTCTAACCCTAGCCCTCAACATAACCCTAACCCTAGGTCCAATCGTAACCCTAACCCTCTCTCTGACCCTAGCCCTCAACATATCCCTAACCCTAGGTCCAATCCTAACCCTAACCGGATCTCTAACCCTAGCCCTGAACATAACCCTAACCCTAGGTCCAATCGTGACCCTAACCGGATGTCTAACCCTAGCCCTCAACATAACCCTAACCCTAGGTTCAATCGTGACCCTAACCGGATCTCTAACCCTAGCCCTCAACATAACGCTAAACCTAGGTCCAATTGTTACCCTAACCGTCTCTCTAACCCTAGCCCTAAACATAACCCTAACCCTAGGTCCAATCGTAACCCTAACCCGATCTCTAAACCTAGCCCTCAACATAACCCTAACCTTAGGTCCAATCGTATCCCTAACCGGGTCTCTAACCCTAGCCCTCAACATTACCCTAACCCTAGGTCCAACCGTAACCCTAACCGGATCTCCAACCCTAGCCCTCAACATAACCCTAACCCTAGGTCCAATCGTGACCCTAACCGTATCTCTAACCCTAGCCCTCAACATAACCCTAACCCTAGGTCCAATCGTGACCCTAACTGAATCTCTAACCCTAGCCCTCTACATAACCCTAACCTTAGGTCCAATCGTATCCCTAACCGGGTCTCTAACCCTAGCCCTCAACATTACCCTAACCCTAGGTCCAACCGTAACCCTAACCGGATCTCTAACCCTAGCCCTCAACATAACCCTAACCCTAGGTCCAATCGTGACCCTAACCGTATCTCTAACCCTAGCCCTCAACATAACCCTAACCCTAGGTCCAATCGTAACCCTAACCGGATCTCTAACCCTAGCCATCAACATCACCATAACCCTAGGTCCAATCATAACCCTAACCGGATCTCTAACCCTAGCCCTCAACATCACCCTAAGCCTAGGTCCAATCGTAACCCTAACCGGATCTCTAACCCTAGCCGTCAACATAACCCTAACCCTAGGTCCAATCGTGACCCTAACCGGATCTCTAACCCTAGCCCTCAACATAACCCTAACCCTAGGTGCAATCGTTACCCTAACCGGATCTCTAACCGTAGCCCTCAAATTAACCCTAACCCTAGGTCCAATCGTAACCCTAACCGGATCTCTAACCCTAGCCCTCAACATAACCCTAACCCTGGGACCAATCGTAACCCTAACCGGATCTCTAACCCTAGCCATCAACCTCACCATAACTCTAGGTCCAATCGTAACCCTAACCGGATCTCTAACCCTAGCCCTCAACATCACCCTAACCCTAGGTCCAATCGTAACCCTAACCGGATCTCTAATCGTAGCCGTCAACATAAACCTAACCCTAGGTCCAAACGTGACCCTAACCGGATCTCTAACCCGAGCCCTGAACATAACCCTAACCTAGGTCCAATTGTGGCCCTAACCGGATCTCTAACCCTAGCCCTCAACATAACGCTAAACCTAGGTCCAATTGTTACCCTAACCGGATCTCTAAGCCTAGCCCTCAACATAACCCTAACCCTAGGTCCAATCGTAACCCTAACCGGATCTCTAACCCTAGTCCTCAACATAACCCTAACCCAAGGTCCAATCGTAACCCTAACCGGATCTCTAACCCTAGCCCTCAACATAACCCTAACCCTAGGTCCAATCGTAACCCTAACCCTCTCTCTGACCCTAGCCCTCAACATATCCCTAACCCTAGGTCCAATCCTAACCCTAACCGGATCTCTAACCCTAGCCCTGAACATAACCCTAACCCTAGGTCCAATCGTGACCCTAACCGGATGTCTAACCCTAGCCCTCAACATAACCCTAACCCTAGGTTCAATCGTGACCCTAACCGGATCTCTAACCCTAGCCCTCAACATAACGCTAAACCTAGGTCCAATTGTTACCCTAACCGTCTCTCTAACCCTAGCCCTAAACATAACCCTAACCCTAGGTCCAATTGTAACCCTAACGGGATCTCTAACCCTAGCCCTCAACATAACCCTCACCCTAGGTCCCATCGTGACCCTAACCGGATCTCTAAGCCTAGCCCTCAACATAACCCTAACCCTCGGTCCAATCGTAACCCTAACCGGATCTCTAACCCTAGTCCTCAACATAACCCTAACCCAAGGTCCAATCGTAACCCTAACCGGATCTCTAACCATAGCCCTCAACATAACCCTAACCCTAGGTCCAATCGTAACCCTAACCCTCTCTCTGACCCTAGCCCTCAACATATCCTTAACCCTAGGTCCAATCCTAACCCTAACCGGATCTCTAACCCTAGCCCTGAACATAACCCTAACCCTAGGTCCAATCGTGACCCTAACCGGATGTCTAACCCTAGCCCTCAACATAACCCTAACCCTAGGTTCAATCGTGACCCTAACCGGATCTCTAACCCTAGCCCTCAACATAACGCTAAACCTAGGTCCAATTGTTACCCTAACCGTCTCTCTAACCCTAGCCCTAAACATAACCCTAACCCTAGGTCCAATCGTAACCCTAACCCGATCTCTAAACCTAGCCCTCAACATAACCCTAACCCTAGGTCCAATCGTAACCCTAACCGTCTCTCTAACCCTAGACCTCAACATAACCCTAACCCTAGGTCCAATCGTAACCCTAACCGTCTCTCTGACCCTAGCCCTCAACATATCCCTAACCCTAGGTCCAATCGTAACCCTAACCGGATCTCTAAACCTAGCCCTCAACATAACCCTATCCCAAGGTCCAATCGTAACCCTAACCGGATCTATAAACCTAGCCCTCAACATAACACTAACCCTAGGTCCAATCGTGACCCTAACCAGATCTCTAACCCTAGCCCTCAACATAACCCTAACCGTAGGTCCAATCGTGACCCTAACCGTCTCTCTAAACCTAGCCCTCAACATAACCCTAACCCTAGGTCCAATCTGAACCCTAACCGTCTCTCTAACCCTAGCCCTCAACATAACCCTAACCCTAGGTCCAATTGTAACCCTAACGGGATCTCTAACCCTAGCCCTCAACATAACCCTCACCCTAGGTCCAATCGTGACCCTAACCGGATCTCTAAGCCTAGCCCTCAACATAACCCTAACCCTAGGTCCAATCGTAACCCTAACCGGATCTCTAACCCTAGTCCTCAACATAACCCTAACCCAAGGTCCAATCGTAACCCTAACCGGATCTCTAACCCTAGCCCTCAACATAACCCTAACCCTAGGTCCAATCGTAACCCTAACCCTCTCTCTTACCCTAGCCCTCAACATATCCCTAACCCTAGGTCCAATCCTAACCCTAACCGGATCTCTAACCCTAGCCCTGAACATAACCCTAACCCTAGGTCCAATCGTGACCCTAACCGGATGTCTAACCCTAGCCCTCAACATAACCCTAACCCTAGGTTCAATCGTGACCCTAACCGGATCTCTAACCCTAGCCCTCAACATAACGCTAAACCTAGGTCCAATTGTTACCCTAACCGTCTCTCTAACCCTAGCCCTAAACATAACCCTAACCCTAGGTCCAATCGTAACCCTAACCCGATCTCTAAACCTAGCCCTCAACATAACCCTAACCCTAGGTCCAATCGTAACCCTAACCGTCTCTCTGACCCTAGCCCTCTACATATCCCTAACCCTAGGTCCAATCCTAACCCTAACCGGATCTCTAACCCTAGCTCTCAACATAACCCTAACCCTAGGTCCAATCTTAACCCTAACCGGATCTCTAACCCTAGCCCTCAACATAACCCTAACCCAAGGTCCAATCGTAACCCTAACCGGATCTCTAACCTTAGCCCTCAACATAACCCTAACCCTAGGTCCAGTCGTAACCCTAACCGGATCTCTAAACCTAGCCCTCAACATAACCCTAACCTTAGGTCCAATCGTATCCCTAACCGGGTCTCTAACCCTAGCCCTCAACATTACCCTAACCCTAGGTCCAACCGTAACCCTAACCGGATCTCTAACCCTAGCCCTCAACATAACCCTAACCCTAGGTCCAATCGTGACCCTAACCGTATCTCTAACCCTAGCCCTCAACATAACCCTAACCCTAGGTCCAATCGTGACCCTAACTCGATCTCTAACCCTAGCCCTCTACATAACCCTAACCTTAGGTCCAATCGTATCCCTAACCGGGTCTCTAACCCTAGCCCTCAACATTACCCTAACCCTAGGTCCAACCGTAACCCTAACCTGATCTCTAACCCTAGCCCTCAACATAACCCTAACCCTAGGTCCAATCGTGACCCTAACCGTATCTCTAACCCTAGCCCTCAACATAACCCTAACCCTAGGTCCAATCGTAACCCTAACCGGATCTCTAACCCTAGCCATCAACATCACCATAACCCTAGGTCCAATCGTAACCCTAACCGGATCTCTAACCCTAGCCATCAACATCACCATAACCCTAGGTCCAATCGTAACCCTAACCGGATCTCTAAACCTAGCCCTCAACATCACCCTAAGCCTAGGTCCAATCGTAACCCTAACCGGATCTCTAACCCTAGCCGTCAACATAACCCTAACCCTAGGTCCAATCGTGACCCTAACCGGATCTCTAACCCTAGCCCTCAACATAACCCTAACCCTAGGTGCAATCGTAACCCTAACCGGATCTCTAACCGTAGCCCTCAAATTAACCCTAACCCTAGGTCCAATCGTAACCCTAACCGGATCTCTAACCCTAGCCCTCAACATAACCCTAACCCTGGGACCAATCGTAACCCTAACCGGATCTCTAACCCTAGCCATCAACCTCACCATAACTCTAGGTCCAATCGTAACCCTAACCGGATCTCTAACCCTAGCCCTCAACATCACCCTAACCCTAGGTCCAATCGTAACCCTAACCGGATCTCTAATCGTAGCCGTCAACATAAACCTAACCCTAGGTCCAAACGTGACCCTAACCGGATCTCTAACCCGAGCCCTGAACATAACCCTAACCTAGGTCCAATTGTGGCCCTAACCGGATCTCTAACCCTAGCCCTCAACATAAACCTAACCCTAGGTCCAATCGTGTCCCTAACCGTCTCTCTAACCCTAGCCCTCAACATAACCCTAACCCTAGTTCCAATCGTAACCCTAACCGGATCTCTAACCCTAGCCCTCAACATAACCCTAACCCTAGGTGCAATGGTGACCCTAACCGGATCTCTAACCCTAGCCCTCAACAAAACCCTAACCCTAGCTCCAATCGTGACCCTAACCGTATCTCTAACCCTCCCCTCAACATAACCCTAACCCTAGGTCCAATCGTAACCCTAACCGTCTCTCTAACCCTAGCCCTCAACATAACCCTAACCCTAGGTCCAATCGTAACCCTAACCGGATCTCTAACCCTAGCCCTCAACGTAAGCCTAACCCTAGGTCCAATCGTAACCCTAACCGGATCTCTACCCCTAGCCCTCAACATAACCCTAACCCTAGGTCCAATCGTAAACCTAAAGGGATCTCTAACCCTAGCCCTCAACATAACCCTAACCCTAGGTCCAATCGTAACCCTAACCGGATCTCTAACCCTAACCCTCAACATAACCCTAACCCTAAGTCCAATCGTAACCCTAACCGGATCTCTAACACTAGCCATCAATATCACCATAACTCTAGGTCCAATCGTAACCCTAACCGGATCTCTACCCTAGCCCTCAACATCACCCTAACCCTAGATCCAATCGTAACCCTAACTGGATCTCTAACCCTAGCCGTCAACATAACCCTAAACCTAGGTCCAAACGTGACCCTAACCGGATCTCTAACCCTAGCCCTCAACATAACCCTAACCCTAGGTCCAATGGTGACCCTAACCGGATCTCTAACCCTAGCCCTCAACATAACCCTAACCCAAGGTCCAATCGTGACCCTAACCGGATCTCAATCCCTAGTCCCCAACATAACCCTAACCCTAGGTCCAATCGTGACCCTAACCGGATCTCTAACCCTAGCCCTCAACATAACCCTAACCCTAGGTCCAATCGGAACCCTAACCGGATCTCTAACCCTAGCCCTCAACATAACCCTAACCCTAGGTCCAATCGTAACCCTAACCGTCTCTCTAATCCTACCCCTCAACATAACCCTAACCCTAGGTCCAATCGTGACCCTAACCGTCTCTCTAACCCTAGCCCTCAACATAACCCTAACCCTAGGTCCAATCGTGACCCTACCTGGATCTCTAACCCTAGCCCTCAACATAACCCTAACCCAAGGTGCAATCGTGACCCTAACCGGATCTCTAACCCTAGCCCTCAACATAACCCTAACCCTAGGTCCAATCGTGACCCTAACCGGATCTCTAACCCTAGCCGTCAACATAACCCTAACCCTAGGTGCAATCGTAACCCTACCCGCATCTCTAACCCTAGCCCTCAACATAATCCTAACCCTAGGTGCAATCGGAACCCTAACCGTCTCTCTAACCCTAGCCTTCAACATAACCCTAATCCTAGGTCCAATCGTAACCCTAACCGGATCTCTAACCCTAGCCCTCAACATAACCCTAACCCTAGGTCCAATCGGAACCCTAACCGGGTCTCTAACCCTAGCCCTCAACATAACCCTAACCCTAGGTCCAATCGTAACCCTAACCGGATCTCTAAACCTAGCCCTCAACATAACCCTAACCCTAGGTCCAATCGTAACCGTAACCGGATCTCTAACCCTAGCCCTCAACATAACCCTAACCCTAGGTCCAATCGTAAGACTACCTGGATCTCGAACCCTTACCCTCAACATAACCCTAACACTAGGTCCAATCTTAACCCTAACCGGATCTCTAACCCTAGCCCTCAACATAACCCTAACCCTAGGTGCAATCGTAACCGTAACCGGATCTCTAACCCTAGCCCTCAACATAACCCTAACCCTAGGTCCAATGGTAACCCTAACGGGATCTCTAACCCTAGCCCTCAACATAACCCTAACCCTAGGTCCAATCGTAACCCTAAACGGTGCTCTAACCCTAGCCTTCAACATAACCCTAACCCTAGGTCCAATGGTAACCCTAACCGGATCTCTAACCCTAGCCCTCAACATAACCCTAACCGTAGGTCCAATCGTAACCCTAACCGGATCTCTAACCCTGCCCTCAACATAACCCTAACCCTAGGTCCAATCGTAACCCTAACCGTCTCTCTAACCCTAGCCCTCAACATCACCCTAACCCTAGGTCCAATCGTAACCCTAACCGGATCTCTAACACTAGCCCTCAACATCACCCTAACCCTAGGTCCAATCGTAACCCTAACCGGATCTCTAACCCTAGCCCTCAACATCACCCTAACCCTAGGTCCAATCGTAACCCTAACCGGAGCTCTAAACCTAGCCCTCAACATAACCCTAACCCTTGGTCCAATCGTGACCCTAACCGGATCTCTAACCCTAGCCCTCAACATAACCCTAACCCAAGGTGCAATCGTGACCTAACCGGATCTCTAACCCTAGCCCTCAACATAACCCTAACCCTAGGTCCAATTGTGACCCTAACCGGATCTCTAACCCTAGCCGTCAACATAACCCTAACCCTAGGTGCAATCGTAACCCTACCTGGATCTCTAACCCTAGCCCTCAACATAATCCTAACCCAAGGTGCAATCGTGACCCTAACCGGATCTCTAACCCTAGCCCTCAACATAACCCTAACCCTAGGTCCAATCGTGACCCTAACCGGATCTCTAACCCTAGCCGTCAACATAACCCTAACCCTAGGTGCAATCGTAACCCTACCCGCATCTCTAACCCTAGCCCTCAACATAATCCTAACCCTAGGTGCAATCGGAACCCTAACCGTCTCTCTAACCCTAGCCTTCAACATAACCCTAACCCTAGGTCCAATCGTAACCCTAACCGGATCTCTAACCCTAGCCCTCAACATAACCCTAACCCTAGGTCCAATCGGAACCCAAACCGGATCTCTAACCCTAGCCCTCAACATAACCCTAACCCTAGGTCCAATCGTAACCCTAACCGGATCTCTAACCCTAGCCCTCAACATAACCCTAACCCTAGCTCCAATCGTGACCCTAACCGGATCTCTAACCCTCCCCTCAACATAACCCTAACCCTAGGTCCAATCGTAACCCTAACCGTCTCTCTAACCCTAGCCCTCAACATAACCCTAACCCTAGGTCCAATCGTAACCCTAACCGGATCTCTAACCCTAGCCCTCAACATAAGCCTAACCCTACGTCCAATCGTAACCCTAACCGGATCTCTACCCCTAGCCCTCAACATAACCCTAACCCTAGGTCCAATCGTAAACCTCAAGGGATCTCTAACCCTAGCCCTCAAGATAACCCTAACCCTAGGTCCAATCGTAACCCTAACCGGATCTCTAACCCTAACCCTCAACATAACCCTAACCCTAAGTCCAATCGTAACCCTAACCGGATCTCTAACCCTAGCCCTCAACATAAGCCTAACCCTAGGTCCAATCGTAACCCTAACCGGATCTCTAACCCTAACCCTCAACATAACCCTAACCCTAGGTCCAATCGTAACCCTAACCGGATCTCTAACCCTAGCCATCAACATCACCATAACCCTAGGTCCAATCGTAACCCTAACCGGATCTCTAACCCTAGCCCTCAACATCACCCTAACCCTAGGTCCAATCGTAACCCTAACCGGATCTCTTACCCTAGCCGTCAACATAACCCTAACCCTAAGTCCAATCGTGACCCTAACTGGATCTCTAACCCTAACCCTCAACATAACCCTAACCCTAGGTGCAATCGTAATCCTAACCGGATCTCAAACCGTAGCCCTCAACATAACCCTAACCCTAGGTCCAAACGTAACCCTAACCGGATCTCTAACACTAGCCATCAACATCACCATAACTCTAGGTCCAATCGTAACCCTAACCGGATCTCTACCCTAGCCCTCAACATCACCCTATCCCTAGGTCCAATCGTAACCCTAACTGGATCTCTAACCCTAGCCGTCAACATAACCCTAAACCTAGGTCCAAACGTGACCCTAACCGGATCTCTAACCCTAGCCCTCAACATAACCCTAACCCTAGGTCCAATGGTGACCCTAACCGGATCTCTAACCCTAGCCCTCAACATAACCCTAACCCAAGGTCCAATCGTGACCCTAACCGGATCTCAATCCCTAGTCCCCAACATAACCCTAACCCTAGGTCCAATCGTGACCCTAACCGGATCTTTAACCCTAGCCCTCAACATAACCCTAACCCTAGGTCCAATCGGAACCCAAACCGGATCTCTAACCCTAGCCCTCAACATAACCCTAACCCTAGGTCCAATCGTAACCCTAACCGTCTCTCTAATCCTACCCCTCAACATAACCCTAACCCTAGGTCCAATCGTGACCCTAACCGTCTCTCTAACCCTAGCCCTCAACATAACCCTAACCCTAGGTCCAATCGTGACCCTAAACGGATCTCTAACCCTGGCCCTCAACATAACCCTAACCCTAGGTGCAATCGTAACCCTAACCGGATCTCTAACCCTAGCCCTCAACATAACCCTAACCCTAGGTGCAATCGTAACCCTAACCGGATCTCTAACCCTAGCCCTCAACATAACCCTAACCCTAGGTCCAATCGTACCCGTAACCAGATCTATAACCCTAGCCCTCAACATAACCATAACCCTAGGTCCAATCGTAACCCTAACGGGATCTCTAACCCTGGCCCTCAACATAACCCTAACCTAGGTCCAATCGTAACCCTAACCGGATCTCTAATCCTAGCCCTCAACATCACCCTAACCTTAGGTCCAATCGTGACCCTAACCGTCTCTCTAATCCTACCCCTCAACATAACCCTAACCCTAGGTCCTATCGGAACCCTAACCGTCTCTCTAACCCTAGCCCTCAACATAACCCTAACCCTAGGTCCTATCGGAACCCTAACCGTCTCTCTAACCCTAGCCCTCAACATAACCCTAACCCTAGGTCCAATCGTAACCCTAACCGGATCTCTAATCCTAGCCCTCAACATCACCCTAACCTTAGGTCCAATCGTGACCCTAACCGTCTCTCTAACCCTAGCCCTCAACATAACCCTAACCCTAGGTCCTATCGGAACCCTAACCGTCTCTCTAACCCTAGCCCTCAACATAACCCTAACCCTAGGTCCAATGGTAACCCTAACCGGATCTCTAACCCTAGCCCTCAACATAACCCTAACCCTAGGTCCAATCGTAACCCTAACCGGATCTCTAACCCTGCCCTCAACATAACCCTAACCCTAGGTCCAATCGTAACCCTAACCGTCTCTCTAACCCTAGCCCTCAACATCACCCTAACCCTAGGTCCAATCGTAACCCTAACCGGATCTCTAACCCTAGCCCTCAACATCACCCTAACCCTAGGTCCAATCGTAACCCTAACCGGATCTCTAACCCTAGCCCTCAACATCACCCTAACCCTAGGTCCAATCGTAACCCTAACCGGAGCTCTAAACCTAGCCCTCAACATAACCCTAACCCTAGGTCCAATCGTGACCCTAACCGGATCTCTAACCCTAGCCCTCAACATAACCCTAACCCAAGGTTCAATCGTGACCTAACCGAATCTCTAACCCTAGCCCTCAACATAACCCTAACCCTAGGTCCAATTGTGACCCTAACCGGATCTCTAACCCTAGCCGTCAACATAACCCTAACCCTAGGTGCAATCGTAACCCTACCTGGATCTCTAACCCTAACCCTCAACATAATCCTAACCCAAGGTGCAATAGTGACCCTAACCGGATCTCTAACCCTAGCCCTCAACATAACCCTAACCCTAGGTCCAATCGTGACCCTAACCGGATCTCTAACCCTAGCCGTCAACATAACCCTAACCCTAGGTGCAATCGTAACCCTACCCGCATCTCTAACCCTAGCCCTCAACATAATCCTAACCCTAGGTGCAATCGGAACCCTAACCGTCTCTCTAACCCTAGCCTTCAACATAACCCTAACCCTAGGTCCAATCGTAACCCTAACCGGATCTCTAAACCTAGCCCTCAACATAACCCTAACCCTAGGTCCAATCGGAACCCAAACCGGATCTCTAACCCTAGCCCTCAACATAACCCTAACCCTAGGTCCAATCGTAACCCTAACCGGATCTCTAAACCTAGCCCTCAACATAAACCTAACCCTAGGTCCAATCGTAACCGTAACCGGATCTCTAACCCTAGCCCTCAACATAACCCTAACCCTAGGTCCAATCGTAAGCCTACCCGGATCTCGAACCCTTACCCTCAACATAACCCTAACACTAGGTCCAATCTTAACCCTAACCGGATCTCTAACCCTAGCCCTCAACATAACCCTAACCCTAGGTGCAATCGTAACCGTAACCGGATCGCTAACCCTAGCCCTCAACATAACCCTAACCCTAGGTCCAATGGTAACCCTAACGGGATCTCTAATCCTAGCCCTCAACATAACCCTAACCCCAGGTCCAATCGGAACCCTAACCGTCTCTCTAACCCTAGCCCTCAACATAACCCTAACCCTAGGTCCAATCGTAACCCTAACCGGATCTCCAACCCTAACCCTCAACATAACCCTAACCCTAGGTCCAATCGTAACCCTAACCGGATCTCTAACCCTAGCCATCAACATCACCATAACCCTAGGTCCAATCGTAACCCTAACCGGATCTCTAACCCTAGCCATCAACATCACCCTAACCCTAGGTCCAATCGTAACCCTAACCGGATCTCTAATCGTAGCCGTCAACATAACCCAAACCCTAGGTCCAAACGTGACCCTAACCGGATCTCTAACCCTAGCCCTGAACATAACCCTAACCTAGGTCCAATTGTGGCCCTAACCGGATCTCTAACCCTAGCCCTCAACATAAACCTAACCCTAGGTCCAATCGTACCCGTAACCGGATCTCTAACCCTAGCCCTCAACATAACCATAACCCTAGGTCCAATCGTAACCCTAACGGGATATCTAACCCTGGCCCTCAACATAACCCTAACCTAGGTCCAATCGTAACCCTAACCGGATCTCTAACCCTAGCCCTCAACATCACCCTAACCCTAGGTCCAATCGTGACCCTAACCATCCCTCTAACCCTAGCCCTCAACATAACCCTAACCCTAGTTCCTATCGGAACCCTAAACGTCTCTCTAACCCTAGCCCTCAACATAACCCTAACCCTAGGTCCAATCGTAACCCTAACGGGATCTCTAACCCTAGCCCTCAACATAACCCTAACCCTAGGTCCAATCGTAACCCTAACCGGTTCTCTAACCCTAGCCTTCAACATAACCCTAACCCTAGGTCCAATGGTAACCCTAACCGGATCTCTAACCCTGCCCTCAACATAACCCTAACCCTAGGTCCAATCGTAACCCTAACCGTCTCTCTAACCCTAGCCCTCAAAATAACCCTAACCCTAGGTCCAATCGTAACCGTAACCGGATCTCTAACCCTAGCCCTCAACATAACCCTAACCCTAGGTCCAATCGTGACCCTAACCGGATCTCTAACCCTAGCCGTCAACATAACCCTAACCCTAGGTGCAATCGTATCCCTACCCGGATCTCTAACCCTAGCCCTCAATATAACCCTAACCCTAGGTGCAATCGTAACCCTAACCGGATCTCTAACCCTAGCCCTCAACATAACCCTAACCCTAGGTCCAATCGTGACCCTAACCGGATCTCTAACCCTGCCCTCAACATAACCCTAACCCTAGGTCCAATCGTAACCCTAACCGTCTCTCTAACCCTAGCCCTCAACATAACCCTAACCCTAGGTCCAATCGTAACCCTAACTGGATCTCTAACCCTAGCCCTCAACATAACCCTAACCCTAGGTCCAATCGTAACCCTAACCGGATCTCTAACCCTAGCCCTCAACATAACACTAACCCTAGGTCCAATCGTAACCCTAACCGGATCTCTAACCCTAGCCATCAACATCACCATAACCCTAGGTCCAATGGTAACCCTAACCGGATCTCTAACCCTAGCCCTCAACATCACCCTAACCCTAGGTCCAATCGTGACTCTAACCGGATCTCTAACCCTAGCCCTCAACATAACACTAACCTAGGTCCAATCGTGACCCTAACCGGATCTCTAACCCTAGCCATCAACATAACCCTAACCCTAGGTCCAATCGTAACCCTACCCGGATCTCGAACCCTAGCGCTCAACATAACCCTAACCCTAGGTCCAATCGTAACCCTAACCGGATCTCTAACCCTAGCCCTCAACATAACCCTAACCCTAGGTCCAATCGTAACCGTAACCGGATCTCTAACTCTAGCCCTCAACATAACCATAACCCTAGGTCCAATCGGAACCCTAACCGGATCTCTAACCCTGGCCCTCAACTAAACCCTAACCTAGGTCCAATCGTGACCCTAACCGGATCTCTAACCCTAGCCCTCAACATAACCCTAACCCTAGGTCCAATCGTGACCCTAACCATCTCTCTAACCCTAGCCCTCAACATAACCCTAACCCTAGGTCCAATCGTGACCCTAACCGGATCTCTAACCCTGCCCTCAACATAACCCTAACTCTTGGTCCAATCGTAACCCTAACCGTCTCTCTAACCCTAGCCCTCAACATAACCCTAACCCTAGGTCCAATCGTAACCCTAACCGGATCTCTAACCCTAGCCCTCATCATAACCCTAACCCTAGGTCCAATCGTAACCCTAACCGGATCTCTAACCCTAGCCCTCAACATAACCCTAACCCTAGGTCCAATCGTAACCCTAACCGGATCTCTAACCCTAGCCCTCAACATAACCCTAACCCTAGGTCCAATCGTAACCCTAACCGGATCTCTAACCCTAACCATCAACATAACCCTAACCCTAGGTCCAATCGTAACCCTAACCGCATCTCTAACCCTAGCCATCAACATCACCATAACCCTAGGTCCAATCGTAACCCTAACCGGATCTCTAACCCTAGCCTTCAACATCACCCTAACCCTAGGTCCAATCGTAACCCTAACCGGATCTCTAACCCTAGCCCTCAACATAACCCTAACCCTAGGTCCAATTGTAACCGTAACCGGATCTCTAACCCTAGCCCTCAACATAACCATAACCCTAGATCCAATCGTAACCCTAACGGGATCTCTAACCCTGGCCCTCAACTAAACCCTAACCTAGGTCCAATCGTGACCCTAACCGGATCTCTAACCCTAGCCCTCAATATAACCCTAACCCTAGGTCCAATCGTGACCCAAACCGTCTCTCTAACCCTAGCCCTCAACATAACCCTAACCCTAGGTCGAATCGTAACCCTAAACGGATCTCTAACCCTAGCCCTCAACATAACCCTAACCCTAGGTCCAATCGTAACCCTAACCGGATCTCTAACCCTAGCCCTCAACATAACCCTAACCCTAGGTTCAATCGTAACCCTAACCGGATCTCTAAACCTAGCCATGAACATCACCATAACTCTAGGTCCAATCGTAACCCTAACCGGATCTCTAACCCTAGCCCTCAACATAACCCTAAACCTAGGTCCAATCGTGACCCTAACTGGATCTCTAACCCTAGCCCTCAACATAACCCTAACCCAAGGTCCAATCGTGACACTAACCGGATCTCTAAACCTAGCCCTCAACATAACCCTAACCCTAGGTCCAATCGTGACCCTAACCGGATCTCTAACCCTAGCCCTCAACATAACCCTAACCCTAGGTGCAATCGTAACCCTACTCAGATCTCTAACCCTAGCCCTCAACATAACCATAACCCTAGGTGCAATCGTAACCCTAACCGGATCTCCAACCCTAGCCCTCAACATAACCCTAACCCAAGGTGCAATCGTGACCCTAACCGGATCTCTAACCCTAGCCCTCAACATAACCCTAACCCTAGGTCCAATCGTGACCCTAACCGGATCTCTAACCCTAGCCGTCAACATAACCCTAACCCTAGGTGCAATCGTAACCCTACCCGCATCTCTAACCCTAGCCCTCAACATAATCCTAACCCTAGGTGCAATCGGAACCCTAACCGTCTCTCTAACCCTAGCCTTCAACATAACCCTAACCCTAGATCCAATCGTAACCCTAACCGGATCTCTAACCCTAGCCCTCAACATAACCCTAACCCTAGGTCCAATCGGAACCCTAACCGGATCTCTAACCCTAGCCCTCAACATAACCCTAACCCTAGGTCCAATCGTAACCCTAACCGGATCTCTAAACCTAGCCCTCAACATAACCCTAACCCTAGGTCCAATCGTAACCCTAACCGGATCTCTAACCCTAGCCCTCAACATAACCCTAACCGTAGGTCCAATGGTAACCCTAACGGAATCTCTAACCCTAGCCCTCAACATAACCCTAACCCTAGGTCCAATCGTGACCCTAACCGTATCTCTAACCCTAGCCCTCAACATAACCCTAACCCTAGGTCCAATCGTGACCCTAACTGGATCTCTAACCCTAGCCCTCAACATAACCCTAACCCTAGGTCCAATCGTAACCGTAACCGGATCTCTAACCCTAGCCCTCAACATAACCCTAACCCTAGGTCCAATCGTAAGCCTACCCGGATCTCGAACCCTTACCCTCAACATAACCCTAACACTAGGTCCAATCTTAACCCTAACCGGATCTCTAAACCTAGCCCTCAACATAACCCTAACCCTAGGTGCAATCGTAACCGTAACCGGATCTCTAACCCTAGCCCTCAACATAACCCTAACCCTAGGTCCAATGGTAACCCTAACGGGATCTCTAACCCTAGCCCTCAACATAACCCTAACCCTAGGTCCAATAGTAACCCTAACCGTCTCTCTAAACCTAGCCCTCAACATAACCCTAACCCTAGGTCCAATAGTAACCCTAACCGTCTCTCTAACCCTAGCCCTCAACATAACCCTAACCCTAGGTCCAATCGTGACCCTAACCGGATCACTAACCCTAGCCCTCAACATAACCCTTACCCAAGTCCAATCGTGACCCTAACCGGATCTATATCCCTAGCCCTCAACATAACCCTAACCCTAGGTCCAATCTTAACCCTCACCGTCTCTCTGACCCTAGCCCTCAACATAACCCTAACCCTAGGTCAAATCGTAACCGTAACCGGATCTCTAACCCTAGCCCTCAACATAACCCTAACCCTAGGTCCAATGGTGACCCTAACCGGATCTCTAACCCTGCCCTCAACATAACCCTAACCCTAGGTCCAATCGTAACCCTAACCGGATCTCTAACCCTAGCCGTCAACATAACCATAACCCTAGGTCCAATCGTGACCCTAACCGGATCTCTAACCCTAGCCCTCAACATAACCCATACCCAAGGTACAATCGTGACCCTAACTGGATCTCTAACCCTAGCCCTCAACATCACCCTAACCCTAGCTCCAATCGTAACCCTAACCGGATCTCTAACCCTAGCCGTCAACATAACCCTAACCCTAAGTCCAAACGTGATGTAACCGGATCTCTAACCCTAGCCGTCAACATAACCCTAACCCAAAGTACAATCGTGACCCTAACCGGATCTCTAACCCTAGCCCTCAACATAACCCTAACCCTAGGTCCAATCGTAACCGTAACCGGATCTCTAACCCTAGCCCTCAACATAACCCTAACCCTAGGTCCAATCGTAACCGTAACCGGATCTCTAACCCTAGCCCTCAACATAACCCTAACCCTAGGTCCAATCGTAACCCTACCCGGATCTCTAACCCTAGCCCTCAACATAACCCTAACCCTAGGTCCAATCGTAACCCTAACCGGATCTCTAACCCTAGCCCTCAACATAACCCTAACCCTAGGTCCAATCGGAACCCTAACCGTCTCTCTAACCATAGCCCTCAACATAACCCTAACCGTAGGTCCAATCGGAACCCTAACCGGATCTCTAACCCTAGCCCTCAACATAACCCTAACCCTAGGTCCAATCGTAACCCTAAGCGGATCTGTAACCGTAGCCCTCAACTTAACCCTAACCCTAGGTCCAATTGTAACTCTAACCGGATCTCTAACCCTAGCCCTCAACATAACCCTAATCCTAGGTCCAATCGTAACCCTAACCGGATCTCTAAACCTAGCCGTCAACATAACCCTAACCATAGGTCCAATCGTGACCCTAACCGGATCTCTCACCCTAGCCCTCAACATAACCCTAACCCAAGGTACAATCGTGACCCTAACCGGATCTCTAACCCTAGCCCTCAACATAACCCTAACCCTAGGTCCAATCGTAACCCTAACCGGATCTCTAACCCTAGCCCTCAACATAACCCTAACCCTAGGTCCAATCGTGACCTTAACCGGATCTCTAACCCTAGCCCTCAACATAACCCTAACCCTAGGTCCAATCGTGACCCTAACCGGATCTCTAACCCTAGCCCTCAACATCACCCTAACCCTAGGTCCAATCATAACCCTAACAGGATCTCTAACCCTAGCCCTCAACATAACCCTAACCCTAGGTCCAATGGTGACCCTAACCTGATCTCTAACCCTGCCCTCAACATAACCCTAACCCTAGGTCCAATCGTAACCCTAACCGGATCTCTAACCCTAGCCGTCAACATAACCATAACCCTAGGTCCAATCGTGACCCTAACCGGATCTCTAACCCTAGCCCTCAACATAACCCATACCCAAGGTACAATCGTGACCCTAACCGGATCTCTAACCCTAGCCCTCAACATCACCCTAACCCTAGCTCCAATCGTAACCCTAACCGTCTCTCTAACCCTAGCCCTCAAAATAACCCTAACCCTAGGTCCAATCGTAACCGTAACCGGATCTCTAACCCTAGCCCTCAACATAACCCTAACCCTAGGTCCAATCGTGACCCTAACCCGATCTCTAACCCTAGCCGTCAACATAACCCTAACCCTAGGTGCAATCGTATCCCTACCCGGATCTCTAACCCTAGCCCTCAATATAACCCTAACCCTAGGTGCAATCGTAACCCTAACCGGATCTCTAACCCTAGCCCTCAACATAACCCTAACCCTAGGTCCAATCGTGACCCTAACCGGATCTCTAACCCTGCCCTCAACATAACCCTAACCCTAGGTCCAATCGTAACCCTAACCGTCTCTCTAACCCTAGCCCTCAACATAACCCTAACCCTAGGTCCAATCGTAACCCTAACTGGATCTCTAACCCTAGCCCTCAACATAACCCTAACCCTAGGTCCAATCGTAACCCTAACCGGATCTCTAACCCTAGCCCTCAACATAACACTAACCCTAGGTCCAATCGTAACCCTAACCGGATCTCTAACCCTAGCCATCAACATCACCATAACCCTAGGTCCAATGGTAACCCTAACCGGATCTCTAACCCTAGCCCTCAACATCACCCTAACCCTAGGTCCAATCGTGACTCTAACCGGATCTCTAACCCTAGCCCTCAACATAACACTAACCTAGGTCCAATCGTGACCCTAACCGGATCTCTAACCCTAGCCATCAACATAACCCTAACCCTAGGTCCAATCGTAACCCTACCCGGATCTCGAACCCTAGCGCTCAACATAACCATAACCCTAGGTCCAATCGGAACCCTAACCGGATCTCTAACCCTGGCCCTCAACTAAACCCTAACCTAGGTCCAATCGTGACCCTAACCGGATCTCTAACCCTAGCCCTCAACATAACCCTAACCCTAGGTCCAATCGTGACCCTAACCATCTCTCTAACCCTAGCCCTCAACATAACCCTAACCCTAGGTCCAATCGTGACCCTAACCGGATCTCTAACCCTGCCCTCAACATAACCCTAACTCTTGGTCCAATCGTAACCCTAACCGTCTCTCTAACCCTAGCCCTCAACATAACCCTAACCCTAGGTCCAATCGTAACCCTAACCGGATCTCTAACCCTAGCCCTCATCATAACCCTAACCCTAGGTCCAATCGTAACCCTAACCGGATCTCTAACCCTAGCCCTCAACATAACCCTAACCCTAGGTCCAATCGTAACCCTAACCGGATCTCTAACCCTAGCCCTCAACATAACCCTAACCCTAGGTCCAATCGTAACCCTAACCGGATCTCTAACCCTAACCATCAACATAACCCTAACCCTAGGTCCAATCGTAACCCTAACCGCATCTCTAACCCTAGCCATCAACATCACCATAACCCTAGGTCCAATCGTAACCCTAACCGGATCTCTAACCCTAGCCTTCAACATCACCCTAACCCTAGGTCCAATCGTAACCCTAACCGGATCTCTAACCCTAGCCCTCAACATAACCCTAACCCTAGGTCCAATTGTAACCGTAACCGGATCTCTAACCCTAGCCCTCAACATAACCATAACCCTAGATCCAATCGTAACCCTAACGGGATCTCTAACCCTGGCCCTCAACTAAACCCTAACCTAGGTCCAATCGTGACCCTAACCGGATCTCTAACCCTAGCCCTCAATATAACCCTAACCCTAGGTCCAATCGTGACCCAAACCGTCTCTCTAACCCTAGCCCTCAACATAACCCTAACCCTAGGTCGAATCGTAACCCTAAACGGATCTCTAACCCTAGCCCTCAACATAACCCTAACCCTAGGTCCAATCGTAACCCTAACCGGATCTCTAACCCTAGCCCTCAACATAACCCTAACCCTAGGTTCAATCGTAACCCTAACCGGATCTCTAAACCTAGCCATGAACATCACCATAACTCTAGGTCCAATCGTAACCCTAACCGGATCTCTAACCCTAGCCCTCAACATAACCCTAAACCTAGGTCCAATCGTGACCCTAACTGGATCTCTAACCCTAGCCCTCAACATAACCCTAACCCAAGGTCCAATCGTGACACTAACCGGATCTCTAAACCTAGCCCTCAACATAACCCTAACCCTAGGTCCAATCGTGACCCTAACCGGATCTCTAACCCTAGCCCTCAACATAACCCTAACCCTAGGTGCAATCGTAACCCTACTCAGATCTCTAACCCTAGCCCTCAACATAACCATAACCCTAGGTGCAATCGTAACCCTAACCGGATCTCCAACCCTAGCCCTCAACATAACCCTAACCCAAGGTGCAATCGTGACCCTAACCGGATCTCTAACCCTAGCCCTCAACATAACCCTAACCCTAGGTCCAATCGTGACCCTAACCGGATCTCTAACCCTAGCCGTCAACATAACCCTAACCCTAGGTGCAATCGTAACCCTACCCGCATCTCTAACCCTAGCCCTCAACATAATCCTAACCCTAGGTGCAATCGGAACCCTAACCGTCTCTCTAACCCTAGCCTTCAACATAACCCTAACCCTAGATCCAATCGTAACCCTAACCGGATCTCTAACCCTAGCCCTCAACATAACCCTAACCCTAGGTCCAATCGGAACCCTAACCGGATCTCTAACCCTAGCCCTCAACATAACCCTAACCCTAGGTCCAATCGTAACCCTAACCGGATCTCTAAACCTAGCCCTCAACATAACCCTAACCCTAGGTCCAATCGTAACCCTAACCGGATCTCTAACCCTAGCCCTCAACATAACCCTAACCGTAGGTCCAATGGTAACCCTAACGGAATCTCTAACCCTAGCCCTCAACATAACCCTAACCCTAGGTCCAATCGTGACCCTAACCGTATCTCTAACCCTAGCCCTCAACATAACCCTAACCCTAGGTCCAATCGTGACCCTAACTGGATCTCTAACCCTAGCCCTCAACATAACCCTAACCCTAGGTCCAATCGTAACCGTAACCGGATCTCTAACCCTAGCCCTCAACATAACCCTAACCCTAGGTCCAATCGTAAGCCTACCCGGATCTCGAACCCTTACCCTCAACATAACCCTAACACTAGGTCCAATCTTAACCCTAACCGGATCTCTAACCCTAGCCCTCAACATAACCCTAACCCTAGGTGCAATCGTAACCGTAACCGGATCTCTAACCCTAGCCCTCAACATAACCCTAACCCTAGGTCCAATGGTAACCCTAACGGGATCTCTAACCCTAGCCCTCAACATAACCCTAACCCTAGGTCCAATAGTAACCCTAACCGTCTCTCTAAACCTAGCCCTCAACATAACCCTAACCCTAGGTCCAATAGTAACCCTAACCGTCTCTCTAACCCTAGCCCTCAACATAACCCTAACCCTAGGTCCAATCGTGACCCTAACCGGATCACTAACCCTAGCCCTCAACATAACCCTTACCCAAGTCCAATCGTGACCCTAACCGGATCTATATCCCTAGCCCTCAACATAACCCTAACCCTAGGTCCAATCTTAACCCTCACCGTCTCTCTGACCCTAGCCCTCAACATAACCCTAACCCTAGGTCAAATCGTAACCGTAACCGGATCTCTAACCCTAGCCCTCAACATAACCCTAACCCTAGGTCCAATGGTGACCCTAACCGGATCTCTAACCCTGCCCTCAACATAACCCTAACCCTAGGTCCAATCGTAACCCTAACCGGATCTCTAACCCTAGCCGTCAACATAACCATAACCCTAGGTCCAATCGTGACCCTAACCGGATCTCTAACCCTAGCCCTCAACATAACCCATACCCAAGGTACAATCGTGACCCTAACTGGATCTCTAACCCTAGCCCTCAACATCACCCTAACCCTAGCTCCAATCGTAACCCTAACCGGATCTCTAACCCTAGCCGTCAACATAACCCTAACCCTAAGTCCAAACGTGATGTAACCGGATCTCTAACCCTAGCCGTCAACATAACCCTAACCCAAAGTACAATCGTGACCCTAACCGGATCTCTAACCCTAGCCCTCAACATAACCCTAACCCTAGGTCCAATCGTAACCGTAACCGGATCTCTAACCCTAGCCCTCAACATAACCCTAACCCTAGGTCCAATCGTAACCGTAACCGGATCTCTAACCCTAGCCCTCAACATAACCCTAACCCTAGGTCCAATCGTAACCCTACCCGGATCTCTAACCCTAGCCCTCAACATAACCCTAACCCTAGGTCCAATCGTAACCCTAACCGGATCTCTAACCCTAGCCCTCAACATAACCCTAACCCTAGGTCCAATCGGAACCCTAACCGTCTCTCTAACCATAGCCCTCAACATAACCCTAACCGTAGGTCCAATCGGAACCCTAACCGGATCTCTAACCCTAGCCCTCAACATAACCCTAACCCTAGGTCCAATCGTAACCCTAAGCGGATCTGTAACCGTAGCCCTCAACTTAACCCTAACCCTAGGTCCAATTGTAACTCTAACCGGATCTCTAACCCTAGCCCTCAACATAACCCTAATCCTAGGTCCAATCGTAACCCTAACCGGATCTCTAAACCTAGCCGTCAACATAACCCTAACCATAGGTCCAATCGTGACCCTAACCGGATCTCTCACCCTAGCCCTCAACATAACCCTAACCCAAGGTACAATCGTGACCCTAACCGGATCTCTAACCCTAGCCCTCAACATAACCCTAACCCTAGGTCCAATCGTAACCCTAACCGGATCTCTAACCCTAGCCCTCAACATAACCCTAACCCTAGGTCCAATCGTGACCTTAACCGGATCTCTAACCCTAGCCCTCAACATAACCCTAACCCTAGGTCCAATCGTGACCCTAACCGGATCTCTAACCCTAGCCCTCAACATCACCCTAACCCTAGGTCCAATCATAACCCTAACAGGATCTCTAACCCTAGCCCTCAACATAACCCTAACCCTAGGTCCAATGGTGACCCTAACCTGATCTCTAACCCTGCCCTCAACATAACCCTAACCCTAGGTCCAATCGTAACCCTAACCGGATCTCTAACCCCAGCCGTCAACATAACCATAACCCTAGGTCCAATCGTGACCCTAACCGGATCTCTAACCCTAGCCCTCAACATAACCCATACCCAAGGTACAATCGTGACCCTAACCGGATCTCTAACCCTAGCCCTCAACATCACCCTAACCCTAGCTCCAATCGTAACCCTAACCGGATCTCTAACCCTAGCCGTCAACATAACCCTAACCCTAAGTCCAAACGTGATCCTAACTGGATCTCTAACCCTAGCCGTCAACATAACCCTAACCCAAAGTACAATCGTGACCCTAACCGGATCTCTAACCCTAGCCCTCAACATAACCCTAACCCTAGGTCCAATCGTAACCGTAACCGGATCTCTAACCCTAGCCCTCAACATAACCCTAACCCTAGGTCCAATCGTAACCGTAACCGGATCTCTAACCCTAGCCCTCAACATAACCCTACCCTAGGTCCAATCGTAACCCTACCCGGATCTCTAACCCTAGCCCTCAACATAACCCTAACCCTAGGTCCAATCGTAACCCTAACCGGATCTCTAACCCTAGCCCTCAACATAACCCTAACCCTAGGTCCAATCGGAACCCTAACCGTCTCTCTAACCCTAGCCCTCAACATAACCCTAACCCTAGGTCCAATCGTAACCCTAAGCGGATCTCTAACCCTAGCCCTCAACTTAACCCTAACCCTAGGTCCAATTGTAACTCTAACCGGATCTCTAACCCTAGCCCTCAACATAACCCTAACCCTAGGTCCAATCGTGACCCACACCGGATCTCTAACCCTGCCCTCAATATAACCCTAACCCTAGGTCCAATCGTAACCCTACCCGTCTCTCTAACCCTAGCCCGAAACATAACCCTAACCCTAGGTCCAATCGTGACCCTAACCGGATCTCTAACCCTAGCCCTCAACATAACCCTAACCCAAGTCCAATCGTGACCCTAACCGGATCTATATCCCTAGCGCTCAACATAACCCTAACCCTAGGTCCAATCGTGACCCTAACCGGATCTCTAACCCTAGCCCTCAACATAACCCTAACCCTAGGTCCAATCGTAACCCTAACCGGATCTCTAACACTAACCCTCAACATAACCCTAACCCTAGGACCAATCGTAACCCTAACCGGATCTCTAACCCTATCCCTCAACATAACCCTAACCCTAGTCCAATCGTGACCTTAACCGGATCTCTAACCCTAGCCCTCAACATAACCCTAACCCTAGGTCCAATCGTGACCCTAACCGGATCCTTAACCCTGCCCTCAACATAACCCTAACCCAAGGTCCAATCGTAACCCTAACCGGATCTCTAAACCTAGCCGTCAACATAACCCTAACCATAGGTCCAATCGTGACCCTAACCGGATCTCTCACCCTAGCCCTCAACATAACCCTAACCCAAGGTACAATCGTGACCCTAACTGGATCTCTAACCCTAGCCCTCAACATAACACTAACCCTAGGTCCAATCGTGACCCTAACCGGATCTCTAACCCTAGCCGTCAACATAACCCTAACCCTAGGTGCAATCGTATCCCTACCCGGATCTCTAACCCTAGCCCTCAATATAACCCTAACCCTAGGTGCAATCGTAACCCTAACCGGATCTCTAACCCTAGCCCTCAACATAACCCTAACCCTAGGTCCAATCGTGACCCTAACCGGATCTCTAACCCTGCCCTCAACATAACCCTAACCCTAGGTCCAATCGTAACCCTAACCGTCTCTCTAACCCTAGCCCTCAACATAACCCTAACCCTAGGTCCAATCGTAACCCTAACTGGATCTCTAACCCTAGCCCTCAACATAACCCTAACCCTAGGTCCAATCGTAACCCTAACCGGATCTCTAACCCTAGCCCTCAACATAACACTAACCCTAGGTCCAATCGTAACCCTAACCGGATCTCTAACCCTAGCCATCAACATCACCATAACCCTAGGTCCAATGGTAACCCTAACCGGATCTCTAACCCTAGCCCTCAACATCACCCTAACCCTAGGTCCAATCGTGACTCTAACCGGATCTCTAACCCTAGCCCTCAACATAACACTAACCTAGGTCCAATCGTGACCCTAACCGGATCTCTAACCCTAGCCATCAACATAACCCTAACCCTAGGTCCAATCGTAACCCTACCCGGATCTCGAACCCTAGCCCTCAACATAACCCTAACCCTAGGTCCAATCGTAACCCTAACCGGATCTCTAACCCTAGCCCTCAACATAACCCTAACCCTAGGTCCAATCGTAACCGTAACCGGATCTCTAACTCTAGCCCTCAACATAACCATAACCCTAGGTCCAATCGGAACCCTAACCGGATCTCTAACCCTGGCCCTCAACTAAACCCTAACCTAGGTCCAATCGTGACCCTAACCGGATCTCTAACCCTAGCCCTCAACATAACCCTAACCCTAGGTCCAATCGTGACCCTAACCATCTCTCTAACCCTAGCCCTCAACATAACCCTAACCCTAGGTCCAATCGTGACCCTAACCGGATCTCTAACCCTGCCCTCAACATAACCCTAACTCTTGGTCCAATCGTAACCCTAACCGTCTCTCTAACCCTAGCCCTCAACATAACCCTAACCCTAGGTCCAATCGTAACCCTAACCGGATCTCTAACCCTAGCCCTCATCATAACCCTAACCCTAGGTCCAATCGTAACCCTAACCGGATCTCTAACCCTAGCCCTCAACATAACCCTAACCCTAGGTCCAATCGTAACCCTAACCGGATCTCTAACCCTAGCCCTCAACATAACCCTAACCCTAGGTCCAATCGTAACCCTAACCGGATCTCTAACCCTAACCATCAACATAACCCTAACCCTAGGTCCAATCGTAACCCTAACCGCATCTCTAACCCTAGCCATCAACATTACCATAACCCTAGGTCCAATCGTAACCCTAACCGGATCTCTAACCCTAGCCTTCAACATCACCCTAACCCTAGGTCCAATCGTAACCCTAACCGGATCTCTAACCCTAGCCCTCAACATAACCCTAACCCTAGGTCCAATTGTAACCGTAACCGGATCTCTAACCCTAGCCCTCAACATAACCATAACCCTAGATCCAATCGTAACCCTAACGGGATCTCTAACCCTGGCCCTCAACTAAACCCTAACCTAGGTCCAATCGTGACCCTAACCGGATCTCTAACCCTAGCCCTCAATATAACCCTAACCCTAGGTCCAATCGTGACCCAAACCGTCTCTCTAACCCTAGCCCTCAACATAACCCTAACCCTAGGTCGAATCGTAACCCTAAACGGATCTCTAACCCTAGCCCTCAACATAACCCTAACCCTAGGTCCAATCGTAACCCTAACCGGATCTCTAACCCTAGCCCTCAACATAACCCTAACCCTAGGTTCAATCGTAACCCTAACCGGATCTCTAAACCTAGCCATGAACATCACCATAACTCTAGGTCCAATCGTAACCCTAACCGGATCTCTAACCCTAGCCCTCAACATAACCCTAAACCTAGGTCCAATCGTGACCCTAACTGGATCTCTAACCCTAGCCCTCAACATAACCCTAACCCAAGGTCCAATCGTGACACTAACCGGATCTCTAAACCTAGCCCTCAACATAACCCTAACCCTAGGTCCAATCGTGACCCTAACCGGATCTCTAACCCTAGCCCTCAACATAACCCTAACCCTAGGTGCAATCGTAACCCTACTCAGATCTCTAACCCTAGCCCTCAACATAACCATAACCCTAGGTGCAATCGTAACCCTAACCGGATCTCCAACCCTAGCCCTCAACATAACCCTAACCCAAGGTGCAATCGTGACCCTAACCGGATCTCTAACCCTAGCCCTCAACATAACCCTAACCCTAGGTCCAATCGTGACCCTAACCGGATCTCTAACCCTAGCCGTCAACATAACCCTAACCCTAGGTGCAATCGTAACCCTACCCGCATCTCTAACCCTAGCCCTCAACATAATCCTAACCCTAGGTGCAATCGGAACCCTAACCGTCTCTCTAACCCTAGCCTTCAACATAACCCTAACCCTAGATCCAATCGTAACCCTAACCGGATCTCTAACCCTAGCCCTCAACATAACCCTAACCCTAGGTCCAATCGGAACCCTAACCGGATCTCTAACCCTAGCCCTCAACATAACCCTAACCCTAGGTCCAATCGTAACCCTAACCGGATCTCTAAACCTAGCCCTCAACATAACCCTAACCCTAGGTCCAATCGTAACCCTAACCGGATCTCTAACCCTAGCCCTCAACATAACCCTAACCGTAGGTCCAATGGTAACCCTAACGGAATCTCTAACCCTAGCCCTCAACATAACCCTAACCCTAGGTCCAATCGTGACCCTAACCGTATCTCTAACCCTAGCCCTCAACATAACCCTAACCCTAGGTCCAATCGTGACCCTAACTGGATCTCTAACCCTAGCCCTCAACATAACCCTAACCCTAGGTCCAATCGTAACCGTAACCGGATCTCTAACCCTAGCCCTCAACATAACCCTAACCCTAGGTCCAATCGTAAGCCTACCCGGATCTCGAACCCTTACCCTCAACATAACCCTAACACTAGGTCCAATCTTAACCCTAACCGGATCTCTAACCCTAGCCCTCAACATAACCCTAACCCTAGGTGCAATCGTAACCGTAACCGGATCTCTAACCCTAGCCCTCAACATAACCCTAACCCTAGGTCCAATGGTAACCCTAACGGGATCTCTAACCCTAGCCCTCAACATAACCCTAACCCTAGGTCCAATAGTAACCCTAACCGTCTCTCTAAACCTAGCCCTCAACATAACCCTAACCCTAGGTCCAATAGTAACCCTAACCGTCTCTCTAACCCTAGCCCTCAACATAACCCTAACCCTAGGTCCAATCGTGACCCTAACCGGATCACTAACCCTAGCCCTCAACATAACCCTTACCCAAGTCCAATCGTGACCCTAACCGGATCTATATCCCTAGCCCTCAACATAACCCTAACCCTAGGTCCAATCTTAACCCTCACCGTTTCTCTGACCCTAGCCCTCAACATAACCCTAACCCTAGGTCAAATCGTAACCGTAACCGGATCTCTAACCCTAGCCCTCAACATAACCCTAACCCTAGGTCCAATGGTGACCCTAACCGGATCTCTAACCCTGCCCTCAACATAACCCTAACCCTAGGTCCAATCGTAACCCTAACCGGATCTCTAACCCTAGCCGTCAACATAACCATAACCCTAGGTCCAATCGTGACCCTAACCGGATCTCTAACCCTAGCCCTCAACATAACCCATACCCAAGGTACAATCGTGACCCTAACTGGATCTCTAACCCTAGCCCTCAACATCACCCTAACCCTAGCTCCAATCGTAACCCTAACCGGATCTCTAACCCTAGCCGTCAACATAACCCTAACCCTAAGTCCAAACGTGATGTAACCGGATCTCTAACCCTAGCCGTCAACATAACCCTAACCCAAAGTACAATCGTGACCCTAACCGGATCTCTAACCCTAGCCCTCAACATAACCCTAACCCTAGGTCCAATCGTAACCGTAACCGGATCTCTAACCCTAGCCCTCAACATAACCCTAACCCTAGGTCCAATCGTAACCGTAACCGGATCTCTAACCCTAGCCCTCAACATAACCCTAACCCTAGGTCCAATCGTAACCCTACCCGGATCTCTAACCCTAGCCCTCAACATAACCCTAACCCTAGGTCCAATCGTAACCCTAACCGGATCTCTAACCCTAGCCCTCAACATAACCCTAACCCTAGGTCCAATCGGAACCCTAACCGTCTCTCTAACCATAGCCCTCAACATAACCCTAACCGTAGGTCCAATCGGAACCCTAACCGGATCTCTAACCCTAGCCCTCAACATAACCCTAACCCTAGGTCCAATCGTAACCCTAAGCGGATCTGTAACCGTAGCCCTCAACTTAACCCTAACCCTAGGTCCAATTGTAACTCTAACCGGATCTCTAACCCTAGCCCTCAACATAACCCTAATCCTAGGTCCAATCGTAACCCTAACCGGATCTCTAAACCTAGCCGTCAACATAACCCTAACCATAGGTCCAATCGTGACCCTAACCGGATCTCTCACCCTAGCCCTCAACATAACCCTAACCCAAGGTACAATCGTGACCCTAACCGGATCTCTAACCCTAGCCCTCAACATAACCCTAACCCTAGGTCCAATCGTAACCCTAACCGGATCTCTAACCCTAGCCCTCAACATAACCCTAACCCTAGGTCCAATCGTGACCTTAACCGGATCTCTAACCCTAGCCCTCAACATAACCCTAACCCTAGGTCCAATCGTGACCCTAACCGGATCTCTAACCCTAGCCCTCAACATCACCCTAACCCTAGGTCCAATCATAACCCTAACAGGATCTCTAACCCTAGCCCTCAACATAACCCTAACCCTAGGTCCAATGGTGACCCTAACCTGATCTCTAACCCTGCCCTCAACATAACCCTAACCCTAGGTCCAATCGTAACCCTAACCGGATCTCTAACCCTAGCCGTCAACATAACCATAACCCTAGGTCCAATCGTGACCCTAACCGGATCTCTAACCCTAGCCCTCAACATAACCCATACCCAAGGTACAATCGTGACCCTAACCGGATCTCTAACCCTAGCCCTCAACATCACCCTAACCCTAGCTCCAATCGTAACCCTAACCGGATCTCTAACCCTAGCCGTCAACATAACCCTAACCCTAAGTCCAAACGTGATCCTAACTGGATCTCTAACCCTAGCCGTCAACATAACCCTAACCCAAAGTACAATCGTGACCCTAACCGGATCTCTAACCCTAGCCCTCAACATAACCCTAACCCTAGGTCCAATCGTAACCGTAACCGGATCTCTAACCCTAGCCCTCAACATAACCCTAACCCTAGGTCCAATCGTAACCGTAACCGGATCTCTAACCCTAGCCCTCAACATAACCCTACCCTAGGTCCAATCGTAACCCTACCCGGATCTCTAACCCTAGCCCTCAACATAACCCTAACCCTAGGTCCAATCGTAACCCTAACCGGATCTCTAACCCTAGCCCTCAACATAACCCTAACCCTAGGTCCAATCGGAACCCTAACCGTCTCTCTAACCCTAGCCCTCAACATAACCCTAACCCTAGGTCCAATCGTAACCCTAAGCGGATCTCTAACCCTAGCCCTCAACTTAACCCTAACCCTAGGTCCAATTGTAACTCTAACCGGATCTCTAACCCTAGCCCTCAACATAACCCTAACCCTAGGTCCAATCGTGACCCACACCGGATCTCTAACCCTGCCCTCAATATAACCCTAACCCTAGGTCCAATCGTAACCCTAACCGTCTCTCTAACCCTAGCCCGCAACATAACCCTAACCCTAGGTCCAATCGTGACCCTAACCGGATCTCTAACCCTAGCCCTCAACATAACCCTAACCCAAGTCCAATCGTGACCCTAACCGGATCTATATCCCTAGCGCTCAACATAACCCTAACCCTAGGTCCAATCGTGACCCTAACCGGATCTCTAACCCTAGCCCTCAACATAACCCTAACCCTAGGTCCAATCGTAACCCTAACCGGATCTCTAACACTAACCCTCAACATAACCCTAACCCTAGGACCAATCGTAACCCTAACCGGATCTCTAACCCTATCCCTCAACATAACCCTAACCCTAGTCCAATCGTGACCTTAACCGGATCTCTAACCCTAGCCCTCAACATAACCCTAACCCTAGGTCCAATCGTGACCCTAACCGGATCCTTAACCCTGCCCTCAACATAACCCTAACCCAAGGTCCAATCGTAACCCTAACCGGATCTCTAAACCTAGCCGTCAACATAACCCTAACCATAGGTCCAATCGTGACCCTAACCGGATCTCTCACCCTAGCCCTCAACATAACCCTAACCCAAGGTACAATCGTGACCCTAACTGGATCTCTAACCCTAGCCCTCAACATAACCCTAACCCTAGGTCCAATCGTAACCCTAACCGGATCTCTAACCCTAGCCCTCAACATAACCCTAACCCTAGGTCCAATCGTGACCTTAACCGGATCTCTAACCCTAGCCCTCAACATAACCCTAACCCTAGGTCCAATCGTGACCCTAACCGGATCTCTAACCCTAGCCCTCAACATCACCCTAACCCTAGGTCCAATCGTAACCCTAACAGGATCTCTAACCCTAGCCCTCAACATAACCCTAACCCTAGGTCCAATGGTGACCCTAACCTGATCTCTAACCCTGCCCTCAACATAACCCTAACCCTAGGTCCAATCGTAACCCTAACCGGATCTCTAACCCTAGCCGTCAACATAACCATAACCCTAGGTCCAATCGTGACCCTAACCGGATCTCTAACCCTAGCCCTCAACATAACCCATACCCAAGGTACAATCGTGACCCTAACCGGATCTCTAACCCTAGCCCTCAACATCACCCTAACCCTAGCTCCAATCGTAACCCTAACCGGATCTCTAACCCTAGCCGTCAACATAACCCTAACCCTAAGTCCAAACGTGATCCTAACCGGATCTCTAACCCTAGCCGTCAACATAACCCTAACCCAAAGTACAATCGTGACCCTAACCGGATCTCTAACCCTAGCCCTCAACATAACCCTAACCCTAGGTCCAATCGTAACCGTAACCGGATCTCTAACCCTAGCCCTCAACATAACCCTAACCCTAGGTCCAATCGTAACCGTAACCGGATCTCTAACCCTAGCCCTCAACATAACCCTAACCCTAGGTCCAATCGTAACCCTACCCGGATCTCTAACCCTAGCCCTCAACATAACCCTAACCCTAGGTCCAATCGTAACCCTAACCGGATCTCTAACCCTAGCCCTCAACATAACCCTAACCCTAGGTCCAATCGGAACCCTAACCGTCTCTCTAACCCTAGCCCTCAACATAACCCTAACCCTAGGTCCAATCGTAACCCTAAGCGGATCTCTAACCCTAGCCCTCAACTTAACCCTAACCCTAGGTCCAATTGTAACTCTAACCGGATCTCTAACCCTAGCCCTCAACATAACCCTAACCCTAGGTCCAATCGTGACCCACACCGGATCTCTAACCCTGCCCTCAATATAACCCTAACCCTAGGTCCAATCGTAACCCTAACCGTCTCTCTAACCCTAGCCCGCAACATAACCCTAACCCTAGGTCCAATCGTGACCCTAACCGGATCTCTAACCCTAGCCCTCAACATAACCCTAACCCAAGTCCAATCGTGACCCTAACCGGATCTATATCCCTAGCGCTCAACATAACCCTAACCCTAGGTCCAATCGTGACCCTAACCGGATCTCTAACCCTAGCCCTCAACATAACCCTAACCCTAGGTCCAATCGTAACCCTAACCGGATCTCTAACACTAACCCTCAACATAACCCTAACCCTAGGACCAATCGTAACCCTAACCGGATCTCTAACCCTATCCCTCAACATAACCCTAACCCTAGTCCAATCGTGACCTTAACCGGATCTCTAACCCTAGCCCTCAACATAACCCTAACCCTAGGTCCAATCGTGACCCTAACCGGATCCTTAACCCTGCCCTCAACATAACCCTAACCCAAGGTCCAATCGTAACCCTAACCGGATCTCTAAACCTAGCCGTCAACATAACCCTAACCATAGGTCCAATCGTGACCCTAACCGGATCTCTCACCCTAGCCCTCAACATAACCCTAACCCAAGGTACAATCGTGACCCTAACCGGATCTCTAACCCTAGCCCTCAACATAACCCTAACCCTAGGTCCAATCGTAACCCTAACCGGATCTCTAACCCTAGCCCTCAACATAACCCTAACCCTAGGTCCAATCGTGACCTTAACCGGATGTCTAACCCTAGCCCTCAACATAACCCTAACCCTAGGTCCAATCGTGACCCTAACCGGATCTCTAACCCTAGCCCTCAACATCACCCTAACCCTAGGTCCAATCGTAACCCTAGCCGTATCTCTAACACTAGCCCTCAACATAACCCTAACCCTAGTTCCAATCGTAACCCTAACCGGATCTCTAACCCTAGACCTCAACATAACCCTAACCCTAGGTCCAATCGTGACCCTAACCGTATCTCTAACCCTAGCCCTCAACATAACCCTAACCCTAGGTCCAATCGTAACCCTAACCGGATCTCTAACCCTAGCCCTCAACATAACCCTAACCCTAGGTCCAATCGGAACCCTAACCGTCTCTCTAACCCTAGCCCTCAACATAACCCTAACCGTAGGTCCAATTGGAACCCTAACCGGATCTCTAATCCTAGCCCTCAACATAACCCTAACCCTAGGTCCAATCGTAACCCTAAGCGGATCTCTAACCCTAGCCCTCAACTTAACCCTAACCCTAGGTCCAATTGTAACTCTAACCGGATCTCTAACCCTAGCCCTCAACATAACCCTAACCCTAGGTCCAATCGTGACCCACACCGGATCTCTAACCCTGCCCTCAATATAACCCTAACCTTAGGTCCAATCGTAACCCTAACCGTCTCTCTAACCCTAGCCCGCAACATAACCCTAACCCTAGGTCCAATCGTTACCCTAACCGGATCTCTAACCCTAGCCCTCAACATAACCCTAACCCAAGTCCAATCGTGACCCTAACCGGATCTATATCCCTAGCGCTCAACATAACCCTAACCCTAGGTCCAATCGTAACCCTAACCATCTCTCTAACCCTAGCCCTCAGCATAACCCTAACCCTAGGTCCAATCGTAACCGTAACCGGATCTCTAACCATAGCCCTCAACATAACCCTAACCCTAGGTCCAATCGTAACCCTAACCGGATCTCTAAACCTAGCCCTCAACATAACCCTAACCCTAGGTCCAATCGTAACCCTAAATGTCTCTCTAACCCTAGCCCTCAACATAACCCTAACCCTAGGTCCAATAGTGACCCTACCGGATCTCTAACCCTAGCCCTCAACATAACCCTAACCGTAGGTCCAATCGTGACCCTAACCGTCTCTCTAACCCTAGCCCTCAACATAACCCTAACCCTAGGTCCAATCTGAACCCTAACCGTCTCTCAACACTAGCCCTCAACATAACCCTAACCCTAGGTCCAATCGGAACCCTAACCGTCTCTCTAACCCTAGCCCTCAACATACCCCTAACCCTAGGTCCAATCGTAACCCTAACCGGATCTCTAACCCTAGCCCTCAACATAACCCTAACCCTAGGTCCAATCGTAACCCTAACCGGATCTCTAAACCTAGCCCTCAACATAACCCTAACCCTAGGTCCAATCGTATCCCTAACCGTCTCTCTAACCCTAGCCCTCAACATAACCCTAACCCTAGGTCCAATCGTGACCATAACCGGATCTCTAACCCTAGCCCTCAACATAACCCTAACCCTAGGTCCAATCGTAACCCTAACCGGATCTCTAACCCTAGCCCTCAACATAACCCTAACCCTAGGTCCAATCGTAACCCTAACCGGATCTCTAACCCTAGCCCTCAACATAACCCTAACCCTAGGTCCAATCGTGACCTTAACCGGATCTCTAACCCTAGCCCTCAACATAACCCTAACCCTAGGTCCAATCGTGACCCTAACCGGATCTCTAACCCTAGCCCTCAACATCACCCTAACCCTAGGTCCAATAGTAACCCTAACAGGATCTCTAACCCTAGCCCTCAACATAACCCTAACCCTAGGTCCAATCGTAACCCTAACCGTATCTCTAACACTAGCCCTCAACATAACCCTAACCCTAGTTCCAATCGTAACCCTAACCGGATCTCTAACCCTAGACCTCAACATAACCCTAACCCTAGGTCCAATCGTGACCCTAACCGTATCTCTAACCCTAGCCCTCAACATAACCCTAACCCTAGGTCCAATCGTAACCCTAACCGGATCTCTAACCCTAGCCCTCAACATAACCCTAACCCTAGGTCCAATCGGAACCCTAACCGTCTCTCTAACCCTAGCCCTCAACATAACCCTAACCGTAGGTCCAATCGGAACCCTAACCGGATCTCTAACCCTAGCCCTCAACATAACCCTAACCCTAGGTCCAATCGTAACCCTAAGCGGATCTCTAACCCTAGCCCTCAACTTAACCCTAACCCTAGGTCCAATTGTAACTCTAACCGGATCTCTAACCCTAGCCCTCAACATAACCCTAACCCTAGGTCCAATCGTGACCCACACCGGATCTCTAACCCTGCCCTCAATATAACCCTAACCCTAGGTCCAATCGTAACCCTAACCGTCTCTCTAACCCTAGCCCGCAACATAACCCTAACCCTAGGTCCAATCGTTACCCTAACCGGATCTCTAACCCTAGCCCTCAACATAACCCTAACCCAAGTCCAATCGTGACCCTAACCGGATCTATATCCCTAGCGCTCAACATAACCCTAACCCTAGGTCCAATCGTAACCCTAACCATCTCTCTAACCCTAGCCCTCAACATAACCCTAACCCTAGGTCCAATCGTAACCGTAACCGGATCTCTAACCATAGCCCTCAACATAACCCTAACCCTAGGTCCAATCGTAACCCTAACCGGATCTCTAAACCTAGCCCTCAACATAACCCTAACCCTAGGTCCAATCGTAACCCTAAATGTCTCTCTAACCCTAGCGCTCAACATAACCCTAACCCTCGGTCCAATAGTGACCCTACCGGATCTCTAACCCTAGCCCTCAACATAACCCTAACCGTAGGTCCAATCGTGACCCTAACCGTCTCTCTAACCCTAGCCCTCAACATAACCCTAACCCTAGGTCCAATCTGAACCCTAACCGTCTCTCAACACTAGCCCTCAACATAACCCTAACCCTAGGTCCAATCGGAACCCTAACCGTCTCTCTAACCCTAGCCCTCAACATACCCCTAACCCTAGGTCCAATCGTAACCCTAACCGGATCTCTAACCCTAGCCCTCAACATAACCCTAACCCTAGGTCCAATCGTAACCCTAACCGGATCTCTAAACCTAGCCCTCAACATAACCCTAACCCTAGGTCCAATCGTATCCCTAACCGTCTCTCTAACCCTAGCCCTCAACATAACCCTAACCCTAGGTCCAATCGTGACCATAACCGGATCTCTAACCCTAGCCCTCAACATAACCCTAACCCTAGGTCCAATCGTAACCCTAACCGGATCTCTAACCCTAGCCCTCAACATAACCCTAACCCTAGGTCCATTCGTAACCCTAACCGGATGTCTAACCCTAGCCCTCAACATAACCCTACCCCTAGGTTCAATCGTGACCATAACCGTATCTCTAACCCTAGCCCTTAACATAACCCTAACCCTAGGTCCAATCGTAACCCTAACCGGATGTCTAACCCTAGCCCTCAACATAACCCTACCCCTAGGTTCAATCGTGACCCTAAGGGGATCTCTAACCCTAGCCCTCAACATAACGCTAAACCTAGGTCCAATCGTAACCCTAACCGTCTCTGTAACCCTAGCCCTGAACATAACCCTAACCCTAGGTCCAATCGTAACCCTAACCGTCTCTCTGACCATAGCCCTCAACATAACCCTAACCCTAGGTCCAATTGTAACCCTAACCGGATCTCTAACCCTAGCCCTCAACATAACCCTAACCCTAGGTCCAATCGTAACCCTAACCGGATCTCTAACCCTAGCCGTCAACATGACCCTAACCCTAAGTCCAAACGTGATCCTAACCAGATCTCTAACCCTAGCCCTCAACATAACCCTAACCCTAGGTCCAATCGTAACCCTAACCGTATCTCTAACACTAGCCCTCAACATAACCCTAACCCTAGTTCCAATCGTAACCCTAACCGGATCTCTAACCCTAGACCTCAACATAACCCTAACCCTAGGTCCAATCGTGACCCTAACCGTATCTCTAACCCTAGCCCTCAACATAACCCTAACCCTAGGTCCAATCGTAACCCTAACCGGATCTCTAACCCTAGCCCTCAACATAACCCTAACCCTAGGTCCAATCGGAACCCTAACCGTCTCTCTAACCCTAGCCCTCAACATAACCCTAACCGTAGGTCCAATCGGAACCCTAACCGGATCTCTAACCCTAGCCCTCAACATAACCCTAACCCTAAGTCCAATCGTAACCCTAAGCGGATCTCTAACCCTAGCCCTCAACTTAACCCTAACCCTAGGTCCAATTGTAACTCTAACCGGATCTCTAACCCTAGCCCTCAACATAACCCTAACCCTAGGTCCAATCGTGACCCACACAGGATCTCTAACCCTGCCCTCAATATAACCCTAACCCTAGGTCCAATCGTAACCCTAACCGTCTCTCTAACCCTAGCCCGCAACATAACCCTAACCCTAGGTCCAATCGTGACCCTAACCGGATCTCTAACCCTAGCCCTCAACATAACCCTAACCCAAGTCCAATCGTGACCCTAACCGGATCTATATCCCTAGCGCTCAACATAACCCTAACCCTAGGTCCAATCGTGACCCTAACCGGATCTCTAACCCTAGCCCTCAACATAACCCTAACCCTAGGTCCAATCGTAACCCTAACCGGATCTCTAACACTAACCCTCAACATAACCGTAACCCTAGGTCCAATCGTAACCCTAACCGTATCTCTAACACTAGCCCTCAACATAACCCTAACCCAAGTCCAATCGTGACCCTAACCGGATCTATATCCCTAGCGCTCAACATAACCCTAACCCTAGGTCCAATCGTGACCCTAACCGGATCTCTAACCCTAGCCCTCAACATCACCCTAACCCTAGGTCCAATCGTAACCCTAACAGGATCTCTAACCCTAGCCCTCAACATAACCCTAACCCTAGGTCCAATCGTAACCCTAACCGTATCTCTAACACTAGCCCTCAACATAACCCTAACCCTAGTTCCAATCGTAACCCTAACCGGATCTCTAACCCTAGACCTCAACATAACCCTAACCCTAGGTCCAATCGTGACCCTAACCGTATCTCTAACCCTAGCCCTCAACATAACCCTAACCCTAGGTCCAATCGTAACCCTAACCGGATCTCTAACCCTAGCCCTCAACATAACCCTAACCCTAGGTCCAATCGGAACCCTAACCGTCTCTCTAACCCTAGCCCTCAACATAACCCTAACCGTAGGTCCAATCGGAACCCTAACCGGATCTCTAACCCTAGCCCTCAACATAACCCTAACCCTAGGTCCAATCGTAACCCTAAGCGGATCTCTAACCCTAGCCCTCAACTTAACCCTAACCCTAGGTCCAATTGTAACTCTAACCGGATCTCTAACCCTAGCCCTCAACATAACCCTAACCCTAGGTCCAATCGTGACCCACACCGGATCTCTAACCCTGCCCTCAATATAACCCTAACCCTAGGTCCAATCGTAACCCTAACCGTCTCTCTAACCCTAGCCCGCAACATAACCCTAACCCTAGGTCCAATCGTTACCCTAACCGGATCTCTAACCCTAGCCCTCAACATAACCCTAACCCAAGTCCAATCGTGACCCTAACCGGATCTATATCCCTAGCGCTCAACATAACCCTAACCCTAGGTCCAATCGTAACCCTAACCATCTCTCTAACCCTAGCCCTCAACATAACCCTAACCCTAGGTCCAATCGTAACCGTAACCGGATCTCTAACCATAGCCCTCAACATAACCCTAACCCTAGGTCCAATCGTAACCCTAACCGGATCTCTAAACCTAGCCCTCAACATAACCCTAACCCTAGGTCCAATCGTAACCCTAAATGTCTCTCTAACCCTAGCGCTCAACATAACCCTAACCCTAGGTCCAATAGTGACCCTACCGGATCTCTAACCCTAGCCCTCAACATAACCCTAACCGTAGGTCCAATCGTGACCCTAACCGTCTCTCTAACCCTAGCCCTCAACATAACCCTAACCCTAGGTCCAATCTGAACCCTAACCGTCTCTCAACACTAGCCCTCAACATAACCCTAACCCTAGGTCCAATCGGAACCCTAACCGTCTCTCTAACCCTAGCCCTCAACATACCCCTAACCCTAGGTCCAATCGTAACCCTAACCGGATCTCTAACCCTAGCCCTCAACATAACCCTAACCCTAGGTCCAATCGTAACCCTAACCGGATCTCTAAACCTAGCCCTCAACATAACCCTAACCTTAGGTCCAATCGTATCCCTAACCGTCTCTCTAACCCTAGCCCTCAACATAACCCTAACCCTAGGTCCAATCGTGACCATAACCGGATCTCTAACCCTAGCCCTCAACATAACCCTAACCCTAGGTCCAATCGTAACCCTAACCGGATCTCTAACCCTAGCCCTCAACATAACCCTAACCCTAGGTCCATTCGTAACCCTAACCTGATGTCTAACCCTAGCCCTCAACATAACCCTACCCCTAGGTTCAATCGTGACCATAACCGTATCTCTAACCCTAGCCCTTAACATAACCCTAACCCTAGGTCCAATCGTAACCCTAACCGGATGTCTAACCCTAGCCCTCAACATAACCCTACCCCTAGGTTCAATCGTGACCCTAAGGGGATCTCTAACCCTAGCCCTCAACATAACGCTAAACCTAGGTCCAATCGTAACCCTAACCGTCTCTGTAACCCTAGCCCTGAACATAACCCTAACCCTAGGTCCAATCGTAACCCTAACCGTCTCTCTGACCATAGCCCTCAACATAACCCTAACCCTAGGTCCAATTGTAACCCTAACCGGATCTCTAACCCTAGCCCTCAACATAACCCTAACCCTAGGTCCAATCGTAACCCTAACCGGATCTCTAACCCTAGCCGTCAACATGACCCTAACCCTAAGTCCAAACGTGATCCTAACCAGATCTCTAACCCTAGCCCTCAACATAACCCTAACCCTAGGTCCAATCGTAACCCTAACCGTATCTCTAACACTAGCCCTCAACATAACCCTAACCCTAGTTCCAATCGTAACCCTAACCGGATCTCTAACCCTAGACCTCAACATAACCCTAACCCTAGGTCCAATCGTGACCCTAACCGTATCTCTAACCCTAGCCCTCAACATAACCCTAACCCTAGGTCCAATCGTAACCCTAACCGGATCTCTAACCCTAGCCCTCAACATAACCCTAACCCTAGGTCCAATCGGAACCCTAACCGTCTCTCTAACCCTAGCCCTCAACATAACCCTAACCGTAGGTCCAATCGGAACCCTAACCGGATCTCTAACCCTAGCCCTCAACATAACCCTAACCCTAAGTCCAATCGTAACCCTAAGCGGATCTCTAACCCTAGCCCTCAACTTAACCCTAACCCTAGGTCCAATTGTAACTCTAACCGGATCTCTAACCCTAGCCCTCAACATAACCCTAACCCTAAGTCCAATCGTGACCCACACAGGATCTCTAACCCTGCCCTCAATATAACCCTAACCCTAGGTCCAATCGTAACCCTAACCGTCTCTCTAACCCTAGCCCGCAACATAACCCTAACCCTAGGTCCAATCGTGACCCTAACCGGATCTCTAACCCTAGCCCTCAACATAACCCTAACCCAAGTCCAATCGTGACCCTAACCGGATCTATATCCCTAGCGCTCAACATAACCCTAACCCTAGGTCCAATCGTGACCCTAACCGGATCTCTAACCCTAGCCCTCAACATAACCCTAACCCTAGGTCCAATCGTAACCCTAACCGGATCTCTAACACTAACCCTCAACATAACCGTAACCCTAGGACCAATCGTAACCCTAACCGGATCTCTAACCCTATCCCTCAACATAACCCTAACCCTAGTCCAATCGTGACCTTAACCGGATCTCTAACCCTAGCCCTCAACATAACCCTAACCCTAGGTCCAATCGTGACCCTAACCGGATCCTTAACCCTGCCCTCAACATAACCCTAACCCTAGGTCCAATCGTAACCCTAACCGGATCTCTAAACCTAGCCCTCAACATAACCCTAACCCTAGGTCCAATCGTAACCCTAAATGTCTCTCTAACCCTAGCCCTCAACATAACCCTAACCCTAGGTCCAATAGTGACCCTACCGGATCTCTAACCCTAGCCCTCAACATAACCCTAACCGTAGGTCCAATCTGAACCCTAACCGTCTCTCTAACCCTAGCCCTCAACATAACCCTAACCCTAGGTCCAATCTGAACCCTAACCGTCTCTCAACACTAGCCCTCAACATAACCCTAACCCTAGGTCCAATCGGAACCCTAACCGTCTCTCTAACCCTAGCCCTCAACATACCCCTAACCCTAGGTCCAATCGTAACCCTAACCGGATCTCTAACCCTAGCCCTCAACATAACCCTAACCCTAGGTCCAATCGTAACCCTAACCGGATCTCTAAACCTAGCCCTCAACATAACCCTAACCCTAGGTCCAATCGTATCCCTAACCGTCTCTCTAACCCTAGCCCTCAACATAACCCTAACCCTAGGTCCAATCGTGACCATAACCGGATCTCTAACACTAGCCCTCAACATAACCCTAACCCTAGGTCCAATCGTAACCCTAACCGGATCTCTAACCCTAACCCTCAACATAACCCTAACCCTAGGTCCAATCGTAACCCTAACCGGATCTCTAACCCTAGCCCTCAACATAACCCTAACCCTAGGTCCAATCGTGACCTTAACCGGATCTCTAACCCTAGCCCTCAACATAACCCTAACCCTAGGTCCAATCGTGACCCTAACCGGATCTCTAACCCTAGCCCTCAACATCACCCTAACCCTAGGTCCAATCGTAACCCTAACAGGATCTCTAACCCTAGCCCTCAACATAACCCTAACCCTAGGTCCAATCGTAACCCTAACCGTATCTCTAACACTAGCCCTCAACATAACCCTAACCCTAGTTCCAATCGTAACCCTAACCGGATCTCTAACCCTAGACCTCAACATAACCCTAACCCTAGGTCCAATCGTGACCCTAACCGTATCTCTAACCCTAGCCCTCAACATAACCCTAACCCTAGGTCCAATCGTAACCCTAACCGGATCTCTAACCCTAGCCCTCAACATAACCCTAACCCTAGGTCCAATCGGAACCCTAACCGTCTCTCTAACCCTAGCCCTCAACATAACCCTAACCGTAGGTCCAATCGGAACCCTAACCGGATCTCTAACCCTAGCCCTCAACATAACCCTAACCCTAGGTCCAATCGTAACCCTAAGCGGATCTCTAACCCTAGCCCTCAACTTAACCCTAACCCTAGGTCCAATTGTAACTCTAACCGCATCTCTAACCCTAGCCCTCAACATAACCCTAACCCTAGGTCCAATCGTGACCCACACCGGATCTCTAACCCTGCCCTCAATATAACCCTAACCCTAGGTCCAATCGTAACCCTAACCGTCTCTCTAACCCTAGCCCGCAACATAACCCTAACCCTAGGTCCAATCGTTACCCTAACCGGATCTCTAACCCTAGCCCTCAACATAACCCTAACCCAAGTCCAATCGTGACCCTAACCGGATCTATATCCCTAGCGCTCAACATAACCCTAACCCTAGGTCCAATCGTAACCCTAACCATCTCTCTAACCCTAGCCCTCAACATAACCCTAACCCTAGGTCCAATCGTAACCGTAACCGGATCTCTAACCATAGCCCTCAACATAACCCTAACCCTAGGTCCAATCGTAACCCTAACCGGATCTCTAAACCTAGCCCTCAACATAACCCTAACCCTAGGTCCAATCGTAACCCTAAATGTCTCTCTAACCCTAGCGCTCAACATAACCCTAACCCTAGGTCCAATAGTGACCCTACCGGATCTCTAACCCTAGCCCTCAACATAACCCTAACCGTAGGTCCAATCGTGACCCTAACCGTCTCTCTAACCCTAGCCCTCAACATAACCCTAACCCTAGGTCCAATCTGAACCCTAACCGTCTCTCAACACTAGCCCTCAACATAACCCTAACCCTAGGTCCAATCGGAACCCTAACCGTCTCTCTAACCCTAGCCCTCAACATACCCCTAACCCTAGGTCCAATCGTAACCCTAACCGGATCTCTAACCCTAGCCCTCAACATAACCCTAACCCTAGGTCCAATCGTAACCCTAACCGGATCTCTAAACCTAGCCCTCAACATAACCCTAACCCTAGGTCCAATCGTATCCCTAACCGTCTCTCTAACCCTAGCCCTCAACATAACCCTAACCCTAGGTCCAATCGTGACCATAACCGGATCTCTAACCCTAGCCCTCAACATAACCCTAACCCTAGGTCCAATCTTAACCCTAACCGGATCTCTAACCCTAGCCCTCAACATAACCCTAACCCTAGGTCCATTCGTAACCCTAACCGGATGTCTAACCCTAGCCCTCAACATAACCCTACCCCTAGGTTCAATCGTGACCATAACCGTATCTCTAACCCTAGCCCTTAACATAACCCTAACCCTAGGTCCAATCGTAACCCTAACCGGATGTCTAACCCTAGCCCTCAACATAACCCTACCCCTAGGTTCAATCGTGACCCTAAGGGGATCTCTAACCCTAGCCCTCAACATAACGCTAAACCTAGGTCCAATCGTAACCCTAACCGTCTCTGTAACCCTAGCCCTGAACATAACCCTAACCCTAGGTCCAATCGTAACCCTAACCGTCTCTCTGACCATAGCCCTCAACATAACCCTAACCCTAGGTCCAATTGTAACCCTAACCGGATCTCTAACCCTAGCCCTCAACATAACCCTAACCCTAGGTCCAATCGTAACCCTAACCGGATCTCTAACCCTAGCCGTCAACATGACCCTAACCCTAAGTCCAAACGTGATCCTAACCAGATCTCTAACCCTAGCCCTCAACATAACCCTAACCCTAGGTCCAATCGTTACCCGAACCGGATGTCTAACCCTAGCCCTCAACATAACCCTAACCCTAGGTCCAATCGTGACCCTAACTGGATCTCTAACCCTAGCCCTCAACATAACCCTAACCCTAGGTGCAATCGTATCCCTACCCGGATCTCTAACCCTAGCCCTCAACATCACCCTAACCCTAGGTCCAATCGTAACCCTAACAGGATCTCTAACCCTAGCCCTCAACATAACCCTAACCCTAGGTCCAATCGTAACCCTAACCGTATCTCTAACACTAGCCCTCAACATAACCCTAACCCTAGTTCCAATCGTAACCCTAACCGGATCTCTAACCCTAGACCTCAACATAACCCTAACCCTAGGTCCAATCGTGACCCTAACCGTATCTCTAACCCTAGCCCTCAACATAACCCTAACCCTAGGTCCAATCGTAACCCTAACCGGATCTCTAACCCTAGCCCTCAACATAACCCTAACCCTAGGTCCAATCGGAACCCTAACCGTCTCTCTAACCCTAGCCCTCAACATAACCCTAACCGTAGGTCCAATCGGAACCCTAACCGGATCTCTAACCCTAGCCCTCAACATAACCCTAACCCTAAGTCCAATCGTAACCCTAAGCGGATCTCTAACCCTAGCCCTCAACTTAACCCTAACCCTAGGTCCAATTGTAACTCTAACCGGATCTCTAACCCTAGCCCTCAACATAACCCTAACCCTAGGTCCAATCGTGACCCACACAGGATCTCTAACCCTGCCCTCAATATAACCCTAACCCTAGGTCCAATCGTAACCCTAACCGTCTCTCTAACCCTAGCCCGCAACATAACCCTAACCCTAGGTCCAATCGTGACCCTAACCGGATCTCTAACCCTAGCCCTCAACATAACCCTAACCCAAGTCCAATCGTGACCCTAACCGGATCTATATCCCTAGCGCTCAACATAACCCTAACCCTAGGTCCAATCGTGACCCTAACCGGATCTCTAACCCTAGCCCTCAACATAACCCTAACCCTAGGTCCAATCGTAACCCTAACCGGATCTCTAACACTAACCCTCAACATAACCGTAACCCTAGGACCAATCGTAACCCTAACCGGATCTCTAACCCTATCCCTCAACATAACCCTAACCCTAGTCCAATCGTGACCTTAACCGGATCTCTAACCCTAGCCCTCAACATAACCCTAACCCTAGGTCCAATCGTGACCCTAACCGGATCCTTAACCCTGCCCTCAACATAACCCTAACCCTAGGTCCAATCGTAACCCTAACCGGATCTCTAAACCTAGCCGTCAACATAACCCTAACCATAGGTCCAATCGTGACCCTAACCGGATCTCTCACCCTAGCCCTCAACATAACCCTAACCCAAGGTACAATCGTGACCCTAACCGGATCTCTAACCCTAGCCCTCAACATAACCCTAACCCTAGGTCCAATCGTAACCCTAACCGGATCTCTAACCCTAGCCCTCAACATAACCCTAACCCTAGGTCCAATCGTGACCTTAACCGGATCTCTAACCCTAGCCCTCAACATAACCCTAACCCTAGGTCCAATCGTGACCCTAACCGGATCTCTAACCCTAGCCCTCAACATCACCCTAACCCTAGGTCCAATCGTAACCCTAACAGGATCTCTAACCCTAGCCCTCAACATAACCCTAACCCTAGGTCCAATCGTAACCCTAACCGTATCTCTAACACTAGCCCTCAACATAATCCTAACCCTAGTTCCAATCGTAACCCTAACCGGATCTCTAACCCTAGACCTCAACATAACCCTAACCCTAGGTCCAATCGTGACCCTAACCGTATCTCTAACCCTAGCCCTCAACATAACCCTAACCCTAGGTCCAATCGTGACCCTAACCGGATCTCTAACCCTAGCCCTCAACATAACCCTAACCCTAGGTGCAATCGTAACCCTACCCGGATCTCTAACCATAGCCCTCAACATAACCCTAACCCTAGGTCCAATCGGAACCCTAACCTGATCTCTAACCCTAGCCCTCAACATAACCCTAACCCTAGGTTCAATCGGAACCCTACCCGTATCTCTAACCCTAGCCCTCAACATAACCCTAACCCTAGGTCCAATCGTAACCCTAACCGGATCTCTAACCCTAGCCCTCAACATAACCCTAACCCTAGGTCCAATCGGAACCCTAACCGGATCTCTAACCCTAGCCCTCAACATAACCCTAACCCTAGGTCCAATCGTAACCCTAACCGGATCTCTAACCCTAGCCCTCAACATAACCCTAACCCTAGGTCCAATCGTAACCCTAACCGGATCTCTAACCCTAGCCCTCAACATAACCCTAACCCTAGGTCCAATTGTAACCCTAACCGGATCTCTAACCCTAGCCCTCAACATAACCCTAACCCTAGGTCCAATCGTGACCCTAACCGGATCTCTAACCCTGCCCTCAACATAACCCTAACCCTAGGTCCAATCGTAACCCTAACCGTCTCTCTAACCCTAGCCCTCAACATAACCCTAACCCTAGGTCCAATCGTAACCCTAACCGTCTCTCTAACCCTAGCCCTCAACATAACCCTAACCCTAGGTCCAATCGTAACCGTAACCGGATCTCTAACCCTAGCCCTCAACATAACCCTAACCCTAGGTCCAATCGTAACCCTAACCGGATCTCTAAACCTAGCCCTCAACATAACCCTAACCCTAGGTCCAATCGTAACCCTAAATGTCTCTCTAACCCTAGCCCTCAACATAACCCTAACCCTAGGTCCAATAGTGACCCTACCGGATCTCTAACCCTAGCCCTCAACATAACCCTAACCGTAGGTCCAATCGTGACCCTAACCGTCTCTCTAACCCTAGCCCTCAACATAACCCTAACCCTAGGTCCAATCTGAACCCTAACCGTCTCTCAACACTAGCCCTCAACATAACCCTAACCCTAGGTCCAATCGGAACCCTAACCGTCTCTCTAACCCTAGCCCTCAACATACCCCTAACCCTAGGTCCAATCGTAACCCTAACCGGATCTCTAACCCTAGCCCTCAACATAACCCTAACCCTAGGTCCAATCGTAACCCTAACCGGATCTCTAAACCTAGCCCTCAACATAACCCTAACCCTAGGTCCAATCGTATCCCTAACCGTTTCTCTAACCCTAGCCCTCAACATAACCCTAACCCTAGGTCCAATCGTGACCATAACCGGATCTCTAACCCTAGCCCTCAACATAACCCTAACCCTAGGTCCAATCGTAACCCTAACCGGATCTCTAACCCTAGCCCTCAACATAACCCTAACCCTAGGTCCATTCGTAACCCTAACCGGATGTCTAAACCTAGCCCTCAACATAACCCTACCCCTAGGTTCAATCGTGACCATAACCGTATCTCTAACCCTAGCCCTTAACATAACCCTAACCCTAGGTCCAATCGTAACCCTAACCGGATGTCTATCCCTAGCCCTCAACATAACCCTACCCCTAGGTTCAATCGTGACCCTAAGGGGATCTCTAACCCTAGCCCTCAACATAACGCTAAACCTAGGTCCAATCGTAACCCTAACCGGATCTCTAACCCTAGCCGTCAACATGACCCTAACCCTAAGTCCAAACGTGATCCTAACCAGATCTCTAACCCTAGCCCTCAACATCACCCTAACCCTAGGTCCAATCGTAACCCTAACCGGATCTCTAACCCTAGCCGTCAACATAACCCTAACCCTAAGTCCAAACGTGATCCTAACCGGATCTCTAACCCTAGCCGTCAACATAACCCTAACCCAAAGTACAATCGTGACCCTAACCGGATCTCTAACCCTAGCCCTCAACATAACCCTAACCATAGGTCCAATGGTAACCCTAACCGTATCTCTAACCCTAGCCCTCAACATAACCCTAACCCTAGGTCCAATCGTAACCATAACCGGATCTTTAACCCTAGCCCTCAACATAACCCTAACCCTAGTTCCAATCGTAACCCTAACCGGATCTCTAACCCTAGCCCTCAACATAACCCTAACCCTAGGTCCAATCGTAACCCTAACCATATCTCTAACACTAGCCCTCAACATAACCCTAACCCTAGTTCCAATCGTAACCCTAACCGGATCTCTAACCCTAGACCTCAACATAACCCTAACCCTAGGTCCAATCGTGACCCTAACCGTATCTCTAACCCTAGCCCTCAACATAACCCTAACCCTAGGTCCAATCGTGACCCTAACTGGATCTCTAACCCTAGCCCTCAACATAACCCTAACCCTAGGTGCAATCGTAACCCTACCCGGATCTCTAACCCTAGCCCTCAACATAACCCTAACCCTAGGTCCAATCGGAACCCTAACCGGATCTCTAACCCTAGCCCTCAACATAACCCTAACCCTAGGTCCAATCGGAACCCTACCCGGATCTCTAACCCTAGCCCTCAACATAACCCTAACCCTAGGTCCAATCGTAACCCTAACCGGATCTCTAACCCTAGCCCTCAACATAACCCTAACCCTAGGTCCAATCGGAACCCTAACCGTCTCTCTAACCCTAGCCCTCAACATACCCCTAACCCTAGGTCCAATCGTAACCCTAACCGGATGTCTAAACCTAGCCCTCAATATAACCCTACCCCTAGGTTCAATCGTGACCATAACCGTATCTCTAACCCTAGCCCTTAACATAACCCTAACCCTAGGTCCAATCGTAACCCTAACCGGATGTCTATCCCTAGCCCTCAACATAACCATACCCCTAGGTTCAATCGTGACCCTAAGGGGATCTCTAACCCTAGCCCTCAACATAACGCTAAACCTAGGTCCAATCGTAACCCTAACCGTCTCTGTAACCCTAGCCCTGAACATAACCCTAACCCTAGGTCCAATCATAACCCTAACCGTCTCTCTGACCCTAGCCCTCAACATAACCCTAACCCTAGGTCCAATTGTAACCCTAACCGGATCTCTAACCCTAGCCCTCAACATAACCCTAACCCTAGGTCCAATCGTAACCCTAACCGGATCTCTAACCCTAGCCGTCAACATGACCCTAACCCTAAGTCCAAACGTGATCCTAACCAGATCTCTAACCCTAGCCCTCAACATCACCCTAACCCTAGGTCCAATCGTAACCCTAACCGGATCTCTAACCGTAGCCGTCAACATAACCCTAACCCTAAGTCCAAACGTGATCCTAACCGGATCTCTAACCCTAGCCGTCAACATAACCCTAACCCAAAGTACAATCGTGACCCTAACCGGATCTCTAACCCTAGCCCTCAACATAACCCTAACCCTAGGTCCAATCGTAACCCTAACCGTATCTCTAACCCTAGCCCTCAACATAACCCTAACCCTAGGTCCAATCGTAACCATAACCGGATCTCTAACCCTAGCCCTCAACATAACCCTAACCCTAGGTCCAATCGTAACCCTAACCGGATCTCTAACACTAACCCTCAACATAACCCTAACCCTAGGACCAATCGTAACCCTAACTGGATCTCTAACCCAGCCCTCCACATAACCCTAACCCTAGGTCCAATCGTGACCTTAACCGGATCTCTAACCCTAGCCCTCAACATAACCCTAACCCTAGGTCCAATCGTGACCCTAACCGGATCTCTAACCCTAGCCCTCAACATCACCCTAACCCTAGGTCCAATCGTAACCCTAACCGGATCTCTAACCCTAGCCCTCAACATAACCCTAACCCTAGGTCCAATCGTAACCCTAACCGTATCTCTAACACTAGCCCTCAACATAACCCTAACCCTAGTTCCAATCGTAACCCTAACCGGATCTCTAACCCTAGACCTCAACATAACCCTAACCCTAGGTCCAATCGTGACCCTAACCGTATCTCTAACCCTAGCCCTCAACATAACCCTAACCCTAGGTCCAATCGTGACCCTAACTGGATCTCTAACCCTAGCCCTCAACATAACCCTAACCCTAGGTGCAATCGTAACCCTACCCGGATCTCTAACCCTAGCCCTCAACATAACCCTAACCCTAGGTCCAATCGGAACCCTAACCGGATCTCTAACCCTAGCCCTCAACATAACCCTAACCCTAGGTCCAATCGGAACCCTACCCGTATCTCTAACCCTAGCCCTCAACATAACCCTAACCCTAGGTCCAATCGTAACCCTAACCGGATCTCTAACCCTAGCCCTCAACATAACCCTAACCCTAGGTCCAATCGGAACCCTAACCGTCTCTCTAACCCTAGCCCTCAACATAACCCTAACCCTAGGTCCAATCGTAACCCTAACCGGATCTCTAACCCTAGCCCTCAACATAACCCTAACCCTAGGTCCCATCGTAACCCTAACCGGATCTCTAACCCTAGCCCTCAACATAAGCCTAACCCTAGGTCCAATCGGAACCCTAACCGGATCTCTAACCCTAGCCCTCAACATAACCCTAACCCTAGGTCCAATCGGAACCCTACCCGGATCTCTAACCCTAGCCCTCAACATAACCCTAACCCTAGGTCCAATCGTAACCCTAACCGGATCTCTAACCCTAGCCCTCAACATAACCCTAACCCTAGGTCCAATCGGAACCCTAACCGTCTCTCTAACCCTAGCCCTAAACATACCCCTAACCCTAGGTCCAATCGTAACCCTAACCGGATCTCTAACCCTAGCCCTCAACATAACCCTAACCCTAGGTCCAATCGTAACCCTAACCGGATCTCTAAACCTAGCCCTCAACATAACCCTAACCCTAGGTCCAATCGTATCCCTAACCGTCTCTCTAACCCTAGCCCTCAACATAACCCTAACCCTAGGTCCAATCGTGACCATAACCGGATCTCTAACCCTAGCCCTCAACATAACCCTAACCCTAGGTCCAATCGTAACCCTAACTGGATCTCTAACCCTAGCCCTCAACATAACCCTAACCCTAGGTCCATTCGTAACCCTAACCGGATGTCTAAACCTAGCCCTCAATATAACCCTACCCCTAGGTTCAATCGTGACCATAACCGTATCTCTAACCCTAGCCCTTAACATAACCCTAACCCTAGGTCCAATCGTAACCCTAACCGGATGTCTATCCCTAGCCCTCAACATAACCATACCCCTAGGTTCAATCGTGACCCTAAGGGGATCTCTAACCCTAGCCCTCAACATAACGCTAAACCTAGGTCCAATCGTAACCCTAACCGTCTCTGTAACCCTAGCCCTGAACATAACCCTAACCCTAGGTCCAATCATAACCCTAACCGTCTCTCTGACCCTAGCCCTCAACATAACCCTAACCCTAGGTCCAATTGTAACCCTAACCGGATCTCTAACCCTAGCCGTCAACATAACCCTAACCCAAAGTACAATCGTGACCCTAACCGGATCTCTAACCCTAGCCCTCAACATAACCCTAACCCTAGGTCCAATCGTAACCCTAACCGTATCTCTAACCCTAGCCCTCAACCTAACCCTAACCCTAGGTCCAATCGTAACCATAACCGGATCTCTAACCCTAGCCCTCAACATAACCCTAACCCTAGGTCCAATCGTAACCCTAACCGGATCTCTAACACTAACCCTCAACATAACCCTAACCCTAGGACCAATCGTAACCCTAACTGGATCTCTAACCCAGCCCTCCACATAACCCTAACCCTAGGTCCAATCGTGACCTTAACCGGATCTCTAACCCTAGCCCTCAACATAACCCTAACCCTAGGTCCAATCGTGACCCTAACCGGATCTCTAACCCTAGCCCTCAACATCACCCTAACCCTAGGTCCAATCGTAACCCTAACCGGATCTCTAACCCTAGCCCTCAACATAACCCTAACCCTAGGTCCAATCGTAACCCTAACCGTATCTCTAACACTAGCCCTCAACATAACCCTAACCCTAGTTCCAATCGTAACCCTAACCGGATCTCTAACCCTAGACCTCAACATAACCCTAACCCTAGGTCCAATCGTGACCCTAACCGTATCTCTAACCCTAGCCCTCAACATAACCCTAACCCTAGGTCCAATCGTGACCCTAATTGGATCTCTAACCCTAGCCCTCAACATAACCCTAACCCTAGGTGCAATCGTAACCCTACCCGGATCTCTAACCCTAGCACTCAACATAACCCTAACCCTAGGTCCAATCGGAACCCTAACCGGATCTCTAACCCTAGCCCTCAACATAACCCTAACCCTAGGTCCAATCGGAACCCTACCCGGATCTCTAACCCTAGCCCTCAACATAACCCTAACCCTAGGTCCAATCGTAACCCTAACCGGATCTCTAACCCTAGCCCTCAACATAACCCTAACCCTAGGTCCAATCGGAACCCTAACCGTCTCTCTAACCCTAGCCCTCAACATAACCCTAACCCTAGGTCCAATCGTAACCCTAACCGGATCTCTAACCCTAGCCCTCAACATAACCCTAACCCTAGGTCCAATCGTAACCCTAACCGGATCTCTAACCCTAGCCCTCAACATAACCCTAACCCTAGGTCCAATTGTAACCCTAACCGGATCTCTAACCCTAGCCCTCAACATAACCCTAACCCTAGGTCCAATCGTGACCCTAACCGGATCTCTAACCCTGCCCTCAACATAACCCTAACCCTAGGTCCAATCGTAACCCTAACCGTCTCTCTAACCCTAGCCCTCAACATAACCCTAACCCTAGGTCCAATCGTAACCCTAACCGTCTCTCTAACCCTAGCCCTCAACATAACCCTAACCCTAGGTCCAATCGTAACCGTAACCGAATCTCTAACCCTAGTCCTCAACATAACCCTAACCCTAGGTCCAATCGTAACCCTAACCGGATCTCTAAACCTAGCCCTCAACATAATCCTAACCCTAGGTCCAATCGTATCCCTAAATGTCTCTCTAACCCTAGCCCTCAACATAACCCTAACCCTAGGTCCAATAGTGACCCTACCGGATCTCTAACCCTAGCCCTCAATATAACCCGAACCGTAGGTCCAATCGTGACCCTAACCGTCTCTCTAACCCTAGCCCTCAACATAACCCTAACCCTAGGTCCAATCTGAACCCTAACCGTCTCTCAACACTAGCCCTCAACATAACCCTAACCCTAGGTCCAATCGTAACCCTAACCGGATCTCTAACCCTAGCCCTCAACATACCCCTAACCCTAGGTCCAATCGTAACCCTAACCGGATCTCTAACCCTAGCCCTCAACATAACCCTAACCCTAGGTCCAATCGTAACCCTAACCGGATCTCTAAACCTAGCCCTCAACATAACCCTAACCCTAGGTCCAATCGTATCCCTAACCGTCTCTCTAACCCTAGCCCTCAACATAACCCTAACCCTAGGTCCAATCGTGACCATAACCGGATCTCTAACCCTAGCCCTCAACATAACCCTAACCCTAGGTCCAATCGTAACCCTAACCGGATCTCTAACCCTAGCCCTCAACATAACCCTAACCCTAGGTCCATTCGTAACCCTAACGGGATCTCTAACCCTAGCCCTCAACATAACCCTAACCCTAGGTCCAATCGTGACCCTAACCGGATCTCTAACCCTAGCCCTCTACATAACCCTAAACCTAGGTCCAACCGTAACCCTAACCGTGTCTCTAACCCTAGCCCTGAACATAACCCTAACCCTAGGTCCAATCGTAACCCTAACCGTCTCTCTGACCCTAGCCCTCAACGTAACCCTAACCCTAGGTCCAATTGTAACCCTAACCGGATCTCTAACCCTAGCAATCAACATAACCCTAACCCTAGGTCCAATCGTAACCCTAACCGGATCTCTAACACTAGCCGTCAACATAACCCTAACCCTAAGTCCAAACGTGATCCTAACCAGATCTCTAACCCTAGCCCTCAACATCACCCTAACCCTAGGTCCAATCGTAACCCTAACCGGATCTCTAACCCTAGCCGTCAACATAACCCTAACCCTAAGTCCAAACGTGATCCTAACCGGATCTCTAACCCTAGCCGTCAACATAACCCTAACCCAAAGTACAATCGTGACCCTAACCGGATCTCTAACCCTAGCCCTCAACATAACCCTAACCCTAGGTCCAATCGTAACCATAACCGTATCTCTAACCCTAGCCCTCAACATAACCCTAACCCTAGGTCCAATCATAACCATAACCGGATCTCTAACCCTTGCCCTCAACATAACCCTAACCCTAGGTCCAATCGTGACCCTAACCGTATCTCTAACCCTAGCCCTCAACATAACCCTAACCCAAGGTCCAATCGTGACCCTAACCAGATCTCTAACCCTAGCCCTCAACATAACCCTAACCCTAGGTGCAATCGTAACATTACCCGGATCTCTAACCCTAGCCCTCAACATAAACCTAACCCTAGGTCCAATCGTAAGCCTAACCGGATCTCTAAACCTAGCCCTCAACATAACCCTAACCCTAGGTCCAATCGTAACCCTAACCGGATCTCTAACTCTAGCCCTCAACATAACCCTAACACTAGTTCCAATCGTGACCCTAACCGGATCTCTATCCCTAGCCCTCAACATAAGGCTAACCCTAGGTCCAATCGTAAACCTAACCGAATCTCTAACCCTAGCCCTCAACATATCCCTAACCCTAGGTCCAATCGTGACCCTAACCGGATCTCTAACCCTAGCCCTCAACATAACCCTAACCCTAGTTCCAATCGGAACCCTAACCATCTCTCTAACCCTAGCCCTCAACATAACCCTAAACCTAGGTCCAATCCTCACCCTAACCGGATCTCTAACCCTAGCCCTCAGCATAACCCTACCCCTAAGTCCAATCGTAACCCTAACCGTCTCTCTGACGGTAGCCCTCAACATAACCCTAACCCTAGGTCCAATCGTAACCCTAACAGGATCTCTAACCCTAGCCCTCAACATAACCCTAACCCTAGGTCCAATCGTGACCCTAACCGGATCTCTATCCCTAGCCCTCAACATAACGCTAACCCTAGGTCCAATCGTGACCCTAACCGGATCTCTATCCCTAGCCCTCAGCATAACGATAACCCTAGGTCCAACCGTAACCCTAACCGGATCTCTAACCCTAGCCCTCAACATAACCCTAACCCTAGGTCCCATCGTAACCCTAACCGGATCTCTAACCCTAGCCCTCAACATAACCCTAACCCTAGGTCCAATCGTAACCCTAACCGGATCTCTAACCCTAGCCCTCAACATAACCCTAACCCTAGGTCCAATCGTAACCCTAACCGGATCTCTAAACCTAGCCCTCAACATAACCCTAACCCTAGGTCCAATCGTAACCCTAACCGGATCTCTAATCCTAGCCCTCAACATAACCCTAACCCTAGGTCCAATCGTATCCCTAACCGTCTCTCTAACCCTAGCCCTCAACATAACCCTAACCATAGGTCCAATCGTAACCTAACCGGATCTCTAACCCTAACCCTCAACATAACCCTAACCCTAGGTCCAATCGTAACCCTAACCGGATCTCTACCCCTAGCCCTCAACATAACCCTAACCCTAGGTCCAATCGTATCCCTAACCGTCTCTCTAACCCTAGCCCTCAACATAACCCTAACCCTAGGTCCAATCGTAACCTAACCGGATCCTTAACCCTAGCCCTCAACATAACGCTAACCCTAGGTCCAATCGTGACCCTAACCGGATCTCTAACCCTAGCCCTCAACATAACCACAACCCTACGTCCAATCGTAACAGTAACCGGATCTCTAACCCTAGCCCTCAACATAACCCTAACCCTAGGTCCAATCGTAACCCTAACCGGATCTCTAAAACTAGCCCGCAACATAACCCTAACCCTAGGTCCAATCATAACCCTAACCGGATCTCTAACCCTAGCCCTCTACATAACCCTAAACCTAGGTCCAACCGTAACCCTAACCGTGTCTCTAACCCTAGCCCTCAACATAACCCTAACCCTAGGTTCAATAGTAACCGTAACCGGATCTCTAACCGTAGCCCTCAACATAACCCTAACCCTAGGTCCAATCGTAACCCTAACGGGATCTCTAACCCTAGCCCTCAACATAACCCTAACCCTAGGTCCAATCGTGACCGTAACCGGATCTCTAACCCTAGCCTTCAACATAACACTAACCCTAGGTCCAATCGAAACCCTAACCGGATCTCTAACCCTAGCCCTCAAAATAACCCTAACCCTAGGACCAATCTTAACCCTAACCGGATCTCTAACCCTAGCCCTCAACATAACCCTAACCCTAGGTCCAATCGTAACCCTAACCGGATCTCTAACCCTAGCCCTCAACATAACCCTAACCCTAGGTCCAATCGTAACCCTAACCGGATCTCTAACCCTAGCCCTCAACATAACCCTAACCCTAGGTCCAATCGTAACCCTAACCGTCTCTCTAACCTTAGCCCTCAATATAACCCTCACCCTAGGTCCAATCGTGACCCTAACCGGATCTCTAAGCCTAGCCCTCAACATAACCCTAACCCTAGGCCCAATCGTGACCCTAACCGGATCTCTAACACTAGCCCTCAACATAACCCTAACCCTAGGTTCAATCGTGATCCTAACCGGATCTCTAACCCTAGCCCTCAACATAACGCTAAACCTAGGTCCAATCGTAACCCTAACCGTCTCTCTAACCCTAGCCCTCAACATAACCCTAACCCTAGGTCCAGTCGTGACCCTAACCGGATCTCTAACCCTAGCCCTCAACATAACCCTAACCGTAGGTCCAATCGTGACCCTAACCGTCTCTTTAACCCTAGCCCTCAACATAACCCTAACCCTAGGTCCAATCTGAACCCTAACCGTCTCTCTAACCCTAGCCCTCAACATAACCCTAACCCTAGGTCCAATCGTAACCCTAACCGGATCTCTAACCCTAGCCCTCAACATAACCCTAACCCTAGGTCCAATCGTAACCCTAACGGGATCTCTAACCCTAGCCCTCAACATAACCCTCATTCTAGGTCCAATCGTGACCCTAACCGGATCTCTAAGCCTAGCCCTCAACATAACCCTAACCCTAGGTCCAATCGTAACCCTAACCGGATCTCTAACCCTAGCCCTCAACATAACCCTAACCAAAGGTCCAATCGTAACCCTAACCGGATCTCTAACCCTAGCCCTCAACATAACCCTAACCCTAGGTCCAATCGTAACCCTAACCGTCTCTCTGACCCTAGCCCTCAACATATCCCTAACCCTAGGTCCAATCCTAACCCTAACCGGATCTCTAACCCTAGCCCTGAACATAACCCTAACCCTAGGTCCAATCGTGACCCTAACCGGATGTCTAAACCTAGCCCTCAACATAACCCTAACCCTAGGTTCAATCGTGACCCTAACCGGATCTCTAACCCTAGCCCTCAACATAACGCTAAACCTAGGTCCAATCGGAACCCTAACCGTCTCTCTAACCCTAGCCCTCAACATAACCCTAACCCTAGGTCTAATCGTAACCCTAACCCGATCTCTAAACCTAGCCCTCAACATAACCCTAACCCTAGGTCCAATCGTAACCCTAACCGTCTCTCTGACCTTAGCCCTCTACATATCCCTAACCCTAGGTCCAATCCTAACCCTAACCGGATCTCTAACCCTAGCTCTCAACATAACCCTAACCCTAGGTCCAATCGTAACCCTAACCGGATCTCTAACCCTACCCCTCAACATAACCCTAACCCAAGGTCCAATCGTAACCCTAACCGGATCTCTAACCCTAGCCCTCAACATAACCCTATCCCTAGGTCCAGTCGTAACCCTAACCGGATCTCTAATCCTAGCCCTCAACATAACCCTAACCTTAGGTCCAATCGTATCCCTAACCGGGTCTCTAACCCTAGCCCTCAACATTCCCCTAACCCTAGGTCCAATCGTAACCCTAACCGTCTCTCTGACCCTAGCCCTCAACATAACCCTAACCCTAGGTCCAATTGTAACCCTAACCGGATCTCTAACCCTAGCCCTCAACATAACCCTAACCCTAGGTCCAATCGTGACCATAACCGGATCTCTAACCCTAGCCCTCAACATAACCCTAACCCTAGGTCCAATCGTAACCCCAACCGGATCTCTAACCCTAGCCCTCAACATAACCCTAACCCTAGGTCCATTCGTAACCCTAACGGGATCTCTAACCCTAGCCCTCAACATAACCCTAACCCTAGGTCCAATCGTGACCCTAACCGGATCTCTAACCCTAGCCCTCTACATAACCCTAAACCTAGGTCCAACCGTAACCCTAACCGTGTCTCTAACCCTAGCCCTGAACATAACCCTAACCCTAGGTCCAATCGTAACCCTAACCGTCTCTCTGACCCTAGCCCTCAACATAACCCTAAACCTAGGTCCAATTGTAACCCTAACCGGATCTCTAACCCTAGCAATCAACATAACCCTAACCCTAGGTCCAATCGTAACCCTAACCGGATCTCTAACCCTAGCCGTCAACATAACCCTAACCCTAAGTCCAAACGTGATCCTAACCAGATCTCTAACCCTAGCCCTCAACAGCACCCTAACCCTAGGTCCAATCGTAACCCTAACCGGATCTCTAACCCTAGCCGTCAACATAACCCTAACCCTAAGTCCAAACGTGATCCTAACCGGATCTCTAACCCTAGCCGTCAACATAACCCTAACCCAAAGTACAATCGTGACCCTAACCGGATCTCTAACCCTAGCCCTCAACATAACCCTAACCCTAGGTCCAATCGTAACCATAACCGTATCTCTAACCCTAGCCCTCAACATAACCCTAACCCTAGGTCCAATCGTGACCCTAACCGTATCTCTAACCCTAGCCCTCAACATAACCCTAACCCAAGGTCCAATCGTGACCCTAACCAGATCTCTAACCCTAGCCCTCAACATAACCCTAACCCTAGGTCCAATCGTAACCATAACCGGATCTCTAACCCTTGCCCTCAACATAACCCTAACCCTAGGTCCAATCGTGACCCTAACCGTATCTCTAACCCTAGCCCTCAACATAACCCTAACCCAAGGTCCAATCGTGACCCTAACCAGATCTCTAACCCTAGCCCTCAACATAACCCTAACCCTAGGTGCAATCGTAACATTACCCGGATCTCTAACCCTAGCCCTCAACATAAACCTAACCCTAGGTCCAATCGTAAGCCTAACCGGATCTCTAAACCTAGCCCTCAACATAACCCTAACCCTAGGTCCAATCGTAACCCTAACCGGATCTCTAACTCTAGCCCTCAACATAACCCTAACACTAGTTCCAATCGTGACCCTAACCGGATCTCTATCCCTAGCCCTCAACATAAGGCTAACCCTAGGTCCAATCGTAACCCTAACCGAATCTCTAACCCTAGCCCTCAACATATCCCTAACCCTAGGTCCAATCGTGACCCTAACCGGATCTCTAACCCTAGTCCTCAACATAACCCTAACCCAAGGTCCAATCGGAACCCTAACCGTCTCTCTAACCCTAGCCCTCAACATAACCCTAAACCTAGGTCCAATCCTCACCCTAACCGGATCTCTAACCCTAGCCCTCAGCATAACCCTACCCCTAAGTCCAATCGTAACCCTAACCGTCTCTCTGACGGTAGCCCTCAACATAACCCTAACCCTAGGTCCAATCGTAACCCTAACAGGATCTCTAACCCTAGCCCTCAACATAACCCTAACCCTAGGTCCAATCGTGACCCTAACCGGATCCCTATCCCTAGCCCTCAACATAACGCTAACCCTAGGTCCAATCGTGACCCTTACCGGATCTCTATCCCTAGCCCTCAGCATAACGATAACCCTAGGTCCAACCGTAACCCTAACCGGATCTCTAACCCTAGCCCTCAACATAACCCTAACCCTAGGTCCCATCGTAACCCTAACCGGATCTCTAACCCTAGCCCTCAACATAACCCTAACCCTAGGTCCAATCGTAACCCTAACCGGATCTCTAACCCTAGCCCTCAACATAACCCTAACCCTAGGTCCAATCGTAACCCTAACCGGATCTCTAAACCTAGCCCTCAACATAACCCTAACCCTAGGTCCAATCGTAACCCTAACCGGATCTCTAATCCTAGCCCTCAACATAACCCTAACCCTAGGTCCAATCGTATCCCTAACCGTCTCTCTAACCCTAGCCCTCAACATAACCCTAACCCTAGGTCCAATCGTAACCTAACCGGATCTCTAACCCTAACCCTCAACATAACCCTAACCCTAGGTCCAATCGTAACCCTAACCGGATCTCTACCCCTAGCCCTCAACATAACCCTAACCCTAGGTCCAATCGTATCCCTAACCGTCTCTCTAACCCTAGCCCTCAACATAACCCTAACCCTAGGTCCAATCGTAACCTAACCGGATCCTTAACCCTAGCCCTCAACATAACCCTAACCCTAGGTCCAATCGTGACCCTAACCGGATCTCTAACCCTAGCCCTCAACATAACCACAACCCTACGTCCAATCGTAACAGTAACCGGATCTCTAACCCTAGCCCTCAACATAACCCTAACCCTAGGTCCAATCGTAACCCTAACCGGATCTCTAAAACTAGCCCGCAACATAACCCTAACCCTAGGTCCAATCATAACCCTAACCGGATCTCTAACCCTAGCCCTCTACATAACCCTAAACCTAGGTCCAACCGTAACCCTAACCGTGTCTCTAACCCTAGCCCTCAACATAAGCCTAACCCTAGGTACAATAGTAACCGTAACCGGATCTCTAACCCTAGCCCTCAACATAACCCTAACCCTAGGTCCAATCGTAACCCTAACGGGATCTCTAACCCTAGCCCTCAACATAACCCTAACCCTAGGTCCAATCGTGACCGTAACCGGATCTCTAACCCTAGCCTTCAACATAACACTAACCCTAGGTCCAATCGAAACCCTAACCGGATCTCTAACCCTAGCCCTCAAAATAACCCTAACCCTAGGACCAATCTTAACCCTAACCGGATCTCTAACCCTAGCCCTCAACATAACCCTAACCCTAGGTCCAATCGTAACCCTAACCGGATCTCTAACCCTAGCCCTCAACATAACCCTAACCCTAGGTCCAATCGTAACCCTAACCGGATCTCTAACCCTAGCCCTCAACATAACCCTAACCCTAGGTCCAATCGTAACCCTAACCGTCTCTCTAACCTTAGCCCTCAATATAACCCTCACCCTAGGTCCAATCGTGACCCTAACCGGATCTCTAAGCCTAGCCCTCAACATAACCCTAACCCTAGGCCCAATCGTGACCCTAACCGGATCTCTAACACTAGCCCTCAACATAACCCTAACCCTAGGTTCAATCGTGATCCTAACCGGATCTCTAACCCTAGCCCTCAACATAACGCTAAACCTAGGTCCAATCGTAACCCTAACCGTCTCTCTAACCCTAGCCCTCAACATAACCCTAACCCTAGGTCCAGTCGTGACCCTAACCGGATCTCTAACCCTAGCCCTCAACATAACCCTAACCGTAGGTCCAATCGTGACCCTAACCGTCTCTTTAACCCTAGCCCTCAACATAACCCTAACCCTAGGTCCAATCTGAACCCTAACCGTCTCTCTAACCCTAGCCCTCAACATAACCCTAACCCTAGGTCCAATCGTAACCCTAACCGGATCTCTAACCCTAGCCCTCAACATAACCCTAACCCTAGGTCCAATCGTAACCCTAACGGGATCTCTAACCCTAGCCCTCAACATAACCCTCATTCTAGGTCCAATCGTGACCCTAACCGGATCTCTAAGCCTAGCCCTCAACATAACCCTAACCCTAGGTCCAATCGTAACCCTAACCGGATCTCTAACCCTAGCCCTCAACATAACCCTAACCAAAGGTCCAATCGTAACCCTAACCGGATCTCTAATCCTAGCCCTCAACATAACCCTAACCCTAGGTCCAATCGTAACCCTAACCGTCTCTCTGACCCTAGCCCTCAACATATCCCTAACCCTAGGTCCAATCCTAACCCTAACCGGATCTCTAACCCTAGCCCTGAACATAACCCTAACCCTAGGTCCAATCGTGACCCTAACCGGATGTCTAAACCTAGCCCTCAACATAACCCTAACCCTAGGTTCAATCGTGACCCTAACCGTCTCTAACCCTAGCCCTCAACATAACGCTAAACCTAGGTCCAATCGGAACCCTAACCGTCTCTCTAACCCTAGCCCTCAACATAACCCTAACCCTAGGTCCAATCGTAACCCTAACCCGATCTCTAAACCTAGCCCTCAACATAACCCTAACCCTAGGTCCAATCGTAACCCTAACCGTCTCTCTGACCTTAGCCCTCTACATATCCCTAACCCTAGGTCCAATCCTAACCCTAACCGGATCTCTAACCCTAGCTCTCAACATAACCCTAACCCTAGGTCCAATCTTAACCCTAACCGGATCTCTAACCCTACCCCTCAACATAACCCTAACCCAAGGTCCAATCGTAACCCTAACCGGATCTCTAACCCTAGCCCTCAACATAACCCTAACCCTAGGTCCAGTCGTAACCCTAACCGGATCTCTAAACCTAGCCCTCAACATAACCCTAACCTTAGGTCCAATCGTATCCCTAACCGGGTCTCTAACCCTAGCCCTCAACATTCCCCTAACCCTAGGTCCAATCGTAACCCTAACCGTCTCTCTGACCCTAGCCCTCAACATAACCCTAACCCTAGGTCCAATCGTAACCCTAACCGGATCTCTAACCCTAGCCGTCAACATAACCCTAACCCTAGGTCCAAACGTGATCCTAACCAGATCTCTAACCCTAGCCCTCAACATCACCCTAACCCTAGGTCCAATCGTAACCCTAACCGGATCTCTAACCCTAGCCGTCAACATAACCCTAACCCTAAGTCCAAACGTGATCCTAACCGGATCTCTAACCCTAGCCGTCAACATAACCCTAACCCAAAGTACAATCGTGACCCTAACCGGATCTCTAACCCTAGCCCTCAACATAACCCTAACCCTAGGTCCAATCGTAACCATAACCGTATCTCTAACCCTAGCCCTCAACATAACCCTAACCCTAGGTCCAATCGTAACCATAACCGGATCTCTAACCCTTGCCCTCAACATAACCCTAACCCTAGGTCCAATCGTGACCCTAACCGTATCTCTAACCCTAGCCCTCAACATAACCCTAACCCAAGGTCCAATCGTGACCCTAACCAGATCTCTAACCCTAGCCCTCAACATAACCCTAACCCTAGGTGCAATCGTAACATTACCCGGATCTCTAACCCTAGCCATCAACATAACCCTAACCCTAGGTCCAATCGTAAGCCTAACCGGATCTCTAAACCTAGCCCTCAACATAACCCTAACCCTAGGTCCAATCGTAACCCTAACCGGATCTCTAACTCTAGCCCTCAACATAACCCTAACACTAGTTCCAAACGTGACCCTAACCGGATCTCTATCCCTAGCCCTCAACATAAGGCTAACCCTAGGTCCAATCGTAACCCTAACCGAATCTCTAACCCTAGCCCTCAACATATCCCTAACCCTAGGTCCAATCGTGACCCTAACCGGATCTCTAACCCTAGCCCTCAACATAACCCTAACCCTAGGTCCAATCGGAACCCTAACCGTCTCTCTAACCCTAGCCCTCAACATAACCCTAAACCTAGGTCCAATCCTCACCCTAACCGGATCTCTAACCCTAGCCCTCAGCATAACCCTACCCCTAAGTCCAATCGTAACCCTAACCGTCTCTCTGACGGTAGCCCTCAACATAACCCTAACCCTAGGTCTAATCGTAACCCTAACCGGATCTCTAACCCTAGCCCTCAACATAACCCTAACCCTAGGTCCAATCGTGACCCTAACCGGATCTCTATCCCTAGCCCTCAACATAACGCTAACCCTAGGTCCAATCGTGACCCTAACCGGAACTCTATCCCTAGCCCTCAGCATAACGATAACCCTAGGTCCAACCGTAACCCTAACCGGATCTCTAACCCTAGCCCTCAACATAACCCTAACCCTAGGTCCAATCGTAACCCTAACCGGATTTCTAACCCTAGCCCTCAACATAACCCTAACCCTAGGTCCAATCGTAACCCTAACCGGATCTCTAACCCTAGCCCTCAACATAACCCTAACCCTAGGTCCAATCGTAACCCTTACCGGATCTCTAAACCTAGCCCTCAACATAACCCTAACCCTAGGTCCAATCGTAACCCTAACCGGATCTCTAATCCTAGCCCTCAACATAACCCTAACCCTAGGTCCAATCGTATCCCTAACCGTCTCTCTAACCCTAGCCCTCAACATAACCCTAACCCTAGGTCCAATCGTAACCTAACCGGATATCTAACCCTAACCCTCAACATAACCCTAACCCTAGGTCCAATCGTAACCCTAACAGGATCTCTACCCCTAGCCCTCAACATAACCCTAACCCTAGGTCCAATCGTATCCCTAACCGTCTCTCTAACCCTAGCCCTCAACATAACCCTAACCCTAGGTCCAATCGTAACCTAACCGGATCCTTAACCCTAGCCCTCAACATAACCCTAACCCTAGGTCCAATCGTGACCCAAACCGGATCTCTAACCCTAGACCTCAACATAACCACAACCCTACGTCCAATCGTAAGAGTAACCGGATCTCTAACCCTAGCCCTCAACATAACCCTAACCCTAGGTCAAATCGTAACCCTAACCGGATCTCTAAAACTAGCCCGCAACATAACCCTAACCCTAGGTCCAATCATAACCCTAACCGGATCTCTAACCCTAGCCCTCTACATAACCCTAAACCTAGGTCCAACCGTAACCCTAACCGTGTCTCTAACCCTAGCCCTCAACATAACCCTAACCCTAGGTTCAATAGTAACCGTAACCGGATCTCTAACCCTAGCCCTCAACATAACCCTAACCCTAGGTCCAATCGTAACCCTAACGGGATCTCTAACCCTAGCCCTCAACATAACCCTAACCCTAGGTCCAATCGTGACCCTAACCGGATCTCTAACCCTAGCCTTCAACATAACCCTAACCCTAGGTCCAATCGAAACCCTAACCTGATCTCTAACCCTAGCCCTCAAAATAACCCTAACCCTAGGACCAATCTTAACCCTAACCGGATCTCTAACCCTAGCCCTCAACATAACCCTAACCCTAGGTCCAATCTGAACCCTAACCGTCTCTCTAACCCTAGCCCTCAACATAACCCTAACCCTAGGTCCAATCGTAACCCTAACCGGATCTCTAACCCTAGCCCTCAACTTAACCCTAACCCTAGGTCCAATCGTAACCCTAACGGGATCTCTAACCCTAGCCCTCAACATAACCCTCACTCTAGGTCCAATCGTGACCCTAACCGGATCTCTAAGCCTAGCCCTCAACATAACCCTAACCCTAGGTCCAATCGTAACCCTAACCGGATCTCTAACCCTAGCCCTCAACATAACCCTAACCAAAGGTCCAATCGTAACCCTAACCGGATCTCTAACCCTAGCCCTCAACATAACCCTAACCCTAGGTCCAATCGTAACCCTAACCGTCTCTCTGACCCTAGCCCTCAACATATCCCTAACCCTAGGTCCAATCCTAACCCTAACCGGATCTCTAACCCTAGCCCTGAACATAACCCTAACGCTAGGTCCAATCGTGACCCTAACCGGATGTCTAACCCTAGCCCTCAACATAACCCTAACCCTAGGTTCAATCGTGACCCTAACCGGATCTCTAACCCTAGCCCTCAACATAACGCTAAACCTAGGTCCAATCGGAACCCTAACCGTCTCTCTAACCCTAGCCCTCAACATAACGCTAAACCTAGGTCCAATCGGAACCCTAACCGTCTCTCTAACCCTAGCCCTCAACATAACCCTAACCCTAGGTCCAATCGTAACCCTAACCCGATCTCTAAACCTAGCCCTCAACATAACCCTAACCCTAGGTCCAATCGTAACCCTAACTGTCTCTCTGACCCTAGCCCTCTACATATCCCTAACCCTAGGTCCAATCCTAACCCTAACCGGATCTCTAACCCTAGCTCTCAACATAACCCTAACCCTAGGTCCAATCGTAACCCTAACCGGATCTCTAAACCTACCCCTCAACATAACCCTAACCCAAGGTCCAATCGTAACCCTAACCGGATCTCTAACCCTATCCCTCAACATAACCCTAACCCTAGGTCCAGTCGTAACCCTAACCGGATCTCTAAACCTAGCCCTCAACATAACCCTAACCTTAGGTCCAATCGTATCCCTAACCGGGTCTCTAACCCTAGCCCTCAACATTCCCCTAACCCTAGGTCCAACCGTAACCCTAACCGGATCTGTAACCCTAGCCCTCAACATAACCCTAACCCTAGGTCCAATCGTAACCCTAACCGGATCTCTAACCCTAGCCCTCAACATAACCCTAACCCTAGGTCCAATCTGAACCCTAACCGTCTCTCTAACCCTAGCCCTCAACATAACCCTAACCCTAGGTGCAATCGTAACCCTAACCGGATCTCTAACCCTAGCCCTCAACATAACCCTAAACCTAGGTCCAATCGTAACTCTAACGGGATCTCTAACCCTAGCCCTCAACATAACCCTCACTCTAGGTCCAATCGTGACCCTTACCGGATCTCTAAGCCTAGCCCTCAACATAACCCTAACCCTAGGTCCAATCGTAACCCTAACCGGATCTCTAACCCTAGCCCTCAACATAACCCTAACCCAAGGTCCAATCGTAACCCTAACCGGATCTCTAACCCTAGCCCTCAACATAACCCTAACCCTAGGTCCAATCGTAACCCTAACCGTCTCTCTGACCCTAGCCCTCAACATATCCCTAACCCTAGGTCCAATCCTAACCGTAACCGGATCTCTAACCCTAGCCCTGAACATAACCCTAACCCTAGGCCCAATCGTGACCATAACCGGATGTCTAACCCTAGCCCTCAACATAACCCTAACCCTAGGTTCAATCGTGACCCTAACCGGATCTCTAACCCTAGCCCTCAAGGTAACGCTAAACCTAGGTCCAATCGTAACCCTAACCGTCTCTCTAACCCTAGCCCTCAACATAACCCTAACCCTAGGTCCAATCGTAACCCTAACCCGATCTCTAAACCTAGCCCTCAACATAACCCTAACCCTAGGGCCAATCGTATCCCTAACCGTCTCTCTAACCCTAGCCCTCAACATAACCCTAACCCTAGGTCCAATCGTAACCTAACCGGATCCTTAACCCTAGCCCTCAACATAACCCTAACCCTAGGTCCAATCGTGACCCTAACCGGATCTCTAACCCTAGCCCTCAACATAACCACAACCCTACGTCCAATCGTAACAGTAACCGGATCTCTAACCCTAGCTCTCAACATAACCCTAACCCTAGGTCCAATCGTAACCCTAACCGGATCTCTAAAACTAGCCCGCAACATAACCCTAACCCTAAGTCCAATCGTAACCCTAACCGGATCTCTAACCCTAGCGTCTACATAACCCTAAACCTAGGTCCAACCGTAACCCTAACCGTGTCTCTAACCCTAGCCCTCAACATAACCCTAACCGTAGGTTCAATAGTAACCGTAACCGGATCTCTAACCCTAGCCCTCAACATAACCCTAACCCTAGGTCCAATCGTGACCATAACCGGATCTCTAACCCTAGCCCTCAACATAACCCTAACCCTAGGTCCAATCGTAACCCCAACCGGATCTCTAACCCTAGCCCTCAACATAACCCTAACCCTAGGTCCATTCGTAACCCTAACGGGATCTCTAACCCTAGCCCTCAACATAACCCTAACCCTAGGTCCAATCGTGACCCTAACCGGATCTCTAACCCTAGCCCTCTACATAACCCTAAACCTAGGTCCAACCGTAACCCTAACCGTGTCTCTAACCCTAGCCCTGAACATAACCCTAACCCTAGGTCCAATCGTAACCCTAACCGTCTCTCTGACCCTAGCCCTCAACATAACCCTAAACCTAGGTCCAATTGTAACCCTAACCGGATCTCTAACCCTAGCAATCAACATAACCCTAACCCTAGGTCCAATCGTAACCCTAACCGGATCTCTAACCCTAGCCGTCAACATAACCCTAACCCTAAGTCCAAACGTGATCCTAACCAGATCTCTAACCCTAGCCCTCAACATCACCCTAACCCTAGGTCCAATCGTAACCCTAACCGGATCTCTAACCCTAGCCGTCAACATAACCCTAACCCTAAGTCCAAACGTGATCCTAACCGGATCTCTAACCCTAGCCGTCAACATAACCCTAACCCAAAGTACAATCGTGACCCTAACCGGATCTCTAACCCTAGCCCTCAACATAACCCTAACCCTAGGTCCAATCGTAACCATAACCGTATCTCTAACCCTAGCCCTCAACATAACCCTAACCCTAGGTCCAATCGTGACCCTAACCGTATCTCTAACCCTAGCCCTCAACATAACCCTAACCCAAGGTCCAATCGTGACCCTAACCAGATCTCTAACCCTAGCCCTCAACATAACCCTAACCCTAGGTCCAATCGTAACCATAACCGGATCTCTAACCCTTGCCCTCAACATAACCCTAACCCTAGGTCCAATCGTGACCCTAACCGTATCTCTAACCCTAGCCCTCAACATAACCCTAACCCAAGGTCCAATCGTGACCCTAACCAGATCTCTAACCCTAGCCCTCAACATAACCCTAACCCTAGGTGCAATCGTAACATTACCCGGATCTCTAACCCTAGCCCTCAACATAAACCTAACCCTAGGTCCAATCGTAAGCCTAACCGGATCTCTAAACCTAGCCCTCAACATAACCCTAACCCTAGGTCCAATCGTAACCCTAACCGGATCTCTAACTCTAGCCCTCAACATAACCCTAACACTAGTTCCAATCGTGACCCTAACCGGATCTCTATCCCTAGCCCTCAACATAAGGCTAACCCTAGGTCCAATCGTAACCCTAACCGAATCTCTAACCCTAGCCCTCAACATATCCCTAACCCTAGGTCCAATCGTGACCCTAACCGGATCTCTAACCCTAGTCCTCAACATAACCCTAACCCAAGGTCCAATCGGAACCCTAACCGTCTCTCTAACCCTAGCCCTCAACATAACCCTAAACCTAGGTCCAATCCTCACCCTAACCGGATCTCTAACCCTAGCCCTCAGCATAACCCTACCCCTAAGTCCAATCGTAACCCTAACCGTCTCTCTGACGGTAGCCCTCAACATAACCCTAACCCTAGGTCCAATCGTAACCCTAACAGGATCTCTAACCCTAGCCCTCAACATAACCCTAACCCTAGGTCCAATCGTGACCCTAACCGGATCTCTATCCCTAGCCCTCAACATAACGCTAACCCTAGGTCCAATCGTGACCCTAACCGGATCTCTATCCCTAGCCCTCAGCATAACGATAACCCTAGGTCCAACCGTAACCCTAACCGGATCTCTAACCCTAGCCCTCAACATAACCCTAACCCTAGGTCCCATCGTAACCCTAACCGGATCTCTAACCCTAGCCCTCAACATAACCCTAACCCTAGGTCCAATCGTAACCCTAACCGGATCTCTAACCCTAGCCCTCAACATAACCCTAACCCTAGGTCCAATCGTAACCCTAACCGGATCTCTAAACCTAGCCCTCAACATAACCCTAACCCTAGGTCCAATCGTAACCCTAACCGGATCTCTAATCCTAGCCCTCAACATAACCCTAACCCTAGGTCCAATCGTATCCCTAACCGTCTCTCTAACCCTAGCCCTCAACATAACCCTAACCCTAGGTCCAATCGTAACCTAACCGGATCTCTAACCCTAACCCTCAACATAACCCTAACCCTAGGTCCAATCGTAACCCTAACCGGATCTCTACCCCTAGCCCTCAACATAACCCTAACCCTAGGTCCAATCGTATCCCTAACCGTCTCTCTAACCCTAGCCCTCAACATAACCCTAACCCTAGGTCCAATCGTAACCTAACCGGATCCTTAACCCTAGCCCTCAACATAACCCTAACCCTAGGTCCAATCGTGACCCTAACCGGATCTCTAACCCTAGCCCTCAACATAACCACAACCCTACGTCCAATCGTAACAGTAACCGGATCTCTAACCCTAGCCCTCAACATAACCCTAACCCTAGGTCCAATCGTAACCCTAACCGGATCTCTAAAACTAGCCCGCAACATAACCCTAACCCTAGGTCCAATCATAACCCTAACCGGATCTCTAACCCTAGCCCTCTACATAACCCTAAACCTAGGTCCAACCGTAACCCTAACCGTGTCTCTAACCCTAGCCCTCAACATAACCCTAACCCTAGGTACAATAGTAACCGTAACCGGATCTCTAACCCTAGCCCTCAACATAACCCTAACCCTAGGTCCAATCGTAACCCTAACGGGATCTCTAACCCTAGCCCTCAACATAACCCTAACCCTAGGTCCAATCGTGACCGTAACCGGATCTCTAACCCTAGCCTTCAACATAACACTAACCCTAGGTCCAATCGAAACCCTAACCGGATCTCTAACCCTAGCCCTCAAAATAACCCTAACCCTAGGACCAATCTTAACCCTAACCGGATCTCTAACCCTAGCCCTCAACATAACCCTAACCCTAGGTCCAATCGTAACCCTAACCGGATCTCTAACCCTAGCCCTCAACATAACCCTAACCCTAGGTCCAATCGTAACCCTAACCGGATCTCTAACCCTAGCCCTCAACATAACCCTAACCCTAGGTCCAATCGTAACCCTAACCGTCTCTCTAACCTTAGCCCTCAATATAACCCTCACCCTAGGTCCAATCGTGACCCTAACCGGATCTCTAAGCCTAGCCCTCAACATAACCCTAACCCTAGGCCCAATCGTGACCCTAACCGGATCTCTAACACTAGCCCTAAACATAACGCTAAACCTAGGTCCAATCGTAACCCTAACCGTCTCTCTAACCCTAGCCCTCAACATAACCCTAACCCTAGGTCCAGTCGTGACCCTAACCGGATCTCTAACCCTAGCCCTCAACATAACCCTAACCGTAGGTCCAATCGTGACCCTAACCGTCTCTTTAACCCTAGCCCTCAACATAACCCTAACCCTAGGTCCAATCTGAACCCTAACCGTCTCTCTAACCCTAGCCCTCAACATAACCCTAACCCTAGGTCCAATCGTAACCCTAACCGGATCTCTAACCCTAGCCCTCAACATAACCCTAACCCTAGGTCCAATCGTAACCCTAACGGGATCTCTAACCCTAGCCCTCAACATAACCCTCATTCTAGGTCCAATCGTGACCCTAACCGGATCTCTAAGCCTAGCCCTCAACATAACCCTAACCCTAGGTCCAATCGTAACCCTAACCGGATCTCTAACCCTAGCCCTCAACATAACCCTAACCAAAGGTCCAATCGTAACCCTAACCGGATCTCTAACCCTAGCCCTCAACATAACCCTAACCCTAGGTCCAATCGTAACCCTAACCGTCTCTCTGACCCTAGCCCTCAACATATCCCTAACCCTAGGTCCAATCCTAACCCTAACCGGATCTCTAACCCTAGCCCTGAACATAACCCTAACCCTAGGTCCAATCGTGACCCTAACCGGATGTCTAAACCTAGCCCTCAACATAACCCTAACCCTAGGTTCAATCGTGACCCTAACCGTCTCTAACCCTAGCCCTCAACATAACGCTAAACCTAGGTCCAATCGGAACCCTAACCGTCTCTCTAACCCTAGCCCTCAACATAACCCTAACCCTAGGTCCAATCGTAACCCTAACCCGATCTCTAAACCTAGCCCTCAACATAACCCTAACCCTAGGTCCAATCGTAACCCTAACCGTCTCTCTGACATTAGCCCTCTACATATCCCTAACCCTAGGTCCAATCCTAACCCTAACCGGATCTCTAACCCTAGCTCTCAACATAACCCTAACCCTAGGTCCAATCTTAACCCTAACCGGATCTCTAACCCTACCCCTCAACATAACCCTAACCCAAGGTCCAATCGTAACCCTAACCGGATCTCTAACCCTAGCCCTCAACATAACCCTAACCCTAGGTCCAGTCGTAACCCTAACCGGATCTCTAAACCTAGCCCTCAACATAACCCTAACCTTAGGTCCAATCGTATCCCTAACCGGGTCTCTAACCCTAGCCCTCAACATTCCCCTAACCCTAGGTCCAATCGTAACCCTAACCGTCTCTCTGACCCTAGCCCTCAACATAACCCTAACCCTAGGTCCAATCGTAACCCTAACCGGATCTCTAACCCTAGCCCTCAACATAACCCTAACCCTAGGTCCAATCGTAACCCTAACCGGATCTCTAACCCTAGCCGTCAACATAACCCTAACCCTAGGTCCAAACGTGATCCTAACCAGATCTCTAACCCTAGCCCTCAACATCACCCTAACCCTAGGTCCAATCGTAACCCTAACCGGATCTCTAACCCTAGCCGTCAACATAACCCTAACCCTAAGTCCAAACGTGATCCTAACCGGATCTCTAACCCTAGCCGTCAACATAACCCTAACCCAAAGTACAATCGTGACCCTAACCGGATCTCTAACCCTAGCCCTCAACATAAACCTAACCCTAGGTCCAATCGTAACCATAACCGTATCTCTAACCCTAGCCCTCAACATAACCCTAACCCTAGGTCCAATCGTAACCATAACCGGATCTCTAACCCTTGCCCTCAACATAACCCTAACCCTAGGTCCAATCGTGACCCTAACCGTATCTCTAACCCTAGCCCTCAACATAACCCTAACCCAAGGTCCAATCGTGACCCTAACCAGATCTCTAACCCTAGCCCTCAACATAACCCTAACCCTAGGTACAATCGTAACATTACCCGGATCTCTAACCCTAGCCATCAACATAACCCTAACCCTAGGTCCAATCGTAAGCCTAACCGGATCTCTAAACCTAGCCCTCAACATAACCCTAACCCTAGGTCCAATCGTAACCCTAACCGGATCTCTAACTCTAGCCCTCAACATAACCCTAACACTAGTTCCAATCGTGACCCTAACCGGATCTCTATCCCTAGCCCTCAACATAAGGCTAACCCTAGGTCCAATCGTAACCCTAACCGAATCTCTAACCCTAGCCCTCAACATATCCCTAACCCTAGGTCCAATCGTGACCCTAACCGGATCTCTAACCCTAGCCCTCAACATAACCCTAACCCTAGGTCCAATCGGAACCCTAACCGTCTCTCTAACCCTAGCCCTCAACATAACCCTAAACCTAGGTCCAATCCTCACCCTAACCGGATCTCTAACCCTAGCCCTCAGCATAACCCTACCCCTAAGTCCAATCGTAACCCTAACCGTCTCTCTGACGGTAGCCCTCAACATAACCCTAACCCTAGGTCTAATCGTAACCCTAACCGGATCTCTAACCCTAGCCCTCAACATAACCCTAACCCTAGGTCCAATCGTGACCCTAACCGGATCTCTATCCCTAGCCCTCAACATAACGCTAACCCTAGGTCCAATCGTGACCCTAACCGGAACTCTATCCCTAGCCCTCAGCATAACGATAACCCTAGGTCCAACCGTAACCCTAACCGGATCTCTAACCCTAGCCCTCAACATAACCCTAACCCTAGGTCCAATCGTAACCCTAACCGGATTTCTAACCCTAGCCCTCAACATAACCCTAACCCTAGGTCCAATCGTAACCCTAACCGGATCTCTAACCCTAGCCCTCAACATAACCCTAACCCTAGGTCCAATCGTAACCCTAACCGGATCTCTAAACCTAGCCCTCAACATAACCCTAACCCTAGGTCCAATCGTAACCCTAACCGGATCTCTAATCCTAGCCCTCAACATAACCCTAACCCTAGGTCCAATCGTATCCCTAACCGTCTCTCTAACCCTAGCCCTCAACATAACCCTAACCCTAGGTCCAATCGTAACCTAACCGGATATCTAACCCTAACCCTCAACATAACCCTAACCCTAGGTCCAATCGTAACCCTAACCGGATCTCTACCCCTAGCCCTCAACATAACCCTAACCCTAGGTCCAATCGTATCCCTAACCGTCTCTCTAACCCTAGCCCTCAACATAACCCTAACCCTAGGTCCAATCGTAACCTAACCGGATCCTTAACCCTAGCCCTCAACATAACCCTAACCCTAGGTCCAATCGTGACCCAAACCGGATCTCTAACCCTAGACCTCAACATAACCACAACCCTACGTCCAATCGTAACAGTAACCGGATCTCTAACCCTAGCCCTCAACATAACCCTAACCCTAGGTCAAATCGTAACCCTAACCGGATCTCTAAAACTAGCCCGCAACATAACCCTAACCCTAGGTCCAATCATAACCCTAACCGGATCTCTAACCCTAGCCCTCTACATAACCCTAAACCTAGGTCCAACCGTAACCCTAACCGTGTCTCTAACCCTAGCCCTCAACATAACCCTAACCCTAGGTTCAATAGTAACCGTAACCGGATCTCTAACCCTAGCCCTCAACATAACCCTAACCCTAGGTCCAATCGTAACCCTAACGGGATCTCTAACCCTAGCCCTCAACATAACCCTAACCCTAGGTCCAATCGTGACCCTAACCGGATCTCTAACCCTAGCCTTCAACATAACCCTAACCCTAGGTCCAATCGAAACCCTAACCGGATCTCTAACCCTAGCCCTCAAAATAACCCTAACCCTAGCACCAATCTTAACCCTAACCGGATCTCTAACCCTAGCCCTCAACATAACCCTAACCCTAGGTCCAATCTGAACCCTAACCGTCTCTCTAACCCTAGTCCTCAACATAACCCTAACCCTAGGTCCAATCGTAACCCTAACCGGATCTCTAACCCTAGCCCTCAACATAACCCTAACCCTAGGTCCAATCGTAACCCTAACCCGATCTCTAAACCTAGCCCTCAACATAACCCTAACCCTAGGTCCAATCGTATCCCTAACCGTCTCTCTAACCCTAGCCCTCAACATAACCCTAACCCTAGGTCCAATCGTAACCTAACCGGATCCTTAACCCTAGCCCTCAACATAACCCTAACCCTAGGTCCAATCGTGACCCTAACCGGATCTCTAACCCTAGCCCTCAACATAACCACAACCCTACGTCCAATCGTAACAGTAACCGGATCTCTAACCCTAGCTCTCAACATAACCCTAACCCTAGGTCCAATCGTAACCCTAACCGGATCTCTAAAACTAGCCCGCAACATAACCCTAACCCTAAGTCCAATCGTAACCCTAACCGGATCTCTAACCCTAGCGTCTACATAACCCTAAACCTAGGTCCAACCGTAACCCTAACCGTGTCTCTAACCCTAGCCCTCAACATAACCCTAACCGTAGGTTCAATAGTAACCGTAACCGGATCTCTAACCCTAGCCCTCAACATAACCCTAACCCTAGGTCCAATCGTAACCCTAACGGGATCTCTAACCCTAGCCCTCAACATAACCCTAACCCTAGGTCCAATCGTGACCCTAACCGGATCTCTAACCCTAGCCTTCAACATAACCCTAACCCTAGGTACAATCGAAACCCTAACCGGATCTCTAACCCTAGCCCTCAAAATAACCCTAACCCTAGGACCAATCTTAACCCTAACCGGATCTCTAACCCTAGCCCTCAACATAACCCTAACCCTAGGTCCAATCGTAACCCTAACCAGATCTCTAACCCTAGCCCTCAACATAACCCTAACCCTAGGTCCAATCGTAACCCTAACCGGATCTCTAACCCTAGCCCTCAACAAAACCCTAACCCTAGGTCCAATCGTAACCCTAACCGTCTCTCTAACCTTAGCCCTCAATATAACCCTAACCCTAGGCCCAATCGTGACCCTAACCGGATCTCTAACACTAGCCCTCAACATAACCCTAACCCTAGGTTCAATCGTGATCCTAACCGGATCTCTAACCCTAGCCCTCAACATAACGCTAAACCTAGGTCCAATCGTAACCCTAACCGGATCTCTAACCCTAGCCCTCAACATAACCCTAACCCTAGGTCCAATCGTAACCCTAACCGTCTCTCTAACCTTAGCCCTCAATATAACCCTCACCCTAGGTCCAATCGTGACCCTAACCGGATCTCTAAGCCTAGCCCTCAACATAACCCTAACCCTAGGCCCAATCGTGACCCTAACCGGATCTCTAACACTAGCCCTCAACATAACCCTAACCCTAGGTTCAATCGTGATCCTAACCGGATCTCTAACCCTAGCCCTCAACATAACGCTAAACCTAGGTCCAATCGTAACCCTAACCGTCTCTCTAACCCTAGCCCTCAACATAACCCTAACCCTAGGTCCGATCGTAACCCTAACCGTCTCTCTGAACCTAGCCCTCAACAAATCCCTAACCCTAGGTCCAATCGTAACCCTAACCGGATCTATAAACCTAGCCCTCAACATAACCCTAACCCTAGGTCCAGTCGTGACCCTAACCGGATCTCTAACCCTAGGCCTCAACATAACCCTAACCGTAGGTCCAATCGTGACCCTAACCGTCTCTTTAACCCTAGCCCTCAACATAACCCTAACCCTAGGTCCAATCTGAACCCTAACCGTCTCTCTAACCCTAGCCCTCAACATAACCCTAACCCTAGGTCCAATCGTAACCCTAACCGGATCTCTAACCCTAGCCCTCAACATAACCCTAACCCTAGGTCCAATCGTAACCCTAACGGGATCTCTAACCCTAGCCCTCAACATAACCCTCACTCTAGGTCCAATCGTGACCCTAACCGGAACTCTAAGCCTAGCCCTCAACATAACCCTAACCCTAGGTCCAATCGTAACCCTAACCGGATCTCTAACCCTAGCCCTCAACATAACCCTAACCAAAGGTCCAATCGTAACCCTAACCGGATCTCTAACCCTAGCCCTCAACATAACCCTAACCCTAGGTCCAATCGTAACCCTAACCGTCTCTCTGACCCTAGCCCTCAACATATCCCTAACCCTAGGTCCAATCTGAACCCTAACCGTCTCTCTAACCCTAGCCCTCAACATAACCCTAACCCTAGGTCCAATCGTAACCCTAACCGGATCTCTAACCCTAGCCCTCAACATAACCCTAAACCTAGGTCCAATCGTAACTCTAACGGGATCTCTAACCCTAGCCCTCAACATAACCCTCACTCTAGGTCCAATCGTGACCCTTACCGGATCTCTAAGCCTAGCCCTCAACATAACCCTAACCCAAGGTCCAATCGTAACCCTAACCGGATCTCTAACCCTAGCCCTCAACATAACCCTAACCCTAGGTCCAATCGTAACCCTAACCGTCTCTCTGACCCTAGCCCTCAACATATCCCTAACCCTAGGTCCAATCCTAACCCTAACCGGATCTCTAACCCTAGCCCTGAACATAACCCTAACCCTAGGCCCAATCGTGACCATAACCGAATGTCTAACCCTAGCCCTCAACATAACCCTAACCCTAGGTTCAATCGTGACCCTAACCGGATCTCTAACCCTAGCCCTCAAGGTAACGCTAAACCTAGGTCCAATCGTAACCCTAACCGTCTCTCTAACCCTAGCCCTCAACATAACCCTAACCCTAGGTCCAATCGTAACCCTAACCCGATCTCTAAACCTAGCCTTCAACATAACCCTAACCCTAGGTCCAATCGTATCCCTCACCGTCTCTCTAACCCTAGCCCTCAACATAACGCTAACACTAGGTCCAATCGTAACCTAACCGGATCCTTAACCCTAGCCCTCAACATAACCCTAACCCTAGGTCCAATCGTGACCCTAACCGGATCTCTAACCCTAGCCCTCAACATAACCACAACCCTACGTCCAATCGTAACAGTAACCGGATCTCTAACCCTAGCCCTCAACATAACCCTAACCCTAGGTCCAATCGTAACCCTCACCGGATCTCTAAAACTAGCCCGCAAAATAACCCTAACCCTAGGTCCAATCGTAACCCTAACCGGATCTCTAACCCTAGCCCTCTACATAACCCTAAACCTAGGTCCAACCGTAACCCTAACCGTATCTCTAACCCTAGCCCTCAACATAACCCTAACCGTAGGTTCAATAGTAACCGTAACCGGATCTCTAACCCTAGCCCTCAACATAACCCTAACCCTAGGTCCAATCGTAACCCTAACGGGATCTCTAACCCTAGCCCTCAACATAACCCTAACCCTAGGTCCAATCGTGACCCTAACCGGATCTCTAACCCTAGCCTTCAACATAACCCTAACCCTAGGTCCAATCGAAACCCTAACCGGATCTCTAAACCTAGCCCTCAAAATAACCCTAACCCTAGGACCAATCTTAACCCTAACCGGATCTCTAACCCTAGCCCTCAACATAACCCTAACCCTAGGTCCAATCGTAACCCTAACCAGATCTCTAACCCTAGCCCTCAACATAACCCTAACCCTAGGTCCAATCGTAACCCTAACCGGATCTCTAACCCTAGCCCTCAACAAAACCCTAACCCTAGGTCCAATCGTAACCCTAACTGTCTCTCTAACCTTAGCCCTCAATATAACCCTAACCCTAGGCCCAATCGTGACCCTAACCGGATCTCTAACACTAGCCCTCAACATAACCCTAACCCTAGGTTCAATCGTGATCCTAACCAGGTCTCTAACCCTAGCCCTCAACATAACGCTAAACCTAGGTCCAATCGTAACCCTAACCGTCTCTCTAACCATAGCCCTCAACATAACCCTAACCCTAGGTCCGATCGTAATCCTAACCGTCTCTCTGAACCTAGCCCTCAACAAATCCCTAACCCTAGGTCCAATCGTAACCCTAACCGGATCTATAAACCTAGCCCTCAACATAACCCTAACCCTAGGTCCAGTCGTGACCCTAACCGGATCTCTAACCCTAGCCTTCAACATAACCCTAACCGTAGGTCCAATCGTGACCCTAACCGTCTCTCTAACCCTAGCCCTCAACATAACCCTAACCCTAGGTCCAATCTGAACCCTAACCGTCTCTCTAACCCTAGCCCTCAACATAACCCTAACCCTAGGTCCAATCGTAACCCTAACCGAATCTCTAACCCTAGCCCTCAACATAACCCTAACCCTAGGTCCAATCGTAACCCTAACGGGATCTCTAACCCTAGCCCTCAACATAACCCTCACTCTAGGTCCAATCGTGACCCTAACCGGATCTCTAAGCCTAGCCCTCAACATAACCCTAACCCTAGGTCCAATCGTAACCCTAACCGGATCTCTAACCCTAGCCCTCAACATAATCCTAACCAAAGGTCCAATCGTAACCCTAACCGGATCTCTAACCCTAGCCCTCAACATAACCCTAAACCTAGGTCCAATCGTAACCCTAACGGGATCTCTAACCCTAGCCCTCAACATAACCCTCACTCTAGGTCCAATCGTGACCCTTACCGGATCTCTAAGCCTAGCCCTCAACATAACCCTAACCCTAGGTCCAATCGTAACCCTAACCGGATCTCTAACCCTAGCCCTCAACATAACCCTAACCCAAGGTCCAATCGTAACCCTAACCGGATCTCTAACCCTAGCCCTCAACATAACCCTAACCCTAGGTCCAATCGTAACCCTAACCGTCTCTCTGACCCTAGCCCTCAACATATCCCTAACCCTAGGTCCAATCCTAACCCTAACCGGATCTCTAACCCTAGCCCTGAACATAACCCTAACCCTAGGTCCAATCGTGACCGTAACCGGATGTCTAACCCTAGCCCTCAACATAACCCTAACCCTAGGTTCAATCGTGACCCTAACCGGATCTCTAACCCTAGCCCTCAACATAACGCTAAACCTATGTCCAATCGTAACCCTAACCGTCTCTCTAACCCTAGCCCTCAACATAACCCTAACCCTAGGTCCAATCGTAACCCTAACCCGATCTCTAAACCTAGCCCTCAACATAACCCTAAACCTAGGTCCAATCGTAACCCTAACCGTCTCTCTGACCCTAGCCCTCTACATATCCCTAACCCTAGGTCCAATCCTAACCCTAACCGGATCTCTAACCCTAGCTCTCAACATAACCCTAACCCTAGGTCCAATCGTAACCCTAACCGGATCTCTAACCCTAGCCCTCAACATAACCCTAACCCAAGGTCCAATCGTAACCCTCACCGGATCTCTAACCCTAGCCCTCAACATAACCCTAACCCTAGGTCCAATCGTAACCCTAACCGAGTCTCTAACCCTACCCCTCAACATAACCCTAAACCTAGGTCCAATCGTAACGTAACCGGATCTCTAACCCTAGCCCTCAACATAACCCTAACCCTAGGTCCAATCGTAACCCTAACCGTCTCTCTAACCCTAGCCCTCAACATAACCCTAACCCTAGATCCAATCGTGACCCTAACCGGATCTCTAACCCTACCCCTAACATAACCCTAACCGTAGGTCCAATCGTGACCCTAACCGTCTCTCTAACCCTAGCCCTCAACATAACCTTAACCCTAGGTCCAATCTGAACCCTAACCGTCTCTCTAACCCTAGCCCTCAACATAACCCTAACCCTAGGTCCAATCCTAACCCTAACCGGATCTCTAACCCTAGCCCTCAACATAACCCTAACCCTAGGTCCAATCGTAACCCTAACTGGATCTCTAACACTAGCCCTCAACATAACCCTAACCCTAGGTCCAATCGAAACCCTAAACGGATCTCTAACCCTAGCCCTCAACATAACCCTAACCCTACGTCCAATCGTAACCCTAACCGGATCTCTAACCCTAGCCCTCAACATAACCCTAACACTAGGTCCAGTCGTAAACCTAACCGGATCTCTAAACCTAGCCCTCAACATAACCCTAACCTTAGGTCCAATCGTATCCCTAACCGGGTCTCTAACCCTAGCCCTCAACATAACCCTAACCCTAGGTCCAACCGTAACCCTTACCGGATCTCTAACCCTAGCCCTCAACATAACCCTAACCCTAGGTCCAATCGTAACCCTAACCGGGTCTCTAACCCTAGCCTTCAACATAACCCTAACCCTAGGTCCAATCGTAACCCTAACCGTATCTCTAACCCTAGCCCTCAACATAACCCTAAACCTAGGTCCAATCGTAACGTAACCGGATCTCTAACCCTAGCCCTCAACATAACCCTAACCCTAGGTCCAATCGTGACCCTAACCGGATCTCTAAGCCTAGCCCTCAACGTAACCCTAACCCTAGGCCCAATCGTGACCCTAACCGGATCTCTAACCCTAGCCCTCAACATAACCCTAACCCTAGGTTCAATCGTGATCCTAACAGGATCTCTAACCCTAGCCCTCAACATAACGCTAAACCTAGGTCCAATCGTAACCCTAACCGTCTCTCTAACCCTAGCCCTCAACATAACCCTAATTTAGGTCCGATCGTAACCCTAACCGTCTCTCTGACCCTAGCCCTCAACAAATCCCTAACCCTAGGTCCAATCGTAACCCTAACCGGATCTATAAACCTAGCCCTCAACATAACACTAACCCTAGGTCCAATCGTGACCCTAACCGGATCTCTAACCCTTAGCCCTCAACATAACCCTAACCGTAGGTCCAATCGTGACCCTAACCGTCTCTCTAACCCTAGCCCTCAACATAACCCTAACCCTAGGTCCAATCTGAACCCTAACCGTCTCTGTAACCCTAGCCCTCAACATAACCCTAACCCTAGGTCCAATCGTGACCCTAACCGGATCTCTAACCCTAGCCTTCAACATAACCCTAACCCTAGGTCCAATCGAAACCCTAACCGGATCTCTAAACCTAGCCCTCAAAATAACCCTAACCCTAGGACCAATCTTAACCCTAACCGGATCTCTAACCCTAGCCCTCAACATAACCCTAACCCTAGGTCCAATCGTAACCCTAACCAGATCTCTAACCCTAGCCCTCAACATAACCCTAACCCTAGGTCCAATCGTAACCCTAACCGGATCTCTAACCCTAGCCCTCAACAAAACCCTAACCCTAGGTCCAATCGTAACCCTAACTGTCTCTCTAACCTTAGCCCTCAATATAACCCTAACCCTAGGCCCAATCGTGACCCTAACCGGATCTCTAACACTAGCCCTCAACATAACCCTAACCCTAGGTTCAATCGTGATCCTAACCAGGTCTCTAACCCTAGCCCTCAACATAACGCTAAACCTAGGTCCAATCGTAACCCTAACCGTCTCTCTAACCATAGCCCTCAACATAACCCTAACCCTAGGTCCGATCGTAATCCTAACCGTCTCTCTGAACCTAGCCCTCAACAAATCCCTAACCCTAGGTCCAATCGTAACCCTAACCGGATCTATAAACCTAGCCCTCAACATAACCCTAACCCTAGGTCCAGTCGTGACCCTAACCGGATCTCTAACCCTAGCCTTCAACATAACCCTAACCGTAGGTCCAATCGTGACCCTAACCGTCTCTCTAACCCTAGCCCTCAACATAACCCTAACCCTAGGTCCAATCTGAACCCTAACCGTCTCTCTAACCCTAGCCCTCAACATAACCCTAACCCTAGGTCCAATCGTAACCCTAACCGAATCTCTAACCCTAGCCCTCAACATAACCCTAACCCTAGGTCCAATCGTAACCCTAACGGGATCTCTAACCCTAGCCCTCAACATAACCCTCACTCTAGGTCCAATCGTGACCCTAACCGGATCTCTAAGCCTAGCCCTCAACATAACCCTAACCCTAGGTCCAATCGTAACCCTAACCGGATCTCTAACCCTAGCCCTCAACATAATCCTAACCAAAGGTCCAATCGTAACCCTAACCGGATCTCTAACCCTAGCCCTCAACATAACCCTAAACCTAGGTCCAATCGTAACCCTAACGGGATCTCTAACCCTAGCCCTCAACATAACCCTCACTCTAGGTCCAATCGTGACCCTTACCGGATCTCTAAGCCTAGCCCTCAACATAACCCTAACCCTAGGTCCAATCGTAACCCTAACCGGATCTCTAACCCTAGCCCTCAACATAACCCTAACCCAAGGTCCAATCGTAACCCTAACCGGATCTCTAACCCTAGCCCTCAACATAACCCTAACCCTAGGTCCAATCGTAACCCTAACCGTCTCTCTGACCCTAGCCCTCAACATATCCCTAACCCTAGGTCCAATCCTAACCCTAACCGGATCTCTAACCCTAGCCCTGAACATAACCCTAACCCTAGGTCCAATCGTGACCGTAACCGGATGTCTAACCCTAGCCCTCAACATAACCCTAACCCTAGGTTCAATCGTGACCCTAACCGGATCTCTAACCCTAGCCCTCAACATAACGCTAAACCTATGTCCAATCGTAACCCTAACCGTCTCTCTAACCCTAGCCCTCAACATAACCCTAACCCTAGGTCCAATCGTAACCCTAACCCGATCTCTAAACCTAGCCCTCAACATAACCCTAAACCTAGGTCCAATCGTAACCCTAACCGTCTCTCTGACCCTAGCCCTCTACATATCCCTAACCCTAGGTCCAATCCTAACCCTAACCGGATCTCTAACCCTAGCTCTCAACATAACCCTAACCCTAGGTCCAATCGTAACCCTAACCGGATCTCTAACCCTAGCCCTCAACATAACCCTAACCCAAGGTCCAATCGTAACCCTCACCGGATCTCTAACCCTAGCCCTCAACATAACCCTAACCCTAGGTCCAATCGTAACCCTAACCGAGTCTCTAACCCTACCCCTCAACATAACCCTAAACCTAGGTCCAATCGTAACGTAACCGGATCTCTAACCCTAGCCCTCAACATAACCCTAACCCTAGGTCCAATCGTAACCCTAACCGTCTCTCTAACCCTAGCCCTCAACATAACCCTAACCCTAGATCCAATCGTGACCCTAACCGGATCTCTAACCCTACCCCTAACATAACCCTAACCGTAGGTCCAATCGTGACCCTAACCGTCTCTCTAACCCTAGCCCTCAACATAACCTTAACCCTAGGTCCAATCTGAACCCTAACCGTCTCTCTAACCCTAGCCCTCAACATAACCCTAACCCTAGGTCCAATCCTAACCCTAACCGGATCTCTAACCCTAGCCCTCAACATAACCCTAACCCTAGGTCCAATCGTAACCCTAACTGGATCTCTAACACTAGCCCTCAACATAACCCTAACCCTAGGTCCAATCGAAACCCTAAACGGATCTCTAACCCTAGCCCTCAACATAACCCTAACCCTACGTCCAATCGTAACCCTAACCGGATCTCTAACCCTAGCCCTCAACATAACCCTAACACTAGGTCCAGTCGTAAACCTAACCGGATCTCTAAACCTAGCCCTCAACATAACCCTAACCTTAGGTCCAATCGTATCCCTAACCGGGTCTCTAACCCTAGCCCTCAACATAACCCTAACCCTAGGTCCAACCGTAACCCTTACCGGATCTCTAACCCTAGCCCTCAACATAACCCTAACCCTAGGTCCAATCGTAACCCTAACCGGGTCTCTAACCCTAGCCTTCAACATAACCCTAACCCTAGGTCCAATCGTAACCCTAACCGTATCTCTAACCCTAGCCCTCAACATAACCCTAAACCTAGGTCCAATCGTAACGTAACCGGATCTCTAACCCTAGCCCTCAACATAACCCTAACCCTAGGTCCAATCGTGACCCTAACCGGATCTCTAAGCCTAGCCCTCAACGTAACCCTAACCCTAGGCCCAATCGTGACCCTAACCGGATCTCTAACCCTAGCCCTCAACATAACCCTAACCCTAGGTTCAATCGTGATCCTAACAGGATCTCTAACCCTAGCCCTCAACATAACGCTAAACCTAGGTCCAATCGTAACCCTAACCGTCTCTCTAACCCTAGCCCTCAACATAACCCTAATTTAGGTCCGATCGTAACCCTAACCGTCTCTCTGACCCTAGCCCTCAACAAATCCCTAACCCTAGGTCCAATCGTAACCCTAACCGGATCTATAAACCTAGCCCTCAACATAACACTAACCCTAGGTCCAATCGTGACCCTAACCGGATCTCTAACCCTTAGCCCTCAACATAACCCTAACCGTAGGTCCAATCGTGACCCTAACCGTCTCTCTAACCCTAGCCCTCAACATAACCCTAACCCTAGGTCCAATCTGAACCCTAACCGTCTCTGTAACCCTAGCCCTCAACATAACCCTAACCCTAGGTCCAATTGTAACCCTAACGGGATCTCTAACCCTAGCCCTGAACATAACCCTCACCCTAGGTCCAATCGTGACCCTAACCGGATCTCTAAGCCTAGCCCTCAACATAACCCTAACCCTAGGTCCAATCGTGACCCTAACCGGATCTCTAACCCTAGCCCTCAACATAACCCTAACCCTAGGTTCAATCGTGACCCTAACCGGATCTCTAACCCTAGCCCTCAACATAACGCTAAACCTAGCTCCAATCGTAACCCTAACCGTCTCTCTAACCCTAGACCTCAACATAACCCTAACCCTAGATCCAATCGTAACCCTAACCGGATCTCTAACCCTAGCCCTCAACATAACCCTAACCCTAGGTCCAATCGTAACCCTAACCGTCTCTCTAACCCTAGCCCTCAACATAACCCTAACCCTAGATCCAATCGTGACCCTAACCGGATCTCTAACCCTACCCTTAACATAACCCTAACCGTAGGTCCAATCGTGACCCTAACCGTCTCTCTAACCCTAGCCCTCAACATAACCTTAACCCTAGGTCCAATCTGAACCCTAACCGTCTCTCTAACCCTAGCCCTCAACATAACCCTAACCCTAGGTCCAATCCTAACCCTAACCGGATCTCTAACCCTAGCCCTCAACATAACCCTAACCCTAGGTCCAATCGTAACCCTAACTGGATCTCTAACACTAGCCCTCAACATAACCCTAACCCTAGGTCCAATCGTAACCCTAACCGTCTCTCTGACACTAGCCCTCCACATATCCCTAACCCTAGGTCCAATCCTAACCCTAACCGGATCTCTAACCCTAGCCCTGAACATAACCCTAACCCTAGGTCCAATCGTGACCCTAACCGGATGTCTAACCCTAGCCCTCAACATAACCCTAACCCTAGGTTCAATCGTGACCCTAACCGGATCTCTAACCCTAGCCCTCAACATAACGCTAAACCTAGGTCCAATCGTAACCCTAACCGTCTCTCTAACCCTAGCCCTCAACATAACCCTAACCCTAGGTCCAATTGTAACCCTAACCCGATCTCTAAACCTAGCCCTCAACATAACCCTAACCCTAGGTCCAATCGTAACCCTAACCGTCTCTCTGACCCTAGCCCTCTACATATCCCTAACCCTAGGTACAATCCTAACCCTAACCGGATCTCTAACCCTAGCTCTCAACATAACCCTAACCCTAGGTCCAATCGTAACCCTAACCGGATCTCTAACCCTAGCCCTCAACATAACCCTAACCCAAGGTCCAATCGTAACCCTAACCGGATCTCTAACCCTGGCCCTCAACATAACCCTAACCCTAGGTCCAGTCGTAACCCTAACCGGATCTCTAAACCTAGCCCTCAACATAACCCTAAGCTTAGGTCCAATCGTATCCCTAACCGGGTCTCTAACCCTAGCCCTCAACATTACCCTAACCCTAGGTCCAACCGTAACCCTAACCGGATCTCTAACCCTAGCCCTCAACATAACCCTAACCCTAGGTCCAATCGTAACCCTAACCGGATCTCTAACCCTAGCCCTCAACATAACCCTAACCCTAGGTCCTATCGTAACCCTAACCGTCTCTCTAACCCTAGCCCTCAACATAACCCTAACCGTAGGTCCAATCGTGACCTTAACCGTCTCTCTAACCCTAGCCCTCAACATAACCCTAACCCTAGGTCCAATCTGAACCCTAACCGTCTCTCTAACCCTAGCCCTCAACATAACCCTAACCCTAGGTCCAATCGTAACCCTAACCGGATCTCTAACCCTAGCCCTCAACATAACCCTAAACCTAGGTCCAATCGTAACCCTAACGGGATCTCTAACCCTAGCCCTCAACATAACCCTCACTCTAGGTCCAATCGTGACCCTAACCGGATCTCTAAGCCTAGCCCTCAACATAACCCTAACCCTAGGTCCAATCGTAACCCTAACCGTCTCTCTGACACTAGCCCTCCACATATCCCTAACCCTAGGTCCAATCCTAACCCTAACCGGATCTCTAACCCTAGCCCTGAACATAACCCTAACCCTAGGTCCAATCGTGACCCTAACCGGATGTCTAACCCTAGCCCTCAACATAACCCTAACCCTAGGTTCAATCGTGACCCTAACCGGATCTCTAACCCTAGCCCTCAACATAACCCTAACCCTAGGTCCAATCGTAACCCTAACCCGATCTCTAAACCTAGCCCTCAACATAACCCTAACCCTAGGGACAATCGTAACCCTAACCGTCTCTCTGACCCTAGCCCTCTACATATCCCTAACCCTAGGTCCAATCCTAACCCTAACCGGATCTCTAACCCTAGCTCTCAACATAACCCTAACCCTAGGTCCAATCGTAACCCTAACCGGATCTCTAACCCTAGCCCTCAACATAACCCTAACCCAAGGTCCAATCGTAACCCTAACCGGATCTCTAACCCTAGCCCTCAACATAACCCTAACCCTAGGTCCAGTCGTAACCCTAACCGGATCTCTAAACCTAGCCCTCAACATAACCCTAACCTTAGGTCCAATCGTATCCCTAACCGGGTCTCTAACCCTAGCCCTCAACATTACCCTAACCCTAGGTCCAACCGTAACCCTAACCGGATCTCTAACCCTAGCCCTCAACATAACCCTAACCCTAGGTCCAATCGTAACCCTAACCGGATCTCTAACCCTAGCCCTCAACATAACCCTAACCCTAGGTCCAATCGTAACCCTAACCGTCTCTCTAACCCTAGCCCTCAACATAACCCTAACCCTAGATCCAATCGTGACCCTAACCGGATCTCTAACCCTACCCCTAACATAACCCTAACCGTAGGTCCAATCGTGACCCTAACCGTCTCTCTAACCCTAGCCCTCAACATAACCTTAACCCTAGGTCCAATCTGAACCCTAACCGTCTCTCTAACCCTAGCCCTCAACATAACCCTAACCCTAGGTCCAATCCTAACCCTAACCGGATCTCTAACCCTAGCCTTCAACATAACCCTAACCCTAGGTCCAATCTGAACCCTAACCGTCTCTCTAACCCTAGCCCTCAACATAACCCTAATCCTAAGTCCAATTGTAACCCTAACGGGATCTCTAACCCTAGCCCTCAACATAACCCTCACCCTAGGTCCAATCGTGACCCTAACCGGATCTCTAAGCCTAGCCCTCAACATAACCCTAACCCTAGGTCCAATCGTAACCCTAACCGGATCTCTAACCCTAGTCCTCAACATAACCCTAACCCAAGGTCCAATCGTAACCCTAACCGGATCTCTAACCCTAGCCCTCAACATAACCCTAACCCTAGGTCCAATCGTAACCCTAACCCTCTCTCTGACCCTAGCCCTCAACATATCCCTAACCCTAGGTCCAATCCTAACCCTAACCGGATCTCTAACCCTAGCCCTGAACATAACCCTAACCCTAGGTCCAATCGTGACCCTAACCGGATGTCTAACCCTAGCCCTCAACATAACCCTAACCCTAGGTTCAATCGTGACCCTAACCGGATCTCTAACCCTAGCCCTCAACATAACGCTAAACCTAGGTCCAATTGTTACCCTAACCGTCTCTCTAACCCTAGCCCTAAACATAACCCCAACCCTAGGTCCAATCGTAACCCTAACCCGATCTCTAAACCTAGCCCTCAACATAACCCTAACCTTAGGTCCAATCGTATCCCTAACCGGGTCTCTAACCCTAGCCCTCAACATTACCCTAACCCTAGGTCCAACCGTAACCCTAACCGGATCTCTAACCCTAGCCCTCAACATAACCCTAACCCTAGGTCCAATCGTGACCCTAACCGTATCTCTAACCCTAGCCCTCAACATAACCCTAACCCTAGGTCCAATCGTGACCCTAACTGGATCTCTAACCCTAGCCCTCTACATAACCCTAACCTTAGGTCCAATCGTATCCCTAACCGGGTCTCTAACCCTAGCCCTCAACATTACCCTAACCCTAGGTCCAACCGTAACCCTAACCGGATCTCTAACCCTAGCCCTCAACATAACCCTAACCCTAGGTCCAATCGTGACCCTAACCGTATCTCTAACCCTAGCCCTCAACATAACCCTAACCCTAGGTCCAATCGTAACCCTAACCGGATCTCTAACCCTAGCCATCAACATCACCATAACCCTAGGTCCAATCGTAACCCTAACCGGATCTCTAACCCTAGCCATCAACATCACCATAACCCTAGGTCCAATCGTAACCCTAACCGGATCTCTAACCCTAGCCCTCAACATCACCCTAAGCCTAGGTCCAATCGTAACCCTAACCGGATCTCTAACCCTAGCCGTCAACATAACCCTAACCCTAGGTCCAATCGTGACCCTAACCGGATCTCTAACCCTAGCCCTCAACATAACCCTAACCCTAGGTGCAATCGTAACCCTAACCGGATCTCTAACCGTAGCCCTCAAATTAACCCTAACCCTAGGTCCAATCGTAACCCTAACCGGATCTCTAACCCTAGCCCTCAACATAACCCTAACCCTGGGACCAATCGTAACCCTAACCGGATCTCTAACCCTAGCCATCAACCTCACCATAACTCTAGGTCCAATCGTAACCCTAACCGGATCTCTAACCCTAGCCCTCAACATCACCCTAACCCTAGGTCCAATCGTAACCCTAACCGGATCTCTAATCGTAGCCGTCAACATAAACCTAACCCTAGGTCCAAACGTGACCCTAACCGGATCTCTAACCCGAGCCCTGAACATAACCCTAACCTAGGTCCAATCGTGGCCCTAACCGGATCTCTAACCCTAGCCCTCAACCTAACGCTAAACCTAGGTCCAATCGTTACCCTAACCGGATCTCTAAGCCTAGCCCTCAACATAACCCTAACCCTAGGTCCAATCGTAACCCTAACCGGATCTCTAACCCTAGTCCTCAACATAACCCTAACCCAAGGTCCAATCGTAACCCTAACCGGATCTCTAACCCTAGCCCTCAACATAACCCTAACCCTAGGTCCAATCGTAACCCTAACCCTCTCTCTGACCCTAGCCCTCAACATATCCCTAACCCTAGGTCCAATCCTAACCCTAACCGGATCTCTAACCCTAGCCCTGAACATAACCCTAACCCTAGGTCCAATCGTGACCCTAACCGGATGTCTAAACCTAGCCCTCAACATAACCCTAACCCTAGGTTCAATCGTGACCCTAACCGGATCTCTAACCCTAGCCCTCAACATAACGCTAAACCTAGGTCCAATCGTAACCCTAACCGTCTCTCTAACCCTAGCCCTCAACATAACCCTAACCCTAGGTCCAATCGTAACCCTAACCCGATCTCTAAACCTAGCCCTCAACATAACCCTAAACCTAGGTCCAATCGTAACCCTAACCGTCTCTCTGACCCTAGCCCTCTACATATCCCTAACCCTAGGTCCAATCCTAACCCTAACCGGATCTCTAACCCTAGCTCTCAACATAACCCTAACCCTAGGTCCAATCGTAACCCTAACCGGATCTCTAACCCTAGCCCTCAACATAACCCTAACCCAAGGTCCAATCGTAACCCTCACCGGATCTCTAACCCTAGCCCTCAACATAACCCTAACCCTAGGTCCAGTCGTAACCCTAACCGGATCTCTAAACCTAGCCCTCAACATAACCCTAACCTTAGGTCCAATCGTATCCCTAACCGGGTCTCTAACCCTAGCCCTCAACATTACCCTAACCCTAGGTCCAACCGTAACCCTAACCGGATCTCTAACCCTAGCCCTCAACATAACCCTAACCCTAGGTCCAATCGTAACCCTAACCGGATCTCTAACCCTAGCCCTCAACATAACCCTAACCCTAGGTCCAATCGTAACCCTAACCGTCTCTCTAACCCTAGCCCTCAACATAACCCTAACCCTAGATCCAATCGTGACCCTAACCGGATCTCTAATCCTACCCCTAACATAACCCTAACCGTAGGTCCAATCGTGACCCTAACCGTCTCTCTAACCCTAGCCCTCAACATAACCTTAACCCTAGGTCCAATCTGAACCCTAACCGTCTCTCTACGCCTAGCCCTCAACATAACCCTAACCCTAGGTCCAATCCTAACCCTAACCGGATCTCTAACCCTAGCCCTCAACATAACCCTAACCCTAGGTCCAATCGTAACCCTAACCGGATCTCTAACCCTAGCCCTCAACATAACCCTAACCCTAGGTCCAATCGTAACCCTAAACGGATCTCTAACCCTAGCCCTCAACATAACCCTAACCCTACGTCCAATCGTAACCCTAACTGGATCTCTAACCCTAGCCCTCAACATAACCCTAACACTAGGTCCAGTCGTAAACCTAACCGGATCTCTAAACCTAGCCCTCAACATAACCCTAACCCTAGGTCCAATCGTGACCCTAACCGGATCTCTAACCCTAGCCCTCAACATAACCCTAACCCTAGGTTCAATCGTGACCCTAACCGGATCTCTAACCCTAGCCCTCAACATAACGCTAAACCTAGCTCCAATCGTAACCCTAACCGTCTCTCTAACCCTAGACCTCAACATAACCCTAACCCTAGGTCCAATCGTAACCCTAACCGTCTCTCTGACCCTAGCCCTCAACATATCCCTAACCCTAGGTCCAATCGTAACCCTAACCGGATCTCTAAACCTAGCCCTCAACATAACCCTAACCCAAGGTCCAATCGTAACCCTAACCGGATCTATAAACCTAGCCCTCAACATAACACTAACCCTAGGTCCAATCGTGACCCTAACCGTCTCTCTAACCCTAGCCCTCAACATAACCCTAACCCTAGGTCCAATCTGAACCCTAACCGTCTCTCTAACCCTAGCCCTCAACATAACCCTAACCCTAGGTCCAATTGTAACCCTAACGGGATCTCTAACCCTAGCCCTCAACATAACCCTCACCCTAGGTCCAATCGTGACCCTAACCGGATCTCTAAGCCTAGCCCTCAACATAACCCTAACCCTAGGTCCAATCGTAACCCTAACCGGATCTCTAACCCTAGTCCTCAACATAACCCTAACCCAAGGTCCAATCGTAACCCTAACCGGATCTCTAACCCTAGCCCTCAACATAACCCTAACCCTAGGTCCAATCGTAACCCTAACCCTCTCTCTGACCCTAGCCCTCAACATATCCCTAACCCTAGGTCCAATCCTAACCCTAACCGGATCTCTAACCCTAGCCCTGAACATAACCCTAACCCTAGGTCCAATCGTGACCCTAACCGGATGTCTAACCCTAGCCCTCAACATAACCCTAACCCTAGGTTCAATCGTGACCCTAACCGGATCTCTAACCCTAGCCCTCAACATAACGCTAAACCTAGTTCCAATTGTTACCCTAACCGTCTCTCTAACCCTAGCCCTAAACATAACCCTAACCCTAGGTCCAATCGTAACCCTAACCCGATCTCTAAACCTAGCCCTCAACATAACCCTAACCTTAGGTCCAATCGTATCCCTAACCGGGTCTCTAACCCTAGCCCTCAACATTACCCTAACCCTAGGTCCAACCGTAACCCTAACCGGATCTCTAACCCTAGCCCTCAACATAACCCTAACCCTAGGTCCAATCGTGACCCTAACCGTATCTCTAACCCTAGCCCTCAACATAACCCTAACCCTAGGTCCAATCGTGACCCTAACTGGATCTCTAACCCTAGCCCTCTACATAACCCTAACCTTAGGTCCAATCGTATCCCTAACCGGGTCTCTAACCCTAGCCCTCAACATTACCCTAACCCTAGGTCCAACCGTAACCCTAACCGGATCTCTAACCCTAGCCCTCAACATAACCCTAACCCTAGGTCCAATCGTGACCCTAACCGTATCTCTAACCCTAGCCCTCAACATAACCCTAACCCTAGGTCCAATCGTAACCCTAACCGGATCTCTAACCCTAGCCCTCAACATAACCCTAACCCTAGGTGCAATCGTAACCCTAACCGGATCTCTAACCGTAGCCCTCAAATTAACCCTAACCCTAGGTCCAATCGTAACCCTAACCGGATCTCTAACCCTAGCCCTCAACATAACCCTAACCCTGGGACCAATCGTAACCCTAACCGGATCTCTAACCCTAGCCATCAACCTCACCATAACTCTAGGTCCAATCGTAACCCTAACCGGATCTCTAACCCTAGCCCTCAACATCACCCTAACCCTAGGTCCAATCGTAACCCTAACCGGATCTCTAATCGTAGCCGTCAACATAAACCTAACCCTAGGTCCAAACGTGACCCTAACCGGATCTCTAACCCGAGCCCTGAACATAACCCTAACCTAGGTCCAATTGTGGCCCTAACCGGATCTCTAACCCTAGCCCTCAACATAACGCTAAACCTAGGTCCAATTGTTACCCTAACCGGATCTCTAAGCCTAGCCCTCAACATAACCCTAACCCTAGGTCCAATCGTAACCCTAACCGGATCTCTAACCCTAGTCCTCAACATAACCCTAACCCAAGGTCCAATCGTAACCCTAACCGGATCTCTAACCCTAGCCCTCAACATAACCCTAACCCTAGGTCCAATCGTAACCCTAACCCTCTCTCTGACCCTAGCCCTCAACATATCCCTAACCCTAGGTCCAATCCTAACCCTAACCGGATCTCTAACCCTAGCCCTGAACATAACCCTAACCCTAGGTCCAATCGTGACCCTAACCGGATGTCTAACCCTAGCCCTCAACATAACCCTAACCCTAGGTTCAATCGTGACCCTAACCGGATCTCTAACCCTAGCCCTCAACATAACGCTAAACCTAGGTCCAATCGTAACCCTAACCGTCTCTCTAACCCTAGCCCTCAACATAACCCTAACCCTAGGTCCAATCGTAACCCTAACCCGATCTCTAAACCTAGCCCTCAACATAACCCTAACCCTAGGTCCAATCGTAACCCTAACCGTCTCTCTGACCCTAGCCCTCTACATATCCCTAACCCTAGGTCCAATCCTAACCCTAACCGGATCTCTAACCCTAGCTCTCAACATAACCCTAACCCTAGGTCCAATCGTAACCCTAACCGGATCTCTAACCCTAGCCCTCAACATAACCCTAACCCAAGGTCCAATCGTAACCCTAACCGGATCTCTAACCCTAGCCCTCAACATAACCCTAACCCTAGGTCCAGTCGTAACCCTAACCGGATCTCTAAACCTAGCCCTCAACATAACCCTAACCTTAGGGCCAATCGTATCCCTAACCGGGTCTCTAACCCTAGCCCTCAACATTACCCTAACCCTAGGTCCAACCGTAACCCTAACCGGATCTCTAACCCTAGCCCTCAACATAACCCTAACCCTAGGTCCAATCGTAACCCTAACCGGATCTCTAACCCTAGCCCTCAACATAACCCTAACCCTAGGTCCAATCGTAACCCTAACCGTCTCTCTAACCCTAGCCCTCAACATAACCCTAACCCTAGATCCAATCGTGACCCTAACCGGATCTCTAACCCTACCCCTAACATAACCCTAACCGTAGGTCCAATCGTGACCCTAACCGTCTCTCTAACCCTAGCCCTCAACATAACCTTAACCCTAGGTCCAATCTCAACCCTAACCGTCTCTCTAACCCTAGCCCTCAACATAACCCTAACCCTAGGTCCAATCCTAACCCTAACCGGATCTCTAACCCTCGCCCTCAACATAACCCTAACCCTAGGTCCAATCGTAACCCTAACCGGATCTCTAACCCTAGCCCTCAACATAACCCTAACCCTAGGTCCAATCGTAACCCTAAACGGATCTCTAACCCTAGCCCTCAACATAACCCTAACCCTACGTCCAATCGTAACCATAACCGGATCTCCAACCCTAGCCCTCAACATAACCCTAACACTAGGTCCAGTCGTAAACCTAAACGGATCTCTAAACCTAGCCCTCAACATAACCCTAACCTTAGGTCCAATCGTATCCCTAACTGGGTCTCTAACCCTAGCCCTCAACATAACCCTAACCCTAGGTCCAACCGTAACCCTAACCGGATCTCTAACCCTACCCCTCAACATAACCATAACCCTAGGTCCAATCGTAACCCTAACCGGGTCTCTAACCCTAGCCTTCAACATAACCCTAACCCTAGGTCCAATCGTAACCCTAACCGTATCTCTAACCCTAGCCCTCAACATAACCCTAAACCTAGGTCCAATCGTAACGTAACCGGATCTCTAAACCTAGCCCTCAACATAACCCTAACCTTAGGTCCAATCGTATCCCTAACCGGGTCTCTAACCCTAGCCCTCAACATAACCCTAACCTTAGGTCCAATCGTATCCCTAACCGGGTCTCTAACCCTAGCCCTCAACATAACCCTAACCCTAGGTCCAACCGTAACCCTAACCGGATCTCTAACCCTACCCCTCAACATAACCCTAACCCTAGGTCCAATCGTAACCCTAACCGGGTCTCTAACCCTAGCCTTCAACATAACCCTAACCCTAGGTCCAATCGTAACCCTAACGGGATCTCTAACCCTAGCCCTCAACATAACCCTCACTCTAGGTCCAATCGTGACCCTAACCGGATCTCTAAGCCTAGCCCTCAACATAACCCTAACCCTAGGTCCAATCGTAACCCTAACCGGATCTCTAACCCTAGCCCTCAACATAATCCTAACCAAAGGTCCAATCGTAACCCTAACCGGATCTCTAACCCTAGCCCTCAACATAACCCTAACCCTAGGTCCAATCGTAACCCTAACCGTCTCTCTGACCCTAGCCCTCAACATATCCCTAACCCTAGGTCCAATCCTAACCCTAACCGGATCTCTAACCCTAGACCTGAACATAACCCTAACCCTAGGTCCAATCGTGACCCTAACCGGATGTCTAACCCTAGCCCTCAACATAACCCTAACCCTAGGTTCAATCGTGACCCTAACCGGATCTCTAACCCTAGCCCTCAACATAACGCTAAACCTAGGTCCAATCGGAACCCTAACCGTCTCTCTAACCCTAGCGCTCAACATAACATTAACCTTAGGTCCAATCGTAACCCTAACCCGATCTCTAAACCTAGCCCTCAACATAACCCTAACCCTAGGTCCAATCGTAACCCTAACCGTCTCTCTGACCCTAGCCCTCTACATATCCCTAACCCTAGGTCCAATCCTAACCCTAACCGGATCTCTAACCCTAGCTCTCAACATAACCCTAACCCTAGGTCCAATCGTAACCCTAACCGGATCTCTAACCCTAGCCCTCAACATAACCCTAACCCAAGGTCCAATCGTAACCCTAACCGGATCTCTAACCCTAGCCCTCCACATAACCCTAACCCTAGGTCCAGTCGTAACCCTAACCGGATCTCTAAACCTAGCCCTCAACATAACCCTAACCTTAGGTCCAATCGTATCCCTAACCCGGTCTCTAACCCTAGCCCTCAACATTCCCCTAACCCTAGGTCCAACCGTAACCCTAACCGGATCTCTAACCCTAGCCCTCAACATAACCCTAACCCTAGGTCCAATCGTAACGCTAACCGGATCTCTAACCCTAGCCTTCAACATAACCCTAACCCTAGGTCCAATCGTAACCCTAACCGTCTTTCTAACCCTAGCCCTCAACATAACCCTAACCGTAGGTCCAATCTTGACCCTAACCGTCTCTCTAACCCTAGCCCTCAACATAACCCTAACCCTAGGTCCAATCTGAACCCTAACCGTCTCTCTAACCCTAGCCCTCAACATAACCCTAACCCTAGGTCCTATCGTAACCCTAACCGGATCTCTAACCCTAGCCCTCAACATAACCCTAAACCTAGGTCCAATCGTAACCCTAACGGGATCTCTAACCCTAGCCCTCAACATAACCCTCACTCTAGGTCCAATCGTGACCCTTACCGGATCTCTAAGCCTAGCCCTCAACATAACCCTAACCCTAGGTCCAATCGTAACCCTAACCGGATCTCTAACCCTAGCCCTCAACATAACCCTAACCCAAGGTCCAATCGTAACCCTAACCGGATCTCTAACCCTAGCCCTCAACATAACCCTAACCCTAGGTCCAATCGTAACCCTAACCGTCTCTCTGACCCTAGCCCTCAACATATCCCTAACCCTCGGTCCAATCCTAACCCTAACCGGATCTCTAACCCTAGCCCTGAACATAACCCTAACCCTAGGTCCAATCGTGACCGTAACCGGATGTCTAACCCTAGCCCTCAACATAACCCTAACCCTAGGTTCAATCGTGACCCTAACCGGATCTCTAACCCTAGCCCTCAACATAACGCTAAACCTAGGTCCAATCGTAACCCTAACCGTCTCTCTAACCCTAGCCCTCAACATAACCCTAACCCTAGGTCCAATCGTAACCCTAACCCGATCTCTAAACCTAGCCCTCAACATAACCCTAAACCTAGGTCCAATCGTAACCCTAACCGTCTCTCTGACCCTAGCCCTCTACATATCCCTAACCCTAGGTCCAATCCTAACCCTAACCGGATCTCTAACCCTAGCTCTCAACATAACCCTAACCCTAGGTCCAATCGTAACCCTAACCGGATCTCTAACCCTAGCCCTCAACATAACCCTAACCCAAGGTCCAATCGTAACCCTCACCGGATCTCTAACCCTAGCCCTCAACATAACCCTAACCCTAGGTCCAGTCGTAACCCTAACCGGATCTCTAAACCTAGCCCTCAACATAACCCTAACCTTACGTCCAATCGTATCCCTAACCGGGTCTCTAACCCTAGCCCTCAACATTACCCTAACCCTAGGTCCAACCGTAACCCTAACCGGATCTCTAACCCTAGCCCTCAACATAACCCTAACCCTAGGTCCAATCGTGACCCTAACCGTATCTCTAACCCTAGCCCTCAACATAACCCTAACCCTAGGTCCAATCGTGACCCTAACTGGATCTCTAACCCTAGCCCTCTACATAACCCTAACCTTAGGTCCAATCGTATCCCTAACCGGGTCTCTAACCCTAGCCCTCAACATTACCCTAACCCTAGGTCCAACCGTAACCCTAACCGGATCTTTAACCCTAGCCCTCAACATAACCCTAACCCTAGGTACAATCGTGACCCTAACCGTATCTCTAACCCTAGCCCTCAACATAACCCTAACCCTAGGTCCAATCGTAACCCTAACCGGATCTCTAACCCTAGCCATCAACATCACCATAACCCTAGGTCCAATCGTAACCCTAACCGGATCTCTAACCCTAGCCATCAACATCACCATAACCCTAGGTCCAATCGTAACCCTAACCGGATCTCTAACCCTAGCCCTCAACATCACCCTAAGCCTAGGTCCAATCGTAACCCTAACCGGATCTCTAACCCTAGCCGTCAACATAACCCTAACCCTAGGTCCAATCGTGACCCTAACCGGATCTCTAACCCTAGCCCTCAACATAACCCTAACCCTAGGTGCAATCGTAACCCTAACCGGATCTCTAACCGTAGACCTCAAATTAACCCTAACCCTAGGTCCAATCGTAACCCTAACCGGATCTCTAACCCTAGCCCTCAACATAACCCTAACCCTGGGACCAATCGTAACCCTAACCGGATCTCTAACCCTAGCCATCAACCTCACCATAACTCTAGGTCCAATCGTAACCCTAACCGGATCTCTAACCCTAGCCCTCAACATCACCCTAACCCTAGGTCCAATCGTAACCCTAACCGGATCTCTAATCGTAGCCGTCAACATAAACCTAACCCTAGGTCCAAACGTGACCCTAACCGGATCTCTAACCCGAGCCCTAAACATAACCCTAACCTAGGTCCAATTGTGGCCCTAACCGGATCTCTAACCCTAGCCCTCAACATAACGCTAAACCTAGGTCCAATTGTTACCCTAACCGGATCTCTAAGCCTAGCCCTCAACATAACCCTAACCCTAGGCCCAATCGTAACCCTAACCGGATCTCTAACCCTAGTCCTCAACATAACCCTAACCCAAGGTCCAATCGTAACCCTAACCGGATCTCTAACCCTAGCCCTCAACATAACCCTAACCCTAGGTCCAATCGTAACCCTAACCCTCTCTCTGACCCTAGCCCTCAACATATCCCTAACCCTAGGTCCAATCCTAACCCTAACCGGATCTCTAACCCTAGCCCTGAACATAACCCTAACCCTAGGTCCAATCGTGACCCTAACCGGATGTCTAACCCTAGCCCTCAACATAACACTCACCCTAGGTCCAATCGTGACCCTAACCGGATCTCTAAGCCTAGCCCTCAACATAACCCTAACCCTAGGTCCAATCGTAACCCTAACCGGATCTCTAACCCTAGTCCTCAACATAACCCTAACCCAAGGTCCAATCGTAACCCTAACCGGATCTCTAACCCTAGCCCTCAACATAACCCTAACCCTAGGTCCAATCGTAACCCTAACCCTCTCTCTGACCCTAGCCCTCAACATATCCCTAACCCTAGGTCCAATCCTAACCCTAACCGGATCTCTAACCCTAGCCCTGAACATAACCCTAACCCTAGGTCCAATCGTGACCCTAACCGGATGTCTAACCCTAGCCCTCAACATAACCCTAACCCTAGGTTCAATCGTGACCCTAACCGGATCTCTAACCCTAGCCCTCAACATAACGCTAAACCTAGGTCCAATTGTTACCCTAACCGTCTCTCTAACCCTAGCCCTAAACATAACCCTAACCCTAGGTCCAATCGTAACCCTAACCCGATCTCTAAACCTAGCCCTCAACATAACCCTAACCCTAGGTCCAATCGTAACCCTAACCGTCTCTCTAACCCTAGACCTCAACATAACCCTAACCCTAGGTCCAATCGTAACCCTAACCGTCTCTCTGACCCTAGCCCTCAACATATCCCTAACCCTAGGTCCAATCGTAACCCTAACCGGATCTCTAAACCTAGCCCTCAACATAACCCTATCCCAAGGTCCAATCGTAACCCTAACCGGATCTATAAACCTAGCCCTCAACATAACACTAACCCTTGGTCCAATCGTGACCCTAACCAGATCTCTAACCCTAGCCCTCAACATAACCCTAACCGTAGGTCCAATCGTGACCCTAACCGTCTCTCTAACCCTAGCCCTCAACATAACCCTAACCCTAGGTCCAATCTGAACCCTAACCGTCTCTCTAACCCTAGCCCTCAACATAACCCTAACCCTAGGTCCAATTGTAACCCTAACGGGATCTCTAACCCTAGCCCTCAACATAACCCTCACCCTAGGTCCAATCGTGACCCTAACCGGATCTCTAAGCCTAGCCCTCAACATAACCCTAACCCTAGGTCCAATCGTAACCCTAACCGGATCTCTAACCCTAGTCCTCAACATAACCCTAACCCAAGGTCCAATCGTAACCCTAACCGGATCTCTAACCCTAGCCCTCAACATAACCCTAACCCTAGGTCCAATCGTAACCCTAACCCTCTCTCTGACCCTAGCCCTCAACATATCCCTAACCCTAGGTCCAATCCTAACCCTAACCGGATCTCTAACCCTAGCCCTGAACATAACCCTAACCCTAGGTCCAATCGTGACCCTAACCGGATGTCTAACCCTAGCCCTCAACATAACCCTAACCCTAGGTTCAATCGTGACCCTAACCGGATCTCTAACCCTAGCCCTCAACATAACGCTAAACCTAGGTCCAATTGTTACCCTAACCGTCTCTCTAACCCTAGCCCTAAACATAACCCTAACCCTAGGTCCAATCGTAACCCTAACCCGATCTCTAAACCTAGCCCTCAACATAACCCTAACCCTAGGTCCAATCGTAACCCTAACCGTCTCTCTGACCCTAGCCCTCTACATATCCCTAACCCTAGGTCCAATCCTAACCCTAACCGGATCTCTAACCCTAGCTCTCAACATAACCCTAACCCTAGGTCCAATCTTAACCCTAACCGGATCTCTAACCCTAGCCCTCAACATAACCCTAACCCAAGGTCCAATCGTAACCCTAACCGGATCTCTAACCTTAGCCCTCAACATAACCCTAACCCTAGGTCCAGTCGTAACCCTAACCGGATCTCTAAACCTAGCCCTCAACATAACCCTAACCTTAGGTCCAATCGTATCCCTAACCGGGTCTCTAACCCTAGCCCTCAACATTACCCTAACCCTAGGTCCAACCGTAAGCCTAACCGGATCTCTAACCCTAGCCCTCAACATAACCCTAACCCTAGGTCCAATCGTGACCCTAACCGTATCTCTAACCCTAGCCCTCAACATAACCGTAACCCTAGGTCCAATCGTGACCCTAACTCGATCTCTAACCCTAGCCCTCTACATAACCCTAACCTTAGGTCCAATCGTATCCCTAACCGGGTCTCTAACCCTAGCCCTCAACATTACCCTAACCCTAGGTCCAACCGTAACCCTAACCGGATCTCTAACCCTAGCCCTCAACATAACCCTAACCCTAGGTCCAATCGTGACCCTAACCGTATCTCTAACCCTAGCCCTCAACATAACCCTAACCCTAGGTCCAATCGTAACCCTAACCGGATCTCTAACCCTAGCCATCAACATCACCATAACCCTAGGTCCAATCGTAACCCTAACCGGATCTCTAACCCTAGCCATCAACATCACCATAACCCTAGGTCCAATCGTAACCCTAACCGGATCTCTAACCCTAGCCCTCAACATCACCCTAAGCCTAGGTCCAATCGTAACCCTAACCGGATCTCTAACCCTAGCCGTCAACATAACCCTAACCCTAGGTCCAATCGTGACCCTAACCGGATCTCTAACCCAAGCCCTCAACATAACCCTAACCCTAGGTGCAATCGTAACCCTAACCGGATCTCTAACCGTAGCCCTCAAATTAACCCTAACCCTAGGTCCAATCGTAACCCTAACCGGATCTCTAACCCTAGCCCTCAACATAACCCTAACCCTGGGACCAATCGTAACCCTAACCGGATCTCTAACCCTAGCCATCAACCTCACCATAACTCTAGGTCCAATCGTAACCCTAACCGGATCTCTAACCCTAGCCCTCAACATCACCCTAACCCTAGGTCCAATCGTAACCCTAACCGGATCTCTAATCGTAGCCGTCAACATAAACCTAACCCTAGGTCCAAACGTGACCCTAACCGGATCTCTAACCCGAGCCCTGAACATAACCCTAACCTAGGTCCAATTGTGGCCCTAACCGGATCTCTAACCCTAGCCCTCAACATAAACCTAACCCTAGGTCCAATCGTGTCCCTAACCGTCTCTCTAACCCTAGCCCTCAACATAACCCTAACCCTAGTTCCAATCGTAACCCTAACCGGATCTCTAACCCTAGCCCTCAACATAACCCTAACCCTAGGTGCAATGGTGACCCTAACCGGATCTCTAACCCTAGCCCTCAACATAACCCTAACCCTAGCTCCAATCGTGACCCTAACCGGATCTCTAACCCTCCCCTCAACATAACCCTAACCCTAGGTCCAATCGTAACCCTAACCGTCTCTCTAACCCTAGCCCTCAACATAACCCTAACCCTAGGTCCAATCGTAACCCTAACCGGATCTCTAACCCTAGCCCTCAACGTAAGCCTAACCCTAGGTCCAATCGTAACCCTAACCGGATCTCTACCCCTAGCCCTCAACATAACCCTAACCCTAGGTCCAATCATAAACCTAAAGGGATCTCTAACCCTAGCCCTCAACATAACCCTAACCCTAGGTCCAATCGTAACCCTAACCGGATCTCTAACCCTAACCCTCAACATAACCCTAACCCTAAGTCCAATCGTAACCCTAACCAGATCTCTAACACTAGCCATCAACATCACCATAACTCTAGGTCCAATCGTAACCCTAACCGGATCTCTACCCTAGCCCTCAACATCACCCTAACCCTAGGTGCAATCGTAACCCTAACCGGATCTCTAACCGTAGCCCTCAAATTAACCCTAACCCTAGGTCCAATCGTAACCCTAACCGGATCTCTAACCCTAGCCCTCAACATAACCCTAACCCTGGGACCAATCGTAACCCTAACCGGATCTCTAACCCTAGCCATCAACCTCACCATAACTCTAGGTCCAATCGTAACCCTAAACGGATCTCTAACCCTAGCCCTCAACATCACCCTAACCCTAGGTCCAATCGTAACCCTAACCGGATCTCTAATCGTAGCCGTCAACATAAACCTAACCCTAGGTCCAAACGTGACCCTAACCGGATCTCTAACCCGAGCCCTGAACATAACCCTAACCTAGGTCCAATTGTGGCCCTAACCGGATCTCTAACCCTAGCCCTCAACATAACGCTAAACCTAGGTCCAATTGTTACCCTAACCGGATCTCTAAGCCTAGCCCTCAACATAACCCTAACCCTAGGTCCAATCGTAACCCTAACCGGATCTCTAACCCTAGTCCTCAACATAACCCTAACCCAAGGTCCAATCGTAACCCTAACCGGATCTCTAACCCTAGCCCTCAACATAACCCTAACCCTAGGTCCAATCGTAACCCTAACCCTCTCTCTGACCCTAGCCCTCAACATATCCCTAACCCTAGGTCCAATCCTAACCCTAACCGGATCTCTAACCCTAGCCCTGAACATAACCCTAACCCTAGGTCCAATCGGGACCCTAACCGGATGTCTAACCCTAGCCCTCAACATAACCCTAACCCTAGGTTCAATCGTGACCCTAACCGGATCTCTAACCCTAGCCCTCAACATAACGCTAAACCTAGGTCCAATTGTTACCCTAACCGTCTCTCTAACCCTAGCCCTAAACATAACCCTAACCCTAGGTCCAATTGTAACCCTAACGGGATCTCTAACCCTAGCCCTCAACATAACCCTCACCCTAGGTCCAATCGTGACCCTAACCGGATCTCTAAGCCTAGCCCTCAACATAACCCTAACCCTAGGTCCAATCGTAACCCTAACCGGATCTCTAACCCTAGTCCTCAACATAACCCTAACCCAAGGTCCAATCGTAACCCTAACCGGATCTCTAACCCTAGCCCTCAACATAACCCTAACCCTAGGTCCAATCGTAACCCTAACCCTCTCTCTGACCCTAGCCCTCAACATATCCCTAACCCTAGGTCCAATCCTAACCCTAACCGGATCTCTAACCCTAGCCCTGAACATAACCCTAACCCTAGGTCCAATCGTGACCCTAACCGGATATCTAACCCTAGCCCTCAACATAACCCTAACCCTAGGTTCAATCGTGACCCTAACCGGATCTCTAACCCTAGCCCTCAACATAACGCTAAACCTAGGTCCAATTGTTACCCTAACCGTCTCTCTAACCCTAGCCCTAAACATAACCCTAACCCTAGGTCCAATCGTAACCCTAACCCGATCTCTAAACCTAGCCCTCAACATAACCCTAACCCTAGGTCCAATCGTAACCCTAACCGTCTCTCTAACCCTAGACCTCAACATAACCCTAACCCTAGGTCCAATCGTAACCCTAACCGTCTCTCTGACCCTAGCCCTCAACATATCCCTAACCCTAGGTCCAATCGTAACCCTAACCGGATCTCTAAACCTAGCCCTCAACATAACCCTATCCCAAGGTCCAATCGTAACCCTAACCGGATCTATAAACCTAGCCCTCAACATAACACTAACCCTAGGTCCAATCGTGACCCTAACCAGATCTCTAACCCTAGCCCTCAACATAACCCTAACCGTAGGTCCAATCGTGACCCTAACCGTCTCTCTAACCCTAGCCCTCAACATAACCCTAACCCTAGGTCCAATCTGAACCCTAACCGTCTCTCTAACCCTAGCCCTCAACATAACCCTAACCCTAGGTCCAATTGTAACCCTAACGGGATCTCTAACCCTAGCCCTCAACATAACCCTCACCCTAGGTCCAATCGTGACCCTAACCGGATCTCTAAGCCTAGCCCTCAACATAACCCTAACCCTAGGTCCAATCGTAACCCTAACCGGATCTCTAACCCTAGTCCTCAACATAACCCTAACCCAAGGTCCAATCGTAACCCTAACCGGATCTCTAACCCTAGCCCTCAACATAACCCTAACCCTAGGTCCAATCGTAACCCTAACCCTCTCTCTGACCCTAGCCCTCAACATATCCCTAACCCTAGGTCCAATCCTAACCCTAACCGGATCTCTAACCCTAGCCCTGAACATAACCCTAACCCTAGGTCCAATCGTGACCCTAACCGGATGTCTAACCCTAGCCCTCAACATAACCCTAACCCTAGGTTCAATCGTGACCCTAACCGGATCTCTAACCCTAGCCCTCAACATAACGCTAAACCTAGGTCCAATTGTTACCCTAACCGTCTCTCTAACCCTAGCCCTAAACATAACCCTAACCCTAGGTCCAATCGTAACCCTAACCCGATCTCTAAACCTAGCCCTCAACATAACCCTAACCCTAGGTCCAATCGTAACCCTAACCGTCTCTCTGACCCTAGCCCTCTACATATCCCTAACCCTAGGTCCAATCCTAACCCTAACCGGATCTCTAACCCTAGCTCTCAACATAACCCTAACCCTAGGTCCAATCTTAACCCTAACCGGATCTCTAACCCTAGCCCTCAACATAACCCTAACCCAAGGTCCAATCGTAACCCTAACCGGATCTCTAACCTTAGCCCTCAACATAACCCTAACCCTAGGTCCAGTCGTAACCCTAACCGGATCTCTAAACCTAGCCCTCAACATAACCCTAACCTTAGGTCCAATCGTATCCCTAACCGGGTCTCTAACCCTAGCCCTCAACATTACCCTAACCCTAGGTCCAACCGTAACCCTAACCGGACCTCTAACCCTAGCCCTCAACATAACCCTAACCCTAGGTCCAATCGTGACCCTAACCGTATCTCTAACCCTAGCCCTCAACATAACCCTAACCCTAGGTCCAATCGTGACCCTAACTCGATCTCTAACCCTAGCCCTCTACATAACCCTAACCTTAGGTCCAATCGTATCCCTAACCGGGTCTCTAACCCTAGCCCTCAACATTACCCTAACCCTAGGTCCAACCGTAACCCTAACCGGATCTCTAACCCTAGCCCTCAACATAACCCTAACCCTAGGTCCAATCGTGACCCTAACCGTATCTCTAACCCTAGCCCTCAACATAACCCTAACCCTAGGTCCAATCGTAACCCTAACCGGATCTCTAACCCTAGCCATCAACATCACCATAACCCTAGGTCCAATCGTAACCCTAACCGGATCTCTAACCCTAGCCATCAACATCACCATAACCCTAGGTCCAATCGTAACCCTAACCGTCTCTCTAACCCTAGCCCTCAACATAACCCTAACCCTAGGTCCAATCTGAACCCTAACCGTCTCTCTAACCCTAGCCCTCAACATAACCCTAACCCTAGGTCCAATCGTAACCCTAACCGGATCTCTAACCCTAGCCCTCAACATAACCCTAAACCTAGGTCCAATCGTAACCCTAACGGGATCTCTAACCCTAGCCCTCAACATAACCCTCACTCTAGGTCCAATCGTGACCCTTACCGGATCTCTAAGCCTAGCCCTCAACATAACCCTAACCCTAGGTCCAATCGTAACCCTAACCGGATCTCTAACCCTAGCCCTCAACATAACCCTAACCCAAGGTCCAATCGTAACCCTAACCGGATCTCTAACCCTAGCCCTCAACATAACCCTAACCCTAGGTCCAATCGTAACCCTAACCGTCTCTCTGACCCTAGCCCTCAACATATCCCTAACCCTAGGTCCAATCCTAACCCTAACCGGATCTCTAACCCTAGCCCTGAACATAACCCTAACCCTAGGTCCAATCGTGACCGTAACCGGATGTCTAACCCTAGCCCTCAACATAACCCTAACCCTAGGTTCAATCGTGACCCTAACCGGATCTCTAACCCTAGCCCTCAACATAACGCTAAACCTATGTCCAATCGTAACCCTAACCGTCTCTCTAACCCTAGCCCTCAACATAACCCTAACCCTAGGTCCAATCGTAACCCTAACCCGATCTCTAAACCTAGCCCTCAACATAACCCTAAACCTAGGTCCAATCGTAACCCTAACCGTCTCTCTGACCCTAGCCCTCTACATATCCCTAACCCTAGGTCCAATCCTAACCCTAACCGGATCTCTAACCCTAGCTCTCAACATAACCCTAACCCTAGGTCCAATCGTAACCCTAACCGGATCTCTAACCCTAGCCCTCAACATAACCCTAACCCAAGGTCCAATCGTAACCCTAACCGGATCTCTAACCCTAGCCCTCAACATAACCCTAACCCTAGGTCCAGTCGTAACCCTAACCGGATCTCTAAACCTAGCCCTCAACATAACCCTAACCTTAGGTCCAATCGTATCCCTAACCGGGTCTCTAACCCTAGCCCTCAACATTACCCTAACCCTAGGTCCAACCGTAACCCTAACCGGATCTCTAACCCTAGCCCTCAACATAACCCTAACCCAAGGTCCAATCGTAACCCTCACGGGATCTCTAACCCTAGCCCTCAACATAACCCTAACCCTAGGTCCAATCGTAACCCTAACCGAGTCTCTAACCCTACCCCTCAACATAACCCTAAACCTAGGTCCAATCGTAACGTAACCGGATCTCTAACCCTAGCCCTCAACATAACCCTAACCCTAGGTCCAATCGTAACCCTAACCGTCTCTCTAACCCTAGCCCTCAACATAACCCTAACCCTAGATCCAATCGTGACCCTAACCGGATCTCTAACCCTACCCCTAACATAACCCTAACCGTAGGTCCAATCGTGACCCTAACCGTCTCTCTAACCCTAGCCCTCAACATAACCTTAACCCTAGGTCCAATCTGAACCCTAACCGTCTCTCTAACCCTAGCCCTCAACATAACCCTAACCCTAGGTCCAATCCTAACCCTAACCGGATCTCTAACCCTAGCCCTCAACATAACCCTAACCCTAGGTCCAATCGTAACCCTAACTGGATCTCTAACACTAGCCCTCAACATAACCCTAACCCTAGGTCCAATCGAAACCCTAAACGGATCTCTAACCCTAGCCCTCAACATAACCCTAAACCTACGTCCAATCGTAACCCTAACCGGATCTCTAACCCTAGCCCTCAACATAACCCTAACACTAGGTCCAGTCGTAAACCTAACCGGATCTCTAAACCTAGCCCTCAACATAACCCTAACCTTAGGTCCAATCGTATCCCTAACCGGGTCTCTAACCCTAGCCCTCAACATAACCCTAACCCTAGGTCCAACCGTAACCCTTACCGGATCTCTAACCCTAGCCCTCAACATAACCCTAACCCTAGGTCCAATCGTAACCCTAACCGGGTCTCTAACCCTAGCCTTCAACATAACCCTAACCCTAGGTCCAATCGTAACCCTAACCGTATCTCTAACCCTAGCCCTCAACATAACCCTAAACCTAGGTCCAATCGTAACGTAACCGGATCTCTAACCCTAGCCCTCAACATAACCCTAACCCTAGGTCCAATCGTGACCCTAACCGGATCTCTAAGCCTAGCCCTCAACGTAACCCTAACCCTAGGCCCAATCGTGACCCTAACCGGATCTCTAACCCTAGCCCTCAACATAACCCTAACCCTAGGTTCAATCGTGATCCTAACCGGATCTCTAACCCTAGCCCTCAACATAACGCTATACCTAGGTCCAATCGTAACCCTAACCGTCTCTCTAACCCTAGCCCTCAACATAACCCTAATTTAGGTCCGATCGTAACCCTAACCGTCTCTCTGACCCTAGCCCTCAACAAATCCCTAACCCTAGGTCCAATCGTAACCCTAACCGGATCTATAAACCTAGCCCTCAACATAACACTAACCCTAGGTCCAATCGTGACCCTAACCGGATCTCTAACCCTTAGCCCTCAACATAACCCTAACCGTAGGTCCAATCGTGACCCTAACCGTCTCTCTAACCCTAGCCCTCAACATAACCCTAACCCTAGGTCCAATCTGAACCCTAACCGTCTCTGTAACCCTAGCCCTCAACATAACCCTAACCCTAGGTCCAATTGTAACCCTAACGGGATCTCTAACCCTAGCCCTCAACATAACCCTCACCCTAGGTCCAATCGTGACCCTAACCGGATCTCTAAGCCTAGCCCTCAACATAACCCTAACCCTAGGTCCAATCGTGACCCTAACCGGATCTCTAACCCTAGCCCTCAACATAACCCTAACCCTAGGTTCAATCGTGACCCTAACCGGATCTCTAACCCTAGCCCTCAACATAACGCTAAACCTAGCTCCAATCGTAACCCTAACCGTCTCTCTAACCCTAGACCTCAACATAACCCTAACCCTAGATCCAATCGTAACCCTAACCGGATCTCTAACCCTAGCCCTCAACATAACCCTAACCCTAGATCCAATCGTGACCCTAACCGGATCTCTAACCCTACCCCTAACATAACCCTAACCGTAGGTCCAATCGTGACCCTAACCGTCTCTCTAACCCTAGCCCTCAACATAACCTTAACCCTAGGTCCAATCTGAACCCTAACCGTCTCTCTAACCCTAGCCCTCAACATAACCCTAACCCTAGGTCCAATCCTAACCCTAACCGGATCTCTAACCCTAGCCCTCAACATAACCCTAACCCTAGGTCCAATCGTAACCCTAACTGGATCTCTAACACTAGCCCTCAACATAACCCTAACCCTAGGTCCAATCGTAACCCTAACCGTCTCTCTGACACTAGCCCTCCACATATCCCTAACCCTAGGTCCAATCCTAACCCTAACCGGATCTCTAACCCTAGCCCTGAACATAACCCTAACCCTAGGTCCAATCGTGACCCTAACCGGATGTCTAACCCTAGCCCTCAACATAACCCTAACCCTAGGTTCAATCGTGACCCTAACCGGATCTCTAACCCTAGCCCTCAACATAACGCTAAACCTAGGTCCAATCGTAACCCTAACCGTCTCTCTAACCCTAGCCCTCAACATAACCCTAACCCTAGGTCCAATTGTAACCCTAACCCGATCTCTAAACCTAGCCCTCAACATAACCCTAACCCTAGGTCCAATCGTAACCCTAACCGTCTCTCTGACCCTAGCCCTCTACATATCCCTAACCCTAGGTCCAATCCTAACCCTAACCGGATCTCTAACCCTAGCTCTCAACATAACCCTAACCCTAGGTCCAATCGTAACCCTAACCGGATCTCTAACCCTAGCCCTCAACATAACCCTAACCCAAGGTCCAATCGTAACCCTAACCGGATCTCTAACCCTAGCCCTCAACATAACCCTAACCCTAGGTCCAGTCGTAACCCTAACCGGATCTCTAAACCTAGCCCTCAACATAACCCTAAGCTTAGGTCCAATCGTATCCCTAACCGGGTCTCTAACCCTAGCCCTCAACATTACCCTAACCCTAGGTCCAACCGTAACCCTAACCGGATCTCTAACCCTAGCCCTCAACATAACCCTAACCCTAGGTCCAATCGTAACCCTAACCGGATCTCTAACCCTAGCCCTCAACATAACCCTAACCCTAGGTCCTATCGTAACCCTAACCGTCTCTCTAACCCTAGCCCTCAACATAACCCTAACCGTAGGTCCAATCGTGACCTTAACCGTCTCTCTAACCCTAGCCCTCAACATAACCCTAACCCTAGGTCCAATCTGAACCCTAACCGTCTCTCTAACCCTAGCCCTCAACATAACCCTAACCCTAGGTCCAATCGTAACCCTAACCGGATCTCTAACCCTAGCCCTCAACATAACCCTAAACCTAGGTCCAATCGTAACCCTAACGGGATCTCTAACCCTAGCCCTCAACATAACCCTCACTCTAGGTCCAATCGTGACCCTAACCGGATCTCTAAGCCTAGCCCTCAACATAACCCTAACCCTAGGTCCAATCGTAACCCTAACCGTCTCTCTGACACTAGCCCTCCACATATCCCTAACCCTAGGTCCAATCCTAACCCTAACCGGATCTCTAACCCTAGCCCTGAACATAACCCTAACCCTAGGTCCACAACATAACCCTAACCCTAGGTTCAATGGTGACCCTAACCGGATCTCTAACCCTAGCCCTCAACATAACCCTAACCCTAGGTCCAATCGTAACCCTAACCCGATCTCTAAACCTAGCCCTCAACATAACCCTAACCCTAGGTCCAATCGTAACCCTAACCGTCTCTCTGACCCTAGCCCTCTACATATCCCTAACCCTAGGTCCAATCCTAACCCTAACCGGATCTCTAACCCTAGCTCTCAACATAACCCTAACCCTAGGTCCAATCGTAACCCTAACCGGATCTCTAACCCTAGCCCTCAACATAACCCTAACCCAAGGTCCAATCGTAACCCTAACCGGATCTCTAACCCTAGCCCTCAACATAACCCTAACCCTAGGTCCAGTCGTAACCCTAACCGGATCTCTAAACCTAGCCCTCAACATAACCCTAACCTTAGGTCCAATCGTATCCCTAACCGGGTCTCTAACCCTAGCCCTCAACATTACCCTAACCCTAGGTCCAACCGTAACCCTAACCGGATCTCTAACCCTAGCCCTCAACATAACCCTAACCCTAGGTCCAATCGTAACCCTAACCGGATCTCTAACCCTAGCCCTCAACATAACCCTAACCCTAGGTCCAATCGTAACCCTAACCGTCTCTCTAACCCTAGCCCTCAACATAACCCTAACCCTAGATCCAATCGTGACCCTAACCGGATCTCTAACCCTACCCCTAACATAACCCTAACCGTAGGTCCAATCGTGACCCTAACCGTCTCTCTAACCCTAGCCCTCAACATAACCTTAACCCTAGGTCCAATCTGAACCCTAACCGTCTCTCTAACCCTAGCCCTCAACATAACCCTAACCCTAGGTCCAATCGTAACCCTAACTGGATCTCTAACACTAGCCCTCAACATAACCCTAACCCTAGGTCCAATCGTAACCCTAACCGTCTCTTTGACACTAGCCCTCCACATATCCCTAACCCTAGGTCCAATCCTAACCCTAACCGGATCTCTAACCCTAGCCCTGAACATAACCCTAACCCTAGGTCCAATCGTGACCCTAACCGGATGTCTAACCCTAGCCCTCAACATAACCCTAACCCTAGGTTCAATCGTGACCCTAACCGGATCTCTAACCCTAGCCCTCAACATAACGCTAAACCTAGGTCCAAACGTAACCCTAACCGTCTCTCTAACCCTAGCCCTCAACATAACCCTAACCCTAGGTCCAATTGTAACCCTAACCCGATCTCTAAACCTAGCCCTCAACATAACCCTAACCCTAGGTCCAATCGTAACCCTAACCGTCTCTCTGACCCTAGCCCTCTACATATCCCTAACCCTAGGTCCAATCCTAACCCTAACCGGATCTCTAACCCTAGCTCTCAACATAACCCTAACCCTAGGTCCAATCGTAACCCTAACCGGATCTCTAACCCTAGCCCTCAACATAACCCTAACCCAAGGTCCAATCGTAACCCTAACCGGATCTCTAACCCTAGCCCTCAACATAACCCTAACCCTAGGTCCAGTCGTAACCCTAACCGGATCTCTAAACCTAGCCCTCAACATAACCCTAAGCTTAGGTCCAATCGTATCCCTAACCGGGTCTCTAACCCTAGCCCTCAACATTACCCTAACCCTAGGTCCAACCGTAACCCTAACCGGATCTCTAACCCTAGCCCTCAACATAACCCTAACCCTAGGTCCAATCGTAACCCTAACCGGATCTCTAACCCTAGCCCTCAACATAACCCTAACCCTAGGTCCTATCGTAACCCTAACCGTCTCTCTAACCCTAGCCCTCAACATAACCCTAACCGTAGGTCCAATCGTGACCTTAACCGTCTCTCTAACCCTAGCCCTCAACATAACCCTAACCCTAGGTCCAATCTGAACCCTAACCGTCTCTCTAACCCTAGCCCTCAACATAACCCTAACCCTAGGTCCAATCGTAACCCTAACCGGATCTCTAACACTAGCCCTCAACATAACCCTAAACCTAGGTCCAATCGTAACCCTAACGGGATCTCTAACCCTAGCCCTCAACATAACCCTCACTCTAGGTCCAATCGTGACCCTAACCGGATCTCTAAGCCTAGCCCTCAACATAACCCTAACCCTAGGTCCAATCGTAACCCTAACCGTCTCTCTGACACTAGCCCTCCACATATCCCTAACCCTAGGTCCAATCCTAACCCTAACCGGATCTCTAACCCTAGCCCTGAACATAACCCTAACCCTAGGTCCAATCGTGACCCTAACCGGATGTCTAACCCTAGCCCTCAACATAACCCTAACCCTAGGTTCAATCGTGACCCTAACCGGATCTCTAACCCTAGCCCTCAACATAACCCTAACCCTAGGTCCAATCGTAACCCTAACCCGATCTCTAAACCTAGCCCTCAACATAACCCTAACCCTAGGTCCAATCGTAACCCTAACCGTCTCTCTGACCCTAGCCCTCTACATATCCCTAACCCTAGGTCCAATCCTAACCCTAACCGGATCTCTAACCCTAGCTCTCAACATAACCCTAACCCTAGGTCCAATCGTAACCCTAACCGGATCTCTAACCCTAGCCCTCAACATAACCCTAACCCAAGGTCCAATCGTAACCCTAACCGGATCTCTAACCCTAGCCCTCAACATAACCCTAACCCTAGGTCCAGTCGTAACCCTAACCGGATCTCTAAACCTAGCCCTCAACATAACCCTAACCTTAGGTCCAATCGTATCCCTAACCGGGTCTCTAACCCTAGCCCTCAACATTACCCTAACCCTAGGTCCAACCGTAACCCTAACCGGATCTCTAACCCTAGCCCTCAACATAACCCTAACCCTAGGTCCAATCGTAACCCTAACCGGATCTCTAACCCTAGCCCTCAACATCACCCTAACCCTAGGTCCAATCGTAACCCTAACCGTCTCTCTAACCCTAGCCCTCAACATAACCCTAACCCTAGATCCAATCGTGACCCTAACCGGATCTCTAACCCTACCCCTAACATAACCCTAACCGTAGGTCCAATCGTGACCCTAACCGTCTCTCTAACCCTAGCCCTCAACATAACCTTAACCCTAGGTCCAATCTGAACCCTAACCGTCTCTCTAACCCTAGCCCTCAACATAACCCTAACCCTAGGTCCAACCGTAACCCTAACCGGATCTCTAACCCTACCCCTCAACATAACCCTAACCCTAGGTCCAATCGTAACCCTAACCGGGTCTCTAACCCTAGCCTTCAACATAACCCTAACCCTAGGTCCAATCGTAACCCTAACCGTATCTCTAACCCTAGCCCTCAACATAACCCTAAACCTAGGTCCAATCGTAACGTAACCGGATCTCTAAACCTAGCCCTCAACATAACCCTAACCCTAGGTCCAATCGTGACCCTAACCGGATCTCTAACCCTAGCCTTCAACATAACCCTAACCCTAGGTCCAATCGTAACCCTAACCGGATCTCTAACCCTAGCCCTCAACATAACCCTAACCCTAGGACCATTCGTAACCCTAACCGGATCTCTAACCCTAGCCCTCAACATAACCCTAACCCTAGGTCCAATCGTAACCCTAACCGGATCTCTAACCCTAGCCCTCAACATAACCCTAACCCTAGGTCCAATCGTAACCCTAACGGGATCTCTAACCCTAGCCCTCAACATAACCCTAACCCTAGGTCGAATCGTAACCCTAACCGTCTCTCTAACCTTAGCCCTCAACATAACCCTCAGACTAGGTCCAATCGTGACCCTAACCGGATCTCTAAGCCTAGCCCTCAACATAACCCTAACCCTAGGTCCAATCGTAACCCTAACCGGATCTCTAACCCTAGCCCTCAACATAACCCTAACCCAAGGTCCAATCGTAACCCTAACTGGATCTCTAACCCTAGCCCTCAACATAACCCTAACCCTAGGTCCAATCGTAACCCTAACCGTCTCTCTGACGCTAGCCCTCAACATATCCCTAACCCTAGGTCCAATCCTAACCCTAACCGGATCTCTAACCCTAGCCCTCAACATAACCCTAACCCTAGGTCCAATCGTGACCCTAACCGGATCTCTAACCCTAGCCCTCAACATAACCCTAACCCTAGGTTCAATCGTGACCCTAACCGGATCTCTAACCCTAGCCCTCAACATAACGCTAAACCTAGCTCCAATCGTAACCCTAACCGTCTCTCTAACCCTAGACCTCAACATAACCCTAACCCTAGATCCAATCGTAACCCTAACCGGATCTCTAACCCTAGCCCTCAACATAACCCTAACCCTAGGTCCAATCGTAACCCTAACCGTCTCTCTAACCCTAGCCCTCAACATAACCCTAACCCTAGATCCAATCGTGACCCTAACCGGATCTCTAACCCTACCCCTAACATAACCCTAACCGTAGGTCCAATCGTGACCCTAACCGTCTCTCTAACCCTAGCCCTCAACATAACCTTAACCCTAGGTCCAATCTGAACCCTAACCGTCTCTCTAACCCTAGCCCTCAACATAACCCTAACCCTAGGTCCAATCCTAACCCTAACTGGATCTCTAACACTAGCCCTCAACATAACCCTAACCCTAGGTCCAATCGTAACCCTAACTGGATCTCTAACACTAGCCCTCAACATAACCCTAACCCTAGGTCCAATCGTAACCCTAACCGTCTCTCTGACACTAGCCCTCCACATATCCCTAACCCTAGGTCCAATCCTAACCCTAACCGGATCTCTAACCCTAGCCCTGAACATAACCCTAACCCTAGGTCCAATCGTGACCCTAACCGGATGTCTAACCCTAGCCCTCAACATAACCCTAACCCTAGGTTCAATCGTGACCCTAACCGGATCTCTAACCCTAGCCCTCAACATAACGCTAAACCTAGGTCCAATCGTAACCCTAACCGTCTCTCTAACCCTAGCCCTCAACATAACCCTAACCCTAGGTCCAATCGTAACCGTAACCCGATCTCTAAACCTAGCCCTCAACATAACCCTAACCCTAGGTCCAATCGTAACCCTAACCGTCTCTCTGACCCTAGCCCTCTACATATCCCTAACCCTAGGTCCAATCCTAACCCTAACCGGATCTCTAACCCTAGCTCTCAACATAACCCTAACCCTAGGTCCAATCGTAACCCTAACCGGATCTCTAACCCTAGCCCTCAACATAACCCTAACCCAAGGTCCAATAGTAACCCTAACCGGATCTCTAACCCTAGCCCTCAACATAACCCTAACCCTAGGTCCAGTCGTAACCCTAACCGGATCTCTAAACCTAGCCCTCAACATAACTCTAACCTTAGGTCCAATCGTATCCCTAACCGAGTCTCTAACCCTAGCCCTCAACATTACCCTAACCCTAGGTCCAACCGTAACCCTAACCGGATCTCTAACCCTAGCCCTCAACATAACCCTAACCCTAGGTCCAATCGTAACCCTAACCGGATCTCTAACCCTAGCCCTCAACATAACCCTAACCCTAGGTCCTATCGTAACCCTAACCGTCTCTCTAACCCTAGCCCTCAACATAACCCTAACCGTAGGTCCAATCGTGACCTTAACCGTCTCTCTAACCCTAGCCCTCAACATAACCCTAACCCTAGGTCCAATCTGAACCCTAACCGTCTCTCTAACCCTAGCCCTCAACATAACCCTAACCCTAGGTCCAATCGTAACCCTAACCGGATCTCTAACCCTAGCCCTCAACATAACCCTAAACCTAGGTCCAATCGTAACCCTAACGGGATCTCTAACCCTAGCCCTCAACATAACCCTCACTCTAGGTCCAATCGTGAATCTAACCGGATCTCTAAGCCTAGCCCTCAACATAACCCTAACCCTAGGTCCAATCGTAACCCTAACCGTCTCTCTGACACTAGCCCTCCACATATCCCTAACCCTAGGTCCAATCCTAACCCTAACCGGATCTCTAACCCTAGCCCTGAACATAACCCTAACCCTAGGTCCAATCGTGACCCTAACCGGATGTCTAACCCTAGCCCTCAACATAACCCTAACCCTAGGTTCAATCGTGACCCTAACCGGATCTCTAACCCTAGCCCTCAACATAACGCTAAACCTAGGTCCAATCGTAACCCTAACCGTCTCTCTAACCCTAGCCCTCAACATAACCCTAACCCTAGGTCCAATCGTAACCCTAACCCGATCTCTAAACCTAGCCCTCAACATAACCCTAACCCTAGGTCCAATCGTAACCCTTACCGTCTCTCTGACCCTAGCCCTCTACATATCCCTAACCCTAGGTCCAATCCTAACCCTAACCGGATCTCTAACCCTAGCTCTCAACATAACCCTAACCCTAGGTCCAATCGTAACCCTAACCGGATCTCTAACCCTAGCCCTCAACATAACCCTAACCCAAGGTCCAATCGTAACCCTAACCGGATCTCTAACCCTAGCCCTCAACATAACCCTAACCCTAGGTCCAGTCGTAACCCTAACCGGATCTCTAAACCTAGCCCTCAACATAACCCTAACCTTAGGTCCAATCGTATCCCTAACCGGGTCTCTAACCCTAGCCCTCAACATTACCCTAACCCTAGGTCCAACCGTAACCCTAACCGGATCTCTAACCCTAGCCCTCAACATAACCCTAACCCTAGGTCCAATCGTAACCCTAACCGGATCTCTAACCCTAGCCCTCAACATAACCCTAACCCTAGGTCCAATCGTAACCCTAACCGTCTCTCTAACCCTAGCCCTCAACATAACCCTAACCCTAGATCCAATCGTGACCCTAACCGGATCTCTAACCCTACCCCTAACATAACCCTAACCGTAGGTCCAATCGTGACCCTAACCGTCTCTCTAACCCTAGCCCTCAACATAACCTTAACCCTAGGTCCAATCTGAACCCTAACCGTCTCTCTAACCCTAGCCCTCAACATAACCCTAACCCTAGGTCCAATCCTAACCCTAACCGGATCTCTAACCCTAGCCCTCAACATAACCCTAACCCTAGGTCCAATCGTAACCCTAACCGGATCTCTAACCCTAGCCCTCAACATAACCCTAACCCTAGGTCCAATCGTAACCCTAAACGGATCTCTAACGCTAGCCCTCAACATAACCCTAACCCTACGTCCAATCGTAACCATAACCGGATCTCTAACCCTAGCCCTCAACATAACCCTAACACTAGGTCCAGTCGTAAACCTAAACGGATCTCTAAACCTAGCCCTCAACATAACCCTAACCTTAGGTCCAATCGTATCCCTAACCGGGTCTCTAAACCTAGCCCTCAACATAACCCTAACCCTAGGTCCAACCGTAACCCTAACCGGATCTCTAACCCTACCCCTCAACATAACCCTATCCCTAGGTCCAATCGTAACCCGAACCGGGTCTCTAACCCTAGCCTTCAACATAACCCTAACCCTAGGTCCAATCGTAACCCTAACCGTATCTCTAACCCTAGCCCTCAACATAACCCTAAACCTAGGTCCAATCGTAACGTAACCGGATCTCTAAACCTAGCCCTCAACATAACCCTAACCCTAGGTCCAATCGTGACCCTAACCGGATCTCTAACCCTAGCCTTCAACATAACCCTAACCCTAGGTCCAATCGTAACCCTAACCGGATCTCTAACCCTAGCCCTCAACATAACCCTAACCCTAGGACCATTCGTAACCCTAACCGGATCTCTAACCCTAGCCCTCAACATAACCCTAACCCTAGGTCCAATCGTAACCCTAACCGGATCTCTAACCCTAGCCCTCAACATAACCCTAACCCTAGGTCCAATCGTAACCCTAACGGGATCTCTAACCCTAGCCCTCAACATAACCCTAACCCTAGGTCGAATCGTAACCCTAACCGTCTCTCTAACCTTAGCCCTCAACATAACCCTCAGACTAGGTCCAATCGTGACCCTAACCGGATCTCTAAGCCTAGCCCTCAACATAACCCTAACCCTAGGTCCAATCGTAACCCTAACCGGATCTCTAACCCTAGCCCTCAACATAACCCTAACCCAAGGTCCAATCGTAACCCTAACTGGATCTCTAACCCTAGCCCTCAACATAACCCTAACCCTAGGTCCAATCGTAACCCTAACCGTCTCTCTGACGCTAGCGCTCAACATATCCCTAACCCTAGGTCCAATCCTAACCCTAACCGGATCTCTAACCCTAGCCCTCAACATAACCCTAACCCTAGGTCCAATCGTGACCCTAACCGGATCTCTAACCCTAGCCCTCAACATAACCCTAACCCTAGGTTCAATCGTGACCCTAACCGGATCTCTAACCCTAGCCCTCAACATAACGCTAAACCTAGCTCCAATCGTAACCCTAACCGTCTCTCTAACCCTAGACCTCAACATAACCCTAACCCTAGATCCAATCGTAACCCTAACCGGATCTCTAACCCTAGCCCTCAACATAACCCTAACCCTAGGTCCAATCGTAACCCTAACCGTCTCTCTAACCCTAGCCCTCAACATAACCCTAACCCTAGATCCAATCGTGACCCTAACCGGATCTCTAACCCTACCCCTAACATAACCCTAACCGTAGGTCCAATCGTGACCCTAACCGTCTCTCTAACCCTAGCCCTCAACATAACCTTAACCCTAGGTCCAATCTGAACCCTAACCGTCTCTCTAACCCTAGCCCTCAACATAACCCTAACCCTAGGTCCAATCCTAACCCTAACCGGATCTCTAACCCTAGCCCTCAACATAACCCTAACCCTAGGTCCAATCGTAACCCTAACTGGATCTCTAACACTAGCCCTCAACATAACCCTAACCCTAGGTCCAATCGTAACCCTAACCGTCTCTCTGACACTAGCCCTCCACATATCCCTAACCCTAGGTCCAATCCTAACCCTAACCGGATCTCTAACCCTAGCCCTGAACATAACCCTAACCCTAGGTCCAATCGTGACCCTAACCGGATGTCTAACCCTAGCCCTCAACATAACCCTAACCCTAGGTTCAATCGTGACCCTAACCGGATCTCTAACCCTAGCCCTCAACATAACGCTAAACCTAGGTCCAATCGTAACCCTAACCGTCTCTCTAACCCTAGCCCTCAACATAACCCTAACCATAGGTCCAATCTGAACCCTAACCGTCTCTCTAACCCTAGCCCTCAACATAACCCTAACCCTAGATCCAATCGTAACCCTAACCGGATCTCTAACCCTAGCCCTCAACATAACCCTAAACCTAGGTCCAATCGTAACCCTAACCGGATCTCTAACCCTAGCCCTCAACATAACCCTAACCCTAGGTCCAATCGTGACCCTAACCGGATCTCTAACCCTAGCCCTCAACATAACCCTAACCCTAGGTCCAATCCTAACCCTAACCGGATCTCTAACCCTAGCCCTCAACATAACCCTAACCCTAGGTCCAATCGTGACCCTAACCGGATCTCTAACCCTAGCCTTCAACATAACCCTAACCCTAGGTCCAATCGTAACCCTAACCGGATCTCTAACCCTAGCCCTCAACATAACCCTAACCCTAGGACCATTCGTAACCCTAACCGGATCTCTAACCCTAGCCCTCAACATAACCCTAACCCTAGGTCCAATCGTAACCCTAACCGGATCTCTAACCCTAGCCCTCAACATAACCCTAACCCTAGGTCCAATCGTAACCCTAACGGGATCTCTAACCCTAGCCCTCAACATAACCCTAACCCTAGGTCGAATCGTAACCCTAACCGTCTCTCTAACCTTAGCCCTCAACATAACCCTCAGACTAGGTCCAATCGTGACCCTAACCGGATCTCTAAGCCTAGCCCTCAACATAACCCTAACCCTAGGTCCAATCGTAACCCTAACCGGATCTCTAACCCTAGCCCTCAACATAACCCTAACCCAAGGTCCAATCGTAACCCTAACTGGATCTCTAACCCTAGCCCTCAACATAACCCTAACCCTAGGTCCAATCGTAACCCTAACCGTCTCTCTGACGCTAGCGCTCAACATATCCCTAACCCTAGGTCCAATCCTAACCCTAACCGGATCTCTAACCCTAGCCCTCAACATAACCCTAACCCTAGGTCCAATCGTGACCCTAACCGGATCTCTAACCCTAGCCCTCAACATAACCCTAACCCTAGGTTCAATCGTGACCCTAACCGGATCTCTAACCCTAGCCCTCAACATAACGCTAAACCTAGCTCCAATCGTAACCCTAACCGTCTCTCTAACCCTAGACCTCAACATAACCCTAACCCTAGATCCAATCGTAACCCTAACCGGATCTCTAACCCTAGCCCTCAACATAACCCTAACCCTAGGTCCAATCGTAACCCTAACCGTCTCTCTAACCCTAGCCCTCAACATAACCCTAACCCTAGATCCAATCGTGACCCTAACCGGATCTCTAACCCTACCCCTAACATAACCCTAACCGTAGGTCCAATCGTGACCCTAACCGTCTCTCTAACCCTAGCCCTCAACATAACCTTAACCCTAGGTCCAATCTGAACCCTAACCGTCTCTCTAACCCTAGCCCTCAACATAACCCTAACCCTAGGTCCAATCCTAACCCTAACCGGATCTCTAACCCTAGCCCTCAACATAACCCTAACCCTAGGTCCAATCGTAACCCTAACTGGATCTCTAACACTAGCCCTCAACATAACCCTAACCCTAGGTCCAATCGTAACCCTAACCGTCTCTCTGACACTAGCCCTCCACATATCCCTAACCCTAGGTCCAATCCTAACCCTAACCGGATCTCTAACCCTAGCCCTGAACATAACCCTAACCCTAGGTCCAATCGTGACCCTAACCGGATGTCTAACCCTAGCCCTCAACATAACCCTAACCCTAGGTTCAATCGTGACCCTAACCGGATCTCTAACCCTAGCCCTCAACATAACGCTAAACCTAGGTCCAATCGTAACCCTAACCGTCTCTCTAACCCTAGCCCTCAACATAACCCTAACCATAGGTCCAATCTGAACCCTAACCGTCTCTCTAACCCTAGCCCTCAACATAACCCTAACCCTAGGTCCAATCGTAACCCTAACCGGATCTCTAACCCTAGCCCTCAACATAACCCTAAACCTAGGTCCAATCGTAACCCTAACCGGATCTCTAACCCTAGCCCTCAACATAACCCTAACCCTAGGTCCAATCGTGACCCTAACCGGATCTCTAACCCTAGCCCTCAACATAACCCTAACCCTAGGTCCAATCCTAACCCTAACCGGATCTCTAACCCTAGCCCTCAACATAACCCTAACCCTAGGTCCAATCGTAACCCTAACTGGATCTCTAACACTAGCCCTCAACATAACCCTAACCCTAGGTCCAATCGTAACCCTAACCGTCTCTCTGACACTAGCCCTCCACATATCCCTAACCCTAGGTCCAATCCTAACCCTAACCGGATCTCTAACCCTAGCCCTGAACATAACCCTAACCCTAGGTCCAATCGTGACCCTAACCGGATGTCTAACCCTAGCCCTCAACATAACCCTAACCCTAGGTTCAATCGTGACCCTAACCGGATCTCTAACCCTAGCCCTCAACATAACGCTAAACCTAGGTCCAATCGTAACCCTAACCGTCTCTCTAACCCTAGCCCTCAACATAACCCTAACCCTAGGTCCAATCGTAACCGTAACCCGATCTCTAAACCTAGCCCTCAACATAACCCTAACCCTAGGTCCAATCGTAACCCTAACCGTCTCTCTGACCCTAGCCCTCTACATATCCCTAACCCTAGGTCCAATCCTAACCCTAACCGGATCTCTAACCCTAGCTCTCAACATAACCCTAACCCTAGGTCCAATCGTAACCCTAACCGGATCTCTAACCCTAGCCCTCAACATAACCCTGACCCAAGGTCCAATAGTAACCCTAACCGGATCTCTAACCCTAGCCCTCAACATAACCCTAACCCTAGGTCCAGTCGTAACCCTAACCGGATCTCTAAACCTAGCCCTCAACATAACTCTAACCTTAGGTCCAATCGTATCCCTAACCGAGTCTCTAACCCTAGCCCTCAACATTACCCTAACCCTAGGTCCAACCGTAACCCTAACCGGATCTCTAACCCTAGCCCTCAACATAACCCTAACCCTAGGTCCAATCGTAACCCTAACCGGATCTCTAACCCTAGCCCTCAACATAACCCTAACCCTAGGTCCTATCGTAACCCTAACCGTCTCTCTAACCCTAGCCCTCAACATAACCCTAACCGTAGGTCCAATCGTGACCTTAACAGTCTCTCTAACCCTAGCCCTCAACATAACCCTAACCCTAGGTCCAATCTGAACCCTAACCGTCTCTCTAACCCTAGCCCTCAACATAACCCTAACCCTAGGTCCAATCGTAACCCTAACCGGATCTCTAACCCTAGCCCTCAACATAACCCTAAACCTAGGTCCAATCGTAACCCTAACGGGATCTCTAACCCTAGCCCTCAACATAACCCTCACTCTAGGTCCAATCGTGAATCTAACCGGATCTCTAAGCCTAGCCCTCAACATAACCCTAACCCTAGGTCCAATCGTAACCCTAACCGTCTCTCTGACACTAGCCCTCCACATATCCCTAACCCTAGGTCCAATCCTAACCCTAACCGGATCTCTAACCCTAGCCCTGAACATAACCCTAACCCTAGGTCCAATCGTGACCCTAACCGGATGTCTAACCCTAGCCCTCAACATAACCCTAACCCTAGGTTCAATCGTGACCCTAACCGGATCTCTAACCCTAGCCCTCAACATAACGCTAAACCTAGGTCCAATCGTAACCCTAACCGTCTCTCTAACCCTAGCCCTCAACATAACCCTAACCCTAGGTCCAATCGTAACCCTAACCCGATCTCTAAACCTAGCCCTCAACATAACCCTAACCCTAGGTCCAATCGTAACCCTAACCGTCTCTCTGACCCTAGCCCTCTACATATCCCTAACCCTAGGTCCAATCCTAACCCTAACCGGATCTCTAACCCTAGCTCTCAACATAACCCTAACCCTAGGTCCAATCGTAACCCTAACCGGATCTCTAACCCTAGCCCTCAACATAACCCTAACCCAAGGTCCAATCGTAACCCTAACCGGATCTCTAACCCTAGCCCTCAACATAACCCTAACCCTAGGTCCAGTCGTAACCCTAACCGGATCTCTAAACCTAGCCCTCAACATAACCCTAACCTTAGGTCCAATCGTATCCCTAACCGGGTCTCTAACCCTAGCCCTCAACATTACCCTAACCCTAGGTCCAACCGTAACCCTAACCGGATCTCTAACCCTGGCCCTCAACATAACCCTAACCCTAGGTCCAATCGTAACCCTAACCGGATCTCTAACCCTAGCCCTCAACATAACCCTAACCCTAGGTCCAATCGTAACCCTAACCGTCTCTCTAACCCTAGCCCTCAACATAACCCTAACCCTAGATCCAATCGTGACCCTAACCGGATCTCTAACCCTACCCCTAACATAACCCTAACCGTAGGTCCAATCGTGACCCTAACCGTCTCTCTAACCCTAGCCCTCAACATAACCTTAACCCTAGGTCCAATCTGAACCCTAACCGTCTCTCTAACCCTAGCCCTCAACATAACCCTAACCCTAGGTCCAATCCTAACCCTAACCGGATCTCTAACCCTAGCCCTCAACATAACCCTAACCCTAGGTCCAATCGTAACCCTAACCGGATCTCTAACCCTAGCCCTCAACATAACCCTAACCCTAGGTCCAATCGTAACCCTAAACGGATCTCTAACGCTAGCCCTCAACATAACCCTAACCCTACGTCCAATCGTAACCATAACCGGATCTCTAACCCTAGCCCTCAACATAACCCTAACACTAGGTCCAGTCGTAAACCTAAACGGATCTCTAAACCTAGCCCTCAACATAACCCTAACCTTAGGTCCAATCGTATCCCTAACCGGGTCTCTAAACCTAGCCCTCAACATAACCCTAACCCTAGGTCCAACCGTAACCCTAACCGGATCTCTAACCCTACCCCTCAACATAACCCTATCCCTAGGTCCAATCGTAACCCGAACCGGGTCTCTAACCCTAGCCTTCAACATAACCCTAACCCTAGGTCCAATCGTAACCCTAACCGTATCTCTAACCCTAGCCCTCAACATAACCCTAAACCTAGGTCCAATCGTAACGTAACCGGATCTCTAAACCTAGCCCTCAACATAACCCTAACCCTAGGTCCAATCGTGACCCTAACCGGATCTCTAACCCTAGCCTTCAACATAACCCTAACCCTAGGTCCAATCGTAACCCTAACCGGATCTCTAACCCTAGCCCTCAACATAACCCTAACCCTAGGACCATTCGTAACCCTAACCGGATCTCTAACCCTAGCCCTCAACATAACCCTAACCCTAGGTCCAATCGTAACCCTAACCGGATCTCTAACCCTAGCCCTCAACATAACCCTAACCCTAGGTCCAATCGTAACCCTAACGGGATCTCTAACCCTAGCCCTCAACATAACCCTAACCCTAGGTCGAATCGTAACCCTAACCGTCTCTCTAACCTTAGCCCTCAACATAACCCTCAGACTAGGTCCAATCGTGACCCTAACCGGATCTCTAAGCCTAGCCCTCAACATAACCCTAACCCTAGGTCCAATCGTAACCCTAACCGGATCTCTAACCCTAGCCCTCAACATAACCCTAACCCAAGGTCCAATCGTAACCCTAACTGGATCTCTAACCCTAGCCCTCAACATAACCCTAACCCTAGGTCCAATCGTAACCCTAACCGTCTCTCTGACGCTAGCGCTCAACATATCCCTAACCCTAGGAGCAATCCTAACCCTAACCGGATCTCTAACCCTAGCCCTCAACATAACCCTAACCCTAGGTCCAATCGTGACCCTAACCGGATCTCTAACCCTAGCCCTCAACATAACCCTAACCCTAGGTTCAATCGTGACCCTAACCGGATCTCTAACCCTAGCCCTCAACATAACGCTAAACCTAGCTCCAATCGTAACCCTAACCGTCTCTCTAACCCTAGACCTCAACATAACCCTAACCCTAGATCCAATCGTAACCCTAACCGGATCTCTAACCCTAGCCCTCAACATAACCCTAACCCTAGGTCCAATCGTAACCCTAACCGTCTCTCTAACCCTAGCCCTCAACATAACCCTAACCCTAGATCCAATCGTGACCCTAACCGGATCTCTAACCCTACCCCTAACATAACCCTAACCGTACGTCCAATCGTGACCCTAACCGTCTCTCTAACCCTAGCCCTCAACATAACCTTAACCCTAGGTCCAATCTGAACCCTAACCGTCTCTCTAACCCTAGCCCTCAACATAACCCTAACCCTAGGTCCAATCCTAACCCTAACCGGATCTCTAACCCTAGCCCTCAACATAACCCTAACCCTAGGTCCAATCGTAACCCTAACTGGATCTCTAACACTAGCCCTCAACATAACCCTAACCCTAGGTCCAATCGTAACCCTAACCGTCTCTCTGACACTAGCCCTCCACATATCCCTAACCCTAGGTCCAATCCTAACCCTAACCGGATCTCTAACCCTAGCCCTGAACATAACCCTAACCCTAGGTCCAATCGTGACCCTAACCGGATGTCTAACCCTAGCCCTCAACATAACCCTAACCCTAGGTTCAATCGTGACCCTAACCGGATCTCTAACCCTAGCCCTCAACATAACGCTAAACCTAGGTCCAATCGTAACCCTAACCGTCTCTCTAACCCTAGCCCTCAACATAACCCTAACCATAGGTCCAATCTGAACCCTAACCGTCTCTCTAACCCTAGCCCTCAACATAACCCTAACCCTAGGTCCAATCGTAACCCTAACCGGATCTCTAACCCTAGCCCTCAACATAACCCTAAACCTAGGTCCAATCGTAACCCTAACCGGATCTCTAACCCTAGCCCTCAACATAACCCTAACCCTAGGTCCAATCGTGACCCTAACCGGATCTCTAAGCCTAGCCCTCAACATAACCCTAACCCTAGGTCCAATCGTAACCCTAACCGTCTCTCTGACACTAGCCCTCCACATATCCCTAACCCTAGGTCCAATCCTAACCCTAACCGGATCTCTCACCCTAGCCCTGAACATAACCCTAACCCTAGGTCCAATCGTGACCCTAATCGGATGTCTAACCCTAGCCCTCAACATAACCCTAACCCTAGGTTCAATCGTGACCCTAACCGGATCTCTAACCCTAGCCCTCAACATAACCCTAACCCAAGGTCCAATCGTAACCCTAACCGGATCTCTAACCCTAGCCCTCCACATAACCCTAACCCTAGGTCCAGTCGTAACCCTAACCGGATCTCTAAACCTAGCCCTCAACATAACCCTAACCTTAGGTCCAATCGTATCCCTAACCCGGTCTCTAACCCTAGCCCTCAACATTCCCCTAACCCTAGGTCCAACCGTAACCCTAACCGGATCTCTAACCCTAGCCCTCAACATAACCCTAACCCTAGGTCCAATCGTAACGCTAACCGGATCTCTAACCCTAGCCCTCAACATAACCCTAACCCTAGGTCCAATCGTAACCCTAACCGTCTCTCTAACCCTAGCCCTCAACATAACCCTAACCGTAGGTCCAATCTTGACCCTAACCGTCTCTCTAACCCTAGCCCTCAACATAACCCTAACCCTAGGTCCAATCTGAACCCTAACCGTCTCTCTAACCCTAGCCCTCAACATAACCCTAACCCTAGGTCCAATCGTAACCCTAACCGGATCTCTAACCCTAGCCCTCAACATAACCCTAAACCTAGGTCCAATCGTAACCCTAACGGGATCTCTAACCCTAGCCCTCAACATAACCCTCACTCTAGGTCCAATCGTGACCCTTACCGGATCTCTAAGCCTAGTCCTCAACATAACCCTAACCCTAGGTCCAATCGTAACCCTAACCGGATCTCTAACCCTAGCCCTCAACATAACCCTAACCCAAGGTCCAATCGTAACCCTAACCGGATCTCTAACCCTAGCCCTCAACATAACCCTAACCCTAGGTCCAATCGTAACCCTAACCATCTCTCTGACCCTAGCCCTCAACATATCCCTAACCCTAGGTCCAATCCTAACCCTAACCGGATCTCTAACCCTAGCCCTGAACATAACCCTAACCCTAGGTCCAATCGTGACCGTAACCGGATGTCTAACCCTAGCCCTCAACATAACCCTAACCCTAGGTTCAATCGTGACCCTAACCGGATCTCTAACCCTAGCCCTCAACATAACGCTAAACCTAGGTCCAATCGTAACCCTTACCGTCTCTCTAACCCTAGCCCTCAACATAACCCTAACCCTAGGTTCAATCGTGACCCTAACCGGATCTCTAACCCTAGCCCTCAACATAACGCTAAACCTAGGTCCAATCGTAACCCTAACCGTCTCTCTAACCCTAGCCCTCAACATAACCCTAACCCTAGGTCCAATCGTAACCCTAACCCGATCTCTAAACCTAGCCCTCAACATAACCCTAAACCTAGGTCCAATCGTAACCCTAACCGTCTCTCTGACCCTAGCCCTCTACATATCCCTAACCCTAGGTCCAATCCTAACCCTAACCGGATCTCTAACCCTAGCTCTCAACATAACCCTAACCCTAGGTCCAATCGTAACCCTAACCGGATCTCTAACCCTAGCCCTCAACATAACCCTAACCCAAGGTCCAATCGTAACCCTCACCGGATCTCTAACCCTAGCCCTCAACATAACCCTAACCCTAGGTCCAGTCGTAACCCTAACCGGATCTCTAAACCTAGCCCTCAACATAACCCTAACCTTAGGTCCAATCGTATCTCTAACCGGGTCTCTAACCCTAGCCCTCAACATTACCCTAACCCTAGGTCCAACCGTAACCCTAACCGGATCTCTAACCCTAGCCCTCAACATAACCCTAACCCTAGGTCCAATCGTAACCCTAACCGGATCTCTAACCCTAGCCCTCAACATAACCCTAACCCTAGGTCCAATCGTAACCCTAAGGGTCTCTCTAACCCTAGCCCTCAACATAACCCTAACCCTAGATCCAATCGTGACCCTAACCGGATCTCTAATCCTACCCCTAACATAACCCTAACCGTAGGTCCAATCGTGACCCTAACCGTCTCTCTAACCCTAGCCCTCAACATAACCTTAACCCTAGGTCCAATCTGAACCCTAACCGTCTCTCTACCCCTAGCCCTCAACATAACCCTAACCCTAGGTCCAATCCTAACCCTAACCGGATCTCTAACCCTAGCCCTCAACATAACCCTAACCCTAGGTCCAATCCTAACCCTAACCGGATCTCTAACCCTAGCCCTCAACATAACCCTAACCCTAGGTCCAATCGTAACCCTAAACGGATCTCTAACCCTAGCCCTCAACATAACCCTAACCCTACGTCCAATCGTAACCCTAACTGGATCTCTAACCCTAGCCCTCAACATAACCCTAACACTAGGTCCAGTCGTAAACCTAACCGGATCTCTAAACCTAGCCCTCAACATAACCCTAACCCTAGGTCCAATCGTGACCCTAACCGGATCTCTAACCCTAGCCCTCAACATAACCCTAACCCTAGGTTCAATCGTGACCCTAACCGGATCTCTAACCCTAGCCCTCAACATAACGCTAAACCTAGCTCCAATCGTAACCCTAACCGTCTCTCTAACCCTAGACCTCAACATAACCCTAACCCTAGGTCCAATCGTAACCCTAACCGTCTCTCTGACCCTAGCCCTCAACATATCCCTAACCCTAGGTCCAATCGTAACCCTAACCGGATCTCTAAACCTAGCCCTCAACATAACCCTAACCCAAGGTCCAATCGTAACCCTAACCGGATCTATAAACCTAGCCCTCAACATAACACTAACCCTAGGTCCAATCGTGACCCTAACCAGATCTCTAACCCTAGCCCTCAACATAACCCTAACCGTAGGTCCAATCGTGACCCTAACCGTCTCTCTAACCCTAGCCCTCAACATAACCCTAACCCTAGGTCCAATCTGAACCCTAACCGTCTCTCTAACCCTAGCCCTCAACATAACCCTAACCCTAGGTCCAATTGTAACCCTAACGGGATCTCTAACCCTAGCCCTCAACATAACCCTCACCCTAGGTCCAATCGTGACCCTAACCGGATCTCTAAGCCTAGCCCTCAACATAACCCTAACCCTAGGTCCAATCGTAACCCTAACCGGATCTCTAACCCTAGTCCTCAACATAACCCTAACCCAAGGTCCAATCGTAACCCTAACCGGATCCATAACCCTAGCCCTCAACATAACCCTAACCCTAGGTCCAATCGTAACCCTAACCCTCTCTCTGACCCTAGCCCTCAACATATCCCTAACCCTAGGTCCAATCCTAACCCTAACCGGATCTCTAACCCTAGCCCTGAACATAACCCTAACCCTAGGTCCAATCGTGACCCTAACCGGATGTCTAACCCTAGCCCTCAACATAACCCTAACCCTAGGTTCAATCGTGACCCTAACCGGATCTCTAACCCTAGCCCTCAACATAACGCTAAACCTAGTTCCAATTGTTACCCTAACCGTCTCTCTAACCCTAGCCCTAAACATAACCCTAACCCTAGGTCCAATCGTAACCCTAACCCGATCTCTAAACCTAGCCCTCAACATAACCCTAACCTTAGGTCCAATCGTATCCCTAACCGGGTCTCTAACCCTAGCCCTCAACATTACCCTAACCCTAGGTCCAACCGTAACCCTAACCGGATCTCTAACCCTAGCCCTCAACATAACCCTAACCCTAGGTCCAATCGTGACCCTAACCGTATCTCTAACCCTAGCCCTCAACATAACCCTAACCCTAGGTCCAATCGTTACCCTAACTGGATCTCTAACCCTAGCCCTCTACATAACCCTAACCTTAGGTCCAATCGTATCCCTAACCGGGTCTCTAACCCTAGCCCTCAACATTACCCTAACCCTAGGTCCAACCGTAACCCTAACCGGATCTCTAACCCTAGCCATCAACATCACCATAACCCTAGGTCCAATCGTAACCCTAACCGGATCTCTAACCCTAGCCATCAACATCACCATAACCCTAGGTCCAATCGTAACCCTAACCGGATCTCTAACCCTAGCCCTCAACATCACCCTAAGCCTAGGTCCAATCGTAACCCTAACCGGATCTCTAACCCTAGCCGTCAACATAACCCTAACCCTAGGTCCAATCGTGACCCTAACCGGATCTCTAACCCTAGCCCTCAACATAACCCTAACCCTAGGTGCAATCGTAACCCTAACCGGATCTCTAACCGTAGCCCTCAAATTAACCCTAACCCTAGGTCCAATCGTAACCCTAACCGGATCTCTAACCCTAGCCCTCAACATAACCCTAACCCTGGGACCAATCGTAACCCTAACCGGATCTCTAACCCTAGCCATCAACCTCACCATAACTCTAGGTCCAATCGTAACCCTAACCGGATCTCTAACCCTAGCCCTCAACATCACCCTAACCCTAGGTCCAATCGTAACCCTAACCGGATCTCTAATCGTAGCCGTCAACATAAACCTAACCCTAGGTCCAAACGTGACCCTAACCGGATCTCTAACCCGAGCCCTGAACATAACCCTAACCTAGGTCCAATTGTGGCCCTAACCGGATCTCTAACCCTAGCCCTCAACATAACGCTAAACCTAGGTCCAATTGTTACCCTAACCGGATCTCTAAGCCTAGCCCTCAACATAACCCTAACCCTAGGTCCAATCGTAACCCTAACCGGATCTCTAACCCTAGTCCTCAACATAACCCTAACCCAAGGTCCAATCGTAACCCTAACCGGATCTCTAACCCTAGCCCTCAACATAACCCTAACCCTAGGTCCAATCGTAACCCTAACCCTCTCTCTGACCCTAGCCCTCAACATATCCCTAACCCTAGGTCCAATCCTAACCCTAACCGGATCTCTAACCCTAGCCCTGAACATAACCCTAACCCTAGGTCCAATCGTGACCCTAACCGGATGTCTAACCCTAGCCCTCAACATAACCCTAACCCTAGGTTCAATCGTGACCCTAACCGGATCTCTAACCCTAGCCCTCAACATAACGCTAAACCTAGGTCCAATCGTAACCCTAACCGTCTCTCTAACCCTAGCCCTCAACATAACCCTAACCCTAGGTCCAATCGTAACCCTAACCCGATCTCTAAACCTAGCCCTCGACATAACCCTAACCCTAGGTCCAATCGTAACCCTAACCGTCTCTCTGACCCTAGCCCTCTACATATCCCTAACCCTAGGTCCAATCCTAACCCTAACCGGATCTCTAACCCTAGCTCTCAACATAACCCTAACCCTAGGTCCAATCGTAACCCTAACCGGATCTCTAACCCTAGCCCTCAACATAACCCTAACCCAAGGTCCAATCGTAACCCTAACCGGATCTCTAACCCTAGCCCTCAACATAACCCTAACCCTAGGTCCAGTCGTAACCCTAACCGGATCTCTAAACCTAGCCCTCAACATAACCCTAACCTTAGGTCCAATCGTATCCCTAACCGGGTCTCTAACCCTAGCCCTCAACATTACCCTAACCCTAGGTCCAACCGTAACCCTAACCGGATCTCTAACCCTAGCCCTCAACATAACCCTAACCCTAGGTCCAACCGTAACCCTAACCGGATCTCTAACCCTAGCCCTCAACATAACCCTAACCCTAGGTCCAATCGTAACCCTAACCGTCTCTCTAACCCTAGCCCTCAACATAACCCTAACCCTAGATCCAATCGTGACCCTAACCGGATCTCTAACCCTACCCCTAACATAACCCTAACCGTAGGTCCAATCGTGACCCTAACCGTCTCTCTAACCCTAGCCCTCAACATAACCTTAACCCTAGGTTCAATCTCAACCCTAACCGTCTCTCTAACCCTAGCCCTCAACATAACCCTAACCCTAGGTCCAATCCTAACCCTAACCGGATCTCTAACCCTAGCCCTCAACATAACCCTAACCCTAGGTCCAATCGTAACCCTAACCGGATCTCTAACCCTAGCCCTCAACATAACCCTAACCCTAGGTCCAATCGTAACCCTAAACGGATCTCTAACCCTAGCCCTCAACATAACCCTAACCCTACGTCCAATCGTTACCATAACCGGATCTCCAACCCTAGCCCTCAACATAACCCTAACACTAGGTCCAGTCGTAAACCTAAACGGATCTCTAAACCTAGCCCTCAACATAACCCTAACCTTAGGTCCAATCGTATCCCTAACTGGGTCTCTAACCCTAGCCCTCAACATAACCCTAACCCTAGGTCCAACCGTAACCCTAACCGGATCTCTAACCCTACCCCTCAACATAACCATAACCCTAGGTCCAATCGTAACCCTAACCGGGTCTCTAACCCTAGCCTTCAACATAACCCTAACCCTAGGTCCAATCGTAACCCTAACGGGATCTCTAACCCTAGCCCTCAACATAACCCTCACTCTAGGTCCAATCGTGACCCTAACCGGATCTCTAAGCCTAGCCCTCAACATAACCCTAACCCTAGGTCCAATCGTAACCCTAACCGGATCTCTAACCCTAGCCCTCAACATAATCCTAACCAAAGGTCCAATCGTAACCCTAACCGGATCTCTAACCCTAGCCCTCAACATAACCCTAACCCTAGGTCCAATCGTAACCCTAACCGTCTCTCTGACCCTAGCCCTCAACATATCCCTAACCCTAGGTCCAATCGTAACCCTAACCGGATCTCTAACCCTAGACCTGAACATAACCCTAACCCTAGGTCCAATCGTGACCCTAACCGGATGTCTAACCCTAGCCCTCAACATAACCCTAACCCTAGGTTCAATCGTGACCCTAACCGGATCTCTAACCCTAGCCCTCAACATAACGCTAAACCTAGGTCCAATCGGAACCCTAACCGTCTCTCTAACCCTAGCGCTCAACATAACATTAACCTTAGGTCCAATCGTAACCCTAACCCGATCTCTAAACCTAGCCCTCAACATAACCCTAACCCTAGGTCCAATCGTAACCCTAACCGTCTCTCTGACCCTAGCCCTCTACATATCCCTAACCCTAGGTCCAATCCTAACCCTAACCGGATCTCTAACCCTAGCTCTCCACATAACCCTAACCCTAGGTCCAGTCGTAACCCTAACCGGATCTCTAAACCTAGCCCTCAACATAACCCTAACCTTAGGTCCAATCGTATCCCTAACCCGGTCTCTAACCCTAGCCCTCAACATTCCCCTAACCCTAGGTCCAACCGTAACCCTAACCGGATCTCTAACCCTAGCCCTCAACATAACCCTAACCCTAGGTCCAATCGTAACGCTAACCGGATCTCTAACCCTAGCCTTCAACATAACCCTAACCCTAGGTCCAATCGTAACCCTAACCGTCTGTCTAACCCTAGCCCTCAACATAACCCTAACCGTAGGTCCAATCTTGACCCTAACCGTCTCTCTAACCCTAGCCCTCAACATAACCCTAACCCTAGGTCCAATCTGAACCCTAACCGTCTCTCTAACCCTAGCCCTCAACATAACCCTAACCCTAGGTCCAATCGTAACCCTAACCGGATCTCTAACCCTAGCCCTCAACATAACCCTAAACCTAGGTCCAATCGTAACCCTAACGGGATCTCTAACCCTAGCCCTCAACATAACCCTCACTCTAGGTCCAATCGTGACCCTTACCGGATCTCTAAGCCTAGCCCTCAACATAACCCTAACCCTAGGTCCAATCGTAACCCTAACCGGATCTCTAACCCTAGCCCTCAACATAACCCTAACCCAAGGTCCAATCGTAACCCTAACCGGATCTCTAACCCTAGCCCTCAACATAACCCTAACCCTAGGTCCAATCGTAACCCTAACCGTCTCTCTGACCCTAGCCCTCAACATATCCCTAACCCTAGGTCCAATCCTAACCCTAACCGGATCTCTAACCCTAGCCCTGAACATAACCCTAACCCTAGGTCCAATCGTGACCGTAACCGGATGTCTAACCCTAGCCCTCAACATAACCCTAACCCTAGGTTCAATCGTGACCCTAACCGGATCTCTAACCCTAGCCCTCAACATAACGCTAAACCTAGGTCCAATCGTAACCCTAACCGTCTCTCTAACCCTAGCCCTCAACATAACCCTAACCCTAGGTTCAATCGTAACCCTAACCCGATCTCTAAACCTAGCCCTCAACATAACCCTAAACCTAGGTCCAATCGTAACCCTAACCGTCTCTCTGACCCTAGCCCTCTACATATCCCTAACCCTAGGTCCAATCCTAACCCTAACCGGATCTCTAAACCTAGCTCTCAACATAACCCTAACCCTAGGTCCAATCGTAACCCTAACCGGATCTCTAACCCTAGCCCTCAACATAACCCTAACCCAAGGTCCAATCGTAACCCTCACCGGATCTCTAACCCTAGCCCTCAACATAACCCTAACCCTAGGTCCAGTCGTAACCCTAACCGGATCTCTAAACCTAGCCCTCAACATAACCCTAACCTTAGGTCCAATCGTATCCCTAACCGGGTCTCTAACCCTAGCCCTCAACATTACCCTAACCCTAGGTCCAACCGTAACCCTAACCGGATCTCTAACCCTAGCCCTCAACATAACCCTAACCCTAGGTCCAATCGTGACCCTAACCGTATCTCTAACCCTAGCCCTCAACATAACCCTAACCCTAGGTCCAATCGTGACCCTAACTGGATCTCTAACCCTAGCCCTCTACATAACCCTAACCTTAGGTCCAATCGTATCCCTAACCGGGTCTCTAACCCTAGCCCTCAACATTACCCTAACCCTAGGTCCAACCGTAACCCTAACCGGATCTTTAACCCTAGCCCTCAACATAACCCTAACCCTAGGTCCAATCGTGACCCTAACCGTATCTCTAACCCTAGCCCTCAACATAACCCTAACCCTAGGTCCAATCGTAACCCTAACCGGATCTCTAACCCTAGCCATCAACATCACCATAACCCTAGGTCCAATCGTAACCCTAACCGGATCTCTAACCCTAGCCATCAACATCACCATAACCCTAGGTCCAATCGTAACCCTAACCGGATCTCTAACCCTAGCCCTCAACATCACCCTAAGCCTAGGTCCAATCGTAACCCTAACCGGATCTCTAACCCTAGCCGTCAACATAACCCTAACCCTAGGTCCAATCGTGACCCTAACCGGATCTCTAACCCTAGCCCTCAACATAACCCTAACCCTAGGTGCAATCGTAACCCTAACCGGATCTCTAACCGTAGACCTCAAATTAACCCTAACCCTAGGTCCAATCGTAACCCTAACCGGATCTCTAACCCTAGCCCTCAACATAACCCTAACCCTGGGACCAATCGTAACCCTAACCGGATCTCTAACCCTAGCCATCAACCTCACCATAACTCTAGGTCCAATCGTAACCCTAACCGGATCTCTAACCCTAGCCCTCAACATCACCCTAACCCTAGGTCCAATCGTAACCCTAACCGGATCTCTAATCGTAGCCGTCAACATAAACCTAACCCTAGGTCCAAACGTGACCCTAACCGGATCTCTAACCCGAGCCCTGAACATAACCCTAACCTAGGTCCAATTGTGGCCCTAACCGGATCTCTAACCCTAGCCCTCAACATAACGCTAAACCTAGGTCCAATTGTTACCCTAACCGGATCTCTAAGCCTAGCCCTCAACATAACCCTAACCCTAGGCCCAATCGTAACCCTAACCGGATCTCTAACCCTAGTCCTCAACATAACCCTAACCCAAGGTCCAATCGTAACCCTAACCGGATCTCTAACCCTAGCCCTCAACATAACCCTAACCCTAGGTCCAATCGTAACCCTAACCCTCTCTCTGACCCTAGCCCTCAACATATCCCTAACCCTAGGTCCAATCCTAACCCTAACCGGATCTCTAACCCTAGCCCTGAACATAACCCTAACCCTAGGTCCAATCGTGACCCTAACCGGATGTCTAACCCTAGCCCTCAACATAACCCTAACCCTAGGTTCAATCGTGACCCTAACCGGATCTCTAACCCTAGCCCTCAACATAACGCTAAACCTAGGTCCAATTGTTACCCTAACCGTCTCTCTAACCCTAGCCCTAAACATAACCCTAACCCTAGGTCCAATTGTAACCCTAACGGGATCTCTAAACCTAGCCCTCAACATAACCCTCACCCTAGGTCCAATCGTGACCCTAACCGGATCTCTAAGCCTAGCCCTCAACATAACCCTAACCCTAGGTCCAATCGTAACCCTAACCGGATCTCTAACCCTAGTCCTCAACATAACCCTAACCCAAGGTCCAATCGTAACCCTAACCGGATCTCTAACCCTAGCCCTCAACATAACCCTAACCCTAGGTCCAATCGTAACCCTAACCCTCTCTCTGACCCTAGCCCTCAACATATCCCTAACCCTAGGTCCAATCCTAACCCTAACCGGATCTCTAACCCTAGCCCTGAACATAACCCTAACCCTAGGTCCAATCGTGACCCTAACCGGATGTCTAACCCTAGCCCTCAACATAACCCTAACCCTAGGTTCAATCGTGACCCTAACCGGATCTCTAACCCTAGCCCTCAACATAACGCTAAACCTAGGTCCAATTGTTACCCTAACCGTCTCTCTAACCCTAGCCCTAAACATAACCCTAACCCTAGGTCCAATCGTAACCCTAACCCGATCTCTAAACCTAGCCCTCAACATAACCCTAACCCTAGGAACAATCGTAACCCTAACCGTCTCTCTAACCCTAGACCTCAACATAACCCTAACCCTAGGTCCAATCGTAACCCTAACCGTCTCTCTGACCCTAGCCCTCAACATATCCCTAACCCTAGGTCCAATCGTAACCCTAACCGGATCTCTAAACCTAGCCCTCAACATAACCCTATCCCAAGGTCCAATCGTAACCCTAACCGGATCTATAAACCTAGCCCTCAACATAACACTAACCCTAGGTCCAATCGTGACCCTAACCAGATCTCTAACCCTAGCCCTCAACATAACCCTAACCGTAGGTCCAATCGTGACCCTAACCGTCTCTCTAACCCTAGCCCTCAACATAACCCTAACCCTAGGTCCAATCTGAACCCTAACCGTCTCTCTAACCCTAGCCCTCAACATAACCCTAACCCTAGGTCCAATTGTAACCCTAACGGGATCTCTAACCCTAGCCCTCAACATAACCCTCACCCTAGGTCCAATCGTGACCCTAACCGGATCTCTAAGCCTAGCCCTCAACATAACCCTAACCCTAGGTCCAATCGTAACCCTAACCGGATCTCTAACCCTAGTCCTCAACATAACCCTAACCCAAGGTCCAATCGTAACCCTAACCGGATCTCTAACCCTAGCCCTCAACATAACCCTAACCCTAGGTCCAATCGTAACCCTAACCCTCTCTCTGACCCTAGCCCTCAACATATCCCTAACCCTAGGTCCAATCCTAACCCTAACCGGATCTCTAACCCTAGCCCTGAACATAACCCTAACCCTAGGTCCAATCGTGACCCTAACCGGATGTCTAACCCTAGCCCTCAACATAACCCTAACCCTAGGTTCAATCGTGACCCTAACCGGATCTCTAACCCTAGCCCTCAACATAACGCTAAACCTAGGTCCAATTGTTACCCTAACCGTCTCTCTAACCCTAGCCCTAAACATAACCCTAACCCTAGGTCCAATCGTAACCCTAACCCGATCTCTAAACCTAGCCCTCAACATAACCCTAACCCTAGGTCCAATCGTAACCCTAACCGTCTCTCTGACCCTAGCCCTCTACATATCCCTAACCCTAGGTCCAATCCTAACCCTAACCGGATCTCTAACCCTAGCTCTCAACATAACCCTAACCCTAGGTCCAATCTTAACCCTAACCGGATCTCTAACCCTAGCCCTCAACATAACCCTAACCCAAGGTCCAATCGTAACCCTAACCGGATCTCTAACCTTAGCCCTCAACATAACCCTAACCCTAGGTCCAGTCGTAACCCTAACCGGATCTCTAAACCTAGCCCTAAACATAACCCTAACCTTAGGTCCAATCGTATCCCTAACCGGGTCTCTAACCCTAGCCCTCAACATTACCCTAACCCTAGGTCCAACCGTAACCCTAACCGGATCTCTAACCCTAGCCCTCAACATAACCCTAACCCTAGGTCCAATCGTGACCCTAACCGTATCTCTAACCCTAGCCCTCAACATAACCGTAACCCTAGGTCCAATCGTGACCCTAACTCGATCTCTAACCCTAGCCCTCTACATAACCCTAACCTTAGGTCCAATCGTATCCCTAACCGGGTCTCTAACCCTAGCCCTCAACATTACCCTAACCCTAGGTCCAACCGTAACCCTAACCGGATCTCTAACCCTAGCCCTCAACATAACCCTAACCCTAGGTCCAATCGTGACCCTAACCGTATCTCTAACCCTAGCCCTCAACATAACCCTAACCCTAGGTCCAATCGTAACCCTAACCGGATCTCTAACCCTAGCCATCAACATCACCATAACCCTAGGTCCAATCGTAACCCTAACCGGATCTCTAACCCTAGCCATCAACATCACCATAACCCTAGGTCCAATCGTAACCCTAACCGGATCTCTAACCCTAGCCCTCAACATCACCCTAAGCCTAGGTCCAATCGTAACCCTAACCGGATCTCTAACCCTAGCCGTCAACATAACCCTAACCCTAGGTCCAATCGTGACCCTAACCGGATCTCTAACCCTAGCCCTCAACATAACCCTAACCCTAGTTGCAATCGTAACCCTAACCGGATCTCTAACCGTAGCCCTCAAATTAACCCTAACCCTAGGTCCAATCGTAACCCTAACCGGATCTCTAACCCTAGCCCTCAACATAACCCTAACCCTGGGACCAATCGTAACCCTAACCGGATCTCTAACCCTAGCCATCAACCTCACCATAACTCTAGGTCCAATCGTAACCCTAACCGGATCTCTAACCCTAGCCCTCAACATCACCCTAACCCTAGGTCCAATCGTAACCCTAACCGGATCTCTAATCGTAGCCGTCAACATAAACCTAACCCTAGGTCCAAACGTGACCCTAACCGGATCTCTAACCCGAGCCCTGAACATAACCCTAACCTAGGTCCAATTGTGGCCCTAACCGGATCTCTAACCCTAGCCCTCAACATAAACCTAACCCTAGGTCCAATCGTGTCCCTAACCGTCTCTCTAACCCTAGCCCTCAACATAACCCTAACCCTAGTTCCAATCGTAACCCTAACCGGATCTCTAACCCTAGCCCTCAACATAACCCTAACCCTAGGTGCAATGGTGACCCTAACCGGATCTCTAACCCTAGCCCTCAACATAACCCTAACCCTAGCTCCAATCGTGACCCTAACCGGATCTCTAACCCTCCCCTCAACATAACCCTAACCCTAGGTCCAATCGTAACCCTAACCGTCTCTCTAACCCTAGCCCTCAACATAACCCTAACCCTAGGTCCAATCGTAACCCTAACCGGATCTCTAACCCTAGCCCTCAACGTAAGCCTAACCCTAGGTCCAATCGTAACCCTAACCGGATCTCTACCCCTAGCCCTCAACATAACCCTAACCCTAGGTCCAATCGTAAACCTAAAGGGATCTCTAACCCTAGCCCTCAACATAACCCTAAACCTAGGTCCAATCGTAACCCTAACCGGATCTCTAACCCTAACCCTCAACATAACCCTAACCCTAAGTCCAATCGTAACCCTAACCAGATCTCTAACACTAGCCATCAACATCACCATAACTCTAGGTCCAATCGTAACCCTAACCGGATCTCTACCCTAGCCCTCAACATCACCCTAACTCTAGGTCCAATCGTAACCCTAACCGGATCTCTAACCCTAGCCCTCAACATCACCCTAACCCTAGGTCCAATCGTAACCCTAACCGGATCTCTAATCGTAGCCGTCAACATAAACCTAACCCTAGGTCCAAACGTGACCCTAACCGGATCTCTAACCCGAGCCCTGAACATAACCCTAACCTAGGTCCAATTGTGGCCCTAACCGGATCTCTAACCCTAGCCCTCAACATAACGCTAAACCTAGGTCCAATTGTTACCCTAACCGGATCTCTAAGCCTAGCCCTCAACATAACCCTAACCCTAGGTCCAATCGTAACCCTAACCGGATCTCTAACCCTAGTCCTCAACATAACCCTAACCCAAGGTCCAATCGTAACCCTAACCGGATCTCTAACCCTAGCCCTCAACATAACCCTAACCCTAGGTCCAATCGTAACCCTAACCCTCTCTCTGACCCTAGCCCTCAACATATCCCTAACCCTAGGTCCAATCCTAACCCTAACCGGATCTCTAACCCTAGCCCTGAACATAACCCTAACCCTAGGTCCAATCGGGACCCTAACCGGATGTCTAACCCTAGCCCTCAACATAACCCTAACCCTAGGTTCAATCGTGACCCTAACCGGATCTCTAACCCTAGCCCTCAACATAACGCTAAACCTAGGTCCAATTGTTACCCTAACCGTCTCTCTAACCCTAGCCCTAAACATAACCCTAACCCTAGGTCCAATTGTAACCCTAACGGGATCTCTAACCCTAGCCCTCAACATAACCCTCACCCTAGGTCCAATCGTGACCCTAACCGGATCTCTAAGCCTAGCCCTCAACATAACCCTAACCCTAGGTCCAATCGTAACCCTAACCGGATCTCTAACCCTAGTCCTCAACATAACCCTAACCCAAGGTCCAATCGTAACCCTAACCGGATCTCTAACCCTAGCCCTCAACATAACCCTAACCCTAGGTCCAATCGTAACCCTAACCCTCTCTCTGACCCTAGCCCTCAACATATCCCTAACCCTAGGTCCAATCCTAACCCTAACCGGATCTCTAACCCTAGCCCTGAACATAACCCTAACCCTAGGTCCAATCGTGACCCTAACCGGATGTCTAACCCTAGCCCTCAACATAACCCTAACCCTAGGTTCAATCGTGACCCTAACCGGATCTCTAACCCTAGCCCTCAACATAACGCTAAACCTAGGTCCAATTGTTACCCTAACCGTCTCTCTAACCCTAGCCCTAAACATAACCCTAACCCTAGGTCCAATCGTAACCCTAACCCGATCTCTAAACCTAGCCCTCAACATAACCCTAACCCTAGGTCCAATCGTAACCCTAACCGTCTCTCTAACCCTAGACCTCAACATAACCCTAACCCTAGGTCCAATCGTAACCCTAACCGTCTCTCTGACCCTAGCCCTCAACATATCCCTAACCCTAGGTCCAATCGTAACCCTAACCGGATCTCTAAACCTAGCCCTCAACATAACCCTATCCCAAGGTCCAATCGTAACCCTAACCGGATCTATAAACCTAGCCCTCAACATAACACTAACCCTAGGTCCAATCGTGACCCTAACCAGATCTCTAACCCTAGCCCTCAACATAACCCTAACCGTAGGTCCAATCGTGACCCTAACCGTCTCTCTAACCCTAGCCCTCAACATAACCCTAACCCTAGGTCCAATCTGAACCCTAACCGTCTCTCTAACCCTAGCCCTCAACATAACCCTAACCCTAGGTCCAATTGTAACCCTAACGGGATCTCTAACCCTAGCCCTCAACATAACCCTCACCCTAGGTCCAATCGTGACCCTAACCGGATCTCTAAGCCTAGCCCTCAACATAACCCTAACCCTAGGTCCAATCGTAACCCTAACCGGATCTCTAACCCTAGTCCTCAACATAACCCTAACCCAAGGTCCAATCGTAACCCTAACCGGATCTCTAACCCTAGCCCTCAACATAACCCTAACCCTAGGTCCAATCGTAACCCTAACCCTCTCTCTGACCCTAGCCCTCAACATATCCCTAACCCTAGGTCCAATCCTAACCCTAACCGGATCTCTAACCCTAGCCCTGAACATAACCCTAACCCTAGGTCCAATCGTGACCCTAACCGGATGTCTAACCCTAGCCCTCAACATAACCCTAACCCTAGGTTCAATCGTGACCCTAACCGGATCTCTAACCCTAGCCCTCAACATAACGCTAAACCTAGGTCCAATTGTTACCCTAACCGTCTCTCTAACCCTAGCCCTAAACATAACCCTAACCCTAGGTCCAATCGTAACCCTAACCCGATCTCTAAACCTAGCCCTCAACATAACCCTAACCCTAGGAACAATCGTAACCCTAACCGTCTCTCTAACCCTAGACCTCAACATAACCCTAACCCTAGGTCCAATCGTAACCCTAACCGTCTCTCTGACCCTAGCCCTCAACATATCCCTAACCCTAGGTCCAATCGTAACCCTAACCGGATCTCTAAACCTAGCCCTCAACATAACCCTATCCCAAGGTCCAATCGTAACCCTAACCGGATCTATAAACCTAGCCCTCAACATAACACTAACCCTAGGTCCAATCGTGACCCTAACCAGATCTCTAACCCTAGCCCTCAACATAACCCTAACCGTAGGTCCAATCGTGACCCTAACCGTCTCTCTAACCCTAGCCCTCAACATAACCCTAACCCTAGGTCCAATCTGAACCCTAACCGTCTCTCTAACCCTAGCCCTCAACATAACCCTAACCCTAGGTCCAATTGTAACCCTAACGGGATCTCTAACCCTAGCCCTCAACATAACCCTCACCCTAGGTCCAATCGTGACCCTAACCGGATCTCTAAGCCTAGCCCTCAACATAACCCTAACCCTAGGTCCAATCGTAACCCTAACCGGATCTCTAACCCTAGTCCTCAACATAACCCTAACCCAAGGTCCAATCGTAACCCTAACCGGATCTCTAACCCTAGCCCTCAACATAACCCTAACCCTAGGTCCAATCGTAACCCTAACCCTCTCTCTGACCCTAGCCCTCAACATATCCCTAACCCTAGGTCCAATCCTAACCCTAACCGGATCTCTAACCCTAGCCCTGAACATAACCCTAACCCTAGGTCCAATCGTGACCCTAACCGGATGTCTAACCCTAGCCCTCAACATAACCCTAACCCTAGGTTCAATCGTGACCCTAACCGGATCTCTAACCCTAGCCCTCAACATAACGCTAAACCTAGGTCCAATTGTTACCCTAACCGTCTCTCTAACCCTAGCCCTAAACATAACCCTAACCCTAGGTCCAATCGTAACCCTAACCCGATCTCTAAACCTAGCCCTCAACATAACCCTAACCCTAGGTCCAATCGTAACCCTAACCGTCTCTCTGACCCTAGCCCTCTACATATCCCTAACCCTAGGTCCAATCCTAACCCTAACCGGATCTCTAACCCTAGCTCTCAACATAACCCTAACCCTAGGTCCAATCTTAACCCTAACCGGATCTCTAACCCTAGCCCTCAACATAACCCTAACCCAAGGTCCAATCGTAACCCTAACCGGATCTCTAACCTTAGCCCTCAACATAACCCTAACCCTAGGTCCAGTCGTAACCCTAACCGGATCTCTAAACCTAGCCCTCAACATAACCCTAACCTTAGGTCCAATCGTATCCCTAACCGGGTCTCTAACCCTAGCCCTCAACATTACCCTAACCCTAGGTCCATCCGTAACCCTAACCGGATCTCTAACCCTAGCCCTCAACATAACCCTAACCCTAGGTCCAATCGTGACCCTAACCGTATCTCTAACCCTAGCCCTCAACATAACCGTAACCCTAGGTCCAATCGTGACCCTAACTCGATCTCTAACCCTAGCCCTCTACATAACCCTAACCTTAGGTCCAATCGTAACCCTAACCGGATCTCTAACCCTAACCCTCAACATAACCCTAACCCTAAGTCCAATCGTAACCCTAACCAGATCTCTAACACTAGCCATCAACATCACCATAACTCTAGGTCCAATCGTAACCCTAACCGGATCTCTACCCTAGCCCTCAACATCACCCTAACCCTAGGTGCAATCGTAACCCTAACCGGATCTCTAACCGTAGCCCTCAAATTAACCCTAACCCTAGGTCCAATCGTAACCCTAACCGGATCTCTAACCCTAGCCCTCAACATAACCCTAACCCTGGGACCAATCGTAACCCTAACCGGATCTCTAACCCTAGCCATCAACCTCACCATAACTCTAGGTCCAATCGTAACCCTAACCGGATCTCTAACCCTAGCCCTCAACATCACCCTAACCCTAGGTCCAATCGTAACCCTAACCGGATCTCTAATCGTAGCCGTCAACATAAACCTAACCCTAGGTCCAAACGTGACCCTAACCGGATCTCTAACCCGAGCCCTGAACATAACCCTAACCTAGGTCCAATTGTGGCCCTAACCGGATCTCTAACCCTAGCCCTCAACATAACGCTAAACCTAGGTCCAATTGTTACCCTAACCGGATCTCTAAGCCTAGCCCTCAACATAACCCTAACCCTAGGTCCAATCGTAACCCTAACCGGATCTCTAACCCTAGTCCTCAACATAACCCTAACCCAAGGTCCAATCGTAACCCTAACCGGATCTCTAACCCTAGCCCTCAACATAACCCTAACCCTAGGTCCAATCGTAACCCTAACCCTCTCTCTGACCCTAGCCCTCAACATATCCCTAACCCTAGGTCCAATCCTAACCCTAACCGGATCTCTAACCCTAGCCCTGAACATAACCCTAACCCTAGGTCCAATCGGGACCCTAACCGGATGTCTAACCCTAGCCCTCAACATAACCCTAACCCTAGGTTCAATCGTGACCCTAACCGGATCTCTAACCCTAGCCCTCAACATAACGCTAAACCTAGGTCCAATTGTTACCCTAACCGTCTCTCTAACCCTAGCCCTAAACATAACCCTAACCCTAGGTCCAATTGTAACCCTAACGGGATCTCTAACCCTAGCCCTCAACATAACCCTCACCCTAGGTCCAATCGTGACCCTAACCGGATCTCTAAGCCTAGCCCTCAACATAACCCTAACCCTAGGTCCAATCGTAACCCTAACCGGATCTCTAACCCTAGTCCTCAACATAACCCTAACCCAAGGTCCAATCGTAACCCTAACCGGATCTCTAACCCTAGCCCTCAACATAACCCTAACCCTAGGTCCAATCGTAACCCTAACCCTCTCTCTGACCCTAGCCCTCAACATATCCCTAACCCTAGGTCCAATCCTAACCCTAACCGGATCTCTAACCCTAGCCCTGAACATAACCCTAACCCTAGGTCCAATCGTGACCCTAACCGGATGTCTAACCCTAGCCCTCAACATAACCCTAACCCTAGGTTCAATCGTGACCCTAACCGGATCTCTAACCCTAGCCCTCAACATAACGCTAAACCTAGGTCCAATTGTTACCCTAACCGTCTCTCTAACCCTAGCCCTAAACATAACCCTAACCCTAGGTCCAATCGTAACCCTAACCCGATCTCTAAACCTAGCCCTCAACATAACCCTAACCCTAGGTCCAATCGTAACCCTAACCGTCTCTCTAACCCTAGACCTCAACATAACCCTAACCCTAGGTCCAATCGTAACCCTAACCGTCTCTCTGACCCTAGCCCTCAACATATCCCTAACCCTAGGTCCAATCGTAACCCTAACCGGATCTCTAAACCTAGCCCTCAACATAACCCTATCCCAAGGTCCAATCGTAACCCTAACCGGATCTATAAACCTAGCCCTCAACATAACACTAACCCTAGGTCCAATCGTGACCCTAACCAGATCTCTAACCCTAGCCCTCAACATAACCCTAACCGTAGGTCCAATCGTGACCCTAACCGTCTCTCTAACCCTAGCCCTCAACATAACCCTAACCCTAGGTCCAATCTGAACCCTAACCGTCTCTCTAACCCTAGCCCTCAACATAACCCTAACCCTAGGTCCAATTGTAACCCTAACGGGATCTCTAACCCTAGCCCTCAACATAACCCTCACCCTAGGTCCAATCGTGACCCTAACCGGATCTCTAAGCCTAGCCCTCAACATAACCCTAACCCTAGGTCCAATCGTAACCCTAACCGGATCTCTAACCCTAGTCCTCAACATAACCCTAACCCAAGGTCCAATCGTAACCCTAACCGGATCTCTAACCCTAGCCCTCAACATAACCCTAACCCTAGGTCCAATCGTAACCCTAACCCTCTCTCTGACCCTAGCCCTCAACATATCCCTAACCCTAGGTCCAATCCTAACCCTAACCGGATCTCTAACCCTAGCCCTGAACATAACCCTAACCCTAGGTCCAATCGTGACCCTAACCGGATGTCTAACCCTAGCCCTCAACATAACCCTAACCCTAGGTTCAATCGTGACCCTAACCGGATCTCTAACCCTAGCCCTCAACATAACGCTAAACCTAGGTCCAATTGTTACCCTAACCGTCTCTCTAACCCTAGCCCTAAACATAACCCTAACCCTAGGTCCAATCGTAACCCTAACCCGATCTCTAAACCTAGCCCTCAACATAACCCTAACCCTAGGAACAATCGTAACCCTAACCGTCTCTCTAACCCTAGACCTCAACATAACCCTAACCCTAGGTCCAATCGTAACCCTAACCGTCTCTCTGACCCTAGCCCTCAACATATCCCTAACCCTAGGTCCAATCGTAACCCTAACCGGATCTCTAAACCTAGCCCTCAACATAACCCTATCCCAAGGTCCAATCGTAACCCTAACCGGATCTATAAACCTAGCCCTCAACATAACACTAACCCTAGGTCCAATCGTGACCCTAACCAGATCTCTAACCCTAGCCCTCAACATAACCCTAACCGTAGGTCCAATCGTGACCCTAACCGTCTCTCTAACCCTAGCCCTCAACATAACCCTAACCCTAGGTCCAATCTGAACCCTAACCGTCTCTCTAACCCTAGCCCTCAACATAACCCTAACCCTAGGTCCAATTGTAACCCTAACGGGATCTCTAACCCTAGCCCTCAACATAACCCTCACCCTAGGTCCAATCGTGACCCTAACCGGATCTCTAAGCCTAGCCCTCAACATAACCCTAACCCTAGGTCCAATCGTAACCCTAACCGGATCTCTAACCCTAGTCCTCAACATAACCCTAACCCAAGGTCCAATCGTAACCCTAACCGGATCTCTAACCCTAGCCCTCAACATAACCCTAACCCTAGGTCCAATCGTAACCCTAACCCTCTCTCTGACCCTAGCCCTCAACATATCCCTAACCCTAGGTCCAATCCTAACCCTAACCGGATCTCTAACCCTAGCCCTGAACATAACCCTAACCCTAGGTCCAATCGTGACCCTAACCGGATGTCTAACCCTAGCCCTCAACATAACCCTAACCCTAGGTTCAATCGTGACCCTAACCGGATCTCTAACCCTAGCCCTCAACATAACGCTAAACCTAGGTCCAATTGTTACCCTAACCGTCTCTCTAACCCTAGCCCTAAACATAACCCTAACCCTAGGTCCAATCGTAACCCTAACCCGATCTCTAAACCTAGCCCTCAACATAACCCTAACCCTAGGTCCAATCGTAACCCTAACCGTCTCTCTGACCCTAGCCCTCTACATATCCCTAACCCTAGGTCCAATCCTAACCCTAACCGGATCTCTAACCCTAGCTCTCAACATAACCCTAACCCTAGGTCCAATCTTAACCCTAACCGGATCTCTAACCCTAGCCCTCAACATAACCCTAACCCAAGGTCCAATCGTAACCCTAACCGGATCTCTAACCTTAGCCCTCAACATAACCCTAACCCTAGGTCCAGTCGTAACCCTAACCGGATCTCTAAACCTAGCCCTCAACATAACCCTAACCTTAGGTCCAATCGTATCCCTAACCGGGTCTCTAACCCTAGCCCTCAACATTACCCTAACCCTAGGTCCATCCGTAACCCTAACCGGATCTCTAACCCTAGCCCTCAACATAACCCTAACCCTAGGTCCAATCGTGACCCTAACCGTATCTCTAACCCTAGCCCTCAACATAACCGTAACCCTAGGTCCAATCGTGACCCTAACTCGATCTCTAACCCTAGCCCTCTACATAACCCTAACCTTAGGTCCAATCGTATCCCTAACCGGGTCTCTAACCCTAGCCCTCAACATTACCCTAACCCTAGGTCCAACCGTAACCCTAACCGGATCTCTAACCCTAGCCCTCAACATAACCCTAACCCTAGGTCCAATCGTGACCCTAACCGTATCTCTAACCCTAGCCCTCAACATAACCCTAACCCTAGGTCCAATCGTAACCCTAACCGGATCTCTAACCCTAGCCATCAACATCACCATAACCCTAGGTCCAATCGTAACCCTAACCGGATCTCTAACCCTAGCCATCAACATCACCATAACCCTAGGTCCAATCGTAACCCTAACCGGATCTCTAACTCTAGCCCTCAACATCACCCTAAGCCTAGGTCCAATCGTAACCCTAACCGGATCTCTAACCCTAGCCGTCAACATAACCCTAACCCTAGGTCCAATCGTGACCCTAACCGGATCTCTAACCCTAGCCCTCAACATAACCCTAACCCTAGGTGCAATCGTAACCCTAACCGGATCTCTAACCGTAGCCCTCAAATTAACCCTAACCCTAGGTCCAATCGTAACCCTAACCGGATCTCTAACCCTAGCCCTCAACATAACCCTAACCCTGGGACCAATCGTAACCCTAACCGGATCTCTAACCCTAGCCATCAACCTCACCATAACTCTAGGTCCAATCGTAACCCTAACCGGATCTCTAACCCTAGCCCTCAACATCACCCTAACCCTAGGTCCAATCGTAACCCTAACCGGATCTCTAATCGTAGCCGTCAACATAAACCTAACCCTAGGTCCAAACGTGACCCTAACCGGATCTCTAACCCGAGCCCTGAACATAACCCTAACCTAGGTCCAATTGTGGCCCTAACCGGATCTCTAACCCTAGCCCTCAACATAAACCTAACCCTAGGTCCAATCGTGTCCCTAACCGTCTCTCTAACCCTAGCCCTCAACATAACCCTAACCCTAGTTCCAATCGTAACCCTAACCGGATCTCTAACCCTAGCCCTCAACATAACCCTAACCCTAGGTGCAATGGTGACCCTAACCGGATCTCTAACCCTAGCCCTCAACATAACCCTAACCCTAGCTCCAATCGTGACCCTAACCGGATCTCTAACCCTCCCCTCAACATAACCCTAACCCTAGGTCCAATCGTAACCCTAACCGTCTCTCTAACCCTAGCCCTCAACATAACCCTAACCCTAGGTCCAATCGTAACCCTAACCGGATCTCTAACCCTAGCCCTCAACGTAAGCCTAACCCTAGGTCCAATCGTAACCCTAACCGGATCTCTACCCCTAGCCCTCAACATAACCCTAACCCTAGGTCCAATCGTAAACCTAAAGGGATCTCTAACCCTAGCCCTCAACATAACCCTAAACCTAGGTCCAATCGTAACCCTAACCGGATCTCTAACCCTAACCCTCAACATAACCCTAACCCTAAGTCCAATCGTAACCCTAACCAGATCTCTAACACTAGCCATCAACATCACCATAACTCTAGGTCCAATCGTAACCCTAACCGGATCTCTACCCTAGCCCTCAACATCACCCTAACCCTAGGTGCAATCGTAACCCTAACCGGATCTCTAACCGTAGCCCTCAAATTAACCCTAACCCTAGGTCCAATCGTAACCCTAACCGGATCTCTAACCCTAGCCCTCAACATAACCCTAACCCTGGGACCAATCGTAACCCTAACCGGATCTCTAACCCTAGCCATCAACCTCACCATAACTCTAGGTCCAATCGTAACCCTAACCGGATCTCTAACCCTAGCCCTCAACATCACCCTAACCCTAGGTCCAATCGTAACCCTAACCGGATCTCTAATCGTAGCCGTCAACATAAACCTAACCCTAGGTCCAAACGTGACCCTAACCGGATCTCTAACCCGAGCCCTGAACATAACCCTAACCTAGGTCCAATTGTGGCCCTAACCGGATCTCTAACCCTAGCCCTCAACATAACGCTAAACCTAGGTCCAATTGTTACCCTAACCGGATCTCTAAGCCTAGCCCTCAACATAACCCTAACCCTAGGTCCAATCGTAACCCTAACCGGATCTCTAACCCTAGTCCTCAACATAACCCTAACCCAAGGTCCAATCGTAACCCTAACCGGATCTCTAACCCTAGCCCTCAACATAACCCTAACCCTAGGTCCAATCGTAACCCTAACCCTCTCTCTGACCCTAGCCCTCAACATATCCCTAACCCTAGGTCCAATCCTAACCCTAACCGGATCTCTAACCCTAGCCCTGAACATAACCCTAACCCTAGGTCCAATCGGGACCCTAACCGGATGTCTAACCCTAGCCCTCAACATAACCCTAACCCTAGGTTCAATCGTGACCCTAACCGGATCTCTAACCCTAGCCCTCAACATAACGCTAAACCTAGGTCCAATTGTTACCCTAACCGTCTCTCTAACCCTAGCCCTAAACATAACCCTAACCCTAGGTCCAATCGTAACCCTAACCCGATCTCTAAACCTAGCCCTCAACATAACCCTAACCCTAGGAACAATCGTAACCCTAACCGTCTCTCTAACCCTAGACCTCAACATAACCCTAACCCTAGGTCCAATCGTAACCCTAACCGTCTCTCTGACCCTAGCCCTCAACATATCCCTAACCCTAGGTCCAATCGTAACCCTAACCGGATCTCTAAACCTAGCCCTCAACATAACCCTATCCCAAGGTCCAATCGTAACCCTAACCGGATCTATAAACCTAGCCCTCAACATAACACTAACCCTAGGTCCAATCGTGACCCTAACCAGATCTCTAACCCTAGCCCTCAACATAACCCTAACCGTAGGTCCAATCGTGACCCTAACCGTCTCTCTAACCCTAGCCCTCAACATAACCCTAACCCTAGGTCCAATCTGAACCCTAACCGTCTCTCTAACCCTAGCCCTCAACATAACCCTAACCCTAGGTCCAATTGTAACCCTAACGGGATCTCTAACCCTAGCCCTCAACATAACCCTCACCCTAGGTCCAATCGTGACCCTAACCGGATCTCTAAGCCTAGCCCTCAACATAACCCTAACCCTAGGTCCAATCGTAACCCTAACCGGATCTCTAACCCTAGTCCTCAACATAACCCTAACCCAAGGTCCAATCGTAACCCTAACCGGATCTCTAACCCTAGCCCTCAACATAACCCTAACCCTAGGTCCAATCGTAACCCTAACCCTCTCTCTGACCCTAGCCCTCAACATATCCCTAACCCTAGGTCCAATCCTAACCCTAACCGGATCTCTAACCCTAGCCCTGAACATAACCCTAACCCTAGGTCCAATCGTGACCCTAACCGGATGTCTAACCCTAGCCCTCAACATAACCCTAACCCTAGGTTCAATCGTGACCCTAACCGGATCTCTAACCCTAGCCCTCAACATAACGCTAAACCTAGGTCCAATTGTTACCCTAACCGTCTCTCTAACCCTAGCCCTAAACATAACCCTAACCCTAGGTCCAATCGTCACCCTAACCCGATCTCTAAACCTAGCCCTCAACATAACCCTAACCCTAGGTCCAATCGTAACCCTAACCGTCTCTCTGACCCTAGCCCTCTACATATCCCTAACCCTAGGTCCAATCCTAACCCTAACCGGATCTCTAACCCTAGCTCTCAACATAACCCTAACCCTAGGTCCAATCTTAACCCTAACCGGATCTCTAACCCTAGCCCTCAACATAACCCTAACCCAAGGTCCAATCGTAACCCTAACCGGATCTCTAACCTTAGCCCTCAACATAACCCTAACCCTAGGTCCAGTCGTAACCCTAACCGGATCTCTAAACCTAGCCCTCAACATAACCCTAACCTTAGGTCCAATCGTATCCCTAACCGGGTCTCTAACCCTAGCCCTCAACATTACCCTAACCCTAGGTCCAACCGTAACCCTAACCGGATCTCTAACCCTAGCCCTCAACATAACCCTAACCCTAGGTCCAATCGTGACCCTAACCGTATCTCTAACCCTAGCCCTCAACATAACCGTAACCCTAGGTCCAATCGTGACCCTAACTCGATCTCTAACCCTAGCCCTCTACATAACCCTAACCTTAGGTCCAATCGTATCCCTAACCGGGTCTCTAACCCTAGCCCTCAACATTACCCTAACCCTAGGTCCAACCGTAACCCTAACCGGATCTCTAACCCTAGCCCTCAACATAACCCTAACCCTAGGTCCAATCGTGACCCTAACCGTATCTCTAACCCTAGCCCTCAACATAACCCTAACCCTAGGTCCAATCGTAACCCTAACCGGATCTCTAACCCTAGCCATCAACATCACCATAACCCTAGGTCCAATCGTAACCCTAACCGGATCTCTAACCCTAGCCATCAACATCACCATAACCCTAGGTCCAATCGTAACCCTAACCGGATCTCTAACCCTAGCCCTCAACATCACCCTAAGCCTAGGTCCAATCGTAACCCTAACCGGATCTCTAACCCTAGCCGTCAACATAACCCTAACCCTAGGTCCAATCGTGACCCTAACCGGATCTCTAACCCTAGCCCTCAACATAACCCTAACCCTAGGTGCAATCGTAACCCTAACCGGATCTCTAACTGTAGCCCTCAAATTAACCCTAACCCTAGGTCCAATCGTAACCCTAACCGGATCTCTAACCCTAGCCCTCAACATAACCCTAACCCTGGGACCAATCGTAACCCTAACCGGATCTCTAACCCTAGCCATCAACCTCACCATAACTCTAGGTCCAATCGAAACCCTAACCGGATCTCTAACCCTAGCCCTCAACATCACCCTAACCCTAGGTCCAATCGTAACCCTAACCGGATCTCTAATCGTAGCCGTCAACATAAACCTAACCCTAGGTCCAAACGTGACCCTAACCGGATCTCTAACCCGAGCCCTGAACATAACCCTAACCTAGGTCCAATTGTGGCCCTAACCGGATCTCTAACCCTAGCCCTCAACATAAACCTAACCCTAGGTCCAATCGTGTCCCTAACCGTCTCTCTAACCCTAGCCCTCAACATAACCCTAACCCTAGTTCCAATCGTAACCCTAACCGGATCTCTAACCCTAGCCCTCAACATAACCCTAACCCTAGGTGCAATGGTGACCCTAACCGGATCTCTAACCCTAGCCCTCAACATAACCCTAACCCTAGCTCCAATCGTGACCCTAACCGGATCTCTAACCCTCCCCTCAACATAACCCTAACCCTAGGTCCAATCGTAACCCTAACCGTCTCTCTAACCCTAGCCCTCAACATAACCCTAACCCTAGGTCCAATCGTAACCCTAACCGGATCTCTAACCCTAGCCCTCAACGTAAGCCTAACCCTAGGTCCAATCGTAACCCTAACCGGATCTCTACCCCTAGCCCTCAACATAACCCTAACCCTAGGTCCAATCGTAAACCTAAAGGGATCTCTAACCCTAGCCCTCAACATAACCCTAAACCTAGGTCCAATCGTAACCCTAACCGGATCTCTAACCCTAACCCTCAACATAACCCTAACCCTAAGTCCAATCGTAACCCTAACCAGATCTCTAACACTAGCCATCAACATCACCATAACTCTAGGTCCAATCGTAACCCTAACCGGATCTCTACCCTAGCCCTCAACATCACCCTAACCCTAGGTGCAATCGTAACCCTAACCGGATCTCTAACCGTAGCCCTCAAATTAACCCTAACCCTAGGTCCAATCGTAACCCTAACCGGATCTCTAACCCTAGCCCTCAACATAACCCTAACCCTGGGACCAATCGTAACCCTAACCGGATCTCTAACCCTAGCCATCAACCTCACCATAACTCTAGGTCCAATCGTAACCCTAACCGGATCTCTAACCCTAGCCCTCAACATCACCCTAACCCTAGGTCCAATCGTAACCCTAACCGGATCTCTAATCGTAGCCGTCAACATAAACCTAACCCTAGGTCCAAACGTGACCCTAACCGGATCTCTAACCCGAGCCCTGAACATAACCCTAACCTAGGTCCAATTGTGGCCCTAACCGGATCTCTAACCCTAGCCCTCAACATAACGCTAAACCTAGGTCCAATTGTTACCCTAACCGGATCTCTAAGCCTAGCCCTCAACATAACCCTAACCCTAGGTCCAATCGTAACCCTAACCGGATCTCTAACCCTAGTCCTCAACATAACCCTAACCCAAGGTCCAATCGTAACCCTACCGGATCTCTAACCCTAGCCCTCAACATAACCCTAACCCTAGGTCCAATCGTAACCCTAACCCTCTCTCTGACCCTAGCCCTCAACATATCCCTAACCCTAGGTCCAATCCTAACCCTAACCGGATCTCTAACCCTAGCCCTCAACATAACGCTAAACCTAGGTCCAATTGTTACCCTAACCGTCTCTCTAACCCTAGCCCTAAACATAACCCTAACCCTAGGTCCAATCGTAACCCTAACCCGATCTCTAAACCTAGCCCTCAACATAACCCTAACCCTAGGTCCAATCGTAACCCTAACCGTCTCTCTAACCCTAGACCTCAACATAACCCTAACCCTAGGTCCAATCGTAACCCTAACCGTCTCTCTGACCCTAGCCCTCAACATATCCCTAACCCTAGGTCCAATCGTAACCCTAACCGGATCTCTAAACCTAGCCCTCAACATAACCCTATCCCAAGGTCCAATCGTAACCCTAACCGGATCTATAAACCTAGCCCTCAACATAACACTAACCCTAGGTCCAATCGTGACCCTAACCAGATCTCTAACCCTAGCCCTCAACATAACCCTAACCGTAGGTCCAATCGTGACCCTAACCGTCTCTCTAACCCTAGCCCTCAACATAACCCTAACCCTAGGTCCAATCTGAACCCTAACCGTCTCTCTAACCCTAGCCCTCAACATAACCCTAACCCTAGGTCCAATTGTAACCCTAACGGGATCTCTAACCCTAGCCCTCAACATAACCCTCACCCTAGGTCCAATCGTGACCCTAACCGGATCTCTAAGCCTAGCCCTCAACATAACCCTAACCCTAGGTCCAATCGTAACCCTAACCGGATCTCTAACCCTAGTCCTCAACATAACCCTAACCCAAGGTCCAATCGTAACCCTAACCGGATCTCTAACCCTAGCCCTCAACATAACCCTAACCCTAGGTCCAATCGTAACCCTAACCCTCTCTCTGACCCTAGCCCTCAACATATCCCTAACCCTAGGTCCAATTCTAACCCTAACCGGATCTCTAACCCTAGCCCTGAACATAACCCTAACCCTAGGTCCAATCGTGACCCTAACCGGATGTCTAACCCTAGCCCTCAACATAACCCTAACCCTAGGTTCAATCGTGACCCTAACCGGATCTCTAACCCTAGCCCTCAACATAACGCTAAACCTAGGTCCAATTGTTACCCTAACCGTCTCTCTAACCCTAGCCCTAAACATAACCCTAACCCTAGGTCCAATCGTAACCCTAACCCGATCTCTAAACCTAGCCCTCAACATAACCCTAACCCTAGGTCCAATCGTAACCCTAACCGTCTCTCTGACCCTAGCCCTCTACATATCCCTAACCCTAGGTCCAATCCTAACCCTAACCGGATCTCTAACCCTAGCTCTCAACATAACCCTAACCCTAGGTCCAATCTTAACCCTAACCGGATCTCTAACCCTAGCCCTCAACATAACCCTAACCCAAGGTCCAATCGTAACCCTAACCGGATCTCTAACCTTAGCCCTCAACATAACCCTAACCCTAGGTCCAGTCGTAACCCTAACCGGATCTCTAAACCTAGCCCTCAACATAACCCTAACCTTAGGTCCAATCGTATCCCTAACCGGGTCTCTAACCCTAGCCCTCAACATTACCCTAACCCTAGGTCCAACCGTAACCCTAACCGGACCTCTAACCCTAGCCCTCAACATAACCCTAACCCTAGGTCCAATCGTGACCCTAACCGTATCTCTAACCCTAGCCCTCAACATAACCCTAACCCTAGGTCCAATCGTGACCCTAACTCGATCTCTAACCCTAGCCCTCTACATAACCCTAACCTTAGGTCCAATCGTATCCCTAACCGGGTCTCTAACCCTAGCCCTCAACATTACCCTAACCCTAGGTCCAACCGTAACCCTAACCGGATCTCTAACCCTAGCCCTCAACATAACCCTAACCCTAGGTCCAATCGTGACCCTAACCGTATCTCTAACCCTAGCCCTCAACATAACCCTAACCCTAGGTCCAATCGTAACCCTAACCGGATCTCTAACCCTAGCCATCAACATCACCATAACCCTAGGTCCAATCGTAACCCTAACCGGATCTCTAACCCTAGCCATCAACATCACCATAACCCTAGGTCCAATCGTAACCCTAACCGGATCTCTAACCCTAGCCCTCATCATCACCCTAAGCCTAGGTCCAATCGTAACCCTAACAGGATCTCTAACCCTAGCCGTCAACATAACCCTAACCCTAGGTCCAATCGTGACCCTAACCGGATCTCTAACCCTAGCCCTCAACATAACCCTAACCCTAGGTGCAATCGTAACCCTAACCGGATCTCTAACCGTAGCCCTCAAATTAACCCTAACCCTAGGTCCAATCGTAACCCTAACCGGATCTCTAACCCTAGCCCTCAACATAACCCTAACCCTGGGACCAATCGTAACCCTAACCGGATCTCTAACCCTAGCCATCAACCTCACCATAACTCTAGGTCCAATCGTAACCCTAACCGGATCTCTAACCCTAGCCCTCAACATCACCCTAACCCTAGGTCCAATCGTAACCCTAACCGGATCTCTAATCGTAGCCGTCAACATAAACCTAACCCTAGGTCCAAACGTGACCCTAACCGGATCTCTAACCCGAGCCCTGAACATAACCCTAACCTAGGTCCAATCGTGACCCTAACCGGATCTCTAACCCTCCCCTCAACATAACCCTAACCCTAGGTCCAATCGTAACCCTAACCGTCTCTCTAACCCTAGCCCTCAACATAACCCTAACCCTAGGTCAAATCGTAACCCTAACCGGATCTCTAACCATAGCCCTCAACGTAAGCCTAACCCTAGGTCCAATCGTAACCCTAACCGGATCTCTACCCCTAGCCCTCAACATAACCCTAACCCTAGGTCCAATCGTAAACCTAAAGGGATCTCTAACCCTAGCCCTCAACATAACCCTAACCCTAGGTCCAATCGTAACCCTAACCGGATCTCTAACCCTAACCCTCAACATAACCCTAACCCTAAGTCCAATCGTAACCCTAACCGGATCTCTAACACTAGCCATCAACATCACCATAACTCTAGGTCCAATCGTAACCCTAACCGGATCTCTACCCTAGCCCTCAACATCACCCTAACCCTAGGTCCAATCGTAACCCTAACTGGATCTCTAACCCTAGCCGTCAACATAACCCTAAACCTAGGTCCAAACGTGACCCTAACCGGATCTCTAACCCTAGCCCTCAACATAACCCTAACCCTAGGTCCAATGGTGACCCTAACCGGATCTCTAACCCTAGCCCTCAACATAACCCTAACCCAAGGTCCAATCGTGACCCTAACCGGATCTCAATCCCTAGTCCCCAACATAACCCTAACCCTAGGTCCAATCGTGACCCTAACCGGATCTCTAACCCTAGCCCTCAACATAACCCTAACCCTAGGTCCAATCGGAACACTAACCGGATCTCTAACCCTAGCCCTCAACATAACCCTAACCCTAGGTCCAATCGTAACCCTAACCGTCTCTCTAATCCTACCCCTCAACATAACCCTAACCCTAGGTCCAATCGTGACCCTAACCGTCTCTCTAACCCTAGCCCTCAACATAACCCTAACCCTAGGTCCAATCGTGACCCTACCTGGATCTCTAACCCTAGCCCTCAACATAACCCTAACCCAAGGTGCAATCGTGACCCTAACCGGATCTCCAACCCTAGCCCTCAACATAACCCTAACCCTAGGTCCAATCGTGACCCTAACCGGATCTCTAACCCTAGCCGTCAACATAACTCTAACCCTAGGTGCAATCGTAACCCTACCCGCATCTCTAACCCTAGCCCTCAACATAATCCTAACCCTAGGTGCAATCGGAACCCTAACCGTCTCTCTAACCCTAGCCTTCAACATAACCCTAACCCTAGGTCCAATCGTAACCCTAACCGGATCTCTAACCCTAGCCCTCAACATAACCCTAACCCTAGGTCCAATCGGAACCCTAACCGGATCTCTAACCCTAGCCCTCAACATAACCCTAACCCTAGGTCCAATCGTAACCCTAACCGGATCTCTAAACCTAGCCCTCAACATAACCCTAACCCTAGGTCCAATCGTAACCGTAACCGGATCTCTAACCCTAGCCCTCAACATAACCCTAACCCTAGGTCCAATCGTAAGCCTACCCGGATCTCGAACCCTTACCCTCAACATAACCCTAACACTAGGTCCAATCTTAACCCTAACCGGATCTCTAACCCTAGCCCTCAACATAACCCTAACCCTAGGTGCAATCGTAACCGTAACCGGATCTCTAACCCTAGCCCTCAACATAACCCTAACCCTAGGTCCAATGGTAACCCTAACGGGATCTCTAACCCTAGCCCTCAACATAACCCTAACCCTAGGTCCAATCGTAACCCTAAACGGTTCTCTAACCCTAGCCTTCAACATAACCCTAACCCTAGGTCCAATGGTAACCCTAACCGGATCTCTAACCCTAGCCCTCAACATAACCCTAACCCTAGGTCCAATCGTAACCCTAACCGGATCTCTAACCCTGCCCTCAACATAACCCTAACCCTAGGTCCAATCGTAACCCTAACCGTCTCTCTAACCCTAGCCCTCAACATCACCCTAACCCTAGGTCCAATCGTAACCCTAACCGGATCTCTAACACTAGCCCTCAACATCACCCTAACCCTAGGTCCAATCGTAACCCTAACCGGATCTCTAACCCTAGCCCTCAACATCACCCTAACCCTAGGTCCAATCGTAACCCTAACCGGAGCTCTAAACCTAGCCCTCAACATAACCCTAACCCTAGGTCCAATCGTGACCCTAACCGGATCTCTAACCCTAGCCCTCAACATAACCCTAACCCAAGGTGCAATCGTGACCTAACCGGATCTCTAACCCTAGCCCTCAACATAACCCTAACCCTAGGTCCAATTGTGACCCTAACCGGATCTCTAACCCTAGCCGTCAACATAACCCTAACCCTAGGTGCAATCGTAACCCTACCTGGATCTCTAACCCTAGCCCTCAACATAATCCTAACCCAAGGTGCAATCGTGACCCTAACCGGATCTCTAACCCTAGCCCTCAACATAACCCTAACCCTAGGTCCAATCGTGACCCTAACCGGATCTCTAACCCTAGCCGTCAACATAACCCTAACCCTAGGTGCAATCGTAACCCTACCCGCATCTCTAACCCTAGCCCTCAACATAATCCTAACCCTAGGTGCAATCGGAACCCTAACCGTCTCTCTAACCCTAGCCTTCAACATAACCCTAACCCTAGGTCCAATCGTAACCCTAACCGGATCTCTAACCCTAGCCCTCAACATAACCCTAACCCTAGGTCCAATCGGAACCCAAACCGGATCTCTAACCCTAGCCCTCAACATAACCCTAACCCTAGGTCCAATCGTAACCCTAACCGGATCTCTAACCCTAGCCCTCAACATAATCCTAACCCTAGCTCCAATCGTGACCCTAACCGGATCTCTAACCCTCCCCTCAACATAACCCTAACCCTAGGTCCAATCGTAACCCTAACCGTCTCTCTAACCCTAGCCCTCAACATAACCCTAACCCTAGGTCCAATCGTAACCCTAACCGGATCTCTAACCCTAGCCCTCAACATAAGCCTAACCCTAGGTCCAATCGTAACCCTAACCGGATCTCTACCCCTAGCCCTCAACATAACCCTAACCCTAGGTCCAATCGTAAACCTCAAGGGATCTCTAACCCTAGCCCTCAAGATAACCCTAACCCTAGGTCCAATCGTAACCCTAACCGGATCTCTAACCCTAACCCTCAACATAACCCTAACCCTAAGTCCAATCGTAACCCTAACCGGATCTCTAACCCTAGCCCTCAACATAAGCCTAACCCTAGGTCCAATCGTAACCCTAACCGGATCTCTAACCCTAACCCTCAACATAACCCTAACCCTAGGTCCAATCGTAACCCTAACCGGATCTCTAACCCTAGCCATCAACATCACCATAACCCTAGGTCCAATCGTAACCCTAACCGGATCTCTAACCCTAGCCCTCAACATCACCCTAACCCTAGGTCCAATCGTAACCCTAACCGGATCTCTTACCCTAGCCGTCAACATAACCCTAACCCTAAGTCCAATCGTGACCCTAACTGGATCTCTAACCCTAACCCTCAACATAACCCTAACCCTAGGTGCAATCGTAACCCTAACCGGATCTCAAACCGTAGCCCTCAACATAACCCTAACCCTAGGTCCAAACGTAACCCTAACCGGATCTCTAACACTAGCCATCAACATCACCATAACTCTAGGTCCAATCGTAACCCTAACCGGATCTCTACCCTAGCCCTCAACATCACCCTATCCCTAGGTCCAATCGTAACCCTAACTGGATCTCTAACCCTAGCCGTCAACATAACCCTAAACCTAGGTCCAAACGTGACCCTAACCGGATCTCTAACCCTAGCCCTCAACATAACCCTAACCCTAGGTCCAATGGTGACCCTAACCGGATCTCTAACCCTAGCCCTCAACATAACCCTAACCCAAGGTCCAATCGTGACCCTAACCGGATCTCAATCCCTAGTCCCCAACATAACCCTAACCCTAGGTCCAATCGTGACCCTAACCGGATCTTTAACCCTAGCCCTCAACATAACCCTAACCCTAGGTCCAATCGGAACCCTAACCGGATCTCTAACCCTAGCCCTCAACATAACCCTAACCCTAGGTCCAATCGTACCCGTAACCAGATCTATAACCCTAGCCCTCAACATAACCATAACCCTAGGTCCAATCGTAACCCTAACGGGATCTCTAACCCTGGCCCTCAACATAACCCTAACCTAGGTCCAATCGTAACCCTGACCGGATCTCTAATCCTAGCCCTCAACATCACCCTAACCTTAGGTCCAATCGTGACCCTAACCGTCTCTCTAATCCTACCCCTCAACATAACCCTAACCCTAGGTCCAATCGTGACCCTAACCGTCTCTCTAACCCTAGCCCTCAACATAACCCTAACCCTAGGTCCAATCGTGACCCTAAACGGATCTCTAACCCTGGCCCTCAACATAATCCTAACCCTAGGTGCAATCGTAACCCTAACCGGATCTCTAACCCTAGCCCTCAACATAACCCTAACCCTAGGTGCAATCGTAACCCTAACCGGATCTCTAACCCTAGCCCTCAACATAACCCTAACCCTAGGTCCAATCGTACCCGTAACCAGATCTATAACACTAGCCCTCAACATAACCATAACCCTAGGTCCAATCGTAACCCTAACGGGATCTCTAACCCTGGCCCTCAACATAACCCTAACCTAGGTCCAATCGTAACCCTGACCGGATCTCTAATCCTAGCCCTCAACATCACCCTAACCTTAGGTCCAATCGTGACCCTAACCGTCTCTCTAATCCTACCCCTCAACATAACCCTAACCCTAGGTCCTATCGGAACCCTAACCGTCTCTCTAACCCTAGCCCTCAACATAACCCTAACCCTAGGTCCTATCGGAACCCTAACCGTCTCTCTAACCCTAGCCCTCAACATAACCCTAACCCTAGGTCCAATCGTAACCCTAACCGGATCTCTAATCCTAGCCCTCAACATCACCCTAACCTTAGGTCCAATCGTGACCCTAACCGTCTCTCTAACCCTAGCCCTCAACATAACCCTAACCCTAGGTCCTATCGGAACCCTAACCGTCTCTCTAACCCTAGCCCTCAACATAACCCTAACCCTAGGTCCAATCGTAACCCTAACGGGATCTCTAACCCTAGCCCTCAACATAACCCTAACCCTAGGTCCAATCGTAACCCTAAACGGTTCTCTAACCCTAGCCTTCAACATAACCCTAACCCTAGGTCCAATGGTAACCCTAACCGGATCTCTAACCCTAGCCCTCAACATAACCCTAACCCTAGGTCCAATCGTAACCCTAACCGGATCTCTAACCCTGCCCTCAACATAATCCTAACCCTAGGTCCAATCGTAACCCTAACCGTCTCTCTAACCCTAGCCCTCAACATCACCCTAACCCTAGGTCCAATCGTAACCCTAACCGGATCTCTAACCCTAGCCCTCAACATCACCCTAACCCTAGGTCCAATCGTAACCCTAACCGGATCTCTAACCCTAGCCCTCAACATCACCCTAACCCTAGGTCCAATCGTAACCCTAACCGGAGCTCTAAACCTAGCCCTCAACATAACCCTAACCCTAGGTCCAATCGTGACCCTAACCGGATCTCTAACCCTAGCCCTCAACATAACCCTAACCCAAGGTGCAATCGTGACCTAACCGAATCTCTAACCCTAGCCCTCAACATAACCCTAACCCTAGGTCCAATTGTGACCCTAACCGGATCTCTAACCCTAGCCGTCAACATAACCCTAACCCTAGGTCCAATCGTAACCGTAACCGGATCTCTAACCCTAGCCCTCAACATAACCCTAACCCTAGGTCCAATCGTAAGCCTACCCGGATCTCGAACCCTTACCCTCAACATAACCCTAACACTAGGTCCAATCTTAACCCTAACCGGATCTCTAACCCTAGCCCTCAACATAACCCTAACCCTAGGTGCAATCGTAACCGTAACCGGATCGCTAACCCTAGCCCTCAACATAACCCTAACCCTAGGTCCAATGGTAACCCTAACGGGATCTCTAATCCTAGCCCTCAACATAACCCTAACCCTAGGTCCAATCGGAACCCTAACCGTCTCTCTAACCCTAGCCCTCAACATAACCCTAACCCTAGGTCCAATCGTAACCCTAACCGGATCTCCAACTCTAACCCTCAACATAACCCTAACCCTAGGTCCAATCGTAACCCTAACCGGATCTCTAACCCTAGCCATCAACATCACCATAACCCTAGGTCCAATCGTGACCCTAACCATCCCTCTAACCCTAGCCCTCAACATAACCCTAACCCTAGTTCCTATCGGAACCCTAACCGTCTCTCTAACCCTAGCCCTCAACATAACCCTAACCCTAGGTCCAAACGCGACCCTAACCGGATCTCTAACCCTAGCGCTGAACATAAACCTAACCTAGGTCCAATTGTGGCCCTAACCGGATCTCTAACCCTAGCCCTCAACATAAACCTAACCCTAGGTCCAATCGTACCCGTAACCGGATCTCTAACCCTAGCCCTCAACATAACCATAACCCTAGGTCCAATCGTAACCCTAACGGGATATCTAACCCTGGCCCTCAACATAACCCTAACCTAGGTCCAATCGTAACCCTAACCGGATCTCTAACCCTAGCCCTCAACATCACCCTAACCCTAGGTCCAATCGTGACCCTAACCATCCCTCTAACCCTAGCCCTCAACATAACCCTAACCCTAGTTCCTATCGGAACCCTAACCGTCTCTCTAACCCTAGCCCTCAACATAACCCTAACCCTAGGTCCAATCGTAACCCTAACGGGATCTCTAACCCTAGCCCTCAACATAACCCTAACCCTAGGTCCAATCGTAACCCTAACCGGTTCTCTAACCCTAGCCTTCAACATAACCCTAACCCTAGGTCCAATGGTAACCCTAACCGGATCTCTAACCCTGCCCTCAACATAACCCTAACCCTAGGTCCAATCGTAACCCTAACCGTCTCTCTAAACCTAGCCCTCAAAATAACCCTAACCCTAGGTCCAATCGTAACCGTAACCGGATCTCTAACCCTAGCCCTCAACATAACCCTAACCCTAGGTCCAATCGTGACCCTAACCGGATCTCTAACCCTAGCCGTCAACATAACCCTAACCCTAGGTGCAATCGTATCCCTACCCGGATCTCTAACCCTAGCCCTCAATATAACCCTAACCCTAGGTGCAATCGTAACCCTAACCGGATCTCTAACCCTAGCCCTCAACATAACCCTAACCCTAGGTCCAATCGTGACCCTAACCGGATCTCTAACCCTGCCCTCAACATAACCCTAACCCTAGGTCCAATCGTAACCCTAACCGTCTCTCTAACCCTAGCCCTCAACATAACCCTAACCCTAGGTCCAATCGTAACCCTAACTGGATCTCTAACCCTAGCCCTCAACATAACCCTAACCCTAGGTCCAATCGTAACCCTAACCGGATCTCTAACCCTAGCCCTCAACATAACACTAACCCTAGGTCCAATCGTAACCCTAACCGGATCTCTAACCCTAGCCATCAACATCACCATAACCCTAGGTCCAATGGTAACCCTAACCGGATCTCTAACCCTAGCCCTCAACATCACCCTAACCCTAGGTCCAATCGTGACTCTAACCGGATCTCTAACCCTAGCCCTCAACATAACACTAACCTAGGTCCAATCGTGACCCTAACCGGATCTCTAACCCTAGCCATCAACATAACCCTAACCCTAGGTCCAATCGTAACCCTACCCGGATCTCGAACCCTAGCCCTCAACATAACCCTAACCCTAGGTCCAATCGTAACCCTAACCGGATCTCTAACCCTAGCCCTCAACATAACCCTAACCCTAGGTCCAATCGTAACCGTAACCGGATCTCTAACTCTAGCCCTCAACATAACCATAACCCTAGGTCCAATCGGAACCCTAACCGGATCTCTAACCCTGGCCCTCAACTAAACCCTAACCTAGGTCCAATCGTGACCCTAACCGGATCTCTAACCCTAGCCCTCAACATAACCCTAACCCTAGGTCCAATCGTGACCCTAACCATCTCTCTAACCCTAGCCCTCAACATAACCCTAACCCTAGGTCCAATCGTGACCCTAACCGGATCTCTAACCCTGCCCTCAACATAACCCTAACTCTTGGTCCAATCGTAACCCTAACCGTCTCTCTAACCCTAGCCCTCAACATAACCCTAACCCTAGGTCCAATCGTAACCCTAACCGGATCTCTAAACCTAGCCCTCATCATAACCCTAACCCTAGGTCCAATCGTAACCCTAACCGGATCTCTAACCCTAGCCCTCAACATAACCCTAACCCTAGGTCCAATCGTAACCCTAACCGGATCTCTAACCCTAGCCCTCAACATAACCCTAACCCTAGGTCCAATCGTAACCCTAACCGGATCTCTAACCCTAACCATCAACATAACCCTAACCCTAGGTCCAATCGTAACCCTAACCTCATCTCTAACCCTAGCCATCAACATCACCATAACCCTAGGTCCAATCGTAACCCTAACCGGATCTCTAACCCTAGCCTTCAACATCACCCTAACCCTAGGTCCAATCGTAACCCTAACCGGATCTCTAACCCTAGCCCTCAACATAACCCTAACCCTAGGTCCAATTGTAACCGTAACCGGATCTCTAACCCTAGCCCTCAACATAACCATAACCCTAGGTCCAATCGTAACCCTAACGGGATCTCTAACCCTGGCCCTCAACTAAACCCTAACCTAGGTCCAATCGTGACCCTAACCGGATCTCTAACCCTAGCCCTCAACATAACCCTAACCCTAGGTCCAATCGTGACCCTAACCGTCTCTCTAACCCTAGCCCTCAACATAACCCTAACCCTAGGTCGAATCGTAACCCTAAACGGATCTCTAACCCTAGCCCTCAACATAACCCTAACCCTAGGTCCAATCGTAACCCTGACCGGATCTCTAACCCTAGCCCTCAACATAACCCTAACCCTAGGTTCAATCGTAACCCTAACCGGATCTCTAAACCTAGCCATGAACATCACCATAACTCTAGGTCCAATCGTAACCCTAACCGGATCTCTAACCCTAGCCCTCAACATAACCCTAAACCTAGGTCCAATCGTGACCCTAACTGGATCTCTAACCCTAGCCCTCAACATAACCCTAACCCAAGGTCCAATCGTGACACTAACCGGATCTCTAAACCTAGCCCTCAACATAACCCTAACCCTAGGTCCAATCGTGACCCTAACCGGATCTCTAACCCTAGCCCTCAACATAACCCTAACCCTAGGTGCAATCGTACCCTACTCAGATCTCTAACCCTAGCCCTCAACATAACCATAACCCTAGGTGCAATCGTAACCCTAACCGGATCTCCAACCCTAGCCCTCAACATAACCCTAACCCAAGGTGCAATCGTGACCCTAACCGGATCTCTAACCCTAGCCCTCAACATAACCCTAACCCTAGGTCCAATCGTGACCCTAACCGGATCTCTAACCCTAGCCGTCAACATAACCCTAACCCTAGGTGCAATCGTAACCCTACCCGCATCTCTAACCCTAGCCCTCAACATAATCCTAACCCTAGGTGCAATCGGAACCCTAACCGTCTCTCTAACCCTAGCCTTCAACATAACCCTAACCCTAGATCCAATCGTAACCCTAACCGGATCTCTAACCCTAGCCCTCAACATAACCCTAACCCTAGGTCCAATCGGAACCCTAACCGGATCTCTAACCCTAGCCCTCAACATAACCCTAACCCTAGGTCCAATCGTAACCCTAACCGGATCTCTAAACCTAGCCCTCAACATAACCCTAACCCTAGGTCCAATCGTAACCCTAACCGGATCTCTAACCCTAGCCCTCAACATAACCCTAACCGTAGGTCCAATGGTAACCCTAACGGGATCTCTAACCCTAGCCCTCAACATAACCCTAACCCTAGGTCCAATCGTGACCCTAACCGTATCTCTAAACCTAGCCCTCAACATAACCCTAACCCTAGGTCCAATCGTGACCCTAACTGGATCTCTAACCCTAGCCCTCAACATAACCCTAACCCTAGGTCCAATCGTAAGCCTACCCGGATCTCGAACCCTTACCCTCAACATAACCCTAACACTAGGTCCAATCTTAACCCTAACCGGATCTCTAACCCTAGCCCTCAACATAACCCTAACCCTAGGTGCAATCGTAACCGTAACCGGATCTCTAACCCTAGCCCTCAACATAACCCTAACCCTAGGTCCAATGGTAACCCTAACGGGATCTCTAACCCTAGCCCTCAACATAACCCTAACCCTAGTTCCAATCGGAACCCTAACCGTCTCTCTAACCCTAGCCCTCAACATAACCCTAACCCTACCTCCAATCGTAACCCTAACCGGATCTCTAACCCTAGCCCTCAACATAACCCTAACCCTAGGTCCAATCGTAACCCTAACCGGATCTCTAACCCTAGCCCTCAACATAACCCTAACCCTAGGTCCAATGGTAACCCTAACCGGATCTCTAACCCTAGCCCTCAACATAACCCTAACCCAAGGTACAATCGTGACCCTAACCGGATCTCTAACACTAGCCCTCAACATAACCCTAACCCTAGGTCCAATCGTGACCCTAACCGTATCTCTAACCCTAGCCCTCAACATAACCCTAACCCTAGGTCCAATCGTGACCCTAACTGGATCTCTAACCCTAGCCCTCTACATAACCCTAACCCTAGGTCCAATCGTAACCGTAACCGGATCTCTAACCCTAGCCCTCAACATAACCCTAACCCTAGGTCCAATCGTAACCCTCCCCGGATCTCTAACCCTAGCCCTCAACATAACCCTAACCCTAGGTCCAATCGTAACTGTAACCGGATCTCTAACCCTAGCCGTCAACATAACCCTAACCCTAGGTGCAATCGTAACCCTACCCGGATCTCTAACCCTAGCCCTCAATATAACCCTAACCCTAGGTGCAATCGTAACCCTAACCGGATCTCTAACCCTAGCCCTCAACATAACCCTAACCCTACGTCCAATCGTAACCCTACCCGGATCTCTAACCCTAGCCCTCAACATAACCCTAACCCTAGGTCCAATCGTGACCCTAACCGGATCTCTAACCCTGCCCTCAACATAACCCTAACCCTAGGTCCAATCGTAACCCTAACCGTCTCTCTAACCCTAGCCCTCAACATAACCCTAACCCTAGGTCCAATCGTAACCCTAACTGGATCTCTAACCCTAGCCCTCAACATAACCCTAACCCTAGGTCCAATCGTAACCCTAACCGGATCTCTAACCCTAGCCCTCAACATAACACTAACCCTAGGTCCAATCGTAACCCTAACCGGATCTCTAACCCTAGCCATCAACATCACCATAACCCTAGGTCCAATGGTAACCCTAACCGGATCTCTAACCCTAGCCCTCAACATCACCCTAACCCTAGGTCCAATCGTGACTCTAACCGGATCTCTAACCCTAGCCCTCAACATAACACTAACCTAGGTCCAATCGTGACCCTAACCGGATCTCTAACCCTAGCCATCAACATAACCCTAACCCTAGGTCCAATCGTAACCCTACCCGGATCTCGAACCCTAGCCCTCAACATAACCCTAACCCTAGGTCCAATCGTAACCCTAACCGGATCTCTAACCCTAGCCCTCAACATAACCCTAACCCTAGGTCCAATCGTAACCGTAACCGGATCTCTAACTCTAGCCCTCAACATAACCATAACCCTAGGTCCAATCGTAACCCTAACGGGATCTCTAACCCTGGCCCTCAACTAAACCCTAACCTAGGTCCAATCGTGACCCTAACCGGATCTCTAACCCTAGCCCTCAACATAACCCTAACCCTAGGTCCAATCGTGACCCTAACCATCTCTCTATCCCTAGCCCTCAACATAACCCTAACCCTAGGTCCAATCGTGACCCTAACCGGATCTCTAACCCTGCCCTCAACATAACCCTAACTCTTGGTCCAATCGTAACCCTAACCGTCTCTCTAACCCTAGCCCTCAACATAACCCTAACCCTAGGTCCAATCGTAACCCTAACCGGATCTCTAACCCTAGCCCTCATCATAACCCTAACCCTAGGTCCAATCGTAACCCTAACCGGATCTCTAACCCTAGCCCTCAACATAACCCTAACCCTAGGTCCAATCGTAACCCTAACCGGATCTCTAACCCTAGCCCTCAACATAACCCTAACCCTAGGTCCAATCGTAACCCTAACCGGATCTCTAACCCTAACCATCAACATAACCCTAACCCTAGGTCCAATCGTAACCCTAACCGCATCTCTAACCCTAGCCATCAACATCACCATAACCCTAGGTCCAATCGTAACCCTAACCGGATCTCTAACCCTAGCCTTCAACATCACCCTAACCCTAGGTCCAATCGTAACCCTAACCGGATCTCTAACCCTAGCCCTCAACATAACTCTAACCCTAGGTCCAATTGTAACCGTAACCGGATCTCTAACCCTAGCCCTCAACATAACCATAACCCTAGGTCCAATCGTAACCCTAACGGGATCTCTAACCCTGGCCCTCAACTAAACCCTAACCTAGGTCCAATCGTGACCCTAACCGGATCTCTAACCCTAGCCCTCAACATAACCCTAACCCTAGGTCCAATCGTGACCCTAACCGTCTCTCTAACCCTAGCCCTCAACATAACCCTAACCCTAGGTCGAATCGTAACCCTAAACGGATCTCTAACCCTAGCCCTCAACATAACCCTAAACCTAGGTCCAATCGTAACCCTAACCGGATCTCTAACCCTAGCCCTCAACATAACCCTAACCCTAGGTTCAATCGTAACCCTAACCGGATCTCTAAACCTAGCCATGAACATCACCATAACTCTAGGTCCAATCGTAACCCTAACCGGATCTCTAACCCTAGCCCTCAACATAACCCTAAACCTAGGTCCAATCGTGACCCTAACTGAATCTCTAACCCTAGCCCTCAACATAACCCTAACCCAAGGTCCAATCGTGACACTAACCGGATCTCTAAACCTAGCCCTCAACATAACCCTAACCCTAGGTCCAATCGTGACCCTAACCGGATCTCTAACCCTAGCCCTCAACATAGCCCTAACCCTAGGTGCAATCGTAACCCTACTCAGATCTCTAACCCTAGCCCTCAACATAACCATAACCCTAGGTGCAATCGTAACCCTAACCGGATCTCCAACCCTAGCCCTCAACATAACCCTAACCCAAGGTGCAATCGTGACCCTAACCGGATCTCTAACCCTAGCCCTCAACATAACCCTAACCCTAGGTCCAATCGTGACCCTAACCGGATCTCTAACCCTAGCCGTCAACATAACCCTAACCCTAGGTGCAATCGTAACCCTACCCGCATCTCTAACCCTAGCCCTCAACATAATCCTAACCCTAGGTGCAATCGGAACCCTAACCGTCTCTCTAACCCTAGCCTTCAACATAACCCTAACCCTAGATCCAATCGTAACCCTAACCGGATCTCTAACCCTAGCCCTCAACATAACCCTAACCCTAGGTCCAATCGGAACCCTAACCGGATCTCTAACCCTAGCCCTCAACATAACCCTAACCCTAGGTCCAATCGTAAGCCTAACCTGATCTCTAAACCTAGCCCTCAACATAACCCTAACCCTAGGTCCAATCGTAACCCTAACCGGATCTCTAACCCTAGCCCTCAACATAACCCTAACCCTAGGTCCAATGGTAACCCTAACGGGATCTCTAACCCTAGCCCTCAACGTAACCCTAACCCTAGGTCCAATCGTGACCCTAACCGTATCTCTAACCCTAGCCCTCAACATAACCCTAACCCTAGGTCCAATCGTGACCCTAACTGGATCTCTAACCCTAGCCCTCAACATAACCCTAACCCTAGGTCCAATCGTAACCGTAACCGGATCTCTAACCCTAGCCCTCAACATAACCCTAACCCTAGGTCCAATCGTAAGCCTACCCGGATCTCGAACCCTTACCCTCAACATAACCCTAACACTAGGTCCAATCTTAACCCTAACCGGATCTCTAACCCTAGCCCTCAACATAACCCTAACCCTAGGTGCAATCGTAACCGTAACCGGATCTCTAACCCTAGCCCTCAACATAACCCAAACCCTAGGTCCAATGGTTACCCTAACGGGATCTCTAACCCTAGCCCTCAACATAACCCTAACCCTAGGTCCAATCGGAACCCTAACCGTCTCTCTAACCCTAGCCCTCAACATAACCCTAACCCTACCTCCAATCGTAACCCTAACCGGATCTCTAACCCTAGCCCTCAACATAACCCTAACCCTAGGTCCAATCGTAACCCTAACCGGATCTCTAAACCTAGCCCTCAACATAACCCTAACCCTAGGTCCAATGGTAACCCTAACCGGATCTCTAACCCTAGCCCTCAACATAACCCTAACCCAAGGTACAATCGTGACCCTAACCGGATCTCTAACACTAGCCCTCAACATAACCCTAACCCTAGGTCCAATCGTGACCCTAACCGTATCTCTAACCCTAGCCCTCAACATAACCCTAACCCTAGTTCCAATCGTGACCCTAACTGGATCTATAACCCTAGCCCTCTACATAACCCTAACCCTAGGTCCAATCGTAACCGTAACCGGATCTCTAACCCTAGCCCTCAACATAACCCTAACCCTAGGTCCAATCGTGACCCTACCTGGATCTATAACCCTAGCCCTCTACATAACCCTAACCCTAGGTCCAATCGTAACCGTAACCGGATCTCTAACCCTAGCCCTCAACATGACCCTAACCCTAGGTCCAATCGTAACCCTACCCGGATCTCTAACCCTAGCCCTCAACATAACCCTAACCCTAGGTCCAATCGTAACCGTAACCGGATCTCTAACCCTAGCCCTCAACATAACCCTAACCCTAGGTCCAATCGGAACCCTAACCGTCTCTCTAACCCTAGCCCTCAACATAACCCTAACCCTAGGTCCAATCGTAACCCTAACCGGATCTCTAATCCTAGCCCTCAACATAACCCTAACCCAAGGTACAATCGTGACCCTAACCGGATCTCTAACCCTAGCCCTCAACATAACCCTAACCCTAGGTCCAATCGTAACCCTAACCGTATCTCTAACCCTAGCCCTCAACATAACCCTAACCCTAGGTCCAATCGTAACCCTAACCGGATCTCTAACACTAGCCCTCAACATAACCCTAACCCTAGGTCCAATAGTGACCCTAACCGTATCTCTAACCCTAGCCCTCAACATAACCCTAACCCTAGGTCCAATCGTGACCCTAACTGGATCTCTAACCCTAGCCTTCTACATAACCCTAACCCTAGGTCCAATCGTAACCGTAACCGGATCTCTAACCCTAGCCCTCAACATAACCCTAACCCTAGGTCCAATCGTAACCCTACCCGGATCTCTAACCCTAGCCCTCAACATAACCCTAACCCTAGGTCCAATCGTAACCGTAACCGAATCTCTAACCCTAGCCGTCAACATAACCCTAACCCTAGGTGCAATCGTAACCGTAACCGGATCTCTAACCCTAGCCCTCAACATAACACTAACCCTAGGTCTAATTGTAACCGTAACCGGATCTCTAAACCTAGCCCTCAACATAACCCTAACCCTAGGTCCAATCGTAACCCTACCCGGATCTCTAACCCTAGCCCTCAACATAACCCTAACCCTAGGTCCAATCGTAACCCTAACCGGATCTCTAACCCTAGCCCTCAACATAACCCTAACCCTAGGTCCAATCGGAACACTAACCGTCTCTCTAACCCTAGCCCTCAACATAACCCTAACCCTAGGTCCAATCGTAACCCTAACCGGATCTCTAATCCTAGCCCTCAACATAACCCTAACCCTAGGTCCAATCGTAACCCTAAGCGGATCTCTAACCCTAGCCCTCAACATAACCCTAACCCTAGGTCCAATCGTGTCCCTAACCGGATCTCTAACCCTAGCACTCACCATAACCCTAACCCTAGGTGCAATCGTAACCCTACCCGGATCTCTAACCCTAGCCCTCAACATAACCATAACCCTAGGTGCAATCGTAACCCTAACCGGATCTCTAACCCTAGCCCTCAACATAACCCTAACCCAAGGTGCAATCGTGACCCTAACCGGATCTCTAACCCTAGCCCTCAACATAACACTAACCCTAGGTCCAATCGTGACCCTAACCGGATCTCTAACCCTAGCCCTCAAGATAACCCTAACCCAAGGTCCAATCGTGACCCTAACCGGATCTCTAACCCTAGCCCTCAACATAACCCTAACCCTAGGTCCAATCGTAACCCTAACCGGAACTCTAAACCTAGCCCTCAACATAACACTAACCCTAAGTCCAATCGTAACCCTAACCGGATCTCTAACCTTAGCCCTCAACATAACCCTAACCCTAGGTCCAATCGTAAACCTACCCGGATCTCTAACCCTAGCCCTCAACATAACCCTAACCCTAGGTCCAATCTTAACCCTAAACGGATCTCTAACCCTAGCCCTCAACATAAGCCTAACCCTAGGTCCAATCGTAACCCTAACCGTCTCTCTAACCCTAGCCCTCAATATAACCCTAACCCTAGGTCCAATCGTAACCCTAACGAGATCTCTAACCCTAGCCCTCAACATAACCCAAACCTAGGTCCAATCGTGACCCTATCTGTCTCTCTAACCCTAGCCCTCAACATAACCCTAACCCTAGGTCTAATCGGAACCCTAACACTCTCTCTAACCCTAGCCCTCAACATAACCCTAACCTAGGTCCAATCGTAACCCTAACCGGATCTCTAACCCTAGCCCTCAACATAACCCTAACCCTAGGTCCAATGGTAACCCTAACCGGATCTCTAACCCTAGCCCTCAACATAACCCTAACCCTAGGTCCAATGGTAACCCTAACCGGATCTCTAACCCTAGCCCTCAACATAACCCTAACCCTAGGTCCAATCGTAACCCTAACCGGATCTCTAACCCTAACCATCAACATAACCCTAACCCTAGGTCCAATCGTAACCCTAACCGGATCTCTAACCCTAGCCATCAACATCACCATAACCCTAGTTCCAATCATAACCCTAACCGGATCTATAACCCTAGCCTTCAACATCACCCTAACCCTAGGTCCAATCGTAACCCTAACCGGATCTCAAACCCTAGCCCTCAACATAACCCTAACCCTAGGTCCAATTGTAACCGTAACCGGATCTCTAACCCTAGCCCTCAACATAACCATAACCCTAGGTCCAATCGTAACCCTAACGGGATCTCTAACCCTGGCCCTCAACTAAACCCTAACCTAGGTCCAATCGTGACCCTAACCGGATCTCTAACCCTAGCCCTCAACATAACCCTAACCCTAGGTCCAATCGTGACCCTAACCGTCTCTCTAACCCTAGCCCTCAACATAACCCTAACCCTAGGTCGAATCGTACCCCTAAACGGATCTCTAACCCTAGCCCTCAACATAACCCTAACCCTAGGTCCAATCGTAACCCTAACCGGATCTCTAACCCTAGCCCTCAACATAACCTTAACCCTAGGTCCAATTGTAACCCTAACCGGATCTCTAACCCTAGCCCTCAACATAACCCTAACCCTAGGTTCAATCGTAACCCTAACCGGATCTCTAACCCTAGCCCTCAACATAACCCTAACCCTAGCTCCAATCGTGACCCTAACCGGATCTCTAACCCTAGCCGTCAACATAACCCTAACCCTAGGTGCAATCGTAACCCTACCCGCATCTCTAACCCTAGCCCTCAACATAATCCTAACCCTAGGTGCAATCGGAACCCTAACCGTCTCTCTAACCCTAGCCTTCAACATAACCCTAACCCTAGGTCCAATCGTAACCCTAACCGGATCTCTAACCCTAGCCCTCAACATAACCCTAACCCTAGGTCCAATCGGAACCCTAACCGGATCTCTAACCCTAGCCCTCAACATAACCCTAACACTAGGTCCAATCGTAACCCTAACCGGATCTCTAAACCTAGCCCTCAACATAACCCTAACCCTAGGTCCAATCGTAACCGTAACCGGATCTCTAACCCTAGCCCTCAACATAACCCTAACCCTAGGTCCAATCGTAAGCCTACCCGGATCTCGAACCCTTACCCTCAACATAACCCTAACACTAGGTCCAATCTTAACCCTAACCGGATCTCTAACCCTAGCCCTCAACATAACCCTAACCCTAGGTGCAATCGTAACCGTAACCGGATCTCTAACCCTAGCCCTCAACATAACCCTAACCCTAGGTCCAATGGTAACCCTAACGGGATCTCTAACCCTAGCCCTCAACATAACCCTAACCCTAGGTCCAATCGGAACCCTAACCGTCTCTCTAACCCTAGCCCTCAACATAACCCTAACCCTACCTCCAATCGTAACCCTAACCGGATCTCTAACCCTAGCCCTCAACATAACCCTAACCCTAGGTCCAATCGTAACCCTAACCGGATCTCTAAACCTAGCCCTCAACATAACCCTAACCCTAGGTCCAATCGGAACCCTAACCGGATCTCTAACCCTAGCCCTCAACATAACCCTAACACAAGGTACAATCGTGACCCTAACCGGATCTCTAACACTAGCCCTCCACATAACCCTAACCCTAGGTCCAATCGTGACCCTAACCGTATCTCTAACCCTAGCCCTCAACATAACCCTAACCCTAGGTCCAATCGTGACCCTAACTGGATCTCTAAACCTAGCCCTCTACATAACCCTAACCCTAGGTCCAATCGTAACCGTAACCGGATCTCTAACCCTAGCCCTCAACATAACCCTAACCCTAGGTCCAATCGTAACCCTACCCGGATCTCTAACCCTAGCCCTCAACATAACCCTAACCCTAGGTCCAATCGTAACCGTAACCGGATCTCTAACCCTAGCCGTCAACATAACCCTAACACTAGGTGCAATCGTAACCGTAACCGGATCTCTAACCCTAGCCCTCAACATAACCCTAACCCTAGGTCCAATCGTAACCCTACCCGGATCTCTAAACCTAGCCCTCAACATAACCCTAACCCTAGGTCCAATCGTAAGCGTAACCGGATCTCTAACCCTAGCCGTCAACATAACCCTAACCCTAGGTGCAATCGTAACCGTAACCGGATCTCTAACCCTAGCCCTCAACATAACACTAACCCTAGGTCCAATTGTAACCGTAACCGGATCTCTAAACCTAGCCCTCAACATAAACCTAACCCTAGGTCCAATCGTAACCCTAACCGTCTCTCTAACCCTAGCCCTCAACATAACCCTAACCCTAGGTCCAATCGTAACCCTAACCGGATCTCTAATCCTAGCCCTCAACATAACCCTAACCCAAGGTACAATCGTGACCCTAACCGGATCTCTAACCCTAGCCCTCAACATAACCCTAACCCTAGGTCCAATCGTAACCCTAACCGTATCTCTAACCCTAGCCCTCAACATAACCCTAACCCTAGGTCCAATCGTAACCCTAACCGGATCTCTAACACTAGTCCTCAACATAACCCTAACCCTAGGTCCAATCGTGACCCTAACCGTATCTCTAACCCTAGCCCTCAACATAACCCTAACCCTAGGTCCAATCGTGACCCTAACTGGATCTCTAACCCTAGCCCTCTACATAACCCTAACCCTAGGTCCAATCGTAACCGTAACCGGATCTCTAACCCTAGCCCTCAACATAACCCTAACCCTAGGTCCAGTCGTAACCCTACCCGGATCTCTAAACCTAGACCTCAACATAACCCTAACCCTAGGTCCAATCGTAACCGTAACCGGATCTCTAACCCTAGCCGTCAACATAACCCTAACCCTAGGTGCAATCGTAACCGTAACCGGATCTCTAACCCTAGCCCTCAACATAACACTAACCCTAGGTCCAATTGTAACCGTAACCGGATCTCTAAACCTAGCCCTCAACATAACCCTAACCCTAGGTCCAATCGTAACCCTACCCGGATCTCTAACCCTAGCCCTCAACATAACCCTTACCCTAGGTCCAATCGTAACCCTAACCGGATCTCTAACCCTAGCCCTCAACATAACCCTAACCCTAGGTCCAATCGGAACCCTAACCGTCTCTCTAACCCTAGCCCTCAACATAACCCTAACCCTAGGTCCAATCGTAACCCTAACCGGATCTCTAATCCTAGCCCTCAACATAACCCTAACCCTAGGTCCAATCGTAACCCTAAGCGGATCTCTAACCCTAGACCTCAACATAACCCTAACCCTAGGTCCAATCGTGTCCCTAACCGAATCTCTAACCCTAGCACTCACCATAACCCTAACCCTAGGTGCAATCGTAACCCTACCCGGATCTCTAACCCTAGCCCTCAACATAACCATAACCCTAGGTGCAATCGTAACCCTAACCGGATCTCTAACCCTAGCCCTCAACATAACCCTAACCCAAGGTGCAATCGTGACCCTAACCGGATCTCTAACCCTAGCCCTCAACATAACCCTAACCCTAGGTCCAATCGTGACCCTAACCGGATCTCTAACCCTAGCCCTCAAGATAACCCTAACCCAAGGTCCAATCGTGACCCTAACCGGATCTCTAACCCTAGCCGTCAACATAACCCTAACCCTAGGTGCAATCGTAACCCTACCCGGATCTCTAACCCTAGCCCTCAACATAACCCTAACCCTAGGTCCAAACGTAACCCTAACCGGATCTCTAACCCTAGCCCTCAAGATAACCCTAACCCAAGGTCCAATCGTGACCCTAACCGGATCTCTAACCCTAGCCCTCAACATAACCCTAACCCTAGGTCCAATCGTAACCCTAACCGGAACTCTAAACCTAGCCCTCAACATAACACTAACCCTAAGTCCAATCGTAACCCTAACCGGATCTCTAACCTTAGCCCTCAACATAACCCTAACCCTAGGTCCAATCGTAAACCTACCCGGATCTCTAACCCTAGCCCTCAACATAACCCTAACCCTAGGTCCAATCTTAACCCTAAACGGATCTCTAACCCTAGCCCTCAACATAAGCCTAACCCTAGGTCCAATCGTAACCCTAACCGTCTCTCTAACCCTAGCCCTCAATATAACCCTAACCCTAGGTCCAATCGTAACCCTAACGAGATCTCTAACCCTAGCCCTCAACATAACCCAAACCTAGGTCCAATCGTGACCCTATCTGTCTCTCTAACCCTAGCCCTCAACATAACCCTAACCCTAGGTCTAATCGGAACCCTAACACTCTCTCTAACCCTAGCCCTCAACATAACCCTAACCTAGGTCCAATCGTAACCCTAACCGGATCTCTAACCCTAGCCCTCAACATAACCCTAACCCTAGGTCCAATGGTAACCCTAACCGGATCTCTAACCCTAGCCCTCAACATAACCCTAACCCTAGGTCCAATGGTAACCCTAACTGGATCTCTAACCCTAGCCCTCAACATAACCCTAACCCTAGGTCCAATCGTAACCCTAACCGGATCTCTAACCCTAGCCATCAACATCACCATAACCCTAGGTCCAATCATAACCCTAACCGGATCTATAACACTAGCCTTCAACATCACCCTAACCCTAGGTCCAATCGTAACCCTAACCGGATCTCAAACCCTAGCCCTCAACATAACCCTAACCCTAGGTCCAATTGTAACCGTAACCGGATCTCTAACCCTAGCCCTCAACATAACCATAACCCTAGGTCCAATCGTAACCCTAACGGGATCTCTAACCCTGGCCCTCAACTAAACCCTAACCTAGGTCCAATCGTGACCCTAACCGGATCTCTAACCCTAGCCCTCAACATAACCCTAACCCTAGGTCCAATCGTGACCCTAACCGTCTCTCTAACCCTAGCCCTCAACATAACCCTAACCCTATGTCGAATCGTACCCCTAAACGGATCTCTAACCCTAGCCCTCAACATAACCCTAACCCTAGGTCCAATCGTAACCCTAACCGGATCTCTAACCCTAGCCCTCAACATAACCTTAACCCTAGGTCCAATTGTAACCCTAACCGGATCTCTAACCCTAGCCCTCAACATAACCCTAACCCTAGGTTCAATCGTAACCCTAACCGGATCTCTAAACCTAGCCATGAACATCACCATAACTCTAGGTCCAATCGTAACCCTAACCGGATCTCTAACCCTAGCCCTCAACATAACCCTAAACCTAGGTCCAATCGTGACCCTAACTGGATCTCTAACCCTAGCCCTGAACATAACCCTAACCCAAGGTCCAATCGTGACACTAACCGGATCTCTAAACCTAGCCCTCAACATAACCCTAACCCTAGGTCCAATCGTGACCCTAACCGGATCTCTAACTCTAGCCCTCAACATAACCCTAACCCTAGGTGCAATCGTAACCCTACTCAGATCTCTAACCCTAGCCCTCAACATAACCATAACCCTAGGTGCAATCGTAACCCGAACCGGATCTCCAACCCTAGCCCTCAACATAACCCTAACCCAAGGTGCAATCGTGACCCTAACCGGATCTCTAACCCTAGCCCTCAACATAACCCTAACCCTAGGTCCAATCGTGACCCTAACCGGATCTCTAACCCTAGCCGTCAACATAACCCTAACCCTAGGTGCAATCGTAACCCTACCCGCATCTCTAACCCTAGCCCTCAACATAATCCTAACCCTAGGTGCAATCGGAACCCTAACAGTCTCTCTAACCCTAGCCTTCACCATAACCCTAACCCTAGGTCCAATCGTAACCCTAACCGGATCTCTAACCCTAGCCCTCAACATAACCCTAACCCTAGGTCCAATCGGAACCCTAACCGGATCTCTAACCCTAGCCCTCAACATAACCCTAACACTAGGTCCAATCGTAACCCTAACCGGATCTCTAAACCTAGCCCTCAACATAACCCTAACCCTAGGTCCAATCGTAACCGTAACCGGATCTCTAACCCTAGCCCTCAACATAACCCTAACCCTAGGTCCAATCGTAAGCCTACCCGGATCTCGAACCCTTACCCTCAACATAACCCTAACACTAGGTCCAATCTTAACCCTAACCGGATCTCTAACCCTAGCCCTCAACATAACCCTAACCCTAGGTGCAATCGTAACCGTAACCGGATCTCTAACCCTAGCCCTCAACATAACCCTAACCCTAGGTCCAATGGTAACCCTAACGGGATCTCTAACCCTAGCCCTCAACATAACCCTAACCCTAGGTCCAATCGGAACCCTAACCGTCTCTCTAACCCTAGCCCTCAACATAACCCTAACCCTACCTCCAATCGTAACCCTAACCGGATCTCTAACCCTAGCCCTCAACATAAACCTAACCCTAGGTCCAATCGTAACCCTAACCGGATCTCTAAACCTAGCCCTCAACATAACCCTAACCCTAGGTCCAATCGGAACCCTAACCGGATCTCTAACCCTAGCCCTCAACATAACCCTAACACAAGGTACAATCGTGACCCTAACCGGATCTCTAACACTAGCCCTCCACATAACCCTAACCCTAGGTCCAATCGTGACCCTAACCGTATCTCTAACCCTAGCCCTCAACATAACCCTAACCCTAGGTCCAATCGTGACCCTAACTGGATCTCTAACCCTAGCCCTCTACATAACCCTAACCCTAGGTCCAATCGTAACCGTAACCGGATCTCTAACCCTAGCCCTCAACATAACCCTAACCCTAGGTCCAATCGTAACCCTACCCGGATCTCTAACCCTAGCCCTCAACATAACCCTAACCCTAGGTCCAATCGTAACCGTAACCGGATCTCTAACCCTAGCCGTCAACATAACCCTAACACTAGGTGCAATCGTAACCGTAACCGGATCTCTAACCCTAGCCCTCAACATAACCCTAACCCTAGGTCCAATCGTAACCCTACCCGGATCTCTAAACCTAGCCCTCAACATAACCCTAACCCTAGGTCCAATCGTAAGCGTAACCGGATCTCTAACCCTAGCCGTCAACATAACCCTAACCCTAGGTGCAATCGTAACCGTAACCGGATCTCTAACCCTAGCCCTCAACATAACACTAACCCTAGGTCCAATTGTAACCGTAACCGGATCTCTAAACCTAGCCCTCAACATAACCCTAACCCTAGGTCCAATCGTAACCCTAACCGTCTCTCTAACCCTAGCCCTCAACATAACCCTAACCCTAGGTCCAATCGTAACCCTAACCGGATCTCTAAACCTAGCCCTCAACATAACCCTAACCCTAGGTCCAATGGTAACCCTAACCGGATCTCTAACCCTAGCCCTCAACAGAACCCTAACCCAAGGTACAATCGTGACCCTAACCGGATCTCTAACACTAGCCCTCAACATAACCCTAACCCTAGGTCCAATCGTGACCCTAACCGTATCTCTAACCCTAGCCCTCAACATAACCCTAACCCTATGTCCAATCGTGACCCTAACTGGATCTCTAACCTTAGCCCTCTACATAACCCTAACCCTAGGTCCAATCGTAACCGTAACCGGATCTCTAACCCTAGCCCTCAACATAACCCTAACCCTAGGTCCAATCGTAACCCTACCCGGATCTCTAACCCTAGCCCTCAACATAACCCTAACCCTAGGTCCAATCGTAACCGTAACCGGATCTGTAACTCTAGCCGTCAACATAACCCTAACCCTAGGTGCAATCATAACAGTAACCGGATCTCTAACCCTAGCCCTCAACATAACACTAACCCTAGGTCCAATTGTAACCGTAACCGGATCTCTAAACCTAGCCCTCAACATAACCCTAACCCTAGGTCCAATCGTAACCCTAACCGGATCTCTAATCCTAGCCCTCAACATAACCCTAACCCAAGGTACAATCGTGAGCCTAACCGGATCTCTAACCCTAGCCCTCAACATAACCCTAACCCTAGGTCCAATCGTAACCCTAACCGTATCTCTAACCCTAGCCCTCAACATAACCCTAACCCTAGGTCCAATCGTAACCCTAACCGGATCTCTAACACTAGTCCTCAACATAACCCTAACCCTAGGTCCAATCGTGACCCTAACCGTATCTCTAACCCTAGCCCTCAACATAACCCTAACCCTAGGTCCAATCGTGACCCTAACTGGATCTCTAACCCTAGCCCTCTACATAACCCTAACCCTAGGTCCAATCGTAACCGTAACCGGATCTCTAACCCTAGCCCTCAACATAACCCTAACCCTAGGTCCAGTCGTAACCCTACCCGGATCTCTAACCCTAGCCCTCAACATAACCCTAACCCTAGGTCCAATCGTAACCGTAACCGGATCTCTAACCCTAGCCGTCAACATAACCCTAACCCTAGGAGCAATCATAACCGTAACCGGATCTCTAACCCTAGCCCTCAACATAACACTAACCCTAGGTCCAATTGTAACCGTAACCGGATCTCTAAACCTAGCCCTCAACATAACCCTAACCCTAGGTCCAATCGTAACCCTACCCGGATCTCTAACCCTAGCCCTCAACATAACCCTTACCCTAGGTCCAATCGTAACCCTAACCGGATCTCTAACCCTAGCCCTCAACATAACCCTAACCCTAGGTCCAATCGGAACCCTAACCGTCTCTCTAACCCTAGCCCTCAACATAACCCTAACGCTAGGTCCAATCGTAACCCTAACCGGATCTCTAATCCTAGCCCTCAACATAACCCTAACCCTAGGTCCAATCGTAACCCTAAGCGGATCTCTAACCCTAGACCTCAACATAACCCTAACCCTAGGTCCAATCGTGTCCCTAACCGAATCTCTAACCCTAGCACTCACCATAACCCTAACCCTAGGTGCAATCGTAACCCTACCCGGATCTCTAACCCTAGCCCTCAACATAACCATAACCCTAGGTGCAATCGTAACCCTAACCGGATCTCTAACCCTAGCCCTCAACATAACCCTAACCCAAGGTGCAATCGTGACCCTAACCGGATCTCTAACCCTAGCCCTCAACATAACCCTAACCCTAGGTCCAATCGTGACCCTAACCGGATCTCTAACCCTAGCCCTCAAGATAACCCTAACCCAAGGTCCAATCGTGACCCTAACCGGATCTCTAACCCTAGCCGTCAACATAACCCTAACCCTAAGTCCAATCGTAACCGTAACCGGATCTCTAACCTTAGCCCTCAACATAACCCTAACCCTAGGTCCAATCGTAAACCTACCTGGATCTCTAACCCTAGCCCTCAACATAACCCTAACCCTAGGTCCAATCTTAACCCTAAACGGATCTCTAACCCTAGCCCTCAACATAAGCCTAACCCTAGGTCCAATCGTAACCCTAACCGTCTCTCTAAACCTAGCCCTCAACATAACCCTAACCCTAGGTCCAATCGGAACCCTAACCGTCTCTCTAACCCTAGCCCTCAACATAACCCTAACCCTAGGTCCAATCGTAACCCTAACCGGATCTCTAACCCTAGCCCTCAACATAACCCTAACCCTAGGTCCAATGGTAACCCTAACCGGATCTCTAACCCTAGCCCTCAACATAACCCTAACCCTAGGTCCAATCGTGACCCTAACCGGATTTCTAACCCTGCCCTCAACATAACCCTAACCCTAGGTCCAATCGTAACCCTAACCGGATCTCTAACCCTAGCCCTCAACATAACCCTAACTCTAGGTCCAATCGTGACCCTAACCGGATCTCTAACCCTGCCCTCAACATAACCCTAACCCTAGGTCCAATCGTAACCCTAACCGTCTCTCTAACCCTAGCCCTCAACATAACCCTAACCCTAGGTCCAATCGTAACCCTAACCGGATCTCTAACCCTAGCCCTCAACATAACCCTAACCCTAGGTCCAATCGTAACCCTAACCGGATCTCTAACCCTAGCCCTCAACATAACCCTAACCCTAGATCCAATCGTAACCCTAACCGGATCTCTATCCCTAGCCCTCAACATAACCCTAACCCTAGGTGCAATCGTAACCCTAACCGGAACTCTAACCCTAGCCCTCAACATAACCCTAACTCTAGGTGCAATCGTAACCCTAACCGGATCTCTAACCCTAGCCCTCAACATAACCCTAACCCTAGGTCCAAATGTAACCCTAACCGGATCTCTAACCCTAGCCATCAACATCACCATTACTCTAGGTCCAATCGTAACCCTAACCGGATCTCTAACCCTAGCCCTCAACATCACCCTAACCCTATGTCCAATCGTAACCCTAACCGGATCTCTAATCCTAGCCGTCAACATAACCCTAACCCTAGGTCGAAACATGACCCTAACCGGATCTCTAACCCTAGCCCTCAACATAACCCTAACCCTAGGTCCAATCGTGACCCTAACTGGATCTCTAACCCTAGCCCTCAACATAACCCTAACCCAAGGTCCAATCGTGACCCTAACCGGATCTCTAACCCTAGCCCTCAACATAACCCTAACCCTAGGTCCAATCATGACCCTAACCGGATCTCTAACCCTATACCTAAACATAACCCTAACCCAAGGTGGAATCGTGACCTAACCGGATCTCTAACCCTAGCCCTCAACATAACCCTAATCCTAGGTCCAATTGTGACCCTAACCGGATCTCTAACCCTAGCCCTCAACATCCCCCTAACCCTAGGTCCAATCGTGACCCTAACCGTCCCTCTAACCCTAGCCCTCAACATAACCCTAACCCTAGGTCCAATCGTAACCCTAACGGGATCTCTAACCCTAGCCCTCAACATCACCCTAACCCTAGGTCCAATCGTAACCCTAACCGGTTCTCTAACCCTAGCCTTCAACATAACCCTAACCCTAGGTCCAATGGTAACCCTAACGGGATCTCTAACCCTAGCCCTCAACATAACCCTAACCTAGGTCCAATCGTGACCCTAACCGGATCTCTAACCCTAGCCCTCAACATAACCCTAACCCTAGGTCCAATCTTAACCCTAACCGGATCTCTAACCCTAGCCCTCAACTTAACCCTAACCCTAGGTGCAATCGTAACCGTAACCGGATCTCTAACCCTAGCCCTCAACATAACCCTAACCCTAGGTCCAATGGTAACCCTAACGAGATCTCTAACCCTAGCCTTCAACATAACCCTAACCTAGGTCCAATCGTGACCCTAACCGGATCTCTAACCCTAGCCCTCAACATAACCCTAACCCTAGGTCCAAACGTGACCTTAACCGGATCTCTAACCCTAGCCCTCAACATAACCCTAACCCTAGGTCCAATGGTGACCCTAACCGGATCTCTAAACCTAGCCCTCAACATAACCCTAACCCTAGGTCCAAACGTGACCTTAACCGGATCTCTAACCCTAGCCCTCAACATAACCCTAACCCTAGGTCCAATGGTGACCCTAACCGGATCTCTAACCCTAGCCCTCTACATAACCCTAACCCTAGGTCCAATCGGAATCCTAACCGGATCTCTAACCCTAGCCCTCAACATAACCCTAACCCTAGGTCCAATCGTAACCCTAACCGTCTCTCTAATCCTAGCCCTCAACATAACCCTAACCCTAGGTCCAATCGTGACCCTAACCGTCTCTCTAACCCTAGCCCTCAACATAACCCTAACCCTAGGTCCAATCGTGACCCTAACCGGATCTCTGACCCTGGCCCTCAACATAACCCTAACCCTAGGTGCAATTGTAACCCTAACCGGATCTCTAACCCTAGCCCTCAACATAACCCTAACCCTAGGTGCAATCGTAACCCTAACCGGATCTCTAACCCTAGCCCTCAACATAACCATAACCCTAGGTCCAATCGTAAACCTAACGGGATCTCTAACCCTGGCCCTCAACATAACCCTAACCTAGGTCCAATCGTAACCCTAACCGGACCTCTAACCCTAGCCCTCAACATCACCCTAAGCCTAGGTCCAATCGTGACCCTAACCGTCTCTCTAACCGTAGCCCTCAACATAACCCGAACCCTAGGTCCTATCGGAACCCTAACCGTCTCTCTAACCCTAGCCCTCAACATAACCCTAACCCTAGGTCCAATCTTAACCCTAAACGGTTCTCTAACCCTAGCCTTCAACATAACCCTAACCCTAGGTCCAATGGTAACCCTAACCGGATCTCTAACCCTAGCCCTCAACATAACCCTAACCCTAGGTCCAATCGTAACCCTAACCGGATCTCTAACCCTGCCCTCAACATAACCCTAACCCTAGGTCCAATCGTAACCCTAACCGTCTCTCTAACCCTAGCTCTCAACATAACCCTAACCCTAGGTCCAATCGTAACCCTAACCGGATCTCTAACCCTAGCCCTCAACATCACCCTAACCCTAGGTCCAATCGTAACCCTAACCGGATCTCTAACCCTAGCCATCAACATCACCATAACCCTAGGTCCAATCGTGACCCTAACCGGATCTCTAACCCTAGCCCTCAACATAACCCTAACCCTAGGTCCTATCGTGACCCTAACCGTCTCTCTAACCCTAGCCCTCAACATAACCCTAACCCTAGGTCCAATCGGAACCCTAAGCGGATCTCTAACGCTAGCCCTCAACATAACCCTAAACCTAGGTCCAATCGTAACCCTAACGGGATCTCTAACCCTAGCCCTCAACATAACCCTAACCCTAGGTCCAATCGTAACACTAACCGGTTCTCTAATCCTAGCCCTAAACATAACCCTAACCCTAGGTCCGATGGTAACCCTAACCGGATCTCTAACCTTAGCCCTCAACATAACCCTAACCCTAGGTCCTATCGTAACCCTAACCGGATCTCTAACCCTAGCCCTCAACATAACCCTAACCCTAGGTCCAATCGTTACCCTAACTGGATCTCTAACCCTAGCCCTCAACATAAAACTAACCCTAGGTCCAATCGGAACCCTAACCGTCTCTCTAACCCTAGCCCTCAACATAACCCTAACCCTAGGTCCAATCGTAACCCTAACCAGATCTCTAACCCTAGCCCTCAACATAACACTAACCCTAGGTCCAATGGTAACCCTAACCGGATCTCTAACCCTAGCCCTCAACATAACCCTAACCCTAGGTCCAATCGTGACCCTAACTGGATCTCTAACCCTGCCCTCAACATAACCCTAACCCTAGGTCCAATCGTAACCCTAACCGGATCTCTAACCCTAGCCCTCAACATAACCCTAACCCTAGGTCCAATCGTGACCCTAACCGGATCTCTAACCCTGCCCTCAACATAACCCTAACCCTAGGTCCAATCGTAACCCTAACCGTCTCTCTAACCCTAGCCCTCAACATAACCCTAACCCTAGGTCCAATCGTAACCCTAACCGGATCTCTAACCCTAGCCCTCAACATAACCCTAACCCTAGGTCCAATCGAAACCCTAACCGGATCTCTAACCCTAGCCCTCAACATAACCCTAACCCTAGGTCCAATCGTAACCCTAACCCGATCTCTAACCCTAGCCCTCAACATAACCCTAACCCTAGATCCAATCGTAACCCTAACCGGATCTCTAACCCTAACCCTCAACATAACCCTAACCCTAGGTGCAATCGTAACCCTAACCGGAACTCTAACCCTAGCCCTCAACATAACCCTAACCCTAGGTCCAAATGTAACCCTAACCGGATCTCTAAACCTAGCCCTCAACATAACCCTAACCCTAGGTGCAATCGTAACCCTAACCGGATCTCTAACCCTAGCCCTCAACATAACCCTAACCCTAGGTCCAATCGTGACCCTAACCGGATCTCTAACCCTGCCCTCAACATAACCCTAACCCTAGGTCCAATCGTAACCCTAACCGGATCTCTAACCCTAGCCCTCAACATAACCCTAACCCTAGGTCCAATCGTGACCCTAACCGGATCTCTAACCCTGCCCTCAACATAACCCTAACCCTAGGTCCAATCGTAACCCTAACCGTCTCTCTAACCCTAGCCCTCAACATAACCCTAACCCTAGGTCCAATCGTAACCCTAACCGGATCTCTAACCCTAGCCCTCAACATAACCCTAACCCTAGGTCCAAATGTAACCCTAACCGGATCTCTAACCCTAGCCATCAACATCACCATAACTCTAGGTCCAATCGTAACCCTAACCGGATCTCTAACACTAGCCCTCAACATCACCCTAACCCTATGTCCAATCGTAACCCTAACCGGATCTCTAACCCTAGCCGTCAACATAACCCTAACCCTAGGTCGAAACGTGACCCTAACCGGATCTCTAACCCTAGCCCTCAACATAACCCTAACCCTAGGTCCAATCGTGACCCTAACTGGATCTCTAACCCTAGCCCTCAACATAACCCTACCCAAGGCCCTATCGTGACCCTAACCGGATCTCTAAACCTAGCCCTCAACATAACCCTAACCCTAGGTCCAATTGTGACCCTAACCGGATCTCTAACCCTAGCGGTCAACATAACCCTAACCCTAGGTGCAATCGTAACCCTACCCGGATCTCTAAACCTAGCCCTCAACATAACCCTAACCCTAGGTGCAATCGTAACCCTAACCGGATCTCTAACCCTAGCCCTCAACATCACCCTAACCCTAGGTCCAATCGTGACCCTAACCGTCCCACTAACCCTAGCCCTCAACATAACCCTAACCCTAGGTCCAATCGTAACCCTAACCGGATCTCTAACCCTGCCCTCAACATAACCCTAACCCTAGGTCCAATCGTAACCCTAACCGTCTCTCTAACCCTAGCCCTCAACATAACCCTAACCCTAGGTCCAATCTTAACCCTAAACGGTTCTCTAACCCTAGCCTTCAACATAACCCTAACCCTAGGTCCAATGGTAACCCTAACCGGATCTCTAACCCTAGCCCTCAACATAACCCTAACCCTAGGTCCAATCGTAACCCTAACCGGATCTCTAACCCTGCCCTCAACATAACCCTAACCCTAGGTCCAATCGTAACCCTAACCGTCTCTCTAACCCTAGCTCTCAACATAACCCTAACCCTAGGTCCAATCGTAACCCTAACCGGATCTCTAACCCTAGCCCTCAACATCACCCTAACCCTAGGTCCAATCGTAACCCTAACCGGATCTCTAACCCTAGCCATCAACATCACCATAACCCTAGGTCCAATCGTGACCCTAACCGGATCTCTAACCCTAGCCCTCAACATAACCCTAACCCTAGGTCCTATCGTGACCCTAACCGTCTCTCTAACCCTAGCCCTCAACATAACCCTAACCCTAGGTCCAATCGGAACCCTAACCGGATCTCTAACGCTAGCCCTCAACATAACCCTAAACCTAGGTCCAATCGTAACCCTAACGGGATCTCTAACCCTAGCCCTCAACATAACCCTAACCCTAGGTCCAATCGTAACACTAACCGGTTCTCTAATCCTAGCCCTAAACATAACCCTAACCCTAGGTCCGATGGTAACCCTAACCGGATCTCTAACCTTAGCCCTCAACAAAACCCTAACCCTAGGTCCTATCGTAACCCTAACCGGATCTCTAACCCTAGCCCTCAACATAACCCTAACCCTAGGTCCAATCGTTACCCTAACTGGATCTCTAACCCTAGCCCTCAACATAAAACTAACCCTAGGTCCAATCGGAACCCTAACCGTCTCTCTAACCCTAGCCCTCAACATAACCCTAACCCTAGGTCCAATCGTAACCCTAACCAGATCTCTAAACCTAGCCCTCAACATAACACTAACCCTAGGTCCAATGGTAACCCTAACCGGATCTCTAACCCTAGCCCTCAACATAACCCTAACCCTAGGTCCAATCGTGACCCTAACCGGATCTCTAACCCTGCCCTCAACATAACCCTAACCCTAGGTCCAATCGTAACCCTAACCGGATCTCTAACCCTAGCCCTCAACATAACCCTAACCCTAGGTCCAATCGTGACCCTAACCGGATCTCTAACCCTGCCCTCAACATAACCCTAACCCTAGGTCCAATCGTAACCCTAACCGTCTCTCTAACCCTAGCCCTCAACATAACCCTAACCCTAGGTCCAATCGTAACCCTAACCGGATCTCTAACCCTAGCCCTCAACATAACCCTAACCCTAGGTCCAATCGAAACCCTAACCGGATCTCTAACCCTAGCCCTCAACATAACCCTAACCCTAGGTCCAATCGTAACCCTAACCCGATCTCTAACCCTAGCCCTCAACATAACCCTAACCCTAGATCCAATCGTAACCCTAACCGGATCTCTAACCCTAACCCTCAACATAACCCTAACCCTAGGTGCAATCGTAACCCTAACCGGAACTCTAATACCTAGCCCTCAAAATAACCCTAACCCTAGGTCCAAATGTAACCCTAACCGGATCTCTAAACCTAGCCCTCAACATAACCCTAACCCTAGGTGCAATCGTAACCCTAACCGGATCTCTAACCCTAGCCCTCAACATAACCCTAACCCTAGGTCCAATCGTGACCCTAACCGGATATCTAACCCTGCCCTCAACATAACCCTAACCCTAGGTCCAATCGTAACCCTAACCGGATCTCTAACCCTAGCCCTCAACATAACCCTAACCCTAGGTCCAATCGTGACCCTAACCGGATCTCTAACCCTGCCCTCAACATAACCCTAACCCTAGGTCCAATCGTAACCCTAACCGTCTCTCTAACCCTAGCCCTCAACATAACCCTAACCCTAGGTCCAATCGTAACCCTAACCGGATCTCTAACCCTAGCCCTCAACATAACCCTAACCCTAGGTCCAAATGTAACCCTAACCGGATCTCTAACCCTAGCCATCAACATCACCATAACTCTAGGTCCAATCGTAACCCTAACCGGATCTCTAACACTAGCCCTCAACATCACCCTAACCCTATGTCCAATCGTAACCCTAACCGGATCTCTAACCCTAGCCGTCAACATAACCCTAACCCTAGGTCGAAACGTGACCCTAACCGGATCTCTAACCCTAGCCCTCAACATAACCCTAACCCTAGGTCCAATCGTGACCCTAACTGGATCTCTAACCCTAGCCCTCAACATAACCCTACCCAAGGCCCTATCGTGACCCTAACCGGATCTCTAAACCTAGCCCTCAACATAACCCTAACCCTAGGTCCAATTGTGACCCTAACCGGATCTCTAACCCTAGCGGTCAACATAACCCTAACCCTAGGTGCAATCGTAACCCTACCCGGATCTCTAAACCTAGCCCTCAACATAACCCTAACCCTAGGTGCAATCGTAACCCTAACCGGATCTCTAACCCTAGCCCTCAACATCACCCTAACCCTAGGTCCAATCGTGACCCTAACCGTCCCACTAACCCTAGCCCTCAACATAACCCTAACCCTAGGTCCAATCGTAACCCTAACCGGATCTCTAACCCTGCCCTCAACATAACCCTAACCCTAGGTCCAATCGTAACCCTAACCGTCTCTCTAACCCTAGCCCTCAACATAACCCTAACCCTAGGTCCAATCGTAACCCTAACCGGATCTCTAACCCTACCCTCAACATAACCCTAACCCTAGGTTCAATCGTAACCCTAACCGGAACTCTAACCCTAACCCTCAACATAACCCTAACCCTAGGTGCAATCGTAACCCTAACCGGATCTCTAACCCTAGCCCTCAACATAACCCTAACCCTAGGTCCAATCGTGACCCTAACCGGATCTCTAACCCTAGCCGTCAACATAACCCTAACCCTAGGTGCAATCGTAACCCTACCCGCATCTCTAACCCTAGCCCTCAACATAATCCTAACCCTAGGTGCAATCGGAACCCTAACCGTCTCTCTAACCCTAGCCTTCAACATAACCCTAACCCTAGGTCCAATCGTAACCCTAACCGGATCTCTAACCCTAGCCCTCAACATAACCCTAACCCTAGGTCCAATCGGAACCCTAACCGGATCTCTAACCCTAGCCCTCAACATAACCCTAACACTAGGTCCAATCGTAACCCTAACCGGATCTCTAAACCTAGCCCTCAACATAACCCTAACCCTAGGTCCAATCGTAACCGTAACCGGATCTCTAACCCTAGCCCTCAACATAACCCTAACCCTAGGTCCAATCGTAAGCCTACCCGGATCTCGAACCCTTACCCTCAACATAACCCTAACACTAGGTCCAATCTTAACCCTAACCGGATCTCTAACCCTAGCCCTCAACATAACCCTAACCCTAGGTGCAATCGTAACCGTAACCGGATCTCTAACCCTAGCCATCAACATCACCATAACCCTAGGTCCAATCGTAACCCTAACCGGATCTCTAACCCTAGCCTTCAACATCACCCTAACCCTAGGTCCAATCGTAACCCTAACCGGATCTCTAACCCTAGCCCTCAACATAACCCTAACCCTAGGTCCAATTGTAACCGTAACCGGATCTCTAACCCTAGCCCTCAACATAACCATAACCCTAGGTCCAATCGTAACCCTAACGGGATCTCTAACCCTGGCCCTCAACTAAACCCTAACCTAGGTCCAATCGTGACCCTAACCGGATCTCTAACCCTAGCCCTCAACATAACCCTAACCCTAGGTCCAATCGTGACCCTAACCGTCTCTCTAACCCTAGCCCTCAACATAACCCTAACCCTAGGTCGAATCGTAACCCTAAACGGATCTCTAACCCTAGCCCTCAACATAACCCTAAACCTAGGTCCAATCGTAACCCTAACCGGATCTCTAACCCTAGCCCTCAACATAACCCTAACCCTAGGTTCAATCGTAACCCTAACCGGATCTCTAAACCTAGCCATGAACATCACCATAACTCTAGGTCCAATCGTAACCCTAACCGGATCTCTAACCCTAGCCCTCAACATAACCCTAAACCTAGGTCCAATCGTGACCCTAACTGAATCTCTAACCCTAGCCCTCAACATAACCCTAACCCAAGGTCCAATCGTGACACTAACCGGATCTCTAAACCTAGCCCTCAACATAACCCTAACCCTAGGTCCAATCGTGACCCTAACCGGATCTCTAACCCTAGCCCTCAACATAGCCCTAACCCTAGGTGCAATCGTAACCCTACTCAGATCTCTAACCCTAGCCCTCAACATAACCATAACCCTAGGTGCAATCGTAACCCTAACCGGATCTCCAACCCTAGCCCTCAACATAACCCTAACCCAAGGTGCAATCGTGACCCTAACCGGATCTCTAACCCTAGCCCTCAACATAACCCTAACCCTAGGTCCAATCGTGACCCTAACCGGATCTCTAACCCTAGCCGTCAACATAACCCTAACCCTAGGTGCAATCGTAACCCTACCCGCATCTCTAACCCTAGCCCTCAACATAATCCTAACCCTAGGTGCAATCGGAACCCTAACCGTCTCTCTAACCCTAGCCTTCAACATAACCCTAACCCTAGATCCAATCGTAACCCTAACCGGATCTCTAACCCTAGCCCTCAACATAACCCTAACCCTAGGTCCAATCGGAACCCTAACCGGATCTCTAACCCTAGCCCTCAACATAACCCTAACCCTAGGTCCAATCGTAAGCCTAACCTGATCTCTAAACCTAGCCCTCAACATAACCCTAACCCTAGGTCCAATCGTAACCCTAACCGGATCTCTAACCCTAGCCCTCAACATAACCCTAACCCTAGGTCCAATGGTAACCCTAACGGGATCTCTAACCCTAGCCCTCAACGTAACCCTAACCCTAGGTCCAATCGTGACCCTAACCGTATCTCTAACCCTAGCCCTCAACATAACCCTAACCCTAGGTCCAATCGTGACCCTAACTGGATCTCTAACCCTAGCCCTCAACATAACCCTAACCCTAGGTCCAATCGTAACCGTAACCGGATCTCTAACCCTAGCCCTCAACATAACCCTAACCCTAGGTCCAATCGTAAGCCTACCCGGATCTCGAACCCTTACCCTCAACATAACCCTAACACTAGGTCCAATCTTAACCCTAACCGGATCTCTAACCCTAGCCCTCAACATAACCCTAACCCTAGGTGCAATCGTAACCGTAACCGGATCTCTAACCCTAGCCCTCAACATAACCCAAACCCTAGGTCCAATGGTTACCCTAACGGGATCTCTAACCCTAGCCCTCAACATAACCCTAACCCTAGGTCCAATCGGAACCCTAACCGTCTCTCTAACCCTAGCCCTCAACATAACCCTAACCCTACCTCCAATCGTAACCCTAACCGGATCTCTAACCCTAGCCCTCAACATAACCCTAACCCTAGGTCCAATCGTAACCCTAACCGGATCTCTAAACCTAGCCCTCAACATAACCCTAACCCTAGGTCCAATGGTAACCCTAACCGGATCTCTAACCCTAGCCCTCAACATAACCCTAACCCAAGGTACAATCGTGACCCTAACCGGATCTCTAACACTAGCCCTCAACATAACCCTAACCCTAGGTCCAATCGTGACCCTAACCGTATCTCTAACCCTAGCCCTCAACATAACCCTAACCCTAGTTCCAATCGTGACCCTAACTGGATCTATAACCCTAGCCCTCTACATAACCCTAACCCTAGGTCCAATCGTAACCGTAACCGGATCTCTAACCCTAGCCCTCAACATAACCCTAACCCTAGGTCCAATCGTGACCCTACCTGGATCTATAACCCTAGCCCTCTACATAACCCTAACCCTAGGTCCAATCGTAACCGTAACCGGATCTCTAACCCTAGCCCTCAACATGACCCTAACCCTAGGTCCAATCGTAACCCTACCCGGATCTCTAACCCTAGCCCTCAACATAACCCTAACCCTAGGTCCAATCGTAACCGTAACCGGATCTCTAACCCTAGCCCTCAACATAACCCTAACCCTAGGTCCAATCGGAACCCTAACCGTCTCTCTAACCCTAGCCCTCAACATAACCCTAACCCTAGGTCCAATCGTAACCCTAACCGGATCTCTAATCCTAGCCCTCAACATAACCCTAACCCAAGGTACAATCGTGACCCTAACCGGATCTCTAACCCTAGCCCTCAACATAACCCTAACCCTAGGTCCAATCGTAACCCTAACCGTATCTCTAACCCTAGCCCTCAACATAACCCTAACCCTAGGTCCAATCGTAACCCTAACCGGATCTCTAACACTAGCCCTCAACATAACCCTAACCCTAGGTCCAATAGTGACCCTAACCGTATCTCTAACCCTAGCCCTCAACATAACCCTAACCCTAGGTCCAATCGTGACCCTAACTGGATCTCTAACCCTAGCCTTCTACATAACCCTAACCCTAGGTCCAATCGTAACCGTAACCGGATCTCTAACCCTAGCCCTCAACATAACCCTAACCCTAGGTCCAATCGTAACCCTACCCGGATCTCTAACCCTAGCCCTCAACATAACCCTAACCCTAGGTCCAATCGTAACCGTAACCGAATCTCTAACCCTAGCCGTCAACATAACCCTAACCCTAGGTGCAATCGTAACCGTAACCGGATCTCTAACCCTAGCCCTCAACATAACACTAACCCTAGGTCTAATTGTAACCGTAACCGGATCTCTAAACCTAGCCCTCAACATAACCCTAACCCTAGGTCCAATCGTAACCCTACCCGGATCTCTAACCCTAGCCCTCAACATAACCCTAACCCTAGGTCCAATCGTAACCCTAACCGGATCTCTAACCCTAGCCCTCAACATAACCCTAACCCTAGGTCCAATCGGAACACTAACCGTCTCTCTAACCCTAGCCCTCAACATAACCCTAACCCTAGGTCCAATCGTAACCCTAACCGGATCTCTAATCCTAGCCCTCAACATAACCCTAACCCTAGGTCCAATCGTAACCCTAAGCGGATCTCTAACCCTAGCCCTCAACATAACCCTAACCCTAGGTCCAATCGTGTCCCTAACCGGATCTCTAACCCTAGCACTCACCATAACCCTAACCCTAGGTGCAATCGTAACCCTACCCGGATCTCTAACCCTAGCCCTCAACATAACCATAACCCTAGGTGCAATCGTAACCCTAACCGGATCTCTAACCCTAGCCCTCAACATAACCCTAACCCAAGGTGCAATCGTGACCCTAACCGGATCTCTAACCCTAGCCCTCAACATAACACTAACCCTAGGTCCAATCGTGACCCTAACCGGATCTCTAACCCTAGCCCTCAAGATAACCCTAACCCAAGGTCCAATCGTGACCCTAACCGGATCTCTAACCCTAGCCCTCAACATAACCCTAACCCTAGGTCCAATCGTAACCCTAACCGGAACTCTAAACCTAGCCCTCAACATAACACTAACCCTAAGTCCAATCGTAACCCTAACCGGATCTCTAACCTTAGCCCTCAACATAACCCTAACCCTAGGTCCAATCGTAAACCTACCCGGATCTCTAACCCTAGCCCTCAACATAACCCTAACCCTAGGTCCAATCTTAACCCTAAACGGATCTCTAACCCTAGCCCTCAACATAAGCCTAACCCTAGGTCCAATCGTAACCCTAACCGTCTCTCTAACCCTAGCCCTCAATATAACCCTAACCCTAGGTCCAATCGTAACCCTAACGAGATCTCTAACCCTAGCCCTCAACATAACCCAAACCTAGGTCCAATCGTGACCCTATCTGTCTCTCTAACCCTAGCCCTCAACATAACCCTAACCCTAGGTCTAATCGGAACCCTAACACTCTCTCTAACCCTAGCCCTCAACATAACCCTAACCTAGGTCCAATCGTAACCCTAACCGGATCTCTAACCCTAGCCCTCAACATAACCCTAACCCTAGGTCCAATGGTAACCCTAACCGGATCTCTAACCCTAGCCCTCAACATAACCCTAACCCTAGGTCCAATGGTAACCCTAACCGGATCTCTAACCCTAGCCCTCAACATAACCCTAACCCTAGGTCCAATCGTAACCCTAACCGGATCTCTAACCCTAACCATCAACATAACCCTAACCCTAGGTCCAATCGTAACCCTAACCGGATCTCTAACCCTAGCCATCAACATCACCATAACCCTAGTTCCAATCATAACCCTAACCGGATCTATAACCCTAGCCTTCAACATCACCCTAACCCTAGGTCCAATCGTAACCCTAACCGGATCTCAAACCCTAGCCCTCAACATAACCCTAACCCTAGGTCCAATTGTAACCGTAACCGGATCTCTAACCCTAGCCCTCAACATAACCATAACCCTAGGTCCAATCGTAACCCTAACGGGATCTCTAACCCTGGCCCTCAACTAAACCCTAACCTAGGTCCAATCGTGACCCTAACCGGATCTCTAACCCTAGCCCTCAACATAACCCTAACCCTAGGTCCAATCGTGACCCTAACCGTCTCTCTAACCCTAGCCCTCAACATAACCCTAACCCTAGGTCGAATCGTACCCCTAAACGGATCTCTAACCCTAGCCCTCAACATAACCCTAACCCTAGGTCCAATCGTAACCCTAACCGGATCTCTAACCCTAGCCCTCAACATAACCTTAACCCTAGGTCCAATTGTAACCCTAACCGGATCTCTAACCCTAGCCCTCAACATAACCCTAACCCTAGGTTCAATCGTAACCCTAACCGGATCTCTAACCCTAGCCCTCAACATAACCCTAACCCTAGCTCCAATCGTGACCCTAACCGGATCTCTAACCCTAGCCGTCAACATAACCCTAACCCTAGGTGCAATCGTAACCCTACCCGCATCTCTAACCCTAGCCCTCAACATAATCCTAACCCTAGGTGCAATCGGAACCCTAACCGTCTCTCTAACCCTAGCCTTCAACATAACCCTAACCCTAGGTCCAATCGTAACCCTAACCGGATCTCTAACCCTAGCCCTCAACATAACCCTAACCCTAGGTCCAATCGGAACCCTAACCGGATCTCTAACCCTAGCCCTCAACATAACCCTAACACTAGGTCCAATCGTAACCCTAACCGGATCTCTAAACCTAGCCCTCAACATAACCCTAACCCTAGGTCCAATCGTAACCGTAACCGGATCTCTAACCCTAGCCCTCAACATAACCCTAACCCTAGGTCCAATCGTAAGCCTACCCGGATCTCGAACCCTTACCCTCAACATAACCCTAACACTAGGTCCAATCTTAACCCTAACCGGATCTCTAACCCTAGCCCTCAACATAACCCTAACCCTAGGTCCAATCGTAACCGTAACCGGATCTCTAACCCTAGCCCTCAACATAACCCTAACCCTAGGTCCAATCGTAACCCTACCCGGATCTCTAACCCTAGCCCTCAACATAACCCTAACCCTAGGTCCAATCGTAACCGTAACCGGATCTCTAACCCTAGCCGTCAACATAACCCTAACACTAGGTGCAATCGTAACCGTAACCGGATCTCTAACCCTAGCCCTCAACATAACCCTAACCCTAGGTCCAATCGTAACCCTACCCGGATCTCTAAACCTAGCCCTCAACATAACCCTAACCCTAGGTCCAATCGTAAGCGTAACCGGATCTCTAACCCTAGCCGTCAACATAACCCTAACCCTAGGTGCAATCGTAACCGTAACCGGATCTCTAACCCTAGCCCTCAACATAACACTAACCCTAGGTCCAATTGTAACCGTAACCGGATCTCTAAACCTAGCCCTCAACATAACCCTAACCCTAGGTCCAATCGTAACCCTAACCGTCTCTCTAACCCTAGCCCTCAACATAACCCTAACCCTAGGTCCAATCGTAACCCTAACCGGATCTCTAATCCTAGCCCTCAACATAACCCTAACCCAAGGTACAATCGTGACCCTAACCGGATCTCTAACCCTAGCCCTCAACATAACCCTAACCCTAGGTCCAATCGTAACCCTAACCGTATCTCTAACCCTAGCCCTCAACATAACCCTAACCCTAGGTCCAATCGTAACCCTAACCGGATCTCTAACACTAGTCCTCAACATAACCCTAACCCTAGGTCCAATCGTGACCCTAACCGTATCTCTAACCCTAGCCCTCAACATAACCCTAACCCTAGGTCCAATCGTGACCCTAACTGGATCTCTAACCCTAGCCCTCTACATAACCCTAACCCTAGGTCCAATCGTAACCGTAACCGGATCTCTAACCCTAGCCCTCAACATAACCCTAACCCTAGGTCCAGTCGTAACCCTACCCGGATCTCTAAACCTAGACCTCAACATAACCCTAACCCTAGGTCCAATCGTAACCGTAACCGGATCTCTAACCCTAGCCGTCAACATAACCCTAACCCTAGGTGCAATCGTAACCGTAACCGGATCTCTAACCCTAGCCCTCAACATAACACTAACCCTAGGTCCAATTGTAACCGTAACCGGATCTCTAAACCTAGCCCTCAACATAACCCTAACCCTAGGTCCAATCGTAACCCTACCCGGATCTCTAACCCTAGCCCTCAACATAACCCTTACCCTAGGTCCAATCGTAACCCTAACCGGATCTCTAACCCTAGCCCTCAACATAACCCTAACCCTAGGTCCAATCGGAACCCTAACCGTCTCTCTAACCCTAGCCCTCAACATAACCCTAACCCTAGGTCCAATCGTAACCCTAACCGGATCTCTAATCCTAGCCCTCAACATAACCCTAACCCTAGGTCCAATCGTAACCCTAAGCGGATCTCTAACCCTAGACCTCAACATAACCCTAACCCTAGGTCCAATCGTGTCCCTAACCGAATCTCTAACCCTAGCACTCACCATAACCCTAACCCTAGGTGCAATCGTAACCCTACCCGGATCTCTAACCCTAGCCCTCAACATAACCATAACCCTAGGTGCAATCGTAACCCTAACCGGATCTCTAACCCTAGCCCTCAACATAACCCTAACCCAAGGTGCAATCGTGACCCTAACCGGATCTCTAACCCTAGCCCTCAACATAACCCTAACCCTAGGTCCAATCGTGACCCTAACCGGATCTCTAACCCTAGCCCTCAAGATAACCCTAACCCAAGGTCCAATCGTGACCCTAACCGGATCTCTAACCCTAGCCGTCAACATAACCCTAACCCTAGGTGCAATCGTAACCCTACCCGGATCTCTAACCCTAGCCCTCAACATAACCCTAACCCTAGGTCCAAACGTAACCCTAACCGGATCTCTAACCCTAGCCCTCAAGATAACCCTAACCCAAGGTCCAATCGTGACCCTAACCGGATCTCTAACCCTAGCCCTCAACATAACCCTAACCCTAGGTCCAATCGTAACCCTAACCGGAACTCTAAACCTAGCCCTCAACATAACACTAACCCTAAGTCCAATCGTAACCCTAACCGGATCTCTAACCTTAGCCCTCAACATAACCCTAACCCTAGGTCCAATCGTAAACCTACCCGGATCTCTAACCCTAGCCCTCAACATAACCCTAACCCTAGGTCCAATCTTAACCCTAAACGGATCTCTAACCCTAGCCCTCAACATAAGCCTAACCCTAGGTCCAATCGTAACCCTAACCGTCTCTCTAACCCTAGCCCTCAATATAACCCTAACCCTAGGTCCAATCGTAACCCTAACGAGATCTCTAACCCTAGCCCTCAACATAACCCAAACCTAGGTCCAATCGTGACCCTATCTGTCTCTCTAACCCTAGCCCTCAACATAACCCTAACCCTAGGTCTAATCGGAACCCTAACACTCTCTCTAACCCTAGCCCTCAACATAACCCTAACCTAGGTCCAATCGTAACCCTAACCGGATCTCTAACCCTAGCCCTCAACATAACCCTAACCCTAGGTCCAATGGTAACCCTAACCGGATCTCTAACCCTAGCCCTCAACATAACCCTAACCCTAGGTCCAATGGTAACCCTAACTGGATCTCTAACCCTAGCCCTCAACATAACCCTAACCCTAGGTCCAATCGTAACCCTAACCGGATCTCTAACCCTAGCCATCAACATCACCATAACCCTAGGTCCAATCATAACCCTAACCGGATCTATAACACTAGCCTTCAACATCACCCTAACCCTAGGTCCAATCGTAACCCTAACCGGATCTCAAACCCTAGCCCTCAACATAACCCTAACCCTAGGTCCAATTGTAACCGTAACCGGATCTCTAACCCTAGCCCTCAACATAACCATAACCCTAGGTCCAATCGTAACCCTAACGGGATCTCTAACCCTGGCCCTCAACTAAACCCTAACCTAGGTCCAATCGTGACCCTAACCGTCTCTCTAACCCTAGCCCTCAACATAACCCTAACCCTATGTCGAATCGTACCCCTAAACGGATCTCTAACCCTAGCCCTCAACATAACCCTAACCCTAGGTCCAATCGTAACCCTAACCGGATCTCTAACCCTAGCCCTCAACATAACCTTAACCCTAGGTCCAATTGTAACCCTAACCGGATCTCTAACCCTAGCCCTCAACATAACCCTAACCCTAGGTTCAATCGTAACCCTAACCGGATCTCTAAACCTAGCCATGAACATCACCATAACTCTAGGTCCAATCGTAACCCTAACCGGATCTCTAACCCTAGCCCTCAACATAACCCTAAACCTAGGTCCAATCGTGACCCTAACTGGATCTCTAACCCTAGCCCTGAACATAACCCTAACCCAAGGTCCAATCGTGACACTAACCGGATCTCTAAACCTAGCCCTCAACATAACCCTAACCCTAGGTCCAATCGTGACCCTAACCGGATCTCTAACTCTAGCCCTCAACATAACCCTAACCCTAGGTGCAATCGTAACCCTACTCAGATCTCTAACCCTAGCCCTCAACATAACCATAACCCTAGGTGCAATCGTAACCCGAACCGGATCTCCAACCCTAGCCCTCAACATAACCCTAACCCAAGGTGCAATCGTGACCCTAACCGGATCTCTAACCCTAGCCCTCAACATAACCCTAACCCTAGGTCCAATCGTGACCCTAACCGGATCTCTAACCCTAGCCGTCAACATAACCCTAACCCTAGGTGCAATCGTAACCCTACCCGCATCTCTAACCCTAGCCCTCAACATAATCCTAACCCTAGGTGCAATCGGAACCCTAACCGTCTCTCTAACCCTAGCCTTCACCATAACCCTAACCCTAGGTCCAATCGTAACCCTAACCGGTTCTCTAACCCTAGCCTTCAACATAACCCTAACCCTAGGTCCAATGGTAACCCTAACGGGATCTCTAACCCTAGCCCTCAACATAACCCTAACCTAGGTCCAATCGTGACCCTAACCGGATCTCTAACCCTAGCCCTCAACATAACCCTAACCCTAGGTCCAATCTTAACCCTAACCGGATCTCTAACCCTAGCCCTCAACTTAACCCTAACCCTAGGTGCAATCGTAACCGTAACCGGATCTCTAACCCTAGCCCTCAACATAACCCTAACCCTAGGTCCAATGGTAACCCTAACGAGATCTCTAACCCTAGCCTTCAACATAACCCTAACCTAGGTCCAATCGTGACCCTAACCGGATCTCTAACCCTAGCCCTCAACATAACCCTAACCCTAGGTCCAAACGTGACCTTAACCGGATCTCTAACCCTAGCCCTCAACATAACCCTAACCCTAGGTCCAATGGTGACCCTAACCGGATCTCTAACCCTAGCCCTCAACATAACCCTAACCCTAGGTCCAAACGTGACCTTAACCGGATCTCTAACCCTAGCCCTCAACATAACCCTAACCCTAGGTCCAATGGTGACCCTAACCGGATCTCTAACCCTAGCCCTCTACATAACCCTAACCCTAGGTCCAATCGGAATCCTAACCGGATCTCTAACCCTAGCCCTCAACATAACCCTAACCCTAGGTCCAATCGTAACCCTAACCGGATCTCTAACCCTAGCCGTCAACATAACCCTAACCCTAGGTCGAAACGTGACCCTAACCGGATCTCTAACCCTAGCCCTCAACATAACCCTAACCCTAGGTCCAATCGTGACCCTAACTGGATCTCTAACCCTAGCCCTCAACATAACCCTACCCAAGGCCCTATCGTGACCCTAACCGGATCTCTAAACCTAGCCCTCAACATAACCCTAACCCTAGGTCCAATTGTGACCCTAACCGGATCTCTAACCCTAGCGGTCAACATAACCCTAACCCTAGGTGCAATCGTAACCCTACCCGGATCTCTAAACCTAGCCCTCAACATAACCCTAACCCTAGGTGCAATCGTAACCCTAACCGGATCTCTAACCCTAGCCCTCAACATCACCCTAACCCTAGGTCCAATCGTGACCCTAACCGTCCCACTAACCCTAGCCCTCAACATAACCCTAACCCTAGGTCCAATCGTAACCCTAACCGGATCTCTAACCCTGCCCTCAACATAACCCTAACCCTAGGTCCAATCGTAACCCTAACCGTCTCTCTAACCCTAGCCCTCAACATAACCCTAACCCTAGGTCCAATCGTAACCCTAACCGGATCTCTAACCCTACCCTCAACATAACCCTAACCCTAGGTTCAATCGTAACCCTAACCGGAACTCTAACCCTAACCCTCAACATAACCCTAACCCTAGGTGCAATCGTAACCCTAACCGGATCTCTAACCCTAGCCCTCAACATAACCCTAACCCTAGGTCCAAATGTAACCCTAACCGGATCTCTAAACCTAGCCATCAACATCACCATAACTCTAGGTCCAATCGTAACCCTAACCGGATCTCTAACCCTAGCCCTCAACATCACCCTAACCCTATGTCCAATCGTAACCCTAACCGGATCTCTAACCCTATCCCTCAACATAACCCTAACCCTAGGTCCAATCGTGACCCTAACCGGATCTCTAACCCTAGCCCTCAACATAACCCTAACCCTAGGTCCAATCATGACCCTAACCGCATCTCTAACCGTAGCCCTCAACATAACCCTAACCCAAGGTGCAATCGTGACCTAACCGGATCTCTAAACCTAGCCCTCAACATAACCCTAACCCTAGGTCCAATTGTGACCCTAACCGGATCTCTAACCCTAGCGGTCAACATAACCCTAACCCTAGGTGCAATCGTAACCCTACCCGGATCTCTAAACCTAGCCCTCAACATGACCCTAACCCTAGGTGCAATCGTAACCCTAACCGGATCTCTAACCCTAGCCCTCAACACCACCCTAACCCTAGGTCCAATCGTGACCCTAACCGTCCCTCTAACCCTAGCCCTCAACATAACCCTAACCCTAGGTCCTATCGGAACCCTAACCGTCTCTCTAACCCTAGCCCTCAACATAACCCTAACCCTAGGTCCAATCGTAACCCTAACCGGATCTCTAACCCTGCCCTCAACATAACCCTAACCCTTGGTCCAATCGTAACCCTAACCGTCTCTCTAACCCTAGCCCTCAACATAACCCTAACCCTAGGTCCAATCGTAACCCTAACCGGATCTCTAACCCTAGCCCTCAACATAACTCTAACCCAAGGTGCAATCGTGACCCTAACCGGATCTCTAACTCTAGCCCTCAACATAACCCTAACCCTAGGTCCAATCGTGACCCTAACCGGATCTCTAACCCTAGCCCTCAACATAACACTAACCCTAGGTGCAATCGTAACCCTACCCGGATCTCTAACCCTATCCCTCAACATAACCCTAACCCTAGGTGCAATCGTAACCCTAACCGGATCTCTAACCCTAGCCCTCAACATAACCCTAACCCTAGGTCCAATCGTAACCCTAACCGTATCTCTAACCCTAGCCCTCAACATAACCCTAACCCTAGGTCCAATCGTAACCCTAACCGGATCTCTAACCCTAGCCCTCAACATAACCCTAACCCAAGGTGCAATCGTGACCCTAACCGGATCTCTAACTCTAGCCCTCAACATAACCCTAACCCTAGGTCCAATCGTGACCCTAACCGGATCTCTAACCCTAGCCCTCAACATAACACTAACCCTAGGTGCAATAGTAACCCTACCCGGATCTCTAACCCTAGCCCTCAACATAACCCTAACCCTAGGTGCAATCGTAACCCTAACCGGATCTCTAACCCTAGCCCTCAACATAACCCTAACCCCAGGTCCAATAGTAACACTAACCGGATCTCTAAACCTAGCCCTCAACATAACCCTAACCCTAGGTCCAATCGTAACCCTAACCGGATCTCTAACTCTAGCCCTCAACATAACACTAACCCTAGGTCCAATCGTAACCCTACCCGGATCTCTAACCCTAGCCCTCAACATAACCCTAACCCTAGGTCCAATCTTAACCCTAACCGGATCTCTAACCCTAGCCCTCAACTTAACCCTAACCCTAGGTGCAATCGTAACCGTAACCGGAACTCTAACCCTAGCCCTCAACATAACCCTAACCCTAGGTCCAATGTTAACCCTAACGGGATCTCTAACCCTAGCCCTCAACATAACCCTAACCTAGGTCCAATCGTGACCCTAACCGGATCTCTAACCCTAGCCCTCAACATAACCCTAACCCTAGGTCCAATCGTGACCCTAACCGTCTCTCTAACCCTAGCCCTCAACATAACCCTAACCCTAGGTCCAATCGGAACCCTAACCTTCTCTCTAACCCTAGCCCTCAACATAACCCTAACCCTAGGTCCAATCGTAACTCTAACCGGATCTCTAACCCTAGCCCTCAACATAACCCTAACCCTAGGTCCAATCGTAACCCTAACCGGATCTCTAACCCTAGCCCTCAACATAACCCTAACCCTAGGTCCAATGGTAACCCTAACCGGATCTCTAACCCTAGCCCTCAACATAACCCTAACCCTAGGTCCAATCGTGACCCTAACCGGATCTCTAACCCTAGCGCTCAACATAACCCTAACCCTAGGTGCAATCGTACCCTACCCGGATCTCTAAACCTAGCCCTCAACATAACCCTAACCCTAGGTCCAATCGTAACCCTAACCGGATCTCTAACCCTAGCCCTCAACTTAACCCTAACCCTAGGTGCAATCGTAACCGTAACCGGATCTCTAACCCTAGCCCTCAACATAACCCTAACCCTAGGTCCAATGGTAACCCTAACGGGATCTCTAACCCTAGCCCTCAACATAACCGTAACCTAGGTCCAATCGTGACCTTAACCGGATCTCTAACCGTAGCCCTCAACATAACCCTAACCCTAGGTCCAATCGTGACCCTAACCGTCTCTCTAACCCTAGCCCTCAACATAACCCTAACCCTAGGTCCAATCGTAACTCTAACCGGATCTCTAACCCTAGCCCTCAACATAACCCTAACCCTAGGTCCAATCGTAACCCTAACCGGATCTCTAACCCTAGCCCTCAACATAACCCTAACCCTAGGTCCAATCGTAACCGTAACCGGATCTCTAACCCTAACCATCAACATAACCCTAACCCTAGGTCCAATTGTAACCCTAACCGGATCTCTAACCCTAGCCCTCAACATCACCATAACCCTAGGTCCAATCGTAACCCTACCCGGATCTCTAACCCTAGCCCTCAACATAACCCTAACCCTAGGTCCAATCTTAACCCTAACCGGATCTCTAACCCTAGCCCTCAACATAACCCTAACCCTAGGTCCAATCATGACCCTAACCGGATCTCTAACCCTAGCCCTCAACATAACCCTAACCCAAGGTGCAATCGTGACCTAACCGGATCTCTAAACCTAGCCCTCAACATAACCCTAACCCTAGGTCCAATTGTGACCCTAACCGGATCTCTAACCCTAGCCCTCAACACCACCCTAACCCTAGGTCCAATCGTGACCCTAACGGTCCCTCTAACCCTAGCCCTCAACATAACCCTAACCCTAGGTCCAATCGTAACCCTAACCGGATCTCTAACCCTGCCCTCAACATAACCCTAACCCTAGGTCCAATCGTAACCCTAACCGTCTCTGTAACCCTAGCCCTCAACATAACCCTAACCCTAGGTCCAATCGTAACCCTAACCGGATCTCTAACCCTAGCCCTCAACATAACCCTAACCCAAGGTGCAATCGTGACCCTAACCGGATCTCTAACTCTAGCCCTCAACATAACCCTAACCCTAGGTCCAATCGTGACCCTAACCGGATCTCTAACCCTAGCCCTCAACATAACACTAACCCTAGGTGCAATCGTAACCCTACCCGGATCTCTAACCCTAGCCCTCAACATAACCCTAACCCTAGGTGCAATCGTAACCCTAACCGGATCTCTAACCCTAGCCCTCAACATAACCCTAACCCCAGGTCCAATCGTAACATTAACCGGATCTCTAAACCTAGCCCTCAACATAACCCTAACCCTAGGTCCAATCGTAACCCTAACCGGATCTCTAACCCTAGCCTTCAACATAACACTAACCCTAGCTCCAATCGTAACCCTACCCGGATCTCTAACCCTAGCCCTCAACATAACCCTAACCCTAGGTCCAATCTTAACCCTAACCGGATCTCTAACGCTAGCCCTCAACTTAACCCTAACCCTAGGTGCAATCGTAACCGTAACCGGAACTCTAACCCTAGCCCTCAACATAACCCTAACCCTAGGTCCAATGTTAACCCTAACGGGATCTCTAACCCTAGCCCTCAACATAACCCTAACCTAGGTCCAATCGTGACCCTAACCGGATCTCTAACCCTAGCCCTCAACATAACCCTAACCCTAGGTCCAATCGTGACCCTAACCGTCTCTCTAACCCTAGCCCTCAACATAACCCTAACCCTAGGTCCAATCGGAACCCTAACCTTCTCTCTAACCCTAGCCCTCAACATAACCCTAACCCTAAGTCCAATCGTAACTCTAACCGGATCTCTAACCCTAGCCCTCAACATAACCCTAACCCTAGGTCCAATCGTAACCCTAACCGGATCTCTAACCCTAGCCCTCAACATAACCCTAACCCTAGGTCCAATGGTAACCCTAACCGGATCTCTAACCCTAGCCCTCAACATAACCCTAACCCTAGGTCCAATCGTGACCCTAACCGGATCTCTAACCCTAGCGGTCAACATAACCCTAACCCTAGGTGCAATCGTAACCCTACCCGGATCTCTAAACCTAGCCCTGAACATAACCCTAACCCTAGGTGCAATCGTAACCCTAACCGGATCTCTAACCCTAGCCCTCAACACCACCCTAACCCTAGGTCCAATCGTGACCCTAACCGTCCCTCTAACCCTAGCCCTCAACATAACCCTAACCCTAAGTCTTATCGGAACCCTAACCGTCTCTCTAACCCTAGCCCTCAACATAACCCTAACCCTATGTCCAATCGTAACCCTAACCGGATCTCTAACACTGCCCTCAACATAACCCTAACCCTAGGTCCAATCGTAACCCTAACCGTCTCTCTAACCCTAGCCCTCAACATAACCCTAACCCTAGGTCCAATCGTAACCCTAACCGGATCTCTAACCCTAGCCCTCAACATAACCCTAACCCAAGGTGCAATCGTGACCCTAACCGGATCTCTAACTCTAGCCCTCAACATAACCCTAACCCTAGGTCCAATCGTGACCCTAACCGGATCTCTAACCCTGGCCCTCAACATAACACTAACCCTAGGTGCAATCGTAACCCTACCCGGATCTCTAACCCTAGCCCTCAACATAACCCTAACCCTAGGTGCAATCGTAACCCTAACCGGATCTCTAACCCTAGCCCTCAACATAACCCTAACCCTAGGTCCAATCGTAACCCTAACCGGATCTCTAAACCTAGCCCTCAACATAACCCTAACCCTAGGTCCAATCGTAACCCTACCCGGATCTCTAACCCTAGCCCTCAACATAACCCTAACCCTAGGTCCAATCTTAACCCTAACCGGATCTCTAACCCTAGCCCTCAACTTAACCCTAACCCTAGGTGCAATCGTAACCGTAACCGGATCTCTAACCCTAGCCCTCAACATAACCCTAACCCTAGGTCCAATGGTAACCCTAACGGGATCTCTAACCCTAGCCCTCAACATAACCCTAACCTAGGTCCAATCGTGACCCTAACCGGATCTCTAACCCTAGCCCTCATCATAACCCTAACCCTAGGTCCAATCGTGACCCTAACCGTCTCTCTAACCTTAGCCCTCAACATAACCCTAACCCTAGGTCCAATCGGAACCCTAACCTTCTCTCTAACCCTAGCTCTCAACATAACCCTAACCCTAGGTCCAATCGTAACTCTAACCGGATCTCTAACCCTAGCCCTCAACATAACCCTAACCCTAGGTCCAATCGTAACCCTAACCGGATCTCTAACCCTAGCCCTCAACATAACCCTAACCCTAGGTCCAATGGTAACCCTAACCGGATCTCTAACCCTAGCCCTAAACATAACCCCAACCCTAGGTCCAATCGTGACCCTAACCGGATCTCTAACCCTGCCCTCAACATAACCCTAACCCTAGGTACAATCGTAACCCTAACCGTCTTTCTAACCCTAGCCCTCAAGATAACCCTAACCCTAGGTCCAATCGTAACCCTAACCGGATCTCTAACCCTAGCCCTCAACATAACCCTAACCCTAGGTCCAATCGTAACCCTAACCGGATCTCTAACCCTAGCCCTCAACATAACCCTAACCCTAGGTCCAACCGTAACCCTAACCGGATCTCTAACCCTAGCCCTCAACATAACCCTAACCCTAGGTCCAATCGTAACCCTAACCGGATCTCTAACCCTAACCATCAACATAACCCTAACCCTAAGTCCAATCGTAACCCTAACCGGATCTCTAACCCTAGCCCTCAACATCACCATAACCCTAGGTCCAATCGTAACCCTAACCGGATCTCTAACCCTAGCCCTCAACATCACCCTAACCCTAGGTCCAATCGTGACCCTAACCGGATCTCTAACCCTAGCCCTCAACATAACACTAACCTAGGTCCAATCGTGACCCCAACCGGATCACTAACCCTAGCCCTCAACATAACCCTAACCCTAGGTCCAATCGTAACCCTAACCGGATCTCTTACCCTAGCCCTCAACATAACCCTAACCCTAGGTCCAATCGTAACCCTACCCGGATCTCGAACCGTAGCCCTCAACATAACCCTAACCCTAGGTCCAATCGTAACCCTAACCGGATCTCTAACCCTAGCCCTCAACATAACCCTAACCCTAGGTCCAATCGTAACCGTAACCTGATCTCTAAGCCTAGCCCTCAACATAACCATAACCCTAGGTCCAATCATAACCGTAACCGGATCTCTAACCCTAGCCCTCAACATAACCATAACCCTAGGTCCAATCGTAACCCTAACGGGATCTCTAACCCTGGCCCTCAACATAACCCTAACCTAGGTCCAATCGTGATCCTAACTGGATCTCTAACCCTAGCCCTCAACATAACCCTAACCCAAGGTCCAATCGTGACCCTAACCGGATCTCTAACCCTAGCCCTCAACATAACCCTAACCCTAGGTCCAATCGTAACTGTAACCGGATCTCTAACCCTAGCCCTCAACATAACCCTAACCCTAGGTCCAATCGTAACCCTACCCAGATCTCTAACCCTAGCCCTCAACATAACCCTAACCCTAGGTCCAATCGTAACCCTAACCGGATCTCTAACCCTAGACCTCAACATGACCCTAACCCTAGGTCCAATCGTAACCCTAACGGTATCTCTAACCCTAGCCCTCAACATAACCCTAACCCTAGGTCCAATCGTAACCCTAACCGGATCTCTAAACCTAGCCCTCAACATAACCCTAATCCTAGGTCCAATCGTAACCGTAACCGGATCTCTAACCCTAGCCCTCAACATAACCCTAACCCAAGGTGCAATCGTGACCCTAACCGGATCTCTAACCCTAGCCCTCAACATAACCCTAACCCTAGGTCCAATCGTGACCCTAACCGGATATCTAACCCTAGCCGTCAACATAACCCTAACCCTAGGTCCAATCGTAACCCTACCCGGATCTCTAACCCTAGCCCTCAACATAACCCTAACCCTAGGTCCAATCTTAACCCTAACCGGATCTCTAACCCTAGCCCTCAACTTAACCCTAACCCTAGGTGCAATCGTAACCGTAACCGGATCTCTAACCCTAGCCCTCAACATAACCCTAACCCTAGGTCCAATGGTAACCCTAACGGGATCTCTAACCCTAGCCCTCAACATAACCCTAACCTAGGTCCAATCGTGACCCTAACCGGATCTCTAACCCTAGCCCTCAACATAACCCTAACCCTAGGTCCAATCGTGACCCTAACCGTCTCTCTAACCCTAGCCCTCATCATAACCCTAACCCTAGGTCCAATCGGAACCCTAACCTTCTCTCTAACCCTAGCTCTCAACATAACCCTAACCCTAGGTCCAATCGTAACTCTAATCGGATCTCTAACCCTAGCCCTCAACATAACCCTAACCCTAGGTCCAATCGTAACCCTAACCGGATCTCTAACCCTAGCCCTCAACATAACCCTAACCCTAGGTCCAATGGTAACCCTAACCGGATCTCTAACCCTAGCCCTAAACATAACCCCAACCCTAGGTCCAATCGTGACCCTAACCGGATCTCTAACCCTGCCCTCAACATAACCCTAACCCTAGGTACAATCGTAACCCTAACCGTCTCTCTAACCCTAGCCCTCAAGATAACCCTAACCCTAGGTCCAATCGTAACCCTAACCGGATCTCTAACCCTAGCCCTCAACATAACCCTAACCCTAGGTCCAATCGTAACCCTAACCGGATCTCTAACCCTAGCCCTCAACATAACCCTAACCCTAGGTCCAACCGTAACCCTAACCGGATCTCTAACCCTAGCCCTCAACATAACCCTAACCCTAGGTCCAATCGTAACCCTAACCGGATCTCTAACCCTAACCATCAACATAACCCTAACCCTAAGTCCAATCGTAACCCTAACCGGATCTCTAACCCTAGCCCTCAACATCACCATAACCCTAGGTCCAATCGTAACCCTAACCGGATCTCTAACCCTAGCCCTCAACATCACCCTAACCCTAGGTCCAATCGTGACCCTAACCGGATCTCTAACCCTAGCCCTCAACATAACACTAACCTAGGTCCAATCGTAACCCTAACGAGATCTCTAACCCTAGCCCTCAACATAACCCAAACCTAGGTCCAATCGTGACCCTATCTGTCTCTCTAACCCTAGCCCTCAACATAACCCTAACCCTAGGTCTAATCGGAACCCTAACACTCTCTCTAACCCTAGCCCTCAACATAACCCTAACCTAGGTCCAATCGTAACCCTAACCGGATCTCTAACCCTAGCCCTCAACATAACCCTAACCCTAGGTCCAATGGTAACCCTAACCGGATCTCTAACCCTAGCCCTCAACATAACCCTAACCCTAGGTCCAATGGTAACCCTAACTGGATCTCTAACCCTAGCCCTCAACATAACCCTAACCCTAGGTCCAATCGTAACCCTAACCGGATCTCTAACCCTAGCCATCAACATCACCATAACCCTAGGTCCAATCATAACCCTAACCGGATCTATAACACTAGCCTTCAACATCACCCTAACCCTAGGTCCAATCGTAACCCTAACCGGATCTCAAACCCTAGCCCTCAACATAACCCTAACCCTAGGTCCAATTGTAACCGTAACCGGATCTCTAACCCTAGCCCTCAACATAACCATAACCCTAGGTCCAATCGTAACCCTAACGGGATCTCTAACCCTGGCCCTCAACTAAACCCTAACCTAGGTCCAATCGTGACCCTAACCGGATCTCTAACCCTAGCCCTCAACATAACCCTAACCCTAGGTCCAATCGTGACCCTAACCGTCTCTCTAACCCTAGCCCTCAACATAACCCTAACCCTATGTCGAATCGTACCCCTAAACGGATCTCTAACCCTAGCCCTCAACATAACCCTAACCCTAGGTCCAATCGTAACCCTAACCGGATCTCTAACCCTAGCCCTCAACATAACCTTAACCCTAGGTCCAATTGTAACCCTAACCGGATCTCTAACCCTAGCCCTCAACATAACCCTAACCCTAGGTTCAATCGTAACCCTAACCGGATCTCTAAACCTAGCCATGAACATCACCATAACTCTAGGTCCAATCGTAACCCTAACCGGATCTCTAACCCTAGCCCTCAACATAACCCTAAACCTAGGTCCAATCGTGACCCTAACTGGATCTCTAACCCTAGCCCTGAACATAACCCTAACCCAAGGTCCAATCGTGACACTAACCGGATCTCTAAACCTAGCCCTCAACATAACCCTAACCCTAGGTCCAATCGTGACCCTAACCGGATCTCTAACTCTAGCCCTCAACATAACCCTAACCCTAGGTGCAATCGTAACCCTACTCAGATCTCTAACCCTAGCCCTCAACATAACCCAAACCTAGGTCCAATCGTGACCCTATCTGTCTCTCTAACCCTAGCCCTCAACATAACCCTAACCCTAGGTCTAATCGGAACCCTAACACTCTCTCTAACCCTAGCCCTCAACATAACCCAAACCTAGGTCCAATCGTGACCCTATCTGTCTCTCTAACCCTAGCCCTCAACATAACCCTAACCCTAGGTCTAATCGGAACCCTAACACTCTCTCTAACCCTAGCCCTCAATATAACCCTAACCCTAGGTCCAATCGTAACCCTAACCGTCTCTCTAACCCTAGCCCTCAATATAACCCTAACCCTAGGTCCAATCGTAACCCTAACGAGATCTCTAACCCTAGCCCTCAACATAACCCAAACCTAGGTCCAATCGTGACCCTATCTGTCTCTCTAACCCTAGCCCTCAACATAACCCTAACCCTAGGTCTAATCGGAACCCTAACACTCTCTCTAACCCTAGCCCTCAACATAACCCTAACCTAGGTCCAATCGTAACCCTAACCGGATCTCTAACCCTAGCCCTCAACATAACCCTAACCCTAGGTCCAATGGTAACCCTAACCGGATCTCTAACCCTAGCCCTCAACATAACCCTAACCCTAGGTCCAATGGTAACCCTAACTGGATCTCTAACCCTAGCCCTCAACATAACCCTAACCCTAGGTCCAATCGTAACCCTAACCGGATCTCTAACCCTAGCCATCAACATCACCATAACCCTAGGTCCAATCATAACCCTAACCGGATCTATAACACTAGCCTTCAACATCACCCTAACCCTAGGTCCAATCGTAACCCTAACCGGATCTCAAACCCTAGCCCTCAACATAACCCTAACCCTAGGTCCAATTGTAACCGTAACCGGATCTCTAACCCTAGCCCTCAACATAACCATAACCCTAGGTCCAATCGTAACCCTAACGGGATCTCTAACCCTGGCCCTCAACTAAACCCTAACCTAGGTCCAATCGTGACCCTAACCGTCTCTCTAACCCTAGCCCTCAACATAACCCTAACCCTATGTCGAATCGTACCCCTAAACGGATCTCTAACCCTAGCCCTCAACATAACCCTAACCCTAGGTCCAATCGTAACCCTAACCGGATCTCTAACCCTAGCCCTCAACATAACCTTAACCCTAGGTCCAATTGTAACCCTAACCGGATCTCTAACCCTAGCCCTCAACATAACCCTAACCCTAGGTTCAATCGTAACCCTAACCGGATCTCTAAACCTAGCCATGAACATCACCATAACTCTAGGTCCAATCGTAACCCTAACCGGATCTCTAACCCTAGCCCTCAACATAACCCTAAACCTAGGTCCAATCGTGACCCTAACTGGATCTCTAACCCTAGCCCTGAACATAACCCTAACCCAAGGTCCAATCGTGACACTAACCGGATCTCTAAACCTAGCCCTCAACATAACCCTAACCCTAGGTCCAATCGTGACCCTAACCGGATCTCTAACTCTAGCCCTCAACATAACCCTAACCCTAGGTGCAATCGTAACCCTACTCAGATCTCTAACCCTAGCCCTCAACATAACCATAACCCTAGGTGCAATCGTAACCCGAACCGGATCTCCAACCCTAGCCCTCAACATAACCCTAACCCAAGGTGCAATCGTGACCCTAACCGGATCTCTAACCCTAGCCCTCAACATAACCCTAACCCTAGGTCCAATCGTGACCCTAACCGGATCTCTAACCCTAGCCGTCAACATAACCCTAACCCTAGGTGCAATCGTAACCCTACCCGCATCTCTAACCCTAGCCCTCAACATAATCCTAACCCTAGGTGCAATCGGAACCCTAACCGTCTCTCTAACCCTAGCCTTCACCATAACCCTAACCCTAGGTCCAATCGTAACCCTAACCGGATCTCTAACCCTAGCCCTCAACATAACCCTAACCCTAGGTCCAATCGTAACCCTAACCGGATCTCTAACCCTAGCCCTCAACATAACCCTAACACTAGGTCCAATCGTAACCCTAACCGGATCTCTAAACCTAGCCCTCAACATAACCCTAACCCTAGGTCCAATCGTAACCGTAACCGGATCTCTAACCCTAGCCCTCAACATAACCCTAACCCTAGGTCCAATCGTAAGCCTACCCGGATCTCGAACCCTTACCCTCAACATAACCCTAACACTAGGTCCAATCTTAACCCTAACCGGATCTCTAACCCTAGCCCTCAACATAACCCTAACCCTAGGTGCAATCGTAACCGTAACCGGATCTCTAACCCTAGCCCTCAACATAACCCTAACCCTAGGTCCAATGGTAACCCTAACGGGATCTCTAACCCTAGCCCTCAACATAACCCTAACCCTAGGTCCAATCGGAACCCTAACCGTCTCTCTAACCCTAGCCCTCAACATAACCCTAACCCTACCTCCAATCGTAACCCTAACCGGATCTCTAACCCTAGCCCTCAACATAAACCTAACCCTAGGTCCAATCGTAACCCTAACCGGATCTCTAAACCTAGCCCTCAACATAACCCTAACCCTAGGTCCAATCGGAACCCTAACCGGATCTCTAACCCTAGCCCTCAACATAACCCTAACACAAGGTACAATCGTGACCCTAACCGGATCTCTAACACTAGCCCTCCACATAACCCTAACCCTAGGTCCAATCGTGACCCTAACCGTATCTCTAACCCTAGCCCTCAACATAACCCTAACCCTAGGTCCAATCGTGACCCTAACTGGATCTCTAACCCTAGCCCTCTACATAACCCTAACCCTAGGTCCAATCGTAACCGTAACCGGATCTCTAACCCTAGCCCTCAACATAACCCTAACCCTAGGTCCAATCGTAACCCTACCCGGATCTCTAACCCTAGCCCTCAACATAACCCTAACCCTAGGTCCAATCGTAACCGTAACCGGATCTCTAACCCTAGCCGTCAACATAACCCTAACACTAGGTGCAATCGTAACCGTAACCTGATCTCTAACCCTAGCCCTCAACATAACCCTAACCCTAGGTCCAATCGTAACCCTACCCGGATCTCTAAACCTAGCCCTCAACATAACCCTAACCCTAGGTCCAATCGTAAGCGTAACCGGATCTCTAACCCTAGCCGTCAACATAACCCTAACCCTAGGTGCAATCGTAACCGTAACCGGATCTCTAACCCTAGCCCTCAACATAACACTAACCCTAGGTCCAATTGTAACCGTAACCGGATCTCTAAACCTAGCCCTCAACATAACCCTAACCCTAGGTCCAATCGTAACCCTAACCGTCTCTCTAACCCTAGCCCTCAACATAACCCTAACCCTAGGTCCAATCGTAACCCTAACCGGATCTCTAAACCTAGCCCTCAACATAACCCTAACCCTAGGTCCAATGGTAACCCTAACCGGATCTCTAACCCTAGCCCTCAACAGAACCCTAACCCAAGGTACAATCGTGACCCTAACCGGATCTCTAACACTAGCCCTCAACATAACCCTAACCCTAGGTCCAATCGTGACCCTAACCGTATCTCTAACCCTAGCCCTCAACATAACCCTAACCCTATGTCCAATCGTGACCCTAACTGGATCTCTAACCCTAGCCCTCTACATAACCCTAACCCTAGGTCCAATCGTAACCGTAACCGGATCTCTAACCCTAGCCCTCAACATAACCCTAACCCTAGGTCCAATCGTAACCCTACCCGGATCTCTAACCCTAGCCCTCAACATAACCCTAACCCTAGGTCCAATCGTAACCGTAACCGGATCTGTAACTCTAGCCGTCAACATAACCCTAACCCTAGGTGCAATCGTAACAGTAACCGGATCTCTAACCCTAGCCCTCAACATAACACTAACCCTAGGTCCAATTGTAACCGTAACCGGATCTCTAAACCTAGCCCTCAACATAACCCTAACCCTAGGTCCAATCGTAACCCTAACCGGATCTCTAATCCTAGCCCTCAACATAACCCTAACCCAAGGTACAATCGTGAGCCTAACCGGATCTCTAACCCTAGCCCTCAACATAACCCTAACCCTAGGTCCAATCGTAACCCTAACCGTATCTCTAACCCTAGCCCTCAACATAACCCTAACCCTAGGTCCAATCGTAACCCTAACCGGATCTCTAACACTAGTCCTCAACATAACCCTAACCCTAGGTCCAATCGTGACCCTAACCGTATCTCTAACCCTAGCCCTCAACATAACCCTAACCCTAGGTCCAATCGTGACCCTAACTGGATCTCTAACCCTAGCCCTCTACATAACCCTAACCCTAGGTCCAATCGTAACCGTAACCGGATCTCTAACCCTAGCCCTCAACATAACCCTAACCCTAGGTCCAGTCGTAACCCTACCCGGATCTCTAACCCTAGCCCTCAACATAACCCTAACCCTAGGTCCAATCGTAACCGTAACCGGATCTCTAACCCTAGCCGTCAACATAACCCTAACCCTAGGAGCAATCATAACCGTAACCGGATCTCTAACCCTAGCCCTCAACATAACACTAACCCTAGGTCCAATTGTAACCGTAACCGGATCTCTAAACCTAGCCCTCAACATAACCCTAACCCTAGGTCCAATCGTAACCCTACCCGGATCTCTAACCCTAGCCCTCAACATAACCCTTACCCTAGGTCCAATCGTAACCCTAACCGGATCTCTAACCCTAGCCCTCAACATAACCCTAACCCTAGGTCCAATCGGAACCCTAACCGTCTCTCTAACCCTAGCCCTCAACATAACCCTAACGCTAGGTCCAATCGTAACCCTAACCGGATCTCTAATCCTAGCCCTCAACATAACCCTAACCCTAGGTCCAATCGTAACCCTAAGCGGATCTCTAACCCTAGACCTCAACATAACCCTAACCCTAGGTCCAATCGTGTCCCTAACCGAATCTCTAACCCTAGCACTCACCATAACCCTAACCCTAGGTGCAATCGTAACCCTACCCGGATCTCTAACCCTAGCCCTCAACATAACCATAACCCTAGGTGCAATCGTAACCCTAACCGGATCTCTAACCCTAGCCCTCAACATAACCCTAACCCAAGGTGCAATCGTGACCCTAACCGGATCTCTAACCCTAGCCCTCAACATAACCCTAACCCTAGGTCCAATCGTGACCCTAACCGGATCTCTAACCCTAGCCCTCAAGATAACCCTAACCCAAGGTCCAATCGTGACCCTAACCGGATCTCTAACCCTAGCCGTCAACATAACCCTAACCCTAGGTGCAATCGTAACCCTACCCGGATCTCTAACCCTAGCCCTCAACATAACCCTAACCCTAGGTCCAATCGTAACCCTAACCGGATCTCTAACCCTAGCCCTCAACATAACCCTAACCCTAGGTCCAATCATAACCCTAACCGGAACTCTAAACCTAGCCCTCAACATAACACTAACCCTAAGTCCAATCGTAACCGTAACCGGATCTCTAACCTTAGCCCTCAACATAACCCTAACCCTAGGTCCAATCGTAAACCTACCTGGATCTCTAACCCTAGCCCTCAACATAACCCTAACCCTAGGTCCAATCTTAACCCTAAACGGATCTCTAACCCTAGCCCTCAACATAAGCCTAACCCTAGGTCCAATCGTAACCCTAACCGTCTCTCTAAACCTAGCCCTCAACATAACCCTAACCCTAGGTCCAATCGGAACCCTAACCGTCTCTCTAACCCTAGCCCTCAACATAACCCTAACCCTAGGTCCAATCGTAACCCTAACCGGATCTCTAACCCTAGCCCTCAACATAACCCTAACCCTAGGTCCAATGGTAACCCTAACCGGATCTCTAACCCTAGCCCTCAACATAACCCTAACCCTAGGTCCAATCGTGACCCTAACCGGATTTCTAACCCTGCCCTCAACATAACCCTAACCCTAGGTCCAATCGTAACCCTAACCGGATCTCTAACCCTAGCCCTCAACATAACCCTAACTCTAGGTCCAATCGTGACCCTAACCGGATCTCTAACCCTGCCCTCAACATAACCCTAACCCTAGGTCCAATCGTAACCCTAACCGTCTCTCTAACCCTAGCCCTCAACATAACCCTAACCCTAGGTCCAATCGTAACCCTAACCGGATCTCTAACCCTAGCCCTCAACATAACCCTAACCCTAGGTCCAATCGTAACCCTAACCGGATCTCTAACCCTAGCCCTCAACATAACCCTAACCCTAGATCCAATCGTAACCCTAACCGGATCTCTATCCCTAGCCCTCAACATAACCCTAACCCTAGGTGCAATCGTAACCCTAACCGGAACTCTAACCCTAGCCCTCAACATAACCCTAACTCTAGGTGCAATCGTAACCCTAACCGGATCTCTAACCCTAGCCCTCAACATAACCCTAACCCTAGGTCCAAATGTAACCCTAACCGGATCTCTAACCCTAGCCATCAACATCACCATTACTCTAGGTCCAATCGTAACCCTAACCGGATCTCTAACCCTAGCCCTCAACATCACCCTAACCCTATGTCCAATCGTAACCCTAACCGGATCTCTAATCCTAGCCGTCAACATAACCCTAACCCTAGGTCGAAACATGACCCTAACCGGATCTCTAACCCTAGCCCTCAACATAACCCTAACCCTAGGTCCAATCGTGACCCTAACTGGATCTCTAACCCTAGCCCTCAACATAACCCTAACCCAAGGTCCAATCGTGACCCTAACCGGATCTCTAACCCTAGCCCTCAACATAACCCTAACCCTAGGTCCAATCATGACCCTAACCGGATCTCTAACCCTATACCTAAACATAACCCTAACCCAAGGTGGAATCGTGACCTAACCGGATCTCTAACCCTAGCCCTCAACATAACCCTAACCCTAGGTCCAATTGTGACCCTAACCGGATCTCTAACCCTAGCCCTCAACATCCCCCTAACCCTAGGTCCAATCGTGACCCTAACCGTCCCTCTAACCCTAGCCCTCAACATAACCCTAACCCTAGGTCCAATCGTAACCCTAACGGGATCTCTAACCCTAGCCCTCAACATCACCCTAACCCTAGGTCCAATCGTAACCCTAACCGGTTCTCTAACCCTAGCCTTCAACATAACCCTAACCCTAGGTCCAATGGTAACCCTAACGGGATCTCTAACCCTAGCCCTCAACATAACCCTAACCTAGGTCCAATCGTGACCCTAACCGGATCTCTAACCCTAGCCCTCAACATAACCCTAACCCTAGGTCCAATCTTAACCCTAACCGGATCTCTAACCCTAGCCCTCAACTTAACCCTAACCCTAGGTGCAATCGTAACCGTAACCGGATCTCTAACCCTAGCCCTCAACATAACCCTAACCCTAGGTCCAATGGTAACCCTAACGAGATCTCTAACCCTAGCCTTCAACATAACCCTAACCTAGGTCCAATCGTGACCCTAACCGGATCTCTAACCCTAGCCCTCAACATAACCCTAACCCTAGGTCCAAACGTGACCTTAACCGGATCTCTAACCCTAGCCCTCAACATAACCCTAACCCTAGGTCCAATGGTGACCCTAACCGGATCTCTAAACCTAGCCCTCAACATAACCCTAACCCTAGGTCCAAACGTGACCTTAACCGGATCTCTAACCCTAGCCCTCAACATAACCCTAACCCTAGGTCCAATGGTGACCCTAACCGGATCTCTAACCCTAGCCCTCTACATAACCCTAACCCTAGGTCCAATCGGAATCCTAACCGGATCTCTAACCCTAGCCCTCAACATAACCCTAACCCTAGGTCCAATCGTAACCCTAACCGTCTCTCTAATCCTAGCCCTCAACATAACCCTAACCCTAGGTCCAATCGTGACCCTAACCGTCTCTCTAACCCTAGCCCTCAACATAACCCTACCCAAGGCCCTATCGTGACCCTAACCGGATCTCTAACTCTAGCCCTCAACATAACCCTAACCCTAGGTCCAATCGTAACCCTAACCGGATCTCTAACCCTAGCCCTCAACATCACCCTAACCCTAGGTCCAATCGTAACCCTAACCGGATCTCTAACCCTAGCCATCAACATCACCATAACCCTAGGTCCAATCGTGACCCTAACCGGATCTCTAACCCTAGCCCTCAACATAACCCTAACCCTAGGTCCTATCGTGACCCTAACCGTCTCTCTAACCCTAGCCCTCAACATAACCCTAACCCTAGGTCCAATCGGAACCCTAACCGGATCTCTAACGCTAGCCCTCAACATAACCCTAAACCTAGGTCCAATCGTAACCCTAACGGGATCTCTAACCCTAGCCCTCAACATAACCCTAACCCTAGGTCCAATCGTAACACTAACCGGTTCTCTAATCCTAGCCCTAAACATAACCCTAACCCTAGGTCCGATGGTAACCCTAACCGGATCTCTAACCCTAGCCCTCAACATAACCCTAACCCTAGGTCCAATCGTAACCCTAACCGGATCTCTAACCCTGCCCTCAACATAACCCTAACCCTAGGTCCAATCGTAACCCTAACCGTCTCTCTAACCCTAGCTCTCAACATAACCCTAACCCTAGGTCCAATCGTAACCCTAACCGGATCTCTAACCCTAGCCCTCAACATCACCCTAACCCTAGGTCCAATCGTAACCCTAACCGGATCTCTAACCCTAGCCATCAACATCACCATAACCCTAGGTCCAATCGTGACCCTAACCGGATCTCTAACCCTAGCCCTCAACATAACCCTAACCCTAGGTCCTATCGTGACCCTAACCGTCTCTCTAACCCTAGCCCTCAACATAACCCTAACCCTAGGTCCAATCGGAACCCTAACCGGATCTCTAACGCTAGCCCTCAACATAACCCTAAACCTAGGTCCAATCGTAACCCTAACGGGATCTCTAACCCTAGCCCTCAACATAACCCTAACCCTAGGTCCAATCGTAACACTAACCGGTTCTCTAATCCTAGCCCTAAACATAACCCTAACCCTAGGTCCGATGGTAACCCTAACCGGATCTCTAACCTTAGCCCTCAACATAACCCTAACCCTAGGTCCTATCGTAACCCTAACCGGATCTCTAACCCTAGCCCTCAACATAACCCTAACCCTAGGTCCAATCGTTACCCTAACTGGATCTCTAACCCTAGCCCTCAACATAAAACTAACCCTAGGTCCAATCGGAACCCTAACCGTCTCTCTAACCCTAGCCCTCAACATAACCCTAACCCTAGGTCCAATCGTAACCCTAAACAGATCTCTAACCCTAGCCCTCAACATAACACTAACCCTAGGTCCAATGGTAACCCTAACCGGATCTCTAACCCTAGCCCTCAACATAACCCTAACCCTAGGTCCAATCGTGACCCTAACCGGATCTCTAACCCTGCCCTCAACATAACCCTAACCCTAGGTCCAATCGTAACCCTAACCGGATCTCTAACCCTAGCCCTCAACATAACCCTAACCCTAGGTCCTATCGTGACCCTAACCGGATCTCTAACCCTGCCCTCAACATAACCCTAACCCTAGGTCCAATCGTAACCCTAACCGTCTCTCTAACCCTAGCCCTCAACATAACCCTAACCCTAGGTCCAATCGTAACCCTAACCGGATCTCTAACCCTAGCCCTCAACATAACCCTAACCCTAGGTCCAATCGAAACCCTAACCGGATCTCTAACCCTAGCCCTCAACATAACCCTAACCCTAGGTCCAATCGTAACCCTAACCCGATCTCTAACCCTAGCCCTCAACATAACCCTAACCCTAGATCCAATCGTAACCCTAACCGGATCTCTAACCCTAACCCTCAACATAACCCTAACCCTAGGTGCAATCGTAACCCTAACCGGAACTCTAACCCTAGCCCTCAACATAACCCTAACCCTAGGTCCAAATGTAACCCTAACCGGATCTCTAAACCTAGCCCTCAACATAACCCTAACCCTAGGTGCAATCGTAACCCTAACCGGATCTCTAACCCTAGCCCTCAACATAACCCTAACCCTAGGTCCAATCGTGACCCTAACCGGATCTCTAACCCTGCCCTCAACATAACCCTAACCCTAGGTCCAATCGTAACCCTAACCGGATCTCTAACCCTAGCCCTCAACATAACCCTAACCCTAGGTCCAATCGTGACCCTAACCGGATCTCTAACCCTGCCCTCAACATAACCCTAACCCTAGGTCCAATCGTAACCCTAACCGTCTCTCTAACCCTAGCCCTCAACATAACCCTAACCCTAGGTCCAATCGTAACCCTAACCGGATCTCTAACCCTAGCCCTCAACATAACCCTAACCCTAGGTCCAAATGTAACCCTAACCGGATCTCTAACCCTAGCCATCAACATCACCATAACTCTAGGTCCAATCGTAACCCTAACCGGATCTCTAACACTAGCCCTCAACATCACCCTAACCCTATGTCCAATCGTAACCCTAACCGGATCTCTAACCCTAGCCGTCAACATAACCCTAACCCTAGGTCGAAACGTGACCCTAACCGGATCTCTAACCCTAGCCCTCAACATAACCCTAACCCTAGGTCCAATCGTGACCCTAACTGGATCTCTAACCCTAGCCCTCAACATAACCCTACCCAAGGCCCTATCGTGACCCTAACCGGATCTCTAAACCTAGCCCTCAACATAACCCTAACCCTAGGTCCAATTGTGACCCTAACCGGATCTCTAACCCTAGCGGTCAACATAACCCTAACCCTAGGTGCAATCGTAACCCTACCCGAATCTCTAAACCTAGCCCTCAACATAACCCTAACCCTAGGTGCAATCGTAACCCTAACCGGATCTCTAACCCTAGCCCTCAACATCACCCTAACCCTAGGTCCAATCGTGACCCTAACCGTCCCACTAACCCTAGCCCTCAACATGACCCTAACCCTAGGTCCAATCGTAACCCTAACCGGATCTCTAACCCTGCCCTCAACATAACCCTAACCCTAGGTCCAATCGTAACCCTAACCGTCTCTCTAACCCTAGCCCTCAACATAACCCTAACCCTAGGTCCAATCTTAACCCTAAACGGTTCTCTAACCCTAGCCTTCAACATAACCCTAACCCTAGGTCCAATGGTAACCCTAACCGGATCTCTAACCCTAGCCCTCAACATAACCCTAACCCTAGGTCCAATCGTAACCCTAACCGGATCTCTAACCCTGCCCTCAACATAACCCTAACCCTAGGTCCAATCGTAACCCTAACCGTCTCTCTAACCCTAGCTCTCAACATAACCCTAACCCTAGGTCCAATCGTAACCCTAACCGGATCTCTAACCCTAGCCCTCAACATCACCCTAACCCTAGGTCCAATCGTAACCCTAACCGGATCTCTAACCCTAGCCATCAACATCACCATAACCCTAGGTCCAATCGTGACCCTAACCGGATCTCTAACCCTAGCCCTCAACATAACCCTAACCCTAGGTCCTATCGTGACCCTAACCGTCTCTCTAACCCTAGCCCTCAACATAACCCTAACCCTAGGTCCAATCGGAACCCTAACCGGATCTCTAACGCTAGCCCTCAACATAACCCTAAACCTAGGTCCAATCGTAACCCTAACGGGATCTCTAACGCTAGCCCTCAACATAACCCTAACCCTAGGTCCAATCGTAACACTAACCGGTTCTCTAATCCTAGCCCTAAACATAACCCTAACCCTAGGTCCGATGGTAACCCTAACCGGATCTCTAACCTTAGCCCTCAACAAAACCCTAACCCTAGGTCCTATCGTAACCCTAACCGGATCTCTAACCCTAGCCCTCAACATAACCCTAACCCTAGGTCCAATCGTTACCCTAACTGGATCTCTAACCCTAGCCCTCAACATAAAACTAACCCTAGGTCCAATCGGAACCCTAACCGTCTCTCTAACCCTAGCCCTCAACATAACCCTAACCCTAGGTCCAATCGTAACCCTAACCAGATCTCTAACCCTAGCCCTCAACATAACACTAACCCTAGGTCCAATGGTAACCCTAACCGGATCTCTAACCCTAGCCCTCAACATAACCCTAACCCTAGGTCCAATCGTGACCCTAACCGGATCTCTAACCCTGCCCTCAACATAACCCTAACCCTAGGTCCAATCGTAACCCTAACCGGATCTCTAACCCTAGCCCTCAACATAACCCTAACCCTAGGTCCAATCGTGACCCTAACCGGATCTCTAACCCTGCCCTCAACATAACCCTAACCCTAGGTCCAATCGTAACCCTAACCGTCTCTCTAACCCTAGCCCTCAACATAACCCTAACCCTAGGTCCAATCGTAACCCTAACCGGATCTCTAACCCTAGCCCTCAACATAACCCTAACCCTAGGTCCAATCGAAACCCTAACCGGATCTCTAACCCTAGCCCTCAACATAACCCTAACCCTAGGTCCAATCGTAACCCTAACCCGATCTCTAACCCTAGCCCTCAACATAACCCTAACCCTAGATCCAATCGTAACCCTAACCGGATCTCTAACCCTAACCCTCAACATAACCCTAACCCTAGGTGCAATCGTAACCCTAACCGGAACTCTAACCCTAGCCCTCAACATAACCCTAACCCTAGGTCCAAATGTAACCCTAACCGGATCTCTAAACCTAGCCCTCAACATAACCCTAACCCTACCTCCAATCGTAACCCTAACCGGATCTCTAACCCTAGCCCTCAACATAACCCTAACCCTAGGTCCAATCGTAACCCTAACCGGATCTCTAAACCTAGCCCTCAACATAACCCTAACCCTAGGTCCAATCGGAACCCTAACCGGATCTCTAACCCTAGCCCTCAACATAACCCTAACACAAGGTACAATCGTGACCCTAACCGGATCTCTAACAGTAGCCCTCCACATAACCCTAACCCTAGGTCCAATCGTGACCCTAACCGTATCTCTAACCCTAGCCCTCAACATAACCCTAACCCTAGGTCCAATCGTGACCCTAACTGGATCTATAACCCTAGCCCTCTACATAACCCTAACCCTAGGTCCAATCGTAACCGTAACCGGATCTCTAACCCTAGCCCTCAACATAACCCTAACCCTAGGTCCAATCGTAACCCTACCCGGATCTCTAACCCTAGCCCTCAACATAACCCTAACCCTAGGTCCAATCGTAACCGTAACCGGATCTCTAACCCTAGCCGTCAACATAACCCTAACACTAGGTGCAATCGTAACCGTAACCGGATCTCTAACCCTAGCCCTCAACATAACCCTAACCCTAGGTCCAATCGTAACCCTACCCGGATCTCTACACCTAGCCCTCAACATAACCCTAACCCTAGGTCCAATCGTAAGCGTAACCGGATCTCTAACCCTAGCCGTCAACATAACCCTAACCCTAGGTGCAATCGTAACCGTAACCGGATCTCTAACCCTAGCCCTCAACATAACACTAACCCTAGGTCCAATTGTAACCGTAACCGGATCTCTAAACCTAGCCCTCAACATAACCCTAACCCTAGGTCCAATCGTAACCCTAACCGTCTCTCTAACCCTAGCCCTCAACATAACCCTAACCCTAGGTCCAATCGTAACCCTAACCGGATCTCTAAACCTAGCCCTCAACATAACCCTAACCCTAGGTCCAATGGTAACCCTAACCGGATCTCTAACCCTAGCCCTCAACATAACCCTAACCCAAGGTACAATCGTGACCCTAACCGGATCTCTAACACTAGCCCTCAACATAACCCTAACCCTAGGTCCAATCGTGACCCTAACCGTATCTCTAACCCTAGCCCTCAACATAACCCTAACCCTATGTCCAATCGTGACCCTAACTGGATCTCTAACCCTAGCCCTCTACATAACCCTAACCCTAGGTCCAATCGTAACCGTAACCGGATCTCTAACCCTAGCCCTCAACATAACCCTAACCCTAGGTCCAATCGTAACCCTACCCGGATCTCTAACCCTAGCCCTCAACATAACCCTAACCCTAGGTCCAATCGTAACCGTAACCGGATCTGTAACTCTAGCCGTCAACATAACCCTAACCCTAGGTGCAATCGTAACAGTAACCGGATCTCTAACCCTAGCCCTCAACATAACACTAACCCTAGGTCCAATTGTAACCGTAACCGGATCTCTAAACCTAGCCCTCAACATAACCCTAACCCTAGGTCCAATCGTAACCCTAACCGGATCTCTAATCCTAGCCCTCAACATAACCCTAACCCAAGGTACAATCGTGACCCTAACCGGATCTCTAAACCTAGCCCTCAACATAACCCTAACCCTAGGTCCAATCGTAACCCTAACCGTATCTCTAACCCTAGCCCTCAACATAACCCTAACCCTAGGTCCAATCGTAACCCTAACCGGATCTCTAACACTAGTCCTCAACATAACCCTAACCCTAGGTCCAATCGTGACCCTAACCGTATCTCTAACCCTAGCCCTCAACATAACCCTAACCCTAGGTCCAATCGTGACCCTAACTGGATCTCTAACCCTAGCCCTCTACATAACCCTAACCCTAGGTCCAATCGTAACCGTAACCGGATCTCTAACCCTAGCCCTCAACATAACCCTAACCCTAGGTCCAGTCGTAACCCTACCCGGATCTCTAACCCTAGCCCTCAACATAACCCTAACCCTAGGTCCAATCGTAACCGTAACCGGATCTCTAACCCTAGCCGTCAACATAACCCTAACCCTAGGTGCATTCGTAACTGTAACCGGATCTCTAACCCTAGCCCTCAACATAACACTAACCCTAGGTCCAATTGTAACCGTAACCGGATCTCTAAACCTAGCCCTCAACATAACCCTAACCCTAGGTCCAATCGTAACCCTACCCGGATCTCTAACGCTAGCCCTCAACATAACCCTTACCCTAGGTCCAATCGTAATCCTAACCGGATCTCTAACCCTAGCCCTCAACATAACCCTAACCCTAGGTCCAATCGGAACCCTAACCGTCTCTCTAACCCTAGCCCTCAACATAACCCTAACCCTAGGTCCAATCGTAACCCTAACCGGATCACTAATCCTAGCCCTCAACATAACCCTAACCCTAGGTCCAATCGTAAACCTAAGCGGATCTCTAGCCCTAGACCTCAACATAACCCTAACCCTAGGTCCAATCGTGTCCCTAACCGAATCTCTAACCCTAGCACTCACCATAACCCTAACCCTAGGTGCAATCGTAACCCTACCCGGATCTCTAACCCTAGCCCTCAACATAACCATAACCCTAGGTGCAATCGTAACCCTAACCGGATCTCTAACCCTAGCCCTCAACATAACCCTAACCCAAGGTGCAATCGTGACCCTAACCGGATCTCTAACCCTAGCCCTCAACATAACCCTAACCCTAGGTCCAATCGTGACCCTAACCGGATCTCTAACCCTAGCCCTCAAGATAACCCTAACCCAAGGTCCAATCGTGACCCTAACCGGATCTCTAACCCTAGCCGTCAACATAACCCTAACCCTAGGTGCAATCGTAACCCTACCCGGATCTCTAACCCTAGCCCTCAACATAACCCTAACCCTAGGTCCAATCGTAACCCTAACCGGATCTCTAACCCTAGCCCTCAACATAACCCTAACCCTAGGTCCAATCATAACCCTAACCGGAACTCTAAACCTAGCCCTCAACATAACACTAACCCTAAGTCCAATCGTAACCGTAACCGGATCTCTAACCTTAGCCCTCAACATAACCCTAACCCTAGGTCCAATCGTAAACCTACCTGGATCTCTAACCCTAGCCCTCAACATAACCCTAACCCTAGGTCCAATGGTAACCCTAACGAGATCTCTAACCCTAGCCCTCAACATAACCCTAACCTAGGTCCAATCGTGACCCTAACCGGATCTCTAACCCTAGCCCTCAACATAACCCTAACCCTAGGTCCAATGGTGACCCTAACCGGATCTCTAAACCTAGCCCTCAACATAACCCTAACCCTAGGTCCAAACGTGACCTTAACCGGATCTCTAACCCTAGCCCTCAACATAACCCTAACCCTAGGTCCAATGGTGACCCTAACCGGATCTCTAACCCTAGCCCTCTACATAACCCTAACCCTAGGTCCAATCGGAATCCTAACCGGATCTCTAACCCTAGCCCTCAACATAACCCTAACCCTAGGTCCAATCGTGACCCTAACCGGATCTCTGACCCTGGCCCTCAACATAACCCTAACCCTAGGTGCAATTGTAACCCTAACCAGATCTCTAACCCTAGCCCTCAACATAACCCTAACCCTAGGTGCAATCGTAACCCTAACCGGATCTCTAACCCTAGCCCTCAACATAACCATAACCCTAGGTCCAATCGTAAACCTAACGGGATCTCTAACCCTGGCCCTCAACATAACCCTAACCTAGGTCCAATCGTAACCCTAACCGGACCTCTAACCCTAGCCCTCAACATCACCCTAAGCCTAGGTCCAATCGTGACCCTAACCGTCTCTCTAACCGTAGCCCTCAACATAACCCGAACCCTAGGTCCTATCGGTCCCCTAACCGTCTCTCTAACCCTAGCCCTCAACATAACCCTAACCCTAGGTCCAATCTTAACCCTAAACGGTTCTCTAACCCTAGCCTTCAACATAACCCTAACCCTAGGTCCAATGGTAACCCTAACCGGATCTCTAACCCTAGCCCTCAACATAACCCTAACCCTAGGTCCAATCGTAACCCTAACCGGATCTCTAACCCTGCCCTCAACATAACCCTAACCCTAGGTCCAATCGTAACCCTAACCGTCTCTCTAACCCTAGCTCTCAACATAACCCTAACCCTAGGTCCAATCGTAACCCTAACCGGATCTCTAACCCTAGCCCTCAACATCACCCTAACCCTAGGTCCAATCGTAACCCTAACCGGATCTCTAACCCTAGCCATCAACATCACCATAACCCTAGGTCCAATCGTGACCCTAACCGGATCTCTAACCCTAGCCCTCAACATAACCCTAACCCTAGGTCCAATCGTGACCCTAACCGTCTCTCTAACCCTAGCCCTCAACATAACCCTAACCCTAGGTCCAATCGGAACCCTAACCGGATCTCTAACGCTAGCCCTCAACATAACCCTAAACCTTGGTTTAATCGTAACCCTAACGGGATCTCTAACCCTAGCCCTCAACATAACCCTAACCCTAGGTCCAATCGTAACACTAACCGGTTCTCTAATCCTAGCCCTAAACATAACCCTAACCCTAGGTCCGATGGTAACCCTAACCGGATCTCTAACCCTAGCCCTCAACATAACCCTAACCCTAGGTCCTATCGTAACCCTAACCGGATCTCTAACCCTAGCCCTCAACATAACCCTAACCCTAGGTCCAATCGTGACCCTAACTGGATCTCTAACCCTAGCCCTCAACATAAAACTAACCCTAGGTCCAATCGGAACCCTAACCGTCTCTCTAACCCTAGCCCTCAACATAACCCTAACCCTAGGTCCAATCGTAACCCTAACCAGATCTCTAAACCTAGCCCTCAACATAACACTAACCCTAGGTCCAATGGTAACCCTAACCGGATCTCTAACCCTAGCCCTCAACATAACCCTAACCCTAGGTCCAATCGTGACCCTAACCGGATCTCTAACCCTGCCCTCAACATAACCCTAACCCTAGGTCCAATCGTAACCCTAACCGGATCTCTAACCCTAGCCCTCAACATAACCCTAACCCTAGGTCCAATCGTGACCCTAACCGGATCTCTAACCCTGCCCTCAACATAACCCTAACCCTAGGTCCAATCGTAACCCTAACCGTCTCTCTAACCCTAGCCCTCAACATAACCCTAACCCTAGGTCCAATCGTAACCCTAACCGGATCTCTAACCCTAGCCCTCAACATAACCCTAACCCTAGGTCCAATCGAAACCCTAACCGGATCTCTAACCCTAGCCCTCAACATAACCCTAACCCTAGGTCCAATCGTAACCCTAACCGGATCTCTAACCCTAGCCCTCAACATAACCCTAACCCTAGGTCCAATCGTAACCCTAACCGGATCTCTAACCCTAGCCCTCAACATAACCCTAACCCTAGGTCCAAATGTAACCCTAACCGGATCTCTAACCCTAGCCATCAACATCACCATAACTCTAGGTCCAATCGTAACCCTAACCGGATCTCTAACACTAGCCCTCAACATCACCCTAACCCTATGTCCAATCGTAACCCTAACCGGATCTCTAACCCTAGCCGTCAACATAACCCTAACCCTAGGTCGAAACGTGACCCTAACCGGATCTCTAACCCTAGCCCTCAACATAACCCTAACCCTAGGTCCAATCGTGACCCTAACCGGATCTCTAAACCTAGCCCTCAACATAACCCTAACCCTAGGTCCAATTGTGACCCTAACCGGATCTCTAACCCTAGCGGTCAACATAACCCTAACCCTAGGTGCAATCGTAACCCTACCCGGATCTCTAAACCTAGCCCTCAACATAACCCTAACCCTAGGTGCAATCGTAACCCTAACCGGATCTCTAACCCTAGCCCTCAACATCACCCTAACCCTAGGTCCAATCGTGACCCTAACCGTCCCACTAACCCTAGCCCTCAACATAACCCTAACCCTAGGTCCAATCGTAACCCTAACCGGATCTCTAACCCTGCCCTCAACATAACCCTAACCCTAGGTCCAATCGTAACCCTAACCGTCTCTCTAACCCTAGCCCTCAACATAACCCTAACCCTAGGTCCAATCGTAACCCTAACCGGATCTCTAACCCTACCCTCAACATAACCCTAACCCTAGGTTCAATCGTAACCCTAACCGGAACTCTAACCCTAACCCTCAACATAACCCTAACCCTAGGTGCAATCGTAACCCTAACCGGATCTCTAACCCTAGCCCTCAACATAACCCTAACCCTAGGTCCAATCGTGACCCTAACCGGATCTCTAACCCTAGCCGTCAACATAACCCTAACCCTAGGTGCAATCGTAACCCTACCCGCATCTCTAACCCTAGCCCTCAACATAATCCTAACCCTAGGTGCAATCGGAACCCTAACCGTCTCTCTAACCCTAGCCTTCAACATAACCCTAACCCTAGGTCCAATCGTAACCCTAACCGGATCTCTAACCCTAGCCCTCAACATAACCCTAACCCTAGGTCCAATCGGAACCCTAACCGGATCTCTAACCCTAGCCCTCAACATAACCCTAACACTAGGTCCAATCGTAACCCTAACCGGATCTCTAAACCTAGCCCTCAACATAACCCTAACTCTAGGTCCAATCGTAACCGTAACCGGATCTCTAACCCTAGCCCTCAACATAACCCTAACCCTAGGTCCAATCGTAAGCCTACCCGGATCTCGAACCCTTACCCTCAACATAACCCTAACACTAGGTCCAATCTTAACCCTAACCGGATCTCTAACCCTAGCCCTCAACATAACCCTAACCCTAGGTGCAATCGTAACCGTAACCGGATCTCTAACCCTAGCCCTCAACATAACCCTAACCCTAGGTCCAATGGTAACCCTAACGGGATCTCTAACCCTAGCCCTCAACATAACCCTAACCCTAGGTCCAATCGGAACCCTAACCGTCTCTCTAACCCTAGCCCTCAACATAACCCTAACCCTACCTCCAATCGTAACCCTAACCGGATCTCTAACCCTAGCCCTCAACATAACCCTAACCCTAGGTCCAATCGTAACCCTAACCGGATCTCTAAACCTAGCCCTCAACATAACCCTAACCCTAGGTCCAATCGGAACCCTAACCGGATCTCTAACCCTAGCCCTCAACATAACCCTAACACAAGGTACAATCGTGACCCTAACCGGATCTCTAACAGTAGCCCTCCACATAACCCTAACCCTAGGTCCAATCGTGACCCTAACCGTATCTCTAACCCTAGCCCTCAACATAACCCTAACCCTAGGTCCAATCGTGACCCTAACTGGATCTCTAACCCTAGCCCTCTACATAACCCTAACCCTAGGTCCAATCGTAACCGTAACCGGATCTCTAACCCTAGCCCTCAACATAACCCTAACCCTAGGTCCAATCGTAACCCTACCCGGATCTCTAACCCTAGCCCTCAACATAACCCTAACCCTAGGTCCAATCGTAACCGTAACCGGATCTCTAACCCTAGCCGTCAACATAACCCTAACACTAGGTGCAATCGTAACCGTAACCGGATCTCTAACCCTAGCCCTCAACATAACCCTAACCCTAGGTCCAATCGTAACCCTACCCGGATCTCTACACCTAGCCCTCAACATAACCCTAACCCTAGGTCCAATCGTAAGCGTAACCGGATCTCTAACCCTAGCCGTCAACATAACCCTAACCCTAGGTGCAATCGTAACCGTAACCGGATCTCTAACCCTAGCCCTCAACATAACACTAACCCTAGGTCCAATTGTAACCGTAACCGGATCTCTAAACCTAGCCCTCAACATAACCCTAACCCTAGGTCCAATCGTAACCCTAACCGTCTCTCTAACCCTAGCCCTCAACATAACCCTAACCCTAGGTCCAATCGTAACCCTAACCGGATCTCTAAACCTAGCCCTCAACATAACCCTAACCCTAGGTCCAATGGTAACCCTAACCGGATCTCTAACCCTAGCCCTCAACATAACCCTAACCCAAGGTACAATCGTGACCCTAACCGGATCTCTAACACTAGCCCTCAACATAACCCTAACCCTAGGTCCAATCGTGACCCTAACCGTATCTCTAACCCTAGCCCTCAACATAACCCTAACCCTATGTCCAATCGTGACCCTAACTGGATCTCTAACCCTAGCCCTCTACATAACCCTAACCCTAGGTCCAATCGTAACCGTAACCGGATCTCTAACCCTAGCCCTCAACATAACCCTAACCCTAGGTCCAATCATGACCCTAACCGGATCTCTAACCCTAGCCCTCAACATAACCCTAACCCAAGGTGCAATCGTGACCTAACCGGATCTCTAAACCTAGCCCTCAACATAACCCTAACCCTAGGTCCAATTGTGACCCTAACCGGATCTCTAACCCTAGCCCTCAACACCACCCTAACCCTAGGTCCAATCGTGACCCTAACGGTCCCTCTAACCCTAGCCCTCAACATAACCCTAACCCTAGGTCCAATCGTAACCCTAACCGGATCTCTAACCCTGCCCTCAACATAACCCTAACCCTAGGTCCAATCGTAACCCTAACCGTCTCTCTAACCCTAGCCCTCAACATAACCCTAACCCTAGGTCCAATCGTAACCCTAACCGGATCTCTAACCCTAGCCCTCAACATAACCCTAACCCAAGGTGCAATCGTGACCCTAACCGGATCTCTAACTCTAGCCCTCAACATAACCCTAACCCTAGGTCCAATCGTGACCCTAACCGGATCTCTAACCCTAGCCCTCAACATAACACTAACCCTAGGTGCAATCGTAACCCTACCCGGATCTCTAACCCTAGCCCTCAACATAACCCTAACCCTAGGTGCAATCGTAACCCTAACCGGATCTCTAACCCTAGCCCTCAACATAACCCTAACCCCAGGTCCAATCGTAACATTAACCGGATCTCTAAACCTAGCCCTCAACATAACCCTAACCCTAGGTCCAATCGTAACCCTAACCGGATCTCTAACCCTAGCCTTCAACATAACACTAACCCTAGCTCCAATCGTAACCCTACCCGGATCTCTAACCCTAGCCCTCAACATAACCCTAACCCTAGGTCCAATCTTAACCCTAACCGGATCTCTAACGCTAGCCCTCAACTTAACCCTAACCCTAGGTGCAATCGTAACCGTAACCGGAACTCTAACCCTAGCCCTCAACATAACCCTAACCCTAGGTCCAATGTTAACCCTAACGGGATCTCTAACCCTAGCCCTCAACATAACCCTAACCTAGGTCCAATCGTGACCCTAACCGGATCTCTAACCCTAGCCCTCAACATAACCCTAACCCTAGGTCCAATCGTGACCCTAACCGTCTCTCTAACCCTAGCCCTCAACATAACCCTAACCCTAGGTCCAATCGGAACCCTAACCTTCTCTCTAACCCTAGCCCTCAACATAACCCTAACCCTAAGTCCAATCGTAACTCTAACCGGATCTCTAACCCTAGCCCTCAACATAACCCTAACCCTAGGTCCAATCGTAACCCTAACCGGATCTCTAACCCTAGCCCTCAACATAACCCTAACCCTAGGTCCAATGGTAACCCTAACCGGATCTCTAACCCTAGCCCTCAACATAACCCTAACCCTAGGTCCAATCGTGACCCTAACCGGATCTCTAACCCTAGCGGTCAACATAACCCTAACCCTAGGTGCAATCGTAACCCTACCCGGATCTCTAAACCTAGCCCTGAACATAACCCTAACCCTAGGTGCAATCGTAACCCTAACCGGATCTCTAACCCTAGCCCTCAACACCACCCTAACCCTAGGTCCAATCGTGACCCTAACCGTCCCTCTAACCCTAGCCCTCAACATAACCCTAACCCTAAGTCTTATCGGAACCCTAACCGTCTCTCTAACCCTAGCCCTCAACATAACCCTAACCCTATGTCCAATCGTAACCCTAACCGGATCTCTAACACTGCCCTCAACATAACCCTAACCCTAGGTCCAATCGTAACCCTAACCGTCTCTCTAACCCTAGCCCTCAACATAACCCTAACCCTAGGTCCAATCGTAACCCTAACCGGATCTCTAACCCTAGCCCTCAACATAACCCTAACCCAAGGTGCAATCGTGACCCTAACCGGATCTCTAACTCTAGCCCTCAACATAACCCTAACCCTAGGTCCAATCGTGACCCTAACCGGATCTCTAACCCTGGCCCTCAACATAACACTAACCCTAGGTGCAATCGTAACCCTACCCGGATCTCTAACCCTAGCCCTCAACATAACCCTAACCCTAGGTGCAATCGTAACCCTAACCGGATCTCTAACCCTAGCCCTCAACATAACCCTAACCCTAGGTCCAATCGTAACCCTAACCGGATCTCTAAACCTAGCCCTCAACATAACCCTAACCCTAGGTCCAATCGTAACCCTACCCGGATCTCTAACCCTAGCCCTCAACATAACCCTAACCCTAGGTCCAATCTTAACCCTAACCGGATCTCTAACCCTAGCCCTCAACTTAACCCTAACCCTAGGTGCAATCGTAACCGTAACCGGATCTCTAACCCTAGCCCTCAACATAACCCTAACCCTAGGTCCAATGGTAACCCTAACGGGATCTCTAACCCTAGCCCTCAACATAACCCTAACCTAGGTCCAATCGTGACCCTAACCGGATCTCTAACCCTAGCCCTCATCATAACCCTAACCCTAGGTCCAATCGTGACCCTAACCGTCTCTCTAACCTTAGCCCTCAACATAACCCTAACCCTAGGTCCAATCGGAACCCTAACCTTCTCTCTAACCCTAGCTCTCAACATAACCCTAACCCTAGGTCCAATCGTAACTCTAACCGGATCTCTAACCCTAGCCCTCAACATAACCCTAACCCTAGGTCCAATCGTAACCCTAACCGGATCTCTAACCCTAGCCCTCAACATAACCCTAACCCTAGGTCCAATGGTAACCCTAACCGGATCTCTAACCCTAGCCCTAAACATAACCCCAACCCTAGGTCCAATCGTGACCCTAACCGGATCTCTAACCCTGCCCTCAACATAACCCTAACCCTAGGTACAATCGTAACCCTAACCGTCTTTCTAACCCTAGCCCTCAAGATAACCCTAACCCTAGGTCCAATCGTAACCCTAACCGGATCTCTAACCCTAGCCCTCAACATAACCCTAACCCTAGGTCCAATCGTAACCCTAACCGGATCTCTAACCCTAGCCCTCAACATAACCCTAACCCTAGGTCCAACCGTAACCCTAACCGGATCTCTAACCCTAGCCCTCAACATAACCCTAACCCTAGGTCCAATCGTAACCCTAACCGGATCTCTAACCCTAACCATCAACATAACCCTAACCCTAAGTCCAATCGTAACCCTAACCGGATCTCTAACCCTAGCCCTCAACATCACCATAACCCTAGGTCCAATCGTAACCCTAACCGGATCTCTAACCCTAGCCCTCAACATCACCCTAACCCTAGGTCCAATCGTGACCCTAACCGGATCTCTAACCCTAGCCCTCAACATAACACTAACCTAGGTCCAATCGTGACCCCAACCGGATCACTAACCCTAGCCCTCAACATAACCCTAACCCTAGGTCCAATCGTAACCCTAACCGGATCTCTTACCCTAGCCCTCAACATAACCCTAACCCTAGGTCCAATCGTAACCCTACCCGGATCTCGAACCGTAGCCCTCAACATAACCCTAACCCTAGGTCCAATCGTAACCCTAACCGGATCTCTAACCCTAGCCCTCAACATAACCCTAACCCTAGGTCCAATCGTAACCGTAACCTGATCTCTAAGCCTAGCCCTCAACATAACCATAACCCTAGGTCCAATCATAACCGTAACCGGATCTCTAACCCTAGCCCTCAACATAACCATAACCCTAGGTCCAATCGTAACCCTAACGGGATCTCTAACCCTGGCCCTCAACATAACCCTAACCTAGGTCCAATCGTGATCCTAACTGGATCTCTAACCCTAGCCCTCAACATAACCCTAACCCAAGGTCCAATCGTGACCCTAACCGGATCTCTAACCCTAGCCCTCAACATAACCCTAACCCTAGGTCCAATCGTAACTGTAACCGGATCTCTAACCCTAGCCCTCAACATAACCCTAACCCTAGGTCCAATCGTAACCCTACCCAGATCTCTAACCCTAGCCCTCAACATAACCCTAACCCTAGGTCCAATCGTAACCCTAACCGGATCTCTAACCCTAGACCTCAACATGACCCTAACCCTAGGTCCAATCGTAACCCTAACGGTATCTCTAACCCTAGCCCTCAACATAACCCTAACCCTAGGTCCAATCGTAACCCTAACCGGATCTCTAAACCTAGCCCTCAACATAACCCTAATCCTAGGTCCAATCGTAACCGTAACCGGATCTCTAACCCTAGCCCTCAACATAACCCTAACCCAAGGTGCAATCGTGACCCTAACCGGATCTCTAACCCTAGCCCTCAACATAACCCTAACCCTAGGTCCAATCGTGACCCTAACCGGATATCTAACCCTAGCCGTCAACATAACCCTAACCCTAGGTCCAATCGTAACCCTACCCGGATCTCTAACCCTAGCCCTCAACATAACCCTAACCCTAGGTCCAATCTTAACCCTAACCGGATCTCTAACCCTAGCCCTCAACTTAACCCTAACCCTAGGTGCAATCGTAACCGTAACCGGATCTCTAACCCTAGCCCTCAACATAACCCTAACCCTAGGTCCAATGGTAACCCTAACGGGATCTCTAACCCTAGCCCTCAACATAACCCTAACCTAGGTCCAATCGTGACCCTAACCGGATCTCTAACCCTAGCCCTCAACATAACCCTAACCCTAGGTCCAATCGTGACCCTAACCGTCTCTCTAACCCTAGCCCTCATCATAACCCTAACCCTAGGTCCAATCGGAACCCTAACCTTCTCTCTAACCCTAGCTCTCAACATAACACTAACCCTAGGTCCAATCGTAACTCTAATCGGATCTCTAACCCTAGCCCTCAACATAACCCTAACCCTAGGTCCAATCGTAACCCTAACCGGATCTCTAACCCTAGCCCTCAACATAACCCTAACCCTAGGTCCAATGGTAACCCTAACCGGATCTCTAACCCTAGCCCTAAACATAACCCCAACCCTAGGTCCAATCGTGACCCTAACCGGATCTCTAACCCTGCCCTCAACATAACCCTAACCCTAGGTACAATCGTAACCCTAACCGTCTCTCTAACCCTAGCCCTCAAGATAACCCTAACCCTAGGTCCAATCGTAACCCTAACCGGATCTCTAACCCTAGCCCTCAACATAACCCTAACCCTAGGTCCAATCGTAACCCTAACCGGATCTCTAACCCTAGCCCTCAACATAACCCTAACCCTAGGTCCAACCGTAACCCTAACCGGATCTCTAACCCTAGCCCTCAACATAACCCTAACCCTAGGTCCAATCGTAACCCTAACCGGATCTCTAACCCTAACCATCAACATAACCCTAACCCTAAGTCCAATCGTAACCCTAACCGGATCTCTAACCCTAGCCCTCAACATCACCATAACCCTAGGTCCAATCGTAACCCTAACCGGATCTCTAACCCTAGCCCTCAACATCACCCTAACCCTAGGTCCAATCGTGACCCTAACCGGATCTCTAACCCTAGCCCTCAACATAACACTAACCTAGGTCCAATCGTGACCCTAACCGGATCTCTAACCCTAGCCCTCAACACCACCCTAACCCTAGGTCCAATCGTGACCCTAACGGTCCCTCTAACCCTAGCCCTCAACATAACCCTAACCCTAGGTCCAATCGTAACCCTAACCGGATCTCTAACCCTGCCCTCAACATAACCCTAACCCTAGGTCCAATCGTAACCCTAACCGTCTCTCTAACCCTAGCCCTCAACATAACCCTAACCCTAGGTCCAATCGTAACCCTAACCGGATCTCTAACCCTAGCCCTCAACACAACCCTAACCCAAGGTGCAATCGTGACCCTAACCGGATCTCTAACTCTAGCCCTCAACATAACCCTAACCCTAGGTCCAATCGTGACCCTAACCGGATCTCTAACCCTAGCCCTCAACATAACACTAACCCTAGGTGCAATCGTAACCCTACCCGGATCTCTAACCCTAGCCCTCAACATAACCCTAACCCTAGGTGCAATCGTAACCCTAACCGGATCTCTAACCCTAGCCCTCAACATAACCCTAACCCCAGGTCCAATCGTAACATTAACCGGATCTCTAAACCTAGCCCTCAACATAACCCTAACCCTAGGTCCAATCGTAACCCTAACTGGATCTCTAACCCTAGCCCTCAACATAACACTAACCCTAGCTCCAATCGTAACCCTACCCGGATCTCTAACCCTAGCCCTCAACATAACCCTAACCCTAGGTCCAATCTTAACCCTAACCGGATCTCTAACCCTAGCCCTCAACTTAACCCTAACCCTAGGTGCAATCGTAACCGTAACCGGAACTCTAACCCTAGCCCTCAACATAACCCTAACCCTAGGTCCAATGTTAACCCTAACGGGATCTCTAACCCTAGCCCTCAACATAACCCTAACCTAGGTCCAATCGTGACCCTAACCGGATCTCTAACCATAGCCGTCAACATAACCCTAACCCTAGGTCCAATCGTGACCCTAACCGTCTCTCTAACCCTAGCCCTCAACATAACCCTAACCGTAGGTCCAATCGGAACCCTAACCTTCTCTCTAACCCTAGCCCTCAACATAACCCTAACCCTAAGTCCAATCGTAACTCTAACCGGATCTCTAACCCTAGCCCTCAACATAACCCTAACCCTAGGTCCAATCGTAACCCTAACAGGATCTCTAACCCTAGCCCTCAACATAACCCTAACCCTAGGTCCAATGGTAACCCTAACCGGATCTCTAACCCTAGCCCTCAACATAACCCTAACCCTAGGTCCAATCGTGACCCTAACCGGATCTCTAACCCTAGCGGTCAACATAACCCTAACCCTAGGTGCAATCGTAACCCTACCCGGATCTCTAAACCTAGCCCTGAACATAACCCTAACCCTAGGTGCAATCGTAACCCTAACCGGATCTCTAACCCTAGCCCTCAACACCACCCTAACCCTAGGTCCAATCGTGACCCTAACCGTCCCTCTAACCCTAGCCCTCAACATAACCCTAACCCTAAGTCTTATCGGAACCCTAACCGTCTCTCTAACCCTAGCCCTCAACATAACCCTAACCCTATGTCCAATCGTAACCCTAACCGGATCTCTAACACTGCCCTCAACATAACCCTAACCCTAGGTCCAATCGTAACCCTAACCGTCTCTCTAACCCTAGCCCTCAACATAACCCTAACCCTAGGTCCAATCGTAACCCTAACCGGATCTCTAACCCTAGCCCTCAACATAACCCTAACCCAAGGTGCAATCGTGACCCTAACCGGATCTCTAACTCTAGCCCTCAACATAACCCTAACCCTAGGTCCAATCGTGACCCTAACCGGATCTCTAACCCTGGCCCTCAACATAACACTAACCCTAGGTGCAATCGTAACCCTACCCGGATCTCTAACCCTAGCCCTCAACATAACCCTAACCCTAGGTGCAATCGTAACCCTAACCGGATCTCTAACCCTAGCCCTCAACATAACCCTAACCCTAGGTCCAATCGTAACCCTAACCGGATCTCTAAACCTAGCCCTCAACATAACCCTAACCCTAGGTCCAATCGTAACCCTAACCGGATCTCTAACCCTAGCCCTCAACATAACCCTAACCCTAGGTCCAATCGTAACCCTACCCGGATCTCTAACCCTAGCCCTCAACATAACCCTAACCCTAGGTCCAATCTGAACCCTAACCGGATCTCTAACCCTAGCCCTCAACTTAACCCTAACCCTAGGTGCAATCGTAACCGTAACCGGATCTCTAACCCTAGCCCTCAACATAACCCTAACCCTAGGTCCAATGGTAACCCTAACGGGATCTCTAACCCTAGCCCTCAACATAACCCTAACCTAGGTCCAATCGTGACCCTAACCGGATCTCTAACCCTAGCCCTCATCATAACCCTAACCCTAGGTCCAATCGTGACCCTAACCGTCTCTCTAACCCTAGCCCTCAACATAACCCTAACCCTAGGTCCAATCGGAACCCTAACCTTCTCTCTAACCCTAGCTCTCAACATAACCCTAACCCTAGGTCCAATCGTAACTCTAACCGGATCTCTAACCCTAGCCCTCAACATAACCCTAACCCTAGGTCCAATCGTAACCCTAACCGGATCTCTAAACCTAGCCCTCAACATAACCCTAACCCTAGGTCCAATGGTAACCCTAACCGGATCTCTAACCCTAGCCCTAAACATAACCCCAACCCTAGGTCCAATCGTGACCCTAACCGGATCTCTAACCCTGCCCTCAACATAACCCTAACCCTAGGTACAATCGTAACCCTAACCGTCTTTCTAACCCTAGCCCTCAAGATAACCCTAACCCTAGGTCCAATCGTAACCCTAACCGGATCTCTTACCCTAGCCCTCAACATAACCCTAACCCTAGGTCCAATCGTAACCCTAACCGGATCTCTAACCCTAGCCCTCAACATAACCCTAACCCTAGGTCCAACCGTAACCCTAACCGGATCTCTAACCCTAGCCCTCAACATAACCCTAACCCTAGGTCCAATCGTAACCCTAACCGGATCTCTAACCCTAACCATCAACATAACCCTAACCCTAAGTCCAATCGTAACCCTAACCGGATCTCTAACCCTAGCCCTCAACATCACCATAACCCTAGGTCCAATCGTAACCCTAACCGGATCTCTAACCCTAGCCCTCAACATCACCCTAACCCTAGGTCCAATCGTGACCCTAACCGGATCTCTAACCCTAGCCCTCAACATAACACTAACCTAGGTCCAATCGTGACCCCAACCGGATCACTAACCCTAGCCCTCAACATAACCCTAACCCTAGGTCCAATCGTAACCCTAACCGGATCTCTTACCCTAGCCCTCAACATAACCCTAACCCTAGGTCCAATCGTAACCCTACCCGGATCTCGAACCGTAGCCCTCAACATAACCCTAACCCTAGGTCCAATCGTAACCCTAACCGGATCTCTAACCCTAGCCCTCAACATAATCCTAACCCTAGGTCCAATCGTAACCGTAACCTGATCTCTAAGCCTAGCCCTCAACATAACCATAACCCTAGGTCCAATCATAACCGTAACCGGATCTCTAACCCTAGCCCTCAACATAACCATAACCCTAGGTCCAATCGTAACCCTAACGGGATCTCTAACCCTGGCCCTCAACATAACCCTAACCTAGGTCCAATCGTGATCCTAACTGGATCTCTAACCCTAGCCCTCAACATAACCCTAACCCAAGGTCCAATCGTGACCCTAACCGGATCTCTAACCCTAGCCCTCAACATAACCCTAACCCTAGGTCCAATCGTGACCCTAACCGGATCTCTAACCCTAGCCCTCAACATAACCCTAACCCTAGGTGCAATCGTAACCCTACCCAGATCTCTAACCCTAGCCCTCAACATAACCATAACCCTAGGTGCAATCGTAACCCTAACCGGATCTCTAACCCTAGCCCTCAACATAACCCTAACCCAAGGTGCAATCGTGACCCTAACCGGATCTCTAACCCTAGCCCTCAACATAACCCTAACCCTAGGTCCAATCGTGACCCTAACCGGATATCTAACCCTAGCCGTCAACATAACCCTAACCCTAGGTGCAATCGTAACCCTACCCGGATCTCTAACCCTAGCCCTCAACATATCCCTAACCCTAGGTGCAATCGGAACCCTAACCGTCTCTCTAACCCTAGCCCTCAACATAACCCTAACCCTAGGTCCAATCGTAACCCTAACCGGATCTCTAACCCTAGCCCTCAACATAACCCTAACCCTAGGTCCAATCGGAACCCTAACCTGATCTCTAACCCTAGCCCTCAACATAACCCTAACCCTAGGTCCAATCGTAACCGTAACCGGATCTCTAACCCTAGCCCTCAACATAACCCTAAACCTAGGTCCAATCGTAACCCTACCCGGATCTCGAACCCTTACCCTCAACATAACCCTAACACTAGGTCTAATCTTAACCCTAACCGGATCTCTAACCCTAGCCCTCAACATAACCCTAACCCTAGGTGCAATCGTAACCGTAACCGGATCTCTAACCCTAGCCCTCAACATAACCCTAACCCTAGGTCCAATGGTAACCCTAACCGGATCTCTAACCCTAGCCCTCCACATAACCCTAACCCTACGTCCAATCGTGACCCTAACCGTATCTCTAACCCTAGCCCTCAACATAACCCTAACCCTAGGTCCAATCGTGACCCTAACTGGATCTCTAACCCTCACCCTCAACATAACCCTAACCCTAGTTCGAATCGTAACTGTAACCGGATCTCTAACCCTAGCCCTCAACATAACCCTAACCCTAGGTCCAATCGTAACTGTATCCGGATCTCTAACCCTAGCCCTCAACATAACCCTAACCCTAGGTCCAATCGTAACCCTACCCAGATCTCTAAACCTAGCCCTCAACATAACCCTAACCCTAGGTCCAATCGTAACCCTAACCGGATCTCTAACCCTAGACTTCAACATGACCCTAACCCTAGGTCCAATCGTAACCCTAACGGTATCTCTAACCCTAGCCCTCAACATAACCCTAACCCTAGGTCCAATCGTAACCCTAACCGGATCTCTAAACCTAGCCCTCAACATAACCCTAATCCTAGGTCCAATCGTAACCGTAACCGGATCTCTAACCCTAGCCCTCAACATAACCCTAACCCAAGGTGCAATCGTGACCCTAACCGGATCTCTAACCCTAGCCCTCAACATAACCCTAACCCTAGGTCCAATCGTGACCCTAACCGGATATCTAACCCTAGCCGTCAACATAACCCTAACCCTAGGTCCAATCGTAACCCTACCCGGATCTCTAACCCTAGCCCTCAACATAACCCTAACCCTAGGTCCAATCTTAACCCTAACCGGATCTCTAACCCTAGCCCTCAACTTAACCCTAACCCTAGGTGCAATCGTAACCGTAACCGGATCTCTAACCCTAGCCCTCAACATAACCCTAACCCTAGGTCCAATGGTAACCCTAACGGGATCTCTAACCCTAGCCCTCAACATAACCCTAACCTAGGTCCAATCGTGACCCTAACTGGATCTCTAACCCTAGCCCTCAACATAACCCTAACCCTAGGTCCAATCGTGACCCTAACCGTCTCTCTAACCCTAGCCCTCAACATAACCCTAACCCTAGGTCCAATCGGAACCCTAACCTTCTCTCTAACCCTAGCTCTCAACATAACCCTAACCCTAGGTCCAATCGTAACTCTAACCGGATCTCTAACCCTAGCCCTCAACATAACCCTAACCCTAGGTCCAATCGTAACCCTAACCGGATCTCTAACCCTAGCCCTCAACATAACCCTAACCCTAGGTCCAATGGTAACCCTAACCGGATCTCTAACCCTAGCCCTAAACATAACCCCAACCCTAGGTCCAATCGTGACCCTAACCGGATCTCTAACCCTGCCCTCAACATAACCCTAACCCTAGGTACAATCGTAACCCTAACCGTCTCTCTAACCCTAGCCCTCAAGATAACCCTAACCCTAGGTCCAATCGTAACCCTAACCGGATCTCTAACCCTAGCCCTCAACATAACCCTAACCCTAGGTCCAATCGTAACCCTAACCGGATCTCTAACCCTAGCCCTCAACATAACCCTAACCCTAGGTCCAACCGTAACCCTAACCGGATCTCTAACCCTAGCACTCAACATAACCCTAACCCTAGGTCCAATCGTAACCCTAACCGGATCTCTAACCCTAACCATCAACATAACCCTAACCCTAAGTCCAATCGTAACCCTAACCGGATCTCTAACCCTAGCCCTCAACATCACCATAACCCTAGGTCCAATCGTAACCCTAACCGGATCTCTAACCCTAGCCCTCAACATCACCCTAACCCTAGGTCCAATCGTGACCCTAACCGGATCTCTAACCCTAGCCCTCAACATAACACTAACCTAGGTCCAATCGTGACCCTAACCGGATCACTAACCCTAGCCCTCAACATAACCCTAACCCTAGGTCCAATCGTAACCCTAACCGGATCTCTTACCCTAGCCCTCAACATAACCCTAACCCTAGGTCCAATCGTAACCCTACCCGGATCTCGAACTGTAGCCCTCAACATAACCCTAACCCTAGGTCCAATCGTAACCCTAACCGGATCTCTAACCCTAGCCCTCAACATAACCCTAACCCTAGGTCCAATCGTAACCGTAACCTGATCTCTAAGCCTAGCCCTCAACATAACCATAACCCTAGGTCCAATCATAACCGTAACCGGATCTCTAACCCTAGCCCTCAACATAACCATAACCCTAGGTCCAATCGTAACCCTAACGGGATCTCTAACCCTGGCCCTCAACATAACCCTAACCTAGGTCCAATCGTGACCCTAACTGGATCTCTAACCCTAGCCCTCAACATAACCCTAACCCAAGGTCCAATCGTGACCCTAACCGGATCTCTAACCCTAGCCCTCAACATAACCCTAACCCTAGGTCCAATCGTGACCCTAACCGGATCTCTAACCCTAGCCCTCAACATAACCCTAACCCTAGGTGCAATCGTAACCCTACCCAGATCTCTAACCCTAGCCCTCAACATAACCATAACCCTAGGTGCAATCGTAACCCTAACCGGATCTCTAACCCTAGCCCTCAACATAACCCTAACCCAAGGTGCAATCGTGACCCTAACCGGATCTCTAACCCTAGCCCTCAACATAACCCTAACCCTAGGTCCAATCGTGACCCTAACCGGATATCTAACCCTAGCCGTCAACATAACCCTAACCCTAGGTGCAATCGTAACCCTACCCGGATCTCTAACCCTAGCCCTCAACATAACCCTAACCCTAGGTGCAATCGGAACCCTAACCGTCTCTCTAACCCTAGCCCTCAACATAACCCTAACCCTAGGTCCAATCGGAACCCTAACCTGATCTCTAACCCTAGCCCTCAACATAACCATAACCCTAGGTGCAATCGTAACCCTAACCGGATCTCTAACCCTAGCCCTCAACATAACCCTAACCCAAGGTGCAATCGTGACCCTAACCGGATCTCTAACCCTAGCCCTCAACATAACCCTAACCCTAGGTCCAATCGTGACCCTAACCGGATCTCTAACCCTAGCCCTCAACTTAACCCTAACCCTAGGTGCAATCGTAACCGTAACCGGAACTCTAACCCTAGCCCTCAACATAACCCTAACCCTAGGTCCAATGTTAACCCTAACGGGATCTCTAACCCTAGCCCTCAACATAACCCTAACCTAGGTCCAATCGTGACCCTAACCGGATCTCTAACCATAGCCGTCAACATAACCCTAACCCTAGGTCCAATCGTGACCCTAACCGTCTCTCTAACCCTAGCCCTCAACATAACCCTAACCGTAGGTCCAATCGGAACCCTAACCTTCTCTCTAACCCTAGCCCTCAACATAACCCTAACCCTAAGTCCAATCGTAACTCTAACCGGATCTCTAACCCTAGCCCTCAACATAACCCTAACCCTAGGTCCAATCGTAACCCTAACCGGATCTCTAACCCTAGCCCTCAACATAACCCTAACCCTAGGTCCAATGGTAACCCTAACCGGATCTCTAACCCTAGCCCTCAACATAACCCTAACCCTAGGTCCAATCGTGACCCTAACCGGATCTCTAACCCTAGCGGTCAACATAACCCTAACCCTAGGTGCAATCGTAACCCTACCCGGATCTCTAAACCTAGCCCTGAACATAACCCTAACCCTAGGTGCAATCGTAACCCTAACCGGATCTCTAACCCTAGCCCTCAACACCACCCTAACCCTAGGTCCAATCGTGACCCTAACCGTCCCTCTAACCCTAGCCCTCAACATAACCCTAACCCTAAGTCTTATCGGAACCCTAACCGTCTCTCTAACCCTAGCCCTCAACATAACCCTAACCCTATGTCCAATCGTAACCCTAACCGGATCTCTAACACTGCCCTCAACATAACCCTAACCCTAGGTCCAATCGTAACCCTAACCGTCTCTCTAACCCTAGCCCTCAACATAACCCTAACCCTAGGTCCAATCGTAACCCTAACCGGATCTCTAACCCTAGCCCTCAACATAACCCTAACCCAAGGTGCAATCGTGACCCTAACCGGATCTCTAACTCTAGCCCTCAACATAACCCTAACCCTAGGTCCAATCGTGACCCTAACCGGATCTCTAACCCTGGCCCTCAACATAACACTAACCCTAGGTGCAATCGTAACCCTACCCGGATCTCTAACCCTAGCCCTCAACATAACCCTAACCCTAGGTGCAATCGTAACCCTAACCGGATCTCTAACCCTAGCCCTCAACATAACCCTAACCCTAGGTCCAATCGTAACCCTAACCGGATCTCTAAACCTAGCCCTCAACATAACCCTAACCCTAGGTCCAATCGTAACCCTAACCGGATCTCTAACCCTAGCCCTCAACATAACCCTAACCCTAGGTCCAATCGTAACCCTACCCGGATCTCTAACCCTAGCCCTCAACATAACCCTAACCCTAGGTCCAATCTGAACCCTAACCGGATCTCTAACCCTAGCCCTCAACTTAACCCTAACCCTAGGTGCAATCGTAACCGTAACCGGATCTCTAACCCTAGCCCTCAACATAACCCTAACCCTAGGTCCAATGGTAACCCTAACGGGATCTCTAACCCTAGCCCTCAACATAACCCTAACCTAGGTCCAATCGTGACCCTAACCGGATCTCTAACCCTAGCCCTCATCATAACCCTAACCCTAGGTCCAATCGTGACCCTAACCGTCTCTCTAACCCTAGCCCTCAACATAACCCTAACCCTAGGTCCAATCGGAACCCTAACCTTCTCTCTAACCCTAGCTCTCAACATAACCCTAACCCTAGGTCCAATCGTAACTCTAACCGGATCTCTAACCCTAGCCCTCAACATAACCCTAACCCTAGGTCCAATCGTAACCCTAACCGGATCTCTAAACCTAGCCCTCAACATAACCCTAACCCTAGGTCCAATGGTAACCCTAACCGGATCTCTAACCCTAGCCCTAAACATAACCCCAACCCTAGGTCCAATCGTGACCCTAACCGGATCTCTAACCCTGCCCTCAACATAACCCTAACCCTAGGTACAATCGTAACCCTAACCGTCTTTCTAACCCTAGCCCTCAAGATAACCCTAACCCTAGGTCCAATCGTAACCCTAACCGGATCTCTTACCCTAGCCCTCAACATAACCCTAACCCTAGGTCCAATCGTAACCCTAACCGGATCTCTAACCCTAGCCCTCAACATAACCCTAACCCTAGGTCCAACCGTAACCCTAACCGGATCTCTAACCCTAGCCCTCAACATAACCCTAACCCTAGGTCCAATCGTAACCCTAACCGGATCTCTAACCCTAACCATCAACATAACCCTAACCCTAAGTCCAATCGTAACCCTAACCGGATCTCTAACCCTAGCCCTCAACATCACCATAACCCTAGGTCCAATCGTAACCCTAACCGGATCTCTAACCCTAGCCCTCAACATCACCCTAACCCTAGGTCCAATCGTGACCCTAACCGGATCTCTAACCCTAGCCCTCAACATAACACTAACCTAGGTCCAATCGTGACCCCAACCGGATCACTAACCCTAGCCCTCAACATAACCCTAACCCTAGGTCCAATCGTAACCCTAACCGGATCTCTTACCCTAGCCCTCAACATAACCCTAACCCTAGGTCCAATCGTAACCCTACCCGGATCTCGAACCGTAGCCCTCAACATAACCCTAACCCTAGGTCCAATCGTAACCCTAACCGGATCTCTAACCCTAGCCCTCAACATAATCCTAACCCTAGGTCCAATCGTAACCGTAACCTGATCTCTAAGCCTAGCCCTCAACATAACCATAACCCTAGGTCCAATCATAACCGTAACCGGATCTCTAACCCTAGCCCTCAACATAACCATAACCCTAGGTCCAATCGTAACCCTAACGGGATCTCTAACCCTGGCCCTCAACATAACCCTAACCTAGGTCCAATCGTGATCCTAACTGGATCTCTAACCCTAGCCCTCAACATAACCCTAACCCAAGGTCCAATCGTGACCCTAACCGGATCTCTAACCCTAGCCCTCAACATAACCCTAACCCTAGGTCCAATCGTGACCCTAACCGGATCTCTAACCCTAGCCCTCAACATAACCCTAACCCTAGGTGCAATCGTAACCCTACCCAGATCTCTAACCCTAGCCCTCAACATAACCATAACCCTAGGTGCAATCGTAACCCTAACCGGATCTCTAACCCTAGCCCTCAACATAACCCTAACCCAAGGTGCAATCGTGACCCTAACCGGATCTCTAACCCTAGCCCTCAACATAACCCTAACCCTAGGTCCAATCGTGACCCTAACCGGATATCTAACCCTAGCCGTCAACATAACCCTAACCCTAGGTGCAATCGTAACCCTACCCGGATCTCTAACCCTAGCCCTCAACATATCCCTAACCCTAGGTGCAATCGGAACCCTAACCGTCTCTCTAACCCTAGCCCTCAACATAACCCTAACCCTAGGTCCAATCGTAACCCTAACCGGATCTCTAACCCTAGCCCTCAACATAACCCTAACCCTAGGTCCAATCGGAACCCTAACCTGATCTCTAACCCTAGCCCTCAACATAACCCTAACCCTAGGTCCAATCGTAACCGTAACCGGATCTCTAACCCTAGCCCTCAACATAACCCTAAACCTAGGTCCAATCGTAACCCTACCCGGATCTCGAACCCTTACCCTCAACATAACCCTAACACTAGGTCTAATCTTAACCCTAACCGGATCTCTAACCCTAGCCCTCAACATAACCCTAACCCTAGGTGCAATCGTAACCGTAACCGGATCTCTAACCCTAGCCCTCAACATAACCCTAACCCTAGGTCCAATGGTAACCCTAACCGGATCTCTAACCCTAGCCCTCCACATAACCCTAACCCTACGTCCAATCGTGACCCTAACCGTATCTCTAACCCTAGCCCTCAACATAACCCTAACCCTAGGTCCAATCGTGACCCTAACTGGATCTCTAACCCTCACCCTCAACATAACCCTAACCCTAGTTCGAATCGTAACTGTAACCGGATCTCTAACCCTAGCCCTCAACATAACCCTAACCCTAGGTCCAATCGTAACTGTATCCGGATCTCTAACCCTAGCCCTCAACATAACCCTAACCCTAGGTCCAATCGTAACCCTACCCAGATCTCTAAACCTAGCCCTCAACATAACCCTAACCCTAGGTCCAATCGTAACCCTAACCGGATCTCTAACCCTAGACTTCAACATGACCCTAACCCTAGGTCCAATCGTAACCCTAACGGTATCTCTAACCCTAGCCCTCAACATAACCCTAACCCTAGGTCCAATCGTAACCCTAACCGGATCTCTAAACCTAGCCCTCAACATAACCCTAATCCTAGGTCCAATCGTAACCGTAACCGGATCTCTAACCCTAGCCCTCAACATAACCCTAACCCAAGGTGCAATCGTGACCCTAACCGGATCTCTAACCCTAGCCCTCAACATAACCCTAACCCTAGGTCCAATCGTGACCCTAACCGGATATCTAACCCTAGCCGTCAACATAACCCTAACCCTAGGTCCAATCGTAACCCTACCCGGATCTCTAACCCTAGCCCTCAACATAACCCTAACCCTAGGTCCAATCTTAACCCTAACCGGATCTCTAACCCTAGCCCTCAACTTAACCCTAACCCTAGGTGCAATCGTAACCGTAACCGGATCTCTAACCCTAGCCCTCAACATAACCCTAACCCTAGGTCCAATGGTAACCCTAACGGGATCTCTAACCCTAGCCCTCAACATAACCCTAACCTAGGTCCAATCGTGACCCTAACTGGATCTCTAACCCTAGCCCTCAACATAACCCTAACCCTAGGTCCAATCGTGACCCTAACCGTCTCTCTAACCCTAGCCCTCAACATAACCCTAACCCTAGGTCCAATCGGAACCCTAACCTTCTCTCTAACCCTAGCTCTCAACATAACCCTAACCCTAGGTCCAATCGTAACTCTAACCGGATCTCTAACCCTAGCCCTCAACATAACCCTAACCCTAGGTCCAATCGTAACCCTAACCGGATCTCTAACCCTAGCCCTCAACATAACCCTAACCCTAGGTCCAATGGTAACCCTAACCGGATCTCTAACCCTAGCCCTAAACATAACCCCAACCCTAGGTCCAATCGTGACCCTAACCGGATCTCTAACCCTGCCCTCAACATAACCCTAACCCTAGGTACAATCGTAACCCTAACCGTCTCTCTAACCCTAGCCCTCAAGATAACCCTAACCCTAGGTCCAATCGTAACCCTAACCGGATCTCTAACCCTAGCCCTCAACATAACCCTAACCCTAGGTCCAATCGTAACCCTAACCGGATCTCTAACCCTAGCCCTCAACATAACCCTAACCCTAGGTCCAACCGTAACCCTAACCGGATCTCTAACCCTAGCACTCAACATAACCCTAACCCTAGGTCCAATCGTAACCCTAACCGGATCTCTAACCCTAACCATCAACATAACCCTAACCCTAAGTCCAATCGTAACCCTAACCGGATCTCTAACCCTAGCCCTCAACATCACCATAACCCTAGGTCCAATCGTAACCCTAACCGGATCTCTAACCCTAGCCCTCAACATCACCCTAACCCTAGGTCCAATCGTGACCCTAACCGGATCTCTAACCCTAGCCCTCAACATAACACTAACCTAGGTCCAATCGTGACCCTAACCGGATCACTAACCCTAGCCCTCAACATAACCCTAACCCTAGGTCCAATCGTAACCCTAACCGGATCTCTTACCCTAGCCCTCAACATAACCCTAACCCTAGGTCCAATCGTAACCCTACCCGGATCTCGAACTGTAGCCCTCAACATAACCCTAACCCTAGGTCCAATCGTAACCCTAACCGGATCTCTAACCCTAGCCCTCAACATAACCCTAACCCTAGGTCCAATCGTAACCGTAACCTGATCTCTAAGCCTAGCCCTCAACATAACCATAACCCTAGGTCCAATCATAACCGTAACCGGATCTCTAACCCTAGCCCTCAACATAACCATAACCCTAGGTCCAATCGTAACCCTAACGGGATCTCTAACCCTGGCCCTCAACATAACCCTAACCTAGGTCCAATCGTGACCCTAACTGGATCTCTAACCCTAGCCCTCAACATAACCCTAACCCAAGGTCCAATCGTGACCCTAACCGGATCTCTAACCCTAGCCCTCAACATAACCCTAACCCTAGGTCCAATCGTGACCCTAACCGGATCTCTAACCCTAGCCCTCAACATAACCCTAACCCTAGGTGCAATCGTAACCCTACCCAGATCTCTAACCCTAGCCCTCAACATAACCATAACCCTAGGTGCAATCGTAACCCTAACCGGATCTCTAACCCTAGCCCTCAACATAACCCTAACCCAAGGTGCAATCGTGACCCTAACCGGATCTCTAACCCTAGCCCTCAACATAACCCTAACCCTAGGTCCAATCGTGACCCTAACCGGATATCTAACCCTAGCCGTCAACATAACCCTAACCCTAGGTGCAATCGTAACCCTACCCGGATCTCTAACCCTAGCCCTCAACATAACCCTAACCCTAGGTGCAATCGGAACCCTAACCGTCTCTCTAACCCTAGCCCTCAACATAACCCTAACCCTAGGTCCAATCGGAACCCTAACCTGATCTCTAACCCTAGCCCTCAACATAACCCTAACCCTAGGTCCAATCGTAACCCTAACCGGATCTCTAAACCTAGCCCTCAACATAACCCTAACCCTAGGTCCAATCGTAACCGTAACCGGATCTCTAACCCTAGCCCTCAACATAACCCTAAACCTAGGTCCAATCGTAACCCTACCCGGATCTCGAACCCTTACCCTCAACATAACCCTAACACTAGGTCTAATCTTAACCCTAACCGGATCTCTAACCCTAGCCCTCAACATAACCCTAACCCTAGGTGCAATCGTAACCGTAACCGGATCTCTAACCCTAGCCCTCAACATAACCCTAACCCTAGGTCCAATGGTAACCCTAACCGGATCTCTAACCGTAGCCCACAACATAACCCTAACCCTACGTCCAATCGTGACCCTAACCGTATCTCTAACCCTAGCCCTCAACATAACCCTAACCCTAGGTCCAATCGTGACCCTAACTGGATCTCTAACCCTCACCCTCAACATAACCCTAACCCTAGTTCGAATCGTAACTGTAACCGGATCTCTAACCCTAGCCCTCAACATAACCCTAACCCTAGGTCCAATCGTAACTGTAACCGGATCTCTAACCCTAGCCCTCAACATAACCCTAACCCTAGGTCCAATCGTAACCCTACCCAGATCTCTAACCCTAGCCCTCAACATAACCCTAACCCTAGGTGCAATCGTAACCCTAACCGGATCTCTAACCCTAGCCCTCAACATAACCCTAACCCTAGGTCCAATCGTAACCCTAACCGGATCTCTAAACCTAGCCCTCAACATAACCCTAACCCTAGGTCCAATCGTAACCCTAACCGGATCTCTAACCCTAGCCCTCAACATAACCCTAACCCTAGGTCCAATCGTAACCCTACCCGGATCTCTAACCCTAGCCCTCAACATAACCCTAACCCTAGGTCCAATCTTAACCCTAACCGGATCTCTAACCCTAGCCCTCAACTTAACCCTAACCCTAGGTGCAATCGTAACCGTAACCGGATCTCTAACCCTAGCCCTCAACATAACCCTAACCCTAGGTCCAATGGTAACCCTAACGGGATCTCTAACCCTAGCCCTCAACATAACCCTAACCTAGGTCCAATCGTGACCCTAACCGGATCTCTAACCCTAGCCCTCATCATAACCCTAACCCTAGGTCCAATCGTGACCCTAACCGTCTCTCTAACCCTAGCCCTCAACATAACCCTAACCCTAGGTCCAATCGGAACCCTAACCTTCTCTCTAACCCTAGCTCTCAACATAACCCTAACCCTAGGTCCAATCGTAACTCTAACCGGATCTCTAACCCTAGCCCTCAACATAACCCTAACCCTAGGTCCAATCGTAACCCTAACCGGATCTCTAACCCTAGCCCTCAACATAACCCTAACCCTAGGTCCAATGGTAACCCTAACCGGATCTCTAAACCTAGCCCTAAACATAACCCCAACCCTAGGTCCAATCGTGACCCTAACCGGATCTCTAACCCTGCCCTCAACATAACCCTAACCCTAGGTACAATCGTAACCCTAACCGTCTTTCTAACCCTAGCCCTCAAGATAACCCTAACCCTAGGTCCAATCGTAACCCTAACCGGATCTCTAACCCTAGCCCTCAACATAACCCTAACCCTAGGTCCAATCGTAACCCTAACCGGATCTCTAACCCTAGCCCTCAACATAACCCTAACCCTAGGTCCAACCGTAACCCTAACCGGATCTCTAACCCTAGCCCTCAACATAACCCTAACCCTAGGTCCAATCGTAACCCTAACCGGATCTCTAACCCTAACCATCAACATAACCCTAACCCTAAGTCCAATCGTAACCCTAACCGGATCTCTAACCCTAGCCCTCAACATCACCATAACCCTAGGTCCAATCGTAACCCTAACCGGATCTCTAACCCTAGCCCTCAACATCACCCTAACCCTAGGTCCAATCGTGACCCTAACCGGATCTCTAACCCTAGCCCTCAACATAACACTAACCTAGGTCCAATCGTGACCCCAACCGGATCACTAACCCTAGCCCTCAACATAACCCTAACCCTAGGTCCAATCGTAACCCTAACCGGATCTCTTACCCTAGCCCTCAACATAACCCTAACCCTAGGTCCAATCGTAACCCTACCCGGATCTCGAACCGTAGCCCTCAACATAACCCTAACCCTAGGTCCAATCGTAACCCTAACCGGATCTCTAACCCTAGCCCTCAACATAACCCTAACCCTAGGTCCAATCGTAACCGTAACCTGATCTCTAAGCCTAGCCCTCAACATAACCATAACCCTAGGTCCAATCATAACCGTAACCGGATCTCTAACCCTAGCCCTCAACATAACCATAACCCTAGGTCCAATCGTAACCCTAACGGGATCTCTAACCCTGGCCCTCAACATAACCCTAACCTAGGTCCAATCGTGATCCTAACTGGATCTCTAACCCTAGCCCTCAACATAACCCTAACCCAAGGTCCAATCGTGACCCTAACCGGATCTCTAACCCTAGCCCTCAACATAACCCTAACCCTAGGTCCAATCGTGACCCTAACCGGATCTCTAACCCTAGCCCTCAACATAACCCTAACCCTAGGTGCAATCGTAACCCTACCCAGATCTCTAACCCTAGCCCTCAACATAACCATAACCCTAGGTGCAATCGTAACCCTAACCGGATCTCTAACCCTACCCCTCAACATAACCCTAACCCAAGGTGCAATCGTGACCCTAACCGGATCTCTAACCCTAGCCCTCAACATAACCCTAACCCTAGGTCCAATCGTGACCCTAACCGGATATCTAACCCTAGCCGTCAACATAACCCTAACCCTAGGTGCAATCGTAACCCTACCCGGATCTCTAACCCTAGCCCTCAACATATCCCTAACCCTAGGTGCAATCGGAACCCTAACCGTCTCTCTAACCCTAGCCCTCAACATAACCCTAACCCTAGGTCCAATCGTAACCCTAACCGGATCTCTAACCCTAGCCCTCAACATAACCCTAACCCTAGGTCCAATCGGAACCCTAACCTGATCTCTAACCCTAGCCCTCAACATAACCGTAACCCTAGGTCCAATCGTAACCGTAACCGAATCTCTAACCCTAGCCCTCAACATAACCCTAAACCTAGGTCCAATCGTAACCCTACCCGGATCTCGAACCCTTACCCTCAACATAACCCTAACACTAGGTCTAATCTTAACCCTAACCGGATCTCTAACCCTAGCCCTCAACATAACCCTAACCCTAGGTGCAATCGTAACCGTAACCGGATCTCTAACCCTAGCCCTCAACATAACCCTAACCCTAGGTCCAATGGTAACCCTAACCGGATCTCTAACCCTAGCCCTCCACATAACCCTAACCCTACGTCCAATCGTGACCCTAACCGTATCTCTAACCCTAGCCCTCAACATAACCCTAACCCTAGGTCCAATCGTGACCCTAACTGGATCTCTAACCCTCACCCTCAACATAACCCTAACCCTAGTTCGAATCGTAACTGTAACCGGATCTCTAACCCTAGCCCTCAACATAACCCTAACCCTAGGTCCAATCGTAACTGTAACCGGATCTCTAACCCTAGCCCTCAACATAACCCTAACCCTAGGTCCAATCGTAACCCTACCCAGATCTCTAACCCTAGCCCTCAACATAACCCTAACCCTAGGTCCAATCGTAACCCTAACCGGATCTCTAACCCTAGACCTCAACATGACCCTAACCCTAGGTCCAATCGTAACCCTAACGGTATCTCTAACCCTAGCCCTCAACATAACCCTAACCCTAGGTCCAATCGTAACCCTAACCGGATCTCTAAACCTAGCCCTCAACATAACCCTAATCCTAGGTCCAATCGTAACCGTAACCGGATCTCTAACCCTAGCCCTCAACATAACCCTAACCCAAGGTGCAATCGTGACCCTAACCGGATCTCTAACCCTAGCCCTCAACATAACCCTAACCCTAGGTCCAATCGTGACCCTAACCGGATATCTAACCCTAGCCCTCAACATAACCCTAACCCTAGGTCCAATCTTAACCCTAACCGGATCTCTAACCCTAGCCCTCAACTTAACCCTAACCCTAGGTGCAATCGTAACCGTAACCGGATCTCTAACCCTAGCCCTCAACATAACCCTAACCCTAGGTCCAATGGTAACCCTAACGGGATCTCTAACCCTAGCCCTCAACATAACCCTAACCTAGGTCCAATCGTGACCCTAACCGGATCTCTAACCCTAGCCCTCAACATAACCCTAACCCTAGGTCCAATCGTGACCCTAACCGTCTCTCTAACCCTAGCCCTCAACATAACCCTAACCCTAGGTCCAATCGGAACCCTAACCTTCTCTCTAACCCTAGCTCTCAACATAACCCTAACCCTAGGTCCAATCGTAACTCTAACCGGATCTCTAACCCTAGCCCTCAACATAACCCTAACCCTAGGTCCAATCGTAACCCTAACCGGATCTCTAACCCTAGCCCTCAACATAACCCTAACCCTAGGTCCAATGGTAACCCTAACCGGATCTCTAACCCTAGCCCTAAACATAACCCCAACCCTAGGTCCAATCGTGACCCTAACCGGATCTCTAACCCTGCCCTCAACATAACCCTAACCCTAGGTACAATCGTAACCCTAACCGTCTCTCTAACCCTAGCCCTCAAGATAACCCTAACCCTAGGTCCAATCGTAACCCTAACCGGATCTCTAACCCTAGCCCTCAACATAACCCTAACCCTAGGTCCAATCGTAACCCTAACCGGATCTCTAACCCTAGCCCTCAACATAACCCTAACCCTAGGTCCAACCGTAACCCTAACCGGATCTCTAACCCTAGCCCTCAACATAACCCTAACCCTAGGTCCAATCGTAACCCTAACCGGATCTCTAACCCTAACCATCAACATAACCCTAACCCTAAGTCCAATCGTAACCCTAACCGGATCTCTAACCCTAGCCCTCAACATCACCATAACCCTAGGTCCAATCGTAACCCTAACCGGATCTCTAACCCTAGCCCTCAACATCACCCTAACCCTAGGTCCAATCGTGACCCTAACCGGATCTCTAACCCTAGTCCTCAACATAACACTAACCTAGGTCCAATCGTGACCCTAACCGGATCACTAACCCTAGCCCTCAACATAACCCTAACCCTAGGTCCAATCGTAACCCTAACCGGATCTCTTACCCTAGCCCTCAACATAACCCTAACCCTAGGTCCAATCGTAACCCTACCCGGATCTCGAACTGTAGCCCTCAACATAACCCTAACCCTAGGTCCAATCGTAACCCTAACCGGATCTCTAACCCTAGCCCTCAACATAACCCTAACCCTAGGTCCAATCGTAACCGTAACCTGATCTCTAAGCCTAGCCCTCAACATAACCATAACCCTAGGTCCAATCATAACCGTAACCGGATCTCTAACCCTAGCCCTCAACATAACCATAACCCTAGGTCCAATCGTAACCCTAACGGGATCTCTAACCCTGGCCCTCAACATAACCCTAACCTAGGTCCAATCGTGACCCTAACTGGATCTCTAACCCTAGCCCTCAACATAACCCTAACCCAAGGTCCAATCGTGACCCTAACCGGATCTCTAACCCTAGCCCTCAACATAACCCTAACCCTAGGTCCAATCGTGACCCTAACTGGATCTCTAACCCTGCCCTCAACATAACCCTAACCCTAGTTCCAATCGTAACCCTAACCGTCTCTCTAACCCTGGCCCTCAACATAACCCTAACCCTAGGTCCAATCGTGACCCTAACCGGATCTCTAACCCTAGCCCTCAACATAACCCTAACCCTAGGTCCAATCGTAACCCTAACCGGATCTCTAACCCTAGCCCTCAACATAACCCTAACCCTAGGTCCAATCGTAACCCTAACCGGATCTCTAACCCTAGCCCTCAACATAACCCTAACCCTAGGTCCAATCGTGACCCTAACCGGATATCTAACCCTAGCCGTCAACATAACCCTAACCCTAGGTCCAATCGTAACCCTAACCGGATCTCTAAACCTAGCCCTCAACATAACCCTAACCCTAGGTCCAATCGTAACCCTAACCGGATCTCTAACCCTAGCCCTCAACATAACCCTAACCCTAGGTCCAATCGTAACCCTACCCGGATCTCTAACCCTAGCCCTCAACATAACCCTAACCCTAGGTCCAATCTTAACCCTAACCGGATCTCTAACCCTAGCCCTCAACTTAACCCTAACCCTAGGTGCAATCGTAACCGTAACCGGATCTCTAACCCTAGCCCTCAACATAACCCTAACCCTAGGTCCAATGGTAACCCTAACGGGATCTCTAACCCTAGCCCTCAACATAACCCTAACCTAGGTCCAATCGTGACCCTAACCGGATCTCTAACCCTAGCCCTCATCATAACCCTAACCCTAGGTCCAATCGTGACCCTAACCGTCTCTCTAACCCTAGCCCTCAACATAACCCTAACCCTAGGTCCAATCGGAACCCTAACCTTCTCTCTAACCCTAGCTCTCAACATAACCCTAACCCTAGGTCCAATCGTAACTCTAACCGGATCTCTAACCCTAGCCCTCAACATAACCCTAACCCTAGGTCCAATCGTAACCCTAACCGGATCTCTAACCCTAGCCCTCAACATAACCCTAACCCTAGGTCCAATGGTAACCCTAACCGGATCTCTAACCCTAGCCCTAAACATAACCCCAACCCTAGGTCCAATCGTGACCCTAACCGGATCTCTAACCCTGCCCTCAACATAACCCTAACCCTAGGTACAATCGTAACCCTAACCGTCTTTCTAACCCTAGCCCTCAAGATAACCCTAACCCTAGGTCCAATCGTAACCCTAACCGGATCTCTAACCCTAGCCCTCAACATAACCCTAACCCTAGGTCCAATCGTAACCCTAACCGGATCTCTAACCCTAGCCCTCAACATAACCCTAACCCTAGGTCCAACCGTAACCCTAACCGGTTCTCTAACCCTAGCCCTCAACATAACCCTAACCCTAGGTCCAATCGTAACCCTAACCGGATCTCTAACCCTAACCATCAACATAACCCTAACCCTAAGTCCAATCGTAACCCTAACCGGATCTCTAACCCTAGCCCTCAACATCACCATAACCCTAGGTCCAATCGTAACCCTAACCGGATCTCTAACCCTAGCCCTCAACATCACCCTAACCCTAGGTCCAATCGTGACCCTAACCGGATCTCTAACCCTAGCCCTCAACATAACACTAACCTAGGTCCAATCGTGACCCCAACCGGATCACTAACCCTAGCCCTCAACATAACCCTAACCCTAGGTCCAATCGTAACCCTAACCGGATCTCTTACCCTAGCCCTCAACATAACCCTAACCCTAGGTCCAATCGTAACCCTACCCGGATCTCGAACCGTAGCCCTCAACATAACCCTAACCCTAGGTCCAATCGTAACCCTAACCGGATCTCTAACCCTAGCCCTCAACATAACCCTAACCCTAGGTCCAATCGTAACCGTAACCTGATCTCTAAGCCTAGCCCTCAACATAACCATAACCCTAGGTCCAATCATAACCGTAACCGGATCTCTAACCCTAGCCCTCAACATAACCATAACCCTAGGTCCAATCGTAACCCTAACGGGATCTCTAACCCTGGCCCTCAACATAACCCTAACCTAGGTCCAATCGTGATCCTAACTGGATCTCTAACCCTAGCCCTCAACATAACCCTAACCCAAGGTCCAATCGTGACCCTAACCGGATCTCTAACCCTAGCCCTCAACATAACCCTAACCCTAGGTCCAATCGTGACCCTAACCGGATCTCTAACCCTAGCCCTCAACATAACCCTAACCCTAGGTGCAATCGTAACCCTACCCAGATCTCTAACCCTAGCCCTCAACATAACCATAACCCTAGGTGCAATCGTAACCCTAACCGGATCTCTAACCCTAGCCCTCAACATAACCCTAACCCAAGGTGCAATCGTGACCCTAACCGGATCTCTAACCCTAGCCCTCAACATAACCCTAACCCTAGGTCCAATCGTGACCCTAACCGGATATCTAACCCTAGCCGTCAACATAACCCTAACCCTAGGTGCAATCGTAACCCTACCCGGATCTCTAACCCTAGCCCTCAACATATCCCTAACCCTAGGTGCAATCGGAACCCTAACCGTCTCTCTAACCCTAGCGCTCAACATAACCCTAACCCTAGGTCCAATCGTAACCCTAACCGGATCTCTAACCCTAGCCCTCAACATAACCCTAACCCTAGGTCCAATCGGAACCCTAACCTGATCTCTAAACCTAGCCCTCAACATAACCCTAACCCTAGGTCCAATCGTAACCGTAACCGGATCTCTAACCCTAGCCCTCAACATAACCCTAAACCTAGGTCCAATCGTAACCCTACCCGGATCTCGAACCCTTACCCTCAACATAACCCTAACACTAGGTCTAATCTTAACCCTAACCGGATCTCTAACCCTAGCCCTCAACATAACCCTAACCCTAGGTGCAATCGTAACCGTAACCGGATCTCTAACCCTAGCCCTCAACATAACCCTAACCCTAGGTGCAATGGTAACCCTAACCGGATCTCTAACCCTAGCCCTCCACATAACCCTAACCCTACGTCCAATCGTGACCCTAACCGTATCTCTAACCCTAGCCCTCAACATAACCCTAACCCTAGGTCCAATCGTGACCCTAACTGGATCTCTAACCCTCACCCTCAACATAACCCTAACCCTAGTTCGAATCGTAACTGTAACCGGATCTCTAACCCTAGCCCTCAACATAACCCTAACCCTAGGTCCAATCGTAACTGTAACCGGATCTCTAACCCTAGCCCTCAACATAACCCTAACCCTAGGTCCAATCGTAACCCTACCCAGATCTCTAACCCTAGCCCTCAACATAACCCTAACCCTAGGTCCAATCGTAACCCTAACCGGATCTCTAACCCTAGACCTCAACATGACCCTAACCCTAGGTCCAATCGTAACCCTAACGGTATCTCTAACCCTAGCCCTCAACATAACCCTAACCCTAGGTCCAATCGTAACCCTAACCGGATCTCTAAACCTAGCCCTCAACATAACCCTAATCCTAGGTCCAATCGTAACCGTAACCGGATCTCTAACCCTAGCCCTCAACATAACCCTAACCCAAGGTGCAATCGTGACCCTAACCGGATCTCTAACCCTAGCCCTCAACATAACCCTAACCCTAGGTCCAATCGTGACCCTAACCGGATATCTAACCCTAGCCGTCAACATAACCCTAACCCTAGGTCCAATCGTAACCCTACCCGGATCTCTAACCCTAGCCCTCAACATAACCCTAACCCTAGGTCCAATCTTAACCCTAACCGGATCTCTAACCCTAGCCCTCAACTTAACCCTAACCCTAGGTGCAATCGTAACCGTAACCGGATATCTAACCCTAGCCCTCAACATAACCCTAACCCTAGGTCCAATGGTAACCCTAACGGGATCTCTAACCCTAGCCCTCAACATAACCCTAACCTAGGTCCAATCGTGACCCTAACCGGATCTCTAACCCTAGCCCTCAACATAACCCTAACCCTAGGTCCAATCGTGACCCTAACCGTCTCTCTAACCCTAGCCCTCAACATAACCCTAACCCTAGGTCCAATCGGAACCCTAACCTTCTCTCTAACCCGAGCTCTCAACATAACCCTAACCCTAGGTCCAATCGTAACTCTAACCGGATCTCTAACCCTAGCCCTCAACATAACCCTAACCCTAGGTCCAATCGTAACCCTAACCGGATCTCTAACCCTAGCCCTCAACATAACCCTAACCCTAGGTCCAATGGTAACCCTAACCGGATCTCTAACCCTAGCCCTAAACATAACCCCAACCCTAGGTCCAATCGTGACCCTAACCGGATCTCTAACCCTGCCCTCAACATAACCCTAACCCTAGGTACAATCGTAACCCTAACCGTCTCTCTAACCCTAGCCCTCAAGATAACCCTAACCCTAGGTCCAATCGTAACCCTAACCGGATCTCTAACCCTAGCCCTCAACATAACCCTAACCCTAGGTCCAATCGTAACCCTAACCGGATCTCTAACCCTAGCCCTCAACATAACCCTAACCCTAGGTCCAACCGTAACCCTAACCGGATCTCTAACCCTAGCCCTCAACATAACCCTAACCCTAGGTCCAATCGTAACCCTAACCGGATCTCTAACCCTAACCATCAACATAACCCTAACCCTAAGTCCAATCGTAACCCTAACCGGATCTCTAACCCTAGCCCTCAACATCACCATAACCCTAGGTCCAATCGTAACCCTAACCGGATCTCTAATGCTAGCCCTCAACATCACCCTAACCCTAGGTCCAATCGTGACCCTAACCGGATCTCTAACCCTAGCCCTCAACATAACACTAACCTAGGTCCAATCGTGACCCTAACCGGATCACTAACCCTAGCCCTCAACATAACCCTAACCCTAGGTCCAATCGTAACCCTAACCGGATCTCTTACCCTAGCCCTCAACATAACCCTAACCCTAGGTCCAATCGTAACCCTACCCGGATCTCGAACTGTAGCCCTCAACATAACCCTAACCCTAGGTCCAATCGTAACCCTAACCGGATCTCTAACCCTAGCCCTCAACATAACCCTAACCCTAGGTCCAATCGTAACCGTAACCTGATCTCTAAGCCTAGCCCTCAACATAACCATAACCCTAGGTCCAATCATAACCGTAACCGGATCTCTAACCCTAGCCCTCAACATAACCATAACCCTAGGTCCAATCGTAACCCTAACGGGATCTCTAACCCTGGCCCTCAACATAACCCTAACCTAGGTCCAATCGTGACCCTAACTGGATCTCTAACCCTAGCCCTCAACATAACCCTAACCCAAGGTCCAATCGTGACCCTAACCGGATCTCTAACCCTAGCCCTCAACATAACCCTAACCCTAGGTCCAATCGTGACCCTAACCGGATCTCTAACCCTAGCCCTCAACATAACCCTAACCCTAGGTGCAATCGTAACCCTACCCAGATCTCTAACCCTAGCCCTCAACATAACCATAACCCTAGGTGCAATCGTAACCCTAACCGGATCTCTAACCCTAGCCCTCAACATAACCCTAACCCAAGGTGCAATCGTGACCCTAACCGGATCTCTAACCCTAGCCCTCAACATAACCCTAACCCTAGGTCCAATCGTGACCCTAACCGGATATCTAACCCTAGCCGTCAACATAACCCTAACCCTAGGTGCAATCGTAACCCTACCCGGATCTCTAACCCTAGCCCTCAACATAACCCTAACCCTAGGTGCAATCGGAACCCTAACCGTCTCTCTAACCCTAGCCCTCAACATAACCCTAACCCTAGGTCCAATCGAAACCCTAACCTGATCTCTAACCCTAGCCCTCAACATAACCCTAACCCTAGGTCCAATCGTAACCCTAACCGGATCTCTAAACCTAGCCCTCAACATAACCCTAACCCTAGGTCCAATCGTAACCGTAACCGGATCTCTAACCCTAGCCCTCAACATAACCCTAAACCTAGGTCCAATCGTAACCCTACCCGGATCTCGAACCCTTACCCTCAACATAACCCTAACACTAGGTCTAATCTTAACCCTAACCGGATCTCTAACCCTAGCCCTCAACATAACCCTAACCCTAGGTGCAATCGTAACCGTAACCGGATCTCTAACCCTAGCCCTCAACATAACCCTAACCCTAGGTCCAATGGTAACCCTAACCGATTCTCTAACCGTAGCCCACAACATAACCCTAACCCTACGTCCAATCGTGACCCTAACCGTATCTCTAACCCTAGCCCTCAACATAACCCTAACCCTAGGTCCAATCGTGACCCTAACTGGATCTCTAACCCTCACCCTCAACATAACCCTAACCCTAGTTCGAATCGTAACTGTAACCGGATCTCTAACCCTAGCCCTCAACATAACCCTAACCCTAGGTCCAATCGTAACTGTAACCGGATCTCTAACCCTAGCCCTCAACATAACCCTAACCCTAGGTCCAATCGTAACCCTACCCAGATCTCTAACCCTAGCCCTCAACATAACCCTAACCCTAGGTCCAATAGTAACCCTAACCGGATCTCTAACCCTAGACCTCAACATGACCCTAACCCTAGGTCCAATGGTAACCCTAACGGTATCTCTAACCCTAGCCCTCAACATAACCCTAACCCTAGGTCCAATCGTAACCCTAACCGGATCTCTAAACCTAGCCCTCAACATAACCCTAATCCTAGGTCCAATCGTAACCGTAACCGGATCTCTAACCCTAGCCCTCAACATAACCCTAACCCTAGGTCCAATCGTAACCCTACCCAGATCTCGAACCCTAGCCCTCAACATAACCCTAACCCTAGGTCCAATCTTAACCCTAACCGGATCTCTAACCCTAGCCCTCAACATAACCCTAACCCTAGGTGCAATCGTAACCGTAAACGGATCTCTAACCCTAGACCTCAACATAACCCTAACCCTAGATGCAATGGTAACCCTAACGGGATCTCTAACCCTAGCCCTCAACATAACCCTAACCTAGGTCCAATCGTGACCCTAACCGGATCTCTAACCCTAGCCCTCAACATAACCCTAACCCTAGGTCCAATCGTGACCCTAACTGGCTCTCTAACCCCAGCCCTCAACATAACCCTAACCCTAGGTCCAATCGGAACCCTAACCGTCTCTCTAAACCTAGCCCTCAACCTAACCCTAACCCTAGGTCCAATCGTAACCCTAACCGGATCTCTAACCCTAGCCCTCAACATAACCCTAACCCTAGGTCCAATCGTAACCCTAACCGGATCTCTAACCCTAGCCCTCAACATAACCCTAACCCTAGGTCCAATCGTGACCCTAACTGGATCTCTAACCCTGCCCTCAACATAACCCTAACCCTAGTTCCAATCGTAACCCTAACCGTCTCTCTAACCCTGGCCCTCAACATAACCCTAACCCTAGGTCCAATCGTGACCCTAACTGGATCTCTAACCCTAGCCCTCAACATAACCCTAACCCTAGGTCCAATCGTAACCCTAACCGGATCTCTAACCCTAGCCCTCAACATAACCCTAACCCTAGGTCCAATCGTAACCCTAACCGGATCTCTAACCCTAGCCCTCAACATAACCCTAACCCTAGGTCCAATCGTGACCCTAACTGGATCTCTAACCCTGCCCTCAACATAACCCTAACCCTAGGTGCAATCGTAACCGTAACCGGATCTCTAACCCTAGCCCTCAACATAACCCTAACCCTAGGTCCAATGGTAACCCTAACCGATTCTCTAACCGTAGCCCACAACATAACCCTAACCCTACGTCCAATCGTGACCCTAACCGTATCTCTAACCCTAGCCCTCAACATAACCCTAACCCTAGGTCCAATCGTGACCCTAACTGGATCTCTAACCCTCACCCTCAACATAACCCTAACCCTAGTTCGAATCGTAACTGTAACCGGATCTCTAACCCTAGCCCTCAACATAACCCTAACCCTAGGTCCAATCGTAACTGTAACCGGATCTCTAACCCTAGCCCTCAACATAACCCTAACCCTAGGTCCAATCGTAACCCTACCCAGATCTCTAACCCTAGCCCTCAACATAACCCTAACCCTAGGTCCAATAGTAACCCTAACCGGATCTCTAACCCTAGACCTCAACATGACCCTAACCCTAGGTCCAATCGTAACCCTAACGGTATCTCTAACCCTAGCCCTCAACATAACCCTAACCCTAGGTCCAATCGTAACCCTAACCGGATCTCTAAACCTAGCCCTCAACATAACCCTAATCCTAGGTCCAATCGTAACCGTAACCGGATCTCTAACCCTAGCCCTCAACATAACCCTAACCCTAGGTCCAATCGTAACCCTACCCAGATCTCGAACCCTAGCCCTCAACATAACCCTAACCCTAGGTCCAATCTTAACCCTAACCGGATCTCTAACCCTAGCCCTCAACATAACCCTAACCCTAGGTGCAATCGTAACCGTAAACGGATCTCTAACCCTAGACCTCAACATAACCCTAACCCTAGATGCAATGGTAACCCTAACGGGATCTCTAACCCTAGCCCTCAACATAACCCTAACCTAGGTCCAATCGTGACCCTAACCGGATCTCTAACCCTAGCCCTCAACATAACCCTAACCCTAGGTCCAATCGTGACCCTAACTGGCTCTCTAACCCCAGCCCTCAACATAACCCTAACCCAGGTCCAATCGGAACCCTAACCGTCTCTCTAAACCTAGCCCTCAACCTAACCCTAACCCTAGGTCCAATCGTAACCCTAACCGGATCTCTAACCCTAGCCCTCAACATAACCCTAACCCTAGGTCCAATCGTAACCCTAACCGGATCTCTAACCCTAGCCCTCAACATAACCCTAACCCTAGGTCCAATCGTGACCCTAACTGGATCTCTAACCCTGCCCTCAACATAACCCTAACCCTAGTTCCAATCGTAACCCTAACCGTCTCTCTAACCCTGGCCCTCAACATAACCCTAACCCTAGGTCCAATCGTGACCCTAACTGGATCTCTAACCCTAGCCCTCAACATAACCCTAACCCTAGGTCCAATCGTAACCCTAACCGGATCTCTAACCCTAGCCCTCAACATAACCCTAACCCTAGGTCCAATCGTAACCCTAACCGGATCTCTAAACCTAGCCCTCAACATAACCCTAACCCTAGGTCCAATCGTGACCCTAACCGGATATCTAACCCTAGCCGTCAACATAACCCTAACCCTAGGTGCAATCGTAACCCTACCCGGATCTCTAACCCTAGCCCTCAACATAACCCTAACCCTAGGTGCAATCGGAACCCTAACCGTCTCTCTAACCCTAGCCCTCAACATAACCCTAACCCTAGGTCCAATCGTAACCCTAACCGGATCTCTAACCCTAGCCCTCAACATAACCCTAACCCTAGGTCCAATCGGAACCCTAACCGGATCTCTAACCCTAGCCCTCAACATAAGCCTAACCCTAGGTCCAATCGTAACCCTAACCGGATCTCTAAACCTAGCCCTCAACATAACCCTAACCCTAGGTCCAATCGTAACCGTAACCGGATCTCTAACCCTAGGCCTCAACATAACCCTAACCCTAGGTCCAATCGTAACCCTACCCGGATCTCGAACCCTTACCCTCAACATAACCCTAACACTAGGTCCAATCTTAACCCTAACCGGATCTCTAACCCTACCCCTCAACATAACCCTAACCCTAGGTGCAATCGTAACCGTAACCAGATCTCTAACCCTAGCCCTCAACATAACCCTAACCCTAGGTCCAATGGTAACCCTAACGGGATCTCTAACCCTAGCCCTCAACATAACCCTAACCTAGGTCCAATCGTGACCCTAACCGGATCTCTAACCCTAGCCCTCAACATAACCCTAACCCTAGGTCCAATCGTGACCCTAACCGTCTCTCTAACCCTAGCCCTCAACATAACCCTAACCCTAGGTCCAATCGGAACCCTAACCGTCTCTCTAACCCTAGCCCTCAACATAACCCTAACCCTAGGTCCAATCGTAACCCTAACCGGATCTCTAACCCTAGCCCTCAACATAACCCTAACCCTAGGTCCAATCGTAACCCTAACCGGATCTCTAACCCTAGCCCTAAACATAACCCTAACCCTAGGTCCAATGGTAACCCTAACCGGATCTCTAACCCTAGCCCTCAACATAACCCTAACCCAAGGTACAATCGTGACCCTAACCGGATCTCTAACCCTAGCCCTCAACATAACCCTAACCCTAGGTCCAATCGTGACCCTAACCGTCTCTCTAACCCTAGCCGTCAACATAACCCTAACCCTAGGTCCAATCGTGACCCTAACCGGATCTCTATCCCTAGCGCTCAACATAACGCTAACCCTAGGTCCAATCGTAACCCTAACCGGATCTCTAACCCTAGCCCGCAACATAACCCTAACCCAAGGTGCAATCGTGACCCTAACCGGATCTCTAACCATAGCCCTCAACATCACCCTAACCCTAGGTCCAATCGTAACACTAACCGGATCTCTAACCCTAGCCGTCAACATAACCCTAACCCTAGGTCCAAACGTGACCTTAACCGGATCTCTAACACTAGCCCTCAACATAACCCTAACCCTAGGTCCAATCGTGACCCTAACCGGATCTCTAAACCTAGCCCTCAACATAACCCTAACCCAAGGTACAATCGTGACCCTAACCGGATCTCTAACCCTAGCCCTCAACATAACCCTAACCCTAGGTCCAATCGTAACCCTACCCGGATCTCTAACCCTAGCCCTCAACATAACCCTAACCCTAGGTCCAATCGTAACCCTAACCGGATCTCTAACGCTAGCCCTCAACAGAACCCTAACCCTAGGTCCAATCGTGACCCTAACCTTATCTCTAAACCTAGCCCTCAACATAACCCTAACCCTAGGTCCAATCGTGACCCTAACTGGATCTCTAACCCTAGCCCTCAACATAACCCTAACCCTAGTTCCAATCGTAACTGTAACCGGATCTCTAACCCTAGCCCTCAACATAACCCTAACCCTAGGTTCAATCGTAACTGTAACCGGATCTCTAACCCTAGCCCTCAACATAACCCTAACCCTAGGTCCAATCGTAACCCTACCCAGATCTCTAACCCTAGCCCTCAACATAACCCTAACCCTAGGTCCAATCGTAACCCTAACCGGATCTCTAATCCTAGCCCTCAACATAACCCTAACCCTAGGTCCAATCGTAACCCTAACCGGATCTCTAACCCTAGACCTCAACATGACCCTAACCCTAGGTCCAATCGTAACCCTAACTGTATCTCTAACCCTAGCCCTCAACATAACCCTAACCCTAGGTCCAATCGTAACCCTAACCGGATCTCTAAACCTAGCCCTCAACATAACCCTAATCCTAGGTCCAATCGAAACCGTAACCGGATCTCTAACCCTAGCCCTCAACATAACCCTAACCCTAGGTCCAATCGTAACCCTACCCGGATCTCGAACCCTAGCCCTCAACATAACCCTAACCCTAGGTCCAATCTTAACCCTAACCGGATCTCTAACCCTAGCCCTCAACATAACCCTAACCCTAGGTGCAATCGTAACCGCAAACGGATCTCTAACCCTAGACCTCAACATAACCCTAACCCTAGGTGCAATGGTAACCCTAACGGGATCTCTAACCCAGCCCTCAACATAACCCTAACCTAGGTCCAATCGTGACCCTAACTGTCTCTCTAACCCTAGCCCTCAACATAACCCTAACCCTAGGTCCAATCGGAACCCTAACCGTCTCTCTAACCCTAGCCCTCAACATAACCCTAACCATAGGTCCAATCGTAACCCTAACCGGATCTCTAACCCTAGCCCTCAACATAACCCTAACCCTAGGTCCAATGGTAACCCTAACCGGATCTCTAACCCTAGCCCTCAACATAACCCTAACCCTAGGTCCAATCGTGACCCTAACCGGATCTCTAACCCTGCCCTCAACATAACCCTAAACCTAGTTCCAATCGTAACCCTAACCGTCTCTCTAACCCTGGCCCTCAACATAACCCTAACCGTAGGTCCAATCGTGACCCTAACCGGATCTCTAACCCTAGCCCTCAACATAACCCTAACCCTAGGTCCAATCGTAACCCTAACCGGATCTCTAACCCTAGCCCTCAACATAACCCTAACCCTAGGTCCAATGGTAACCCTAACGGGATCTCTAACCCTAGCCCTCAACATAACCCTAACCTAGGTCCAATCGTGACCTTAACTGGATCTCTAACCCTAGCCCTCAACATAACCCTAACCCTAGGTCCAATCGTGACCCTAACCGTCTCTCTAACCCTAGCCCTCAACATAACCCTAACCCTAGGTCCAATCGGAACCCTAACCGTCTCTCTAACCCTAGCCCTCAACATAACCCTAACCCTAGGTCCAATCGTAACCCTAACCGGATCTCTAACCCTAGCCCTCAACATAACCCTAACCCTAGGTCCAATCGTAACCCTAACCGGATCTCTAACCCTAGCCCTCAACATAACCCTAACCCTAGGTCCAATGGTAACCCTAACCGGATCTCTAACCCTAGCCCTCAACATAACCCTAACCCAAGGTACAATCGTGACCCTAACCGGATCTCTAACCCTAGCCCTCAACATAACCCTAACCCTAGGTCCAATCGTGACCCTAACTGGATCTCTATCCCTAGCGCTCAACATAACGCTAACCCTAGGTCCAAATGTAACCCTAACCGGATCTCTAACCCTAGCCCTCAACATAACCCTAACCCAAGGTGCAATCGTGACCCTAACCGGATCTCTAACCCTAGCCCTCAACATCACCCTAACCCTAGGTCCAATCGTAACCCTAACCGGATGTCTAACCCTAGCCGTCAACATAACCCTAACCCTAGGTCCAAACGTGACCTTAACCGGATCTCTAACACTCGCCCTCAACATAACCCTAACACTAGGTCCAATCGTGACCCTAACCGGATCTCTAATCCTAGCCCCCAACATAACCCTAACCCAAGGTACAATCGTGACCCTAACCGGATCTCTAACCCTAGCCCTCAACATAACCCTAACCCTAGGTCCAATCGTAACCCTACCCGGATCTCTAACCCTAGCCCTCAACATAACCCTAACCCTAGGTCCAATCGTAACCCTAACCGGATCTCTAACCCTAGCCCTCAACATAACCCTAACCCTAGGTCCAATCGTGACCCTAACCGTATCTCTAACCCTAGCCCTCAACATAACCCTAACCCTAGGTCCAATCGTGACCCTAACTGGATCTCTAACCCTAGCCCTCAACATAACCCTAACCCTAGTTCCAATCGTAACTGTAACCGGATCTCTAACCCTAGCCCTCAACATAACCCTAACCCTAGGTCCAATCGTAACTGTAACCGGATCTCTAACCCTAGCCCTCAACGTAACCCTAACCCTAGGTCCAATCGTAACCCTACCCAGATCTCTAACCCTAGCCCTCAACATAACCCTAACCCTAGGTCCAATCGTAACCCTAACCGGATCTCTAAACCTAGCCCTCAACATAACCCTAACCCTAGGTCCAATCGTAACCCTAACCGGATCTCTAACCCTAGACCTCAACATGACCCTAACCCTAGGTCCAATAGTAACCCTAACGGTATCTCTAACCCTAGCCCTCAACATAACCCTAACCCTAGGTCCAATCGTAACCCTAACCGGATCTCTAAACCTAGCCCTCAACATAACCCTAATCCTAGGTCCAATCGTAACAGTAACCGGATCTCTAACCCTAGCCCTCAACATAAACCTAACCCTAGGTCCAATCGTAACCCTACCCGGATCTCGAACCCTAGCCCTCAACATAACCCTAACCCTAGGTCCAATCTTAACCCTAACCGGATCTCTAACCCTAGCCCTCAACATAACCCTAACCCTAGGTGCAATCGTAACCGTAAACGGATCTCTAACCCTAGACCTCAACATAACCCTAACCCTAGATTCAATGGTAACCCTAACGAGATCTCTAACCCTAGCCCTCAACATAACCCTAACCTAGGTCCAATCGTGACCCTAACAGGATCTCTAACCCTAGCCCTCAACATAACCCTAACCCTAGGTCCAATCGTGACCCTAACTGTCTCTCTAACCCCAGCCCTCAACATAACCCTAACCCTAGGTCCAATCGGAACCCTAACCGTCTCTCTAACCCTAGACCTCAACATAACCCTAACCCTAGGTCCAATCGTAACCCTAACCGGATCTCTAACCCTAGCCCTCAACATAACCCTAACCCTAGGTCCAATCGTGACCCTACCTGGATCTCTAACCCTGCCCTCAACATAACCCTAACCCTAGTTCCAATCGTAACCCTAACCGTCTCTCTAACCCTGGCCCTCAACATAACCCTAACCCTAGGTCCAATCGTGACCCTAACCGGATCTCTAACCCTAGCCCTCAACATAACCCTAACCCTAGGTCCAATCGTAACCCTAACCGGATCTCTAACCCTAGCCCTCAACATAACCCTAACCCTAGGTCCAATCGTAACCCTAACCGGATCTCTAACCTTAGCCCTCAACATAACCCTAACCCTAGGTCCAATCGTGACCCTAACCGGATATCTAACCCTAGCCGTCAACATAACCCTAACCCTAGGTGCAATCGTAACCCTACCCGGATCTCTAACCCTAGCCCTCAACATAACCCTAACCCTAGGTGCAATCGGAACCCTAACCGTCTCTCTAACCCTAGCCCTCAACATAACCCTAACCCTAGGTCCAATCGTAACCCTAACCGGATCTCTAACCCTAGCCCTCAACATAACCCTAACCCTAGGTCCAAACGGAACCCTAACCGGATCTCTAACCCTAGCCCTCAACATAACCCTAACCCTAGGTCCAATCGTAACCCTAACCGGATCTCTAAACCTAGCCCTCAACATAACCCTAACCCTAGGTCCAATCGTAACCGTAACCGGATCTCTAACCCTAGCCCTCAACATAACCCTAACCCTAGGTCCAATCGTAACCCTACCCGGATCTCGAACCCTTACCCTCAACATAACCCTAACACTAGGTCCAATCTTAACCCTAACCGGATCTCTAACCCTACCCCTCAACATAACCCTAACCCTAGGTGCAATCGTAACCGTAACCAGATCTCTAACCCTAGCCCTCAACATAACCCTAACCCTAGGTCCAATGGTAACCCTAACGGGATCTCTAACCCTAGCCCTCAACATAACCCTAACCTAGGTCCAATCGTGACCCTAACCGGATCTCTAACCCTAGCCCTCAACATAACCCTAACCCTAGGTCCAATCGTGACCCTAACCGTCTCTCTAACCCTAGCCGTCAACATAACCCTAACCCTAGGTCCAATCGGAACCCTAACCGTCTCTCTAACCCTAGCCCTCAACATAACCCTAACCCTAGGTCCAATCGTAACCCTAACCGGATCTCTAACCCTAGCCCTCAACATAACCCTAACCCTAGGTCCAATGGTAACCCTAACCGGATCTCTAACCCTAGCCCTCAACATAACCCTAACCCAAGGTACAATCGTGACCCTAACCGGATCTCTAACCCTAGCCCTCAACATAACCCTAACCCTAGGTCCAATCGTGACCCTAACCGTCTCTCTAACCCTAGCCGTCAACATAACCCTAACCCTAGGTCCAATCGTGACCCTAACATGATCTCTATCCCTAGCGCTCAACATAACGCTAACCCTAGGTCCAATCGTAACCCTAACCGAATCTCTAAACCTAGTCCTCAACATAACGCTAACCCTAGGTGCAATCGTAACCCTAACCGGATCTCTAACCCTAGCCCGCAACATAACCCTAACCCAAGGTGCAATCGTGACCCTAACCGGATCTCTAACCCTAGCCCTCAACAACACCCTAACCCTAGGTCCAATCGTAACACTAACCGGATCTCTAAACCTAGCCGTCAACATAACCCTAACCCTAGGTCCAAACGTGACCTTAACCGGATCTCTAACCCTAGCCCTCAACATAACCCTAACCCAAGGTACAATCGTGACCCTAACCGGATCTCTAACCCTAGCCCTCAACATAACCCTAACCCTAGGTCCAATCGTAACCCTACCCGGATCTCTAACCCTAGCCCTCAACATAACCCTAAACCTAGGTCCAATCGTAACCCTAACCGTATCTCTAACCCTAGCCCTCAACATAACCCTAACCCTAGGTCCAATCGTGCCCCTAACTGGATCTCTAACCCTAGCCCTCAACATAACCCTAACCCTAGTTCCAATCGTAACTGTAACCTGATCTCTAACCCTAGCCCTCAACATAACCCTAACCCTAGGTCCAATCGTAACTGTAACCGGATCTCTAACCCTAGCCCTCAACATAACCCTAACCCTAGGTCCAATCGTAACCCTACCCAGATCTCTAACCCTAGCCCTCAACATAACCCTAACCCTAGGTCCAATCGTAACCCTACCCGGATCTCGAACCCTAGCCCTCAACATAACCCTAACCCTAGGTCCAACCTTAACCCTAACCGGATCTCTAACCCTAGCCCTCAACATAACCCTAACCCTAGGTGCAATCGTAACCGTAAACGGATCTCTAACCCTAGACCTCAACATAACCCTAACCCTAGGTGCAATGGTAACCCTAACGGGATCTCTAACCCTAGCCCTCAAAATAAATCTAACCTAGGTCCAATCGTGACCCTAACTGTCTCTCTAACCCTAGCCCACAACATAACCCTAACCCTAGGTCCAATCGGAACCCTAACCGTCTCTCTAACCCTAGCCCTCAAAATAACCCTAACCCTAGGACCAATCGTAACCCTAACCGGATCTCTAACCCTAGCCCTCAACATAACCCTAACCCCAGGTCCAATGGTAACCCTAACCGGATCTCTAACCCTAGCCCTCAACATAACCCTAACCCTAGGTCCAATCGTGACCCTAACCGGATCTCTAACCCTGCCCTCAACATAACCCTAACCCTAGTTCCAATCGTAACCCTAACCGTCTCTCTAACCCTGGCCCTCAACATAACCCTAACCCTAGGTCCAATCGTGACCCTAACATGATCTCTAACCCTAGCCCTCAACATAACCCTAACCCTAGGTCCAATCGTAACCCTAACCGGATCTCTAACCCTAGCCCTCAACATAACCCTAACCCTAGGTCCAATCGTAACCCTAACCGGATCTCTAACCCTAGCCCTCAACATAACCCTAACCCTAGGTCCAATCGTAACCGTAACCGGATCTCTAACCCTAGCCCTCAACATAACCATAACCCTAGGTCCAATCGTAACCCTAACGGGATCTCTAACCCTGGCCCTCAACATAACCCTAACCTAGGTCCAATCGTGACGCTAACCGGATCTCTAACCCTAGCCCTCAAAATAACCCTAACCCTAGGTCCAATCGTGACCCTAACCGTCTGTCTAACCCTATCCCTCAACATAACCCTAACCCTAGGTCCAATCGGGACCCTAACCGTCTCTCTAACCCTAGCCCTCAACATAACCCTAACCCTAGGTCCAATCGTAACCCTAACAGGATCTCTAACCCTAGCCCTCAACATCACCCTAACCCTAGGTCCAATCGTAACCCTAACCGGTTCTCTAAACCTAGCCCTCAACATAACCCTAACCCTAGGTCCAATCGTGACCCTAACCGGATCTCTAACCCTGCCCTCAACATAACCCTAACCCTAGGTCCAATCGTGACCCTAACCGTCCCTCTAACCCTAGCCCTCAACATAACCCTAACCCTAAGTCCAATCGTAACCCTAAATGGATGTCTAACCCTAGCCCTCAATATAACCCTAACCCTAGGTCCAATCGTAACCCTAACCGGATCTCATACCCTAGCCCTCAATATAACCTTAACCCTAGGTCCAATCGTAACCCTAACCGGATCTCTAACCCTAGCCCTCAACATAACCCTAACCCTAGGTCCAATCGTAACCCTAACCGGATCTCTAACCCTAGCCCTCAACATAACCCTAACCCTAGGTCCAATCGTGACCCTAACCGGATATCTAACCCTAGCCGTCAACATAACCCTAACCCTAGGTGCAATCGTAACCCTACCCGGATCTCTAACCCTAGCCCTCAACATAACCCTAACCCTAGGTGCAATCGGAACCCTAACCGTCTCTCTAACCCTAGCCCTCAACATAACCCTAACCCTAGGTCCAATCGTAACCCTAACCGGATCTCTAACCCTAGCCCTCAACATAACCCTAACCCTAGGTCCAATCGTAACCCTAACCGGATCTCTAAACCTAGCCCTCAACATAACCCTAACCCTAGGTCCAATCGTAACCGTAACCGGATCTCTAACCCTAGCCCTCAACATAACCCTAACCCTAGGTCCAATCGTAACCCTACCCGGATCTCGAACCCTTACCCTCAACATAACCCTAACACTAGGTCCAATCTTAACCCTAACCGGATCTCTAACCCTACCCCTCAACATAACCCTAACCCTAGGTGCAATCGTAACCGTAACCAGATCTCTAACCCTAGCCCTCAACATAACCCTAACCCTAGGTCCAATGGTAACCCTAACGGGATCTCTAACCCTAGCCCTCAACATAACCCTAACCTAGGTCCAATCGTGACCCTAACCGGATCTCTAACCCTAGCCCTCAACATAACCCTAACCCTAGGTCCAATCGTGACCCTAACCGTCTCTCTAACCCTAGCCCTCAACATAACCCTAACCCTAGGTCCAATCGGAACCCTAACCGTCTCTCTAACCCTAGCCCTCAACATAACCCTAACCCTAGGTCCAATCGTAACCCTAACCGGATCTCTAACCCTAGCCCTCAACATAACCCTAACCCTAGGTCCAATCGTAACCTTAACCGGATCTCTAACCCTAGCCCTCAACATAACCCTAACCCTAGGTCCAATGGTAACCCTAACCGGATCTCTAACCCTAGCCCTCAACATAACCCTAACCCAAGGTACAATCGTGACCCTAACCGGATCTCTAACCCTAGCCCTCAACATAACCCTAACCCTAGGTCCAATCGTGACCCTAACCGTCTCTCTAACCCTAGCCGTCAACATAACCCTAACCCTAGGTCCAATCGTGACCCTAACCGGATATCTATCCCTAGCGCTCAACATAACGCTAACCCTAGGTCCAATCGTAACCCTAACCGAATCTCTAAACGTAGTCCTCAACATAACCCTAACCCTAGGTCCAATCGTAACCCTACCCAGATCTCTAACCCTAGCCCTCAACATAACCGTAACCCTAGGTCCAATCGTAACCCTACACGGATCTCGAACCCTAGCCCTCAACATAACCCTAACCCTAGGTCCAACCTTAACCCTAACCGGATCTCTAACCCTAGCCCTCAACATAACCCTAACCCTAGGTGCAATCGTAACCGTAAACGGATCTCTAACCCTAGACCTCAACATAACCCTAACCCTAGGTGCAATGGTAACCCTAACGGGATCTCTAACCCTAGCCCTCAACATAACCCTAACCTAGGTCCAATCGTGACCCTAACTGTCTCTCTAACCCTAGCCCACAACATAACCCTAACCCTAGGTCCAATCGGAACCCTAACCGTCTCTCTAACCCTAGCCCTCAAAATAACCCTAACCCTAGGACCAATCGTAACCCTAACCGGATCTCTAACCCTAGCCCTCAACATAACCCTAACCCTAGGTCCAATGGTAACCCTAACCGGATCTCTAACCCTAGCCCTCAACATAACCCTAACCCTAGGTCCAATCGTGACCCTAACCGGATCTCTAACCCTGCCCTCAACATAACCCTAACCCTAGTTCCAATCGTAACCCTAACCGTCTCTCTAACCCTGGCCCTCAACATAACCCTAACCCTAGGTCCAATCGTGACCCTAACATGATCTCTAACCCTAGCCCTCAACATAACCCTAACCCTAGGTCCAATCGTAACCCTAACCGGATCTCTAACCATAGCCCTCAACATAACCCTAACCCTAGGTCCAATCGTAACCCTAACCGGATCTCTAACCCTAGCCCTCAACATAACCCTAACCCTAGGTCCAATCGTAACCGTAACCGGATCTCTAACCCTAGCCCTCAACATAACCATAACCCTAGGTCCAATCGTAACCCTAACGGTATCTCTAACCCTGGCCCTCAACATAACCCTAACCTAGGTCCAATCGTGACGCTAACCGGATCTCTAACCCTAGCCCTCAAAATAACCCTAACCCTAGGTCCAATCGTGACCCTAACCGTCTGTCTAACCCTATCCCTCAACATAACCCTAACCCTAGGTCCAATCGGGACCCTAACCGTCTCTCTAACCCTAGCCCTCAACATAACCCTAACCCTAGGTCCAATCGTAACCCTAACAGGATCTCTAACCCTAGCCCTCAACATCACCCTAACCCTAGGTCCAATCGTAACCCTAACCGGTTCTCTAAACCTAGCCCTCAACATAACCCTAACCCTAGGTCCAATCGTGACCCTAACCGGATCTCTAACCCTGCCCTCAACATAACCCTAACCCTAGGTCCAATCGTGACCCTAACCGTCCCTCTAACCCTAGCCCTCAACATAACCCTAACCCTAAGTCCAATCGTAACCCTAACTGGATGTCTAACCCTAGCCCTCAATATAACCCTAACCCTAGGTCCAATCGTAACCCTAACCGGATCTCATACCCTAGCCCTCAATATAACCTTAACCCTAGGTCCAATCGTAACCCTAACCGGATCTCTAACCCTAGCCCTCAACATAACCCTAACCCTAGGTCCAATCGTAACCCTAACCGGATCTCTAACCCTAGCCCTCAACATAACCCTAACCCTAGGTCCAATCGTGACCCTAACCGGATATCTAACCCTAGCCGTCAACATAACCCTAACCCTAGGTGCAATCGTAACCCTACCCGGATCTCTAACCCTAGCCCTCAACATAACCCTAACCCTAGGTGCAATCGGAACCCTAACCGTCTCTCTAACCCTAGCCCTCAACATAACCCTAACCCTAGGTCCAATCGTAACCCTAACCGGATCTCTAACCCTAGCCCTCAACATAACCCTAACCCTAGGTCCAATCGTAACCCTAACCGGATCTCTAAACCTAGCCCTCAACATAACCCTAACCCTAGGTCCAATCGTAACCGTAACCGGATCTCTAACCCTAGCCCTCAACATAACCCTAACCCTAGGTCCAATCGTAACCCTACCCGGATCTCGAACCCTTACCCTCAACATAACCCTAACACTAGGTCCAATCATAACCCTAACGGGATCTCTAACCCTAGCCCTCAACATAACCCTAACCTAGGTCCAATCGTGACCCTAACCGGATCTCTAACCCTAGCCCTCAACATAACCCTAACCCTAGGTCCAATCGTGACCCTAACCGTCTCTCTAACCCTAGCCCTCAACATAACCCTAACCCTAGGTCCAATCGGAACCCTAACCGTCTCTCTAACCCTAGCCCTCAACATAACCCTAACCCTAGGTCCAATCGTAACCCTAACCGGATCTCTAACCCTAGCCCTCAACATAACCCTAACCCTAGGTCCAATCGTAACCCTAACCGGATCTCTAACCCTAGCCCTCAACATAACCCTAACCCTAGGTCCAATGGTAACCCTAACCGGATCTCTAACCCTAGCCCTCAACATAACCCTAACCCAAGGTACAATCGTGACCCTAACCGGATCTCTAACCCTAGCCCTCAACATAACCCTAACCCTAGGTCCAATCGTGACCCTAACCGTCTCTCTAACCCTAGCCGTCAACATAACCCTAACCCTAGGTCCAATCGTGACCCTAACCGGATCTCTATCCCTAGCGCTCAACATAACGCTAACCCTAGGTCCAATCGTAACCCTAACCGAATCTCTAAACCTAGTCCTCAACATAACGCTAACTCTAGGTGCAATCGTAACCCTAACCGGATCTCTAACCCTAGCCCGCAACATAACCCTAACCCAAGGTCCAATCGTAACACTAACCGGATCTCTAAACCTAGCCGTCAACATAACCCTAACCCTAGGTCCAAACGTGACCTTAACCGGATCTCTAACCCTAGCCCTCAACATAACCCTAACCCAAGGTACAATCGTTACCCTAACCGGATCTCTAACCCTAGCCCTCAACATAACCCTAACCCTAGGTCCAATCGTAACCCTACCCGGATCTCTAACCCTAGCCCTCAACATAACCCTAACCCTAGGTCCAATCGTAACCCTAACCGGATCTCTAACCCTAGCCCTCAACAGAACCCTAACCCTAGGTCCAATCGTGACCCTAACCGTATCTCTAACCCTAGCCCTCAACATAACCCTAACCCTAGGTCCAATCGTGACCCTAACTGGATCTCTAACCCTAGCCCTCAACATAACCCTAACCCTAGTTCCAATCGTAACTGTAACCGGATCTCTAACCCTAGCCCTCAACATAACCCTAACCCTAGGTCCAATCGTAACTGTAACCGGATCTCTAACCCTAGCCCTCAACATAACCCTAACCCTAGGTCCAATCGTAACCCTACCCAGATCTCTAACCCTAGCCCTCAACATAACCCTAATCCTAGGTCCAATCGTAACCGTAACCGGATCTCTAACCCTAGCCCTCAACATAACCCTAACCCTAGGTCCAATCGTAACCCTACCCGGATCTCGAACCCTAGCCCTCAACATAACCCTAACCCTAGGTCCAACCTTAACCCTAACCGGATCTCTAACCCTAGCCCTCAACATAACCCTAACCGTAGGTGCAATCGTAACCGTAAACGGATCTCTAACCCTAGACCTCAACATAACCCTAACCCTAGGTGCAATGGTAACCCTAACGGGATCTCTAACCCTAGCCCTCAACATAACCCTAACCTAGGTCCAATCGTGACCCTAACTGTCTCTCTAACCCTAGCCCACAACATAACCCTAACCCTAGGTCCAATCGGAACACTAACCGTCTCTCTAACCCTAGCCCTGAACATAACCCTAACCTTAGGACCAATCGTAACCCTAACCGGATCTCTAACCCTAGCCCTCAACATAACCCTAGCCCTAGGTCCAATGGTAACCCTAACCGGATCTCTAACCCTAGCCCTCAACATAACCCTAACCCTAGGTCCAATCGTGACCCTAACTGTCTCTCTAACCCCAGCCCTCAACATAACCCTAACCCTAGGTCCAATCGGAACCCTAACCGTCTCTCTAACCCTAGCCCTCAACATAACCCTAACCCTAGGTCCAATCGTAACCCTAACGGGATCTCTAACCCTGGCCCTCAACATAACCCTAACCTAGGTCCAATCGTGACGCTAACCGGATCTCTAACCCTAGCCCTCAAAATAACCCTAACCCTAGGTCCAATCGTGACCCTAACCGTCTGTCTAACCCTATCCCTCAACATAACCCTAACCCTAGGTCCAATCGGGACCCTAACCGTCTCTCTAACCCTAGCCCTCAACATAACCCTAACCCTAGGTCCAATCGTAACCCTAACAGGATCTCTAACCCTAGCCCTCAACATCACCCTAACCCTAGGTCCAATCGTAACCCTAACCGGTTCTCTAAACCTAGCCCTCAACATAACCCTAACCCTAGGTCCAATCGTGACCCTAACCGGATCTCTAACCCTGCCCTCAACATAACCCTAACCCTAGGTCCAATCGTGACCCTAACCGTCCCTCTAACCCTAGCCCTCAACATAACCCTAACCCTAAGTCCAATCGTAACCCTAACTGGATGTCTAACCCTAGCCCTCAATATAACCCTAACCCTAGGTCCAATCGTAACCCTAACCGGATCTCATACCCTAGCCCTCAATATAACCTTAACCCTAGGTCCAATCGTAACCCTAACCGGATCTCTAACCCTAGCCCTCAACATAACCCTAACCCTAGGTCCAATCGTAACCCTAACCGGATCTCTAACCCTAGCCCTCAACATAACCCTAACCCTAGGTCCAATCGTGACCCTAACCGGATATCTAACCCTAGCCGTCAACATAACCCTAACCCTAGGTGCAATCGTAACCCTACCCGGATCTCTAACCCTAGCCCTCAACATAACCCTAACCCTAGGTGCAATCGGAACCCTAACCGTCTCTCTAACCCTAGCCCTCAACATAACCCTAACCCTAGGTCCAATCGTAACCCTAACCGGATCTCTAACCCTAGCCCTCAACATAACCCTAACCCTAGGTCCAATCGTAACCGTAACCGGATCTCTAACCCTAGCCCTCAACATAACCCTAACCCTAGGTCCAATCGTAACCGTAATCGGATCTCTAACCCTAGCCCTCAACATAACCCTAACCCTAGGTCCAATCGTAACCCTACCCGGATCTCGAACCCTTACCCTCAACATAACCCTAACACTAGGTCCAATCTTAACCCTAACCGGATCTCTAACCCTACCCCTCAACATAACCCTAACCCTAGGTGCAATCGTAACCGTAACCAGATCTCTAACCCTAGCCCTCAACATAACCCTAACCCTAGGTCCAATCGTAACTGTAACCGGATCTCTAACCCTAGCCCTCAACATAACCCTAACCCTAGGTCCAATCGTAACCCTACCCAGATCTCTAATCCTAGCCCTCAACATAACCCTAACCCTAGGTCCAATCGTAACCCTACCCAGATCTCTAACCCTAGCCCTCAACATAACCCTAATCCTAGGTCCAATCGTAACCGTAACCGGATCTCTAACCCTAGCCCTCAACATAACCCTAACCCTAGGTCCAATCGTAACCCTACCCGGATCTCGAACCCTAGCCCTCAACATAACCCTAACCCTAGGTCCAACCTTAACCCTAACCGGATCTCTAACCCTAGCCCTCAACATAACCCTAACCGTAGGTGCAATCGTAACCGTAAACGGATCTCTAACCCTAGACCTCAACATAACCCTAACCCTAGGTGCAATGGTAACCCTAACGGGATCTCTAACCCTAGCCCTCAACATAACCCTAACCTAGGTCCAATCGTGACCCTAACTGTCTCTCTAACCCTAGCCCACAACATAACCCTAACCCTAGGTCCAATCGGAACACTAACCGTCTCTCTAACCCTAGCCCTCAACATAACCCTAACCTTAGGACCAATCGTAACCCTAACCGGATCTCTAACCCTAGCCCTCAACATAACCCTAGCCCTAGGTCCAATGGTAACCCTAACCGGGTCTCTAACCCTAGCCCTCAACATAACCCTAACCCTAGGTCCAATCGTGACCCTAACTGTCTCTCTAACCCCAGCCCTCAACATAACCCTAACCCTAGGTCCAATCGGAACCCTAACCGTCTCTCTAACCCTAGCCCTCAACATAACCCTAACCCTAGGTCCAATCGTAACCCTAACGGGATCTCTAACCCTGGCCCTCAACATAACCCTAACCTAGGTCCAATCGTGACGCTAACCGGATCTCTAACCCTAGCCCTCAAAATAACCCTAACCCTAGGTCCAATCGTGACCCTAACCGTCTGTCTAACCCTATCCCTCAACATAACCCTAACCCTAGGTCCAATCGGGACCCTAACCGTCTCTCTAACCCTAGCCCTCAACATAACCCTAACCCTAGGTCCAATCGTAACCCTAACAGGATCTCTAACCCTAGCCCTCAACATCACCCTAACCCTAGGTCCAATCGTAACCCTAACCGGTTCTCTAAACCTAGCCCTCAACATAACCCTAACCCTAGGTCCAATCGTGACCCTAACCGGATCTCTAACCCTGCCCTCAACATAACCCTAACCCTAGGTCCAATCGTGACCCTAACCGTCCCTCTAACCCTAGCCCTCAACATAACCCTAACCCTAAGTCCAATCGTAACCCTAACTGGATGTCTAACCCTAGCCCTCAATATAACCCTAACCCTAGGTCCAATCGTAACCCTAACCGGATCTCATACCCTAGCCCTCAATATAACCTTAACCCTAGGTCCAATCGTAACCCTAACCGGATCTCTAACCCTAGCCCTCAACATAACCCTAACCCTAGGTCCAATCGTAACCCTAACCGGATCTCTAACCCTAGCCCTCAACATAACCCTAACCCTAGGTCCAATCGTGACCCTAACCGGATATCTAACCCTAGCCGTCAACATAACCCTAACCCTAGGTGCAATCGTAACCCTACCCGGATCTCTAACCCTAGCCCTCAACATAACCCTAACCCTAGGTGCAATCGGAACCCTAACCGTCTCTCTAACCCTAGCCCTCAACATAACCCTAACCCTAGGTCCAATCGTAACCCTAACCGGATCTCTAACCCTAGCCCTCAACATAACCCTAACCCTAGGTCCAATCGTAACCCTAACCGGATCTCTAAACCTAGCCCTCAACATAACCCTAACCCTAGGTCCAATCGTAACCGTAACCGGATCTCTAACCCTAGCCCTCAACATAACCCTAACCCTAGGTCCAATCGTAACCCTACCCGGATCTCGAACCCTTACCCTCAACATAACCCTAACACTAGGTCCAATCTTAACCCTAACCGGATCTCTAACCCTACCCCTCAACATAACCCTAACCCTAGGTGCAATCGTAACCGTAACCAGATCTCTAACCCTAGCCCTCAACATAACCCTAACCCTAGGTCCAATGGTAACCCTAACGGGATCTCTAACCCTAGCCCTCAACATAACCCTAACCTAGGTCCAATCGTGACCCTAACCGGATCTCTAACCCTAGCCCTCAACATAACCCTAACCCTAGGTCCAATCGTGACCCTAACCGTCTCTCTAACCCTAGCCCTCAACATAACCCTAACCCTAGGTCCAATCGGAACCCTAACCGTCTCTCTAACCCTAGCCCTCAACATAACCCTAACCCTAGGTCCAATCGTAACCCTAACCGGATCTCTAACCCTAGCCCTCAACATAACCCTAACCCTAGGTCCAATCGTAACCCTAACCGGATCTCTAACCCTAGCCCTCAACATAACCCTAACCCTAGGTCCAATGGTAACCCTAACCGGATCTCTAACCCTAGCCCTCAACATAACCCTAACCCAAGGTACAATCGTGACCCCAACCGGATCTCTAACCCTAGGCCTCAACATAACCCTAACCCTAGGTCCAATCGTGACCCTAACCGTCTCTCTAACCCTAGCCGTCAACATAACCCTAACCCTAGGTCCAATCGTGACCCTAACCGGATCTCTATCCCTAGCGCTCAACATAACGCTAACCCTAGGTCCAATCGTAACCCTAACCGAATCTCTAAACGTAGTCCTCAACATAACCCTAACCCTAGGTCCAATCGTAACCCTACCCAGATCTCTAACCCTAGCCCTCAACATAACCCTAACCCTAGGTCCAATCGTAACCCTACCCGGATCTCGAACCCTAGCCCTCAACATAACCCTAACCCTAGGTCCAACCTTAACCCTAACCGGATCTCTAACCCTAGCCCTCAACATAACCCTAACCCTAGGTGCAATCGTAACCGTAAACGGATCTCTATCCCTAGACCTCAACATAACCCTAACCCTAGGTGCAATGGTAACCCTAACGGGATCTCTAACCCTAGCCCTCAACATAACCCTAACCTAGGTCCAATCGTGACCCTAACTGTCTCTCTAACCCTAGCCCACAACATAACCCTAACCCTAGGTCCAATCGGAACCCTAACCGTCTCTCTAACCCTAGCTCTCAAAATAACCCTAACCCTAGGACCAATCGTAACCCTAACCGGATCTCTAACCCTAGCCCTCAACATAACCCTAACCCTAGGTCCAATGGTAACCCTAACCGGATCTCTAACCCTAGCCCTCAACATAACCCTAACCCTAGGTCCAATCGTGACCCTAACCGGATCTCTAACCCTGCCCTCAACATAACCCTAACCCTAGGTCCAATCGTAACCCTAACCGGATCTCTAACAATAGCCCTCAACATAACCCTAACCCTAGGTCCAATCGTAACCCTAACCGGATCTCTAACCCTAGCCCTCAACATAACCCTAACCCTAGGTCCAATCGTAACCGTAACCGGATCTCTAACCCTAGCCCTCAACATAACCATAACCCTAGGTCCAATCGTAACCCTAACGGTATCTCTAACCCTGGCCCTCAACATAACCCTAACCTAGGTCCAATCGTGACGCTAACCGGATCTCTAACCCTAGCCCTCAAAATAACCCTAACCCTAGGTCCAATCGTGACCCTAACCGTCTGTCTAACCCTATCCCTCAACATAACCCTAACCCTAGGTCCAATCGGGACCCTAACCGTCTCTCTAACCCTAGCCCTCAACATAACCCTAACCCTAGGTCCAATCGTAACCCTAACAGGATCTCTAACCCTAGCCCTCAACATCACCCTAACCCTAGGTCCAATCGTAACCCTAACCGGTTCTCTAAACCTAGCCCTCAACATAACCCTAACCCTAGGTCCAATCGTGACCCTAACCGGATCTCTAACCCTGCCCTCAACATAACCCTAACCCTAGGTCCAATCGTGACCCTAACCGTCCCTCTAACCCTAGCCCTCAACATAACCCTAACCCTAAGTCCAATCGTAACCCTAACTGGATGTCTAACCCTAGCCCTCAATATAACCCTAACCCTAGGTCCAATCGTAACCCTAACCGGATCTCATACCCTAGCCCTCAATATAACCTTAACCCTAGGTCCAATCGTAACCCTAACCGGATCTCTAACCCTAGCCCTCAACATAACCCTAACCCTAGGTCCAATCGTAACCCTAACCGGATCTCTAACCCTAGCCCTCAACATAACCCTAACCCTAGGTCCAATCGTGACCCTAACCGGATATCTAACCCTAGCCGTCAACATAACCCTAACCCTAGGTGCAATCGTAACCCTACCCGGATCTCTAACCCTAGCCCTCAACATAACCCTAACCCTAGGTGCAATCGGAACCCTAACCTTCTCTCTAACCCTAGCCCTCAACATAACCCTAACCCTAGGTCCAATCGTAACCCTAACCGGATCTCTAACCCTAGCCCTCAACATAACCCTAACCCTAGGTCCAATCGTAACCCTAACCGGATCTCTAAACCTAGCCCTCAACATAACCCTAACCCTAGGTCCAATCGTAACCGTAACCGGATCTCTAACCCTAGCCCTCAACATAACCCTAACCCTAGGTCCAATCGTAACCCTACCCGGATCTCGAACCCTTACCCTCAACATAACCCTAACACTAGGTCCAATCTTAACCCTAACCGGATCTCTAACCCTACCCCTCAACATAACCCTAACCCTAGGTGCAATCGTAACCGTAACCAGATCTCTAACCCTAGCCCTCAACATAACCCTAACCCTAGGTCCAATGGTAACCCTAACGGGATCTCTAACCCTAGCCCTCAACATAACCCTAACCTAGGTCCAATCGTGACCCTAACCGGATCTCTAACCCTAGCCCTCAACATAACCCTAACCCTAGGTCCAATCGTGACCCTAACCGTCTCTCTAACCCTAGCCCTCAACATAACCCTAACCCTAGGTCCAATCGGAACCCTAACCGGATCTCTAACCCTAGCCCTCAACATAACCCTAACCCTAGGTCCAATCGTAACCCTAACCGGATCTCTAACCCTAGCCCTCAACATAACCCTAACCCTAGGTCCAATGGTAACCCTAACCGGATCTCTAACCCTAGCCCTCAACATAACCCTAACCCAAGGTACAATCGTGACCCTAACCGGATCTCTAACCCTAGCCCTCAACATAACCCTAACCCTAGGTCCAATCGTGACCCTAACCGTCTCTCTAACCCTAGCCGTCAACATAACCCTAACCCTAGGTCCAATCGTGACCCTAACCGGATCTCTATCCCTAGCGCTCAACATAACGCTAACCCTAGGTCCAATCGTAACCCTAACCGAATCTCTAAACCTAGTCCTCAACATAACGCTAACTCTAGGTGCAATCGTAACCCTAACCGGATCTCTAATCCTAGCCCGCAACATAACCCTAACCCAAGGTCCAATCGTAACACTAACCGGATCTCTAAACCTAGCCGTCAACATAACCCTAACCCTAGGTCCAAACGTGACCTTAACCGGATCTCTAACCCTAGCCCTCAACATAACCCTAACCCAAGGTACAATCGTGACCCTAACCGGATCTCTAACCCTAGCCCTCAACATAACCCTAACCCTAGGTCCAATCGTAACCCTACCCGGATCTCTAACCCTAGCCCTCAACATAACCCTAACCCTAGGTCCAATCGTAACCCTAACCGGATCTCTAACCCTAGCCCTCAACAGAACCCTAACCCTAGGTCCAATCGTGACCCTAACCGTATCTCTAACCCTAGCCCTCAACATAACCCTAACCCTAGGTCCAATCGTGACCCTAACTGGATCTCTAACCCTAGCCCTCAACATAACCCTAACCCTAGTTCCAATCGTAACTGTAACCGGATCTCTAACCCTAGCCCTCAACATAACCCTAACCCTAGGTCCAATCGTAACTGTAACCGGATCTCTAACCCTAGCCCTCAACATAACCCTAACCCTAGGTCCAATCGTAACCCTACCCAGATCTCTAACCCTAGCCCTCAACATAACCCTAATCCTAGGTCCAATCGTAACCGTAACCGGATCTCTAACCCTAGCCCTCAACATAACCCTAACCCTAGGTCCAATGGTAACCCTAACCGGATCTCTAACCCTAGCCCTCAACATAACCCTAACCCAAGGTACAATCGTGACCCCAACCGGATCTCTAACCCTAGGCCTCAACATAACCCTAACCCTAGGTCCAATCGTGACCCTAACCGTCTCTCTAACCCTAGCCGTCAACATAACCCTAACCCTAGGTCCAATCGTGACCCTAACCGGATCTCTATCCCTAGCGCTCAACATAACGCTAACCCTAGGTCCAATCGTAACCCTAACCGAATCTCTAAACGTAGTCCTCAACATAACCCTAACCCTAGGTCCAATCGTAACCCTACCCAGATCTCTAACCCTAGCCCTCAACATAACCCTAACCCTAGGTCCAATCGTAACCCTACCCGGATCTCGAACCCTAGCCCTCAACATAACCCTAACCCTAGGTCCAACCTTAACCCTAACCGGATCTCTAACCCTAGCCCTCAACATAACCCTAACCCTAGGTGCAATCGTAACCGTAAACGGATCTCTATCCCTAGACCTCAACATAACCCTAACCCTAGGTGCAATGGTAACCCTAACGGGATCTCTAACCCTAGCCCTCAACATAACCCTAACCTAGGTCCAATCGTGACCCTAACTGTCTCTCTAACCCTAGCCCACAACATAACCCTAACCCTAGGTCCAATCGGAACCCTAACCGTCTCTCTAACCCTAGCTCTCAAAATAACCCTAACCCTAGGACCAATCGTAACCCTAACCGGATCTCTAACCCTAGCCCTCAACATAACCCTAACCCTAGGTCCAATGGTAACCCTAACCGGATCTCTAACCCTAGCCCTCAACATAACCCTAACCCTAGGTCCAATCGTGACCCTAACCGGATCTCTAACCCTGCCCTCAACATAACCCTAACCCTAGGTCCAATCGTAACCCTAACCGGATCTCTAACAATAGCCCTCAACATAACCCTAACCCTAGGTCCAATCGTAACCCTAACCGGATCTCTAACCCTAGCCCTCAACATAACCCTAACCCTAGGTCCAATCGTAACCGTAACCGGATCTCTAACCCTAGCCCTCAACATAACCATAACCCTAGGTCCAATCGTAACCCTAACGGTATCTCTAACCCTGGCCCTCAACATAACCCTAACCTAGGTCCAATCGTGACGCTAACCGGATCTCTAACCCTAGCCCTCAAAATAACCCTAACCCTAGGTCCAATCGTGACCCTAACCGTCTGTCTAACCCTATCCCTCAACATAACCCTAACCCTAGGTCCAATCGGGACCCTAACCGTCTCTCTAACCCTAGCCCTCAACATAACCCTAACCCTAGGTCCAATCGTAACCCTAACAGGATCTCTAACCCTAGCCCTCAACATCACCCTAACCCTAGGTCCAATCGTAACCCTAACCGGTTCTCTAAACCTAGCCCTCAACATAACCCTAACCCTAGGTCCAATCGTGACCCTAACCGGATCTCTAACCCTGCCCTCAACATAACCCTAACCCTAGGTCCAATCGTGACCCTAACCGTCCCTCTAACCCTAGCCCTCAACATAACCCTAACCCTAAGTCCAATCGTAACCCTAACTGGATGTCTAACCCTAGCCCTCAATATAACCCTAACCCTAGGTCCAATCGTAACCCTAACCGGATCTCATACCCTAGCCCTCAATATAACCTTAACCCTAGGTCCAATCGTAACCCTAACCGGATCTCTAACCCTAGCCCTCAACATAACCCTAACCCTAGGTCCAATCGTAACCCTAACCGGATCTCTAACCCTAGCCCTCAACATAACCCTAACCCTAGGTCCAATCGTGACCCTAACCGGATATCTAACCCTAGCCGTCAACATAACCCTAACCCTAGGTGCAATCGTAACCCTACCCGGATCTCTAACCCTAGCCCTCAACATAACCCTAACCCTAGGTGCAATCGGAACCCTAACCTTCTCTCTAACCCTAGCCCTCAACATAACCCTAACCCTAGGTCCAATCGTAACCCTAACCGGATCTCTAACCCTAGCCCTCAACATAACCCTAACCCTAGGTCCAATCGTAACCCTAACCGGATCTCTAAACCTAGCCCTCAACATAACCCTAACCCTAGGTCCAATCGTAACCGTAACCGGATCTCTAACCCTAGCCCTCAACATAACCCTAACCCTAGGTCCAATCGTAACCCTACCCGGATCTCGAACCCTTACCCTCAACATAACCCTAACACTAGGTCCAATCTTAACCCTAACCGGATCTCTAACCCTACCCCTCAACATAACCCTAACCCTAGGTGCAATCGTAACCGTAACCAGATCTCTAACCCTAGCCCTCAACATAACCCTAACCCTAGGTCCAATGGTAACCCTAACGGGATCTCTAACCCTAGCCCTCAACATAACCCTAACCTAGGTCCAATCGTGACCCTAACCGGATCTCTAACCCTAGCCCTCAACATAACCCTAACCCTAGGTCCAATCGTGACCCTAACCGTCTCTCTAACCCTAGCCCTCAACATAACCCTAACCCTAGGTCCAATCGGAACCCTAACCGGATCTCTAACCCTAGCCCTCAACATAACCCTAACCCTAGGTCCAATCGTAACCCTAACCGGATCTCTAACCCTAGCCCTCAACATAACCCTAACCCTAGGTCCAATGGTAACCCTAACCGGATCTCTAACCCTAGCCCTCAACATAACCCTAACCCAAGGTACAATCGTGACCCTAACCGGATCTCTAACCCTAGCCCTCAACATAACCCTAACCCTAGGTCCAATCGTGACCCTAACCGTCTCTCTAACCCTAGCCGTCAACATAACCCTAACCCTAGGTCCAATCGTGACCCTAACCGGATCTCTATCCCTAGCGCTCAACATAACGCTAACCCTAGGTCCAATCGTAACCCTAACCGAATCTCTAAACCTAGTCCTCAACATAACGCTAACTCTAGGTGCAATCGTAACCCTAACCGGATCTCTAATCCTAGCCCGCAACATAACCCTAACCCAAGGTCCAATCGTAACACTAACCGGATCTCTAAACCTAGCCGTCAACATAACCCTAACCCTAGGTCCAAACGTGACCTTAACCGGATCTCTAACCCTAGCCCTCAACATAACCCTAACCCAAGGTACAATCGTGACCCTAACCGGATCTCTAACCCTAGCCCTCAACATAACCCTAACCCTAGGTCCAATCGTAACCCTACCCGGATCTCTAACCCTAGCCCTCAACATAACCCTAACCCTAGGTCCAATCGTAACCCTAACCGGATCTCTAACCCTAGCCCTCAACAGAACCCTAACCCTAGGTCCAATCGTGACCCTAACCGTATCTCTAACCCTAGCCCTCAACATAACCCTAACCCTAGGTCCAATCGTGACCCTAACTGGATCTCTAACCCTAGCCCTCAACATAACCCTAACCCTAGTTCCAATCGTAACTGTAACCGGATCTCTAACCCTAGCCCTCAACATAACCCTAACCCTAGGTCCAATCGTAACTGTAACCGGATCTCTAACCCTAGCCCTCAACATAACCCTAACCCTAGGTCCAATCGTAACCCTACCCAGATCTCTAACCCTAGCCCTCAACATAACCCTAATCCTAGGTCCAATCGTAACCGTAACCGGATCTCTAACCCTAGCCCTCAACATAACCCTAACCCTAGGTCCAATCGTAACCCTACCCGGATCTCGAACCCTAGCCCTCAACATAACCCTAACCCTAGGTCCAACCTTAACCCTAACCGGATCTCTAACCCTAGCCCTCAACATAACCCTAACCGTAGGTGCAATCGTAACCGTAAACGGATCTCTAACCCTAGACCTCAACATAACCCTAACCCTAGGTGCAATGGTAACCCTAACGGGATCTCTAACCCTAGCCCTCAACATAACCCTAATCTAGGTCCAATCGTGACCCTAACTGTCTCTCTAACCCTAGCCCACAACATAACCCTAACCCTAGGTCCAATCGGAACACTAACCGTCTCTCTAACCCTAGCCCTCAACATAACCCTAACCTTAGGACCAATCGTAACCCTAACCGGATCTCTAACCCTAGCCCTCAACATAACCCTAGCCCTAGGTCCAATGGTAACCCTAACCGGATCTCTAACCCTAGCCCTCAACATAACCCTAACCCTAGGTCCAATCGTGACCCTAACTGTCTCTCTAACCCCAGCCCTCAACATAACCCTAACCCTAGGTCCAATCGGAACCCTAACCGTCTCTCTAACCCTAGCCCTCAACATAACCCTAACCCTAGGTCCAATCGTAACCCTAACCGGATCTCTAACCCTAGCCCTCAACATAACCCTAACCCTAGGTCCAATCGTAACCCTAACCGGATCTCTAACCCTAGCCCTCAACATAACCCTAACCCTAGGTCCAATCGTGACCCTACCTGGATCTCTAACCCTGCCCTCAACATAACCCTAACCCTAGTTCCAATCGTAACCCTAACCGTCTCTCTAACCCTGGCCCTCAACATAACCCTAACCCTAGGTCCAATCGTGACCCTAACCGGATCTCTAACCCTAGCCCTCAACATAACCCTAACCCTAGGTCCAATCGTAACCCTAACCGGATCTCTAACCCTAGCCCTCAACATAACCCTAACCCTAGGTCCAATCGTAACCCTAACCGGATCTCTAACCCTAGCCCTCAACATAACCCTAACCCTAGGTCCAATCGTGACCCTAACCGGATATCTAACCCTAGCCGTCAACATAACCCTAACCCTAGGTGCAATCGTAACCCTACCCGGATCTCTAACCCTAGCCCTCAACATAACCCTAACCCTAGGTGCAATCGGAACCCTAACCGTCTCTCTAACCGTAGCCCTCAACATAACCCTAACCCTAGGTCCAATCGTAACCCTAACCGGATCTCTAACCCTAGCCCTCAACATAACCCTAACCCTAGGTCCAAACGGAACCCTAACCGGATCTCTAACCCTAGCCCTCAACATAACCCTAACCCTAGGTCCAATCGTAACCCTAACCGGATCTCTAAACCTAGCCCTCAACATAACCATAACCCTAGGTCCAATCGTAACCGTAACCGGATCTCTAACCCTAGCCCTCAACATAACCCTAACCCTAGGTCCAATCGTAACCCTACCCGGATCTCGAACCCTTACCCTCAACATAACCCTAACACTAGGTCCAATCTTAACCCTAACCGGATCTCTAACCCTACCCCTCAACATAACCCTAACCCTAGGTGCAATCGTAACCGTAACCAGATCTCTAACCCTAGCCCTCAACATAACCCTAACCCTAGGTCCAATCGTAACTGTAACCGGATCTCTAACCCTAGCCCTCAACATAACCCTAACCCTAGGTCCAATCGTAACCCTACCCAGATCTCTAACCCTAGCCCTCAACATAACCCTAACCCTAGGTCCAATCGTAACCCTACCCAGATCTCTAACCCTAGCCCTCAACATAACCCTAATCCTAGGTCCAATCGTAACCGTAACCGGATCTCTAACCCTAGCCCTCAACATAACCCTAACCCTAGGTCCAATCGTAACCCTACCCGGATCTCGAACACTAGCCCTCAACATAACCCTAACCCTAGGTCCAACCTTAACCCTAACCGGATCTCTAACCCTAGCCCTCAACATAACCCTAACCGTAGGTGCAATCGTAACCGTAAACGGATCTCTAACCCTAGACCTCAACATAACCCTAACCCTAGGTGCAATGGTAACCCTAACGGGATCTCTAACCCTAGCCCTCAACATAACCCTAACCTAGGTCCAATCGTGACCCTAACTGTCTCTCTAACCCTAGCCCACAACATAACCCTAACCCTAGGTCCAATCGGAACACTAACCGCCTCTCTAACCCTAGCCCTCAACATAACCCTAACCTTAGGACCAATCGTAACCCTAACCGGATCTCTAACCCTAGCCCTCAACATAACCCTAGCCCTAGGTCCAATGGTAACCCTAACCGGGTCTCTAACCCTAGCCCTCAACATAACCCTAACCCTAGGTCCAATCGTGACCCTAACTGTCTCTCTAACCCCAGCCCTCAACATAACCCTAACCCTAGGTCCAATCGGAACCCTAACCGTCTCTCTAACCCTAGCCCTCAACATAACCCTAACCCTAGGTCCAATCGTAACCCTAACGGGATCTCTAACCCTGGCCCTCAACATAACCCTAACCTAGGTCCAATCGTGACGCTAACCGGATCTCTAACCCTAGCCCTCAAAATAACCCTAACCCTAGGTCCAATCGTGACCCTAACCGTCTGTCTAACCCTATCCCTCAACATAACCCTAACCCTAGGTCCAATCGGGACCCTAACCGTCTCTCTAACCCTAGCCCTCAACATAACCCTAACCCTAGGTCCAATCGTAACCCTAACAGGATCTCTAACCCTAGCCCTCAACATCACCCTAACCCTAGGTCCAATCGTAACCCTAACCGGTTCTCTAAACCTAGCCCTCAACATAACCCTAACCCTAGGTCCAATCGTGACCCTAACCGGATCTCTAACCCTGCCCTCAACATAACCCTAACCCTAGGTCCAATCGTGACCCTAACCGTCCCTCTAACCCTAGCCCTCAACATAACCCTAACCCTAAGTCCAATCGTAACCCTAACTGGATGTCTAACCCTAGCCCTCAATATAACCCTAACCCTAGGTCCAATCGTAACCCTAACCGGATCTCATACCCTAGCCCTCAATATAACCTTAACCCTAGGTCCAATCGTAACCCTAACCGGATCTCTAACCCTAGCCCTCAACATAACCCTAACCCTAGGTCCAATCGTAACCCTAACCGGATCTCTAACCCTAGCCCTCAACATAACCCTAACCCTAGGTCCAATCGTGACCCTAACCGGATATCTAACCCTAGCCGTCAACATAACCCTAACCCTAGGTGCAATCGTAACCCTACCCGGATCTCTAACCCTAGCCCTCAACATAACCCTAACCCTAGGTGCAATCGGAACCCTAACCGTCTCTCTAACCCTAGCCCTCAACATAACCCTAACCCTAGGTCCAATCGTAACCCTAACCGGATCTCTAACCCTAGCCCTCAACATAACCCTAACCCTAGGTCCAATCGTAACCCTAACCGGATCTCTAAACCTAGCCCTCAACATAACCCTAACCCTAGGTCCAATCGTAACCGTAACCGGATCTCTAACCCTAGCCCTCAACATAACCCTAACCCTAGGTCCAATCGTAACCCTACCCGGATCTCGAACCCTTACCCTCAACATAACCCTAACACTAGGTCCAATCTTAACCCTAACCGGATCTCTAACCCTACCCCTCAACATAACCCTAACCCTAGGTGCAATCGTAACCGTAACCAGATCTCTAACCCTAGCCCTCAACATAACCCTAACCCTAGGTCCAATGGTAACCCTAACGGGATCTCTAACCCTAGCCCTCAACATAACCCTAACCTAGGTCCAATCGTGACCCTAACCGGATCTCTAACCCTAGCCCTCAACATAACCCTAACCCTAGGTCCAATCGTGACCCTAACCGTCTCTCTAACCCTAGCCCTCAACATAACCCTAACCCTAGGTCCAATCGGAACCCTAACCGTCTCTCTAACCCTAGCCCTCAACATAACCCTAACCCTAGGTCCAATCGTAACCCTAACCGGATCTCTAACCCTAGCCCTCAACATAACCCTAACCCTAGGTCCAATCGTAACCCTAACCGGATCTCTAACCCTAGCCCTCAACATAACCCTAACCCTAGGTCCAATGGTAACCCTAACCGGATCTCTAACCCTAGCCCTCAACATAACCCTAACCCAAGGTACAATCGTGACCCCAACCGGATCTCTAACCCTAGGCCTCAACATAACCCTAACCCTAGGTCCAATCGTGACCCTAACCGTCTCTCTAACCCTAGCCGTCAACATAACCCTAACCCTAGGTCCAATCGTGACCCTAACCGGATCTCTATCCCTAGCGCTCAACATAACGCTAACCCTAGGTCCAATCGTAACCCTAACCGAATCTCTAAACGTAGTCCTCAACATAACCCTAACCCTAGGTCCAATCGTAACCCTACCCAGATCTCTAACCCTAGCCCTCAACATAACCCTAACCCTAGGTCCAATCGTAACCCTACCCGGATCTCGAACCCTAGCCCTCAACATAACCCTAACCCTAGGTCCAACCTTAACCCTAACCGGATCTCTAACCCTAGCCCTCAACATAACCCTAACCCTAGGTGCAATCGTAACCGTAAACGGATCTCTATCCCTAGACCTCAACATAACCCTAACCCTAGGTGCAATGGTAACCCTAACGGGATCTCTAACCCTAGCCCTCAACATAACCCTAACCTAGGTCCAATCGTGACCCTAACTGTCTCTCTAACCCTAGCCCACAACATAACCCTAACCCTAGGTCCAATCGGAACCCTAACCGTCTCTCTAACCCTAGCCCTCAAAATAACCCTAACCCTAGGACCAATCGTAACCCTAACCGGATCTCTAACCCTAGCCCTCAACATAACCCTAACCCTAGGTCCAATGGTAACCCTAACCGGATCTCTAACCCTAGCCCTCAACATAACCCTAACCCTAGGTCCAATCGTGACCCTAACCGGATCTCTAACCCTGCCCTCAACATAACCCTAACCCTAGGTCCAATCGTAACCCTAACCGGATCTCTAACAATAGCCCTCAACATAACCCTAACCCTAGGTCCAATCGTAACCCTAACCGGATCTCTAACCCTAGCCCTCAACATAACCCTAACCCTAGGTCCAATCGTAACCGTAACCGGATCTCTAACCCTAGCCCTCAACATAACCATAACCCTAGGTCCAATCGTAACCCTAACGGTATCTCTAACCCTGGCCCTCAACATAACCCTAACCTAGGTCCAATCGTGACGCTAACCGGATCTCTAACCCTAGCCCTCAAAATAACCCTAACCCTAGGTCCAATCGTGACCCTAACCGTCTGTCTAACCCTATCCCTCAACATAACCCTAACCCTAGGTCCAATCGGGACCCTAACCGTCTCTCTAACCCTAGCCCTCAACATAACCCTAACCCTAGGTCCAATCGTAACCCTAACAGGATCTCTAACCCTAGCCCTCAACATCACCCTAACCCTAGGTCCAATCGTAACCCTAACCGGTTCTCTAAACCTAGCCCTCAACATAACCCTAACCCTAGGTCCAATCGTGACCCTAACCGGATCTCTAACCCTGCCCTCAACATAACCCTAACCCTAGGTCCAATCGTGACCCTAACCGTCCCTCTAACCCTAGCCCTCAACATAACCCTAACCCTAAGTCCAATCGTAACCCTAACTGGATGTCTAACCCTAGCCCTCAATATAACCCTAACCCTAGGTCCAATCGTAACCCTAACCGGATCTCATACCCTAGCCCTCAATATAACCTTAACCCTAGGTCCAATCATAACCCTAACCGGATCTCTAACCCTAGCCCTCAACATAACCCTAACCCTAGGTCCAATCGTAACCCTAACCGGATCTCTAACCCTAGCCCTCAACATAACCCTAACCCTAGGTCCAATCGTGACCCTAACCGGATATCTAACCCTAGCCGTCAACATAACCCTAACCCTAGGTGCAATCGTAACCCTACCCGGATCTCTAACCCTAGCCCTCAACATAACCCTAACCCTAGGTGCAATCGGAACCCTAACCGTCTCTCTAACCCTAGCCCTCAACATAACCCTAACCCTAGGTCCAATCGTAACCCTAACCGGATCTCTAACCCTAGCCCTCAACATAACCCTAACCCTAGGTCCAATCGTAACCCTAACCGGATCTCTAAACCTAGCCCTCAACATAACCCTAACCCTAGGTCCAATCGTAACCGTAACCGGATCTCTAACCCTAGCCCTCAACATAACCCTAACCCTAGGTCCAATCGTAACCCTACCCGGATCTCGAACCCTTACCCTCAACATAACCCTAACACTAGGTCCAATCTTAACCCTAACCGGATCTCTAACCCTACCCCTCAACATAACCCTAACCCTAGGTGCAATCGTAACCGTAACCAGATCTCTAACCCTAGCCCTCAACATAACCCTAACCCTAGGTCCAATGGTAACCCTAACGGGATCTCTAACCCTAGCCCTCAACATAACCCTAACCTAGGTCCAATCGTGACCCTAACCGGATCTCTAACCCTAGCCCTCAACATAACCCTAACCCTAGGTCCAATCGTGACCCTAACCGTCTCTCTAACCCTAGCCCTCAACATAACCCTAACCCTAGGTCCAATCGGAACCCTAACCGGATCTCTAACCCTAGCCCTCAACATAACCCTAACCCTAGGTCCAATCGTAACCCTAACCGGATCTGTAACCCTAGCCCTCAACATAACCCTAACCCTAGGTCCAATGGTAACCCTAACCGGATCTCTAACCCTAGCCCTCAACATAACCCTAACCCAAGGTACAATCGTGACCCTAACCGGATCTCTAACCCTAGCCCTCAACATAACCCTAACCCTAGGTCCAATCGTGACCCTAAACGTCTCTCTAACCCTAGCCGTCAACATAACCCTAACCCTAGGTCCAATCGTGACCCTAACCGGATCTCTATCCCTAGCGCTCAACATAACGCTAACCCTAGGTCCAATCGTAACCCTAACCGAATCTCTAAACCTAGTCCTCAACATAACGCTAACTCTAGGTGCAATCGTAACCCTAACCGGATCTCTAACCCTAGCCCGCAACATAACCCTAACCCAAGGTCCAATCGTAACACTAACCGGATCTCTAAACCTAGCCGTCAACATAACCCTAACCCTAGGTCCAAACGTGACCTTAACCGGATCTCTAACCCTAGCCCTCAACATAACCCTAACCCAAGGTACAATCGTGACCCTAACCGGATCTCTAACCCTAGCCCTCAACATAACCCTAACCCTAGGTCCAATCGTAACCCTACCCGGATCTCTAACCCTAGCCCTCAACATAACCCTAACCCTAGGTCCAATCGTAACCCTAACCGGATCTCTAACCCTAGCCCTCAACAGAACCCTAACCCTAGGTCCAATCGTGACCCTAACCGTATCTCTAACCCTAGCCCTCAACATAACCCTAACCCTAGGTCCAATCGTGACCCTAACTGGATCTCTAACCCTAGCCCTCAACATAACCCTAACCCTAGTTCCAATCGTAACTGTAACCGGATCTCTAACCCTAGCCCTCAACATAACCCTAACCCTAGGTCCAATCGTAACTGTAACCGGATCTCTAACCCTAGCCCTCAACATAACCCTAACCCTAGGTCCAATCGTAACCCTACCCAGATCTCTAACCCTAGCCCTCAACATAACCCTAATCCTAGGTCCAATCGTAACCGTAACCGGATCTCTAACCCTAGCCCTCAACATAACCCTAACCCTAGGTCCAATCGTAACCCTACCTGGATCTCGAACCCTAGCCCTCAACATAACCCTAACCCTAGGTCCAACCTTAACCCTAACCGGATCTCTAACCCTAGCCCTCAACATAACCCTAACCGTAGGTGCAATCGTAACCGTAAACGGATCTCTAACCCTAGACCTCAACATAACCCTAACCCTAGGTGCAATGGTAACCCTAACGGGATCTCTAACCCTAGCCCTCAACATAACCCTAACCTAGGTCCAATCGTGACCCTAACTGTCTCTCTAACCCTAGCCCACAACATAACCCTAACCCTAGGTCCAATCGGAACACTAACCGTCTCTCTAACCCTAGCCCTCAACATAACCCTAACCTTAGGACCAATCGTAACCCTAACCGGATCTCTAACCCTAGCCCTCAACATAACCCTAGCCCTAGGTCCAATGGTAACCCTAACCGGATCTCTAACCCTAGCCCTCAACATAACCCTAACCCTAGGTCCAATCGTGACCCTAACTGTCTCTCTAACCCCAGCCCTCAACATAACCCTAACCCTAGGTCCAATCGGAACCCTAACCGTCTCTCTAACCCTAGCCCTCAACATAACCCTAACCCTAGGTCCAATCGTAACCCTAACCGGATCTCTAACCCTAGCCCTCAACATAACCCTAACCCTAGGTCCAATCGTAACCCTAACCGGATCTCTAACCCTAGCCCTCAACATAACCCTAACCCTAGGTCCAATCGTGACCCTACCTGGATCTCTAACCCTGCCCTCAACATAACCCTAACCCTAGTTCCAATCGTAACCCTAACCGTCTCTCTAACCCTGGCCCTCAACATAACCCTAACCCTAGGTCCAATCGTGACCCTAACCGGATCTCTAACCCTAGCCCTCAACATAACCCTAACCCTAGGTCCAATCGTAACCCTAACCGGATCTCTAACCCTAGCCCTCAACATAACCCTAACCCTAGGTCCAATCGTAACCCTAACCGGATCTCTAACCCTAGCCCTCAACATAACCCTAACCCTAGGTGCAATCGTGACCCTAACCGGATATCTAACCCTAGCCGTCAACATAACCCTAACCCTAGGTGCAATCGTAACCCTACCCGGATCTCTAACCCTAGCCCTCAACATAACCCTAACCCTAGGTGCAATCGGAACCCTAACCGTCTCTCTAACCCTAGCCCTCAACATAACCCTAACCCTAGGTCCAATCGTAACCCTAACCGGATCTCTAACCCTAGCCCTCAACATAACCCTAACCCTAGGTCCAAACGGAACCCTAACCGGATCTCTAACCCTAGCCCTCAACATAACCCTAACCCTAGGTCCAATCGTAACCCTAACCGGATCTCTAAACCTAGCCCTCAACATAACCCTAACCCTAGGTCCAATCGTAACCGTAACCGGATCTCTAACCCTAGCCCTCAACATAACCCTAACCCTAGGTCCAATCGTAACCCTACCCGGATTTCGAACCCTTACCCTCAACATAACCCTAACACTAGGTCCAATCTTAACCCTAACCGGATCTCTAACCCTACCCCTCAACATAACCCTAACCCTAGGTGCAATCGTAACCGTAACCAGATCTCTAACCCTAGCCCTCAACATAACCCTAACCCTAGGTCCAATGGTAACCCTAACGGGATCTCTAACCCTAGCCCTCAACATAACCCTAACCTAGGTCCAATCGTGACCCTAACCGGATCTCTAACCCTAGCCCTCAACATAACCCTAACCCTAGGTCCAATCGTGACCCTAACCGTCTCTCTAACCCTAGCCCTCAACATAACCCTAACCCTAGGTCCAATCGGAACCCTAACCGTCTCTCTAACCCTAGCCCTCAACATAACCCTAACCCTAGGTCCAATCGTAACCCTAACCGGATCTCTACCTTAGCCCTCAACATAACCCTAACCCTAGGTCCAATCGTAACCCTAACCGGATCTCTAACCCTAGCCCTCAACATAACCCTAACCCTAGGTCCAATGGTAACCCTAACCGGATCTCTAACCCTAGCCCTCAACATAACCCTAACCCAAGGTACAATCGTGACCCTAACCGGATCTCTAACCCTAGCCCTCAACATAACCCTAACCCTAGGTCCAATCGTAACCCTACCCGGATCTCTAACCCTAGCCCTCAACATAACCCTAACCCTAGGTCCAATCGTAACCCTAACCGGATCTCTAACCCTAGCTCTCAACAGAACCCTAACCCTAGGTCCAATCGTGACCCTAACCGTATCTCTAACCCTAGCCCTCAACATAACCCTAACCCTAGGTCCAATCGTGACCCTAACTGGATCTCTAACCCTAGCCCTCAACATAACCCTAACCCTAGTTCCAATCGTAACTGTAACCGGATCTCTAACCCTAGCCCTCAACATAACCCTAACCCTAGGTCCAATCGTAACTGTAACCGGATCTCTAACCCTAGCCCTCAACATAACCCTAACCCTAGGTCCAATCGTAACCCTACCCAGATCTCTAACCCTAGCCCTCAACATAACCCTAACCCTAGGTCCAATCATAACCCTACCCGGATCTCGAACCCTAGCCCTCAACATAACCCTAACCCTAGGTCCAACCTTAACCCTAACCGGATCTCTAACCCTAGCCCTCAACATAACCCTAACCCTAGGTGCAATCGTAACCGTAAACGGATCTCTAACCCTAGACCTCAACATAACCCTAACCCTAGGTGCAATGGTAACCCTAACGGGATCTCTAACCCTAGCCCTCAACATAACCCTAACCTAGGTCCAATCGTGACCCTAACTGTCTCTCTAACCCTAGCCCACAACATAACCCTAACCCTAGGTCCAATCGTAACCCTACCCGGATTTCGAACCCTTACCCTCAACATAACCCTAACACTAGGTCCAATCTTAACCCTAACCGGATCTCTAACCCTACCCCTCAACATAACCCTAACCCTAGGTGCAATCGTAACCGAAACCAGATCTCTAACCCTAGCCCTCAACATAACCCTAACCCTAGGTCCAATGGTAACCCTAACGGGATCTCTAACCCTAGCCCTCAACATAACCCTAACCTAGGTCCAATCGTGACCCTAACCGGATCTCTAACCCTAGCCCTCAACATAACCCTAACCCTAGGTCCAATCGTGACCCTAACCGTCTCTCTAACCCTAGCCCTCAACATAACCCTAACCCTAGGTCCAATCGGAACCCTAACCGTCTCTCTAACCCTAGCCCTCAACATAACCCTAACCCTAGGTCCAATCGTAACCCTAACCGGATCTCTACCTTAGCCCTCAACATAACCCTAACCCTAGGTCCAATCGTAACCCTAACCGGATCTCTAACCCTAGCCCTCAACATAACCCTAACCCTAGGTCCAATGGTAACCCTAACCGGATCTCTAACCCTAGCCCTCAACATAACCCTAACCCAAGGTACAATCGTGACCCTAACCGGATCTCTAACCCTAGCCCTCAACATAACCCTAACCCTAGGTCCAATCGTGACCCTAACCGTCTCTCTAACCCTAGCCGTCAACATAACCCTAACCCTAGGTCCAATCGTGACCCTAACCGGATCTCTATCCCTAGCGCTCAACATAACGCTAACCCTAGGTCCAATCGTAACCCTAACCGAATCTCTAAACCTAGTCCTCAACATAACGCTAACCCTAGGTGCAATCGTAACCCTAAGCGGATCTCTAACCCTAGCCCGCAACATAACCCTAACCCAAGGTGCAATCGTGACCCTAACCGGATCTCTAACCCTAGCCCTCAACATCACCCTAACCCTAGGTCCAATCGTAACACTAACCGGATCTCTAAACCTAGCCGTCAACATAACCCTAACCCTAGGTCCAAACGTGACCTTAACCGGATCTCTAACCCTAGCCCTCAACATAACCCTAACCCAAGGTACAATCGTGACCCTAACCGGATCTCTAACCCTAGCCCTCAACATAACCCTAACCCTAGGTCCAATCGTAACCCTACCCGGATCTCTAACCCTAGCCCTCAACATAACCCTAACCCTAGGTCCAATCGTAACCCTAACCGGATCTCTAACCCTAGCTCTCAACAGAACCCTAACCCTAGGTCCAATCGTGACCCTAACCGTATCTCTAACCCTAGCCCTCAACATAACCCTAACCCTAGGTCCAATCGTGACCCTAACTGGATCTCTAACCCTAGCCCTCAACATAACCCTAACCCTAGTTCCAATCGTAACTGTAACCGGATCTCTAACCCTAGCCCTCAACATAACCCTAACCCTAGGTCCAATCGTAACTGTAACCGGATCTCTAACCCTAGCCCTCAACATAACCCTAACCCTAGGTCCAATCGTAACCCTACCCAGATCTCTAACCCTAGCCCTCAACATAACCCTAACCCTAGGTCCAATCATAACCCTACCCGGATCTCGAACCCTAGCCCTCAACATAACCCTAACCCTAGGTCCAACCTTAACCCTAACCGGATCTCTAACCCTAGCCCTCAACATAACCCTAACCCTAGGTGCAATCGTAACCGTAAACGGATCTCTAACCCTAGACCTCAACATAACCCTAACCCTAGGTGCAATGGTAACCCTAACGGGATCTCTAACCCTAGCCCTCAACATAACCCTAACCTAGGTCCAATCGTGACCCTAACTGTCTCTCTAACCCTAGCCCACAACATAACCCTAACCCTAGGTCCAATCGGAACCCTAACCGTCTCTCTAACCCTAGCCCTCAACATAACCCTAACCCTAGGACCAATCGTAACCCTAACCGGATCTCTAACCCTAGCCCTCAACATAACCCTAACCCTAGGTCCAATGGTAACCCTAACCGGATCTCTAACCCTAGCCCTCAACATAACCCTAACCCTAGGTCCAATCGTGACCCTAACCGGATCTCTAACCCTGCCCTCAACATAACCCTAACCCTAGTTCCAATCGTAACCCTAACCGTCTCTCTAACCCTGGCCCTCAACATAACCCTAACCCTAGGTCCAATCGTGACCCTAACATGATCTCTAACCCTAGCCCTCAACATAACCCTAACCCTAGGTCCAATCGTAACCCTAACCGGATCTCTAACCCTAGCCCTCAACATAACCCTAACGCTAGGTCCAATCGTAACCCTAACCGGATCTCTAACCCTAGCCCTCAACATAACCCTAACCCTAGGTCCAATCGTAACCGTAACCGGATCTCTAACCCTAGCCCTCAACATAACCATAACCCTAGGTCCAATCGTAACCCTAACGGGATCTCTAACCCTGGCCCTCAACATAACCCTAACCTAGGTCCAATCGTGACGCTAACCGGATCTCTAACCCTAGCCCTCAAAATAACCCTACCCCTAGGTCCAATCGGGACCCTAACCGTCTCTCTAACCCTAGCCCTCAACATAACCCTAACCTTAGGTCCAATCGTAACCCTAACAGGATCTCTAACCCTAGCCCTCAACATCACCCTAACCCTAGGTCCAATCGTAACCCTAACCGGTTCTCTAAACCTAGCCCTCAACATAACCCTAACCCTAGGTCCAATCGTGACCCTAACCGGATCTCTAACCCTGCCCTCAACATAACCCTAACCCTAGGTCCAATCGTGACCCTAACCGTCCCTCTAACCCTAGCCCTCAACATAACCCTAACCCTAAGTCCAATCGTAACCCTAACTGGATGTCTAACCCTAGCCCTCAATATAACCCTAACCCTAGGTCCAATCGTAACCCTAACCGGATCTCATACCCTAGCCCTCAACATAACCTTAACCCTAGGTCCAATCGTAACCCTAACCGGATCTCTAACCCTAGCCCTCAACATAACCCTAACCCTAGGTCCAATCGTAACCCTAACCGGATCTCTAACCCTAGCCCTCAACATAACCCTAACCCTAGGTCCAATCGTGACCCTAACCGGATATCTAACCCTAGCCGTCAACATAACCCTAACCCTAGGTGCAATCGTAACCCTACCCGGATCTCTAACCCTAGCCCTCAACATAACCCTAACCCTAGATGCAATCGGAACCCTAACCGTCTCTCTAACCCTAGCCCTCAACATAACCCTAACCCTAGGTCCAATCGTAACCCTAACCGGATCTCTAACCCTAGCCCTCAACATAACCCTAACCCTAGGTCCAATCGTAACCCTAACCGGATCTCTAAACCTAGCCCTCAACATAACCCTAACCCTAGGTCCAATCGTAACCGTAACCGGATCTCTAACCCTAGCCCTCAACATAACCCTAACCCTAGGTCCAATCGTAACCCTACCCGGATCTCGAACCCTTACCCTCAACATAACCCTAACACTAGGTCCAATCTTAACCCTAACCGGATCTCTAACCCTACCCCTCAACATAACCCTAACCCTAGGTGCAATCGTAACCGTAACCAGATCTCTAACCCTAGCCCTCAACATAACCCTAACCCTAGGTCCAATGGTAACCCTAACGGGATCTCTAACCCTAGCCCTCAACATAACCCTAACCTAGGTCCAATCGTGACCCTAACCGGATCTCTAACCCTAGCCCTCAACATAACCCTAACCCTAGGTCCAATCGTGACCCTAACCGTCTCTCTAACCCTAGCCCTCAACATAACCCTAACCCTAGGTCCAATCGGAACCCTAACCGTCTCTCTAACCCTAGCCCTCAACATAACCCTAACCCTAGGTCCAATCGTAACCCTAACCGGATCTCTAACCCTAGCCCTCAACATAACCCTAACCCTAGGTCCAATCGTAACCCTAACCGGATCTCTAACCCTAGCCCTCAACATAACCCTAACCCTAGGTCCAATGGTAACCCTAACCGGATCTCTAACCCTAGCCCTCAACATAACCCTAACCCAAGGTACAATCGTGACCCTAACCGGATCTCTAACCCTAGCCCTCAACATAACCCTAACCCTAGGTCCAATCGTGACCCTAACCGTCTCTCTAACCCTAGCCGTCAACATAACCCTAACCCTAGGTCCAATCGTGACCCTAACCGGATCTCTATCCCTAGTGCTCAACATAACGCTAACCCTAGGTCCAATCGTAACCCTAACCGAATCTCTAAACCTAGTCCTCAACATAACGCTAACTCTAGGTGCAATCGTAACCCTAACCGGATCTCTAACCCTAGCCCGCAACATAACCCTAACCCAAGGTCCAATCGTAACACTAACCGGATCTCTAAACCTAGCCGTCAACATAACCCTAACCCTAGGTCCAAACGTGACCTTAACCGGATCTCTAACCCTAGCCCTCAACATAACCCTAACCCAAGGTACAATCGTGACCCTAACCGGATCTCTAACCCTAGCCCTCAACATAACCCTAACCCTAGGTCCAATCGTAACCCTACCCGGATCTCTAACCCTAGCCCTCAACATAACCCTAATCCTAGGTCCAATCGTAACCGTAACCAGATCTCTAACCCTAGCCCTCAACATAACCCTAACCCTAGGTCCAATCGTAACCCTACCCGGATCTCGAACCCTAGCCCTCAACATAACCCTAACCCTAGGTCCAACCTTAACCCTAACCGGATCTCTAACCCTAGCCCTCAACATAACCCTAACCGTAGGTGCAATCGTAACCGTAAACGGATCTCTAACCCTAGACCTCAACATAACCCTAACCCTAGGTGCAATGGTAACCCTAACGGGATCTCTAACCCTAGCCCTCAACATAACCCTAACCTAGGTCCAATCGTGACCCTAACTGTCTCTCTAACCCTAGCCCACAACATAACCCTAACCCTAGGTCCAATCGGAACACTAACCGTCTCTCTAACCCTAGCCCTCAACATAACCCTAACCCTAGGACCAATCGTAACCCTAACCGGATCTCTAACCCTAGCCCTCAACATAACCCTAGCCCTAGGTCCAATGGTAACCCTAACCGGATCTCTAACCCTAGCCCTCAACATAACCCTAACCCTAGGTCCAATCGTGACCCTAACCGGATCTCTAACCCTGCCCTCAACATAACCCTAACCCTAGTTCCAATCGTAACCCTAACCGTCTCTCTAACCCTGGCCCTCAACATAACCCTAACCCTAGGTCCAATCGTGACCCTAACATGATCTCTAACCCTAGCCCTCAACATAACCCTAACCCTAGGTCCAATCGTAACCCTAACCGGATCTCTAACCCTAGCCCTCATCATAACCCTAACCCTAGGTCCAATCGTAACCCTAACCGGATCTCTAACCCTAGCCCTCAACATCACCCTAACCCTAGGTCCAATCGTAACCCTAACCGGTTCTCTAAACCTAGCCCTCAACATAACCCTAACCCTAGGTCCAATCGTGACCCTAACCGGATCTCTAACCCTGCCCTCAACATAACCCTAACCCTAGGTCCAATCGTGACCCTAACCGTCCCTCTAACCCTAGCCCTCAACATAACCCTAACCCTAAGTCCAATCGTAACCCTAACTGGATGTCTAACCCTAGCCCTCAATATAACCCTAACCCTAGGTCCAATCGTAACCCTAACCGGATCTCATACCCTAGCCCTCAACATAACCTTAACCCTAGGTCCAATCGTAACCCTAACCGGATCTCTAACCCTAGCCCTCAACATAACCCTAACCCTAGGTCCAATCGTAACCCTAACCGGATCTCTAACCCTAGCCCTCAACATAACCCTAACCCTAGGTCCAATCGTGACCCTAACCGGATATCTAACCCTAGCCGTCAACATAACCCTAACCCTAGGTGCAATCGTAACCCTACCCGGATCTCTAACCCTAGCCCTCAACATAACCCTAACCCTAGGTGCAATCGGAACCCTAACCGTCTCTCTAACCCTAGCCCTCAACATAACCCTAACCCTAGGTCCAATCGTAACCCTAACCGGATCTCTAACCCTAGCCCTCAACATAACCCTAACCCTAGGTCCAATCGTAACCCTAACCGGATCTCTAAACCTAGCCCTCAACATAACCCTAACCCTAGGTCCAATCGTAACCGTAACCGGATCTCTAACCCTAGCCCTCAACATAACCCTAACCCTAGGTCCAATCGTAACCCTACCCGGATCTCGAACCCTTACCCTCAACATAACCCTAACACTAGGTCCAATCTTAACCCTAACCGGATCTCTAACCCTACCCCTCAACATAACCCTAACCCTAGGTGCAATCGTAACCGTAACCAGATCTCTAACCCTAGCCCTCAACATAACCCTAACCCTAGGTCCAATGGTAACCCTAACGGGATCTCTAACCCTAGCCCTCAACATAACCCTAACCTAGGTCCAATCGTGACCCTAACCGGATCTCTAACCCTAGCCCTCAACATAACCCTAACCCTAGGTCCAATCGTGACCCTAACCGTCTCTCTAACCCTAGCCCTCAACATAACCCTAACCCTAGGTCCAATCGGAACCCTAACCGTCTCTCTAACCCTAGCCCTCAACATAACCCTAACCCTAGGTCCAATTGTAACCCTAACCGGATCTCTAACCCTAGCCCTCAACATAACCCTAACCCTAGGTCCAATCGTAACCCTAACCGGATCTCTAACCCTAGCCCTCAACATAACCCTAACCCTAGGTCCAATGGTAACCCTAACCGGATCTCTAACCCTAGCCCTCAACATAACCCTAACCCAAGGTACAATCGTGACCCTAACCGGATCTCTAACCCTAGCCCTCAACATAACCCTAACCCTAGGTCCAATCGTGACCCTAACCGTCTCTCTAACCCTAGCCGTCAACATAACCCTAACCCTAGGTCCAATCGTGACCCTAACCGGATCTCTATCCCTAGCGCTCAACATAACGCTAACCCTAGGTCCAATCGTAACCCTAACCGAATCTCTAAACCTAGTCCTCAACATAACGCTAACTCTAGGTGCAATCGTAACCCTAACCGGATCTCTAACCCTAGCCCGCAACATAACCCTAACCCAAGGTCCAATCGTAACACTAACCGGATCTCTAAACCTAGCCGTCAACATAACCCTAACCCTAGGTCCAAACGTGACCTTAACCGGATCTCTAACCCTAGCCCTCAACATAACCCTAACCCAAGGTACAATCGTGACCCTAACCGGATCTCTAACCCTAGCCCTCAACATAACCCTAACCCTAGGTCCAATCGTAACCCTACCCGGATCTCTAACCCTAGCCCTCAACATAACCCTAACCCTAGGTCCAATCGTAACCCTAACCGGATCTCTAACCCTAGCCATCAACAGAACCCTAACCCTAGGTCCAATCGTGACCCTAACCGTATCTCTAACCCTAGCCCTCAACATAACCCTAACCCTAGGTCCAATCGTGACCCTAACTGGATCTCTAACCCTAGCCCTCAACATAACCCTAACCCTAGGTCCAATCGTAACTGTAACCGGATCTCTAACCCTAGCCCTCAACATAACCCTAACCCTAGGTCCAATCGTAACCCTACCCAGATCTCTAACCCTAGCCCTCAACATAACCCTAATCCTAGGTCCAATCGTAACCGTAACCGGATCTCTAACCCTAGCCCTCAACATAACCCTAACCCTAGGTCCAATCGTAACCCTACCCGGATCTCGAACCCTAGCCCTCAACATAACCCTAACCCTAGGTCCAACCTTAACCCTAACCGGATCTCTAACCCTAGCCCTCAACATAACCCTAACCGTAGGTGCAATCGTAACCGTAAACGGATCTCTAACCCTAGACCTCAACATAACCCTAACCCTAGGTGCAATGGTAACCCTAACGGGATCTCTAACCCTAGCCCTCAACATAACCCTAACCTAGGTCCAATCGTGACCCTAACTGTCTCTCTAACCCTAGCCCACAACATAACCCTAACCCTAGGTCCAATCGGAACACTAACCGTCTCTCTAACCCTAGCCCTCAACATAACCATAACCCTAGGACCAATCGTAACCCTAACCGGATCTCTAACCCTAGCTCTCAACATAACCCTAGCCCTAGGTCCAATGGTAACCCTAACCGGATCTCTAACCCTAGCCCTCAACATAACCCTAACCCTAGGTCCAATCGTGACCCTAACCGGATCTCTAACCCTGCCCTCAACATAAACCTAACCCTAGTTCCAATCGTAACCCTAACCGTCTCTCTAACCCTGGCCCTCAACATAACCCTAACCCTAGGTCCAATCGTGACCCTAACATGATCTCTAACCCTAGCCCTCAACATAACCCTAACCCTAGGTCCAATCGTAACCCTAACCGGATCTCTAACCCTAGCCCTCATCATAACCCTAACCCTAGGTCCAATCGTAACCCTAACCGGATCTCTAAACCTAGCCCTCAACATTACCCTAACCCTAGGTCCAATCGTAACCGTAACCGGATCTCTAACCCTAGCCCTCAACATAACCATAACCCTAGGTCCAATCGTAACCCTAACGGGATCTCTAACCCTGGCCCTCAACATAACCCTAACCTAGGTCCAATCGTGACGCTAACAGGATCTCTAACCCTAGCCCTCAACATAACCCTAACCCTAGGTCCAATCGTGACCCTAACCGTCTGTCTAACCCTATCCCTCAACATAACCCTAACCCTAGGTCCAATCGGGACCCTAACCGTCTCTCTAACCCTAGCCCTCAACATAACCCTAACCCTAGGTCCAATCGTAACCCTAACAGGATCTCTAACCCTAGCCCTCAACATCACCCTAACCCTAGGTCCAATCGTAACCCTAACCGGTTCTCTAAACCTAGCCCTCAACATAACCCTAACCCTAGGTCCAATCGTGACCCTAACCGGATCTCTAACCCTGCCCTCAACATAACCCTAATCCTAGGTCCAATCGTGACCCTAACCGTCCCTCTAACCCTAGCCCTCAACATAACCCTAACCCTAAGTCCAATCGTAACCCTAACTGGATGTCTAACCCTAGCCCTCAATATAACCCTAACCCTAGGTCCAATCGTAACCCTAACCGGATCTCATACCCTAGCCCTCAACATAACCCTAACCCTAGGTCCAATCGTAACCCTAACCGGATCTCTAACCCTAGCCCTCAACATAACCCTAACCCTAGGTCCAATCGTGATCCTAACCGGATCTCTAACCCTAGCCCTCAACATAACCCTAACCCTAGGTGCAATCGTAACCCTACCCAGATCTCTAACCCTAGCCCTCAACATAACCCTAACCCTAGGTCCAATCGTAACCCTAACCGGATCTCTAACCCTAGCCCTCAACAGAACCCTAAACCTAGGTCCAATCGTGACCCTAACCGTATCTCTAACGCTAGCCCTCAACATAACCCTAACCCTAGGTCCAATCGTGACCCTAACTGGATCTCTAACCCTAGCCCTCAACATAACCCTAACCCTAGTTCCAATCGTAACTGTAACCGGATCTCTAACCCTAGCCCTCAACATAACCCTAACCCTAGGTCCAACCGTAACTGTAACCGGATCTCTAACCCTAGCCCTCAACATAACCCTAACCCTAGGTCCAATCTTAACCCTAACCGGATCTCTAAACCTAGCCCTCAACATAACCCTAATCCTAGGTCCAATCGTAACCGTAACCGGATCTCTAACCCTAGCCCTCAACATAACCCTAACCCTAGGTCCAATCGTAACCCTACCCGGATCTCGAACCCTAGCCCTCAACATAACCCTAACCCTAGGTCCAACCTTAACCCTAACCGGATCTCTAACCCTAGCCCTCAACATAACCCTAACCGTAGGTGCAATCGTAACCGTAAACGGATCTCTAACCCTAGACCTCAACATAACCCTAACCCTAGGTGCAATGGTAACCCTAACGGGATCTCTAACCCTAGCCCTCAACATAACCCTAACCTAGGTCCAATCGTGACCCTAACTGTCTCTCTAACCCTAGCCCACAACATAACCCTAACCCTAGGTCCAATCGGAACACTAACCGTCTCTCTAACCCTAGCCCTCAACATAACCCTAACCCTAGGACCAATCGTAACCCTAACCGGATCTCTAACCCTAGCCCTCAACATAACCCTAGCCCTAGGTCCAATGGTAACCCTAACCGGATCTCTAACCCTAGCCCTCAACATAACCCTAACCCTAGGTCCAATCGTGACCCTAACCGGATCTCTAACCCTGCCCTCAACATAAACCTAACCCTAGTTCCAATCGTAACCCTAACCGTCTCTCTAACCCTGGCCCTCAACATAACCCTAACCCTAGGTCCAATCGTGACCCTAACATGATCTCTAACCCTAGCCCTCAACATAACCCTAACCCTAGGTCCAATCGTAACCCTAACCGGATCTCTAAACCTAGCCCTCAACATAACCCTAACCCTAGGTCCAATCGTAACCGTTACCGGTTCTCTAACCCTAGCCCTCAACATAACCCTAACACTAGGTCCAATCGTAACCCTAATCGGATCTCTAACTCTAGCCCTCAACATAACCCTAACCCTAGGTGCAATCGGAACCCTAACCGTCTCTCGAACCCTAGCCCTCAACATAACCCTAATCCTAGGTCCGATCTTAACCCTAACCGGATCTCTAACCCTAGCCCTCAACATAACCCTAACCCTAGGTCCAATCGTAACCCTAACCGGATCTCTAACCCTAGCCCTCAACAGAACCCTAAACCTAGGTCCAATCGTGACCCTAACCGTATCTCTAACCCTAGCCCTCAACATAACCCTAACCCTAGGTCCAATCGTGACCCTAACTGGATCTCTAACCCTAGCCCTCAACATAACCCTAACCCTAGTTCCAATCGTAACTGTAACCGGATCTCTAACCCTAGCCCTCAACATAACCCTAACCCTAGGTCCAACCGTAACTGTAACCGGATCTCTAACCCTAGCCCTCAACATAACCCTAACCCTAGGTCCAATCTTAACCCTAACCGGATCTCTAAACCTAGCCCTCAACATAACCCTAATCCTAGGTCCAATCGTAACCGTAACCGGATCTCTAACCCTAGCCCTCAACATAACCCTAACCCTAGGTGCAATCGTAACCGTAAACGGATCTCTAACCCTAGACCTCAACAAAACCCTAACCCTAGGTGCAATGGTAACCCTAACGGGATCTCTAACCCTAGCCCTCAACATAACCCTAACCTAGGTCCAATCGTGACCCTAACTGTCTCTCTAACCCTATCCCTCAACATAACACTAACCCTAGGTCCAATCGGAACCCTAACCGTCTCTCTAACCCTAGCCCTCAACATAACCCTAACCATAGGTCCAATCGTAACCCTAACCGGATCTCTAACCCTAACCCTCAACATAACCCTAACCCTAGGACCAATCGTAACCCTAACCGGATCTCTAACTCTAGCCCTCAACATAACCCTAACCCTAGGTCCAATGGTAACCCTAACCGGATCTCTAACCCTAGCCCTCAACATTACCCTAACCCTAGGTCCAATCGGAACCCTAACCGGATCTCTAACCCTAGCCCTCAACATAACCCTAACCCTAGGTCCAATCGTAACCCTAACCGGATCTCTAAACCTAGCCATCAACATAACCCTAACCCTAGGTCCAATCGTAACCGTAACCAGTTCTCTAACCCTAGCCCTCAACATAACCCAAACACTAGGTCCAATCGTAACCCTACCCGGATCTCGAACCCTAGCCCTCAACATAACCATAACCCTAGGTCCAATGGTAACCCTAACCGGATCTCTAACCCTAGCCCTCAACATTACCCTAACCCTAGGTCCAATCGGAACCCTAACCGGATCTCTAACCCTAGCCCTCAACATAACCCTAACCCTAGGTCCAATCGTAACCCTAACCGGATCTCTAACCCTAGCCCTCAACATAACCCTAACCCTAGGTCCAATCGTAACCGTAAACGGATCTCTAACCCTAGCCCTCAACATAACCATAACCCTAGGTCCAATCGTAACCCTAACGGGATCTCTAACCCTGGCCCTCAACATAACCCTAACCTAGGTTCAATCGTGACGCTAACCGGATCTCTAACCCTAGCCCTCAACATAACCCTAACCCTAGGTCCAATCGTGACCCTAACCGTCTCTCTAACCCTATCCCTCAACATAACCCTAACCCTAGGTCCAATCGCAACCCTAACAGGATCTCTAAACCTAGCCCTCAACATCACCCTAACCCTAGGTCCAATCGTAACCCTAACCGGTTCTCTAAACCTAGCCCTCAACATAACCCTAACCCTAGGTCCAATCGTGACCCTAACCGGATCTCTAACCCTGCCCTCAACATAACCCTAACCCTAGGTCCAATCGTGACCCTAACCGTCTCTCTAACCCTAGCCCTCAACATAACCCTAACCCTAAGTCCAATCGTAACCCTAACTGGATGTCTAACCCTAGCCGTCAACATAACCCTAACCCTAGGTCCAATCGTAACCCTAACCGGATCTCTTACCCTAGCCCTCAACATAACTTTAACCCTAGGTCCAATCGTAACCCTAACCGGATCTCTAACCCTAGCCCTCAACATAACCCTAACCCTAGGTCCAATCGTAACCCTAACCGGATCTCTAACCCTAGCCCTCAACTGAACCGTAACCTTAGGTCCAATCGTGACCCTAACCGAATCTCTAACCCTAGCCCTCAACATAACCCTAATCCTAGGTGCAATCGTAACCCTACCCAGATCTCTAACCCTAGCCCTCAACATAACCATAACCCTAGGTGCAATCGTAACCCTACCCGGATCTCTAACCCTAGCCCTCAACATAACCCTAACCCAAGGTGCAATCGTGACCCTAACCGGATCTCTAACCCTAGCCCTCAACATAACCCTAACCCTAGGTCCAATCGTGACCCTAACCGGATCTCTAACCCTAGCCGTCAACATAACCTTAACCCTAGGTGCAATCGTAACCCTACCCGGAACTCTAACCCTAGCCCTCAAAATAACCCTAACCCTAGGTGCAATCGGAACCCTAACCGTCTCTCTAACCCTAGCCCTCAACATAACCCTAACCCTAGGTCCTATCGTAACCCTAACCGGATCTCTAACCCTAGCCCTCAACATTACCCTAACCCTAGGTCCAATCGGAACCCTAACCGGATCTCTAACCCTAGCCCTCAACATAACCCTAACCCTAGGTCCAATCGTAACCCTAACCGGATCTCTAAACCTAGCCCTCAACATAACCCTAACCCTAGGTCCAATCGTAACCGTAACCAGTTCTCTAACCCTAGCCCTCAACATAACCCAAACACTAGGTCCAATCGTAACCCTACCCGGATCTCGAACCCTAGCCCTCAACATAACCCTAACCCTAGGTCCAATCTTAACCCTAACCGGATCTCTAACCCTAGCCCTCAACATAACCCTAACCCTAGGTCCAATCGGAACCCTAACCGTCTCTCTAACCCTAGCCCTCAACATAACCCTAACCCTAGGTCCAATCGTAACCCTAACCGGATCTCTAACCCTAGCCCTCAACATAACCCTAACCCTAGGTCCAATCGTAACCCTAACCGGATCTCTAACCCTAGCCCTCAACATAACCCTAACCCTAGGTCCAATGGTAACCCTAACCGGATCTCTAACCCTAGCCCACAACATAACCCTAACCCAAGGTACAATCGTGACCCTAACCGGATCTCTAACCCTAGCCGTCAACATAACCCTAACCCTAGGTCCAAACGTGACCCTAACCGGATCTCTATCCCTAGCGCTCAACATAACGCTAACCCTAGGTCCAATCGTAACCCTAACCGAATCTCTAAACCTAGTCCTCAACATAACGCTAACCCTAGGTGCAATCGTAACCCTAACCGGATCTCTAACCCTAGCCCGCAACATAACCCTAACCCAAGGTGCAATCGTGACCCTAACCGGATCTCTAACCCTAGCCCTCAACATCACCCTAACCCTATGTCCAATCGTAACACTAACCGGATCTCTAACCCTAGCCGTCAACATAACCCTAACCCTAGGTCCAAACGTGACCTTAACCGGATCTCTAACACTAGCCCTCAACATAACCCTAACCCTAGGTCCAATCGTGACCCTAACCGGATCTCTAACCCTATCCCTCAACATAACCCTAACCCAAGGTACAATCGTGACCCTAACCGGATCTCTAACCCTAGCCCTCAACATAACCCTAACCCTAGGTCCAATCGTAACCCTACCCGGATCTCTAACCCTAGCCCTCAACATAAACCTAACCCTAGGTCCAATCGTAACCCTAACCGGATCTCTAACCCTAGCCCTCAACAGAACCCTAACCCTAGGTCCAATCGTGACCCTAACCGTATCTCTAACCCTAGCCCTCAACATAACCCTAACCCTAGGTCCAATCGTGACCCTAACTGGATCTCTAACCCTAGCCCTCAACATAACCCTAACCCTAGTTCCAATCGTAACTGTAACCGGATCTCTAACCCTAGCCCTCAACATAACCCTAACCCTAGGTCCAATCGTAACTGTAACCGGATCTCTAACCCTAGCCCTCAACATAACCCTAACCCTAGGTCCAAACGTAACCCTACCCAGATCTCTAACCCTAGCCCTCAACATAACCCTAACCCTAGGTCCAATCGTAACCCTAACCGGATCTCTAAACCTAGCCCTCAACATAACCCTAACCCTAGGTCCAATCGTAACCCTAACCGGATCTCTAACCCTAGACCTCAACATGACCCTATCCCTAGGTCCAATCGTAACCCTAACGGTATCTCTAACCCTAGCCCTCAACATAACCCTAAGCCTAGGTCCAATCGTAACCCTAACCGGATCTCTAACCCTAGCCCTCAACATAACCCTAACCCTAGGTCCAATCGTAACCCTACCCGGATCTCGAACCCTGGCCCTCAACATAACCCTAACCCTAGGTCCAATCATAACCCTAACCGGATCTCTAACCCTAGCCCTCAACATAACCTTAACCCTAGGTGCAATCGTAACCGTAAACGGATCTCTAACCCTAGACCTCAACATAACCCTGACCCTAGGTGCAATGGTAACCGTAACGGGATCTCTAACCCTAGCCCTCAACATAACCCTAACCTAGGTCCAATCGTGACCCTAACTGTCTCTCTAACCCTAGCCCTCAACATAACCCTAACCCTAGGTCCAATCGGATCCCTAACCGTCTCTCTAACCCTAGCCCTCAACATAACCCTAACTCTAGTTCCAATGGTAACCCTAACCGGATCTCTAACCCTAGCCCTCAACATAACCCTAACCCTAGGTCCAATCGTGACCCTAACTGGATCTCTAACGCTGCCCTCAACATAACCCTAACCCTAGTTCCAATCGTAACCCTAACCGTCTCTCTAACCCTGGCCCTAAACATAAACCTAACCCTAGGTCCAATCGTAACCCTAACAGGATCTCTAACCCTGGCCCTCAACATAACCCTAACCTAGGTCCAATCGTGACGCTAACCGGATCTCTAACCCTAGCCCTCAACATAACCCTAACCCTAGGTCCAATCGTGACCCTAACCGTCCCTCTAACCCTATCCCTCAACATAACCCTAACCCTAGGTCCAAACGGGACCCTAACCGTCTCTCTAACCCTAGCCCTCAACATAACCCTAACCCTAGGTCCAATCGTAACCCTAACAGGATCTCTAACCCTAGCCTTCAACATCACCCTAACCCTAGGTCCAATCGTAACCCTAACCGGTTCTCTAAACCTAGCCCTCAACATAACCCTAACCCTAGGTCCAATCGTGACCCTAACCGGATCTCTAACCCTGCCCTCAACATAACCCTAACCCTAGGTCCAATCGTGACCCTAACCGTCTCTCTAACCCTAGCCCTCAACATAACCCTAACCCTAAGTCCAATCGTAACCCTAACTGGATGTCTAACCCTAGCCCAAAACATAACCCTAACCCTAGGTCCAATCGTAACCCTAACCGGATCTCTTACCCTAGCCCTCAACATAACCTTAACCCTAGGTCCAATCGTAACCCTAACCGGATTTCTAACCCTAGCCCTCAACATAACCCTAACCCTAGGTCCAATCATAACCCTAACCGGATCTCTAACCCTAGCCCTCAACATAACCGTAACCCTAGGTCCAATCGTGACCCTAACCGGATCTCTAACCCTAGCCCTCAACATAACCCTAACCCTAGGTGCAATCGTAACCCTACCCAGATCTCTAACCCTAGCCCTCAACATAACCCTAACCCTAGGTGCAATCGTAACCCTACCCGGATCTCTAACCCTAGCCCTCAACATAACCCTAACCCTAGGTGCAATCGGAACCCTAACCGTCTCTCTAACCCTAGCCCTCAACATAACCCTAACCCTAGGTCCTATCGTAACCCTAACCGGATCTCTAACCCTACCCCTCAACATTACCCTAACCCTAGGTCCAATCGGAACCCTAACCGGATCTCTATCCCTAGCCCTCAACATAACCCTAACCCTAGGTCCAATCGTAACCCTAACCGGATCTCTAAACCTAGCCCTCAACATAACCCTAACCCTAGGTCCAATCGTAACCGTTACCGGTTCTCTAACCCTAGCCCTCAACATAACCCTAACACTAGGTCCAATCGTAACCCTAATCGGATCTCTAACTCTAGCCCTCAACATAACCCTAACCCTAGGTGCAATCGGAACCCTAACCGTCTCTCGAACCCTAGCCCTCAACATAACCCTAATCCTAGGTCCAATCTTAACCCTAACCGGATCTCTAACCCTAGCCCTCAACATAACTCTAACCCTAGGTCCAATCGTAACCCTAACCGGATCTCTAACCCTAGCCCTCAACAGAACCCTAAACCTAGGTCCAATCGTGACCCTAACCGTATCTCTAACCCTAGCCCTCAACATAACCCTAACCCTAGGTCCAATCGTGACCCTAACTGGATCTCTAACCCTAGCCCTCAACATAACCCTAACCCTAGTTCCAATCGTAACTGTAACCGGATCTCTAACCCTAGCCCTCAACATAACCCTAACCCTAGGTCCAACCGTAACTGTAACCGGATCTCTAACCCTAGCCCTCAACATAACCCTAACCCTAGGTCCAATCTTAACCCTAACCGGATCTCTAAACCTAGCCCTCAACATAACCCTAATCCTAGGTCCAATCGTAACCGTAACCGGATCTCTAACCCTAGCCCTCAACATAACCCTAACCCTAGGTCCAATCGTAACCCTACCCGGATCTCGAACCCTAGCCCTCAACATAACCCTAACCCTAGGTCCAATCTTAACCCTAACCGGATCTCTAACCCTAGCCCTCAACATAACCCTAACCCTAGGTGCAATCGTAACCGTAAACGGATCTCTAACCCTAGACCTCAACATAACCCTAACCCTAGGTGCAATGGTAACCCTAACGGGATCTCTAACCCTAGCCCTCAACATAACCCTAACCTAGGTCCAATCGTGACCCTAACTGTCTCTCTAACCCTATCCCTCAACATAACCCTAACCCTAGGTCCAATCGGAACCCTAACCGTCTCTCTAACCCTAGCCCTCAACATAACCCTAACCATAGGTCCAATCGTAACCCTAACCGGATCTCTAACCCTAGCCCTCAACATAACCCTAACCCTAGGACCAATCGTAACCCTAACCGGATCTCTAACTCTAGCCCTCAACATAACCCTAACCCTAGGTCCAATGGTAACCCTAACCGGATCTCTAACCCTAGCCCTCAACATAACCCTAACCCTAGGTCCAATCGTGACCCTAACCGGATCTCTAACCCTGCCCTCAACATAACCCTAACCCTAGTTCCAATCGTAACCCTAACCGTCTCTCACCCTGGCCCTAAACATAACCCTAACCCTAGGTCCAATCGTGACCCTAACCGGATCTCTAACCCTAGCCCTCAACATAACCCTAACCCTAGGTCCAATCGTAACCGCAAACGGATCTCTAACCCTAGCCCTCAACATAACCATAACCCTAGGTCCAATCGTAACCCTAACGGGATCTCTAACCCTGGCCCTCAACATAACCCTAACCTAGGTTCAATCGTGACGCTAACCGGATCTCTAACCCTAGCCCTCAACATAACCCTAACCCTAGGTCCAATCGTGACCCTAACCGTCTCTCTAACCCTATCCCTCAACATAACCCTAACCCTAGGTCCAATCGGAACCCTAACAGGATCTCTAAACCTAGCCCTCAACATCACCCTAACCCTAGGTCCAATCGTAACCCTAACCGGTTCTCTAAACCTAGCCCTCAACATAACCCTAACCCTAGGTCCAATCGTGACCCTAACCGGATCTCTAACCCTGCCCTCAACATAACCCTAACCCTAGGTCCAATCGTGACCCTAACCGTCTCTCTAACCCTAGCCCTCAACATAACCCTAACCCTAAGTCCAATCGTAACCCTAACTGGATGTCTAACCCTAGCCGTCAACATAACCGTAACCCTAGGTCCAATCGTAACCCTAACCGGATCTCTTACCCTAGCCCTCAACATAACTTTAACCCTAGGTCCAATCGTAACCCTAACCGGATCTCTAACCCTAGCCCTCAACATAACCGTAACCCTAGGTCCAATCGTGACCCTAACCGAATCTCTAACCCTAGCCCTCAACATAACCCTAATCCTAGGTGCAATCGTAACCCTACCCAGATCTCTAACCCTAGCCCTCAACATAACCCTAACCCTAGGTGCAATCGTAACCCTACCCGGATCTCTAACCCTAGCCCTCAACATAACCCTAACCCTAGGTCCAATCGTAACCCTAACCGGATCTCTAACCCTAGCCCTCAACAGAACCCTAACCCTAGGTCCAATCGTGACCCTAACCGTATCTCTAACCCTAGCCCTCAACATAACCCTAACCCTAGGTCCAATCGTGACCCTAACTGGATCTCTAACCCTAGCCCTCAACATAACCCTAACCCTAGTTCCAATCGTAACTGTAACCGGATCTCTAACCCTAGCCCTCAACATAACCCTAACCCTAGGTCCAATCGTAACTGTAACCGGATCTCTAACCCTAGCCCTCAACATAACCCTAACCCTAGGTCCAAACGTAACCCTACCCAGATCTCTAACCCTAGCCCTCAACATAACCCTAACCCTAGGTCCAATCGTAACCCTAACCGGATCTCTAAACCTAGCCCTCAACATAACCCTAACCCTAGGTCCAATCGTAACCCTAACCGGATCTCTAACCCTAGACCTCAACATGACCCTAACCCTAGGTCCAATCGTAACCCTAACCGGATCTCTAACCCTAGCCCTCAACATAACCCTAAGCCTAGGTCCAATCGTAACCCTAACCGGATCTCTAAACCTAGCCCTCAACATAACCATAATCCTAGATCCAATGGTAACCGTAACCGGATCTCTAACCCTAGCCCTCAACATAACCCTAACCCTAGGTCCAATCGTAACCCTACCCGGATCTCGAACCCTAGCCCTCAACATAACCCTAACCCTAGGTCCAATCTTAACCCTAACCGGATCTCTAACCCTAGCCCTCAACATAACCCTAACCCTAGGTGCAATCGTAACCGTAAACGGATCTCTAACCCTAGACCTCAACATAACCCTAACCCTAGGTGCAATGGTAACCCTAACGGGATCTCTAACCCTAGCCCTCAACATAACCCTAACCTAGGTCCAATCGTGACCCTAACTGTCTCTCTAAACCTAGCCCTCAACATAACCCTAACCCTAGGTCCAATCGGATCCCTAACCGTCTCTCTAACCCTAGCCCTCAACATAACCCAAACCCTAGGTCCAATGGTAACCCTAACCGGATCTCTAACCCTAGCCCTCAACATAACCCTAACCCTAGGTCCAATCGTGACCCTAACTGGATCTCTTACGCTGCCCTCAACATAACCCTAACCCTAGTTCCAATCGTAACCCTAACCGTCTCTCTAACCCTGGCCCTAAACATAAACCTAACCCTAGGTCCAATCGTGACCCTAACCGGATCTCTAACCCTACCCCTCAACATAACCCTAACCCTAGGTCCAATCGTAACCCTAACCGTATCCCTAACCCTAGCCCTCAACATAACCCTAACCCTAGGTCCAATCGTAACCCTAACCGGATCTCTAACCCTAGCCCTCAACATAACCCTAACCCTAGGTCCAATCGTAACCGTAACCGGATCTCTAACCCTAGCCCTCAACATAACCATAACCCTAGGTCCAATCGTAACCCTAACAGGATCTCTAACCCTGGCCCTCAACATAACCCTAACCTAGGTCCAATCGTGACGCTAACCGGATCTCTAACCCTAGCCTTCAACATAACCCTAACCCTAGGTCCAATCGTGACCCTAACCGTCCCTCTAACCCTATCCCTCAACATAACCCTAACCCTAGGTCCAATCGGGACCCTAACCGTCTCTCTAACCCTAGCCCTCAACATAACCCTAACCCTAGGTCCAATCGTAACCCTAACAGGATCTCTAACCCTAGCCTTCAACATCACCCTAACCCTAGGTCCAATCGTAACCCTAACCGGTTCTCTAAACCTAGCCCTCAACATAACCCTAACCCTAGGTCCAATCGTGACCCTAACCGGATCTCTAACCCTGCCCTCAACATAACCCTAACCCTAGGTCCAATCGTGACCCTAACCGTCTCTCTAACCCTAGCCCTCAACATAACCCTAACCCTAAGTCCAATCGTAACCCTAACTGGATGTCTAACCCTAGCCCTCAACATAACCCTAACCCTAGGTCCAATCGTAACCCTAACCGGATCTCTTACCCTAGCCCTCAACATAACCTTAACCCTAGGTCCAATCGTAACCCTAACCGGATTTCTAACCCTAGCCCTCAACATAACCCTAACCCTAGGTCCAATCATAACCCTAACAGGATCTCTAACCCTAGCCCTCAACATAACCGTAACCCTAGGTCCAATCGTGACCCTAACCGGATCTCTAACCCTAGCCCTCAACATAACCCTAACCCTAGGTGCAATCGTAACCCTACCCAGATCTCTAACCCTAGCCCTCAACATAACCATAACCCTAGGTGCAATCGTAACCCTACCCGGATCTCTAACCCTAGCCCTCAACATAACCCTAACCCTAGGTGCAATCGGAACCCTAACCGTCTCTCTAACCCTAGCCCTCAACATAACCCTAACCCTAGGTCCTTTCGTAACCCTAACCGGATCTCTAACCCTAGCCCTCAACATTACCCTAACCCTAGGTCCAATCGGAACCCTAACCGGATCTCTAACCCTAGCCCTCAACATAACCCTAACACTAGGTCCAATCGTAACCCTAACCGGATCTCTAAACCTAGCCCTCAACATAACCCTAACCCTAGGTCCAATCGTAACCCTAACCGGATCTCTAACCCTAGCCCTCAACATAACCCTAACCCTAGGTCCAATCGTAACCGTAACCGGATCTCTAACCCTAGCCCTCAACATAACCATAACCCTAGGTCCAATCGTAACCCTAACAGGATCTCTAACCCTGGCCCTCAACATAACCCTAACCTAGGTCCAATCGTGACGCTAACCGGATCTCTAACCCTAGCCCTCAACATAACCCTAACCCTAGGTCCAATCGTGACCCTAACCGTCCCTCTAACCCTATCCCTCAACATAACCCTAACCCTAGGTCCAATCGGGACCCTAACCGTCTCTCTAACCCTAGCCCTCAACATAACCCTAACCCTAGGTTCAATCGTAACCCTAACAGGATCTCTAACCCTAGCCTTCAACATCACCCTAACCCTAGGTCCAATCGTAACCCTAACCGGTTCTCTAAACCTAGCCCTCAACATAACCCTAACCCTAGGTCCAATCGTGACCCTAACCGGATCTCTAACCCTGCCCTCAACATAACCCTAACCCTAGGTCCAATCGTGACCCTAACCGTCTCTCTAACCCTAGCCCTCAACATAACCCTAACCCTAAGTCCAATCGTAACCCTAACTGGATGTCTAACCCTAGCCCTCAACATAACCCTAACCCTAGGTCCAATCGTAACCCTAACCGGATCTCTTACCCTAGCCCTCAACATAACCTTAACCCTAGGTCCAATCGTAACCCTAACCGGATTTCTAACCCTAGCCCTCAACATAACCCTAACCCTAGGTCCAATCATAACCCTAACCGGATCTCTAACCCTAGCCCTCAACATAACCGTAACCCTAGGTCCAATCGTGACCCTAACCGGATCTCTAACCCTAGCCCTCAACATAACCCTAACCCTAGGTGCAATCGTAACCCTACCCAGATCTCTAACCCTAGCCCTCAACATAACCATAACCCTAGGTGCAATCGTAACCCTACCCGGATCTCTAACCCTAGCCCTCAACATAACCCTAACCCTAGGTGCAATCGGAACCCTAACCGTCTCTCTAACCCTAGCCCTCAACATAACCCTAACCCTAGGTCCTATCGTAACCCTAACCGGATCTCTAACCCTAGCCCTCAACATTACCCTAACCCTAGGTCCAATCGTAACCCTAACCGGATCTCTAAACCTAGCCCTCAACATAACCCTAACCCTAGGTCCAATCGTAACCGTAACCGGTTCTCTAACCCTAGCCCTCAACATAACCCTAACACTAGGTCCAATCGTAACCCTAATCGGATCTCTAACCCTAGCCCTCAACATAACCCTAACCCTAGGTGCAATCGGAACCCTAACCGTCTCTCGAACCCTAGCCCTCAACATAACCCTAATCCTAGGTCCAATCTTAACCCTAACCGGATCTCTAACCCTAGCCCTCAACATAACCCTAACCCTAGGTCCAATCGGAACCCTAACCGTCTCTCTAACCCTAGCCCTCAACATAACCCTAACCCTAGGTCCAATCGTAACCCTAACCGGATCTCTAACCCTAGCCCTCAACATAACCCTAACCCTAGGTCCAATCGTAACCCTAACCGGATCTCTAACCCTAGCCCTCAACATAACCCTAACCCTAGGTCCAATGGTAACCCTAACCGGATCTCTAACCCTAGCCCACAACATAACCCTAACCCAAGGTACAATCGTGACCCTAACCGGATCTCTAACCCTAGCCCTCAACATAACCCTAACCCTAGGTCCAATCGTGACGCTAACCGTCTCTCTAACCCTAGCCGTCAACATAACCCTAACCCTAGGTCCAATCGTGACCCTAACCGGATCTCTATCCCTAGCGCTCAACATAACGCTAACCCTAGGTCCAATCGTAACCCTAACCGAATCTCTAAACCTAGTCCTCAACAAAACGCTAACCCTAGGTGCAATCGTAACCCTAACCGGATCTCTAACCCTAGCCCGCAACATCACCCTAACCCAAGGTGCAATCGTGACCTTAACCGGATCTCTAACCCTAGCCCTCAACATCACCCTAACCCTAGGTCCAATCGTAACACTAACCGGATCTCTAACCCTAGCCGTCAACATAACCCTAACCCTAGGTCCAAACGTGACCTTAACCGGATCTCTAACACTAGCCCTCAACATAACTCTAACCCTAGGTCCAATCGTGACCCTAACCGGATCTCTAACCCTAGCCCTCAACATAACCCTAAACCAAGGTACAATGTGACCCTAACCGGATCTCTAACCCTAGCCCTCAACATAACCCTAACCCTAGGTCCAATCGTAACCCTACCCGGATCTCTAACCCTAGCCCTCAACATAACCCTAACCCTAGGTCCAATCGTAACCCTAACCGGATCTCTAACCCTAGCCCTCAACAGAACCCTAACCCTAGGTCCAATCGTGACCCTAACTGGATCTCTAACCCTAGCCCTCAACATAACCCTAACCCTAGTTCCAATCGTAACTGTAACCGGATCTCTAACCCTAGCCCTCAACATAACCCTAACCCTAGGTCCAATCGTAACTGTAACCGGATCTCTAACCCTAGCCCTCAACATAACCCTAACCCTAGGTCCAATCGTAACCCTACCCAGATCTCTAACCCTAGCCCTCAACATAACCCTAACCCTAGGTCCAATCGTAACCCTAACCGGATCTCTAACCCTAGCCCTCAACATAACCCTAACCCTAGGTCCAATCGTGACCCTAACTGGATCTCTAACCCTAGCCCTCAACATAACCCTAACCCTAGTTCCAATCGTAACTGTAACCGGATCTCTAACCCTAGCCCTCAACATAACCCTAACCCTAGGTCCAATCGTAACTGTAACCGGATCTCTAACCCTAGCCCTCAACATAACCCTAACCCTAGGTCCAATCGTAACCCTACCCAGATCTCTAACCCTAGCCCTCAACATAACCCTAACCCTAGGTCCAATCGTAACCCTAACCGGATCTCTAACCCTAGCCCTCAACATAACCCTAACCCTAGGTCCAATCGTAACCCTAACCGGATCTCTAACCCTAGATCTCAACATGACCCTAACCCTAGGTCCAATAGTAACCCTAACGGTATCTCTAACCCTAGCCCTCAACATAACCCTAACCCTAGGTCCAATCGTAACCCTAACCGGATCTCTAAACCTAGCCCTCAACATAACCCTAATCCTAGGTCCAATCGTAACCGTAACAGAATCTCTAACCCTAGCCCTCAACATAACCCTAACCTAGGTCCAATCGTGACCCTAACAGGATCTCTAACCCTAGCCCTCAACATAACCCTAACCCTAGGTCCAATCGTGACCCTAACTGTCTCTCTAACCCTAGCCCTCAACATAACCCTAACCCTAGGTCCAATCGGAACCCTAACCGTCTCTCTAACCCTAGCCCTCAACATAACACTAACCATAGGTCCAATCGTAACCCTAACCGGATCTCTAACCCTAGCCCTCAACATAACCCTAACCCTAGGACCAATTGTAACCCTAACCGGATCTCTAACCCTAGCCCTCAACATAACCCTAACCCTAGGTCCAATGGTAACCCTAACCGGATCTCTAACCCTAGCCCACAACATAACCCTAACCCAAGGTACAATCGTGACCCTAACCGGATCTCTAACCCTACCCCTCAACATAACCCTAACCCTAGGTCCAATCGTGACCCTTACCGTCTCTCTAACCCTAGCCATCAACATAACCCTAACCCTAGGTCCAATCGTGACCCTAACCGGATCTCTATCCCTAGCGCTCAACATAACGCTAACCCTAGGTCCAATCGTAACCCTAACCGAATCTCTAAACCTAGTCCTCAACATAACGCTAACCCTAGGTGCAATCGTAACCCTAACCGGATCTCTAACCCTAGCCCGCAACAAAACCCTAACCCAAGGTGCAATCGTGACTTTAACCGGATCTCTAACCCTAGCCCTCAACATCACCCTAACCCTAGGTCCAATCGTAACACTAACCGGATCTCTAACCCTAGCCGTCAACATAACCCTAACCCTAGGTCCAAACGTGACCTTAACCGGATCTCTAACACTAGCCCTCAACATAACCCTAACCCTAGGTCCAATCGTGACCCTAACCGGATCTCTAACCCTAGCCCTCAACATAACCCTAACCCAAGGTACAATGTGACCCTAACCGGATCTTTAACCCTAGCCCTCAACATAACCCTAACCCTAGGTCCAATCGTAACCCTACCCGGATCTCTAACCCTAGCCCTCAACATAACCCTAACCCTAGGTCCAATCGTAACCCTAACCGGATCTCTAACCCTAGCCCTCAACAGAACCCTAACCCTAGGTCCAATCGTGACCCTAACCGTATCTCTAACCCTAGCCCTCAACATAACCCTAACCCTAGGTCCAATCGTGACCCTAACTGGATCTCTAACCCTAGCCCTCAACATAACCCTAACCCTAGTTCCAATCGTAACTGTAACCGGATCTCTAACCCTAGCCCTCAACATAACCCTAACCCTAGGTCCAATCGTAACTGTAACCGGATCTCTAACCCTAGCCCTCACATAACCCTAACCCTAGGTCCAATCGTAACCCTACCCAGATCTCTAACCCTAGCCCTCAACATCACCCTAACCCTAGGTCCAATCGTAACACTAACCGGATCTCTAACCCTAGCCGTCAACATAACCCTAACCCTAGGTCCAAACGTGACCTTAACCGGATCTCTAACACTAGCCCTCAACATAACCCTAACCCTAGGTCCAATCGTGACCCTAACCGGATCTCTAACCCTAGCCCTCAACATAACCCTAACCCAAGGTACAATGTGACCCTAACCGGATCTCTAACCCTAGCCCTCAACATAACCCTAACCCTAGGTCCAATCGTAACCCTACCCGGATCTCTAACCCTAGCCCTCAACATAACCCTAACCCTAGGTCCAATCGTAACCCTAACCGGATCTCTAACCCTAGCCCTCAACAGAACCCTAACCCTAGGTCCAATCGTGACCCTAACCGTATCTCTAACCCTAGCCCTCAACATAACCCTAACCCTAGGTCCAATCGTGACCCTAACTGGATCTCTAACCCTAGCCCTCAACATAACCCTAACCCTAGTTCCAATCGTAACTGTAACCGGATCTCTAACCCTAGCCCTCAACATAACCCTAACCCTAGGTCCAATCGTAACTGTAACCGGATCTCTAACCCTAGCCCTCACATAACCCTAACCCTAGGTCCAATCGTAACCCTACCCAGATCTCTAACCCTAGCCCTCAACATAACCCTAACCCTAGGTCCAATCGTAACTGTAACCGGATCTCTAACCCTAGCCCTCACATAACCCTAACCCTAGGTCCAATCGTAACCCTACCCAGATCTCTAACCCTAGCCCTCAACATAACCCTAACATTAGGTCCAATCGTAACCCTAACCGGATCTCTAACCCTAGACCTCAACATGACCCTAACCCTAGGTCCAAAAGTAACCCTAACGGTATCTCTAACCCTAGCCCTCAACATAACCCTAACCCTAGGTCCAATTGTAACCCTAACCGGATCTCTAAACCTAGCCCTCAACATAACCCTAATCCTAGGTCCAATCGTAACCGTAACCGGATCTCTAACCCTAGCCCTCAACATAACCCTAACCTAGGTCCAATCGTGACCCTACCAGGATCTCTAACCCTAGCCCTCAACATAACCCTAACCCTAGGTCCAATCGTGACCCTAACTGTCTCTCTAACCCTAGCCCTCAACATAACCCTAACCCTAGGTCCAATCGGAAACCTAACCGTCTCTCTAACCCTAGCCCTCAACATAACCCTAACCATAGGTCCAATCGTAACCCTAACCGGATCTCTAACCCTAGCCCTCAACATAACCCTAACCCTAGGACCAATCGTAACCCTAACCGGATCTCTAACCCTAGCCCTCAACATAACCCTAACCCTAGGTCCAATCGTGACCCTAACCGGATCTCTAACCCTGCCCTCAACATAACCCTAACCCTAGTTCCAATCGTAACCCTAACCGTCTCTCTAACCCTGGCCCTCAACATAACCCTAACCCTAGGTGCAATCGTAACCCTACCCAGATCTCTAACCCTAGCCCTCAACATAACCATAACCCTAGGTGCAATCGTAACCCTACCCGGATCTCTAACCCTAGCCCTCAACATAACCCTAACCCAAGGTGCAATCGTGACTCTAACCGGATCTCTAACCCTAGCCCTCAACATAACCCTAACCCTAGGTCCAATCGTAACCCTAACCGGATCTCTAACCCTAGCCGTCAACATAACCTTAACCCTAGGTGCAATCGTAACCCTACCCGGAACTCTAACCCTAGCCCTCAACATAACCCTAACCCTAGGTGCAATCGGAACCCTAACCGTCTCTCTAATCCTAGCCCTCAACATAACCCTAACCCTAGGTCCAATCGTGACCCTAACCGACTCTCTAACCCTATCCCTCAACATAACCCTAACCCTAGGTCCAATCGGGACCCTAACCGTCTCTCTAACCCTAGCCCTCAACATAACCCTAACCCTAGGTCCAATCGTAACCCTAACAGGATCTCTAACCCTAGCCCTCAACATCACCCTAACCCTAGGTCCAATCGTAACCCTAACCGGATCTCTAACCCTGCCCTCAACATAACCCTAACCCTAGGTCCAATCGTGACCCTAACCGTCTCTCTAACCCTAGCCCTCAACATAACCCTAACCCTAAGTCCAATCGTAACCCTAACTGGATGTCTAACCCTAGCCCTCAACATAACCCTAACCCTAGGTCCAATCGTAACCCTAACCGGATCTCTTACCCTAGCCCTCAACATAACCTTAACCCTAGGTCCAATCGTAACCCTAACCGGATCTCTAACCCTAGCCCTCAACATAACCCTAACCCTAGGTCCAATCGTAACCCTAACCGGATCTCTAACCCTAGCCCTCAACATAACCCTAACCCTAGGATCAATCGTGACCCTAACTGGATCTCTAACCCTAGCCCTCAACATAACCGTAACCCTAGTTCCAATCGTAACTGTAACCGGATCTCTAACCCTAGCCCTCAACATAACCCTAACCCTAGGTCCAATCGTAACTGTAACCGGATCTCTAACCCTAGCCCTCACATAACCCTAACCCTAGGTCCAATCGTAACCCTACCCAGATCTCTAACCCTAGCCCTCAACATAACCCTAACCCTAGGTCCAATCGTAACCCTAACCGGATCTCTAACCCTAGCCCTCAACATAACCCTAACATTAGGTCCAATCGTAACCCTAACCGGATCTCTAACCCTAGACCTCAACATGACACTAACCCTAGGTCCAATAGTAACCCTAACGGTATCTCTAACCCTAGCCCTCAACATAACCCTAACACTAGGTCCAATTGTAACCCTAACCGGATCTCTAAACCTAGCCCTCAACATAACCCTAATCCTAGGTCCAATCGTAACCGTAACCGGATCTCTAACCCTAGCCCTCAACATAACCCTAACCTAGGTCCAATCGTGACCCTAACAGGATCTCTAACCCTAGCCCTCAACATAACCCTAACCCTAGGTCCAATCGTGACCCTAACTGTCTCTCTAACCCTAGCCCTCAACATAACCCTAACCCTAGGTCCAATCGGAAACCTAACCGTCTCTCTAACCCTAGCCCTCAACATAACCCTAACCATAGGTCCAATCGTAACCCTAACCGGATCTCTAACCCTAGCCCTCAACATAACCCTAACCCTAGGACCAATCGTAACCCTAACCGGATCTCTAACCCTAGCCCTCAACATAACCCTAACCCTAGGTCCAATCGTGACCCTAACCGGATCTCTAACCCTGCCCTCAACATAACCCTAACCCTAGTTCCAATCGTAACCCTAACCGTCTCTCTAACCCTGGCCCTCAACATAACCCTAACCCTAGGTGCAATCGTAACCCTACCCAGATCTCTAACCCTAGCCCTCAACATAACCATAACCCTAGGTGCAATCGTAACCCTACCCGGATCTCTAACCCTAGCCCTCAACATAACCCTAACCCAAGGTGCAATCGTGACTCTAACCGGATCTCTAACCCTAGCCCTCAACATAACCCTAACCCTAGGTCCAATCGTAACCCTAACCGGATCTCTAACCCTAGCCGTCAACATAACCTTAACCCTAGGTGCAATCGTAACCCTACCCGGAACTCTAATCCTAGCCCTCAACATAACCCTAACCCTAGGTGCAATCGGAACCCTAACCGTCTCTCTAATCCTAGCCCTCAACATAACCCTAACCCTAGGTCCAATCGTGACTCTAACCGTCTCTCTAACCCTATCCCTCAACATAACCCTAACCCTAGGTCCAATCGGGACCCTAACCGTCTCTCTAACCCTAGCCCTCAACATAACCCTAACCCTAGGTCCAATCGTAACCCTAACAGGATCTCTAACCCTAGCCCTCAACATCACCCTAACCCTAGGTCCAATCGTAACCCTAACCGGATCTCTAACCCTGCCCTCAACATAACCCTAACCCTAGGTCCAATCGTGACCCTAACCGTCTCTCTAACCCTAGCCCTCAACATAACCCTAACCCTAAGTCCAATCGTAACCCTAACTGGATGTCTAACCCTAGCCCTCAACATAACCCTAACCCTAGGTCCAATCGTAACCCTAACCGGATCTCTTACCCTAGCCCTCAACATAACCTTAACCCTAGGTCCAATCGTAACCCTAACCGGATCTCTAACCCTAGCCCTCAACATAACCCTAACCCTAGGTCCAATCGTAACCCTAACCGGATCTCTAACCCTAGCCCTCAACATAACCGTAACCCTAGGTCCAATCGTGACCCTAACCGGATCTCTAACCCTAGCCCTCAACATAACCCTAACCCTAGGTGCAATCGTAACCCTATCCAGATCTCTAACCCTAGCCCTCAACATAACCATAACCCTATGTGCAATCGTAACCCTACCCGGATCTCTAACCCTAGCCCTCAACATAACCCTAACCCTAGGTCCAATCTTAACCCTAACCGGATCTCTAACTCTAGCCCTCAACATAACCCTAACCCTAGGTCCAATGGTAACCCTAACGGGATCTCTAACCCTAGCTCTCAACATAACCCTAACCTAGGTCCAATCGTGACCCTAACCGGATCTCTAACCCTAGCCCTCAACATAACCCTAACCCTAGGTCCAATCGTGACCCTAACCGTCTCCCTAACCCTAGCCCTCAACATAACCCTAACCCTAGGTCCAATCGGAACCCTAACCGTCTCTCTAACCCTAGCCCTCAACATAACCCTAACCTTGGGTCCAATCGTAACCGTAACCGGATCTCTAACCCTAGCCCTCAACATAACCCTAACCCTAGGTCCAATCGTAACCCTAACCGGATCTCTAACCCTAGCCCTCAACATAACCCTAACCCTAGGTCCAATGGTAACCCTAACCGGATCTCTAACCCTAGCCCTCAACATAACCCTAACCCAAGGTACAATCGTGACCCTAACCGGATCTCTAACCCTAGCCCTCAACATAACCCTAACCCTAGGTCCAATCGTGACCCTAACCGGATCTCTATCCCTAGCGCTCAACATAACGCTAACCCTAGGTCCAATCGTAACCCTAACCGAATCTCTAAACCTAGTTCTCAACATAACCCTAACCCTAGGTGCAATCGTAACCCTAACCGGATCTCTAACCCTAGCCCTCAACATAACCCTAACCCTAGGTCCAATCGTGACCCTAACCGGATCTCTATCCCTAGCGCTCAACATAACGCTAACCCTAGGTCCAATCGTGACCCTAACCGGATCTCTAACCCTAGCCCTCAACATAACCCTAACCGTAGGTCCAATCGTGACCCTAACCGTCTCTCTAACCCTAGCCCTCAACATAACCCTAACCCTAGGTCCAATCTGAACCCTAACCGTCTCTCAACACTAGCCCTCAACATAACCCTAACCCTAGGTACAATCGTAACCCTAACCGGATCTCTAACCCTAGCCCTCAACAAAACCCTAACACTAGGTCCAATCGCAACCCTAACCGGATCTCTAACCCTAGCCCTCAACATAACCCTAACCCTAGGTCCAATCGTAACTCTAACCGGATCTCTAACCCTAGCCCTCAACATAACCCTAACCCTAGGTCCAATCCTAACCCTACCCGGATCTCTAACCCTAGCCCTCAACATAACCCTAACCCTAGGTCCAATCGTAACTCTAACCGGATCTCTAACCCCAGCCCTCAACATAACCCTAACCCTAGGTGCAATTGTAACCGTAACCGGATCTCTAACCCTAGCCCTCAACATAACACTAACCCTAGGTCCAATTGTAACCGTAACCGGATCTCTAACCCGAGCCGTCAACATAACCCTAACCCTAGGTTCAATCGTAACCCTACCCGGATCTCTAACCCTAGCCCTCAACATAACCCTAACCCTAGGTCCAATCGGAACCCTAACCGTCTCTCTAACCCTAGCCCTCAACATAACCCTAACCCTAGGTCCAATCGGAACCCTAACCGTCTCTCTAACCCTAGCCCTCAACATAACCCTAACCCTAGGTCCAATCGTAACCCTAACCGGATCTCTAACCCTAGCCCTCAACATAACCCTAACCCTAGGTCCAATCGTGACCCTAACCGGATCTCTAACCCTGCTCTCAACATAACCCTAACCCTAGGTCCAATCGTAACCCTAACCGTCTCTCTAACCCTAGCCCTCATCATAACCCTAACGCTAGGTCCAATCGTAACCCTAACCGGATCTCTAAACCTAGTCCTCAACAGAACCCTAACCCTAGGTCCAATCGTAACCCTAAACGTCTCTCTAACCCTAGCCCTCAACATAACCCTAACCCTAGGTCCAATCGTGACCCTAACCGGATCTCTAACCCTAGCCCTCAACATAACCCTAACCGTAGGTCCAATCGTGACCGTAACCATCTCTCTAACCCTAGCCCTCAACATAACCCTAACCCTAGGTCCAATCTGAACCCTAACCGTCTCTCAACACTAGCCCTCAACATAACCCTAACCCTAGGTCCAATCGTAACCCTAACCGGATCTCTAACCCTAGCCCTCAACATACCCCTAAACCTAGGTCCAATCGTAACCCTAACCGGATCTCTAACCCTAGCCCTCAACAAAACCCTAACCCTAGGTCCAATCGCAACCCTAACCGGATCTCTAACCCTAGCCCTCAACATAACCCTAACCCTAGGTCCAATCGTATCCCTAACCGTCTCTCTAACCCTAGCCCTCAACATAACGCTAACCCTAGGTCCAATCGTGACCCTAACCGGATCTCAAACCCTCTCCCTCAACATAACCCTAACCCTAGGTCCAATCGTAACCCTAATCGGATCTCTAACCCTAGCCCTCAACATAACCCTAACCCTAGGTCCAATCGTAACCCTAACTGGATCTCTAACCCTAGCCCTCAACATAACCCTAACCCTAGGTCCAATGGTAACCCTAACCGGATCTCTAACCCTAGCCCTCAACATAACCCTAACCCAAGGTACAATCGTGACCCTAACCGGATCTCTAACCCTAGCCCTCAACATAACCCTAAACCTAGGTCCAATCGTGACCCTAACCGGATCTCTATTCCTCGCGCTCAATATAACGCTAACCCTAGGTCCAATCGTAACCCTAACCGAATCTCTAAACCTAGTTCTCAACATAACCCTAACCCTAGGTGCAATCGTAACCCTAACCGGATTTCTAACACTAGCCCTCAACATAACCCTAACCCAAGGTGCAATCGTGACCCTAACAGGATCTCTAACCCTAGCCCTCAACATCACCCTAACCCTAGGTCCAATCGTAACCCTAACCGGATCTCTAACCCTAGCCGTCAACATAACCCTAACCCTAGGTCCAAACGTGACCTTAACCGGATCTCTAACCCTAGCCCTCAACATAACACTAACCCTAGGTCCAATCGTGACCCTAACAGGATCTCTAACCCTAGCCTTCAACATAACCCTAACCCAAGGTACAATCGTGACCCTAACCGGATCTCTAACCCTAGCCCTCAACATAACCCTAACCCTAGGTCCAATCGTGACCCTAACCGGATCTCTATCCCTAGCGCTCAATATAACGCTAACCCTAGGTCCAATCGTAACCCTAACCGAATCTCTAAACCTAGTTCTCAACATAACCCTAACCCTAGGTGCAATCGTAACCCTAACCGGATCTCTAACCCTAGCCCTCAACATAACCCTAACACTAGGTCCAATCGTGACCCTAACCGGATCTCTAACCCTAGCCCTCAACATAACCCTAACCCTAGGTCCAATCTGAACCCTAACCGTCTCTCAACACTAGCCCTCAACATAACCCTAACCCTAGGTACAATCGTAACCCTAACCGGATCTCTAACCCTAGCCCTCAACAAAACCCTAACACTAGGTCCAATCGCAACCCTAACCGGATCTCTAACCCTAGCCCTCAACATAACCCTAACCCTAGGTCCAATCGTAACTCTAACCGGATCTCTAACCCTAGCCCTCAACATAACCCTAATCCTAGGTCCAATCCTAACCCTACCCGGATCTCTAACCCTAGCCCTCAACATAACCCTAACCCTAGGTCCAATCGTAACTCTAACCGGATCTCTAACCCCAGCCCTCAACATAACCCTAACCCTAGGTGCAATCGTAACCGTAACCGGATCTCTAACCCTAGCCCTCAACATAACACTAACCCTAGGTCCAATTGTAACCGTAACCGGATCTCTAACCCGAGCCGTCAACATAACCCTAACCCTAGGTTCAATCGTAACCCTACCCGGATCTCTAACCCTAGCCCTCAACATAACCCTAACCCTAGGTCCAATCGGAACCCTAACCGTCTCTCTAACCCTAGCCCTCAACATAACCCTAACCCTAGGTCCAATCGGAACCCTAACCGTCTCTCTAACCCTAGCCCTCAACATAACCCTAACCCTAGGTCCAATCGTAACCCTAACCGGATCTCTAACCCTAGCCCTCAACATAACCCTAACCCTAGGTCCAATCGTGACCCTAACCGGATCTCTAACCCTGCTCTCAACATAACCCTAACCCTAGGTCCAATCGTAACCCTAACCGTCTCTCTAACCCTAGCCCTCAACATAACCCTAACGCTAGGTCCAATCGTAACCCTAACCGGATCTCTAAACCTAGTCCTCAACATAACCCTAACCCTAGGTCCAATCGTAACCCTAAACGTCTCTCTAACCCTAGCCCTCAACATAACCCTAACCCTAGGTCCAATCGTGACCCTAACCGGATCTCTAAACCTAGCCCTCAACATAACCCTAACCGTAGGTCCAATCGTGACCGTAACCATCTCTCTAACCCTAGCCCTCAACATAACCCTAACCCTAGGTCCAATCTGAACCCTAACCGTCTCTCAACACTAGCCCTCAACATAACCCTAACCCTAGGTCCAATCGTAACCCTAACCGGATCTCTAACCCTAGCCCTCAACATACCCCTAAACCTAGGTCCAATCGTAACCCTAACCGGATCTCTAACCCTAGCCCTCAACAAAACCCTAACCCTAGGTCCAATCGCAACCCTAACCGGATCTCTAACCCTAGCCCTCAACATAACCCTAACCCTAGGTCCAATCGTATCCCTAACCGTCTCTCTAACCCTAGCCCTCAACATAACGCTAACCCTAGGTCCAATCGTGACCCTAACCGGATCTCAAACCCTCTCCCTCAACATAACCCTAACCCTAGGTCCAATCGTAACCCTAATCGGATCTCTAACCCTAGCCCTCAACATAACCCTAACCCTAGGTCCAATCGTAACCCTAACTGGATCTCTAACCCTAGCCCTCAACATAACCCTAACCCTAGGTCCAATGGTAACCCTAACCGGATCTCTAACCCTAGCCCTCAACATAACCCTAACCCTAGGTCCAATCGTGACCCTAACCGTCTCCCTAACCCTAGCCCTCAACATAACCCTAACCCTAGGTCCAATCGGAACCCTAACCGTCTCTCTAACCCTAGCCCTCAACATAACCCTAACCTTGGGTCCAATCGTAACCGTAACCGGATCTCTAACCCTAGCCCTCAACATAACCCTAACCCTAGGTCCAATCGTAACCCTAACCGGATCTCTAACCCTAGCCCTCAACATAACCCTAACCCTAGGTCCAATGGTAACCCTAACCGGATCTCTAACCCTAGCCCTCAACATAACCCTAACCCAAGGTACAATCGTGACCCTAACCGGATCTCTAACCCTAGCCCTCAACATAACCCTAACCCTAGGTCCAATCGTGACCCTAACCGGATCTCTATCCCTAGCGCTCAACATAACGCTAACCCTAGGTCCAATCGTAACCCTAACCGAATCTCTAAACCTAGTTCTCAACATAACCCTAACCCTAGGTGCAATCGTAACCCTAACCGGATCTCTAACCCTAGCCCTCAACATAACCCTAACCCTAGGTCCAATCGTGACCCTAACCGGATCTCTATCCCTAGCGCTCAACATAACGCTAACCCTAGGTCCAATCGTGACCCTAACCGGATCTCTAACCCTAGCCCTCAACATAACCCTAACCGTAGGTCCAATCGTGACCCTAACCGTCTCTCTAACCCTAGCCCTCAACATAACCCTAACCCTAGGTCGAATCTGAACCCTAACCGTCTCTCAACACTAGCCCTCAACATAACCCTAACCCTAGGTACAATCGTAACCCTAACCGGATCTCTAACCCTAGCCCTCAACAAAACCCTAACACTAGGTCCAATCGCAACCCTAACCGCATCTCTAACCCTAGCCCTCAACATAACCCTAACCCTAGGTCCAATCGTAACTCTAACCGGATCTCTAACCCTAGCCCTCAACATAACCCTAACCCTAGGTCCAATCCTAACCCTACCCGGATCTCTAACCCTAGCCCTCAACATAACCCTAACCCTAGGTCCAATCGTAACTCTAACCGGATCTCTAACCCCAGCCCTCAACATAACCCTAACCCTAGGTGCAATCGTAACCGTAACCGGATCTCTAACCCTAGCCCTCAACATAACACTAACCCTAGGTCCAATTGTAACCGTAACCGGATCTCTAACCCGAGCCGTCAACATAACCCTAACCCTAGGTTCAATCGTAACCCTACCCGGATCTCTAACCCTAGCCCTCAACATAACCCTAACCCTAGGTCCAATCGGAACCCTAACCGTCTCTCTAACCCTAGCCCTCAACATAACCCTAACCCTAGGTCCAATCGGAACCCTAACCGTCTCTCTAACCCTAGCCCTCAACATAACCCTAACCCTAGGTCCAATCGTAACCCTAACCGGATCTCTAACCCTAGCCCTCAACATAACCCTAACCCTAGGTCCAATCGTGACCCTAACCGGATCTCTAACCCTGCTCTCAACATAACCCTAACCCTAGGTCCAATCGTAACCCTAACCGTCTCTCTAACCCTAGCCCTCATCATAACCCTAACGCTAGGTCCAATCGTAACCCTAACCGGATCTCTAAACCTAGTCCTCAACATAACCCTAACCCTAGGTCCAATCGTAACCCTAAACGTCTCTCTAACCCTAGCCCTCAACATAACCCTAACCCTAGGTCCAATCGTGACCCTAACCGGATCTCTAACCCTAGCCCTCAACATAACCCTAACCGTAGGTCCAATCGTGACCGTAACCATCTCTCTAACCCTAGCCCTCAACATAACCCTAACCCTAGGTCCAATCTGAACCCTAACCGTCTCTCAACACTAGCCCTCAACATAACCCTAACCCTAGGTCCAATCGTAACCCTAACCGGATCTCTAACCCTAGCCCTCAACATACCCCTAAACCTAGGTCCAATCGTAACCCTAACCGGATCTCTAACCCTAGCCCTCAACAAAACCCTAACCCTAGGTCCAATCGCAACCCTAACCGGATCTCTAACCCTAGCCCTCAACATAACCCTAACCCTAGGTCCAATCGTATCCCTAACCGTCTCTCTAACCCTAGCCCTCAACATAACGCTAACCCTAGGTCCAATCGTGACCCTAACCGGATCTCAAACCCTCTCCCTCAACATAACCCTAACCCTAGGTCCAATCGTAACCCTAATCGGATCTCTAACCCTAGCCCTCAACATAACCCTAACCCTAGGTCCAATCGTAACCCTAACTGGATCTCTAACCCTAGCCCTCAACATAACCCTAACCCTAGGTCCAATGGTAACCCTAACCGGATCTCTAACCCTAGCCCTCAACATAACCCTAACCCAAGGTACAATCGTGACCCTAACCGGATCTCTAACCCTAGCCCTCAACATAACCCTAAACCTAGGTCCAATCGTGACCCTAACCGGATCTCTATTCCTAGCGCTCAATATAACGCTAACCCTAGGTCCAATCGTAACCCTAACCGAATCTCTAAACCTAGTTCTCAACATAACCCTAACCCTAGGTGCAATCGTAACCCTAACCGGATTTCTAACACTAGCCCTCAACATAACCCTAACCCAAGGTGCAATCGTGACCCTAACAGGATCTCTAACCCTAGCCCTCAACATCACCCTAACCCTAGGTCCAATCGTAACCCTAACCGGATCTCTAACCCTAGCCGTCAACATAACCCTAACCCTAGGTCCAAACGTGACCTTAACCGGATCTCTAACCCTAGCCCTCAACATAACACTAACCCTAGGTCCAATCGTGACCCTAACAGGATCTCTAACCCTAGCCTTCAACATAACCCTAACCCAAGGTACAATCGTGACCCTAACCGGATCTCTAACCCTAGCCCTCAACATAAGCCTAACCCTAGGTCCAATCGTGACCCTAACCGGATCTCTATCCCTAGCGCTCAATATAACGCTAACCCTAGGTCCAATCGTAACCCTAACCGAATCTCTAAACCTAGTTCTCAACATAACCCTAACCCTAGGTGCAATCGTAACCCTAACCGGATCTCTAACCCTAGCCCTCAACATAACCCTAACACTAGGTCCAATCGTGACCCTAACCGGATCTCTAACCCTAGCCCTCAACATAACCCTAACACTAGGTCCAATCGTAACCCTAACCGGATCTCTAACCCTAGCCCTCAACATAACCCTAACCCTAGGTCCAATTGTAACCCTCACCGGATCTCTAACCCGAGCCCTCAACATAACCCTAACCCTAGGTCCAATCGTGACCCTAACCGGATCTCTAACCCTGCCCTCAACATAACCCTAACCCTAGGTCCAATCATAACCCTAACCGTCTCTCTAACCCTAGCCCTCAACATAACCCTAACCCTAGGTCCAATCGTATCCCTAACCGTCTCTCTAACCCTAGCCCTCAACATAACCCTAACCCTAGGTCCAATCGTGACCCTAACCGGATCTCTAACCCTAGCCCTCAACATAACCCTAACCCTAGGTCCAATGGTAACCCTAACCGGATCTCTAACCCTAGCCCTCAACATAACCCTAACCCAAGGTACAATCGTGACCCTAACCGGATCTCTAAACCTAGCCCTCAACATAACCCTAACCGAAGGTACAATCGTGACCCTAACCGGATCTCTAACCCTAGCCCTCAACATAACCCTAACCCTAGGTCCAATCGTGACCCTAACCGTATCTCTAACCCTAGCCCTCAACATAACGCTAACCCTAGGTCCAATCGTAACCCTAACCGAATCTCTAAACCTAGTTCTCAACATAACCCTAACCCTAGGTGCAATCGTAACCCTAACCGGATCTCTAACACTAGCCCTCAACATAACCCTAACCCAAGGTGCAATCGTGACCCTAACCGGATCTCTAACCCTAGCCCTCAACATCACCCTAACCCTAGGTCCAATCGTAACCCTAACCGGATCTCTAACCCTAGCCGTCAACATAACCCTAACCCTAGGTCCAAACGTGACCTTAACCGGATCTCTAACCCTAGCCCTCAACATAACACTAACCCTAGGTCCAATCGTGACCCTAACAGGATCTCTAACCCTAGCCCTCAACATAACCCTAACCCAAGGTACAATCGTGACCCTAACCGGATCTCTAACCCTAGCCCTCAACATAACCCTAACCCTAGGTCCAATCGTGACCCTAACCGTATCTCTAACCCTAGCCCTCAACATAACCCTAACCCTAGGTCCAATCGTAACCCTAAACGTCTCTCTAACCCTAGCCCACAACATAACCCTAACCCTAGGTCCAATCGTGACCCTAACCGGATCTCTAACCCTAGCCCTCAACATAACCCTAACCGTAGGTCCAATCGTGACCCTAACCGTCTCTCTAACCCTAGCCCTCAACATAACCCTAACCCTAGGTCCAATCTGAACCCTAACCGTCTCTCAACACTAGCCCTCAACATAACCCTAACCCTAGGTACAATCGTAACCCTAACCGGATCTCTAACCCTAGCCCTCAACATACCCCTAAACCTAGGTCCAATCGTAACCCTAACCGGATCTCTAACCCTAGCCCTCAACAAAACCCTAACACTAGGTCCAATCGCGACCCTAACCGGATCTCTAACCCTAGCCCTCAACATAACCCTAACACTAGGTCCAATCGTGACCCTAACCGGATCTCTAACCCTAGCCCTCAACATAACCCTAACCCTAGGTCCAATCTGAACCCTAACCGTCTCTCAACACTAGCCCTCAACATAACCCTAACCCTAGGTACAATCGTAACCCTAACCGGATCTCTAACCCTAGCCCTCAACAAAACCCTAACACTAGGTCCAATCGCAACCCTAACCGGATCTCTAACCCTAGCCCTCAACATAACCCTAACCCTAGGTCCAATCGTAACTCTAACCGGATCTCTAACCCTAGCCCTCAACATAACCCTAACCCTAGGTCCAATCCTAACCCTACCCGGATCTCTAACCCTAGCCCTCAACATAACCCTAACCCTAGGTCCAATCGTAACTCTAACCGGATCTCTAACCCCAGCCCTCAACATAACCCTAACCCTAGGTGCAATCGTAACCGTAACCGGATCTCTAACCCTAGCCCTCAACATAACACTAACCCTAGGTCCAATTGTAACCGTAACCGGATCTCTAACCCGAGCCGTCAACATAACCCTAACCCTAGGTTCAATCGTAACCCTACCCGGATCTCTAACCCTAGCCCTCAACATAACCCTAACCCTAGGTCCAATCGGAACCCTAACCGTCTCTCTAACCCTAGCCCTCAACATAACCCTAACCCTAGGTCCAATCGGAACCCTAACCGTCTCTCTAACCCTAGCCCTCAACATAACCCTAACCCTAGGTCCAATCGTAACCCTAACCGGATCTCTAACCCTAGCCCTCAACATAACCCTAACCCTAGGTCCAATCGTGACCCTAACCGGATCTCTAACCCTGCTCTCAACATAACCCTAACCCTAGGTCCAATCGTAACCCTAACCGTCTCTCTAACCCTAGCCCTCAACATAACCCTAACGCTAGGTCCAATCGTAACCCTAACCGGATCTCTAAACCTAGTCCTCAACATAACCCTAACCCTAGGTCCAATCGTAACCCTAAACGTCTCTCTAACCCTAGCCCTCAACATAACCCTAACCCTAGGTCCAATCGTGACCCTAACCGGATCTCTAAACCTAGCCCTCAACATAACCCTAACCGTAGGTCCAATCGTGACCGTAACCATCTCTCTAACCCTAGCCCTCAACATAACCCTAACCCTAGGTCCAATCTGAACCCTAACCGTCTCTCAACACTAGCCCTCAACATAACCCTAACCCTAGGTCCAATCGTAACCCTAACCGGATCTCTAACCCTAGCCCTCAACATACCCCTAAACCTAGGTCCAATCGTAACCCTAACCGGATCTCTAACCCTAGCCCTCAACAAAACCCTAACCCTAGGTCCAATCGCAACCCTAACCGGATCTCTAACCCTAGCCCTCAACATAACCCTAACCCTAGGTCCAATCGTATCCCTAACCGTCTCTCTAACCCTAGCCCTCAACATAACGCTAACCCTAGGTCCAATCGTGACCCTAACCGGATCTCAAACCCTCTCCCTCAACATAACCCTAACCCTAGGTCCAATCGTAACCCTAATCGGATCTCTAACCCTAGCCCTCAACATAACCCTAACCCTAGGTCCAATCGTAACCCTAACTGGATCTCTAACCCTAGCCTCAACATAACCCTAACCCTAGGTCCAATGGTAACCCTAACCGGATCTCTAACCCTAGCCCTCAACATAACCCTAACCCTAGGTCCAATCGTGACCCTAACCGTCTCCCTAACCCTAGCCCTCAACATAACCCTAACCCTAGGTCCAATCGGAACCCTAACCGTCTCTCTAACCCTAGCCCTCAACATAACCCTAACCTTGGGTCCAATCGTAACCGTAACCGGATCTCTAACCCTAGCCCTCAACATAACCCTAACCCTAGGTCCAATCGTAACCCTAACCGGATCTCTAACCCTAGCCCTCAACATAACCCTAACCCTAGGTCCAATGGTAACCCTAACCGGATCTCTAACCCTAGCCCTCAACATAACCCTAACCCAAGGTACAATCGTGACCCTAACCGGATCTCTAACCCTAGCCCTCAACATAACCCTAACCCTAGGTCCAATCGTGACCCTAACCGGATCTCTATCCCTAGCGCTCAACATAACGCTAACCCTAGGTCCAATCGTAACCCTAACCGAATCTCTAAACCTAGTTCTCAACATAACCCTAACCCTAGGTGCAATCGTAACCCTAACCGGATCTCTAACCCTAGCCCTCAACATAACCCTAACCCTAGGTCCAATCGTGACCCTAACCGGATCTCTATCCCTAGCGCTCAACATAACGCTAACCCTAGGTCCAATCGTGACCCTAACCGGATCTCTAACCCTAGCCCTCAACATAACCCTAACCGTAGGTCCAATCGTGACCCTAACCGTCTCTCTAACCCTAGCCCTCAACATAACCCTAACCCTAGGTCGAATCTGAACCCTAACCGTCTCTCAACACTAGCCCTCAACATAACCCTAACCCTAGGTACAATCGTAACCCTAACCGGATCTCTAACCCTAGCCCTCAACAAAACCCTAACACTAGGTCCAATCGCAACCCTAACCGGATCTCTAACCCTAGCCCTCAACATAACCCTAACCCTAGGTCCAATCGTAACTCTAACCGGATCTCTAACCCTAGCCCTCAACATAACCCTAACCCTAGGTCCAATCTTAACCCTACCCGGATCTCTAACCCTAGCCCTCAACATAACCCTAACCCTAGGTCCAATCGTAACTCTAACCGGATCTCTAACCCCAGCCCTCAACATAACCCTAACCCTAGGTGCAATCGTAACCGTAACCGGATCTCTAACCCTAGCCCTCAACATAACACTAACCCTAGGTCCAATTGTAACCGTAACCGGATCTCTAACCCGAGCCGTCAACATAACCCTAACCCTAGGTTCAATCGTAACCCTACCCGGATCTCTAACCCTAGCCCTCAACATAACCCTAACCCTAGGTCCAATCGGAACCCTAACCGTCTCTCTAACCCTAGCCCTCAACATAACCCTAACCCTAGGTCCAATCGGAACCCTAACCGTCTCTCTAACCCTAGCCCTCAACATAACCCTAACCCTAGGTCCAATCGTAACCCTAACCGGATCTCTAACCCTAGCCCTCAACATAACCCTAACCCTAGGTCCAATCGTGACCCTAACCGGATCTCTAACCCTGTTCTCAACATAACCCTAACCCTAGGTCCAATCGTAACCCTAACCGTCTCTCCAACCCTAGCCCTCATCATAACCCTAACGCTAGGTCCAATCGTAACCCTAACCGGATCTCTAAACCTAGTCCTCAACATAACCCTAACCCTAGGTCCAATCGTAACCCTAAACGTCTCTCTAACCCTAGCCCTCAACATAACCCTAACCCTAGGTCCAATCGTGACCCTAACCGGATCTCTAACCCTAGCCCTCAACATAACCCTAACCGTAGGTCCAATCGTGACCGTAACCATCTCTCTAACCCTAGCCCTCAACATAACCCTAACCCTAGGTCCAATCTGAACCCTAACCGTCTCTCAACACTAGCCCTCAACATAACCCTAACCCTAGGTCCAATCGTAACCCTAACCGGATCTCTAACCCTAGCCCTCAACATACCCCTAAACCTAGGTCCAATCGTAACCCTAACCGGATCTCTAACCCTAGCCCTCAACAAAACCCTAACCCTAGGTCCAATCGCAACCCTAACCGGATCTCTAACCCTAGCCCTCAACATAACCCTAACCCTAGGTCCAATCGTATCCCTAACCGTCTCTCTAACCCTAGCCCTCAACATAACGCTAACCCTAGGTCCAATCGTGACCCTAACCGGATCTCAAACCCTCTCCCTCAACATAACCCTAACCCTAGGTCCAATCGTAACCCTAATCGGATCTCTAACCCTAGCCCTCAACATAACCCTAACCCTAGGTCCAATCGTAACCCTAACTGGATCTCTAACCCTAGCCCTCAACATAACCCTAACCCTAGGTCCAATGGTAACCCTAACCGGATCTCTAACCCTAGCCCTCAACATAACCCTAACCCAAGGTACAATCGTGACCCTAACCGGATCTCTAACCCTAGCCCTCAACATAACCCTAAACCTAGGTCCAATCGTGACCCTAACCGGATCTCTATTCCTAGCGCTCAATATAACGCTAACCCTAGGTCCAATCGCAACCCTAACCGAATCTCTAAACCTAGTTCTCAACATAACCCTAACCCTAGGTGCAATCGTAACCCTAACCGGATTTCTAACACTAGCCCTCAACATAACCCTAACCCAAGGTGCAATCGTGACCCTAACAGGATCTCTAACCCTAGCCCTCAACATCACCCTAACCCTAGGTCCAATCGTAACCCTAACCGGATCTCTAACCCTAGCCGTCAACATAACCCTAACCCTAGGTCCAAACGTGACCTTAACCGGATCTCTAACCCTAGCCCTCAACATAACACTAACCCTAGGTCCAATCGTGACCCTAACAGGATCTCTAACCCTAGCCTTCAACATAACCCTAACCCAAGGTACAATCGTGACCCTAACCGGATCTCTAACCCTAGCCCTCAACATAAGCCTAACCCTAGGTCCAATCGTGACCCTAACCGGATCTCTATCCCTAGCGCTCAATATAACGCTAACCCTAGGTCCAATCGTAACCCTAACCGAATCTCTAAACCTAGTTCTCAACATAACCCTAACCCTAGGTGCAATCGTAACCCTAACCGGATCTCTAACCCTAGCCCTCAACATAACCCTAACACTAGGTCCAATCGTGACCCTAACCGGATCTCTAACCCTAGCCCTCAACATAACCCTAACACTAGGTCCAATCGTAACCCTAACCGGATCTCTAACCCTAGCCCTCAACATAACCCTAACCCTAGGTCCAATTGTAACCCTCACCGGATCTCTAACCCGAGCCCTCAACATAACCCTAACCCTAGGTCCAATCGTGACCCTAACCGGATCTCTAACCCTGCCCTCAACATAACCCTAACCCTAGGTCCAATCATAACCCTAACCGTCTCTCTAACCCTAGCCCTCAACATAACCCTAACCCTAGGTCCAATCGTATCCCTAACCGTCTCTCTAACCCTAGCCCTCAACATAACCCTAACCCTAGGTCCAATCGTGACCCTAACCGGATCTCTAACCCTAGCCCTCAACATAACCCTAACCCTAGGTCCAATGGTAACCCTAACCGGATCTCTAACCCTAGCCCTCAACATAACCCTAACCCAAGGTACAATCGTGACCCTAACCGGATCTCTAAACCTAGCCCTCAACATAACCCTAACCCAAGGTACAATCGTGACCCTAACCGGATCTCTAACCCTAGCCCTCAACATAACCCTAACCCTAGGTCCAATCGTGACCCTAACCGTATCTCTAACCCTAGCCCTCAACATAACGCTAACCCTAGGTCCAATCGTAACCCTAACCGAATCTCTAAACCTAGTTCTCAACATAACCCTAACCCTAGGTGCAATCGTAACCCTAACCGGATCTCTAACACTAGCCCTCAACATAACCCTAACCCAAGGTGCAATCGTGACCCTAACCGGATCTCTAACCCTAGCCCTCAACATCACCCTAACCCTAGGTCCAATCGTAACCCTAACCGGATCTCTAACCCTAGCCGTCAACATAACCCTAACCCTAGGTCCAAACGTGACCTTAACCGGATCTCTAACCCTAGCCCTCAACATAACACTAACCCTAGGTCCAATCGTGACCCTAACAGGATCTCTAACCCTAGCCCTCAACATAACCCTAACCCAAGGTACAATCGTGACCCTAACCGGATCTCTAACCCTAGCCCTCAACATAACCCTAACCCTAGGTCCAATCGTGACCCTAACCGTATCTCTAACCCTAGCCCTCAACATAACCCTAACCCTAGGTCCAATCGTAACCCTAAACGTCTCTCTAACCCTAGCCCACAACATAACCCTAACCCTAGGTCCAATCGTGACCCTAACCGGATCTCTAACCCTAGCCCTCAACATAACCCTAACCGTAGGTCCAATCGTGACCCTAACCGTCTCTCTAACCCTAGCCCTCAACATAACCCTAACCCTAGGTCCAATCTGAACCCTAACCGTCTCTCAACACTAGCCCTCAACATAACCCTAACCCTAGGTACAATCGTAACCCTAACCGGATCTCTAACCCTAGCCCTCAACATACCCCTAAACCTAGGTCCAATCGTAACCCTAACCGGATCTCTAACCCTAGCCCTCAACAAAACCCTAACACTAGGTCCAATCGCGACCCTAACCGGATCTCTAACCCTAGCCCTCAACATAACCCTAACCCTAGGTCCAATGGTAACCCTAACCGGATCTCTAACCCTAGCCCTCAACATAACCCTAACCCAACGTACAATCGTGACCCTAACCGGATCTCTAAACCTAGCCCTCAACATAACCCTAACCCAAGGTACAATCGTGACCCTAACCGGATCTCTAACCCTAGCCCTCAACATAACCCTAAGCCTAGGTCCAATCGTGACCCTAACCGTATCTCTAACCCTAGCCCTCAACATAACGCTAACCCTAGGTCCAATCGTAACCCTAACCGAATCTCTAAACCTAGTTCTCAACATAACCCTAACCCTAGGTGCAATCGTAACCCTAACCGGATCTCTAACACTAGCCCTCAACATAACCCTAACCCAAGGTGCAATCGTGACCCTAACCGGATCTCTAACCCTAGCCCTCAACATCACCCTAACCCTAGGTCCAATCGTAACCCTAACCGGATCTCTAACCCTAGCCGTCAACATAACCCTAACCCTAGGTCCAAACGTGACCTTAACCGGATCTCTAACCCTAGCCCTCAACATAACACTAACCCTAGGTCCAATCGTGACCCTAACAGGATCTCTAACCCTAGCCCTCAACATAACCCTAACCCAAGGTACAATCGTGACCCTAACCGGATCTCTAACCCTAGCCCTCAACATAACCCTAACCCTAGGTCCAATCGTGACCCTAACCGTATCTCTAACCCTAGCCCTCAACATAACCCTAACCCTAGGTCCAATCGTAACCCTAAACGTCTCTCTAACCCTAGCCCTCAACATAACCCTAACCCTAGGTCCAATCGTGACCCTAACCGGATCTCTAACCCTAGCCCTCAACATAACCCTAACCGTAGGTCCAATCGTGACCCTAACCGTCTCTCTAACCCTAGCCCTCAACATAACCCTAACCCTAGGTCCAATCTGAACCCTAACCGTCTCTCAACACTAGCCCTCAACATAACCCTAACCCTAGGTACAATCTTAACCCTAACCGGATCTCTAAACCTAGCCCTCAACATACCCCTAAACCTAGGTCCAATCGTAACCCTAACCGGATCTCTAACCCTAGCCCTCAACAAAACCCTAACACTAGGTCCAATCGCAACCCTAACCGGATCTCTAACCCTAGCCCTCAACATAACCCTAACCCTAGGTCCAATCGTAACTCTAACCGGATCTCTAACCCTAGCCCTCAACATAACCCTAACCCTAGGTCCAATCGTAACCCTACCCGGATCTCTAACCCTAGCCCTCAACATAACCCTAACCCTAGGTCCAATCGTAACTCTAACCGGATCTCTAACCCCAGCCCTCAACATAACACTAACTCTAGGTCCAATTGTAACCGTAACCGGATCTCTAACCCTAGCCCTCAACATAACCCTAACCCTAGGTTCAATCGTAACCCTACCCGGATCTCTAACACTAGCCCTCAACATAACCCTAACCGTACGTCCAATCGTGACCCTAACCGTTTCTCTAACCCTAGCCCTCAACATAACCCTAACCCTAGGTCCAATCTGAACCCTAACCGTCTCTCAACACTAGCCCTCAACATAACCCTAACCCTAGGTCCAATCGTAACCCTAACCGGATCTCTAACCCTAGCCCTCAACATACCCCTAAACCTAGGTCCAATCGTAACCCTAACCGGATCTCTAACCCTAGCCCTCAACAAAACCCTAACCCTAGGTCCAATCGTAACCCTAACCGGATCTCTAACCCTAGCCCTCAACATAACACTAACTCTAGGTCCAATTGTAACCGTAACCGGATCTCTAACCCTAGCCCTCAACATAACCCTAACCCTAGGTTCAATCGTAACCCTACCCGGATCTCTAACCCTAGCCCTCAACATAACCCTAACCCTAGGTCCAATCGGAACCCTAACCGTCTCTCTAACCCTAGCCCTCAACATAACCCTAACCCTAGGTCCAATCGTAACCCTAACCGGATCTCTAACCCTAGCCCTCAACATAACCCTAACCCTAGGTCCAATTGTAACCCTAACTGGATCTCTAACCCTAGCCCTCAACATAACCCTAACCCTAGGTCCAATCGTGACCCTAACCGGATCTCTAACCCTGCCCTCAACATAACCCTAACCCTAGGTCCAATCGTATCCCTAACCGTCTCTCTAACCCTAGCCCTCAACATAACCCTAACGCTAGGTCCAATCGTAACCCTAACCGGATCTCTAACCCTAGCCCTCAACATAACCCTAACCCTAGGTCCAATCATAACCCTAACCGGATCTCTAAACCTAGCCCTCAACATAACCCTAACCCTAGGTCCAATCGTAACCCTAAACGTCTCTCTAACCCTAGCCCTCAACATAACCCTAACCCTAGGTCCAATCGTGACCCTAACCGGATCTCTAACCCTAGCCCTCAACATAACCCTAACCGTAGGTCCAATCGTGACCCTAACCGTCTCTCTAACCCTAGCCCTCAACATAACCCTAACCCTAGGTCCAATCTGAACCCTAACCGTCTCTCAACACTAGCCCTCAACATAACCCTAACCCTAGGTACAATCGTAACCCTAACCGGATCTCTAACCCTAGCCCTCAACATACCCCTAAACCTAGGTCCAATCGTAACCCTAACCGGATCTCTAACCCTAGCCCTCAACAAAACCCTAACACTAGGTCCAATCGCAACCCTAACCGGATCTCTAACCCTAGCCCTCAACATAACCCTAACCCTAGGTCCAATCGTAACTCTAACCGGATCTCTAACCCTAGCCCTCAACATAACCCTAACCCTAGGTCCAATCGTAACCCTACCCGGATCTCTAACCCTAGCCCTCAACATAACCCTAACCCTAGGTCCAATCGTAACTCTAACCGGATCTCTAACCCCAGCCCTCAACATAACCCTAACCCTAGGTGCAATCGTAACCGTAACCGGATCTCTAACCCTAGCCCTCAACATAACACTAACCCTAGGTCCAATTGTAACCGTAACCGGATCTCTAACCCTAGCCCTCAACATAACCCTAACCCTAGGTTCAATCGTAACCCTACCCGGATCTCTAACCCTAGCCCTCAACATAACCCTAACCCTAGGTCCAATCGGAACCCTAACCGTCTCTCTAACACTAGCCCTCAACATAACCCTAACCCTAGGTCCAATCGTAACCCTAACCGGATCTCTAACCCTAGCCCTCAACATAACCCTAACCCTAGGTCCAATCGTAACCCTAACCGGATCTCTAAACCTAGTCCTCAACATAACCCTAACCCTAGGTCCAATCGTAACCCTAAACGTCTCTCTAACCCTAGCCCTCAACATAACCCTAACCCTAGGTCCAATCGTGACCCTAACCGGATCTCTAACCCTAGCCCTCAACATAACCCTAACCGTAGGTCCAATCGTGACCCTAACCGTCTCTCTAACCCTAGCCCTCAACATAACCCTAACCCTAGGTCCAATCTGAACCCTAACCGTCTCTCAACACTAGCCCTCAACATAACCCTAATCCTAGGTCCAATCGTAACCCTAACCGGATCTCTAACCCTAGCCCTCAACATACCCCTAAACCTAGGTCCAATCGTAACACTAACCGGATCTCTAACCCTAGCCCTCAACAAAACCCTAACCCTAGGTCCAATCGCAACCCTAACCGGATCTCTAACCCTAGCCCTCAACATAACCCTAACCCTAGGTCCAATCGTATCCCTAACCGTCTCTCTAACCCTAGCCCTCAACATAACGCTAACCCTAGGTCCAATCGTGACCCTAACCGGATCTCAAACCCTCGCCCTCAACATAACCCTAACCCTAGGTCCAATCGTAACCCTAACCGGATCTCTAACCCTAGCCCTCAACATAACCCTAACCCTAGGTCCAATCGTAACCCTAACCGGATCTCTAACCCTAGCCGTCAACATAACCCTAACCCTAGGTCCAAACGTGACCTTAACCGGATCTCTAACCCTAGCCCTCAACATAACACTAACCCTAGGTCCAATCGTGACCCTAACAGGATCTCTAACCCTAGCCCTCAACATAACCCTAACCCAAGGTACAATCGTGACCCTAACCGGATCTCTAACCCTAGCCCTCAACATAACCCTAACCCTAGGTCCAATCGTGACCCTAACCGGATCTCTATCCCTAGCGCTCAATATAACGCTAACCCTAGGTCCAATCGTAACCCTAACCGAATCTCTAAACCTAGTTCTCAACATAACCCTAACCCTAGGTGCAATCGTAACCCTAACTGGATCTCTAACCCTAGCCCTCAACATAACCCTAACACTAGGTCCAATCGTGACCCTAACCGGATCTCTAACCCTAGCCCTCAACATAACCCTAACACTAGGTCCAATCGTAACCCTAACCGGATCTCTAACCCTAGCCCTCAACATAACCCTAACCCTAGGTCCAATTGTAACCCTCACCGGATCTCTAACCCGAGCCCTAAACATAACCCTAACCCTAGGTCCAATCGTGACCCTAACCGGATCTCTAACCCTGCCCTCAACATAACCCTAACCCTAGGTCCAATCGTAACCCTAAACGTCTCTCTAACCCTAGCCCTCAACATAACCCTAACCCTAGGTCCAATCGTAACCCTAACCGTCTCTCTAACCCTAGCCCTCAACATAACCCTAACGCTAGGTCCAATCGTAACCCTAACCGGATCTCTAACCCTAGCCCTCAACATAACCCTAACCCTAGGTCCAATCGTGACCCTAACCGGATCTCTAACCCTAGCCCTCAACATAACCCTAACCGTACGTCCAATCGTGACCCTAACCGTCTCTCTAACCCTAGCCCTCAACATAACCCTAACCCTAGGTCCAATCTGAACCCTAATCGTCTCTCAACACTAGCCCTCAACATAACCCTAACCCTAGGTCCAATCGTAACCCTAACCGGATCTCTAACCCTAGCCCTCAACATACCCCTAAACCTAGGTCCAATCGTAACCCTAACCGGATCTCTAACCCTAGCCCTCAACAAAACCCTAACCCTAGGTCCAATCGTAACCCTAACCGGATCTCTAACCCTAGCCCTCAACATAACCCTAACCCTAGGTCCAATCGTATCCCTAACCGTCTCTCTAACCCTAGCCCTCAACATAACCCTAACCCTAGGTCCAATCGTGACCCTAACCGGATCTCTAACCCTAGCCCTCAACATAACCCTAACCCTAGGTCCAATCGTAACCCTAACCGGATCTCTAACCCTAGCCCTCAACATAACCCTAACCCTAGGTCCAATGGTAACCCTAACCGGATCTCTAAACCTAGCCCTCAACATAACCCTCACCCAAGGTACAATCGTGACCCTAACCGGATCTCTAAACCTAGCCCTCAACATAACCCTAACCCAAGGTACAATCGTGACCCTAACCGGATCTCTAACCCTAGCCCTCAACATAACCCTAACCCTAGGTCCAATCGTGACCCTAACCGTATCTCTAACCCTAGCCCTCAACATAACGCTAACCCTAGGTCCAATCGTAACCCTAACCGAATCTCTAAACCTAGTTCTCAACATAACCCTAACCCTAGGTGCAATCGTAACCCTAACCGGATCTCTAACACTAGCCCTCAACATAACCCTAACCCAAGGTGCAATTGTGACCCTAACCGGATCTCTAACCCTAGCCCTCAACATCACCCTAACCCTAGGTCCAATCGTAACCCTAACCGGATCTCTAACCCTAGCCGTCAACATAACCCTAACCCTAGGTCCAAACGTGACCTTAACCGGATCTCTAACCCTAGCCCTCAACATAACACTAACCCTAGGTCCAATCGTGACCCTAACAGGATCTCTAACCCTAGCCCTCAACATAACCCTAACCCAAGGTACAATCGTGACCCTAACCGGATCTCTAACCCTAGCCCTCAACATAACCCTAACCCTAGGTCCAATCGTGACCCTAACCGTATCTCTAACCCTAGCCCTCAACATAACCCTAACCCTAGGTCCAATCGTGACCCTAACCGTATCTCTAACCCTAGCCCTCAACATAACCCTAACCCTAGGTCCAATCGTAACCCTAACTGGATCTCTAACCCTAGCCCTCAACATAACCCTAACCCTAGGTCCAATCGTAACTGTAACCGGATCTCTAACCCTAGCCCTCAACATAACCCTAACCCTAGGTCCAATCGTAACCCTACACGGATCTCTAACCCTACCCTCAACATAACCCTAACCGTAGGTCCAATCGTAACTCTAAACGGATCTCTAACCCTAGTCCTCAACATAACCTTAACCCTAGGTGCAATCGTAACCGTAACCGGATCTCTAACCCTAGCCCTCAACATAACACTAACCCTAGGTCCATTTGTAACCGTAACCGGATCTATAACCCTAGCCCTCAACATAACCCTAACCCTAGGTTCAATCGTAACCCTACCCGGATCTCTAACCCTAGCCCTCAACATAACCCTAACCCTAGGTCCAATCGGAACCCTAACCGTCTCTCTAACCCTAGCGCTCAACATAACCCTAACCATAGGTCCAATCGTAACCCTAACCGGATCTCTAACCCTAGCCCTCAACATAACCCTAACCCTAGTTCCAATCGTAACCCTAACCCGATCTCTAACACTAGCCCTCAACATAACCCTAACCCTAGGTCCAATCGTAACCCTAACTGTCTCTCTAACCCTAGCCCTCAACATAACCCTAACGCTAGGTCCAATCGTAACCCTAACCGGATCTCTAACCCTAGCCCTCAACATAACCCTTACCCTAGGTCCAATCGTAACGCTAACCGGATCTCTAAACCTAGCCCTCAACATAACCCTAACCCTAGGTCCAATCGTAACCCTAAACGTCTCTCTAACTCTAGCCCTCAACATAACCCTAACCCTAGGTCCAATCGTGACCCTAACCGGATCTCTAACCCTAGCCCTCAACATAACCGTAACCCTAGGTCCAATCGTGACCCTAACCGTATCTCTAACCCTAGCCCTCAACATAACGGTAACCCTAGGTCGAATCGTAACCCTAACCGTATCTCTAACCCTAGCCCTCAACATAACGGTAACCCTAGGTCGAATCGTAACCCTAACCGGATCTCTAACCCTAGCCCTCAACATAACCCTAACCCTAGGTCCAATCGTGACCCTAACCGTCTCTCTAACCCTAGCCCTCAACATAACCCTAACCCTAGGTCCAATCGTAACCCTACCCGGATCTCTAACCCTACCCTCAACATAACCCTAACCCTAGGTCCAATCGTAAATCTAACCGGATCTCTAACCCTAGCCCTCAACATAACCCTAACCCTAGGTGCAATCGTAACCGTAACCGGATCTCTAACCCTAGCCCTCAACATAACACTAAACCTAGGTCCAATTGTAACCGTAACCGGATCTCTAACCCTAGCCCTCAACATAACCCTAACCCTAGGTTCAATCGTAACCCTACCCGGATCTCTAACCCTAGCCCTCAACATAAACCTAACCCTAGGTCCAATCGTAACCCTAACCGGATCTCTAACCCTAGCCCTCAACATAACCCTAACCCTAGGTCCAATTGTAACCCTAACCGGATCTCTAACCCTAGCACTCAACATAACCCTAACCCTAGGTCCAATCGTGACCCTAACCGGATCTCTAACCCTGCCCTCACATAACCCTAACCCTAGGTCCAATCGTAACCCTAACCGTCTCTCTAACCCTAGCCCTCAACATAACCCTAAGGCTAGGTCCAATCGTAACCCTAACCGGATCTCTAACCCTAGCCCTCAACATAACCCTAACCCTAGGTCCAATCGTAACCCTAACCGGATCTCTAAACCTAGCACTCAACATAACCCTAACCCTAGGTCCAATCGTAACCCTAAACGTCTCTCTAACCCTAGCCCTCAACATAACCCTAACCCTAGGTCCAATCGTTACCCTAACCGGATCTCTAACCCTAGCCCTCAACATAACCCTAACCGTAGGTCCAATCGTGACCCTAACCGTCTCTCTAACCCTAGCCCTCAACATAACCCTAACCCTAGGTCCAATCGTAACTGTAACCGGATCTCTAACCCTAGCCCTCAACATAACCCTAACCCTAGGTCCAATCGTAACCCTACCCGGATCTCTAACCCTACCCTCAACATAACCCTAACCCTAGGTCCAATCGTAACTCTAACCGGATCTCTAACCCTACCCTCAACATAACCCTAACCCTAGGTGCAATCGTAATCGTAACCGTATCTCTAACCCTAGCCCTCAACATAACACTAAACCTAGGTCCAATTGTAACCGTAACCGGATCAATAACCCTAGCTCTCAACATAACCCTAACCCTAGGTTCAATCGTAACCCTACCCGGATCTCTAACCCTAGCCCTCAACATAACCCTAACCCTAGGTCCAATCTTAACCCTAACCGGATCTCTAACCCTAGCCCTCAACATAACCCTAACCCTAGGTCCAATCGTAACCCTAAACGTCTCTCTAACCCTAGCCCTCAACATAACCCTAACCCTAGGTCCAATCGTTACCCTAACCGGATCTCTAACCCTAGCCCTCAACATAACCCTAACCGTAGGTCCAATCGTGACCCTAACCGTCTCTCTAACCCTAGCCCTCAACATAACCCTAACCCTAGGTCCAATCGTAACCCTAACCGGATCTCTAAACCTAGCACTCAACATAACCCTAACCCTAGGTCCAATCGTAACCCTAAACGTCTCTCTAACCCTAGCCCTCAACATAACCCTAACCCTAGGTTCAATCGTAACCCTACCCGGATCTCTAACCCTAGCCCTCAACATAACCCTAACCCTAGGTCCAATCGTATCCCTAACCGTCTCTCTAACCCTAGCCCTCAACATAACCCTAACCCTAGGTCCAATCGTGACCCTAACCGGATCTCTAACCCTAGCCCTCAACAAAACCCTAACCCTAGGTCCAATGGTAACCCTAACCGGATCTCTAACCCTAGCCCTCAACATAACCCTAACCCAAGGTACAATCGTGACCCTAACCGGATCTCTAACCCTAGCCCACAACATAACCCTAACCCTAGGTCCAATCGTGACCCTAACCGTATCTCTAACCCTAGCCCTCAACATAACGCTAACCCTAGGTCCAATCGTAACCCTAACCGAATCTCTAAACCTAGTTCTCAACATAACCCTAACCCTAGGTGCAATCGTAACCCTAACCGGATCTCTAACACTAGCCCTCAACATAACCCTAACCCAAGGTGCAATCGTGACCCTAACCGGATCTCTAACCCTAGCCCTCAACAACACCCTAACCCTAGGTCCAATCGTAACCCTAACCGGATCTCTAACCCTAGCCGTCAACATAACCGTAACCCTAGGTCCAAACGTGACCTTAACCGGATCTCTAACCCTAGCCCTCAACATAACACTAACCCTAGGTCCAATCGTGACCCTAACAGGATCTCTAACCCTAGCCCTCAACATAACCCTAACCCAAGGTACAATCGTGACCCTAACCGGATCTCTAACCCTAGCCCTCAACATAACCCTAACCCTAGGTCCAATCGTGACCCTAACCGTATCTCTAACCCTAGCCCTCAACATAACCCTAACCCTAGGTCCAATCGTAACCCTAAACGTCTCTCTAACCCTAGCCCTCAACATAACCCTAACCCTAGGTCCAATCGTGACCCTAACCGGATCTCTAACCCTAGCCCTCAACATAACCCTAACCGTAGGTCCAATCGTGACCCTAACCGTCTCTCTAACCCTAGCCCTCAACATAACCCTAACCCTAGGTCCAATCTGAACCCTAACCGTCTATCAACACTAGCCCTCAACATAACCCTAACCCTAGGTACAATCGTAACCCTAACCGGATCTCTAACCCTAGCCCTCAACATACCCCTAAACCTAGGTCCAATCGTAACCCTAACCGGATCTCTAACACTAGCCCTCAACAAAACCCTAACACTAGGTCCAATCGCAACCCTAACCGGATCTCTAACCCTAGCCCTCAACATAACCCTAACCCTAGGTCCAATCGTAACTCTAACCGGATCTCTAACCCTAGCCCTCAACATAACCCTAACCCTAGGTCCAATCGTAACCCTACCCGGATCTCTAACCCTAGCCCTCAACATAACCCTAACCCTAGGTCCAATCGTAACTCTAACCGGATCTCTAACCCCAGCCCTCAACATAACCCTAACCCTAGGTGCAATCGTAACCGTAACCGGATCTCTAACCCTAGCCCTCAACATAACACTAACTCTAGGTCCAATTGTAACCGTAACCGGATCTCTAACCCTAGCCCTCAACATAACCCTAACCCTAGGTTCAATCGTAACCCTACCCGGATCTCTAACCCTAGCCCTCAACATAACCCTAACCCTAGGTCCAATCGGAACCCTAACCGTCTCTCTAACCCTAGCCCTCAACTAAACCCTAACCCTAGGTCCAATCGTAACCCTAACCGGATCTCTAACCCTAGCCCTCAACATAACCCTAACCCTAGGTCCAATTGTAACCCTAACTGGATCTCTAACCCTAGCCCTCAACATAACCCTAACCCTAGGTCCAATCGTGACCCTAACCGGATCTCTAACCCTGCCCTCAACATAACCCTAACCCTAGGTCCAATCGTATCCCTAACCGTCTCTCTAACCCTAGCCCTCAACATAACCCTAACGCTAGGTCCAATCGTAACCCTAACCGGATCTCTAACCCTAGCCCTCAACATAACCCTAACCCTAGGTCCAATCATAACCCTAACCGGATCTCTAACCCTAGCCCTCAACATAACCCTAACCCTAGGTCCAATCGTGACCCTAACCGGATCTCTAACCCTAGCCCTCAACATAACCCTAACCGTAGGTCCAATCGTGACCCTAACCGTCTCTCTAACCCTAGCCCTCAACATAACCCTAACCCTAGGTCCAATCTGAACCCTAACCTTCTCTCAACACTAGCCCTCAACATAACCCTAACCCTAGGTACAATCGTAACCCTAACCGGATGTCTAACCCTAGCCCTCAACATACCCCTAAACCTAGGTCCAATCGTAACCCTAACCGGATCTCTAACCCTAGCCCTCAACAAAACCCTAACACTAGGTCCAATCGCAACCCTAACCGGATCTCTAACCCTAGCCCTCAACATAACCCTAACCCTAGGTCCAATCGTAACTCTAACCGGATCTCTAACCCTAGCCCTCAACATAACCCTAACCCTAGGTCCAATCGTAACCCTACCCGGATCTCTAACCCTAGCCCTCAACATAACCCTAACCCTAGGTCCAATCGGAACCCTAACCGTCTCTCTAACCCTAGCCCTCAACTAAACCCTAACCCTAGGTCCAATCGTAACCCTAACCGGATCTCTAACCCTAGCCCTCAACATAACCCTAACCCTAGGTCCAATTGTAACCCTAACTGGATCTCTAACCCTAGCCCTCAACATAACCCTAACCCTAGGTCCAATCGTGACCCTAACCGGATCTCTAACCCTGCCCTCAACATAACCCTAACCCTAGGTCCAATCGTATCCCTAACCGTCTCTCTAACCCTAGCCCTCAACATAACCCTAACGCTAGGTCCAATCGTAACCCTAACCGGATCTCTAACCCTAGCCCTCAACATAACCCTAACCCTAGGTCCAATCATAACCCTAACCGGATCTCTAACCCTAGCCCTCAACATAACCCTAACCCTAGGTCCAATCGTGACCCTAACCGGATCTCTAACCCTAGCCCTCAACATAACCCTAACCGTAGGTCCAATCGTGACCCTAACCGTCTCTCTAACCCTAGCCCTCAACATAACCCTAACCCTAGGTCCAATCTGAACCCTAACCTTCTCTCAACACTAGCCCTCAACATAACCCTAACCCTAGGTACAATCGTAACCCTAACCGGATGTCTAACCCTAGCCCTCAACATACCCCTAAACCTAGGTCCAATCGTAACCCTAACCGGATCTCTAACCCTAGCCCTCAACAAAACCCTAACACTAGGTCCAATCGCAACCCTAACCGGATCTCTAACCCTAGCCCTCAACATAACCCTAACCCTAGGTCCAATCGTAACTCTAACCGGATCTCTAACCCTAGCCCTCAACATAACCCTAACCCTAGGTCCAATCGTAACCCTACCCGGATCTCTAACCCTAGCCCTCAACATAACCCTAACCCTAGGTCCAATCGTAACTCTAACCGGATCTCTAACCCCAGCCCTCATCATAACCCTAACCCTAGGTGCAATCGTAACCGTAACCGGATCTCTAACCCTAGCCCTCAACATAACACTAACCCTAGGTCCAATTGTAACCGTAACCGGATCTCTAACCCTAGCCCTCAACATAACCCTAACCCTAGGTTCAATCGTAACCCTACCCGGATCTCTAACCCTAGCCCTCAACATAACCCTAACCCTAGGTCCAATCGGAACCCTAACCGTCTCTCTAACACTAGCCCTCAACATAACCCTAACCCTAGGTCCAATCGTAACCCTAACCGGATCTCTAACCCTAGCCCTCAACATACCCCTAAACCTAGGTCCAATCGTAACCCTAACCGGATCTCTAACCCTAGCCCTCAACAAAACCCTAACCCTAGGTCCAATCGTAACCCTAACCGGATCTCTAACCCTAGCCCTCAACATAACCCTAACCCTAGGTCCAATCGTATCCCTAACCGTCTCTCTAACCCTAGCCCTCAACATAACCCTAACCCTAGGTCCAATCGTGACCCTAACCGGATCTCTAACCCTAGCCCTCAACAAAACCCTAACCCTAGGTCCAATGGTAACCCTAACCGGATCTCTAACCCTAGCCCTCAACATAACCCTAACCCAAGGTACAATCGTGACCCTAACCGGATCTCTAACCCTAGCCCACAACATAACCCTAACCCTAGGTCCAATCGTGACCCTAACCGTATCTCTAACCCTAGCCCTCAACATAACGCTAACCCTAGGTCCAATCGTAACCCTAACCGAATCTCTAAACCTAGTTCTCAACATAACCCTAACCCTAGGTGCAATCGTAACCCTAACCGGATCTCTAACACTAGCCCTCAACATAACCCTAACCCAAGGTGCAATCGTGACCCTAACCGGATCTCTAACCCTAGCCCTCAACAACACCCTAACCCTAGGTCCAATCGTAACCCTAACCGGATCTCTAACCCTAGCCGTCAACATAACCGTAACCCTAGGTCCAAACGTGACCTTAACCGGATCTCTAACCCTAGCCCTCAACATAACACTAACCCTAGGTCCAATCGTGACCCTAACAGGATCTCTAACCCTAGCCCTCAACATAACCCTAACCCAAGGTACAATCGTGACCCTAACCGGATCTCTAACCCTAGCCCTCAACATAACCCTAACCCTAGGTCCAATCGTGACCCTAACCGTATCTCTAACCCTAGCCCTCAACATAACCCTAACCCTAGGTCCAATCGTAACCCTAAACGTCTCTCTAACCCTAGCCCTCAACATAACCCTAACCCTAGGTCCAATCGTGACCCTAACCGGATCTCTAACCCTAGCCCTCAACATAACCCTAACCGTAGGTCCAATCGTGACCCTAACCGTCTCTCTAACCCTAGCCCTCAACATAACCCTAACCCTAGGTCCAATCTGAACCCTAACCGTCTATCAACACTAGCCCTCAACATAACCCTAACCCTAGGTACAATCGTAACCCTAACCGGATCTCTAACCCTAGCCCTCAACATACCCCTAAACCTAGGTCCAATCGTAACCCTAACCGGATCTCTAACACTAGCCCTCAACAAAACCCTAACACTAGGTCCAATCGCAACCCTAACCGGATCTCTAACCCTAGCCCTCAACATAACCCTAACCCTAGGTCCAATCGTAACTCTAACCGGATCTCTAACCCTAGCCCTCAACATAACCCTAACCCTAGGTCCAATCGTAACCCTACCCGGATCTCTAACCCTAGCCCTCAACATAACCCTAACCCTAGGTCCAATCGTAACTCTAACCGGATCTCTAACCCCAGCCCTCAACATAACCCTAACCCTAGGTGCAATCGTAACCGTAACCGGATCTCTAACCCTAGCCCTCAACATAACACTAACTCTAGGTCCAATTGTAACCGTAACCGGATCTCTAACCCTAGCCCTCAACATAACCCTAACCCTAGGTTCAATCGTAACCCTACCCGGATCTCTAACCCTAGCCCTCAACATAACCCTAACCCTAGGTCCAATCGGAACCCTAACCGTCTCTCTAACCCTAGCCCTCAACTAAACCCTAACCCTAGGTCCAATCGTAACCCTAACCGGATCTCTAACCCTAGCCCTCAACATAACCCTAACCCTAGGTCCAATTGTAACCCTAACTGGATCTCTAACCCTAGCCCTCAACATAACCCTAACCCTAGGTCCAATCGTGACCCTAACCGGATCTCTAACCCTGCCCTCAACATAACCCTAACCCTAGGTCCAATCGTATCCCTAACCGTCTCTCTAACCCTAGCCCTCAACATAACCCTAACGCTAGGTCCAATCGTAACCCTAACCGGATCTCTAACCCTAGCCCTCAACATAACCCTAACCCTAGGTCCAATCATAACCCTAACCGGATCTCTAACCCTAGCCCTCAACATAACCCTAACCCTAGGTCCAATCGTGACCCTAACCGGATCTCTAACCCTAGCCCTCAACATAACCCTAACCGTAGGTCCAATCGTGACCCTAACCGTCTCTCTAACCCTAGCCCTCAACATAACCCTAACCCTAGGTCCAATCTGAACCCTAACCTTCTCTCAACACTAGCCCTCAACATAACCCTAACCCTAGGTACAATCGTAACCCTAACCGGATGTCTAACCCTAGCCCTCAACATACCCCTAAACCTAGGTCCAATCGTAACCCTAACCGGATCTCTAACCCTAGCCCTCAACAAAACCCTAACACTAGGTCCAATCGCAACCCTAACCGGATCTCTAACCCTAGCCCTCAACATAACCCTAACCCTAGGTCCAATCGTAACTCTAACCGGATCTCTAACCCTAGCCCTCAACATAACCCTAACCCTAGGTCCAATCGTAACCCTACCCGGATCTCTAACCCTAGCCCTCAACATAACCCTAACCCTAGGTCCAATCGGAACCCTAACCGTCTCTCTAACCCTAGCCCTCAACTAAACCCTAACCCTAGGTCCAATCGTAACCCTAACCGGATCTCTAACCCTAGCCCTCAACATAACCCTAACCCTAGGTCCAATTGTAACCCTAACTGGATCTCTAACCCTAGCCCTCAACATAACCCTAACCCTAGGTCCAATCGTGACCCTAACCGGATCTCTAACCCTGCCCTCAACATAACCCTAACCCTAGGTCCAATCGTATCCCTAACCGTCTCTCTAACCCTAGCCCTCAACATAACCCTAACGCTAGGTCCAATCGTAACCCTAACCGGATCTCTAACCCTAGCCCTCAACATAACCCTAACCCTAGGTCCAATCATAACCCTAACCGGATCTCTAACCCTAGCCCTCAACATAACCCTAACCCTAGGTCCAATCGTGACCCTAACCGGATCTCTAACCCTAGCCCTCAACATAACCCTAACCGTAGGTCCAATCGTGACCCTAACCGTCTCTCTAACCCTAGCCCTCAACATAACCCTAACCCTAGGTCCAATCTGAACCCTAACCTTCTCTCAACACTAGCCCTCAACATAACCCTAACCCTAGGTACAATCGTAACCCTAACCGGATGTCTAACCCTAGCCCTCAACATACCCCTAAACCTAGGTCCAATCGTAACCCTAACCGGATCTCTAACCCTAGCCCTCAACAAAACCCTAACACTAGGTCCAATCGCAACCCTAACCGGATCTCTAACCCTAGCCCTCAACATAACCCTAACCCTAGGTCCAATCGTAACTCTAACCGGATCTCTAACCCTAGCCCTCAACATAACCCTAACCCTAGGTCCAATCGTAACCCTACCCGGATCTCTAACCCTAGCCCTCAACATAACCCTAACCCTAGGTCCAATCGTAACTCTAACCGGATCTCTAACCCCAGCCCTCATCATAACCCTAACCCTAGGTGCAATCGTAACCGTAACCGGATCTCTAACCCTAGCCCTCAACATAACACTAACCCTAGGTCCAATTGTAACCGTAACCGGATCTCTAACCCTAGCCCTCAACATAACCCTAACCCTAGGTTCAATCGTAACCCTACCCGGATCTCTAACCCTAGCCCTCAACATAACCCTAACCCTAGGTCCAATCGGAACCCTAACCGTCTCTCTAACACTAGCCCTCAACATAACCCTAACCCTAGGTCCAATCGTAACCCTAACCGGATCTCTAACCCTAGCCCTCAACATACCCCTAAACCTAGGTCCAATCGTAACCCTAACCGGATCTCTAACCCTAGCCCTCAACAAAACCCTAACCCTAGGTCCAATCGTAACCCTAACCGGATCTCTAACCCTAGCCCTCAACATAACCCTAACCCTAGGTCCAATCGTATCCCTAACCGTCGCTCTAACCCTAGCCCTCAACATAACCCTAACCCTAGGTCCAATCGTGACCCTAACCGGATCTCTAACCCTAGCCCTCAACAAAACCCTAACCCTAGGTCCAATGGTAACCCTAACCGGATCTCTAACCCTAGCCCTCAACATAACCCTAACCCAAGGTACAATCGTGACCCTAACCGGATCTCTAACCCTAGCCCACAACATAACCCTAACCCTAGGTCCAATCGTGACCCTAACCGTATCTCTAACCCTAGCCCTCAACATAACGCTAACCCTAGGTCCAATCGTAACCCTAACCGAATCTCTAAACCTAGTTCTCAACATAACCCTAACCCTAGGTGCAATCGTAACCCTAACCGGATCTCTAACACTAGCCCTCAACATAACCCTAACCCAAGGTGCAATCGTGACCCTAACCGGATCTCTAACCCTAGCCCTCAACAACACCCTAACCCTAGGTCCAATCGTAACCCTAACCGGATCTCTAACCCTAGCCGTCAACATAACCGTAACCCTAGGTCCAAACGTGACCTTAACCGGATCTCTAACCCTAGCCCTCAACATAACACTAACCCTAGGTCCAATCGTGACCCTAACAGGATCTCTAACCCTAGCCCTCAACATAACCCTAACCCAAGGTACAATCGTGACCCTAACCGGATCTCTAACCCTAGCCCTCAACATAACCCTAACCCTAGGTCCAATCGTGACCCTAACCGTATCTCTAACCCTAGCCCTCAACATAACCCTAACCCTAGGTCCAATCGTAACCCTAAACGTCTCTCTAACCCTAGCCCTCAACATAACCCTAACCCTAGGTCCAATCGTGACCCTAACCGGATCTCTAACCCTAGCCCTCAACATAACCCTAACCGTAGGTCCAATCGTGACCCTAACCGTCTCTCTAACCCTAGCCCTCAACATAACCCTAACCCTAGGTCCAATCTGAACCCTAACCGTCTATCAACACTAGCCCTCAACATAACCCTAACCCTAGGTACAATCGTAACCCTAACCGGATCTCTAACCCTAGCCCTCAACATACCCCTAAACCTAGGTCCAATCGTAACCCTAACCGGATCTCTAACACTAGCCCTCAACAAAACCCTAACACTAGGTCCAATCGCAACCCTAACCGGATCTCTAACCCTAGCCCTCAACATAACCCTAACCCTAGGTCCAATCGTAACTCTAACCGGATCTCTAACCCTAGCCCTCAACATAACCCTAACCCTAGGTCCAATCGTAACCCTACCCGGATCTCTAACCCTAGCCCTCAACATAACCCTAACCCTAGGTCCAATCGTAACTCTAACCGGATCTCTAACCCCAGCCCTCAACATAACCCTAACCCTAGGTGCAATCGTAACCGTAACCGGATCTCTAACCCTAGCCCTCAACATAACACTAACTCTAGGTCCAATTGTAACCGTAACCGGATCTCTAACCCTAGCCCTCAACATAACCCTAACCCTAGGTTCAATCGTAACCCTACCCGGATCTCTAACCCTAGCCCTCAACATAACCCTAACCCTAGGTCCAATCGGAACCCTAACCGTCTCTCTAACCCTAGCCCTCAACTAAACCCTAACCCTAGGTCCAATCGTAACCCTAACCGGATCTCTAACCCTAGCCCTCAACATAACCCTAACCCTAGGTCCAATTGTAACCCTAACTGGATCTCTAACCCTAGCCCTCAACATAACCCTAACCCTAGGTCCAATCGTGACCCTAACCGGATCTCTAACCCTGCCCTCAACATAACCCTAACCCTAGGTCCAATCGTATCCCTAACCGTCTCTCTAACCCTAGCCCTCAACATAACCCTAACGCTAGGTCCAATCGTAACCCTAACCGGATCTCTAACCCTAGCCCTCAACATAACCCTAACCCTAGGTCCAATCATAACCCTAACCGGATCTCTAACCCTAGCCCTCAACATAACCCTAACCCTAGGTCCAATCGTGACCCTAACCGGATCTCTAACCCTAGCCCTCAACATAACCCTAACCGTAGGTCCAATCGTGACCCTAACCGTCTCTCTAACCCTAGCCCTCAACATAACCCTAACCCTAGGTCCAATCTGAACCCTAACCTTCTCTCAACACTAGCCCTCAACATAACCCTAACCCTAGGTACAATCGTAACCCTAACCGGATGTCTAACCCTAGCCCTCAACATACCCCTAAACCTAGGTCCAATCGTAACCCTAACCGGATCTCTAACCCTAGCCCTCAACAAAACCCTAACACTAGGTCCAATCGCAACCCTAACCGGATCTCTAACCCTAGCCCTCAACATAACCCTAACCCTAGGTCCAATCGTAACTCTAACCGGATCTCTAACCCTAGCCCTCAACATAACCCTAACCCTAGGTCCAATCGTAACCCTACCCGGATCTCTAACCCTAGCCCTCAACATAACCCTAACCCTAGGTCCAATCGGAACCCTAACCGTCTCTCTAACCCTAGCCCTCAACTAAACCCTAACCCTAGGTCCAATCGTAACCCTAACCGGATCTCTAACCCTAGCCCTCAACATAACCCTAACCCTAGGTCCAATTGTAACCCTAACTGGATCTCTAACCCTAGCCCTCAACATAACCCTAACCCTAGGTCCAATCGTGACCCTAACCGGATCTCTAACCCTGCCCTCAACATAACCCTAACCCTAGGTCCAATCGTATCCCTAACCGTCTCTCTAACCCTAGCCCTCAACATAACCCTAACGCTAGGTCCAATCGTAACCCTAACCGGATCTCTAACCCTAGCCCTCAACATAACCCTAACCCTAGGTCCAATCATAACCCTAACCGGATCTCTAACCCTAGCCCTCAACATAACCCTAACCCTAGGTCCAATCGTGACCCTAACCGGATCTCTAACCCTAGCCCTCAACATAACCCTAACCGTAGGTCCAATCGTGACCCTAACCGTCTCTCTAACCCTAGCCCTCAACATAACCCTAACCCTAGGTCCAATCTGAACCCTAACCTTCTCTCAACACTAGCCCTCAACATAACCCTAACCCTAGGTACAATCGTAACCCTAACCGGATGTCTAACCCTAGCCCTCAACATACCCCTAAACCTAGGTCCAATCGTAACCCTAACCGGATCTCTAACCCTAGCCCTCAACAAAACCCTAACACTAGGTCCAATCGCAACCCTAACCGGATCTCTAACCCTAGCCCTCAACATAACCCTAACCCTAGGTCCAATCGTAACTCTAACCGGATCTCTAACCCTAGCCCTCAACATAACCCTAACCCTAGGTCCAATCGTAACCCTACCCGGATCTCTAACCCTAGCCCTCAACATAACCCTAACCCTAGGTCCAATCGTAACTCTAACCGGATCTCTAACCCCAGCCCTCATCATAACCCTAACCCTAGGTGCAATCGTAACCGTAACCGGATCTCTAACCCTAGCCCTCAACATAACACTAACCCTAGGTCCAATTGTAACCGTAACCGGATCTCTAACCCTAGCCCTCAACATAACCCTAACCCTAGGTTCAATCGTAACCCTACCCGGATCTCTAACCCTAGCCCTCAACATAACCCTAACCCTAGGTCCAATCGGAACCCTAACCGTCTCTCTAACACTAGCCCTCAACATAACCCTAACCCTAGGTCCAATCGTAACCCTAACCGGATCTCTAACCCTAGCCCTCAACATACCCCTAAACCTAGGTCCAATCGTAACCCTAACCGGATCTCTAACCCTAGCCCTCAACAAAACCCTAACCCTAGGTCCAATCGTAACCCTAACCGGATCTCTAACCCTAGCCCTCAACATAACCCTAACCCTAGGTCCAATCGTATCCCTAACCGTCTCTCTAACCCTAGCCCTCAACATAACCCTAACCCTAGGTCCAATCGTGACCCTAACCGGATCTCTAACCCTAGCCCTCAACAAAACCCTAACCCTAGGTCCAATGGTAACCCTAACCGGATCTCTAACCCTAGCCCTCAACATAACCCTAACCCAAGGTACAATCGTGACCCTAACCGGATCTCTAACCCTAGCCCACAACATAACCCTAACCCTAGGTCCAATCGTGACCCTAACCGTATCTCTAACCCTAGCCCTCAACATAACGCTAACCCTAGGTCCAATCGTAACCCTAACCGAATCTCTAAACCTAGTTCTCAACATAACCCTAACCCTAGGTGCAATCGTAACCCTAACCGGATCTCTAACACTAGCCCTCAACATAACCCTAACCCAAGGTGCAATCGTGACCCTAACCGGATCTCTAACCCTAGCCCTCAACAACACCCTAACCCTAGGTCCAATCGTAACCCTAACCGGATCTCTAACCCTAGCCGTCAACATAACCGTAACCCTAGGTCCAAACGTGACCTTAACCGGATCTCTAACCCTAGCCCTCAACATAACACTAACCCTAGGTCCAATCGTGACCCTAACAGGATCTCTAACCCTAGCCCTCAACATAACCCTAACCCAAGGTACAATCGTGACCCTAACCGGATCTCTAACCCTAGCCCTCAACATAACCCTAACCCTAGGTCCAATCGTGACCCTAACCGTATCTCTAACCCTAGCCCTCAACATAACCCTAACCCTAGGTCCAATCGTAACCCTAAACGTCTCTCTAACCCTAGCCCTCAACATAACCCTAACCCTAGGTCCAATCGTGACCCTAACCGGATCTCTAACCCTAGCCCTCAACATAACCCTAACCGTAGGTCCAATCGTGACCCTAACCGTCTCTCTAACCCTAGCCCTCAACATAACCCTAACCCTAGGTCCAATCTGAACCCTAACCGTCTATCAACACTAGCCCTCAACATAACCCTAACCCTAGGTACAATCGTAACCCTAACCGGATCTCTAACCCTAGCCCTCAACATACCCCTAAACCTAGGTCCAATCGTAACCCTAACCGGATCTCTAACACTAGCCCTCAACAAAACCCTAACACTAGGTCCAATCGCAACCCTAACCGGATCTCTAACCCTAGCCCTCAACATAACCCTAACCCTAGGTCCAATCGTAACTCTAACCGGATCTCTAACCCTAGCCCTCAACATAACCCTAACCCTAGGTCCAATCGTAACCCTACCCGGATCTCTAACCCTAGCCCTCAACATAACCCTAACCCTAGGTCCAATCGTAACTCTAACCGGATCTCTAACCCCAGCCCTCAACATAACCCTAACCCTAGGTGCAATCGTAACCGTAACCGGATCTCTAACCCTAGCCCTCAACATAACACTAACTCTAGGTCCAATTGTAACCGTAACCGGATCTCTAACCCTAGCCCTCAACATAACCCTAACCCTAGGTTCAATCGTAACCCTACCCGGATCTCTAACCCTAGCCCTCAACATAACCCTAACCCTAGGTCCAATCGGAACCCTAACCGTCTCTCTAACCCTAGCCCTCAACTAAACCCTAACCCTAGGTCCAATCGTAACCCTAACCGGATCTCTAACCCTAGCCCTCAACATAACCCTAACCCTAGGTCCAATTGTAACCCTAACTGGATCTCTAACCCTAGCCCTCAACATAACCCTAACCCTAGGTCCAATCGTGACCCTAACCGGATCTCTAACCCTGCCCTCAACATAACCCTAACCCTAGGTCCAATCGTATCCCTAACCGTCTCTCTAACCCTAGCCCTCAACATAACCCTAACGCTAGGTCCAATCGTAACCCTAACCGGATCTCTAACCCTAGCCCTCAACATAACCCTAACCCTAGGTCCAATCATAACCCTAACCGGATCTCTAACCCTAGCCCTCAACATAACCCTAACCCTAGGTCCAATCGTGACCCTAACCGGATCTCTAACCCTAGCCCTCAACATAACCCTAACCGTAGGTCCAATCGTGACCCTAACCGTCTCTCTAACCCTAGCCCTCAACATAACCCTAACCCTAGGTCCAATCTGAACCCTAACCTTCTCTCAACACTAGCCCTCAACATAACCCTAACCCTAGGTACAATCGTAACCCTAACCGGATGTCTAACCCTAGCCCTCAACATACCCCTAAACCTAGGTCCAATCGTAACCCTAACCGGATCTCTAACCCTAGCCCTCAACAAAACCCTAACACTAGGTCCAATCGCAACCCTAACCGGATCTCTAACCCTAGCCCTCAACATAACCCTAACCCTAGGTCCAATCGTAACTCTAACCGGATCTCTAACCCTAGCCCTCAACATAACCCTAACCCTAGGTCCAATCGTAACCCTACCCGGATCTCTAACCCTAGCCCTCAACATAACCCTAACCCTAGGTCCAATCGTAACTCTAACCGGATCTCTAACCCCAGCCCTCATCATAACCCTAACCCTAGGTGCAATCGTAACCGTAACCGGATCTCTAACCCTAGCCCTCAACATAACACTAACCCTAGGTCCAATTGTAACCGTAACCGGATCTCTAACCCTAGCCCTCAACATAACCCTAACCCTAGGTTCAATCGTAACCCTACCCGGATCTCTAACCCTAGCCCTCAACATAACCCTAACCCTAGGTCCAATCGGAACCCTAACCGTCTCTCTAACACTAGCCCTCAACATAACCCTAACCCTAGGTCCAATCGTAACCCTAACCGGATCTCTAACCCTAGCCCTCAACATACCCCTAAACCTAGGTCCAATCGTAACCCTAACCGGATCTCTAACCCTAGCCCTCAACAAAACCCTAACCCTAGGTCCAATCGTAACCCTAACCGGATCTCTAACCCTAGCCCTCAACATAACCCTAACCCTAGGTCCAATCGTATCCCTAACCGTCTCTCTAACCCTAGCCCTCAACATAACCCTAACCCTAGGTCCAATCGTGACCCTAACCGGATCTCTAACCCTAGCCCTCAACAAAACCCTAACCCTAGGTCCAATGGTAACCCTAACCGGATCTCTAACCCTAGCCCTCAACATAACCCTAACCCAAGGTACAATCGTGACCCTAACCGGATCTCTAACCCTAGCCCACAACATAACCCTAACCCTAGGTCCAATCGTGACCCTAACCGTATCTCTAACCCTAGCCCTCAACATAACGCTAACCCTAGGTCCAATCGTAACCCTAACCGAATCTCTAAACCTAGTTCTCAACATAACCCTAACCCTAGGTGCAATCGTAACCCTAACCGGATCTCTAACACTAGCCCTCAACATAACCCTAACCCAAGGTGCAATCGTGACCCTAACCGGATCTCTAACCCTAGCCCTCAACAACACCCTAACCCTAGGTCCAATCGTAACCCTAACCGGATCTCTAACCCTAGCCGTCAACATAACCGTAACCCTAGGTCCAAACGTGACCTTAACCGGATCTCTAACCCTAGCCCTCAACATAACACTAACCCTAGGTCCAATCGTGACCCTAACAGGATCTCTAACCCTAGCCCTCAACATAACCCTAACCCAAGGTACAATCGTGACCCTAACCGGATCTCTAACCCTAGCCCTCAACATAACCCTAACCCTAGGTCCAATCGTGACCCTAACCGTATCTCTAACCCTAGCCCTCAACATAACCCTAACCCTAGGTCCAATCGTAACCCTAAACGTCTCTCTAACCCTAGCCCTCAACATAACCCTAACCCTAGGTCCAATCGTGACCCTAACCGGATCTCTAACCCTAGCCCTCAACATAACCCTAACCGTAGGTCCAATCGTGACCCTAACCGTCTCTCTAACCCTAGCCCTCAACATAACCCTAACCCTAGGTCCAATCTGAACGCTAACCGTCTATCAACACTAGCCCTCAACATAACCCTAACCCTAGGTACAATCGTAACCCTAACCGGATCTCTAACCCTAGCCCTCAACATACCCCTAAACCTAGGTCCAATCGTAACCCTAACCGGATCTCTAACACTAGCCCTCAACAAAACCCTAACACTAGGTCCAATCGCAACCCTAACCGGATCTCTAACCCTAGCCCTCAACATAACCCTAACCCTAGGTCCAATCGTAACTCTAACCGGATCTCTAACCCTAGCCCTCAACATAACCCTAACCCTAGGTCCAATCGTAACCCTACCCGGATCTCTAACCCTAGCCCTCAACATAACCCTAACCCTAGGTCCAATCGTAACTCTAACCGGATCTCTAACCCCAGCCCTCAACATAACCCTAACCCTAGGTGCAATCGTAACCGTAACCGGATCTCTAACCCTAGCCCTCAACATAACACTAACTCTAGGTCCAATTGTAACCGTAACCGGATCTCTAACCCTAGCCCTCAACATAACCCTAACCCTAGGTTCAATCGTAACCCTACCCGGATCTCTAACCCTAGCCCTCAACATAACCCTAACCCTAGGTCCAATCGGAACCCTAACCGTCTCTCTAACCCTAGCCCTCAACTAAACCCTAACCCTAGGTCCAATCGTAACCCTAACCGGATCTCTAACCCTAGCCCTCAACATAACCCTAACCCTAGGTCCAATTGTAACCCTAACTGGATCTCTAACCCTAGCCCTCAACATAACCCTAACCCTAGGTCCAATCGTGACCCTAACCGGATCTCTAACCCTGCCCTCAACATAACCCTAACCCTAGGTCCAATCGTATCCCTAACCGTCTCTCTAACCCTAGCCCTCAACATAACCCTAACGCTAGGTCCAATCGTAACCCTAACCGGATCTCTAACCCTAGCCCTCAACATAACCCTAACCCTAGGTCCAATCATAACCCTAACCGGATCTCTAACCCTAGCCCTCAACATAACCCTAACCCTAGGTCCAATCGTGACCCTAACCGGATCTCTAACCCTAGCCCTCAACATAACCCTAACCGTAGGTCCAATCGTGACCCTAACCGTCTCTCTAACCCTAGCCCTCAACATAACCCTAACCCTAGGTCCAATCTGAACCCTAACCTTCTCTCAACACTAGCCCTCAACATAACCCTAACCCTAGGTACAATCGTAACCCTAACCGGATGTCTAACCCTAGCCCTCAACATACCCCTAAACCTAGGTCCAATCGTAACCCTAACCGGATCTCTAACCCTAGCCCTCAACAAAACCCTAACACTAGGTCCAATCGCAACCCTAACCGGATCTCTAACCCTAGCCCTCAACATAACCCTAACCCTAGGTCCAATCGTAACTCTAACCGGATCTCTAACCCTAGCCCTCAACATAACCCTAACCCTAGGTCCAATCGTAACCCTACCCGGATCTCTAACCCTAGCCCTCAACATAACCCTAACCCTAGGTCCAATCGTAACTCTAACCGGATCTCTAACCCCAGCCCTCATCATAACCCTAACCCTAGGTGCAATCGTAACCGTAACCGGATCTCTAACCCTAGCCCTCAACATAACACTAACCCTAGGTCCAATTGTAACCGTAACCGGATCTCTAACCCTAGCCCTCAACATAACCCTAACCCTAGGTTCAATCGTAACCCTACCCGGATCTCTAACCCTAGCCCTCAACATAACCCTAACCCTAGGTCCAATCGGAACCCTAACCGTCTCTCTAACACTAGCCCTCAACATAACCCTAACCCTAGGTCCAATCGTAACCCTAACCGGATCTCTAACCCTAGCCCTCAACATACCCCTAAACCTAGGTCCAATCGTAACCCTAACCGGATCTCTAACCCTAGCCCTCAACAAAACCCTAACCCTAGGTCCAATCGTAACCCTAACCGGATCTCTAACCCTAGCCCTCAACATAACCCTAACCCTAGGTCCAATCGTATCCCTAACCGTCTCTCTAACCCTAGCCCTCAACATAACCCTAACCCTAGGTCCAATCGTGACCCTAACCGGATCTCTAACCCTAGCCCTCAACAAAACCCTAACCCTAGGTCCAATGGTAACCCTAACCGGATCTCTAACCCTAGCCCTCAACATAACCCTAACCCAAGGTACAATCGTGACCCTAACCGGATCTCTAACCCTAGCCCACAACATAACCCTAACCCTAGGTCCAATCGTGACCCTAACCGTATCTCTAACCCTAGCCCTCAACATAACGCTAACCCTAGGTCCAATCGTAACCCTAACCGAATCTCTAAACCTAGTTCTCAACATAACCCTAACCCTAGGTGCAATCGTAACCCTAACCGGATCTCTAACACTAGCCCTCAACATAACCCTAACCCAAGGTGCAATCGTGACCCTAACCGGATCTCTAACCCTAGCCCTCAACATAACCCTAACCCTAGGTCCAATCGTATCCCTAACCGTCTCTCTAACCCTAGCCCTCAACATAACCCTAACCCTAGGTCCAATCGTGACCCTAACCGGATCTCTAACCCTAGCCCTCAACATAACCCTAACCCTAGGTCCAATCGTAACCCTAACCGGATCTCTAACCCTAGCCCTCAACATAACCCTAACCCTAGGTCCAATGGTAACCCTAACCGGATCTCTAACCCTAGCCCTCAACATAACCCTAACCCAAGGTACAATCGTGACCCTAACCGGATCTCTAAACCTAACCCTCAACATAACCCTAACCCAAGGTACAATCGTGACCCTAACCGGATCTCTAACCCTAGCCCTCAACATAACCCTAACCCTAGGTCCAATCGTGACCCTAACCGTATCTCTAACCCTAGCCCTCAACATAACGCTAACCCTAGGTCCAATCGTAACCCTAACCGAATCTCTAAACCTAGTTCTCAACATAACCCTAACCCTAGGTGCAATCGTAACCCTAACCGGATCTCTAACACTAGCCCTCAACATAACCCTAACCCAAGGTGCAATTGTGACCCTAACCGGATCTCTAACCCTAGCCCTCAACATCACCCTAACCCTAGGTCCAATCGTAACCCTAACCGGATCTCTAACCCTAGCCGTCAACATAACCCTAACCCTAGGTCCAAACGTGACCTTAACCGGATCTCTAACCCTAGCCCTCAACATAACACTAACCCTAGGTCCAATCGTGACCCTAACAGGATCTCTAACCCTAGCCCTCAACATAACCCTAACCCAAGGTACAATCGTGACCCTAACCGGATCTCTAACCCTAGCCCTCAACATAACCCTAACCCTAGGTCCAATCGTGACCCTAACCGTATCTCTAACCCTAGCCCTCAACATAACACTAACCATAGGTCCAATCGTGACCCTAACCGTATCTCTAACCCTAGCCCTCAACATAACCCTAACCCTAGGTCCAATCGTAACCCTAACTGGATCTCTAACCCTAGCCCTCAACATAACCCTAACCCTAGGTCCAATCGTAACTGTAACCGGATCTCTAACCCTAGCCCTCAACATAACCCTAACCCTAGGTCCAATCGTAACCCTACACGGATCTCTAACCCTACCCTCAACATAACCCTAACCGTAGGTCCAATCGTAACTCTAACCGGATCTCTAACCCTAGTCCTCAACATAACCTTAACCCTAGGTGCAATCGTAACCGTAACCGGATCTCTAAACCTAGCCCTCAACATAACACTAACCCTAGGTCCATTTGTAACCGTAACCGGATCTCTAACCCTAGCCCTCAACATAACCCTAACCCTAGGTTCAATCGTAACCCTACCCGGATCTCTAACCCTAGCCCTCAACATAACCCTAACCCTAGGTCCAATCGGAACCCTAAACGTCTCTCTAACCCTAGCGCTCAACATAACCCTAACCATAGGTCCAATCGTAACCCTAACCGGATCTCTAACCCTAGCCCTCAACATAACCCTAACCCTAGTTCCAATCGTAACCCTAACCGGATCTCTAACACTAGCCCTCAACATAACCCTAACCCTAGGTCCAATCGTAACCCGAACCGGATCTCAAACCCCAGCCCTCAACATAACCCTAACCCTAGGTCCAATCGTGACCCTAACCGGATCTCTAACCCTGCCCTCAACATAACCCTAACCCTAGGTCCAATCGTAACCCTAACCGTCTCTCTAACCCTAGCCCTCAACATAACCCTAACCCTAGGTCCAATCGTAACCCTAACTGTCTCTCTAACCCTAGCCCTCAACATAACCCTAACGCTAGGTCCAATCGTAACCCTAACCGGATCTCTAAACCTAGCCCTCAACATAACCCTAACCCTAGGTCCAATCGTAACCCTAAACGTCTCTCTAACTCTAGCCCTCAACATAACCCTAACCCTAGGTCCAATCGTGACCCTAACCGGATCTCTAACCCTAGCCCTCAACATAACCCTAACCCTAGGTCCAATCGTGACCCTAACCGTATCTCTAACCCTAGCCCTCAACATAACGGTAACCCTAGGTCGAATCGTAACCCTAACCGAATCTCTAAACCTAGTTCTCAACATAACCCTAACCCTAGGTGCAATCGTAACCCTAACCGGATCTCTAACCCTAGCCCTCAACATAACCCTAACCCAAGTTACAATCGTGACCCTAACCGGATCTCTAATCCTAGCCCTCAACATAACCCTAACCCTAGGTCCAATCGTGACCCTAACCGGATCTCTAACCCTAGCCCTCAACATAACCCTAACCCTAGGTCCAATCGTGACCCTAACCGTATCTCTAACCCAGCCCTCAACATAACCCTAACCCTAGGTCCAATCGTGACCCTAACTGGATCTCTAAACCCTAGCCCTCAACATAACCCTAACCCTAGGTCCAATCGTAAGTGTAACCGGATCTCTAACCCTAGCCCTCAACATAACCCTAACCCTAGGTCCAATCGTAACCCTACCCGGATATCTAACCCTTCCGTCAACATAACCCTAACCCTAGGTCCAATCGTAACTCTAACCGGATCTCTAACCCTAGCCCTCAACATAACCCTAACCCTAGGTGCAATCGTAACCGTAACCGGATCTCTAACCCTAGCCTTCAACATAACACTAAACCTAGGTCCAATTGTAACCGTAACCGGATCTCTAACCCTAACCCTCAACATAACCCTAACCCTAGGTTCAATCGTAACCCTACCCGGATCTCTAACCCTAGCCCTCAACATAACCCTAACCCTAGGTCCAATCGGAACCCTAACCGTCTCTCTAACCCTAGCCCTCAACATAACCCTAACCCTAGGTCCAATCGTGACCCTAACCGTATCTCTAACCCTAGCCCTCAACATAACCCTAACCCTAGGTCCAATCGTGACCCTAACTGGATCTCTAACCCTGCCCTCACATAACCCTAACCCTAGGTCCAATCGTAACCCTAACCGTCTCTCTAACCCTAGCCCTCAACATAACCCTAACCCTAGGTCCAATCGTAACCCTAACCGTCTCTCTAACCCTAGCCCTCAACATAACCCTAACGCTAGGTCCAATCGTAACCCTAACCGGATCTCTAACCCTAGCCCTCAACATAACCCTAACCCTAGGTCCATTCGTAACCCTACCCGGATATCTAACCCTTCCCGCAACATAACCCTAACCCTAGGTCCAATCGTAACTCTAACCGGATCTCTAACCCTAGCCCTCAACATAACCCTAACCCTAGGTGCAATCGTAACCGTAACCGGATCTCTAACCCTAGCCCTCAACATAACCCTAACCCTAGGTCCAATCGGAACCCTAACCGTCTCTCTAACCCTAGCCCTCAACATAACCCTAACCCTAGGTCCAATCGTGACCCTAACCGTATCTCTAACCCTAGCCCTCAACATAACCCTAACCCTAGGTCCAATCGTGACCCTAACAGGATCTCTAACCCTGCCCTCACATAACCCTAACCCTAGGTCCAATCGTAACCCTAACCGTCTCTCTAACCCTAGCCCTCAACATAACCCTAACCCTAGGTCCAATCGTAACCCTAACCGTCTCTCTAACCCTAGCCCTCAACATAACCCTAACGCTAGGTCCAATCGTAACCCTAACCGGATCTCTAACCCTAGCCCTCAACATAACCCTAACCCTAGGTCCATTCGTAACCCTACCCGGATATCTAACCCTTCCCGCAACATAACCCTAACCCTAGGTCCAATCGTAACTCTAACCGGATGTCTAACCCTAGCCCTCAACATAACCCTAACCCTAGGTGCAATCGTAACCGTAACCGGATCTCTAACCCTAGCCCTCAACATAACACTAAACCTATGTCCAATTGTAACCGTAACCGGATCTCTAACCCTAGCCCTCAACATAACCCTAACCCTAGGTTCAATCGTAACCCTACCCGGATCTCTAACCCTAGCCCTCAACATAAACCTAACCCTAGGTCCAATCGTAACCCTAACCGGATCTCTAACCCTAGCCCTCAACATAACCCTAACCCTAGGTCCAATTGTAACCCTAACCGGATCTCTAACCCTAGCACTCAACATAACCCTAACCCTAGGTCCAATCGTGACCCTAACCGGATCTCTAACCCTGCCCTCACATAACCCTAACCCTAGGTCCAATCGTAACCCTAACCGTCTCTCTAACCCTAGCCCTCAACATAACCCTAACCCTAGGTCCAATCGTGACCCTAACCGTATCTCTAACCCTAGCCCTCAACATAACCCTAACCCTAGGTCCAATCGTGACCCTAACTGGATCTCTAACCCTGCCCTCACATAACCCTAACCCTAGGTCCAATCGTAACCCTAACCGTCTCTCTAACCCTAGCCCTCAACATAACCCTAACCCTAGGTCCAATCGTAACCCTAACCGTCTCTCTAACCCTAGCCCTCAACATAACCCTAACGCTAGGTCCAATCGTAGCCCTAACCGGATCTCTAACCCTAGCCCTCAACATAACCCTAACCCTAGGTCCATTCGTAACCCTACCCGGATATCTAACCCTTCCCGCAACATAACCCTAACCCTAGGTCCAATCGTAACTCTAACCGGATCTCTAACCCTAGCCCTCAACATAACCCTAACCCTAGGTGCAATCGTAACCGTAACCGGATCTCTAACCCTAGCCCTCAACATAACCCTAACCATAGGTCCAATCGGAACCCTAACCGTCTCTCTAACCCTAGCCCTCAACATAACCCTAACCCTAGGTCCAATCGTGACCCTAACCGTATCTCTAACCCTAGCCCTCAACATAACCCTAACCCTAGGTCCAATCGTGACCCTAACTGGATCTCTAACCCTGCCCTCACATAACCCTAACCCTAGGTCCAATCGTAACCCTAACCGTCTCTCTAACCCTAGCCCTCAACATAACCCTAACCCTAGGTCCAATCGTAACCCTAACCGTCTCTCTAACCCTAGCCCTCAACATAACCCTAACCCTAGGTCCAATCGTAACCCTAACCGTCTCTCTAACCCTAGCCCTCAACATAACCCTAACCCTAGGTCCATTCGTAACCCTACCCGGATATCTAACCCTTCCCGCAACATAACCCTAACCCTAGGTCCAATCGTAACTCTAACCGGATCTCTAACCCTAGCCCTCAACATAACCCTAACCCTAGGTGCAATCGTAACCGTAACCGGATCTCTAACCCTAGCCCTCAACATAACACTAAACCTATGTCCAATTGTAACCGTAACCGGATCTCTAACCCTAGCCCTCAACATAACCCTAACCCTAGGTTCAATCGTAACCCTACCCGGATCTCTAACCCTAGCCCTCAATATAAACCTAACCCTAGGTCCAATCGTAACCCTAACCGGATCTCTAACCCTAGCCCTCAACATAACCCTAACCCTAGGTCCAATTGTAACCCTAACCGGATCTCTAACCCTAGCACTCAACATAACCCTAACCCTAGGTCCAATCGTGACCCTAACCGGATCTCTAACCCTGCCCTCACATAACCCTAACCCTAGGTCCAATCGTAACCCTAACCGTCTCTCTAACCCTAGCCCTCAACATAACCCTAACCCTAGGTCCAATCGTAACCCTAACCGTCTCTCTAACCCTAGCCCTCAACATAACCCTAGCGCTAGGTCCAATCGTAACCCTAACCGGATCTCTAACCCTAGCCCTCAACATAACCCTAACCCTAGGTCCAATCGTAACCCTAACCGGATCTCTAAACCTAGCACTCAACATAACCCTAACCCTAGGTCCAATCGTAACCCTAAACGTCTCTCTAACCCTAGCCCTCAACATAACCCTAACCCTAGGTCCAATCGTTACCCTAACCGGATCTCTAACCCTAGCCCTCAACATAACCCTAACCCTAGGTCCAATCGTGACCCTAACCGTCTCTCTAACCCTAGCCCTCAACATAACCCTAACCCTAGGTCCAATCGTAACTGTAACCGGATCTCTAACCCTAGCCCTCAACATAACCCTAACCCTAGGTCCAATCGTAACCCTACCCGGATCTCTAACCCTACCCTCAACATAACCCTAACCCTAGGTCCAATCGTAACTCTAACCGGATCTCTAACCCTAGCCCTCAACATAACCCTAACCCTAGGTGCAATCGTAATCGTAACCGTAACTCTAACCCTAGCCCTCAACATAACACTAAACCTAGGTCCAATTGTAACCGTAACCGGATCTCTAACCCTAGCTCTCAACATAACCCTAACCCTAGGTTCAATCGTAACCCTACCCGGATCTCCAACCCTAGCCCTCAACATAACCCTAACCCTAGGTCCAATCGTACCCCTAACCGGATCTCTAACCCTAGCCCTCAACATAACCCTAACCCTAGGTCCAATCGTAACCCTAAACGTCTCTCTAACCCTAGCCCTCAACATAACCCTAACCCTAGGTCCAATCGTTACCCTAACCGGATCTCTAACCCTAGCCCTAAACATAACCCTAACCGTAGGTCCAATCGTGACCCTAACCGTCTCTCTAACCCTAGACCTCAACATAACCCTAACCCTAGGTCCAATCGTAACTGTAACCGGATCTCTAACCCTAGCCCTCAACATAACCCTAACCCTAGGTCCAATCGTAACCCTACCCGGATCTCTAACCCTACCCTCAACATAACCCTAACCCTAGGTCCAATCGTAACTCTAACCGGATCTCTAACCCTAGCCCTCAACATAACCCTAACCCTAGGTGCAATCGTAATCGTAACCGTATCTCTAACCCTAGCCCTCAACATAACACTAAACCTAGGTCCAATTGTAACCGTAACCGGATCTCTAAACCTAGCTCTCAACATAACCCTAACCCTAGGTCCAATCGGAACCCTAACCGTCTCTCTAACCCTAGCCCTCAACATAACCCTAACCCTAGGTCCAATCGTGACCCTAACCGTCTCTCTAACCCTAGCCCTCAACATAACCCTAACCCTAGGTCCAATCGTAACTGTAACCGGATCTCTAACCCTAGCCCTCAACATAACCCTAACCCTAGGTCCAATCGTAACCCTACCCGGATCTCTAACCCTACCCTCAACATAACCCTAACCCTAGGTCCAATCGTAACTCTAACCGGATCTCTAACCCTAGCCCTCAACATAACCCTAACCCTAGGTGCAATCGTAATCGTAACCGTATCTCTAACCCTAGCCCTCAACATAACACTAAACCTAGGTCCAATTGTAACCGTAACCGGATCTCTAACCCTAGCTCTCAACATAACGCTAACCCTAGGTTCAATCGTAACCCTACCCGGATCTCCAACCCTAGCCCTCAACATAACCCTAACCCTAGGTCCAATCGTACCCCTAACCGGATCTCTAACCCTAGCCCTCAACATAACCCTAACCCTAGGTCCAATCGTAACCCTAAACGTCTCTCTAACCCTAGCCCTCAACATAACCCTAACCCTAGGTCCAATCGTTACCCTAACCGGATCTCTAACCCTAGCCCTCAACATAACCCTAACCGTAGGTCCAATCGTGACCCTAACCGTCTCTCTAACCCTAGACCTCAACATAACCCTAACCCTAGGTCCAATCGTAACTGTAACCGGATCTCTAACCCTAGCCCTCAACATAACCCTAACCCTAGGTCCAATCGTAACCCTACCCGGATCTCTAACCCTACCCTCAACATAACCCTAACCCTAGGTCCAATCGTAACTCTAACCGGATCTCTAACCCTAGCCCTCAACATAACCCTAACCCTAGGTGCAATCGTAATCGTAACCGTATCTCTAACCCTAGCCCTCAACATAACACTAAACCTAGGTCCAATTGTAACCGTAACCGGATCTCTAACCCTAGCTCTCAACATAACCCTAACCCTAGGTCCAATCGGAACCCTAACCGTCTCTCTAACCCTAGCCCTCAACATAACCCTAACCCTAGGTCCAATCGTAACCCTAACCGGATCTCTAACCCTAGCCCTCAACATAACCCTAACCCTAGGTCCAATCGTAACCTTAACCGGATCTCTAACCCTAGCCCTGAACATTACCCTAACCCTAGGTCCAATTGTATCCCTAACCGGATCTCTAACCCTAGCCCTCAACATAACCCTAACCCTAGGTCCTATCGTGACCCTAACCGGATCTCTAACCCTGCCCTCACATAACCCTAACCCTAGGTCCAATCGTAACCCTAACCGTCTCTCTAACCCTAGCCCTCAACATAACACTAACCCTAGGTCCAATCGTAACCCTAACCGTATCTCTAACCCTAGCCCTCAACATAACACTAAACCTAGGTCCAATTGTAACCGTAACCGGATCTCTAAGCCTAGCTCTCAACATAACCCTAACCCTAGGTGCAATCGTAATCGTAACCGTATCTCTAACCCTAGCCCTCAACATAACCCTAACCCTAGGTCCAATCGTAACTGTAACCGGATCTCTAACCCTAGCCCTCAACATAACCCTAACCCTAGGTCCAATCGTAACCCTACCCGGATCTCTAACCCTACCCTCAACATAACCCTAACCCTAGGTCCAATCGTAACTCTAACCGGATCTCTAACCCTAGCCCTCAACATAACCCTAACCCTAGGTGCAATCGTAATCGTAACCGTATCTCTAACCCTAGCCCTCAACATAACACTAAACCTAGGTCCAATTGTAACCGTAACCGGATCAATAACCCTAGATCTCAACATAACCCTAACCCTAGGTTCAATCGTAACCCTACCCGGATCTCTAACCCTAGCCCTCAACATAACCCTAACCCTAGGTCCAATCGTAACCCTAACCGGATCTCTAACCCTAGCCCTCAACATAACCCTAACCCTAGGTCCAATCGTAACCCTAAACGTCTCTCTAACCCTAGCCCTCAACATAACCCTAACCCTAGGTCCAATCGTTACCCTAACCGGATCTCTAACCCTAGCCCTCAACATAACCCTAACCGTAGGTCCAATCGTGACCCTAACCGTCTCTCTAACCCTAGCCCTCAACATAACCCTAACCCTAGGTCCAATCGTAACTGTAACCGGATCTCTAACCCTAGCCCTCAACATAACCCTAACCCTAGGTCCAATCGTAACCCTACCCGGATCTCTAACCCTACCCTCAACATAACCCTAACCCTAGGTCCAATAGTAACTCTAACCGGATCTCTAACCCTAGCCCTCAACATAACCCTAACCCTAGGTGCAATCGTAATCGTAACCGTATCTCTAACCCTAGCCCTCAACATAACACTAAACCTAGGTCCAATTGTAACCGTAACCGGATCTCTAACCCTAGCTCTCAACATAACCCTAACCCTAGGTTCAATCGTAACCCTACCCGGATCTCTAACCCTAGCCCTCAACATAACCCTAACCCTAGGTCCAATCGTAACCCTAACCGGATCTCTAACCCTAGCCCTCAACATAACCCTAACCCTAGGTCCAATTGTAACCCTAACCGGATCTCCAACCCTAGCACTCAACATAACCCTAACCCTAGGTCCAATCGTGACCCTAACCGGATCTCTAACCCTGCCCTCACATAACCCTAACCCTAGGTCCAATCGTAACCCTAACCGTCTCTCTAACCCTAGCCCTCAACATAACCCTAACCCTAGGTCCAATCGTAACCCTAACCGTCTCTCTAACCCTAGCCCTCAACATAACCCTAACGCTAGGTCCAATCGTAACCCTAACCGGATCTCTAACCCTAGCCCTCAACATAACCCTAACCCTAGGTCCAATCGTAACCCTAACCGGATCTCTAAACCTAGCACTCAACATAACCCTAACCCTAGGTCCAATCGTAACCCTAAACGTCTCTCTAACCCTAGCCCTCAACATAACCCTAACCCTAGGTCCAATCGTTACCCTAACCGGATCTCTAACCCTAGCCCTCAACATAACCCTAACCGTAGGTCCAATCGTGACCCTAACCGTCTCTCTAACCCTAGCCCTCAACATAACCCTAACCCTAGGTCCAATCGTAACCCTACCCGGATCTCTAACCCTACCCTCAACATAACCCTAACCCTAGGTCCAATCGTAACTCTAACCGGATCTCTAACCCAAGCCCTCAACATAACCCTAACCCTAGGTGCAATCGTAATCGTAACCGTATCTCTAACCCTAGCCCTTAACATAACCCTAACCCTAGGTCCAATCGTTACCCTAACCGGATCTCTGACCCTAGCCCTCAACATAACCCTAACCGTAGGTCCAATCGTGACCCTAACCGTCTCTCTAACCCTAGCCCTCAACATAACCCTAACCCTAGGTCCAATCGTAACCCTACCCGGATCTCTAACCCTACCCTCAACATAACCCTAACCCTAGGTCCAATCGTAACTCTAACCGGATCTCTAACCCTAGCCCTCAACATAACCCTAACCCTAGGTGCAATCGTAATCGTAACCGTATCTCTAACCCTAGCCCTCAACATAACACTATACCTAGGTCCAATTGTAACCGTAACCGGATCTCTAACCCTAGCTCTCAACATAACCCTAACCCTAGGTCCAATCGGAACCCTAACCGTCTCTCTAACCCTAGCCCTCAACATAACCCTAACCCTAGGTCCAATCGTAACCCTAACCGGATCTCTAACCCTAGCCCTCAACATAACCCTAACCCTAGGTCCAATCGGAACCCTAACCGTCTCTCTAACCCTAGCCCTCAACATAACCCTAACCCTAGGTCCAATCGTAACCCTAACCGGATCTCTAACCCTAGCCCTCAACATAACCCTAACCCTAGGTCCTATCGTGACCCTAACCGGATCTCTAACCCTGCCCTCACATAACCCTAACCCTAGGTCCAATCGTAACCCTAACCGTCTCTCTAACCCTAGCCCTCAACATAACACTAACCCTAGGTCCAATCATAACCCTAACCGTATCTCTAACCCTAGCCCTCAACATAACACTAAACCTAGGTCCAATTGTAACCGTAACCGGATCTCTAACCCTAGCTCTCAACATAACCCTAACCCTAGGTGCAATCGTAATCGTAACCGTATCTCTAACCCTAGCCCTCAACATAACCCTAACCCTAGGTCCAATCGTAACTGTAACCGGATCTCTAACCCTAGCCCTCAACATAACCCTAACCCTAGGTCCAATCGTAACCCTACCCGGATCTCTAACCCTACCCTCAACATAACCCTAACCCTAGGTCCAATCGTAACTCTAACCGGATCTCTAACCCTAGCCCTCAACATAACCCTAACCCTAGGTGCAATCGTAATCGTAACCATATCTCTAACCCTAGCCCTCAACATAACACTAAACCTAGGTCCAATTGTAACCGTAACCGGATCAATAACCCTAGCTCTCAACATAACCCTAACCCTAGGTTCAATCGTAACCCTACCCGGATCTCTAACCCTAGCCCTCAACATAACCCTAACCCTAGGTCCAATCGTAACCCTAACCGGATCTCTAACCCTAGCCCTCAACATAACCCTAACCCTAGGTCCAATTGTAACCCTAAACGTCTCTCTAACCCTAGCCCTCAACATAACCCTAACCCTAGGTCCAATCGTTACCCTAACCGGATCTCTAACCCTAGCCCTCAACATAACCCTAACCGTAGGTCCAATCGTGACCCTAACCGTCTCTCTAACCCTAGCCCTCAACATAACCCTAACCCTAGGTCCAATCGTAACTGTAACCGGATCTCTAACCCTAGCCCTCAACATAACCCTAACCCTAGGTCCAATCGTAACCCTACCCGGATCTCTAACCCTACCCTCAACATAACCCTAACCCTAGGTCCAATCGTAACTCTAACCGGATCTCTAACCCTAGCCCTCAACATAACCCTAACCCTAGGTGCAATCGTAATCGTAACCGTATCTCTAACCCTAGCCCTCAACATAACACTAAACCTAGGTCCAATTGTAACCGTAACCGGATCTCTAACCCTAGCTCTCAACATAACCCTAACCCTAGGTTCAATCGTAACCCTACCCGGATCTCTAACCCTAGCCCTCAACATAACCCTAACCCTAGGTCCAATCGTAACCCTAACCGGATCTCTAACCCTAGCCCTCAACATAACCCTAACCCTAGGTCCAATTGTAACCCTAACCGGATCTCTAACCCTAGCACTCAACATAACCCTAACCCTAGGTCCAATCGTGACCCTAACCGGATCTCTAACCCTGCCCTCACATAACCCTAACCCTAGGTCCAATCGTGACCCTAACCGTCTCTCTAACCCTAGCCCTCAACATAACCCTAACCCTAGGTCCAATCGTAACCCTAACCGTCTCTCTAACCCTAGCCCTCAACATAACCCTAACGCTAGGTCCAATCGTAACCCTAACCGGATCTCTAACCCTAGCCCTCAACATAACCCTAACCCTAGGTCCAATCGTAACCCTAACCGGATCTCTAAACCTAGCACTCAACATAACCCTAACCCTAGGTCCAATCATAACCCTAAACGTCTCTCTAACCCTAGCCCTCAACATAACCCTAACCCTAGGTCCCATCGTTACCCTAACCGGATCTCTAACCCTAGCCCTCAACATAACCCTAACCGTAGGTCCAATCGTGACCCTAACCGTCTCTCTAACCCTAGCCCTCAACATAACCCTAACCCTAGGTCCAATCGTAACCCTAAACGTCTCTCTAACCCTAGCCCTCAACATAACCCTAACCCTAGGTCCAATCGTTACCCTAACCGGATCTCTAACCCTAGCCCTCAACATAACCCTAACCGTAGGTCCAATCGTGACCCTAACCGTCTCTCTAACCCTAGCCCTCAACATAACCCTAACCCTAGGTCCAATCGTAACTGTAACCGGATCTCTAACCCTAGCCCTCAACATAACCCTAACCCTAGGTCCAATCGTAACCCTACCCGGATCTCTAACCCTACCCTCAACATAACCGTAACCCTAGGTCCAATCGTAACTCTATCCGGATCTCTAACCCTAGCCCTCAACATAACCCTAACCCTAGGTGCAATCGTAATCGTAACCGTATCTCTAACCCTAGCCCTCAACATAACACTAAACCTAGGTCCAATTGTAACCGTAACCGGATCTCTAACCCTAGCTCTCAACATAACCCTAACCCTAGGTTCAATCGTAACCCTACCCGGATCTCCAAACCTAGCCCTCAACATAACCCTAACCCTAGGTCCAATCGTACCCCTAACCGGATCTCTAACCCTAGCCCTCAACATAACCCTAACCCTAGGTCCAATCGTAACCCTAAACGTCTCTCTAACCCTAGCCCTCAACATAACCCTAACCCTAGGTCCAATCGTTACCCTAACCGGATCTCTAACCCTAGCCCTCAACATAACCCTAACCGTAGGTCCAATCGTGACCCTAACCGTCTCTCTAACCCTAGACCTCAACATAACCCTAACCCTAGGTCCAATCGTAACTGTAACCGGATCTCTAACCCTAGCCCTCAACATAACCCTAACCCTAGGTCCAATCGTAACCCTACCCGGATCTCTAACCCTACCCTCAACATAACCCTAACCCTAGGTCCAATCGTAACTCTAACCGGATCTCTAACCCTAGCCCTCAACATAACCCTAACCCTAGGTGCAATCGTAATCGTAACCGTATCTCTAACCCTAGCCCTCAACATAACACTAAACCTAGGTCCAATTGTAACCGTAACCGGATCTCTAACCCTAGCTCTCAACATAACCCTAACCCTAGGTCCAATCGGAACCCTAACCGTCTCTCTAACCCTAGCCCTCAACATAACCCTAACCCTAGGTCCAATCGTAACCCTAACCGGATCTCTAACCCTAGCCCTCAACATAACCCTAACCCTAGGTCCAATCGTAACCCTAACCGGATCTCTAACCCTAGCCCTCAACATAACCCTAACCCTAGGTCCAATTGTATCCCTAACCGGATCTCTAACCCTAGCCCTCAACATAACCCTAACCCTAGGTCCTATCGTGACCCTAACCGGATCTCTAACCCTGCCCTCACATAACCCTAACCCTAGGTCCAATCGTAACCCTAACCGTCTCTCTAACCCTAGCCCTCAACATAACACTAACCCTAGGTCCAATCGTAACCCTAACCGTATCTCTAACCCTAGCCCTCAACATAACACTAAACCTAGGTCCAATTGTAACCGTAACCGGATCTCTAAGCCTAGCTCTCAACATAACCCTAACCCTAGGTGCAATCGTAATCGTAACCGTATCTCTAACCCTAGCCCTCAACATAACCCTAACCCTAGGTCCAATCGTAACTGTAACCGGATCTCTAACCCTAGCCCTCAACATAACCCTAACCCTAGGTCCAATCGTAACCCTACCCGGATCTCTAACCCTACCCTCAACATAACCCTAACCCTAGGTCCAATCGTAACTCTAACCGGATCTCTAACCCTAGCCCTCAACATAACCCTAACCCTAGGTGCAATCGTAACCGTAACCGGATCTCTAACCCTAGCCCTCAACATAACACTAAACCTATGTCCAATTGTAACCGTAACCGGATCTCTAACCCTAGCCCTCAACATAACCCTAACCCTAGGTTCAATCGTAACCCTACCCGGATCTCTAACCCTAGCCCTCAACATAAACCTAACCCTAGGTCCAATCGTAACCCTAACCGGATCTCTAACCCTAGCCCTCAACATAACCCTAACCCTAGGTCCAATTGTAACCCTAACCGGATCTCTAACCCTAGCACTCAACATAACCCTAACCCTAGGTCCAATCGTGACCCTAACCGGATCTCTAACCCTGCCCTCACATAACCCTAACCCTAGGTCCAATCGTAACCCTAACCGTCTCTCTAACCCTAGCCCTCAACATAACCCTAACCCTAGGTCCAATCGTAACCCTAACCGTCTCTCTAACCCTAGCCCTCAACATAACCCTAGCGCTAGGTCCAATCGTAACCCTAACCGGATCTCTAACCCTAGCCCTCAACATAACCCTAACCCTAGGTCCAATCGTAACCCTAACCGGATCTCTAAACCTAGCACTCAACATAACCCTAACCCTAGGTCCAATCGTAACCCTAAACGTCTCTCTAACCCTAGCCCTCAACATAACCCTAACCCTAGGTCCAATCGTTACCCTAACCGGATCTCTAACCCTAGCCCTCAACATAACCCTAACCGTAGGTCCAATCGTGACCCTAACCGTCTCTCTAACCCTAGCCCTCAACATAACCCTAACCCTAGGTCCAATCGTAACTGTAACCGGATCTCTAACCCTAGCCCTCAACATAACCCTAACCCTAGGTCCAATCGTAACCCTACCCGGATCTCTAACCCTACCCTCAACATAACCCTAACCCTAGGTCCAATCGTAACTCTAACCGGATCTCTAACCCTAGCCCTCAACATAACCCTAACCCTAGGTGCAATCGTAATCGTAACCGTATCTCTAACCCTAGCCCTCAACATAACCCTAACCCTAGGTCCAATCGTTACCCTAACCGGATCTCTAACCCTAGCCCTCAACATAACCCTAACCGTAGGTCCAATCGTGACCCTAACCGTCTCTCTAACCCTAGCCCTCAACATAACCCTAACCCTAGGTCCAATCGTAACCCTACCCGGATCTCTAACCCTACCCTCAACATAACCCTAACCCTAGGTCCAATCGTAACTCTAACCGGATCTCTAACCCTAGCCCTCAACATAACCCTAACCCTAGGTGCAATCGTAATCGTAACCGTATCTCTAACCCTAGCCCTCAACATAACACTATACCTAGGTCCAATTGTAACCGTAACCGGATCTCTAACCCTAGCTCTCAACATAACCCTAACCCTAGGTCCAATCGGAACCCTAACCGTCTCTCTAACCCTAGCCCTCAACATAACCCTAACCCTAGGTCCAATCGTAACCCTAACCGGATCTCTAACCCTAGCCCTCAACATAACCCTAACCCTAGGTCCAATCGGAACCCTAACCGTCTCTCTAACCCTAGCCCTCAACATAACCCTAACCCTAGGTCCAATCGTAACCCTAACCGGATCTCTAACCCTAGCCCTCAACATAACCCTAACCCTAGGTCCTATCGTGACCCTAACCGGATCTCTAACCCTGCCCTCACATAACCCTAACCCTAGGTCCAATCGTAACCCTAACCATCTCTCTAACCCTAGCCCTCAACATAACACTAACCCTAGGTCCAATCATAACCCTAACCGTATCTCTAACCCTAGCCCTCAACATAACACTAAACCTAGGTCCAATTGTAACCGTAACCGGATCTCTAACCCTAGCTCTCAACATAACCCTAACCGTAGGTGCAATCGTAATCGTAACCGTATCTCTAACCCTAGCCCTCAACATAACCCTAACCCTAGGTCCAATCGTAACTGTAACCGGATCTCTAAACCTAGCCCTCAACATAACCCTAACCCTAGGTCCAATCGTAACCCTACCCGGATCTCTAACCCTACCCTCAACATAACCCTAACCCTAGGTCCAATCGTAACTCTAACCGGATCTCTAACCCTAGCCCTCAACATAACCCTAACCCTAGGTGCAATCGTAATCGTAACCGTATCTCTAACCCTAGCCCTCAACATAACACTAAACCTAGGTCCAATTGTAACCGTAACCGGATCAATAACCCTAGCTCTCAACATAACCCTAACCCTAGGTTCAATCGTAACCCTACCCGGATCTCTAACCCTAGCCCTCAACATAACCCTAACCCTAGGTCCAATCGTAACCCTAACCGGATCTCTAACCCTAGCCCTCAACATAACCCTAACCCTAGGTCCAATCGTAACCCTAAACGTCTCTCTAACCCTAGCCCTCAACATAACCCTAACCCTAGGTCCAATCGTTACCCTAACCGGATCTCTAACCCTAGCCCTCAACATAACCCTAACCGTAAGTCCAATCGTGACCCTAACCGTCTCTCTAACCCTAGCCCTCAACATAACCCTAACCCTAGGTCCAATCGTAACTGTAACCGGATCTCTAACCCTAGCGCTCAACATAACCCTAACCCTAGGTCCAATCGTAACCCTACCCGGATCTCTAACCCTACCCTCAACATAACCCTAACCCTAGGTCCAATCGTAACTCTAACCGGATCTCTAACCCTAGCCCTCAACATAACCCTAACCCTAGGTGCAATCGTAATCGTAACCGTATCTCTAACCCTAGCCCTCAACATAACACTAAACCTAGGTCCAATTGTAACCGTAACCGGATCTCTAACCCTAGCTCTCAACATAACCCTAACCCTAGGTCCAATCGTGACCCTAACCGTATCTCTAACCCTAGCCCTCAACATAACCCTAACCCTAGGTCCAATCGTAACCCTAACTGGATCTCTAACCCTAGCCCTCAACATAACCCTAACCCTAGGTCCAATCGTAACTGTAACCGGATCTCTAACCCTAGCCCTCAACATAACCCTAACCCTAGGTCCAATCGTAACCCTACACGGATCTCTAACCCTACCCTCAACATAACCCTAACCGTAGGTCCAATCGTAACTCTAAACGGATCTCTAACCCTAGTCCTCAACATAACCTTAACCCTAGGTGCAATCGTAACCGTAACCGGATCTCTAACCCTAGCCCTCAACATAACACTAACCCTAGGTCCATTTGTAACCGTAACCGGATCTATAACCCTAGCCCTCAACATAAACCTAACCCTAGGTTCAATCGTAACCCTACCCGGATCTCTAACCCTAGCCCTCAACATAACCCTAACCCTAGGTCCAATCGGAACCCTAACCGTCTCTCTAACCCTAGCGCTCAACATAACCCTAACCATAGGTCCAATCGTAACCCTAACCGGATCTCTAACCCTAGCCCTCAACATAACCCTAACCCTAGTTCCAATCGTAACCCTAACCCGATCTCTAACACTAGCCCTCAACATAACCCTAACCCTAGGTCCAATCGTAACCCTAACTGTCTCTCTAACCCTAGCCCTCAACATAACCCTAACGCTAGGTCCAATCGTAACCCTAACCGGATCTCTAACCCTAGCCCTCAACATAACCCTTACCCTAGGTCCAATCGTAACGCTAACCGGATCTCTAAACCTAGCCCTCAACATAACCCTAACCCTAGGTCCAATCGTAACCCTAAACGTCTCTCTAACTCTAGCCCTCAACATAACCCTAACCCTAGGTCCAATCGTGACCCTAACCGGATCTCTAACCCTAGCCCTCAACATAACCGTAACCCTAGGTCCAATCGTGACCCTAACCGTATCTCTAACCCTAGCCCTCAACATAACGGTAACCCTAGGTCGAATCGTAACCCTAACCGTATCTCTAACCCTAGCCCTCAACATAACGGTAACCCTAGGTCGAATCGTAACCCTAACCGGATCTCTAACCCTAGCCCTCAACATAACCCTAACCCTAGGTCCAATCGTGACCCTAACCGTCTCTCTAACCCTAGCCCTCAACATAACCCTAACCCTAGGTCCAATCGTAACCCTACCCGGATCTCTAACCCTACCCTCAACATAACCCTAACCCTAGGTCCAATCGTAAATCTAACCGGATCTCTAACCCTAGCCCTCAACATAACCCTAACCCTAGGTGCAATCGTAACCGTAACCGGATCTCTAACCCTAGCCCTCAACATAACACTAAACCTAGGTCCAATTGTAACCGTAACCGGATCTCTAACCCTAGCCCTCAACATAACCCTAACCCTAGGTTCAATCGTAACCCTACCCGGATCTCTAACCCTAGCCCTCAACATAAACCTAACCCTAGGTCCAATCGTAACCCTAACCGGATCTCTAACCCTAGCCCTCAACATAACCCTAACCCTAGGTCCAATTGTAACCCTAACCGGATCTCTAACCCTAGCACTCAACATAACCCTAACCCTAGGTCCAATCGTGACCCTAACCGGATCTCTAACCCTGCCCTCACATAACCCTAACCCTAGGTCCAATCGTAACCCTAACCGTCTCTCTAACCCTAGCCCTCAACATAACCCTAAGGCTAGGTCCAATCGTAACCCTAACCGGATCTCTAACCCTAGCCCTCAACATAACCCTAACCCTAGGTCCAATCGTAACCCTAACCGGATCTCTAAACCTAGCACTCAACATAACCCTAACCCTAGGTCCAATCGTAACCCTAAACGTCTCTCTAACCCTAGCCCTCAACATAACCCTAACCCTAGGTCCAATCGTTACCCTAACCGGATCTCTAACCCTAGCCCTCAACATAACCCTAACCGTAGGTCCAATCGTGACCCTAACCGTCTCTCTAACCCTAGCCCTCAACATAACCCTAACCCTAGGTCCAATCGTAACTGTAACCGGATCTCTAACCCTAGCCCTCAACATAACCCTAACCCTAGGTCCAATCGTAACCCTACCCGGATCTCTAACCCTACCCTCAACATAACCCTAACCCTAGGTCCAATCGTAACTCTAACCGGATCTCTAACCCTACCCTCAACATAACCCTAACCCTAGGTGCAATCGTAATCGTAACCGTATCTCTAACCCTAGCCCTCAACATAACACTAAACCTAGGTCCAATTGTAACCGTAACCGGATCAATAACCCTAGCTCTCAACATAACCCTAACCCTAGGTTCAATCGTAACCCTACCCGGATCTCTAACCCTAGCCCTCAACATAACCCTAACCCTAGGTCCAATCTTAACCCTAACCGGATCTCTAACCCTAGCCCTCAACATAACCCTAACCCTAGGTCCAATCGTAACCCTAAACGTCTCTCTAACCCTAGCCCTCAACATAACCCTAACCCTAGGTCCAATCGTTACCCTAACCGGATCTCTAACCCTAGCCCTCAACATAACCCTAACCGTAGGTCCAATCGTGACCCTAACCGTCTCTCTAACCCTAGCCCTCAACATAACCCTAACCCTAGGTCCAATCGTAACCCTAACCGGATCTCTAAACCTAGCACTCAACATAACCCTAACCCTAGGTCCAATCGTAACCCTAAACGTCTCTCTAACCCTAGCCCTCAACATAACCCTAACCCTAGGTCCAATCGTAACCCTAACCGTCTCTCTAACCCTAGCCCTCAACATAACCCTAACCCTAGGTCCAATCGTAACCCTAACCGTCTCTCTAACCCTAGCCCTCAACATAACCCTAACGCTAGGTCCAATCGTAACCCTAACCGGATCTCTAACCCTAGCCCTCAACATAACCCTAACCCTAGGTCCAATCGTAACCCTAACCGGATCTCTAAACCTAGCACTCAACATAACCCTAACCCTAGGTCCAATCGTAACCCTAAACGTCTCTCTAACCCTAGCCCTCAACATAACCCTAACCCTAGGTCCAATCGTTACCCTAACCGGATCTCTAACCCTAGCCCTCAACATAACCCTAACCGTAGGTCCAATCGTGACCCTAACCGTCTCTCTAACCCTAGCCCTCAACATAACCCTAACCCTAGGTCCAATCGTAACCCTACCCGGATCTCTAACCCTACCCTCAACATAACCCTAACCCTAGGTCCAATCGTAACTCTAACCGGATCTCTAACCCTAGCCCTCAACATAACCCTAACCCTAGGTGCAATCGTAACCGTAACCGGATCTCTAACCCTAGCCCTCAACATAACACTAAACCTAGGTCCAATTGTAACCGTAACCGGATCTCTAACCCTAGCCCTCAACATAACCCTAACCCTAGGTTCAATGGTAACCCTACCCGGATCTCTAACCCTAGCCCTCAACATAAACCTAACCCTAGGTCCAATCGTAACCCTAACCGGATCTCTAACCCTAGCCCTCAACATAACCCTAACCCTAGGTCCAATTGTAACCCTAACCGGATCTCTAACCCTAGCACTCAACATAACCCTAACCCTAGGTCCAATCGTGACCCTAACCGGATCTCTAACCCTGCCCTCACATAACCCTAACCCTAGGTCCAATAGTAACCCTAACCGTCTCTCTAACCCTAGCCCTCAACATAACCCTAACGCTAGGTCCAATCGTAACCCTAACCGGATCTCTAACCCTAGCCCTCAACATAACCCTAACCCTAGGTCCAATCGTAACCCTAACCGGATCTCTAAACCTAGCACTCAACATAACCCTAACCCTAGGTCCAATCGTAACCCTAAACGTCTCTCTAACCCTAGCCCTCAACATAACCCTAACCCTAGGTCCAATCGTTACCCTAACCGGATCTCTAACCCTAGCCCTCAACATAACCCTAACCGTAGGTCCAATCGTGACCCTAACCGTCTCTCTAACCCTAGCCCTCAACATAACCCTAACCCTAGGTCCAATCGTAACTGTAACCGGATCTCTAACTCTAGCCCTCAACATAACCCTAACCCTAGGTCCAATCGTAACCCTACCCGGATCTCTAACCCTACCCTCAACATAACCCTAACCCTAGGTCCAATCGTAACTCTAACCGGATCTCTAACCCTAGCCCTCAACATAACCCTAACCCTAGGTGCAATCGTAATCGTAACCGTATCTCTAACCCTAGCCCTCAACATAACACTAAACCTAGGTCCAATTGTAACCGTAACCGGATCAATAACCCTAGCTCTCAACATAACCCTAACCCTAGGTTCAATCGTAACCCTACCCGGATCTCTAACCCTAGCCCTCAACATAACCCTAACCCTAGGTCCAATCTTAACCCTAACCGGATCTCTAAACCTAGCCCTCAACATAACCCTAACCCTAGGTCCAATCTTAACCCTAAACGTCTCTCTAACCCTAGCCCTCAACATAACCCTAACCCTAGGTCCAATCGTTACCCTAACCGGATCTCTAACCCTAGCCCTCAACATAACCCTAACCGTAGGTCCAATCGTGACCCTAACCGTCTCTCTAACCCTAGCCCTCAACATAACCCTAACCCTAGGTCCAATCGTAACTGTAACCGGATCTCTAACCCTAGCCCTCAACATAACCCTAACCCTAGGTCCAATCGTAACCCTACCCGGATCTCTAACCCTACCCTCAACATAACCCTAACCCTAGGTCCAATCGTAACTCTAACCGGATCTCTAACCCTAGCCCTCAACATAACCCTAACCCTAGGTGCAATCGTAATCGTAACCGTATCTCTAACCCTAGCCCTCAACATAACACTAAACCTAGGTCCAATTGTAACCGTAACCGGATCTCTAACCCTAGCTCTCAACATAACCCTAACCCTAGGTTCAATCGTAACCCTACCCGGATCTCTAACCCTAGCCCTCAGCATAACCCTAACCCTAGGTCCAATCGTAACCCTAACCGGATCTCTAACCCTAGCCCTCAACATAACCCTAACCCTAGGTCCAATTGTAACCCTAACCGGATCTCTAACCCTAGCCCTCAACATAACCCTAACCCTAGGTCCAATCGTGACCCTAACTGGATCTCTAACCCTGCCCTCACATAACCCTAACCCTAGGTCCAATCGTAACCCTAACCGTCTCTCTAACCCTAGCCCTCAACATAACCCTAACCCTAGGTCCAATCGTAACCCTAACCGTCTCTCTAACCCTAGCTTCAACATAACCCTAACGCTAGGTCCAATCGTAACCCTAACCGGATCTCTAACCCTAGCCCTCAACATAACCCTAACCCTAGGTCCAATCGTAACCCTAACCGGATCTCTAAACCTAGCACTCAACATAACCCTAACCCTAGGTCCAATCGTAACCCTAAACGTCTCTCTAACCCTAGCCCTCAACATAACCCTAACCCTAGGTCCAATCGTTACCCTAACCGGATCTCTAACCCTAGCCCTCAACATAACCCTAACCGTAGGTCCAATCGTGACCCTAACCGTCTCTCTAACCCTAGCCCTCAACATAACCCTAACCCTAGGTCCAATCGTAACCCTACCCGGATCGCTAACCCTACCCTCAACATAACCCTAACCCTAGGTCCAATCGTAACTCTAACCGGATCTCTAACCCTAGCCCTCAACATAACCCTAACCCTAGGTGCAATCGTAACCGTAACCGGATCTCTAACCCTAGCCCTCAACATAACACTAAACCTAGGTCCAATTGTAACCGTAACCGGATCTCTAACCCTAGCCCTCAACATAACCCTAACCCTAGGTTCAATCGTAACCCTACCCGGATCTCTAACCCTAGCCCTCAACATAAACCTAACCCTAGGTCCAATCGTAACCCTAACCGGATCTCTAACCCTAGCCCTCAACATAACCCTAACCCTAGGTCCAATTGTAACCCTAACCAGATCTCTAACCCTAGCACTCAACATAACCCTAACCCTAGGTCCAATCGTGACCCTAACCGGATCTCTAACCCTGCCCTCACATAACCCTAACCCTAGGTCCAATCGTAACCCTAACCGTCTCTCTAACCCTAGCCCTCAACATAACCCTAACCCTAGGTCCAATCGTAACCCTAACCGTCTCTCTAACCCTAGCCCTCAACATAACCCTAACGCTAGGTCCAATCGTAACCCTAACCGGATCTCTAACCCTAGCCCTCAACATAACCCTAACCCTAGGTCCAATCGTAACCCTAACCGGATCTCTAAACCTAGCACTCAACATAACCCTAACCCTAGGTCCAATCGTAACCCTAAACGTCTCTCTAACCCTAGCCCTCAACATAACCCTAACCCTAGGTCCAATCGTTACCCTAACCGGATCTCTAACCCTAGCCCTCAACATAACCCTAACCGTAGGTCCAATCGTGACCCTAACCGTCTCTCTAACCCTAGCCCTCAACATAACCCTAACCCTAGGTCCAATCGTAACTGTAACCGGATCTCTAACCCTAGCCCTCAACATAACCCTAACCCTAGGTCCAATCGTAACCCTACCCGGATCTCTAACCCTACCCTCAACATAACCCTAACCCTAGGTCCAATCGTAACTCTAACCGGATCTCTAACCCTAGTCCTCAACATAACCCTAACCCTAGGTGCAATCGTAATCGTAACCGTATCTCTAACCCTAGCCCTCAACATAACACTAAACCTAGGTCCAATTGTAACCGTAACCGGATCTCTAACCCTAGCACTCAACATAACCCTAACCCTAGGTCCAATCGTGACCCTAACCGGATCTCTAACCCTGCCCTCACATAACCCTAACCCTAGGTCCAATCGTAACCCTAACCGTCTCTCTAACCCTAGCCCTCAACATAACCCTAAGGCTAGGTCCAATCGTAACCCTAACCGGATCTCTAACCCTAGCCCTCAACATAACCCTAACCCTAGGTCCAATCGTAACCCTAACCGGATCTCTAAACCTAGCACTCAACATAACCCTAACCCTAGGTCCAATCGTAACCCTAAACGTCTCTCTAACCCTAGCCCTCAACATAACCCTAACCCTAGGTCCAATCGTTACCCTAACCGGATCTCTAACCCTAGCCCTCAACATAACCCTAACCGTAGGTCCAATCGTGACCCTAACCGTCTCTCTAACCCTAGCCCTCAACATAACCCTAACCCTAGGTCCAATCGTAACTGTAACCGGATCTCTAACCCTAGCCCTCAACATAACCCTAACCCTAGGTCCAATCGTAACCCTACCCGGATCTCTAACCCTACCCTCAACATAACCCTAACCCTAGGTCCAATCGTAACTCTAACCGGATCTCTAACCCTACCCTCAACATAACCCTAACCCTAGGTGCAATCGTAATCGTAACCGTATCTCTAACCCTAGCCCTCAACATAACACTAAACCTAGGTCCAATTGTAACCGTAACCGGATCAATAACCCTAGCTCTCAACATAACCCTAACCCTAGGTTCAATCGTAACCCTACCCGGATCTCTAACCCTAGCCCTCAACATAACCCTAACCCTAGGTCCAATCTTAACCCTAACCGGATCTCTAACCCTAGCCCTCAACATAACCCTAACCCTAGGTCCAATCGTAACCCTAAACGTCTCTCTAACCCTAGCCCTCAACATAACCCTAACCCTAGGTCCAATCGTTACCCTAACCGGATCTCTAACCCTAGCCCTCAACATAACCCTAACCGTAGGTCCAATCGTGACCCTAACCGTCTCTCTAACCCTAGCCCTCAACATAACCCTAACCCTAGGTCCAATCGTAACCCTAACCGGATCTCTAAACCTAGCACTCAACATAACCCTAACCCTAGGTCCAATCGTAACCCTAAACGTCTCTCTAACCCTAGCCCTCAACATAACCCTAACCCTAGGTCCAATCGTAACCCTAACCGTCTCTCTAACCCTAGCCCTCAACATAACCCTAACCCTAGGTCCAATCGTAACCCTAACCGTCTCTCTAACCCTAGCCCTCAACATAACCCTAACGCTAGGTCCAATCGTAACCCTAACCGGATCTCTAACCCTAGCCCTCAACATAACCCTAACCCTAGGTCCAATCGTAACCCTAACCGGATCTCTAAACCTAGCACTCAACATAACCCTAACCCTAGGTCCAATCGTAACCCTAAACGTCTCTCTAACCCTAGCCCTCAACATAACCCTAACCCTAGGTCCAATCGTTACCCTAACCGGATCTCTAACCCTAGCCCTCAACATAACCCTAACCGTAGGTCCAATCGTGACCCTAACCGTCTCTCTAACCCTAGCCCTCAACATAACCCTAACCCTAGGTCCAATCGTAACCCTACCCGGATCTCTAACCCTACCCTCAACATAACCCTAACCCTAGGTCCAATCGTAACTCTAACCGGATCTCTAACCCTAGCCCTCAACATAACCCTAACCCTAGGTGCAATCGTAACCGTAACCGGATCTCTAACCCTAGCCCTCAACATGACACTAAACCTAGGTCCAATTGTAACCATAACCGGATCTCTAACCCTAGCCCTCAACATAACCCTAACCCTAGGTTCAATCGTAACCCTACCCGGATCTCTAACCCTAGCCCTCAACATAAACCTAACCCTAGGTCCAATCGTAACCCTAACCGGATCTCTAACCCTAGCCCTCAACATAACCCTAACCCTAGGTCCAATTGTAACCCTAACCGGATCTCTAACCCTAGCACTCAACATAACCCTAACCCTAGGTCCAATCGTGACCCTAACCGGATCTCTAACCCTGCCCTCACATAACCCTAACCCTAGGTCCAATCGTAACCCTAACCGTCTCTCTAACCCTAGCCCTCAACATAACCCTAACGCTAGGTCCAATCGTAACCCTAACCGGATCTCTAACCCTAGCCCTCAACATAACCCTAACCCTAGGTCCAATCGTAACCCTAACCGGATCTCTAAACCTAGCACTCAACATAACCCTAACCCTAGGTCCAATCGTAACCCTAAACGTCTCTCTAACCCTAGCCCTCAACATAACCCTAACCCTAGGTCCAATCGTTACCCTAACCGGATCTCTAACCCTAGCCCTCAACATAACCCTAACCGTAGGTCCAATCGTGACCCTAACCGTCTCTCTAACCCTAGCCCTCAACATAACCCTAACCCTAGGTCCAATCGTAACTGTAACCGGATCTCTAACTCTAGCCCTCAACATAACCCTAACCCTACGTCCAATCGTAACCCTACCCGGATCTCTTACCCTACCCTCAACATAACACTAACCCTAGGTCCAATCGTAACTCTAACCGGATCTCTAACCCTAGCCCTCAACATAACCCTAACCCTAGGTGCAATCGTAATCGTAACCGTATCTCTAACCCTAGCCCTCAACATAACACTAAACCTAGGTCCAATTGTAACCGTAACCGGATCAATAACCCTAGCTCTCAACATAACCCTAACCCTAGGTTCAATCGTAACCCTACCCGGATCTCTAACCTAGCCCTCAACATAACCCTAACCCTAGGTCCAATCTTAACCCTAACCGGATCTCTAACCCTAGCCCTCAACATAACCCTAACCCTAGGTCCAATCGTAACCCTAAACGTCTCTCTAACCCTAGCCCTCAACATAACCCTAACCCTAGGTCCAATCGTTACCCTAACCGGATCTCTAACCCTAGCCCTCAACATAACCCTAACCGTAGGTCCAATCGTGACCCTAACCGTCTCTCTAACCCTAGCCCTCAACATAACCCTAACCCTAGGTCCAATCGTAACTGTAACCGGATCTCTAACCCTAGCCCTCAACATAACCCTAACCCTAGGTCCAATCGTAACCCTACCCGGATCTCTAACCCTACCCTCAACATAACCCTAACCCTAGGTCCAATCGTAACTCTAACCGGATCTCTAACCCTAGCCCTCAACATAACCCTAACCCTAGGTGCAATCGTAATCGTAACCGTATCTCTAACCCTAGCCCTCAACATAACACTAAACCTAGGTCCAATTGTAACCGTAACCGGATCTCTAACCCTAGCTCTCAACATAACCCTAACCCTAGGTTCAATCGTAACCCTACCCGGATCTCTAACCTAGCCCTCAGCATAACCCTAACCCTAGGTCCAATCGTAACCCTAACCGGATCTCTAACCCTAGCCCTCAACATAACCCTAACCCTAGGTCCAATTGTAACCCTAACCGGATCTCTAACCCTAGCACTCAACATAACCCTAACCCTAGGTCCAATCGTGACCCTAACTGGATCTCTAACCCTGCCCTCACATAACCCTAACCCTAGGTCCAATCGTAACCCTAACCGTCTCTCTAACCCTAGCCCTCAACATAACCCTAACCCTAGGTCCAATCGTAACCCTAACCGTCTCTCTAAACCTAGCCCTCAACATAACCCTAACGCTAGGTCCAATCGTAACCCTAACCGGATCTCTAACCCTAGCCCTCAACATAACCCTAACCCTAGGTCCAATCGTAACCCTAACCGGATCTCTAAACCTAGCACTCAACATAACCCTAACCCTAGGTCCAATCGTAACCCTAAACGTCTCTCTAACCCTAGCCCTCAACATAACCCTAACCCTAGGTCCAATCGTTACCCTAACCGGATCTCTAACCCTAGCCCTCAACATAACCCTAACCGTAGGTCCAATCGTGACCCTAACCGTCTCTCTAACCCTAGCCCTCAACATAACCCTAACCCTAGGTCCAATCGTAACCCTACCCGGATCGCTAACCCTACCCTCAACATAACCCTAACCCTAGGTCCATTCGTAACTCTAACCGGATCTCTAACCCTAGCCCTCAACATAACCCTAACCCTAGGTGCAATCGTAACCGTAACCGGATCTCTAACCCTAGCCCTCAACATAACACTAAACCTAGGTCCAATTGTAACCGTAACCGGATCTCTAACCCTAGCCCTCAACATAACCCTAACCCTAGGTTCAATCGTAACCCTACCCGGATCTCTAACCCTAGCCCTCAACATAAACCTAACCCTAGGTCCAATCGTAACCCTAACCGGATCTCTAACCCTAGCCCTCAACATAACCCTAACCCTAGGTCCAATTGTAACCCTAACCGGATCTCTAACCCTAGCACTCAACATAACCCTAACCCTAGGTCCAATCGTGACCCTAACCGGATCTCTAACCCTGCCCTCACATAACCCTAACCCTAGGTCCAATCGTAACCCTAACCGTCTCTCTAACCCTAGCCCTCAACATAACCCTAACCCTAGGTCCAATCGTAACCCTAACCGTCTCTCTAACCCTAGCCCTCAACATAACCCTAACGCTAGGTCCAATCGTAACCCTAACCGGATCTCTAACCCTAGCCCTCATCATAACCCTAACCCTAGGTCCAATCGTAACCCTAACCGGATCTCTAAACCTATCACTCAACATAACCCTAACCCTAGGTCCAATCGTAACCCTAAACGTCTCTCTAACCCTAGCCCTCAACATAACCCTAACCCTAGGTCCAATCGTTACCCTAACCGGATCTCTAACCCTAGCCCTCAACATAACCCTAACCGTAGGTCCAATCGTGACCCTAACCGTCTCTCTAACCCTAGCCCTCAACATAACCCTAACCCTAGGTCCAATCGTAACTGTAACCGGATCTCTAACCCTAGCCCTCAACATAACCCTAACCCTAGGTCCAATCGTAACCCTACCCGGATCTCTAACCCTACCCTCAACATAACCCTAACCCTAGGTCCAATCGTAACTCTAACCGGATCTCTAACCCTAGTCCTCAACATAACCCTAACCCTAGGTGCAATCGTAATCGTAACCGTATCTCTAACCCTAGCCCTCAACATAACACTAAACCTAGGTCCAATTGTAACCGTAACCGGATCTCTAACCCTAGCTCTCAACATAACCCTAACCCTAGGTTCAATCGTAACCCTACCCGGATCTCCAACCCTAGCCCTCAACATAACCCTAACCCTAGGTCCAATCGTACCCCTAACCGGATCTCTAACCCTAGCCCTCAACATAACCCTAACCCTAGGTCCAATCGTAACCCTAACCGGATCTCTAAACCTAGCACTCAACATAACCCTAACCCTAGGTCCAATCGTAACCCTAAACGTCTCTCTAACCCTAGCCCTCAACATAACCCTAACCCTAGGTCCAATCGTTACCCTAACCGGATCTCTAACCCTAGCCCTCAACATAACCCTAACCGTAGGTCCAATCGTGACCCTAACCGTCTCTCTAACCCTAGCCCTCAACATAACCCTAACCCTAAGTCCAATCGTAACTGTAACCGGATCTCTAACCCTAGCCCTCAACATAACCCTAACCCTAGGTCCAATCGTAACCCTACCCGGATCTCTAACCCTACCCTCAACATAACCCTAACCCTAGGTCCAATCGTAACTCTAACCGGATCTCTAACCCTAGCCCTCAACATAACCCTAACCCTAGGTGCAATCGTAATCGTAACCGTATCTCTAACCCTAGCCCTCAACATAACACTAAACCTAGGTCCAATTGTAACCGTAACCGGATCAATAACCCTAGCTCTCAACATAACCCTAACCCTAGGTTCAATCGTAACCCTACCCGGATCTCTAACCCTAGCCCTCAACATAACCCTAACCCTAGGTCCAATCTTAACCCTAACCGGATCTCTAACCCTAGCCCTCAACATAACCCTAACCCTAGGTCCAATCGTAACCCTAAACGTCTCTCTAACCCTAGCCCTCAACATAACCCTAACCCTAGGTCCAATCGTTACCCTAACCGGATCTCTAACCCTAGCCCTCAACATAACCCTAACCGTAGGTCCAATCGTGACCCTAACCGTCTCTCTAACCCTAGCCCTCAACATAACCCTAACCCTAGGTCCAATCGTAACTGTAACCGGATCTCTAACCCTAGCCCTCAACATAACCCTAACCCTAGGTCCAATCGTAACCCTACCCGGATCTCTAACCCTACCCTCAACATAACCCTAACCCTAGGTCCAATCGTAACTCTAACCGGATCTCTAACCCTAGCCCTCAACATAACCCTAACCCTAGGTGCAATCGTAATCGTAACCGTATCTCTAACCCTAACCCTCAACATAACACTAAACCTAGGTCCAATTGTAACCGTAACCGGATCTCTAACCCTAGCTCTCAACATAACCCTAACCCTAGGTTCAATCGTAACCCTACCCGGATCTCTAACCCTAGCCCTCAGCATAACCCTAACCCTAGGTCCAATCGTAACCCTAACCGGATCTCTAACCCTAGCCCTCAACATAACCCTAACCCTAGGTCCAATTGTAACCCTAACCGGATCTCTAACCCTAGCACTCAACATAACCCTAACCCTAGGTCCAATCGTGACCCTAACTGGATCTCTAACCCTGCCCTCACATAACCCTAACCCTAGGTCCAATCGTAACCCTAACCGTCTCTCTAACCCTAGCCCTCAACATAACCCTAACCCTAGGTCCAATCGTAACCCTAACCATCTCTCTAACCCTAGCCCTCAACATAACCCTAACGCTAGGTCCAATCGTAACCCTAACCGGATCTCTAACCCTAGCCCTCAACATAACCCTAACCCTAGGTCCAATCGTAACCCTAACCGGATCTCTAAACCTAGCACTCAACATAACCCTAACCCTAGGTCCAATCGTAACCCTAAACGTCTCTCTAACCCTAGCCCTCAACATAACCCTAACCCTAGGTCCAATCGTTACCCTAACCGGATCTCTAACCCTAGCCCTCAACATAACCCTAACCGTAGGTCCAATCGTGACCCTAACCGTCTCTCTAACCCTAGCCCTCAACATAACCCTAACCCTAGGTCCAATCGTAACCCTACCCGGATCTCTAACCCTACCCTCAACATAACCCTAACCCTAGGTCCAATCGTAACTCTAACCGGATCTCTAACCCTAGCCCTCAACATAACCCTAACCCTAGGTGCAATCGTAACCGTAACCGGATCTCTAACCCTAGCCCTCAACATAACACTAAACCTAGGTCCAATTGTAACCGTAACCGGATCTCTAACCCTAGCCCTCAACATAACCCTAACCCTAGGTTGAATCGTAACCCTACCCGGATCTCTAACCCTAGCCCTCAACATAAACCTAACCCTAGGTCCAATCGTAACCCTAACAGGATCTCTAACCCTAGCCCTCAACATAACCCTAACCCTAGGTCCAATTGTAACCCTAACCGGATCTCTAACCCTAGCACTCAACATAACCCTAACCCTAGGTCCAATCGTGACCCTAACCGGATCTCTAACCCTGCATTCACATAACCCTAACCCTAGGTCCAATCGTAACCCTAACCGTCTCTCTAACCCTAGCCCTCAACATAACCCTAACCCTAGGTCCAATCGTAACCCTAACCGTCTCTCTAACCCTAGCCCTCAACATAACCCTAACGCTAGGTCCAATCGTAACCCTAACCGGATCTCTAACCCTAGCCCTCAACATAACCCTAACCCTAGGTCCAATCGTAACCCTAACCGGATCTCTAAACCTAGCACTCAACATAACCCTAACCCTAGGTCCAATCGTAACCCTAAACGTCTCTCTAACCCTAGCCCTCAACATAACCCTAACCCTACGTCCAATCGTTACCCTAACCGGATCTCTAACCCTAGCCCTCAACATAACCCTAACCGTAGGTCCAATCGTGACCCTAACCGTCTCTCTAACCCTAGCCCTCAACATAACCCTAACCCTAGGTCCAATCGTAACTGTAACCGGATCTCTAACCCTAGCCCGCAACATAACCCTAACCCTAGGTCCAATCGTAACCCTACCCGGATCTCTAACCCTACCCTCAACATAACCCTAACCCTAGGTCCAATCGTAACTCTAACCGGATCTCTAACCCTAGCCCTCAACATAACCCTAACCCTAGGTGCAATCGTAATCGTAACCGTATCTCTAACCCTAGCCCTCAACATAACACTAAACCTAGGTCCAATTGTAACCGTAACCGGATCTCTAACCCTAGCTCTCAACATAACCCTAACCCTAGGTTCAATCGTAACCCTACCCGGATCTCCAACCCTAGCCCTCAACATAACCCTAACCCTAGGTCCAATCGTACCCCTAACCGGATCTCTAACCCTAGCCCTCAACATAACCCTAACCCTAGGTCCAATCGTAACCCTAAACGTCTCTCTAACCCTAGCCCTCAACATAACCCTAACCCTAGGTCCAATCGTTACCCTAACCGGATCTCTAACCCTAGCCCTCAACATAACCCTAACCGTAGGTCCAATCGTGACCCTAACCGTCTCTCTAACCCTAGACCTCAACATAACCCTAACCCTAGGTCCAATCGTAACTGTAACCGGATCTCTAACCCTAGCCCTCAACATAACCCTAACCCTAGGTCCAATCGTAACCCTACCCGGATCTCTAACCCTACCCTCAACATAACCCTAACCCTAGGTCCAATCGTAACTCTAACCGGATCTCTAACCCTAGCCCTCAACATAACCCTAACCCTAGGTGCAATCGTAATCGTAACCGTATCTCTAACCCTAGCCCTCAACATAACACTAAACCTAGGTCCAATTGTAACCGTAACCGGATCTCTAACCCTAGCTCTCAACATAACCCTAACCCTAGGTCCAATCGGAACCCTAACCGTCTCTCTAACCCTAGCCCTCAACATAACCCTAACCCTAGGTCCAATCGTAACCCTAACCGGATCTCTAACCCTAGCCCTCAACATAACCCTAACCCTAGGTCCAATCGTAACCCTAACCGGATCTCTAACCCTAGCCCTCAACATAACCCTAACCCTAGGTCCAATTGTATCCCTAACCGGATCTCTAACCCTAGCCCTCAACATAACCCTAACCCTAGGTCCTATCGTGACCCTAACCGGATCTCTAACCCTGCCCTCACATAACCCTAACCCTAGGTCCAATCGTAACCCTAACCGTCTCTCTAACCCTAGCCCTCAACATAACACTAACCCTAGGTCCAATCGTAACCCTAACCGTATCTCTAACCCTAGCCCTCAACATAACACTAAACCTAGGTCCAATTGTAACCGTAACCGGATCTCTAACCCTAGCTCTCAACATAACCCTAACCCTAGGTTCAATCGTAACCCTACCCGGATCTCTAACCCTAGCCCTCAACATAACCCTAACCCTAGGTCCAATCGTAACCCTAACCGGATCTCTAACCCTAGCCCTCAACATAACACTAACCCTAGGTCCAATCGTAACCCTAAACGTCTCTCTAACCCTAGCCCTCAACATAACCCTAACCCTAGGTCCAATCGTTACCCTAACCGGATCTCTAACCCTAGCCCTCAACATAACCCTAACCGTAGGTCCAATCGTGACCCTAACCGTCTCTCTAACCCTAGCCCTCAACATAACCCTAACCCTAGGTCCAATCGTAACTGTAACCGGATCTCTAACCCTAGCCCTCAACATAACCCTAACCCTAGGTCCAATCGTAACCCTACCCGGATCTCTAACCCTACCCTCAACATAACCCTAACCCTCGGTCCAATCGTAACTCTAACCGGATCTCTAACCCTAGCCCTCAACATAACCCTAACCCTAGGTGCAATCGTAATCGTAACCGTATCTCTAACCCTAGCCCTCAACATAACACTAAACCTAGGTCCAATTGTAACCGTAACCGGATCTCTAACCCTAGCTCTCAACATAACCCTAACCCTAGGTTCAATCGTAACCCTACCCGGATCTCTAACCCTAGCCCTCAACATAACCCTAACCCTAGGTCCAATCGTAACCCTAACCGGATCCCTAACCCTAGCCCTCAACATAACCCTAACCCTAGGTCCAATTGTAACCCTAACCGGATCTCTAACCCTAGCACTCAACATAACCCTAACCCTAGGTCCAATCGTGACCCTAACCGGATCTCTAACCCTGCCCTCACATAACCCTAACCCTAGGTCCAATCGTAACCCTAACCGTCTCTCTAACCCTAGCCCTCAACATAACACTAACCCTAGGTCCAATCGTAACCCTAACCGTCTCTCTAACCCTAGCCCTCAACATAACCCTAACGCTAGGTCCAATCGTAACCCTAACCGGATCTCTAACCCTAGCCCTCAACATAACCCTAACCCTAGGTCCAATCGTAACCCTAACCGGATCTCTAAACCTAGCACTCAACATAACCCTAACCCTAGGTCCAATCGTAACCCTAAACGTCTCTCTAACCCTAGCCCTCAACATAACCCTAACCCTAGGTCCAATCGTAACCCTAAACGTCTCTCTAACCCTAGCCCTCAACATAACCCTAACCCTAGGTCCAATCGTTACCCTAACCGGATCTCTAACCCTAGCCCTCAACATAACCCTAACCGTAGGTCCAATCGTGACCCTAACCGTCTCTCTAACCCTAGCCCTCAACATAACCCTAACCCTAGGTCCAATCGTAACCCTACCCGGATCTCTAACCCTACCCTCAACATAACCCTAACCCTAGGTCCAATCGTAACTCTAACCGGATCTCTAACCCTAGCCCTCAACATAACCCTAACCCTAGGTGCAATCGTAATCGTAACCGTATCTCTAACCCTAGCCCTCAACATAACGCTAACCCTAGGTCCAATCGTTACCCTAACCGGATCTCTAACCCTAGCCCTCAACATAACCCTAACCGTAGGTCCAATCGTGACCCTAACCGTCTCTCTAACCCTAGCCCTCAACATAACCCTAACCCTAGGTCCAATCGTAACCCTACCCGGATCTCTAACCCTACCCTCAACATAACCCTAACCCTAGGTCCAATCGTAACTCTAACCGGATCTCTAACCCTAGCCCTCAACATAACCCTAACCCTAGGTGCAATCGTAATCGTAACCGTATCTCTAACCCTAGCCCTCAACATAACACTAAACCTAGGTCCAATTGTAACCGTAACCGGATCTCTAACCCTAGCTCTCAACATAACCCTAACCCTAGGTCCAATCGGAACCCTAACCGTCTCTCTAACCCTAGCCCTCAACATAACCCTAAGCCTAGGTCCAATCGTAACCCTAACCGGATCTCTAACCCTAGCCCTCAACATAACCCTAACCCTAGGTCCAATCGTAACCCTAACCGGATCTCTAACCCTAGCCCTCAACATAACCCTAACCCTAGGTCCAATCGTAACCCTACCGTCATATCTAACCCTTCCCGCAACATAACCCTAACCCTAGGTCCAATCGTAACTCTAACCGGATCTCTAACCCTAGCCCTCAACATAACCCTAACCCTAGGTGCAATCGTAACCGTAACCGGATCTCTAACCCTAGCCCTCAACATAACACTAAACCTAGGTCCAATTGTAACCGTAACCGGATCTCTAACCCTAGCCCTCAACATAACCCTAACCCTAGGTTCAATCGTAACCCTACCCGGATCTCTAACCCTAGCCCTCAACATAAACCTAACCCTAGGTCCAATCGTAACCCTAACCGGATCTCTAACCCTAGCCCTCAACATAACCCTAACCCTAGGTCCAATTGTAACCCTAACCGGATCTCTAACCCTGGCACTCAACATAACCCTAACCCTAGGTCCAATCGTGACCCTAACCGGATCTCTAACCCTGCCCTCATATAACCCTAACCCTAGGTCCAATAGTAACCCTAACCGTCTCTCTAACCCTAGCCCTCAACATAACCCTAACCCTAGGTCCAATCGTAACCCTAACCGTCTCTCTAACCCTAGCCCTCAACATAACCCTAACGCTAGGTCCAATCGTAACCCTAACCGGATCTCTAAACCTAGCCCTCAACATAACCCTAACCCTAGGTCCAATCGTAACCCTAACCGGATCTCTAAACCTAGCACTCAACATAACCCTAACCCTAGGTCCAATCGTAACCCTAAACGTCTCTCTAACCCTAGCCCTCAACATAACCCTAACCCTAGGTCCAATCGTTACCCTAACCGGATCTCTAACCCTAGCCCTCAACATAACCCTAACCGTAGGTCCAATCGTGACCCTAACCGTCTCTCTAACCCTAGCCCTCAACATAACCCTAACCCTAGGTCCAATCGTAACCGTAACCGGATCTCTAACCCTAGCCCTCAACATAACCCTATCCCTAGGTCCAATCGTAACCCTACCCGGATCTCTAACCCTACCCTCAACATAACCCTAACACTAGGTCCAATCGTAACTCTAACCGGATCTCTAACCCTAGCCCTCAACATAACCCTAACCCTAGGTGCAATCGTAATCGTAACCGTATCTCTAACCCTAGCCCTCAACATAACACTAAACCTAGGTCCAATTGTAACCGTCCCCGGATCTCTAACCCTAGCTCTCAACATAACCCTAACCCTAGGTTCAATCGTAACCCTACCCGGATCTCCAACCCTAGCCCTCAACATAACCCTAACCCTAGGTCCAATCGTACCCCTAACCGGATCTCTAACCCTAGCCCTCAACATAACCCTAACCCTAGGTCCAATCGTAACCCTAAACATCTCTCTAACCCTAGCCCTCAACATAACCCTAACCCTAGGTCCAATCGTTACCCTAACCGGATCTCTAACCCTAGCCCTCAACATAACTCTAACCGTAGGTCCAATCGTGACCCTAACCGTCTCTCTAACCCTAGACCTCAACATAACCCTAACCCTAGGTCCAATCGTAACTGTAACCGGATCTCTAACCCTAGCCCTCAACATAACCCTAACCCTAGGTCCAATCGTAACCCTTCCCGGATCTCTAACCCTAGCCCTCAACATAACCCTAACCCTAGGTCCAATCGTAACCCTACCCGGATCTCTAACCCTAGCCCTCAACATAACCCTAACCCTAGGTCCAATCGTAACTCTAACCGGATCTCTAACCCCAGCCCTCAACATAACACTAACTCTAGGTCCAATTGTAACCGTAACCGGATCTCTAACCCTAGCCCTCAACATAACCCTAACCCTAGGTTCAATCGTAACCCTACCCGGATCTCTAACCCTAGCCCTCAACATAACCCTAACCGTACGTCCAATCGTGACCCTAACCGTCTCTCTAACCCTAGCCCTCAACATAACCCTAACCCTAGGTCCAATCTGAACCCTAACCGTCTCTCAACACTAGCCCTCAACATAACCCTAACCCTAGGTCCAATCGTAACCCTAACCGGATCTCTAACCCTAGCCCTCAACATACCCCTAAACCTAGGTCCAATCGTAACCCTAACCGGATCTCTAACCCTAGCCCTCAGCAAAACCCTAACCCTAGGTCCAATCGTAACCCTAACCGGATCTCTAACCCTAGCCCTCAACATAACCCTAACCCTAGGTCCAATCGTATCCCTAACCGTCTCTCTAACCCTAGCCCTCAACATAACCCTAACCCTAGGTCCAATCGTGACCCTAACCGGATCTCTAACCCTAGCCCTCAACAAAACCCTAACCCTAGGTCCAATGGTAACCCTAACCGGATCTCTAACCCTAGCCCTCAACATAACCCTAACCCAAGGTACAATCGTGACCCTAACCGGATCTCTAACCCTAGCCCACAACATAACCCTAACCCTAGGTCCAATCGTGACCCTAACCGTATCTCTAACCCTAGCCCTCAACATAACGCTAACCCTAGGTCCAATCGTAAAACTAACCGAATCTCTAAACCTAGTTCTCAACATAACCCTAACCCTAGGTGCAATCGTAACCCTAACCGGATCTCTAACACTAGCCCTCAACATAACCCTAACCCAAGGTGCAATCGTGACCCTAACCGGATCTCTAACCCTAGCCCTCAACAACACCCTAACCCTAGGTCCAATCGTAACCCTAACCGGATCTCTAACCCTAGCCGTCAACATAACCGTAACCCTAGGTCCAAACGTGACCTTAACCGGATCTCTAACCCTAGCCCTCAACATAACACTAACCCTAGGTCCAATCGTGACCCTAACAGGATCTCTAACCCTAGCCCTCAACATAACCCTAACCCAAGGTACAATCGTGACCCTAACCGGATCTCTAACCCTAGCCCTCAACATAACCCTAACCCTAGGTCCAATCGTGACCCTAACCGTATCTCTAACCCTAGCCCTCAACATAACCCTAACCCTAGGTCCAATCGTAACCCTAAACGTCTCTCTAACCCTAGCCCTCAACATAACCCTAACCCTAGGTCCAATCGTGACCCTAACCGGATCTCTAACCCTAGCCCTCAACATAACCCTAACCGTAGGTCCAATCGTGACCCTAACCGTCTCTCTAACCCTAGCCCTCAACATAACCCTAACCCTAGGTCCAATCTGAACCCTAACCGTCTATCAACACTAGCCCTCAACATAACCCTAACCCTAGGTACAATCGTAACCCTAACCGGATCTCTAACCCTAGCCCTCAACATACCCCTAAACCTAGGTCCAATCGTAACCCTAACCGGATCTCTAACACTAGCCCTCAACAAAACCCTAACACTAGGTCCAATCGCAACCCTAACCGGATCTCTAACCCTAGCCCTCAACATAACCCTAACCCTAGGTCCAATCGTAACTCTAACCGGATCTCTAACCCTAGCCCTCAACATAACCCTAACCCTAGGTCCAATCGTAACCCTACCCGGATCTCTAACCCTAGCCCTCAACATAACCCTAACCCTAGGTCCAATCGTAACTCTAACCGGATCTCTAACCCCAGCCCTCAACATAACCCTAACCCTAGGTGCAATCGTAACCGTAACCGGATCTCTAACCCTAGCCCTCAACATAACACTAACTCTAGGTCCAATTGTAACCGTAACCGGATCTCTAACCCTAGCCCTCAACATAACCCTAACCCTAGGTTCAATCGTAACCCTACCCGGATCTCTAACCCTAGCCCTCAACATAACCCTAACCCTAGGTCCAATCGGAACCCTAACCGTCTCTCTAACCCTAGCCCTCAACTAAACCCTAACCCTAGGTCCAATCGTAACCCTAACCGGATCTCTAACCCTAGCCCTCAACATAACCCTAACCCTAGGTCCAATTGTAACCCTAACTGGATCTCTAACCCTAGCCCTCAACATAACCCTAACCCTAGGTCCAATCGTGACCCTAACCGGATCTCTAACCCTGCCCTCAACATAACCCTAACCCTAGGTCCAATCGTATCCCTAACCGTCTCTCTAACCCTAGCCCTCAACATAACCCTAACGCTAGGTCCAATCGTAACCCTAACCGGATCTCTAACCCTAGCCCTCAACATAACCCTAACCCTAGGTCCAATCATAACCCTAACCGGATCTCTAACCCTAGCCCTCAACATAACCCTAACCCTAGGTCCAATCGTGACCCTAACCGGATCTCTAACCCTAGCCCTCAACATAACCCTAACCGTAGGTCCAATCGTGACCCTAACCGTCTCTCTAACCCTAGCCCTCAACATAACCCTAACCCTAGGTCCAATCTGAACCCTAACCTTCTCTCAACACTAGCCCTCAACATAACCCTAACCCTAGGTACAATCGTAACCCTAACCGGATGTCTAACCCTAGCCCTCAACATACCCCTAAACCTAGGTCCAATCGTAACCCTAACCGGATCTCTAACCCTAGCCCTCAACAAAACCCTAACACTAGGTCCAATCGCAACCCTAACCGGATCTCTAACCCTAGCCCTCAACATAACCCTAACCCTAGGTCCAATCGTAACTCTAACCGGATCTCTAACCCTAGCCCTCAACATAACCCTAACCCTAGGTCCAATCGTAACCCTACCCGGATCTCTAACCCTAGCCCTCAACATAACCCTAACCCTAGGTCCAATCGTAACTCTAACCGGATCTCTAACCCCAGCCCTCATCATAACCCTAACCCTAGGTGCAATCGTAACCGTAACCGGATCTCTAACCCTAGCCCTCAACATAACACTAACCCTAGGTCCAATTGTAACCGTAACCGGATCTCTAACCCTAGCCCTCAACATAACCCTAACCCTAGGTTCAATCGTAACCCTACCCGGATCTCTAACCCTAGCCCTCAACATAACCCTAACCCTAGGTCCAATCGGAACCCTAACCGTCTCTCTAACACTAGCCCTCAACATAACCCTAACCCTAGGTCCAATCGTAACCCTAACCGGATCTCTAACCCTAGCCCTCAACATACCCCTAAACCTAGGTCCAATCGTAACCCTAACCGGATCTCTAACCCTAGCCCTCAACAAAACCCTAACCCTAGGTCCAATCGTAACCCTAACCGGATCTCTAACCCTAGCCCTCAACATAACCCTAACCCTAGGTCCAATCGTATCCCTAACCGTCTCTCTAACCCTAGCCCTCAACATAACCCTAACCCTAGGTCCAATCGTGACCCTAACCGGATCTCTAACCCTAGCCCTCAACAAAACCCTAACCCTAGGTCCAATGGTAACCCTAACCGGATCTCTAACCCTAGCCCTCAACATAACCCTAACCCAAGGTACAATCGTGACCCTAACCGGATCTCTAACCCTAGCCCACAACATAACCCTAACCCTAGGTCCAATCGTGACCCTAACCGTATCTCTAACCCTAGCCCTCAACATAACGCTAACCCTAGGTCCAATCGTAACCCTAACCGAATCTCTAAACCTAGTTCTCAACATAACCCTAACCCTAGGTGCAATCGTAACCCTAACCGGATCTCTAACACTAGCCCTCAACATAACCCTAACCCAAGGTGCAATCGTGACCCTAACCGGATCTCTAACCCTAGCCCTCAACAACACCCTAACCCTAGGTCCAATCGTAACCCTAACCGGATCTCTAACCCTAGCCGTCAACATAACCGTAACCCTAGGTCCAAACGTGACCTTAACCGGATCTCTAACCCTAGCCCTCAACATAACACTAACCCTAGGTCCAATCGTGACCCTAACAGGATCTCTAACCCTAGCCCTCAACATAACCCTAACCCAAGGTACAATCGTGACACTAACCGGATCTCTAACCCTAGCCCTCAACATAACCCTAACCCTAGGTCCAATCGTGACCCTAACCGTATCTCTAACCCTAGCCCTCAACATAACCCTAACCCTAGGTCCAATCGTAACCCTAAACGTCTCTCTAACCCTAGCCCTCAACATAACCCTAACCCTAGGTCCAATCGTGACCCTAACCGGATCTCTAACCCTAGCCCTCAACATAACCCTAACCGTAGGTCCAATCGTGACCCTAACCGTCTCTCTAACCCTAGCCCTCAACATAACCCTAACCCTAGGTCCAATCTGAACGCTAACCGTCTATCAACACTAGCCCTCAACATAACCCTAACCCTAGGTACAATCGTAACCCTAACCGGATCTCTAACCCTAGCCATCAACATACCCCTAAACCTAGGTCCAATCGTAACCCTAACCGGATCTCTAACACTAGCCCTCAACAAAACCCTAACACTAGGTCCAATCGCAACCCTAACCGGATCTCTAACCCTAGCCCTCAACATAACCCTAACCCTAGGTCCAATCGTAACTCTAACCGGATCTCTAACCCTAGCCCTCAACATAACCCTAACCCTAGGTCCAATCGTAACCCTACCCGGATCTCTAACCCTAGCCCTCAACATAACCCTAACCCTAGGTCCAATCGTAACTCTAACCGGATCTCTAACCCCAGCCCTCAACATAACCCTAACCCTAGGTGCAATCGTAACCGTAACCGGATCTCTAACCCTAGCCCTCAACATAACACTAACTCTAGGTCCAATTGTAACCGTAACCGGATCTCTAACCCTAGCCCTCAACATAACCCTAACCCTAGGTTCAATCGTAACCCTACCCGGATCTCTAACCCTAGCCCTCAACATAACCCTAACCCTAGGTCCAATCGGAACCCTAACCGTCTCTCTAACCCTAGCCCTCAACATAACCCTAACCCTAGGTCCAATCGTAACCCTAACCGGATCTCTAACCCTAGCCCTCAACATAACCCTAACCCTAGGTCCAATTGTAACCCTAACTGGATCTCTAACCCTAGCCCTCAACATAACCCTAACCCTAGGTCCAATCGTGACCCTAACCGGATCTCTAACCCTGCCCTCAACATAACCCTAACCCTAGGTCCAATCGTATCCCTAACCGTCTCTCTAACCCTAGCCCTCAACATAACCCTAACGCTAGGTCCAATCGTAACCCTAACCGGATCTCTAACCCTAGCCCTCAACATAACCCTAACCCTAGGTCCAATCGTAACCCTAACCGGATCTCTAAACCTAGCCCTCAACATAACCCTAACCCTAGGTCCAATCGTAACCCTAAACGTCTCTCTAACCCTAGCCCTCAACATAACCCTAACCCTAGGTCCAATCGTGACCCTAACCGGATCTCTAACCCTAGCCCTCAACATAACCCTAACCGTAGGTCCAATCGTGACCCTAACCGTCTCTCTAACCCTAGCCCTCAACATAACCCTAACCCTAGGTCCAATCTGAACCCTAACCGTCTCTCAACACTAGCCCTCAACATAACCCTAACCCTAGGTACAATCGTAACCCTAACCGGATCTCTAACCCTAGCCCTCAACATACCCCTAAACCTAGGTCCAATCGTAACCCTAACCGGATCTCTAACCCTAGCCCTCAACAAAACCCTAACACTAGGTCCAATCGCAACCCTAACCGGATCTCTAACCCTAGCCCTCAACATAACCCTAACCCTAGGTCCAATCGTAACTCTAACCGGATCTCTAACCCTAGCCCTCAACATAACCCTAACCCTAGGTCCAATCGTAACCCTACCCGGATCTCTAACCCTAGCCCTCAACATAACCCTAACCCTAGGTCCAATCGTAACTCTAACCGGATCTCTAACCCCAGCCCTCATCATAACCCTAACCCTAGGTGCAATCGTAACCGTAACCGGATCTCTAACCCTAGCCCTCAACATAACACTAACCCTAGGTCCAATTGTAACCGTAACCGGATCTCTAACCCTAGCCCTCAACATAACCCTAACCCTAGGTTCAATCGTAACCCTACCCGGATCTCTAACCCTAGCCCTCAACATAACCCTAACCCTAGGTCCAATCGGAACCCTAACCGTCTCTCTAACACTAGCCCTCAACATAACCCTAACCCTAGGTCCAATCGTGACCCTAACCGGATCTCTAACCCTAGCCCTCAACATAACCCTAACCGTAGGTCCAATCGTGACCCTAACCGTCTCTCTAACCCTAGCCCTCAACATAACCCTAACCCTAGGTCCAATCTGAACCCTAACCGTCTCTCAACACTAGCCCTCAACATAACCCTAACCCTAGGTCCAATCGTAACCCTAACCGGATCTCTAACCCTAGCCCTCAACATACCCCTAAACCTAGGTCCAATCGTAACACTAACCGGATCTCTAACCCTAGCCCTCAACAAAACCCTAACCCTAGGTCCAATCGCAACCCTAACCGGATCTCTAACGCTAGCCCTCAACATAACCCTAACCCTAGGTCCAATCGTATCCCTAACCGTCTCTCTAACCCTAGCCCTCAACATAACGCTAACCCTAGGTCCAATCGTGACCCTAACCGGATCTCTAACCCTGCCCTCAACATAACCCTAACCCTAGGTCCAATCGTGACCCTAACCGGATCTCTAACCCTAGCCCTCAACATAACCCTAACACTAGGTCCAATCGTGACCCTAACCGGATCTCTAACCCTAGCCCTCAACATAACCCTAACACTAGGTCCAATCGTAACCCTAACCGGATCTCTAACCCTAGCCCTCAACATAACCCTAACCCTAGGTCCAATTGTAACCCTCACCGGATCTCTAACCCGAGCCCTCAACATAACCCTAACCCTAGGTCCAATCGTGACCCTAACCGGATCTCTAACCCTGCCCTCAACATAACCCTAACCCTAGGTCCAATCGTAACCCTAAACGTCTCTCTAACCCTAGCCCTCAACATAAACCTAACCCTAGGTCCAATCGTAACCCTAACCGTCTCTCTAACCCTAGCCCTCAACATAACCCTAACGCTAGGTCCAATCGTAACCCTAACCGGATCTCTAACCCTAGCCCTCAACATAACCCTAACCCTAGGTCCAATCGTGACCCTAACCGGATCTCTAACCCTAGCCCTCAACATAACCCTAACCGTACGTCCAATCGTGACCCTAACCGTCTCTCTAACCCTAGCCCTCAACATAACCCTAACCCTAGGTCCAATCTGAACCCTAACCGTCTCTCAACACTAGCCCTCAACATAACCCTAACCCTAGGTCCAATCGTAACCCTAACCGGATCTCTAACCCTAGCCCTCAACAACCCCTAAACCTAGGTCCAATCGTAACCCTAACCGGATCTCTAACCCTAGCCCTCAACAAAACCCTATCCCTAGGTCCAATCGTAACCCTAACCGGATCTCTAACCCTAGCCCTCAACATAACCCTAACCCTAGGTCCAATCGTATCCCTAACCGTCTCTCTAACCCTAGCCCTCAACATAACCCTAACCCTAGGTCCAATCGTGACCCTAACCGGATCTCTAACCCTAGCCCTCAACATAACCCTAACCCTAGGTCCAATCGTAACCCTAACCGGATCTCTAACCCTAGCCCTCAACATAACCCTAACCCTAGGTCCAATGGTAACCCTAACCGGATCTCTAACCCTAGCCCTCAACATAACCCTAACCCAAGGTACAATCGTGACCCTAACCGGATCTCTAAACCTAGCCCTCAACATAACCCTAACCCAAGGTACAATCGTGACCCTAACCGGATCTCTAACCCTAGCCCTCAACATAACCCTAACCCTACGTCCAATCGTGACCCTAACCGTATCTCTAACACTAGCCCTCAACATAACGCTAACCCTAGGTCCAATCGTAACCCTAACCGAATCTCTAAACCTAGTTCTCAACATAACCCTAACCCTAGGTGCAACCGTAACCCTAACCGGATCTCTAACACTAGCCCTCAACATAACCCTAACCCAAGGTGCAATTGTGACCCTAACCGGATCTCTAACCCTAGCCCTCAACATCACCCTAACCCTAGGTCCAATCGTAACCCTAACCGGATCTCTAACCCTAGCCGTCAACATAACCCTAACCCTAGGTCCAAACGTGACCTTATCCGGATCTCTAACCCTAGCCCTCAACATAACACTAACCCTAGGTCCAATCGTGACCCTAACAGGATCTCTAACCCTAGCCCTCAACATAACCCTAACCCAAGGTCCAATCGTGACCCTAACCGGATCTCTAACCCTAGCCCTCAACATAACCCTAACCCTAGGTCCAATCGTGACCCTAACCGTATCTCTAACCCTAGCCCTCAACATAACCCTAACCCTAGGTCCAATCGTGACCCTAACCGTATCTCTAACCCTAGCCCTCAACATAACCCTAACCCTAGGTCCAATCGTAACCCTAACTGGATCTCTAACCCTAGCCCTCAACATAACCCTAACCCTAGGTCCAATCGTAACTGTAACCGGATCTCTAACCCTAGCCCTCAACATAACCCTAACCCTAGGTCCAATCGTAACCCTACACGGATCTCTAACCCTACCCTCAACATAACCCTAACCGTAGGTCCAATCGTAACTCTAACCGGATCTCTAACCCTAGTCCTCAACATAACCTTAACCCTAGGTGCAATCGTAACCGTAACCGGATCTCTAACCCTAGCCCTCAACATAACACTAACCCTAGGTCCATTTGTAACCGTAACCGGATCTCTAACCCTAGCCCTCAACATAACCCTAACCCTAGGTTCAATCGTAACCCTACCCGGATCTCTAACCCTAGCCCTCAACATAACCCTAACCCTAGGTCCAATCGGAACCCTAACCGTCTCTCTAACCCTAGCGCTCAACATAACCCTAACCATAGGTCCAATCGTAACCCTAACCGGATCTCTACCCCTAGCCCTCAACATAACCCTAACCCTAGTTCCAATCGTAACCATAACCGGATCTCTAACACTAGCCCTCAACATAACCCTAACCCTAGGTCCAATCGTAACCCGAACCGGATCTCAAACCCCAGCCCTCAACATAACCCTAACCCTAGGTCCAATCGTGACCCTAACCGGATCTCTAACCCTGCCCTCAACATAACCCTAACCCTAGGTCCAATCGTAACCCTAACCGTCTCTCTAACCCTAGCCCTCAACATAACCCTAACCCTAGGTCCAATCGTAACCCTAACCGTCTCTCTAACCCTAGCCCTCAACATAACCCTAACGCTAGGTCCAATCGTAACCCTAACCGGATCTCTAACCCTAGCCCTCAACATAACCCTAACCCTAGGTCCAATCGTAACGCTAACCGGATCTCTAAACCTAGCCCTCAACATAACCCTAACCCTAGGTCCAATCATAACCCTAAACGTCTCTCTAACTCTAGCCCTCAACATAACCCTAACCCTAGGTCCAATCGTGACCCTAACCGGATCTCTAACCCTAGCCCTCAACATAACCCTAACCCTAGGTCCAATCGTGACCCTAACCGTATCTCTAAACCTAGCCCTCAACATAACGGTAACCCTAGGTCGAATCGTAACCCTAACCAAATCTCTAAACCTAGTTCTCAACATAACCCTAACCCTAGGTGCAATCGTAACCCTAACCGGATCTCTAACCGTAGCCCTCAACATAACCCTAACCCAAGTTACAATCGTGACCCTAACCGGATCTCTAATCCTAGCCCTCAACATAACCCTAACCCTAGGTCCAATCGTGACCCTAACCGGATCTCTAACCCTAGCCCTCAACATAACCCTAACCCTAGGTCCAATCGTGACCCTAACCGTATCTCTAACCCTAGCCCTCAACATAACCCTAACCCTAGGTCCAATCGTGACCCTAACGGGATCTCTAAACCCTAGCCCTCAACATAACCCTAACCCTAGGTCCAATCGTAAGTGTAACCGGATCTCTAACCCTAGCCCTCAACATAACCCTAACCCTAGGTCCAATCGTAACCCTACCCGGATATCTAACCCTTCCGTCAACATAACCCTAACCCTAGGTCCAATCGTAACTCTAACCGGATCTCTAACCCTAGCCCTCAACATAACCCTAACCCTAGGTACAATCGTAACCGTAACCGGATCTCTAACCCTAGCCTTCAACATAACACTAAACCTAGGTCCAATTGTAACCGTAACCGGATCTCTAACCCTAACCCTCAACATAACCCTAAACCTAGGTTCAATCGTAACCCTACCCGGATCTCTAACCCTAGCCCTCAACATAACCCTAACCCTAGGTCCAATCGGAACCCTAACCGTCTCTCTAACCCTAGCCCTCAACATAACCCTAACCCTAGGTCCAATCGTGACCCTAACCGTATCTCTAACCCTAGCCCTCAACATAACCCTAACCCTAGGTCCAATCGTGACCCTAACCGGATCTCTATCCCTAGCGCTCAATATAACGCTAACCCTAGGTCCAATCGTAACCCTAACCGAATCTCTAAACCTAGTTCTCAACATAACCCTAACCCTAGGTGCAATCGTAACCCTAACTGGATCTCTAACCCTAGCCCTCAACATAACCCTAACACTAGGTCCAATCGTGACCCTAACCGGATCTCTAACCCTAGCCCTCAACATAACCCTAACACTAGGTCCAATCGTAACCCTAACTGGATCTCTAACCCTAGCCCTCAACATAACCCTAACCCTAGGTCCAATTGTAACCCTCACCGGATCTCTAACCCGAGCCCTCAACATAACCCTAACCCTAGGTCCAATCGTGACCCTAACCGGATCTCTAACCCTGCCCTCAACATAACCCTAACCCTAGGTCCAATCGTAACCCTAAACGTCTCTCTAACCCTAGCCCTCAACATAACCCTAACCCTAGGTCCAATCGTAACCCTAACCGTCTCTCTAACCCTAGCCCTCAACATAACCCTAACGCTAGGTCCAATCGTAACCCTAACCGGATCTCTAACCCTAGCCCTCAACATAACCCTAACCCTAGGTCCAATCGTGACCCTAAACGGATCTCTAACCCTAGCCCTCAACATAACCCTAACCGTACGTCCAATCGTGACCCTAACCGTCTCTCTAACCCTAGCCCTCAACATAACCCTAACCCTAGGTCCAATCTGAACCCTAACCGTCTCTCAACACTAGCCCTCAACATAACCCTAACCCTAGGTCCAATCGTAACCCTAACCGGATCTCTAACCCTAGCCCTCAACATACCCCTAAACCTAGGTCCAATCGTAACCCTAACCGGATCTCTAACCCTAGCCCTCAACAAAACCCTAACCCTAGGTCCAATCGTAACCCTAACCGGATCTCTAACCCTAGCCCTCAACATAACCCTAACCCTAGGTCCAATCGTATCCCTAACCGTCTCTCTAACCCTAGCCCTCAACATAACCCTAACCCTAGGTCCAATCGTGACCCTAACCGGATCTCTAACCCTAGCCCTCAACATAACCCTAACCCTAGGTCCAATCGTAACCCTAACCGGATCTCTAACCCTAGCCCTCAACATAACCCTAACCCTAGGTCCAATGGTAACCCTAACCGGATCTCTAACCCTAGCCCTCAACATAACCCTAACCCAAGGTACAATCGTGACCCTAACCGGATCTCTAAACCTAACCCTCAACATAACCCTAACCCAAGGTACAATCGTGACCCTAACCGGATCTCTAACCCTAGCCCTCAACATAACCCTAACCCTAGGTCCAATCGTGACCCTAACCGTATCTCTAACCCTAGCCCTCAACATAACGCTAACCCTAGGTCCAATCGTAACCCTAACCGAATCTCTAAACCTAGTTCTCAACATAACCCTAACCCTAGGTGCAATCGTAACCCTAACCGGATCTCTAACACTAGCCCTCAACATAACCCTAACCCAAGGTGCAATTGTGACCCTAACCGGATCTCTAACCCTAGCCCTCAACATCACCCTAACCCTAGGTCCAATCGTAACCCTAACCGGATCTCTAACCCTAGCCGTCAACATAACCCTAACCCTAGGTCCAAACGTGACCTTAACCGGATCTCTAACCCTAGCCCTCAACATAACACTAACCCTAGGTCCAATCGTGACCCTAACAGGATCTCTAACCCTAGCCCTCAACATAACCCTAACCCAAGGTACAATCGTGACCCTAACCGGATCTCTAACCCTAGCCCTCAACATAACCCTAACCCTAGGTCCAATCGTGACCCTAACCGTATCTCTAACCCTAGCCCTCAACATAACACTAACCATAGGTCCAATCGTGACCCTAACCGTATCTCTAACCCTAGCCCTCAACATAACCCTAACCCTAGGTCCAATCGTAACCCTAACTGGATCTCTAACCCTAGCCCTCAACATAACCCTAACCCTAGGTCCAATCGTAACTGTAACCGGATCTCTAACCCTAGCCCTCAACATAACCCTAACCCTAGGTCCAATCGTAACCCTACACGGATCTCTAACCCTACCCTCAACATAACCCTAACCGTAGGTCCAATCGTAACTCTAACCGGATCTCTAACCCTAGTCCTCAACATAACCTTAACCCTAGGTGCAATCGTAACCGTAACCGGATCTCTAAACCTAGCCCTCAACATAACACTAACCCTAGGTCCATTTGTAACCGTAACCGGATCTCTAACCCTAGCCCTCAACATAACCCTAACCCTAGGTTCAATCGTAACCCTACCCGGATCTCTAACCCTAGCCCTCAACATAACCCTAACCCTAGGTCCAATCGGAACCCTAAACGTCTCTCTAACCCTAGCGCTCAACATAACCCTAACCATAGGTCCAATCGTAACCCTAACCGGATCTCTAACCCTAGCCCTCAACATAACCCTAACCCTAGTTCCAATCGTAACCCTAACCGGATCTCTAACACTAGCCCTCAACATAACCCTAACCCTAGGTCCAATCGTAACCCGAACCGGATCTCAAACCCCAGCCCTCAACATAACCCTAACCCTAGGTCCAATCGTGACCCTAACCGGATCTCTAACCCTGCCCTCAACATAACCCTAACCCTAGGTCCAATCGTAACCCTAACCGTCTCTCTAACCCTAGCCCTCAACATAACCCTAACCCTAGGTCCAATCGTAACCCTAACTGTCTCTCTAACCCTAGCCCTCAACATAACCCTAACGCTAGGTCCAATCGTAACCCTAACCGGATCTCTAAACCTAGCCCTCAACATAACCCTAACCCTAGGTCCAATCGTAACCCTAAACGTCTCTCTAACTCTAGCCCTCAACATAACCCTAACCCTAGGTCCAATCGTGACCCTAACCGGATCTCTAACCCTAGCCCTCAACATAACCCTAACCCTAGGTCCAATCGTGACCCTAACCGTATCTCTAACCCTAGCCCTCAACATAACGGTAACCCTAGGTCGAATCGTAACCCTAACCGAATCTCTAAACCTAGTTCTCAACATAACCCTAACCCTAGGTGCAATCGTAACCCTAACCGGATCTCTAACCCTAGCCCTCAACATAACCCTAACCCAAGTTACAATCGTGACCCTAACCGGATCTCTAATCCTAGCCCTCAACATAACCCTAACCCTAGGTCCAATCGTGACCCTAACCGGATCTCTAACCCTAGCCCTCAACATAACCCTAACCCTAGGTCCAATCGTGACCCTAACCGTATCTCTAACCCAGCCCTCAACATAACCCTAACCCTAGGTCCAATCGTGACCCTAACTGGATCTCTAAACCCTAGCCCTCAACATAACCCTAACCCTAGGTCCAATCGTAAGTGTAACCGGATCTCTAACCCTAGCCCTCAACATAACCCTAACCCTAGGTCCAATCGTAACCCTACCCGGATATCTAACCCTTCCGTCAACATAACCCTAACCCTAGGTCCAATCGTAACTCTAACCGGATCTCTAACCCTAGCCCTCAACATAACCCTAACCCTAGGTGCAATCGTAACCGTAACCGGATCTCTAACCCTAGCCTTCAACATAACACTAAACCTAGGTCCAATTGTAACCGTAACCGGATCTCTAACCCTAACCCTCAACATAACCCTAACCCTAGGTTCAATCGTAACCCTACCCGGATCTCTAACCCTAGCCCTCAACATAACCCTAACCCTAGGTCCAATCGGAACCCTAACCGTCTCTCTAACCCTAGCCCTCAACATAACCCTAACCCTAGGTCCAATCGTGACCCTAACCGTATCTCTAACCCTAGCCCTCAACATAACCCTAACCCTAGGTCCAATCGTGACCCTAACTGGATCTCTAACCCTGCCCTCACATAACCCTAACCCTAGGTCCAATCGTAACCCTAACCGTCTCTCTAACCCTAGCCCTCAACATAACCCTAACCCTAGGTCCAATCGTAACCCTAACCGTCTCTCTAACCCTAGCCCTCAACATAACCCTAACGCTAGGTCCAATCGTAACCCTAACCGGATCTCTAACCCTAGCCCTCAACATAACCCTAACCCTAGGTCCATTCGTAACCCTACCCGGATATCTAACCCTTCCCGCAACATAACCCTAACCCTAGGTCCAATCGTAACTCTAACCGGATCTCTAACCCTAGCCCTCAACATAACCCTAACCCTAGGTGCAATCGTAACCGTAACCGGATCTCTAACCCTAGCCCTCAACATAACCCTAACCCTAGGTCCAATCGGAACCCTAACCGTCTCTCTAACCCTAGCCCTCAACATAACCCTAACCCTAGGTCCAATCGTGACCCTAACCGTATCTCTAACCCTAGCCCTCAACATAACCCTAACCCTAGGTCCAATCGTGACCCTAACAGGATCTCTAACCCTGCCCTCACATAACCCTAACCCTAGGTCCAATCGTAACCCTAACCGTCTCTCTAACCCTAGCCCTCAACATAACCCTAACCCTAGGTCCAATCGTAACCCTAACCGTCTCTCTAACCCTAGCCCTCAACATAACCCTAACGCTAGGTCCAATCGTAACCCTAACCGGATCTCTAACCCTAGCCCTCAACATAACCCTAACCCTAGGTCCATTCGTAACCCTACCCGGATATCTAACCCTTCCCGCAACATAACCCTAACCCTAGGTCCAATCGTAACTCTAACCGGATGTCTAACCCTAGCCCTCAACATAACCCTAACCCTAGGTGCAATCGTAACCGTAACCGGATCTCTAACCCTAGCCCTCAACATAACACTAAACCTATGTCCAATTGTAACCGTAACCGGATCTCTAACCCTAGCCCTCAACATAACCCTAACCCTAGGTTCAATCGTAACCCTACCCGGATCTCTAACCCTAGCCCTCAACATAAACCTAACCCTAGGTCCAATCGTAACCCTAACCGGATCTCTAACCCTAGCCCTCAACATAACCCTAACCCTAGGTCCAATTGTAACCCTAACCGGATCTCTAACCCTAGCACTCAACATAACCCTAACCCTAGGTCCAATCGTGACCCTAACCGGATCTCTAACCCTGCCCTCACATAACCCTAACCCTAGGTCCAATCGTAACCCTAACCGTCTCTCTAACCCTAGCCCTCAACATAACCCTAACCCTAGGTCCAATCGTGACCCTAACCGTATCTCTAACCCTAGCCCTCAACATAACCCTAACCCTAGGTCCAATCGTGACCCTAACTGGATCTCTAACCGTGCCCTCACATAACCCTAACCCTAGGTCCAATCGTAACCCTAACCGTCTCTCTAACCCTAGCCCTCAACATAACCCTAACCCTAGGTCCAATCGTAACCCTAACCGTCTCTCTAACCCTAGCCCTCAACATAACCCTAACGCTAGGTCCAATCGTAGCCCTAACCGGATCTCTAACCCTAGCCCTCAACATAACCCTAACCCTAGGTCCATTCGTAACCCTACCCGGATATCTAACCCTTCCCGCAACATAACCCTAACCCTAGGTCCAATCGTAACTCTAACCGGATCTCTAACCCTAGCCCTCAACATAACCCTAACCCTAGGTGCAATCGTAACCGTAACCGGATCTCTAACCCTAGCCCTCAACATAACCCTAACCATAGGTCCAATCGGAACCCTAACCGTCTCTCTAACCCTAGCCCTCAACATAACCCTAACCCTAGGTCCAATCGTGACCCTAACCGTATCTCTAACCCTAGCCCTCAACATAACCCTAACCCTAGGTCCAATCGTGACCCTAACTGGATCTCTAACCCTGCCCTCACATAACCCTAACCCTAGGTCCAATCGTAACCCTAACCGTCTCTCTAACCCTAGCCCTCAACATAACCCTAACCCTAGGTCCAATCGTAACCCTAACCGTCTCTCTAACCCTAGCCCTCAACATAACCCTAACCCTAGGTCCAATCGTAACCCTAACCGTCTCTCTAACCCTAGCCCTCAACATAACCCTAACCCTAGGTCCATTCGTAACCCTACCCGGATATCTAACCCTTCCCGCAACATAACCCTAACCCTAGGTCCAATCGTAACTCTAACCGGATCTCTAACCCTAGCCCTCAACATAACCCTAACCCTAGGTGCAATCGTAACCGTAACCGGATCTCTAACCCTAGCCCTCAACATAACACTAAACCTATGTCCAATTGTAACCGTAACCGGATCTCTAACCCTAGCCCTCAACATAACCCTAACCCTAGGTTCAATCGTAACCCTACCCGGATCTCTAACCCTAGCCCTCAATATAAACCTAACCCTAGGTCCAATCGTAACCCTAACCGGATCTCTAACCCTAGCCCTCAACATAACCCTAACCCTAGGTCCAATTGTAACCCTAACCGGATCTCTAACCCTAGCACTCAACATAACCCTAACCCTAGGTCCAATCGTGACCCTAACCGGATCTCTAACCCTGCCCTCACATAACCCTAACCCTAGGTCCAATCGTAACCCTAACCGTCTCTCTAACCCTAGCCCTCAACATAACCCTAACCCTAGGTCCAATCGTAACCCTAACCGTCTCTCTAACCCTAGCCCTCAACATAACCCTAGCGCTAGGTCCAATCGTAACCCTAACCGGATCTCTAACCCTAGCCCTCAACATAACCCTAACCCTAGGTCCAATCGTAACCCTAACCGGATCTCTAAACCTAGCACTCAACATAACCCTAACCCTAGGTCCAATCGTAACCCTAAACGTCTCTCTAACCCTAGCCCTCAACATAACCCTAACCCTAGGTCCAATCGTTACCCTAACCGGATCTCTAACCCTAGCCCTCAACATAACCCTAACCCTAGGTCCAATCGTGACCCTAACCGTCTCTCTAACCCTAGCCCTCAACATAACCCTAACCCTAGGTCCAATCGTAACTGTAACCGGATCTCTAACCCTAGCCCTCAACATAACCCTAACCCTAGGTCCAATCGTAACCCTACCCGGATCTCTAACCCTACCCTCAACATAACCCTAACCCTAGGTCCAATCGTAACTCTAACCGGATCTCTAACCCTAGCCCTCAACATAACCCTAACCCTAGGTGCAATCGTAATCGTAACCGTATCTCTAACCCTAGCCCTCAACATAACACTAAACCTAGGTCCAATTGTAACCGTAACCGGATCTCTAACCCTAGCTCTCAACATAACCCTAACCCTAGGTTCAATCGTAACCCTACCCGGATCTCCAACCCTAGCCCTCAACATAACCCTAACCCTAGGTCCAATCGTACCCCTAACCGGATCTCTAACCCTAGCCCTCAACATAACCCTAACCCTAGGTCCAATCGTAACCCTAAACGTCTCTCTAACCCTAGCCCTCAACATAACCCTAACCCTAGGTCCAATCGTTACCCTAACCGGATCTCTAACCCTAGCCCTCAACATAACCCTAACCGTAGGTCCAATCGTGACCCTAACCGTCTCTCTAACCCTAGACCTCAACATAACCCTAACCCTAGGTCCAATCGTAACTGTAACCGGATCTCTAACCCTAGCCCTCAACATAACCCTAACCCTAGGTCCAATCGTAACCCTACCCGGATCTCTAACCCTACCCTCAACATAACCCTAACCCTAGGTCCAATCGTAACTCTAACCGGATCTCTAACCCTAGCCCTCAACATAACCCTAACCCTAGGTGCAATCGTAATCGTAACCGTATCTCTAACCCTAGCCCTCAACATAACACTAAACCTAGGTCCAATTGTAACCGTAACCGGATCTCTAACCCTAGCTCTCAACATAACCCTAACCCTAGGTCCAATCGGAACCCTAACCGTCTCTCTAACCCTAGCCCTCAACATAACCCTAACCCTAGGTCCAATCGTGACCCTAACCGTCTCTCTAACCCTAGCCCTCAACATAACCCTAACCCTAGGTCCAATCGTAACTGTAACCGGATCTCTAACCCTAGCCCTCAACATAACCCTAACCCTAGGTCCAATCGTAACCCTACCCGGATCTCTAACCCTACCCTCAACATAACCCTAACCCTAGGTCCAATCGTAACTCTAACCGGATCTCTAACCCTAGCCCTCAACATAACCCTAACCCTAGGTGCAATCGTAATCGTAACCGTATCTCTAACCCTAGCCCTCAACATAACACTAAACCTAGGTCCAATTGTAACCGTAACCGGATCTCTAACCCTAGCTCTCAACATAACCCTAACCCTAGGTTCAATCGTAACCCTACCCGGATCTCCAACCCTAGCCCTCAACATAACCCTAACCCTAGGTCCAATCGTACCCCTAACCGGATCTCTAACCCTAGCCCTCAACATAACCCTAACCCTAGGTCCAATCGTAACCCTAAACGTCTCTCTAACCCTAGCCCTCAACATAACCCTAACCCTAGGTCCAATCGTTACCCTAACCGGATCTCTAACCCTAGCCCTCAACATAACCCTAACCGTAGGTCCAATCGTGACCCTAACCGTCTCTCTAACCCTAGACCTCAACATAACCCTAACCCTAGGTCCAATCGTAACTGTAACCGGATCTCTAACCCTAGCCCTCAACATAACCCTAACCCTAGGTCCAATCGTAACCCTACCCGGATCTCTAACCCTACCCTCAACATAACCCTAACCCTAGGTCCAATCGTAACTCTAACCGGATCTCTAACCCTAGCCCTCAACATAACCCTAACCCTAGGTGCAATCGTAATCGTAACCGTATCTCTAACCCTAGCCCTCAACATAACACTAAACCTAGGTCCAATTGTAACCGTAACCGGATCTCTAACCCTAGCTCTCAACATAACCCTAACCCTAGGTCCAATCGGAACCCTAACCGTCTCTCTAACCCTAGCCCTCAACATAACCCTAACCCTAGGTCCAATCGTAACCCTAACCGGATCTCTAACCCTAGCCCTCAACATAACCCTAACCCTAGGTCCAATCGTAACCCTAACCGGATCTCTAACCCTAGCCCTCAACATTACCCTAACCCTAGGTCCAATTGTATCCCTAACCGGATCTCTAACCCTAGCCCTCAACATAACCCTAACCCTAGGTCCTATCGTGACCCTAACCGGATCTCTAACCCTGCCCTCACATAACCCTAACCCTAGGTCCAATCGTAACCCTAACCGTCTCTCTAACCCTAGCCCTCAACATAACACTAACCCTAGGTCCAATCGTAACCCTAACCGTATCTCTAACCCTAGCCCTCAACATAACACTAAACCTAGGTCCAATTGTAACCGTAACCGGATCTCTAAGCCTAGCTCTCAACATAACCCTAACCCTAGGTGCAATCGTAATCGTAACCGTATCTCTAACCCTAGCCCTCAACATAACCCTAACCCTAGGTCCAATCGTAACTGTAACCGGATCTCTAACCCTAGCCCTCAACATAACCCTAACCCTAGGTCCAATCGTAACCCTACCCGGATCTCTAACCCTACCCTCAACATAACCCTAACCCTAGGTCCAATCGTAACTCTAACCGGATCTCTAACCCTAGCCCTCAACATAACCCTAACCCTAGGTGCAATCGTAATCGTAACCGTATCTCTAACCCTAGCCCTCAACATAACACTAAACCTAGGTCCAATTGTAACCGTAACCGGATCAATAACCCTAGATCTCAACATAACCCTAACCCTAGGTTCAATCGTAACCCTACCCGGATCTCTAACCCTAGCCCTCAACATAACCCTAACCCTAGGTCCAATCGTAACCCTAACCGGATCTCTAACCCTAGCCCTCAACATAACCCTAACCCTAGGTCCAATCGTAACCCTAAACGTCTCTCTAACCCTAGCCCTCAACATAACCCTAACCCTAGGTCCAATCGTTACCCTAACCGGATCTCTAACCCTAGCCCTCAACATAACCCTAACCGTAGGTCCAATCGTGACCCTAACCGTCTCTCTAACCCTAGCCCTCAACATAACCCTAACCCTAGGTCCAATCGTAACTGTAACCGGATCTCTAACCCTAGCCCTCAACATAACCCTAACCCTAGGTCCAATCGTAACCCTACCCGGATCTCTAACCCTACCCTCAACATAACCCTAACCCTAGGTCCAATAGTAACTCTAACCGGATCTCTAACCCTAGCCCTCAACATAACCCTAACCCTAGGTGCAATCGTAATCGTAACCGTATCTCTAACCCTAGCCCTCAACATAACACTAAACCTAGGTCCAATTGTAACCGTAACCGGATCTCTAACCCTAGCTCTCAACATAACCCTAACCCTAGGTTCAATCGTAACCCTACCCGGATCTCTAACCCTAGCCCTCAACATAACCCTAACCCTAGGTCCAATCGTAACCCTAACCGGATCTCTAACCCTAGCCCTCAACATAACCCTAACCCTAGGTCCAATTGTAACCCTAACCGGATCTCCAACCCTAGCACTCAACATAACCCTAACCCTAGGTCCAATCGTGACCCTAACCGGATCTCTAACCCTGCCCTCACATAACCCTAACCCTAGGTCCAATCGTAACCCTAACCGTCTCTCTAACCCTAGCCCTCAACATAACCCTAACCCTAGGTCCAATCGTAACCCTAACCGTCTCTCTAACCCTAGCCCTCAACATAACCCTAACGCTAGGTCCAATCGTAACCCTAACCGGATCTCTAACCCTAGCCCTCAACATAACCCTAACCCTAGGTCCAATCGTAACCCTAACCGGATCTCTAAACCTAGCACTCAACATAACCCTAACCCTAGGTCCAATCGTAACCCTAAACGTCTCTCTAACCCTAGCCCTCAACATAACCCTAACCCTAGGTCCAATCGTTACCCTAACCGGATCTCTAACCCTAGCCCTCAACATAACCCTAACCGTAGGTCCAATCGTGACCCTAACCGTCTCTCTAACCCTAGCCCTCAACATAACCCTAACCCTAGGTCCAATCGTAACCCTACCCGGATCTCTAACCCTACCCTCAACATAACCCTAACCCTAGGTCCAATCGTAACTCTAACCGGATCTCTAACCCAAGCCCTCAACATAACCCTAACCCTAGGTGCAATCGTAATCGTAACCGTATCTCTAACCCTAGCCCTTAACATAACCCTAACCCTAGGTCCAATCGTTACCCTAACCGGATCTCTAACCCTAGCCCTCAACATAACCCTAACCGTAGGTCCAATCGTGACCCTAACCGTCTCTCTAACCCTAGCCCTCAACATAACCCTAACCCTAGGTCCAATCGTAACCCTACCCGGATCTCTAACCCTACCCTCAACATAACCCTAACCCTAGGTCCAATCGTAACTCTAACCGGATCTCTAACCCTAGCCCTCAACATAACCCTAACCCTAGGTGCAATCGTAATCGTAACCGTATCTCTAACCCTAGCCCTCAACATAACACTATACCTAGGTCCAATTGTAACCGTAACCGGATCTCTAACCCTAGCTCTCAACATAACCCTAACCCTAGGTCCAATCGGAACCCTAACCGTCTCTCTAACCCTAGCCCTCAACATAACCCTAACCCTAGGTCCAATCGTAACCCTAACCGGATCTCTAACCCTAGCCCTCAACATAACCCTAACCCTAGGTCCAATCGGAACCCTAACCGTCTCTCTAACCCTAGCCCTCAACATAACCCTAACCCTAGGTCCAATCGTAACCCTAACCGGATCTCTAACCCTAGCCCTCAACATAACCCTAACCCTAGGTCCTATCGTGACCCTAACCGGATCTCTAACCCTGCCCTCACATAACCCTAACCCTAGGTCCAATCGTAACCCTAACCGTCTCTCTAACCCTAGCCCTCAACATAACACTAACCCTAGGTCCAATCATAACCCTAACCGTATCTCTAACCCTAGCCCTCAACATAACACTAAACCTAGGTCCAATTGTAACCGTAACCGGATCTCTAACCCTAGCTCTCAACATAACCCTAACCCTAGGTGCAATCGTAATCGTAACCGTATCTCTAACCCTAGCCCTCAACATAACCCTAACCCTAGGTCCAATCGTAACTGTAACCGGATCTCTAACCCTAGCCCTCAACATAACCCTAACCCTAGGTCCAATCGTAACCCTACCCGGATCTCTAACCCTACCCTCAACATAACCCTAACCCTAGGTCCAATCGTAACTCTAACCGGATCTCTAACCCTAGCCCTCAACATAACCCTAACCCTAGGTGCAATCGTAATCGTAACCATATCTCTAACCCTAGCCCTCAACATAACACTAAACCTAGGTCCAATTGTAACCGTAACCGGATCAATAACCCTAGCTCTCAACATAACCCTAACCCTAGGTTCAATCGTAACCCTACCCGGATCTCTAACCCTAGCCCTCAACATAACCCTAACCCTAGGTCCAATCGTAACCCTAACCGGATCTCTAACCATAGCCCTCAACATAACCCTAACCCTAGGTCCAATTGTAACCCTAAACGTCTCTCTAACCCTAGCCCTCAACATAACCCTAACCCTAGGTCCAATCGTTACCCTAACCGGATCTCTAACCCTAGCCCTCAACATAACCCTAACCGTAGGTCCAATCGTGACCCTAACCGTCTCTCTAACCCTAGCCCTCAACATAACCCTAACCCTAGGTCCAATCGTAACTGTAACCGGATCTCTAACCCTAGCCCTCAACATAACCCTAACCCTAGGTCCAATCGTAACCCTACCCGGATCTCTAACCCTACCCTCAACATAACCCTAACCCTAGGTCCAATCGTAACTCTAACCGGATCTCTAACCCTAGCCCTCAACATAACCCTAACCCTAGGTGCAATCGTAATCGTAACCGTATCTCTAACCCTAGCCCTCAACATAACACTAAACCTAGGTCCAATTGTAACCGTAACCGGATCTCTAACCCTAGCTCTCAACATAACCCTAACCCTAGGTTCAATCGTAACCCTACCCGGATCTCTAACCCTAGCCCTCAACATAACCCTAACCCTAGGTCCAATCGTAACCCTAACCGGATCTCTAACCCTAGCCCTCAACATAACCCTAACCCTAGGTCCAATTGTAACCCTAACCGGATCTCTAACCCTAGCACTCAACATAACCCTAACCCTAGGTCCAATCGTGACCCTAACCGGATCTCTAACCCTGCCCTCACATAACCCTAACCCTAGGTCCAATCGTGACCCTAACCGTCTCTCTAACCCTAGCCCTCAACATAACCCTAACCCTAGGTCCAATCGTAACCCTAACCGTCTCTCTAACCCTAGCCCTCAACATAACCCTAACGCTAGGTCCAATCGTAACCCTAACCGGATCTCTAACCCTAGCCCTCAACATAACCCTAACCCTAGGTCCAATCGTAACCCTAACCGGATCTCTAAACCTAGCACTCAACATAACCCTAACCCTAGGTCCAATCATAACCCTAAACGTCTCTCTAACCCTAGCCCTCAACATAACCCTAACCCTAGGTCCCATCGTTACCCTAACCGGATCTCTAACCCTAGCCCTCAACATAACCCTAACCGTAGGTCCAATCGTGACCCTAACCGTCTCTCTAACCCTAGCCCTCAACATAACCCTAACCCTAGGTCCAATCGTAACCCTAAACGTCTCTCTAACCCTAGCCCTCAACATAACCCTAACCCTAGGTCCAATCGTTACCCTAACCGGATCTCTAACCCTAGCCCTCAACATAACCCTAACCGTAGGTCCAATCGTGACCCTAACCGTCTCTCTAACCCTAGCCCTCAACATAACCCTAACCCTAGGTCCAATCGTAACTGTAACCGGATCTCTAACCCTAGCCCTCAACATAACCCTAACCCTAGGTCCAATCGTAACCCTACCCGGATCTCTAACCCTACCCTCAACATAACCGTAACCCTAGGTCCAATCGTAACTCTATCCGGATCTCTAACCCTAGCCCTCAACATAACCCTAACCCTAGGTGCAATCGTAATCGTAACCGTATCTCTAACCCTAGCCCTCAACATAACACTAAACCTAGGTCCAATTGTAACCGTAACCGGATCTCTAACCCTAGCTCTCAACATAACCCTAACCCTAGGTTCAATCGTAACCCTACCCGGATCTCCAAACCTAGCCCTCAACATAACCCTAACCCTAGGTCCAATCGTACCCCTAACCGGATCTCTAACCCTAGCCCTCAACATAACCCTAACCCTAGGTCCAATCGTAACCCTAAACGTCTCTCTAACCCTAGCCCTCAACATAACCCTAACCCTAGGTCCAATCGTTACCCTAACCGGATCTCTAACCCTAGCCCTCAACATAACCCTAACCGTAGGTCCAATCGTGACCCTAACCGTCTCTCTAACCCTAGACCTCAACATAACCCTAACCCTAGGTCCAATCGTAACTGTAACCGGATCTCTAACCCTAGCCCTCAACATAACCCTAACCCTAGGTCCAATCGTAACCCTACCCGGATCTCTAACCCTACCCTCAACATAACCCTAACCCTAGGTCCAATCGTAACTCTAACCGGATCTCTAACCCTAGCCCTCAACATAACCCTAACCCTAGGTGCAATCGTAATCGTAACCGTATCTCTAACCCTAGCCCTCAACATAACACTAAACCTAGGTCCAATTGTAACCGTAACCGGATCTCTAACCCTAGCTCTCAACATAACCCTAACCCTAGGTCCAATCGGAACCCTAACCGTCTCTCTAACCCTAGCCCTCAACATAACCCTAACCCTAGGTCCAATCGTAACCCTAACCGGATCTCTAACCCTAGCCCTCAACATAACCCTAACCCTAGGTCCAATCGTAACCCTAACCGGATCTCTAACCCTAGCCCTCAACATAACCCTAACCCTAGGTCCAATTGTATCCCTAACCGGATCTCTAACCCTAGCCCTCAACATAACCCTAACCCTAGGTCCTATCGTGACCCTAACCGGATCTCTAACCCTGCCCTCACATAACCCTAACCCTAGGTCCAATCGTAACCCTAACCGTCTCTCTAACCCTAGCCCTCAACATAACACTAACCCTAGGTCCAATCGTAACCCTAACCGTATCTCTAACCCTAGCCCTCAACATAACACTAAACCTAGGTCCAATTGTAACCGTAACCGGATCTCTAAGCCTAGCTCTCAACATAACCCTAACCCTAGGTGCAATCGTAATCGTAACCGTATCTCTAACCCTAGCCCTCAACATAACCCTAACCCTAGGTCCAATCGTAACTGTAACCGGATCTCTAACCCTAGCCCTCAACATAACCCTAACCCTAGGTCCAATCGTAACCCTACCCGGATCTCTAACCCTACCCTCAACATAACCCTAACCCTAGGTCCAATCGTAACTCTAACCGGATCTCTAACCCTAGCCCTCAACATAACCCTAACCCTAGGTGCAATCGTAACCGTAACCGGATCTCTAACCCTAGCCCTCAACATAACACTAAACCTATGTCCAATTGTAACCGTAACCGGATCTCTAACCCTAGCCCTCAACATAACCCTAACCCTAGGTTCAATCGTAACCCTACCCGGATCTCTAACCCTAGCCCTCAACATAAACCTAACCCTAGGTCCAATCGTAACCCTAACCGGATCTCTAACCCTAGCCCTCAACATAACCCTAACCCTAGGTCCAATTGTAACCCTAACCGGATCTCTAACCCTAGCACTCAACATAACCCTAACCCTAGGTCCAATCGTGACCCTAACCGGATCTCTAACCCTGCCCTCACATAACCCTAACCCTAGGTCCAATCGTAACCCTAACCGTCTCTCTAACCCTAGCCCTCAACATAACCCTAACCCTAGGTCCAATCGTAACCCTAACCGTCTCTCTAACCCTAGCCCTCAACATAACCCTAGCGCTAGGTCCAATCGTAACCCTAACCGGATCTCTAACCCTAGCCCTCAACATAACCCTAACCCTAGGTCCAATCGTAACCCTAACCGGATCTCTAAACCTAGCACTCAACATAACCCTAACCCTAGGTCCAATCGTAACCCTAAACGTCTCTCTAACCCTAGCCCTCAACATAACCCTAACCCTAGGTCCAATCGTTACCCTAACCGGATCTCTAACCCTAGCCCTCAACATAACCCTAACCGTAGGTCCAATCGTGACCCTAACCGTCTCTCTAACCCTAGCCCTCAACATAACCCTAACCCTAGGTCCAATCGTAACTGTAACCGGATCTCTAACCCTAGCCCTCAACATAACCCTAACCCTAGGTCCAATCGTAACCCTACCCGGATCTCTAACCCTACCCTCAACATAACCCTAACCCTAGGTCCAATCGTAACTCTAACCGGATCTCTAACCCTAGCCCTCAACATAACCCTAACCCTAGGTGCAATCGTAATCGTAACCGTATCTCTAACCCTAGCCCTCAACATAACCCTAACCCTAGGTCCAATCGTTACCCTAACCGGATCTCTAACCCTAGCCCTCAACATAACCCTAACCGTAGGTCCAATCGTGACCCTAACCGTCTCTCTAACCCTAGCCCTCAACATAACCCTAACCCTAGGTCCAATCGTAACCCTACCCGGATCTCTAACCCTACCCTCAACATAACCCTAACCCTAGGTCCAATCGTAACTCTAACCGGATCTCTAACCCTAGCCCTCAACATAACCCTAACCCTAGGTGCAATCGTAATCGTAACCGTATCTCTAACCCTAGCCCTCAACATAACACTATACCTAGGTCCAATTGTAACCGTAACCGGATCTCTAACCCTAGCTCTCAACATAACCCTAACCCTAGGTCCAATCGGAACCCTAACCGTCTCTCTAACCCTAGCCCTCAACATAACCCTAACCCTAGGTCCAATCGTAACCCTAACCGGATCTCTAACCCTAGCCCTCAACATAACCCTAACCCTAGGTCCAATCGGAACCCTAACCGTCTCTCTAACCCTAGCCCTCAACATAACCCTAACCCTAGGTCCAATCGTAACCCTAACCGGATCTCTAACCCTAGCCCTCAACATAACCCTAACCCTAGGTCCTATCGTGACCCTAACCGGATCTCTAACCCTGCCCTCACATAACCCTAACCCTAGGTCCAATCGTAACCCTAACCATCTCTCTAACCCTAGCCCTCAACATAACACTAACCCTAGGTCCAATCATAACCCTAACCGTATCTCTAACCCTAGCCCTCAACATAACACTAAACCTAGGTCCAATTGTAACCGTAACCGGATCTCTAACCCTAGCTCTCAACATAACCCTAACCGTAGGTGCAATCGTAATCGTAACCGTATCTCTAACCCTAGCCCTCAACATAACCCTAACCCTAGGTCCAATCGTAACTGTAACCGGATCTCTAACCCTAGCCCTCAACATAACCCTAACCCTAGGTCCAATCGTAACCCTACCCGGATCTCTAACCCTACCCTCAACATAACCCTAACCCTAGGTCCAATCGTAACTCTAACCGGATCTCTAACCCTAGCCCTCAACATAACCCTAACCTTAGGTGCAATCGTAATCGTAACCGTATCTCTAACCCTAGCCCTCAACATAACACTAAACCTAGGTCCAATTGTAACCGTAACCGGATCAATAACCCTAGCTCTCAACATAACCCTAACCCTAGGTTCAATCGTAACCCTACCCGGATCTCTAACCCTAGCCCTCAACATAACCCTAACCCTAGGTCCAATCGTAACCCTAACCGGATCTCTAACCCTAGCCCTCAACATAACCCTAACCCTAGGTCCAATCGTAACCCTAAACGTCTCTCTAACCCTAGCCCTCAACATAACCCTAACCCTAGGTCCAATCGTTACCCTAACCGGATCTCTAACCCTAGCCCTCAACATAACCCTAACCGTAAGTCCAATCGTGACCCTAACCGTCTCTCTAACCCTAGCCCTCAACATAACCCTAACCCTAGGTCCAATCGTAACTGTAACCGGATCTCTAACCCTAGCGCTCAACATAACCCTAACCCTAGGTCCAATCGTAACCCTACCCGGATCTCTAACCCTACCCTCAACATAACCCTAACCCTAGGTCCAATCGTAACTCTAACCGGATCTCTAACCCTAGCCCTCAACATAACCCTAACCCTAGGTGCAATCGTAATCGTAACCGTATCTCTAACCCTAGCCCTCAACATAACACTAAACCTAGGTCCAATTGTAACCGTAACCGGATCTCTAACCCTAGCTCTCAACATAACCCTAACCCTAGGTTCAATCGTAACCCTACCCGGATCTCTAACCCTAGCCCTCAACATAACCCTAACCCTAGGTCCAATCGTAACCCTAAACGGATCTCTAACCCTAGCCCTCAACATAACCCTAACCCTAGGTCCAATTGTAACCCTAACCGGATCTCTAACCCTAGCACTCAACATAACCCTAACCCTAGGTCCAATCGTGACCCTAACCGGATCTCTAACCCTGCCCTCACATAACCCTAACCCTAGGTCCAATCGTAACCCTAACCGTCTCTCTAACCCTAGCCCTCAACATAACCCTAACCCTAGGTCCAATCGTAACCCTAACCGTCTCTCTAACCCTAGCCCTCAACATAACCCTAACGCTAGGTCCAATCGTAACCCTAACCGGATCTCTAACCCTAGCCCTCAACATAACCCTAACCCTAGGTCCAATCGTAACCCTAACCGGATCTCTAAACCTAGCACTCAACATAACCCTAACCCTAGGTCCAATCATAACCCTAAACGTCTCTCTAACCCTAGCCCTCAACATAACCCTAACCCTAGGTCCCATCGTTACCCTAACCGGATCTCTAACCCTAGCCCTCAACATAACCCTAACCGTAGGTCCAATCGTGACCCTAACCGTCTCTCTAACCCTAGCCCTCAACATAACCCTAACCCTAGGTCCAATCGTAACCCTAAACATCTCTCTAACCCTAGCCCTCAACATAACCCTAACCCTAGGTCCAATCGTTACCCTAACCGGATCTCTAACCCTAGCCCTCAACATAACCCTAACCGTAGGTCCAATCGTGACCCTAACCGTCTCTCTAACCCTAGACCTCAACATAACCCTAACCCTAGGTCCAATCGTAACTGTAACCGGATCTCTAACCCTAGCCCTCAACATAACCCTAACCCTAGGTCCAATCGTAACCCTACCCGGATCTCTAACCCTACCCTCAACATAACCCTAACCCTAGGTCCAATCGTAACTCTAACCGGATCTCTAACCCTAGCCCTCAACATAACCCTAACCCTAGGTGCAATCGTAATCGTAACCGTATCTCTAACCCTAGCCCTCAACATAACACTAAACCTAGGTCCAATTGTAACCGTAACCGGATCTCTAACCCTAGCTCTCAACATAACCCTAACCCTAGGTCCAATCGGAACCCTAACCGTCTCTCTAACCCTAGCCCTCAACGTAACCCTAACCCTAGGTCCAATCGTAACCCTAACCGTCTCTCTAACCCTAGCCCTCAACATAACACTAACCCTAGGTCCAATCATAACCCTAACCGTATCTCTAACCCTAGCCCTCAACATAACACTAAACCTAGGTCCAATTGTAACCGTAACCGGATCTCTAACCCTAGCCCTCAACATAACCCTAACCCTAGGTGCAATCGTAATCGTAACCGTATCTCTAACCCTAGCCCTCAAAATAACACTAAACCTAGGTCCAATTGTAACCGTAACCGGATCAATAACCCTAGCTCTCAACATAACCCTAACCCTAGGTCCAATCGTAACCCTAACCGTCTCTCTAACCCTAGCCCTCATCATAACCCTAACGCTAGGTCCAATCGTAACCCTAACCGGATCTCTAAACCTAGTCCTCAACATAACCCTAACCCTAGGTCCAATCGTAACCCTAAACGTCTCTCTAACCCTAGCCCTCAACATAACCCTAACCCTAGGTCCAATCGTGACCCTAACCGGATCTCTAACCCTAGCCCTCAACATAACCCTAACCGTAGGTCCAATCGTGACCGTAACCATCTCTCTAACCCTAGCCCTCAACATAACCCTAACCCTAGGTCCAATCTGAACCCTAACCGTCTCTCAACACTAGCCCTCAACATAACCCTAACCCTAGGTCCAATGGTAACCCTAACCGGATCTCTAACCCTAGCCCTCAACATAACCCTAACCCAAGGTACAATAGTGACCCTAACCGGATCTCTAACCCTAGCCCTCAACATAACCCTAAACCTAGGTCCAATCGTGACCCTAACCGGATCTCTATTCCTCGCGCTCAATATAACGCTAACCCTAGGTCCAATCGTAACCCTAACCGAATCTCTAAACCTAGTTCTCAACATAACCCTAACCCTAGGTGCAATCGTAACCCTAACAGGATTTCTAACACTAGCCCTCAACATAACCCTAACCCAAGGTGCAATCGTGACCCTAACAGGATCTCTAACCCTAGCCCTCAACATCACCCTAACCCTAGGTCCAATCGTAACCCTAACCGGATCTCTAACCCTAGCCGTCAACATAACCCTAACCCTAGGTCCAAACGTGACCTTAACCGGATCTCTAACCCTAGCCCTCAACATAACACTAACCCTAGGTCCAATCGTGACCCTAACAGGATCTCTAACCCTAGCCTTCAACATAACCCTAACCCAAGGTACAATCGTGACCCTAACCGGATCTCTAACCCTAGCCCTCAACATAACCCTAACCCTAGGTCCAATCGTGACCCTAACCGGATCTCTATCCCTAGCGCTCAATATAACGCTAACCCTAGGTCCAATCGTAACCCTAACCGAATCTCTAAACCTAGTTCTCAACATAACCCTAACCCTAGGTGCAATCGTAACCCTAACCGGATCTCTAACCCTAGCCCTCAACATAACCCTAACACTAGGTCCAATCGTGACCCTAACCGGATCTCTAACCCTAGCCCTCAACATAACCCTAACCCTAGGTCCAATCTGAACCCTAACCGTCTCTCAACACTAGCCCTCAACATAACCCTAACCCTAGGTACAATCGTAACCCTAACCGGATCTCTAACCCTAGCCCTCAACAAAACCCTAACACTAGGTCCAATCGCAACCCTAACCGGATCTCTAACCCTAGCCCTCAACATAACCCTAACCCTAGGTCCAATCGTAACTCTAACCGGATCTCTAACCCTAGCCCTCAACATAACCCTAACCCTAGGTCCAATCCTAACCCTACCCGGATCTCTAACCCTAGCCCTCAACATAACCCTAACCCTAGGTCCAATCGTAACTCTAACCGGATCTCTAACCCCAGCCCTCAACATAACCCTAACCCTAGGTGCAATCGTAACCGTAACCGGATCTCTAACCCTAGCCCTCAACATAACACTAACCCTAGGTCCAATTGTAACCGTAACCGGATCTCTAACCCGAGCCGTCAACATAACCCTAACCCTAGGTTCAATCGTAACCCTACCCGGATCTCTAACCCTAGCCCTCAACATAACCCTAACCCTAGGTCCAATCGGAACCCTAACCGTCTCTCTAACCCTAGCCCTCAACATAACCCTAACCCTAGGTCCAATCGGAACCCTAACCGTCTCTCTAACCCTAGCCCTCAACATAACCCTAACCCTAGGTCCAATCGTAACCCTAACCGGATCTCTAACCCTAGCCCTCAACATAACCCTAACCCTAGGTCCAATCGTGACCCTAACCGGATCTCTAACCCTGCTCTCAACATAACCCTAACCCTAGGTCCAATCGTAACCCTAACCGTCTCTCTAACCCTAGCCCTCAACATAACCCTAACGCTAGGTCCAATCGTAACCCTAACCGGATCTCTAAACCTAGTCCTCAACATAACCCTAACCCTAGGTCCAATCGTAACCCTAAACGTCTCTCTAACCCTAGCCCTCAACATAACCCTAACCCTAGGTCCAATCGTGACCCTAACCGGATCTCTAAACCTAGCCCTCAACATAACCCTAACCGTAGGTCCAATCGTGACCGTAACCATCTCTCTAACCCTAGCCCTCAACATAACCCTAACCCTAGGTCCAATCTGAACCCTAACCGTCTCTCAACACTAGCCCTCAACATAACCCTAACCCTAGGTCCAATCGTAACCCTAACCGGATCTCTAACCCTAGCCCTCAACATACCCCTAAACCTAGGTCCAATCGTAACCCTAACCGGATCTCTAACCCTAGCCCTCAACAAAACCCTAACCCTAGGTCCAATCGCAACCCTAACCGGATCTCTAACCCTAGCCCTCAACATAACCCTAACCCTAGGTCCAATCGTATCCCTAACCGTCTCTCTAACCCTAGCCCTCAACATAACGCTAACCCTAGGTCCAATCGTGACCCTAACCGGATCTCAAACCCTCTCCCTCAACATAACCCTAACCCTAGGTCCAATCGTAACCCTAATCGGATCTCTAACCCTAGCCCTCAACATAACCCTAACCCTAGGTCCAATCGTAACCCTAACTGGATCTCTAACCCTAGCCCTCAACATAACCCTAACCCTAGGTCCAATGGTAACCCTAACCGGATCTCTAACCCTAGCCCTCAACATAACCCTAACCCTAGGTCCAATCGTGACCCTAACCGTCTCCCTAACCCTAGCCCTCAACATAACCCTAACCCTAGGTCCAATCGGAACCCTAACCGTCTCTCTAACCCTAGCCCTCAACATAACCCTAACCTTGGGTCCAATCGTAACCGTAACCGGATCTCTAACCCTAGCCCTCAACATAACCCTAACCCTAGGTCCAATCGTAACCCTAACCGGATCTCTAACCCTAGCCCTCAACATAACCCTAACCCTAGGTCCAATGGTAACCCTAACCGGATCTCTAACCCTAGCCCTCAACATAACCCTAACCCAAGGTACAATCGTGACCCTAACCGGATCTCTAACCCTAGCCCTCAACATAACCCTAACCCTAGGTCCAATCGTGACCCTAACCGGATCTCTATCCCTAGCGCTCAACATAACGCTAACCCTAGGTCCAATCGTAACCCTAACCGAATCTCTAAACCTAGTTCTCAACATAACCCTAACCCTAGGTGCAATCGTAACCCTAACCGGATCTCTAACCCTAGCCCTCAACATAACCCTAACCCTAGGTCCAATCGTGACCCTAACCGGATCTCTATCAATAGCGCTCAACATAACGCTAACCCTAGGTCCAATCGTGACCCTAACCGGATCTCTAACCCTAGCCCTCAACATAACCCTAACCGTAGGTCCAATCGTGACCCTAACCGTCTCTCTAACCCTAGCCCTCAACATAACCCTAACCCTAGGTCGAATCTGAACCCTAACCGTCTCTCAACACTAGCCCTCAACATAACCCTAACCCTAGGTACAATCGTAACCCTAACCGGATCTCTAACCCTAGCCCTCAACAAAACCCTAACACTAGGTCCAATCGCAACCCTAACCGGATCTCTAACCCTAGCCCTCAACATAACCCTAACCCTAGGTCCAATCGTAACTCTAACCGGATCTCTAACCCTAGCCCTCAACATAACCCTAACCCTAGGTCCAATCCTAACCCTACCCGGATCTCTAACCCTAGCCCTCAACATAACCCTAACCCTAGGTCCAATCGTAACTCTAACCGGATCTCTAACCCCAGCCCTCAACATAACCCTAACCCTAGGTGCAATCGTAACCGTAACCGGATCTCTAACCCTAGCCCTCAACATAACACTAACCCTAGGTCCAATTGTAACCGTAACCGGATCTCTAACCCGAGCCGTCAACATAACCCTAACCCTAGGTTCAATCGTAACCCTACCCGGATCTCTAACCCTAGCCCTCAACATAACCCTAACCCTAGGTCCAATCGGAACCCTAACCGTCTCTCTAACCCTAGCCCTCAACATAACCCTAACCCTAGGTCCAATCGGAACCCTAACCGTCTCTCTAACCCTAGCCCTCAACATAACCCTAACCCTAGGTCCAATCGTAACCCTAACCGGATCTCTAACCCTAGCCCTCAACATAACCCTAACCCTAGGTCCAATCGTGACCCTAACCGGATCTCTAACCCTGCTCTCAACATAACCCTAACCCTAGGTCCAATCGTAACCCTAACCGTCTCTCTAACCCTAGCCCTCATCATAACCCTAACGCTAGGTCCAATCGTAACCCTAACGGGATCTCTAAACCTAGTCCTCAACATAACCCTAACCCTAGGTCCAATCGTAACCCTAAACGTCTCTCTAACCCTAGCCCTCAACATAACCCTAACCCTAGGTCCAATCGTGACCCTAACCGGATCTCTAACCCTAGCCCTCAACATAACCCTAACCGTAGGTCCAATCGTGACCGTAACCATCTCTCTAACCCTAGCCCTCAACATAACCCTAACCCTAGGTCCAATCTGAACCCTAACCGTCTCTCAACACTAGCCCTCAACATAACCCTAACCCTAGGTCCAATCGTAACCCTAACCGGATCTCTAACCCTAGCCCTCAACATACCCCTAAACCTAGGTCCAATCGTAACCCTAACCGGATCTCTAACCCTAGCCCTCAACAAAACCCTAACCCTAGGTCCAATCGCAACCCTAACCGGATCTCTAACCCTAGCCCTCAACATAACCCTAACCCTAGGTCCAATCGTATCCCTAACCGTCTCTCTAACCCTAGCCCTCAACATAACGCTAACCCTAGGTCCAATCGTGACCCTAACCGGATCTCAAACCCTCTCCCTCAACATAACCCTAACCCTAGGTCCAATCGTAACCCTAATCGGATCTCTAACCCTAGCCCTCAACATAACCCTAACCCTAGGTCCAATCGTAACCCTAACTGGATCTCTAACCCTAGCCCTCAACATAACCCTAACCCTAGGTCCAATGGTAACCCTAACCGGATCTCTAACCCTAGCCCTCAACATAACCCTAACCCAAGGTACAATCGTGACCCTAACCGGATCTCTAACCCTAGCCCTCAACATAACCCTAAACCTAGGTCCAATCGTGACCCTAACCGGATCTCTATTCCTAGCGCTCAATATAACGCTAACCCTAGGTCCAATCGTAACCCTAACCGAATCTCTAAACCTAGTTCTCAACATAACCCTAACCCTAGGTGCAATCGTAACCCTAACCGGATTTCTAACACTAGCCCTCAACATAACCCTAACCCAAGGTGCAATCGTGACCCTAACAGGATCTCTAACCCTAGCCCTCAACATCACCCTAACCCTAGGTCCAATCGTAACCCTAACCGGATCTCTAACCCTAGCCGTCAACATAACCCTAACCCTAGGTCCAAACGTGACCTTAACCGGATCTCTAACCCTAGCCCTCAACATAACACTAACCCTAGGTCCAATCGTGACCCTAACAGGATCTCTAACCCTAGCCTTCAACATAACCCTAACCCAAGGTACAATCGTGACCCTAACCGGATCTCTAACCCTAGCCCTCAACATAAGCCTAACCCTAGGTCCAATCGTGACCCTAACCGGATCTCTATCCCTAGCGCTCAATATAACGCTAACCCTAGGTCCAATCGTAACCCTAACCGAATCTCTAAACCTAGTTCTCAACATAACCCTAACCCTAGGTGCAATCGTAACCCTAACCGGATCTCTAACCCTAGCCCTCAACATAACCCTAACACTAGGTCCAATCGTGACCCTAACCGGATCTCTAACCCTAGCCCTCAACATAACCCTAACACTAGGTCCAATCGTAACCCTAACCGGATCTCTAACCCTAGCCCTCAACATAACCCTAACCCTAGGTCCAATTGTAACCCTCACCGGATCTCTAACCCGAGCCCTCAACATAACCCTAACCCTAGGTCCAATCGTGACCCTAACCGGATCTCTAACCCTGCCCTCAACATAACCCTAACCCTAGGTCCAATCATAACCCTAACCGTCTCTCTAACCCTAGCCCTCAACATAACCCTAACCCTAGGTCCAATCGTATCCCTAACCGTCTCTCTAACCCTAGCCCTCAACATAACCCTAACCCTAGGTCCAATCGTGACCCTAACCGGATCTCTAACCCTAGCCCTCAACATAACCCTAACCCTAGGTCCAATGGTAACCCTAACCGGATCTCTAACCCTAGCCCTCAACATAACCCTAACCCAAGGTACAATCGTGACCCTAACCGGATCTCTAAACCTAGCCCTCAACATAACCCTAACCCAAGGTACAATCGTGACCCTAACCGGATCTCTAACCCTAGCCCTCAACATAACCCTAACCCTAGGTCCAATCGTGACCCTAACCGTATCTCTAACCCTAGCCCTCAACATAACGCTAACCCTAGGTCCAATCGTAACCCTAACCGAATCTCTAAACCTAGTTCTCAACATAACCCTAACCCTAGGTGCAATCGTAACCCTAACCGGATCTCTAACACTAGCCCTCAACATAACCCTAACCCAAGGTGCAATCGTGACCCTAACCGGATCTCTAACCCTAGCCCTCAACATCACCCTAACCCTAGGTCCAATCGTAACCCTAACCGGATCTCTAACCCTAGCCGTCAACATAACCCTAACCCTAGGTCCAAACGTGACCTTAACCGGATCTCTAACCCTAGCCCTCAACATAACACTAACCCTAGGTCCAATCGTGACCCTAACAGGATCTCTAACCCTAGCCCTCAACATAACCCTAACCCAAGGTACAATCGTGACCCTAACCGGATCTCTAACCCTAGCCCTCAACATAACCCTAACCCTAGGTCCAATCGTGACCCTAACCGTATCTCTAACCCTAGCCCTCAACATAACCCTAACCCTAGGTCCAATCGTAACCCTAAACGTCTCTCTAACCCTAGCCCACAACATAACCCTAACCCTAGGTCCAATCGTGACCCTAACCGGATCTCTAACCCTAGCCCTCAACATAACCCTAACCGTAGGTCCAATCGTGACCCTAACCGTCTCTCTAACCCTAGCCCTCAACATAACCCTAACCCTAGGTCCAATCTGAACCCTAACCGTCTCTCAACACTAGCCCTCAACATAACCCTAACCCTAGGTACAATCGTAACCCTAACCGGATCTCTAACCCTAGCCCTCAACATACCCCTAAACCTAGGTCCAATCGTAACCCTAACCGGATCTCTAACCCTAGCCCTCAACAAAACCCTAACACTAGGTCCAATCGCGACCCTAACCGGATCTCTAACCCTAGCCCTCAACATAACCCTAACACTAGGTCCAATCGTGACCCTAACCGGATCTCTAACCCTAGCCCTCAACATAACCCTAACCCTAGGTCCAATCTGAACCCTAACCGTCTCTCAACACTAGCCCTCAACATAACCCTAACCCTAGGTACAATCGTAACCCTAACCGGATCTCTAACCCTAGCCCTCAACAAAGCCCTAACACTAGGTCCAATCGCAACCCTAACCGGATCTCTAACCCTAGCCCTCAACATAACCCTAACCCTAGGTCCAATCGTAACTCTAACCGGATCTCTAACCCTAGCCCTCAACATAACCCTAACCCTAGGTCCAATCCTAACCCTACCCGGATCTCTAACCCTAGCCCTCAACATAACCCTAACCCTAGGTCCAATCGTAACTCTAACCGGATCTCTAACCCCAGCCCTCAACATAACCCTAACCCTAGGTGCAATCGTAACCGTAACCGGATCTCTAACCCTAGCCCTCAACATAACACTAACCCTAGGTCCAATTGTAACCGTAACCGGATCTCTAACCCGAGCCGTCAACATAACCCTAACCCTAGGTTCAATCGTAACCCTACCCGGATCTCTAACCCTAGCCCTCAACATAACCCTAACCCTAGGTCCAATCGGAACCCTAACCGTCTCTCTAACCCTAGCCCTCAACATAACCCTAACCCTAGGTCCAATCGGAACCCTAACCGTCTCTCTAACCCTAGCCCTCAACATAACCCTAACCCTAGGTCCAATCGTAACCCTAACCGGATCTCTAACCCTAGCCCTCAACATAACCCTAACCCTAGGTCCAATCGTGACCCTAACCGGATCTCTAACCCTGCTCTCAACATAACCCTAACCCTAGGTCCAATCGTAACCCTAACCGTCTCTCTAACCCTAGCCCTCAACATAACCCTAACCCTAGGTCCAATCGTGACCCTAACCGGATCTCTAAACCTAGCCCTCAACATAACCCTAACCGTAGGTCCAATCGTGACCGTAACCATCTCTCTAACCCTAGCCCTCAACATAACCCTAACCCTAGGTCCAATCTGAACCCTAACCGTCTCTCAACACTAGCCCTCAACATAACCCTAACCCTAGGTCCAATCGTAACCCTAACCGGATCTCTAACCCTAGCCCTCAACATACCCCTAAACCTAGGTCCAATCGTAACCCTAACCGGATCTCTAACCCTAGCCCTCAACAAAACCCTAACCCTAGGTCCAATCGCAACCCTAACCGGATCTCTAACCCTAGCCCTCAACATAACCCTAACCCTAGGTCCAATCGTATCCCTAACCGTCTCTCTAACCCTAGCCCTCAACATAACGCTAACCCTAGGTCCAATCGTGACCCTAACCGGATCTCAAACCCTCTCCCTCAACATAACCCTAACCCTAGGTCCAATCGTAACCCTAATCGGATCTCTAACCCTAGCCCTCAACATAACCCTAACCCTAGGTCCAATCGTAACCCTAACTGGATCTCTAACCCTAGCCCTCAACATAACCCTAACCCTAGGTCCAATGGTAACCCTAACCGGATCTCTAACCCTAGCCCTCAACATAACCCTAACCCTAGGTCCAATCGTGACCCTAACCGTCTCCCTAACCCTAGCCCTCAACATAACCCTAACCCTAGGTCCAATCGGAACCCTAACCGTCTCTCTAACCCTAGCCCTCAACATAACCCTAACCTTGGGTCCAATCGTAACCGTAACCGGATCTCTAACCCTAGCCCTCAACATAACCCTAACCCTAGGTCCAATCGTAACCCTAACCGGATCTCTAACCCTAGCCCTCAACATAACCCTAACCCTAGGTCCAATGGTAACCCTAACCGGATCTCTAACCCTAGCCCTCAACATAACCCTAACCCAAGGTACAATCGTGACCCTAACCGGATCTCTAACCCTAGCCCTCAACATAACCCTAACCCTAGGTCCAATCGTGACCCTAACCGGATCTCTATCCCTAGCGCTCAACATAACGCTAACCCTAGGTCCAATCGTAACCCTAACCGAATCTCTAAACCTAGTTCTCAACATAACCCTAACCCTAGGTGCAATCGTAACCCTAACCGGATCTCTAACCCTAGCCCTCAACATAACCCTAACCCTAGGTCCAATCGTGACCCTAACCGGATCTCTATCCCTAGCGCTCAACATAACGCTAACCCTAGGTCCAATCGTGACCCTAACCGGATCTCTAACCCTAGCCCTCAACATAACCCTAACCGTAGGTCCAATCGTGACCCTAACCGTCTCTCTAAACCTAGCCCTCAACATAACCCTAACCCTAGGTCGAATCTGAACCCTAACCGTCTCTCAACACTAGCCCTCAACATAACCCTAACCCTAGGTACAATCGTAACCCTAACCGGATCTCTAACCCTAGCCCTCAACAAAACCCTAACACTAGGTCCAATCGCAACCCTAACCGGATCTCTAACCCTAGCCCTCAACATAACCCTAACCCTAGGTCCAATCGTAACTCTAACCGGATCTCTAACCCTAGCCCTCAACATAACCCTAACCCTAGGTCCAATCTTAACCCTACCCGGATCTCTAACCCTAGCCCTCAACATAACCCTAACCCTAGGTCCAATCGTAACTCTAACCGGATCTCTAACCCCAGCCCTCAACATAACCCTAACCCTAGGTGCAATCGTAACCGTAACCGGATCTCTAACCCTAGCCCTCAACATAACACTAACCCTAGGTCCAATTGTAACCGTAACCGGATCTCTAACCCGAGCCGTCAACATAACCCTAACCCTAGGTTCAATCGTAACCCTACCCGGATCTCTAACCCTAGCCCTCAACATAACCCTAACCCTAGGTCCAATCGGAACCCTAACCGTCTCTCTAACCCTAGCCCTCAACATAACCCTAACCCTAGGTCCAATCGGAACCCTAACCGTCTCTCTAACCCTAGCCCTCAACATAACCCTAACCCTAGGTCCAATCGTAACCCTAACCGGATCTCTAACCCTAGCCCTCAACATAACCCTAACCCTAGGTCCAATCGTGACCCTAACCGGATCTCTAACCCTGCTCTCAACATAACCCTAACCCTAGGTCCAATCGTAACCCTAACCGTCTCTCTAACCCTAGCCCTCATCATAACCCTAACGCTAGGTCCAATCGTAACCCTAACCGGATCTCTAAACCTAGTCCTCAACATAACCCTAACCCTAGGTCCAATCGTAACCCTAAACGTCTCTCTAACCCTAGCCCTCAACATAACCCTAACCCTAGGTCCAATCGTGACCCTAACCGGATCTCTAACCCTAGCCCTCAACATAACCCTAACCGTAGGTCCAATCGTGACCGTAACCATCTCTCTAACCCTAGCCCTCAACATAACCCTAACCCTAGGTCCAATCTGAACCCTAACCGTCTCTCAACACTAGCCCTCAACATAACCCTAACCCTAGGTCCAATCGTAACCCTAACCGGATCTCTAACCCTAGCCCTCAACATACCCCTAAACCTAGGTCCAATCGTAACCCTAACCGGATCTCTAACCCTAGCCCTCAACAAAACCCTAACCCTAGGTCCAATCGCAACCCTAACCGGATCTCTAACCCTAGCCCTCAACATAACCCTAACCCTAGGTCCAATCGTATCCCTAACCGTCTCTCTAACCCTAGCCCTCAACATAACGCTAACCCTAGGTCCAATCGTGACCCTAACCGGATCTCAAACCCTCTCCCTCAACATAACCCTAACCCTAGGTCCAATCGTAACCCTAATCGGATCTCTAACCCTAGCCCTCAACATAACCCTAACCCTAGGTCCAATCGTAACCCTAACTGGATCTCTAACCCTAGCCCTCAACATAACCCTAACCCTAGGTCCAATGGTAACCCTAACCGGATCTCTAACCCTAGCCCTCAACATAACCCTAACCCAAGGTACAATCGTGACCCTAACCGGATCTCTAACCCTAGCCCTCAACATAACCCTAAACCTAGGTCCAATCGTGACCCTAACCGGATCTCTATTCCTAGCGCTCAATATAACGCTAACCCTAGGTCCAATCGTAACCCTAACCGAATCTCTAAACCTAGTTCTCAACATAACCCTAACCCTAGGTGCAATCGTAACCCTAACCGGATTTCTAACACTAGCCCTCAACATAACCCTAACCCAAGGTGCAATCGTGACCCTAACAGGATCTCTAACCCTAGCCCTCAACATCACCCTAACCCTAGGTCCAATCGTAACCCTAACCGGATCTCTAACCCTAGCCGTCAACATAACCCTAACCCTAGGTCCAAACGTGACCTTAACCGGATCTCTAACCCTAGCCCTCAACATAACACTAACCCTAGGTCCAATCGTGACCCTAACAGGATCTCTAACCCTAGCCTTCAACATAACCCTAACCCAAGGTACAATCGTGACCCTAACCGGATCTCTAACCCTAGCCCTCAACATAAGCCTAACCCTAGGTCCAATCGTGACCCTAACCGGATCTCTATCCCTAGCGCTCAATATAACGCTAACCCTAGGTCCAATCGTAACCCTAACCGAATCTCTAAACCTAGTTCTCAACATAACCCTAACCCTAGGTGCAATCGTAACCCTAACCGGATCTCTAACCCTAGCCCTCAACATAACCCTAACACTAGGTCCAATCGTGACCCTAACCGGATCTCTAACCCTAGCCCTCAACATAACCCTAACACTAGGTCCAATCGTAACCCTAACCGGATCTCTAACCCTAGCCCTCAACATAACCCTAACCCTAGGTCCAATTGTAACCCTCACCGGATCTCTAACCCGAGCCCTCAACATAACCCTAACCCTAGGTCCAATCGTGACCCTAACCGGATCTCTAACCCTGCCCTCAACATAACCCTAACCCTAGGTCCAATCATAACCCTAACCGTCTCTCTAACCCTAGCCCTCAACATAACCCTAACCCTAGGTCCAATCGTATCCCTAACCGTCTCTCTAACCCTAGCCCTCAACATAACCCTAACCCTAGGTCCAATCGTGACCCTAACCGGATCTCTAACCCTAGCCCTCAACATAACCCTAACCCTAGGTCCAATGGTAACCCTAACCGGATCTCTAACCCTAGCCCTCAACATAACCCTAACCCAAGGTACAATCGTGACCCTAACCGGATCTCTAAACCTAGCCCTCAACATAACCCTAACCCAAGGTACAATCGTGACCCTAACCGGATCTCTAACCCTAGCCCTCAACATAACCCTAACCCTAGGTCCAATCGTGACCCTAACCGTATCTCTAACCCTAGCCCTCAACATAACGCTAACCCTAGGTCCAATCGTAACCCTAACCGAATCTCTAAACCTAGTTCTCAACATAACCCTAACCCTAGGTGCAATCGTAACCCTAACCGGATCTCTAACACTAGCCCTCAACATAACCCTAACCCAAGGTGCAATCGTGACCCTAACCGGATCTCTAACCCTAGCCCTCAACATCACCCTAACCCTAGGTCCAATCGTAACCCTAACCGGATCTCTAACCCTAGCCGTCAACATAACCCTAACCCTAGGTCCAAACGTGACCTTAACCGGATCTCTAACCCTAGCCCTCAACATAACACTAACCCTAGGTCCAATCGTGACCCTAACAGGATCTCTAACCCTAGCCCTCAACATAACCCTAACCCAAGGTACAATCGTGACCCTAACCGGATCTCTAACCCTAGCCCTCAACATAACCCTAACCCTAGGTCCAATCGTGACCCTAACCGTATCTCTAACCCTAGCCCTCAACATAACCCTAACCCTAGGTCCAATCGTAACCCTAAACGTCTCTCTAACCCTAGCCCACAACATAACCCTAACCCTAGGTCCAATCGTGACCCTAACCGGATCTCTAACCCTAGCCCTCAACATAACCCTAACCGTAGGTCCAATCGTGACCCTAACCGTCTCTCTAACCCTAGCCCTCAACATAACCCTAACCCTAGGTCCAATCTGAACCCTAACCGTCTCTCAACACTAGCCCTCAACATAACCCTAACCCTAGGTACAATCGTAACCCTAACCGGATCTCTAACCCTAGCCCTCAACATACCCCTAAACCTAGGTCCAATCGTAACCCTAACCGGATCTCTAACCCTAGCCCTCAACAAAACCCTAACACTAGGTCCAATCGCGACCCTAACCGGATCTCTAACCCTAGCCCTCAACATAACCCTAACCCTAGGTCCAATGGTAACCCTAACCGGATCTCTAACCCTAGCCCTCAACATAACCCTAACCCAACGTACAATCGTGACCCTAACCGGATCTCTAAACCTAGCCCTCAACATAACCCTAACCCAAGGTACAATCGTGACCCTAACCGGATCTCTAACCCTAGCCCTCAACATAACCCTAAGCCTAGGTCCAATCGTGACCCTAACCGTATCTCTAACCCTAGCCCTCAACATAACGCTAACCCTAGGTCCAATCGTAACCCTAACCGAATCTCTAAACCTAGTTCTCAACATAACCCTAACCCTAGGTGCAATCGTAACCCTAACCTGATCTCTAACACTAGCCCTCAACATAACCCTAACCCAAGGTGCAATCGTGACCCTAACCGGATCTCTAACCCTAGCCCTCAACATCACCCTAACCCTAGGTCCAATCGTAACCCTAACCGGATCTCTAACCCTAGCCGTCAACATAACCCTAACCCTAGGTCCAAACGTGACCTTAACCGGATCTCTAACCCTAGCCCTCAACATAACACTAACCCTAGGTCCAATCGTGACCCTAACAGGATCTCTAACCCTAGCCCTCAACATAACCCTAACCCAAGGTACAATCGTGACCCTAACCGGATCTCTAACCCTAGCCCTCAACATAACCCTAACCCTAGGTCCAATCGTGACCCTAACCGTATCTCTAACCCTAGCCCTCAACATAACCCTAACCCTAGGTCCAATCGTAACCCTAAACGTCTCTCTAACCCTAGCCCTCAACATAACCCTAACCCTAGGTCCAATCGTGACCCTAACCGGATCTCTAACCCTAGCCCTCAACATAACCCTAACCGTAGGTCCAATCGTGACCCTAACCGTCTCTCTAACCCTAGCCCTCAACATAACCCTAACCCTAGGTCCAATCTGAACCCTAACCGTCTCTCAACACTAGCCCTCAACATAACCCTAACCCTAGGTACAATCGTAACCCTAACCGGATCTCTAAACCTAGCCCTCAACATACCCCTAAACCTAGGTCCAATCGTAACCCTAACCGGATCTCTAACCCTAGCCCTCAACAAAACCCTAACACTAGGTCCAATCGCAACCCTAACCGGATCTCTAACCCTAGCCCTCAACATAACCCTAACCCTAGGTCCAATCGTAACTCTAACCGGATCTCTAACCCTAGCCCTCAACATAACCCTAACCCTAGGTCCAATCGTAACCCTACCCGGATCTCTAACCCTAGCCCTCAACATAACCCTAACCCTAGGTCCAATCGTAACTCTAACCGGATCTCTAACCCCAGCCCTCAACATAACACTAACTCTAGGTCCAATTGTAACCGTAACCGGATCTCTAACCCTAGCCCTCAACATAACCCTAACCCTAGGTTCAATCGTAACCCTACCCGGATCTCTAACACTAGCCCTCAACATAACCCTAACCGTACGTCCAATCGTGACCCTAACCGTTTCTCTAACCCTAGCCCTCAACATAACCCTAACCCTAGGTCCAATCTGAACCCTAACCGTCTCTCAACACTAGCCCTCAACATAACCCTAACCCTAGGTCCAATCGTAACCCTAACCGGATCTCTAACCCTAGCCCTCAACATACCCCTAAACCTAGGTCCAATCGTAACCCTAACCGGATCTCTAACCCTAGCCCTCAACAAAACCCTAACCCTAGGTCCAATCGTAACCCTAACCGGATCTCTAACCCTAGCCCTCAACATAACACTAACTCTAGGTCCAATTGTAACCGTAACCGGATCTCTAACCCTAGCCCTCAACATAACCCTAACCCTAGGTTCAATCGTAACCCTACCCGGATCTCTAACCCTAGCCCTCAACATAACCCTAACCCTAGGTCCAATCGGAACCCTAACCGTCTCTCTAACCCTAGCCCTCAACATAACCCTAACCCTAGGTCCAATCGTAACCCTAACCGGATCTCTAACCCTAGCCCTCAACATAACCCTAACCCTAGGTCCAATTGTAACCCTAACTGGATCTCTAACCCTAGCCCTCAACATAACCCTAACCCTAGGTCCAATCGTGACCCTAACCGGATCTCTAACCCTGCCCTCAACATAACCCTAACCCTAGGTCCAATCGTATCCCTAACCGTCTCTCTAACCCTAGCCCTCAACATAACCCTAACGCTAGGTCCAATCGTAACCCTAACCGGATCTCTAACCCTAGCCCTCAACATAACCCTAACCCTAGGTCCAATCATAACCCTAACCGGATCTCTAAACCTAGCCCTCAACATAACCCTAACCCTAGGTCCAATCGTAACCCTAAACGTCTCTCTAACCCTAGCCCTCAACATAACCCTAACCCTAGGTCCAATCGTGACCCTAACCGGATCTCTAACCCTAGCCCTCAACATAACCCTAACCGTAGGTCCAATCGTGACCCTAACCGTCTCTCTAACCCTAGCCCTCAACATAACCCTAACCCTAGGTCCAATCTGAACCCTAACCGTCTCTCAACACTAGCCCTCAACATAACCCTAACCCTAGGTACAATCGTAACCCTAACCGGATCTCTAACCCTAGCCCTCAACATACCCCTAAACCTAGGTCCAATCGTAACCCTAACCGGATCTCTAACCCTAGCCCTCAACAAAACCCTAACACTAGGTCCAATCGCAACCCTAACCGGATCTCTAACCCTAGCCCTCAACATAACCCTAACCCTAGGTCCAATCGTAACTCTAACCGGATCTCTAACCCTAGCCCTCAACATAACCCTAACCCTAGGTCCAATCGTAACCCTACCCGGATCTCTAACCCTAGCCCTCAACATAACCCTAACCCTAGGTCCAATCGTAACTCTAACCGGATCTCTAACCCCAGCCCTCAACATAACCCTAACCCTAGGTGCAATCGTAACCGTAACCGGATCTCTAAACCTAGCCCTCAACATAACACTAACCCTAGGTCCAATTGTAACCCTACCCGGATCTCTAACCCTAGCCCTCAACATAACCCTAACCCTAGGTCCAATCGGAACCCTAACCGTCTCTCTAACACTAGCCCTCAACATAACCCTAACCCTAGGTCCAATCGTAACCCTAACCGGATCTCTAACCCTAGCCCTCAACATAACCCTAACCCTAGGTCCAATCGTAACCCTAACCGGATCTCTAAACCTAGTCCTCAACATAACCCTAACCCTAGGTCCAATCGTAACCCTAAACGTCTCTCTAACCCTAGCCCTCAACATAACCCTAACCCTAGGTCCAATCGTGACCCTAACCGGATCTCTAACCCTAGCCCTCAACATAACCCTAACCGTAGGTCCAATCGTGACCCTAACCGTCTCTCTAACCCTAGCCCTCAACATAACCCTAACCCTAGGTCCAATCTGAACCCTAACCGTCTCTCAACACTAGCCCTCAACATAACCCTAATCCTAGGTCCAATCGTAACCCTAACCGGATCTCTAACCCTAGCCCTCAACATACCCCTAAACCTAGGTCCAATCGTAACACTAACCGGATCTCTAACCCTAGCCCTCAACAAAACCCTAACCCTAGGTCCAATCGCAACCCTAACCGGATCTCTAACCCTAGCCCTCAACATAACCCTAACCCTAGGTCCAATCGTATCCCTAACCGTCTCTCTAACCCTAGCCCTCAACATAACGCTAACCCTAGGTCCAATCGTGACCCTAACCGGATCTCAAACCCTCGCCCTCAACATAACCCTAACCCTAGGTCCAATCGTAACCCTAACCGGATCTCTAACCCTAGCCCTCAACATAACCCTAACCCTAGGTCCAATCGTAACCCTAACCGGATCTCTAACCCTAGCCGTCAACATAACCCTAACCCTAGGTCCAAACGTGACCTTAACCGGATCTCTAACCCTAGCCCTCAACATAACACTAACCCTAGGTCCAATCGTGACCCTAACAGGATCTCTAACCCTAGCCCTCAACATAACCCTAACCCAAGGTACAATCGTGACCCTAACCGGATCTCTAACCCTAGCCCTCAACATAACCCTAACCCTAGGTCCAATCGTGACCCTAACCGGATCTCTATCCCTAGCGCTCAATATAACGCTAACCCTAGGTCCAATCGTAACCCTAACCGAATCTCTAAACCTAGTTCTCAACATAACCCTAACCCTAGGTGCAATCGTAACCCTAACTGGATCTCTAACCCTAGCCCTCAACATAACCCTAACACTAGGTCCAATCGTGACCCTAACCGGATCTCTAACCCTAGCCCTCAACATAACCCTAACACTAGGTCCAATCGTAACCCTAACCGGATCTCTAACCCTAGCCCTCAACATAACCCTAACCCTAGGTCCAATTGTAACCCTCACCGGATCTCTAACCCGAGCCCTAAACATAACCCTAACCCTAGGTCCAATCGTGACCCTAACCGGATCTCTAACCCTGCCCTCAACATAACCCTAACCCTAGGTCCAATCGTAACCCTAAACGTCTCTCTAACCCTAGCCCTCAACATAACCCTAACCCTAGGTCCAATCGTAACCCTAACCGTCTCTCTAACCCTAGCCCTCAACATAACCCTAACGCTAGGTCCAATCGTAACCCTAACCGGATCTCTAACCCTAGCCCTCAACATAACCCTAACCCTAGGTCCAATCGTGACCCTAACCGGATCTCTAACCCTAGCCCTCAACATAACCCTAACCGTACGTCCAATCGTGACCCTAACCGTCTCTCTAACCCTAGCCCTCAACATAACCCTAACCCTAGGTCCAATCTGAACCCTAATCGTCTCTCAACACTAGCCCTCAACATAACCCTAACCCTAGGTCCAATCGTAACCCTAACCGGATCTCTAACCCTAGCCCTCAACATACCCCTAAACCTAGGTCCAATCGTAACCCTAACCGGATCTCTAACCCTAGCCCTCAACAAAACCCTAACCCTAGGTCCAATCGTTACCCTAACCGGATCTCTAACCCTAGCCCTCAACATAACCCTAACCCTAGGTCCAATCGTATCCCTAACCGTCTCTCTAACCCTAGCCCTCAACATAACCCTAACCCTAGGTCCAATCGTGACCCTAACCGGATCTCTAACCCTAGCCCTCAACATAACCCTAACCCTAGGTCCAATCGTAACCCTAACCGGATCTCTAACCCTAGCCCTCAACATAACCCTAACCCTAGGTCCAATGGTAACCCTAACCGGATCTCTAAACCTAGCCCTCAACATAACCCTCACCCAAGGTACAATCGTGACCCTAACCGGATCTCTAAACCTAGCCCTCAACATAACCCTAACCCAAGGTACAATCGTGACCCTAACCGGATCTCTAACCCTAGCCCTCAACATAACCCTAACCCTAGGTCCAATCGTGACCCTAACCGTATCTCTAACCCTAGCCCTCAACATAACGCTAACCCTAGGTCCAATCGTAACCCTAACCGAATCTCTAAACCTAGTTCTCAACATAACCCTAACCCTAGGTGCAATCGTAACCCTAACCGGATCTCTAACACTAGCCCTCAACATAACCCTAACCCAAGGTGCAATTGTGACCCTAACCGGATCTCTAACCCTAGCCCTCAACATCACCCTAACCCTAGGTCCATTCGTAACCCTAACCGGATCTCTAACCCTAGCCGTCAACATAACCCTAACCCTAGGTCCAAACGTGACCTTAACCGGATCTCTAACCCTAGCCCTCAACATAACACTAACCCTAGGTCCAATCGTGACCCTAACAGGATCTCTAACCCTAGCCCTCAACATAACCCTAACCCAAGGTACAATCGTGACCCTAACCGGATCTCTAACCCTAGCCCTCAACATAACCCTAACCCTAGGTCCAATCGTGACCCTAACCGTATCTCTAACCCTAGCCCTCAACATAACCCTAACCCTAGGTCCAATCGTGACCCTAACCGTATCTCTAACCCTAGCCCTCAACATAACCCTAACCCTAGGTCCAATCGTAACCCTAACTGGATCTCTAACCCTAGCCCTCAACATAACCCTAACCCTAGGTCCAATCGTAACTGTAACCGGATCTCTAACCCTAGCCCTCAACATAACCCTAACCCTAGGTCCAATCGTAACCCTACACGGATCTCTAACCCTACCCTCAACATAACCCTAACCGTAGGTCCAATCGTAACTCTAAACGGATCTCTAACCCTAGTCCTCAACATAACCTTAACCCTAGGTGCAATCGTAACCGTAACCGGATCTCTAACCCTAGCCCTCAACATAACACTAACCCTAGGTCCATTTGTAACCGTAACCGGATCTATAACCCTAGCCCTCAACATAACCCTAACCCTAGGTTCAATCGTAACCCTACGCGGATCTCTAACCCTAGCCCTCAACATAACCCTAACCCTAGGTCCAATCGGAACCCTAACCGTCTCTCTAACCCTAGCGCTCAACATAACCCTAACCATAGGTCCAATCGTAACCCTAACCGGATCTCTAACCCTAGCCCTCAACATAACCCTAACCCTAGTTCCAATCGTAACCCTAACCCGATCTCTAACACTAGCCCTCAACATAACCCTAACCCTAGGTCCAATCGTAACCCGAACCGGATCTCAAACCCCAGCCCTCAACATAACCCTAACCCTAGGTCCAATCGTGACCCTAACCGGATCTCTAACCCTGCCCTCAACATAACCCTAACCCTAGGTCCAATCGTAACCCTAACCGTCTCTCTAACCCTAGCCCTCAACATAACCCTAACCCTAGGTCCAATCGTAACCCTAACTGTCTCTCTAACCCTAGCCCTCAACATAACCCTAACGCTAGGTCCAATCGTAACCCTAACCGGATCTCTAACCCTAGCCCTCAACATAACCCTTACCCTAGGTCCAATCGTAACGCTAACCGGATCTCTAAACCTAGCCCTCAACATAACCCTAACCCTAGGTCCAATCGTAACCCTAAACGTCTCTCTAACTCTAGCCCTCAACATAACCCTAACCCTAGGTCCAATCGTGACCCTAACCGGATCTCTAACCCTAGCCCTCAACATAACCGTAACCCTAGGTCCAATCGTGACCCTAACCGTATCTCTAACCCTAGCCCTCAACATAACGGTAACCCTAGGTCGAATCGTAACCCTAACCGTATCTCTAACCCTAGCCCTCAACATAACGGTAACCCTAGGTCGAATCGTAACCCTAACCGGATCTCTAACCCTAGCCCTCAACATAACCCTAACCCTAGGTCCAATCGTGACCCTAACCGTCTCTCTAACCCTAGCCCTCAACATAACCCTAACCCTAGGTCCAATCGTAACCCTATCCGGATCTCTAACCCTACCCTCAACATAACCCTAACCCTAGGTCCAATCGTAACTCTAACCGGATCTCTAACCCTAGCCCTCAACATAACCCTAACCCTAGGTGCAATCGTAACCGTAACCGGATCTCTAACCCTAGCCCTCAACATAACACTAAACCTAGGTCCAATTGTAACCGTAACCGGATCTCTAACCCTAGCCCTCAACATAACCCTAACCCTAGGTTCAATCGTAACCCTACCCGGATCTCTAACCCTAGCCCTCAACATAAACCTAACCCTAGGTCCAATCGTAACCCTAACCGGATCTCTAACCCTAGCCCTCAACATAACCCTAACCCTAGGTCCAATTGTAACCCTAACCGGATCTCTAACCCTAGCACTCAACATAACCCTAACCCTAGGTCCAATCGTGACCCTAACCGGATCTCTAACCCTGCCCTCACATAACCCTAACCCTAGGTCCAATCGTAACCCTAACCGTCTCTCTAACCCTAGCCCTCAACATAACCCTAAGGCTAGGTCCAATCGTAACCCTAACCGGATCTCTAACCCTAGCCCTCAACATAACCCTAACCCTAGGTCCAATCGTAACCCTAACCGGATCTCTAAACCTAGCACTCAACATAACCCTAACCCTAGGTCCAATCGTAACCCTAAACGTCTCTCTAACCCTAGCCCTCAACATAACCCTAACCCTAGGTCCAATCGTTACCCTAACCGGATCTCTAACCCTAGCCCTCAACATAACCCTAACCGTAGGTCCAATCGTGACCCTAACCGTCTCTCTAACCCTAGCCCTCAACATAACCCTAACCCTAGGTCCAATCGTAACTGTAACCGGATCTCTAACCCTAGCCCTCAACATAACCCTAACCCTAGGTCCAATCGTAACCCTACCCGGATCTCTAACCCTACCCTCAACATAACCCTAACCCTAGGTCCAATCGTAACTCTAACCGGATCTCTAACCCTACCCTCAACATAACCCTAACCCTAGGTGCAATCGTAATCGTAACCGTATCTCTAACCCTAGCCCTCAACATAACACTAAACCTAGGTCCAATTGTAACCGTAACCGGATCAATAACCCTAGCTCTCAACATAACCCTAACCCTAGGTTCAATCGTAACCCTACCCGGATCTCTAACCCTAGCCCTCAACATAACCCTAACCCTAGGTCCAATCTTAACCCTAACCGGATCTCTAACCCTAGCCCTCAACATAACCCTAACCCTAGGTCCAATCGTAACCCTAAACGTCTCTCTAACCCTAGCCCTCAACATAACCCTAACCCTAGGTCCAATCGTTACCCTAACCGGATCTCTAACCCTAGCCCTCAACATAACCCTAACCGTAGGTCCAATCGTGACCCTAACCGTCTCTCTAACCCTAGCCCTCAACATAACCCTAACCCTAGGTCCAATCGTAACCCTAACCGGATCTCTAAACCTAGCACTCAACATAACCCTAACCCTAGGTCCAATCGTAACCCTAAACGTCTCTCTAACCCTAGCCCTCAACATAACCCTAACCCTAGGTCCAATCGTGACCCTAACCGGATCTCTAACCCTAGCCCTCAACATAACCCTAACCCTAGGTCCAATCGTAACCCTAACCGTCTCTCTAACCCTAGCCCTCAACATAACCCTAACACTAGGTCCAATCGTAACCCTAACCGGATCTCTAACCCTAGCCCTCAACATAACCCTAACCCTAGGTCCAATCGTAACCCTAACCGGATCTCTAAACCTAGCACTCAACATAACCCTAACCCTAGGTCCAATCGTAACCCTAAACGTCTCTCTAACCCTAGCCCTCAACATAACCCTAACCCTAGGTCCAATCGTTACCCTAACCGGATCTCTAACCCTAGCCCTCAACATAACCCTAACCGTAGGTCCAATCGTGACCCTAACCGTCTCTCTAACCCTAGCCCTCAACATAACCCTAACCCTAGGTCCAATCGTAACTGTAACCGGATCTCTAACTCTAGCCCTCAACATAACCCTAACCCTAGGTCCAATCGTAACCCTACCCGGATCTCTAACCCTACCCTCAACATAACCCTAACCCTAGGTCCAATCGTAACTCTAACCGGATCTCTAACCCTAGCTCTCAACATAACCCTAACCCTAGGTGCAATCGTAATCGTAACCGTATCTCTAACCCTAGCCCTCAACATAACACTAAACCTAGGTCCAATTGTAACCGTAACCGGATCAATAACCCTAGCTCTCAACATAACCCTAACCCTAGGTTCAATCGTAACCCTACCCGGATCTCTAACCCTAGCCCTCAACATAACCCTAACCCTAGGTCCAATCTTAACCCTAACCGGATCTCTAACCCTAGCCCTCAACATAACCCTAACCCTAGGTCCAATCTTAACCCTAAACGTCTCTCTAACCCTAGCCCTCAACATAACCCTAACCCTAGGTCCAATCGTTACCCTAACCGGATCTCTAACCCTAGCCCTCAACATAACCCTAACCGTAGGTCCAATCGTGACCCTAACCGTCTCTCTAACCCTAGCCCTCAACATAACCCTAACCCTAGGTCCAATCGTAACTGTAACCGGATCTCTAACCCTAGCCCTCAACATAACACTAACCCTAGGTCCAATCGTAACCCTACCCGGATCTCTAACCCTACCCTCAACATAACCCTAACCCTAGGTCCAATCGTAACTCTAACCGGATCTCTAACCCTAGCCCTCAACATAACCCTAACCCTAGGTGCAATCGTAACCGTAACCGGATCTCTAACCCTAGCCCTCAACATAACACTAAACCTAGGTCCAATTGTAACCGTAACCGGATCTCTAACCCTAGCCCTCAACATAACCCTAACCCTAGGTTCAATCGTAACCCTACCCGGATCTCTAACCCTAGCCCTCAACATAACCCTAAGGCTAGGTCCAATCGTAACCCTAACCGGATCTCTAACCCTAGCCCTCAACATAACCCTAACCCTAGGTCCAATTGTAACCCTAACCGGATCTCTAACCCTAGCACTCAACATAACCCTAACCCTAGGTCCAATCGTGACCCTAACCGGATCTCTAACCCTGCCCTCACATAACCCTAACCCTAGGTCCAATCGTAAACCTAACCGTCTCTCTAACCCTAGCCCTCAACATAACCCTAACCCTAGGTCCAATCGTAACCCTAACCGTCTCTCTAACCCTAGCCCTCAACATAACCCTAACGCTAGGTCCAATCGTAACCCTAACCGGATCTCTAACCCTAGCCCTCAACATAACCCTAACCCTAGGTCCAATCGTAACCCTAACCGGATCTCTAAACCTAGCACTCAACATAACCCTAACCCTAGGTCCAATCGTAACCCTAAACGTCTCTCTAACCCTAGCCCTCAACATAACCCTAACCCTAGGTCCAATCGTTACCCTAACCGGATCTCTAACCCTAGCCCTCAACATAACCCTAACCGTAGGTCCAATCGTGACCCTAACCGTCTCTCTAACCCTAGCCCTCAACATAACCCTAACCCTAGGTCCAATCGTAACTGTAACCGGATCTCTAACCCTAGCCCTCAACATAACCCTAACCCTAGGTCCAATCGTAACCCTACCCGGATCTCTAACCCTACCCTCAACATAACCCTAACCCTAGGTCCAATCGTAACTCTAACCGGATCTCTAACCCTAGTCCTCAACATAACCCTAACCCTAGGTGCAATCGTAATCGTAACCGTATCTCTAACCCTAGCCCTCAACATAACACTAAACCTAGGTCCAATTGTAACCGTAACCGGATCTCTAACCCTAGCACTCAACATAACCCTAACCCTAGGTCCAATCGTGACCCTAACCGGATCTCTAACCCTGCCCTCACATAACCCTAACCCTAGGTCCAATCGTAACCCTAACCGTCTCTCTAACCCTAGCCCTCAACATAACCCTAAGGCTAGGTCCAATCGTAACCCTAACCGGATCTCTAACCCTAGCCCTCAACATAACCCTAACCCTAGGTCCAATCGTAACCCTAACCGGATCTCTAAACCTAGCACTCAACATAACCCTAACCCTAGGTCCAATCGTAACCCTAAACGTCTCTCTAACCCTAGCCCTCAACATAACCCTAACCCTAGGTCCAATCGTTACCCTAACCGGATCTCTAACCCTAGCCCTCAACATAACCCTAACCGTAGGTCCAATCGTGACCCTAACCGTCTCTCTAACCCTAGCCCTCAACATAACCCTAACCCTAGGTCCAATCGTAACTGTAACCGGATCTCTAACCCTAGCCCTCAACATAACCCTAACCCTAGGTCCAATCGTAACCCTACCCGGATCTCTAACCCTACCCTCAACATAACCCTAACCCTAGGTCCAATCGTAACTCTAACCGGATCTCTAACCCTACCCTCAACATAACCCTAACCCTAGGTGCAATCGTAATCGTAACCGTATCTCTAACCCTAGCCCTCAACATAACACTAAACCTAGGTCCAATTGTAACCGTAACCGGATCAATAACCCTAGCTCTCAACATAACCCTAACCCTAGGTTCAATCGTAACCCTACCCGGATCTCTAACCCTAGCCCTCAACATAACCCTAACCCTAGGTCCAATCTTAACCCTAACCGGATCTCTAACCCTAGCCCTCAACATAACCCTAACCCTAGGTCCAATCGTAACCCTAAACGTCTCTCTAACCCTAGCCCTCAACATAACCCTAACCCTAGGTCCAATCGTTACCCTAACCGGATCTCTAACCCTAGCCCTCAACATAACCCTAACCGTAGGTCCAATCGTGACCCTAACCGTCTCTCTAACCCTAGCCCTCAACATAACCCTAACCCTAGGTCCAATCGTAACCCTAACCGGATCTCTAAACCTAGCACTCAACATAACCCTAACCCTAGGTCCAATCGTAACCCTAAACGTCTCTCTAACCCTAGCCCTCAACATAACCCTAACCCTAGGTCCAATCGTAACCCTAACCGTCTCTCTAACCCTAGCCCTCAACATAACCCTAACCCTAGGTCCAATCGTAACCCTAACCGTCTCTCTAACCCTAGCCCTCAACATAACCCTAACGCTAGGTCCAATCGTAACCCTAACCGGATCTCTAACCCTAGCCCTCAACATAACCCTAACCCTAGGTCCAATCGTAACCCTAACCGGATCTCTAAACCTAGCACTCAACATAACCCTAACCCTAGGTCCAATCGTAACCCTAAACGTCTCTCTAACCCTAGCCCTCAACATAACCCTAACCCTAGGTCCAATCGTTACCCTAACCGGATCTCTAACCCTAGCCCTCAACATAACCCTAACCGTAGGTCCAATCGTGACCCTAACCGTCTCTCTAACCCTAGCCCTCAACATAACCCTAACCCTAGGTCCAATCGTAACCCTACCCGGATCTCTAACCCTACCCTCAACATAACCCTAACCCTAGGTCCAATCGTAACTCTAACCGGATCTCTAACCCTAGCCCTCAACATAACCCTAACCCTAGGTGCAATCGTAACCGTAACCGGATCTCTAACCCTAGCCCTCAACATGACACTAAACCTAGGTCCAATTGTAACCATAACCGGATCTCTAACCCTAGCCCTCAACATAACCCTAACCCTAGGTTCAATCGTAACCCTACCCGGATCTCTAACCCTAGCCCTCAACATAAACCTAACCCTAGGTCCAATCGTAACCCTAACCGGATCTCTAACCCTAGCCCTCAACATAACCCTAACCCTAGGTCCAATTGTAACCCTAACCGGATCTCTAACCCTAGCACTCAACATAACCCTAACCCTAGGTCCAATCGTGACCCTAACCGGATCTCTAACCCTGCCCTCACATAACCCTAACCCTAGGTCCAATCGTAACCCTAACCGTCTCTCTAACCCTAGCCCTCAACATAACCCTAACGCTAGGTCCAATCGTAACCCTAACCGGATCTCTAACCCTAGCCCTCAACATAACCCTAACCCTAGGTCCAATCGTAACCCTAACCGGATCTCTAAACCTAGCACTCAACATAACCCTAACCCTAGGTCCAATCGTAACCCTAAACGTCTCTCTAACCCTAGCCCTCAACATAACCCTAACCCTAGGTCCAATCGTTACCCTAACCGGATCTCTAACCCTAGCCCTCAACATAACCCTAACCGTAGGTCCAATCGTGACCCTAACCGTCTCTCTAACCCTAGCCCTCAACATAACCCTAACCCTAGGTCCAATCGTAACTGTAACCGGATCTCTAACTCTAGCCCTCAACATAACCCTAACCCTAGGTCCAATCGTAACCCTACCCGGATCTCTAACCCTACCCTCAACATAACACTAACCCTAGGTCCAATCGTAACTCTAACCGGATCTCTAACCCTAGCCCTCAACATAACCCTAACCCTAGGTGCAATCGTAATCGTAACCGTATCTCTAACCCTAGCCCTCAACATAACACTAAACCTAGGTCCAATTGTAACCGTAACCGGATCAATAACCCTAGCTCTCAACATAACCCTAACCCTAGGTTCAATCGTAACCCTACCCGGATCTCTAACCTAGCCCTCAACATAACCCTAACCCTAGGTCCAATCTTAACCCTAACCGGATCTCTAACCCTAGCCCTCAACATAACCCTAACCCTAGGTCCAATCGTAACCCTAAACGTCTCTCTAACCCTAGCCCTCAACATAACCCTAACCCTAGGTCCAATCGTTACCCTAACCGGATCTCTAACCCTAGCCCTCAACATAACCCTAACCGTAGGTCCAATCGTGACCCTAACCGTCTCTCTAACCCTAGCCCTCAACATAACCCTAACCCTAGGTCCAATCGTAACTGTAACCGGATCTCTAACCCTAGCCCTCAACATAACCCTAACCCTAGGTCCAATCGTAACCCTACCCGGATCTCTAACCCTACCCTCAACATAACCCTAACCCTAGGTCCAATCGTAACTCTAACCGGATCTCTAACCCTAGCCCTCAACATAACCCTAACCCTAGGTGCAATCGTAATCGTAACCGTATCTCTAACCCTAGCCCTCAACATAACACTAAACCTAGGTCCAATTGTAACCGTAACCGGATCTCTAACCCTAGCTCTCAACATAACCCTAACCCTAGGTTCAATCGTAACCCTACCCGGATCTCTAACCCTAGCCCTCAGCATAACCCTAACCCTAGGTCCAATCGTAACCCTAACCGGATCTCTAACCCTAGCCCTCAACATAACCCTAACCCTAGGTCCAATTGTAACCCTAACCGGATCTCTAACCCTAGCACTCAACATAACCCTAACCCTAGGTCCAATCGTGACCCTAACTGGATCTCTAACCCTGCCCTCACATAACCCTAACCCTAGGTCCAATCGTAACCCTAACCGTCTCTCTAACCCTAGCCCTCAACATAACCCTAACCCTAGGTCCAATCGTAACCCTAACCGTCTCTCTAAACCTAGCCCTCAACATAACCCTAACGCTAGGTCCAATCGTAACCCTAACCGGATCTCTAACCCTAGCCCTCAACATAACCCTAACCCTAGGTCCAATCGTAACCCTAACCGGATCTCTAAACCTAGCACTCAACATAACCCTAACCCTAGGTCCAATCGTAACCCTAAACGTCTCTCTAACCCTAGCCCTCAACATAACCCTAACCCTAGGTCCAATCGTTACCCTAACCGGATCTCTAACCCTAGCCCTCAACATAACCCTAACCGTAGGTCCAATCGTGACCCTAACCGTCTCTCTAACCCTAGCCCTCAACATAACCCTAACCCTAGGTCCAATCGTAACCCTACCCGGATCGCTAACCCTACCCTCAACATAACCCTAACCCTAGGTGCAATCGTAACCGTAACCGGATCTCTAACCCTAGCCCTCAACATAACACTAAACCTAGGTCCAATTGTAACCGTAACCGGATCTCTAACCCTAGCCCTCAACATAACCCTAACCCTAGGTTCAATCGTAACCCTACCCGGATCTCTAACCCTAGCCCTCAACATAAACCTAACCCTAGGTCCAATCGTAACCCTAACCGGATCTCTAACCCTAGCCCTCAACATAACCCTAACCCTAGGTCCAATTGTAACCCTAACCGGATCTCTAACCCTAGCACTCAACATAACCCTAACCCTAGGTCCAATCGTGACCCTAACCGGATCTCTAACCCTGCCCTCACATAACCCTAACCCTAGGTCCAATCGTAACCCTAACCGTCTCTCTAACCCTAGCCCTCAACATAACCCTAACCCTAGGTCCAATCGTAACCCTAACCGTCTCTCTAACCCTAGCCCTCAACATAACCCTAACGCTAGGTCCAATCGTAACCCTAACCGGATCTCTAACCCTAGCCCTCAACATAACCCTAACCCTAGGTCCAATCGTAACCCTAACCGGATCTCTAAACCTATCACTCAACATAACCCTAACCCTAGGTCCAATCGTAACCCTAAACGTCTCTCTAACCCTAGCCCTCAACATAACCCTAACCCTAGGTCCAATCGTTACCCTAACCGGATCTCTAACCCTAGCCCTCAACATAACCCTAACCGTAGGTCCAATCGTGACCCTAACCGTCTCTCTAACCCTAGCCCTCAACATAACCCTAACCCTAGGTCCAATCGTAACTGTAACCGGATCTCTAACCCTAGCCCTCAACATAACCCTAACCCTAGGTCCAATCGTAACCCTACCCGGATCTCTAACCCTACCCTCAACATAACCCTAACCCTAGGTCCAATCGTAACTCTAACCGGATCTCTAACCCTAGTCCTCAACATAACCCTAACCCTAGGTGCAATCGTAATCGTAACCGTATCTCTAACCCTAGCCCTCAACATAACACTAAACCTAGGTCCAATTGTAACCGTAACCGGATCTCTAACCCTAGCTCTCAACATAACCCTAACCCTAGGTTCAATCGTAACCCTACCCGGATCTCCAACCCTAGCCCTCAACATAACCCTAACCCTAGGTCCAATCGTACCCCTAACCGGATCTCTAACCCTAGCCCTCAACATAACCCTAACCCTAGGTCCAATCGTAACCCTAACCGGATCTCTAAACCTAGCACTCAACATAACCCTAACCCTAGGTCCAATCGTAACCCTAAACGTCTCTCTAACCCTAGCCCTCAACATAACCCTAACCCTAGGTCCAATCGTTACCCTAACCGGATCTCTAACCCTAGCCCTCAACATAACCCTAACCGTAGGTCCAATCGTGACCCTAACCGTCTCTCTAACCCTAGCCCTCAACATAACCCTAACCCTAGGTCCAATCGTAACTGTAACCGGATCTCTAACCCTAGCCCTCAACATAACCCTAACCCTAGGTCCAATCGTAACCCTACCCGGATCTCTAACCCTACCCTCAACATAACCCTAACCCTAGGTCCAATCGTAACTCTAACCGGATCTCTAACCCTAGCCCTCAACATAACCCTAACCCTAGGTGCAATCGTAATCGTAACCGTATCTCTAACCCTAGCCCTCAACATAACACTAAACCTAGGTCCAATTGTAACCGTAACCGGATCAATAACCCTAGCTCTCAACATAACCCTAACCCTAGGTTCAATCGTAACCCTACCCGGATCTCTAACCCTAGCCCTCAACATAACCCTAACCCTAGGTCCAATCTTAACCCTAACCGGATCTCTAACCCTAGCCCTCAACATAACCCTAACCCTAGGTCCAATCGTAACCCTAAACGTCTCTCTAACCCTAGCCCTCAACATAACCCTAACCCTAGGTCCAATCGTTACCCTAACCGGATCTCTAACCCTAGCCCTCAACATAACCCTAACCGTAGGTCCAATCGTGACCCTAACCGTCTCTCTAACCCTAGCCCTCAACATAACCCTAACCCTAGGTCCAATCGTAACTGTAACCGGATCTCTAACCCTAGCCCTCAACATAACCCTAACCCTAGGTCCAATCGTAACCCTACCCGGATCTCTAACCCTACCCTCAACATAACCCTAACCCTAGGTCCAATCGTAACTCTAACCGGATCTCTAACCCTAGCCCTCAACATAACCCTAACCCTAGGTGCAATCGTAATCGTAACCGTATCTCTAACCCTAACCCTCAACATAACACTAAACCTAGGTCCAATTGTAACCGTAACCGGATCTCTAACCCTAGCTCTCAACATAACCCTAACCCTAGGTTCAATCGTAACCCTACCCGGATCTCTAACCCTAGCCCTCAGCATAACCCTAACCCTAGGTCCAATCGTAACCCTAACCGGATCTCTAACCCTAGCCCTCAACATAACCCTAACCCTAGGTCCAATTGTAACCCTAACCGGATCTCTAACCCTAGCACTCAACATAACCCTAACCCTAGGTCCAATCGTGACCCTAACTGGATCTCTAACCCTGCCCTCACATAACCCTAACCCTAGGTCCAATCGTAACCCTAACCGTCTCTCTAACCCTAGCCCTCAACATAACCCTAACCCTAGGTCCAATCGTAACCCTAACCATCTCTCTAACCCTAGCCCTCAACATAACCCTAACGCTAGGTCCAATCGTAACCCTAACCGGATCTCTAACCCTAGCCCTCAACATAACCCTAACCCTAGGTCCAATCGTAACCCTAACCGGATCTCTAAACCTAGCACTCAACATAACCCTAACCCTAGGTCCAATCGTAACCCTAAACGTCTCTCTAACCCTAGCCCTCAACATAACCCTAACCCTAGGTCCAATCGTTACCCTAACCGGATCTCTAACCCTAGCCCTCAACATAACCCTAACCGTAGGTCCAATCGTGACCCTAACCGTCTCTCTAACCCTAGCCCTCAACATAACCCTAACCCTAGGTCCAATCGTAACCCTACCCGGATCTCTAACCCTACCCTCAACATAACCCTAACCCTAGGTCCAATCGTAACTCTAACCGGATCTCTAACCCTAGCCCTCAACATAACCCTAACCCTAGGTGCAATCGTAACCGTAACCGGATCTCTAACCCTAGCCCTCAACATAACACTAAACCTAGGTCCAATTGTAACCGTAACCGGATCTCTAACCCTAGCCCTCAACATAACCCTAACCCTAGGTTGAATCGTAACCCTACCCGGATCTCTAACCCTAGCCCTCAACATAAACCTAACCCTAGGTCCAATCGTAACCCTAACAGGATCTCTAACCCTAGCCCTCAACATAACCCTAACCCTAGGTCCAATTGTAACCCTAACCGGATCTCTAACCCTAGCACTCAACATAACCCTAACCCTAGGTCCAATCGTGACCCTAACCGGATCTCTAACCCTGCATTCACATAACCCTAACCCTAGGTCCAATCGTAACCCTAACCGTCTCTCTAACCCTAGCCCTCAACATAACCCTAACCCTAGGTCCAATCGTAACCCTAACCGTCTCTCTAACCCTAGCCCTCAACATAACCCTAACGCTAGGTCCAATCGTAACCCTAACCGGATCTCTAACCCTAGCCCTCAACATAACCCTAACCCTAGGTCCAATCGTAACCCTAACCGGATCTCTAAACCTAGCACTCAACATAACCCTAACCCTAGGTCCAATCGTAACCCTAAACGTCTCTCTAACCCTAGCCCTCAACATAACCCTAACCCTACGTCCAATCGTTACCCTAACCGGATCTCTAACCCTAGCCCTCAACATAACCCTAACCGTAGGTCCAATCGTGACCCTAACCGGATCTCTAACCCTAGCCCTCAACATAACCCTAACCCTAGGTCCAATCGTAACCCTACCCGGATCTCTAACCCTACCCTCAACATAACCCTAAACCTAGGTCCAATCGTAACTCTAACCGGATCTCTAACCCTAGCCCTCAACATAACCCTAACCCTAGGTGCAATCGTAATCGTAACCGTATCTCTAACCCTAGCCCTCAACATAACACTAAACCTAGGTCCAATTGTAACCGTAACCGGATCTCTAACCCTAGCTCTCAACATAACCCTAACCCTAGGTTCAATCGTAACCCTACCCGGATCTCCAACCCTAGCCCTCAACATAACCCTAACCCTAGGTCCAATCGTACCCCTAACCGGATCTCTAACCCTAGCCCTCAACATAACCCTAACCCTAGGTCCAATCGTAACCCTAAACGTCTCTCTAACCCTAGCCCTCAACATAACCCTAACCCTAGGTCCAATCGTTACCCTAACCGGATCTCTAACCCTAGCCCTCAACATAACCCTAACCGTAGGTCCAATCGTGACCCTAACCGTCTCTCTAACCCTAGACCTCAACATAACCCTAACCCTAGGTCCAATCGTAACTGTAACCGGATCTCTAACCCTAGCCCTCAACATAACCCTAACCCTAGGTCCAATCGTAACCCTACCCGGATCTCTAACCCTACCCTCAACATAACCCTAACCCTAGGTCCAATCGTAACTCTAACCGGATCTCTAACCCTAGCCCTCAACATAACCCTAACCCTAGGTGCAATCGTAATCGTAACCGTATCTCTAACCCTAGCCCTCAACATAACACTAAACCTAGGTCCAATTGTAACCGTAACCGGATCTCTAACCCTAGCTCTCAACATAACCCTAACCCTAGGTCCAATCGGAACCCTAACCGTCTCTCTAACCCTAGCCCTCAACATAACCCTAACCCTAGGTCCAATCGTAACCCTAACCGGATCTCTAACCCTAGCCCTCAACATAACCCTAACCCTAGGTCCAATTGTATCCCTAACCGGATCTCTAACCCTAGCCCTCAACATAACCCTAACCCTAGGTCCTATCGTGACCCTAACCGGATCTCTAACCCTGCCCTCACATAACCCTAACCCTAGGTCCAATCGTAACCCTAACCGTCTCTCTAACCCTAGCCCTCAACATAACACTAACCCTAGGTCCAATCGTAACCCTAACCGTATCTCTAACCCTAGCCCTCAACATAACACTAAACCTAGGTCCAATTGTAACCGTAACCGGATCTCTAACCCTAGCTCTCAACATAACCCTAACCCTAGGTTCAATCGTAACCCTACCCGGATCTCTAACCCTAGCCCTCAACATAACCCTAACCCTAGGTCCAATCGTAACCCTAACCGGATCTCTAACCCTAGCCCTCAACATAACACTAACCCTAGGTCCAATCGTAACCCTAAACGTCTCTCTAACCCTAGCCCTCAACATAACCCTAACCCTAGGTCCAATCGTTACCCTAACCGGATCTCTAACCCTAGCCCTCAACATAACCCTAACCGTAGGTCCAATCGTGACCCTAACCGTCTCTCTAACCCTAGCCCTCAACATAACCCTAACCCTAGGTCCAATCGTAACTGTAACCGGATCTCTAACCCTAGCCCTCAACATAACCCTAACCCTAGGTCCAATCGTAACCCTACCCGGATCTCTAACCCTACCCTCAACATAACCCTAACCCTCGGTCCAATCGTAACTCTAACCGGATCTCTAACCCTAGCCCTCAACATAACCCTAACCCTAGGTGCAATCGTAATCGTAACCGTATCTCTAACCCTAGCCCTCAACATAACACTAAACCTAGGTCCAATTGTAACCGTAACCGGATCTCTAACCCTAGCTCTCAACATAACCCTAACCCTAGGTTCAATCGTAACCCTACCCGGATCTCTAACCCTAGCCCTCAACATAACCCTAACCCTAGGTCCAATCGTAACCCTAACCGGATCCCTAACCCTAGCCCTCAACATAACCCTAACCCTAGGTCCAATTGTAACCCTAACCGGATCTCTAACCCTAGCACTCAACATAACCCTAACCCTAGGTCCAATCGTGACCCTAACCGGATCTCTAACCCTGCCCTCACATAACCCTAACCCTAGGTCCAATCGTAACCCTAACCGTCTCTCTAACCCTAGCCCTCAACATAACACTAACCCTAGGTCCAATCGTAACCCTAACCGTCTCTCTAACCCTAGCCCTCAACATAACCCTAACGCTAGGTCCAATCGTAACCCTAACCGGATCTCTAACCCTAGCCCTCAACATAACCCTAACCCTAGGTCCAATCGTAACCCTAACCGGATCTCTAAACCTAGCACTCAACATAACCCTAACCCTAGGTCCAATCGTAACCCTAAACGTCTCTCTAACCCTAGCCCTCAACATAACCCTAACCCTAGGTCCAATCGTAACCCTAAACGTCTCTCTAACCCTAGCCCTCAACATAACCCTAACCCTAGGTCCAATCGTTACCCTAACCGGATCTCTAACCCTAGCCCTCAACATAACCCTAACCGTAGGTCCAATCGTGACCCTAACCGTCTCTCTAACCCTAGCCCTCAACATAACCCTAACCCTAGGTCCAATCGTAACCCTACCCGGATCTCTAACCCTACCCTCAACATAACCCTAACCCTAGGTTCAATCGTAACTCTAACCGGATCTCTAACCCTAGCCCTCAACATAACCCTAACCCTAGGTGCAATCGTAATCGTAACCGTATCTCTAACCCTAGCCCTCAACATAACGCTAACCCTAGGTCCAATCGTTACCCTAACCGGATCTCTAACCCTAGCCCTCAACATAACCCTAACCGTAGGTCCAATCGTGACCCTAACCGTCTCTCTAACCCTAGCCCTCAACATAACCCTAACCCTAGGTCCAATCGTAACCCTACCCGGATCTCTAACCCTACCCTCAACATAACCCTAACCCTAGGTCCAATCGTAACTCTAACCGGATCTCTAACCCTAGCCCTCAACATAACCCTAACCCTAGGTGCAATCGTAATCGTAACCGTATCTCTAACCCTAGCCCTCAACATAACACTAAACCTAGGTCCAATTGTAACCGTAACCGGATCTCTAACCCTAGCTCTCAACATAACCCTAACCCTAGGTCCAATCGGAACCCTAACCGTCTCTCTAACCCTAGCCCTCAACATAACCCTAAGCCTAGGTCCAATCGTAACCCTAACCGGATCTCTAACCCTAGCCCTCAACATAACCCTAACCCTAGGTCCAATCGTAACCCTAACCGGATCTCTAACCCTAGCCCTCAACATAACCCTAACCCTAGGTCCAATCGTAACCCTACCGTCATATCTAACCCTTCCCGCAACATAACCCTAACCCTAGGTCCAATCGTAACTCTAACCGGATCTCTAACCCTAGCCCTCAACATAACCCTAACCCTAGGTGCAATCGTAACCGTAACCGGATCTCTAACCCTAGCCCTCAACATAACACTAAACCTAGGTCCAATTGTAACCGTAACCGGATCTCTAACCCTAGCCCTCAACATAACCCTAACCCTAGGTTCAATCGTAACCCTACCCGGATCTCTAACCCTAGCCCTCAACATAAACCTAACCCTAGGTCCAATCGTAACCCTAACCGGATCTCTAACCCTAGCCCTCAACATAACCCTAACCCTAGGTCCAATTGTAACCCTAACCGGATCTCTAACCCTGGCACTCAACATAACCCTAACCCTAGGTCCAATCGTGACCCTAACCGGATCTCTAACCCTGCCCTCATATAACCCTAACCCTAGGTCCAATAGTAACCCTAACCGTCTCTCTAACCCTAGCCCTCAACATAACCCTAACCCTAGGTCCAATCGTAACCCTAACCGTCTCTCTAACCCTAGCCCTCAACATAACCCTAACGCTAGGTCCAATCGTAACCCTAACCGGATCTCTAAACCTAGCCCTCAACATAACCCTAACCCTAGGTCCAATCGTAACCCTAACCGGATCTCTAAACCTAGCACTCAACATAACCCTAACCCTAGGTCCAATCGTAACCCTAAACGTCTCTCTAACCCTAGCCCTCAACATAACCCTAACCCTAGGTCCAATCGTTACCCTAACCGGATCTCTAACCCTAGCCCTCAACATAACCCTAACCGTAGGTCCAATCGTGACCCTAACCGTCTCTCTAACCCTAGCCCTCAACATAACCCTAACCCTAGGTCCAATCGTAACCGTAACCGGATCTCTAACCCTAGCCCTCAACATAACCCTATCCCTAGGTCCAATCGTAACCCTACCCGGATCTCTAACCCTACCCTCAACATAACCCTAACCCTAGGTCCAATCGTAACTCTAACCGGATCTCTAACCCGAGCCCTCAACATAACCCTAACCCTAGGTGCAATCGTAATCGTAACCGTATCTCTAACCCTAGCCCTCAACATAACACTAAACCTAGGTCCAATTGTAACCGTCCCCGGATCTCTAACCCTAGCTCTCAACATAACCCTAACCCTAGGTTCAATCGTAACCCTACCCGGATCTCCAACCCTAGCCCTCAACATAACCCTAACCCTAGGTCCAATCGTACCCCTAACCGGATCTCTAACCCTAGCCCTCAACATAACCCTAACCCTAGGTCCAATCGTAACCCTAAACATCTCTCTAACCCTAGCCCTCAACATAACCCTAACCCTAGGTCCAATCGTTACCCTAACCGGATCTCTAACCCTAGCCCTCAACATAACTCTAACCGTAGGTCCAATCGTGACCCTAACCGTCTCTCTAACCCTAGACCTCAACATAACCCTAACCCTAGGTCCAATCGTAACTGTAACCGGATCTCTAACCCTAGCCCTCAACATAACCCTAACCCTAGGTCCAATCGTAACCCTTCCCGGATCTCTAACCCTAGCCCTCAACATAACCCTAACCCTAGGTCCAATCGTAACCCTACCCGGATCTCTAACCCTAGCCCTCAACATAACCCTAACCCTAGGTCCAATCGTAACTCTAACCGGATCTCTAACCCCAGCCCTCAACATAACACTAACTCTAGGTCCAATTGTAACCGTAACCGGATCTCTAACCCTAGCCCTCAACATAACCCTAACCCTAGGTTCAATCGTAACCCTACCCGGATCTCTAACCCTAGCCCTCAACATAACCCTAACCGTACGTCCAATCGTGACCCTAACCGTCTCTCTAACCCTAGCCCTCAACATAACCCTAACCCTAGGTCCAATCTGAACCCTAACCGTCTCTCAACACTAGCCCTCAACATAACCCTAACCCTAGGTCCAATCGTAACCCTAACCGGATCTCTAACCCTAGCCCTCAACATACCCCTAAACCTAGGTCCAATCGTAACCCTAACCGGATCTCTAACCCTAGCCCTCAACAAAACCCTAACCCTAGGTCCAATCGTAACCCTAACCGGATCTCTAACCCTAGCCCTCAACATAACCCTAACCCTAGGTCCAATCGTATCCCTAACCGTCTCTCTAACCCTAGCCCTCAACATAACCCTAACCCTAGGTCCAATCGTGACCCTAACCGGATCTCTAACCCTAGCCCTCAACAAAACCCTAACCCTAGGTCCAATGGTAACCCTAACCGGATCTCTAACCCTAGCCCTCAACATAACCCTAACCCAAGGTACAATCGTGACCCTAACCGGATCTCTAACCCTAGCCCACAACATAACCCTAACCCTAGGTCCAATCGTGACCCTAACCGTATCTCTAACCCTAGCCCTCAACATAACGCTAACCCTAGGTCCAATCGTAACCCTAACCGAATCTCTAAACCTAGTTCTCAACATAACCCTAACCCTAGGTGCAATCGTAACCCTAACCGGATCTCTAACACTAGCCCTCAACATAACCCTAACCCAAGGTGCAATCGTGACCCTAACCGGATCTCTAACCCTAGCCCTCAACAACACCCTAACCCTAGGTCCAATCGTAACCCTAACCGGATCTCTAACCCTAGCCGTCAACATAACCGTAACCCTAGGTCCAAACGTGACCTTAACCGGATCTCTAACCCTAGCCCTCAACATAACACTAACCCTAGGTCCAATCGTGACCCTAACAGGATCTCTAACCCTAGCCCTCAACATAACCCTAACCCAAGGTACAATCGTGACCCTAACCGGATCTCTAACCCTAGCCCTCAACATAACCCTAACCCTAGGTCCAATCGTGACCCTAACCGTATCTCTAACCCTAGCCCTCAACATAACCCTAACCCTAGGTCCAATCGTAACCCTAAACGTCTCTCTAACCCTAGCCCTCAACATAACCCTAACCCTAGGTCCAATCGTGACCCTAACCGGATCTCTAACCCTAGCCCTCAACATAACCCTAACCGTAGGTCCAATCGTGACCCTAACCGTCTCTCTAACCCTAGCCCTCAACATAACCCTAACCCTAGGTCCAATCTGAACCCTAACCGTCTATCAACACTAGCCCTCAACATAACCCTAACCCTAGGTACAATCGTAACCCTAACCGGATCTCTAACCCTAGCCCTCAACATACCCCTAAACCTAGGTCCAATCGTAACCCTAACCGGATCTCTAACACTAGCCCTCAACAAAACCCTAACACTAGGTCCAATCGCAACCCTAACCGGATCTCTAACCCTAGCCCTCAACATAACCCTAACCCTAGGTCCAATCGTAACTCTAACCGGATCTCTAACCCTAGCCCTCAACATAACCCTAACCCTAGGTCCAATCGTAACCCTACCCGGATCTCTAACCCTAGCCCTCAACATAACCCTAACCCTAGGTCCAATCGTAACTCTAACCGGATCTCTAACCCCAGCCCTCAACATAACCCTAACCCTAGGTGCAATCGTAACCGTAACCGGATCTCTAACCCTAGCCCTCAACATAACACTAACTCTAGGTCCAATTGTAACCGTAACCGGATCTCTAACCCTAGCCCTCAACATAACCCTAACCCTAGGTTCAATCGTAACCCTACCCGGATCTCTAACCCTAGCCCTCAACATAACCCTAACCCTAGGTCCAATCGGAACCCTAACCGTCTCTCTAACCCTAGCCCTCAACTAAACCCTAACCCTAGGTCCAATCGTAACCCTAACCGGATCTCTAACCCTAGCCCTCAACATAACCCTAACCCTAGGTCCAATTGTAACCCTAACTGGATCTCTAACCCTAGCCCTCAACATAACCCTAACCCTAGGTCCAATCGTGACCCTAACCGGATCTCTAACCCTGCCCTCAACATAACCCTAACCCTAGGTCCAATCGTATCCCTAACCGTCTCTCTAACCCTAGCCCTCAACATAACCCTAACGCTAGGTCCAATCGTAACCCTAACCGGATCTCTAACCCTAGCCCTCAACATAACCCTAACCCTAGGTCCAATCGTAACCCTAAACGTCTCTCTAACCCTAGCCCTCAACATAACCCTAACCCTAGGTCCAATCGTGACCCTAACCGGATCTCTAACCCTAGCCCTCAACATAACCCTAACCGTAGGTCCAATCGTGACCCTAACCGTCTCTCTAACCCTAGCCCTCAACATAACCCTAACCCTAGGTCCAATCTGAACCCTAACCTTCTCTCAACACTAGCCCTCAACATAACCCTAACCCTAGGTACAATCGTAACCCTAACCGGATGTCTAACCCTAGCCCTCAACATACCCCTAAACCTAGGTCCAATCGTAACCCTAACCGGATCTCTAACCCTAGCCCTCAACAAAACCCTAACACTAGGTCCAATCGCAACCCTAACCGGATCTCTAACCCTAGCCCTCAACATAACCCTAACCCTAGGTCCAATCGTAACTCTAACCGGATCTCTAACCCTAGCCCTCAACATAACCCTAACCGTAGGTCCAATCGTAACCCTACCCGGATCTCTAACCCTAGCCCTCAACATAACCCTAACCCTAGGTCCAATCGTAACTCTAACCGGATCTCTAACCCCAGCCCTCATCATAACCCTAACCCTAGGTGCAATCGTAACCGTAACCGGATCTCTAACCCTAGCCCTCAACATAACACTAACCCTAGGTCCAATTGTAACCGTAACCGGATCTCTAACCCTAGCCCTCAACATAACCCTAACCCTAGGTTCAATCGTAACCCTACCCGGATCTCTAACCCTAGCCCTCAACATAACCCTAACCCTAGGTCCAATCGGAACCCTAACCGTCTCTCTAACACTAGCCCTCAACATAACCCTAACCCTAGGTCCAATCGTAACCCTAACCGGATCTCTAACCCTAGCCCTCAACATACCCCTAAACCTAGGTCCAATCGTAACCCTAACCGGATCTCTAACCCTAGCCCTCAACAAAACCCTAACCCTAGGTCCAATCGTAACCCTAACCGGATCTCTAACCCTAGCCCTCAACATAACCCTAACCCTAGGTCCAATCGTATCCCTAACCGTCTCTCTAACCCTAGCCCTCAACATAACCCTAACCCTAGGTCCAATCGTGACCCTAACCGGATCTCTAACCCTAGCCCTCAACAAAACCCTAACCCTAGGTCCAATGGTAACCCTAACCGGATCTCTAACCCTAGCCCTCAACATAACCCTAACCCAAGGTACAATCGTGACCCTAACCGGATCTCTAACCCTAGCCCACAACATAACCCTAACCCTAGGTCCAATCGTGACCCTAACCGTATCTCTAACCCTAGCCCTCAACATAACGCTAACCCTAGGTCCAATCGTAACCCTAACCGAATCTCTAAACCTAGTTCTCAACATAACCCTAACCCTAGGTGCAATCGTAACCCTAACCGGATCTCTAACACTAGCCCTCAACATAACCCTAACCCAAGGTGCAATCGTGACCCTAACCGGATCTCTAACCCTAGCCCTCAACAACACCCTAACCCTAGGTCCAATCGTAACCCTAACCGGATCTCTAACCCTAGCCGTCAACATAACCGTAACCCTAGGTCCAAACGTGACCTTAACCGGATCTCTAACCCTAGCCCTCAACATAACACTAACCCTAGGTCCAATCGTGACCCTAACAGGATCTCTAACCCTAGCCCTCAACATAACCCTAACCCAAGGTACAATCGTGACCCTAACCGGATCTCTAACCCTAGCCCTCAACATAACCCTAACCCTAGGTCCAATCGTGACCCTAACCGTATCTCTAACCCTAGCCCTCAACATAACCCTAACCCTAGGTCCAATCGTAACCCTAAACGTCTCTCTAACCCTAGCCCTCAACATAACCCTAACCCTAGGTCCAATCGTGACCCTAACCGGATCTCTAACCCTAGCCCTCAACATAACCCTAACCGTAGGTCCAATCGTGACCCTAACCGTCTCTCTAACCCTAGCCCTCAACATAACCCTAACCCTAGGTCCAATCTGAACGCTAACCGTCTATCAACACTAGCCCTCAACATAACCCTAACCCTAGGTACAATCGTAACCCTAACCGGATCTCTAACCCTAGCCCTCAACATACCCCTAAACCTAGGTCCAATCGTAACCCTAACCGGATCTCTAACACTAGCCCTCAACAAAACCCTAACACTAGGTCCAATCGCAACCCTAACCGGATCTCTAACCCTAGCCCTCAACATAACCCTAACCCTAGGTCCAATCGTAACTCTAACCGGATCTCTAACCCTAGCCCTCAACATAACCCTAACCCTAGGTCCAATCGTAACCCTACCCGGATCTCTAACCCTAGCCCTCAACATAACCCTAACCCTAGGTCCAATCGTAACTCTAACCGGATCTCTAACCCCAGCCCTCAACATAACCCTAACCCTAGGTGCAATCGTAACCGTAACCGGATCTCTAACCCTAGCCCTCAACATAACACTAACTCTAGGTCCAATTGTAACCGTAACCGGATCTCTAACCCTAGCCCTCAACATAACCCTAACCCTAGGTTCAATCGTAACCCTACCCGGATCTCTAACCCTAGCCCTCAACATAACCCTAACCCTAGGTCCAATCGGAACCCTAACCGTCTCTCTAACCCTAGCCCTCAACATAACCCTAACCCTAGGTCCAATCGTAACCCTAACCGGATCTCTAACCCTAGCCCTCAACATAACCCTAACCCTAGGTCCAATTGTAACCCTAACTGGATCTCTAACCCTAGCCCTCAACATAACCCTAACCCTAGGTCCAATCGTGACCCTAACCGGATCTCTAACCCTGCCCTCAACATAACCCTAACCCTAGGTCCAATCGTATCCCTAACCGTCTCTCTAACCCTAGCCCTCAACATAACCCTAACGCTAGGTCCAATCGTAACCCTAACCGGATCTCTAACCCTAGCCCTCAACATAACCCTAACCCTAGGTCCAATCGTAACCCTAACCGGATCTCTAAACCTAGCCCTCAACATAACCCTAACCCTAGGTCCAATCGTAACCCTAAACGTCTCTCTAACCCTAGCCCTCAACATAACCCTAACCCTAGGTCCAATCGTGACCCTAACCGGATCTCTAACCCTAGCCCTCAACATAACCCTAACCGTAGGTCCAATCGTGACCCTAACCGTCTCTCTAACCCTAGCCCTCAACATAACCCTAACCCTAGGTCCAATCTGAACCCTAACCGTCTCTCAACACTAGCCCTCAACATAACCCTAACCCTAGGTCCAATCGTAACTCTAACCGGATCTCTAACCCCAGCCCTCATCATAACCCTAACCCTAGGTGCAATCGTAACCGTAACCGGATCTCTAACCCTAGCCCTCAACATAACACTAACCCTAGGTCCAATTGTAACCGTAACCGGATCTCTAACCCTAGCCCTCAACATAACCCTAACCCTAGGTTCAATCGTAACCCTACCCGGATCTCTAACCCTAGCCCTCAACATAACCCTAACCCTAGGTCCAATCGGAACCCTAACCGTCTCTCTAACACTAGCCCTCAACATAACCCTAACCCTAGGTCCAATCGTGACCCTAACCGGATCTCTAACCCTAGCCCTCAACATAACCCTAACCGTAGGTCCAATCGTGACCCTAACCGTCTCTCTAACCCTAGCCCTCAACATAACCCTAACCCTAGGTCCAATCTGAACCCTAACCGTCTCTCAACACTAGCCCTCAACATAACCCTAACCCTAGGTCCAATCGTAACCCTAACCGGATCTCTAACCCTAGCCCTCAACATACCCCTAAACCTAGGTCCAATCGTAACACTAACCGGATCTCTAACCCTAGCCCTCAACAAAACCCTAACCCTAGGTCCAATCGCAACCCTAACCGGATCTCTAACCCTAGCCCTCAACATAACCCTAACCCTAGGTCCAATCGTATCCCTAACCGTCTCTCTAACCCTAGCCCTCAACATAACGCTAACCCTAGGTCCAATCGTGACCCTAACCGGATCTCTAACCCTGCCCTCAACATAACCCTAACCCTAGGTCCAATCGTGACCCTAACCGGATCTCTAACCCTAGCCCTCAACATAACCCTAACACTAGGTCCAATCGTGACCCTAACCGGATCTCTAACCCTAGCCCTCAACATAACCCTAACACTAGGTCCAATCGTAACCCTAACCGGATCTCTAACCCTAGCCCTCAACATAACCCTAACCCTAGGTCCAATTGTAACCCTCACCGGATCTCTAACCCGAGCCCTCAACATAACCCTAACCCTAGGTCCAATCGTGACCCTAACCGGATCTCTAACCCTGCCCTCAACATAACCCTAACCCTAGGTCCAATCGTAACCCTAAACGTCTCTCTAACCCTAGCCCTCAACATAAACCTAACCCTAGGTCCAATCGTAACCCTAACCGTCTCTCTAACCCTAGCCCTCAACATAACCCTAACGCTAGGTCCAATCGTAACCCTAACCGGATCTCTAACCCTAGCCCTCAACATAACCCTAACCCTAGGTCCAATCGTGACCCTAACCGGATCTCTAACCCTAGCCCTCAAAATAACCCTAACCGTACGTCCAATCGTGACCCTAACCGTCTCTCTAACCCTAGCCCTCAACATAACCCTAACCCTAGGTCCAATCTGAACCCTAACCGTCTCTCAACACTAGCCCTCAACATAACCCTAACCCTAGGTCCAATCGTAACCCTAACCGGATCTCTAACCCTAGCCCTCAACAACCCCTAAACCTAGGTCCAATCGTAACCCTAACCGGATCTCTAACCCTAGCCCTCAACAAAACCCTATCCCTAGGTCCAATCGTAACCCTAACCGGATCTCTAACCCTAGCCCTCAACATAACCCTAACCCTAGGTCCAATCGTATCCCTAACCGTCTCTCTAACCCTAGCCCTCAACATAACCCTAACCCTAGGTCCAATCGTGACCCTAACCGGATCTCTAACCCTAGCCCTCAACATAACCCTAACCCTAGGTCCAATCGTAACCCTAACCGGATCTCTAACCCTAGCCCTCAACATAACCCTAACCCTAGGTCCAATGGTAACCCTAACCGGATCTCTAACCCTAGCCCTCAACATAACCCTAACCCAAGGTACAATCGTGACCCTAACCGGATCTCTAAACCTAGCCCTCAACATAACCCTAACCCAAGGTACAATCGTGACCCTAACCGGATCTCTAACCCTAGCCCTCAACATAACCCTAACCCTACGTCCAATCGTGACCCTAACCGTATCTCTAACACTAGCCCTCAACATAACGCTAACCCTAGGTCCAATCGTAACCCTAACCGAATCTCTAAACCTAGTTCTCAACATAACCCTAACCCTAGGTGCAACCGTAACCCTAACCGGATCTCTAACACTAGCCCTCAACATAACCCTAACCCAAGGTGCAATTGTGACCCTAACCGGATCTCTAACCCTAGCCCTCAACATCACCCTAACCCTAGGTCCAATCGTAACCCTAACCGGATCTCTAACCCTAGCCGTCAACATAACCCTAACCCTAGGTCCAAACGTGACCTTATCCGGATCTCTAACCCTAGCCCTCAACATAACACTAACCCTAGGTCCAATCGTGACCCTAACAGGATCTCTAACCCTAGCCCTCAACATAACCCTAACCCAAGGTCCAATCGTGACCCTAACCGGATCTCTAACCCTAGCCCTCAACATAACCCTAACCCTAGGTCCAATCGTGACCCTAACCGTATCTCTAACCCTAGCCCTCAACATAACCCTAACCCTAGGTCCAATCGTGACCCTAACCGTATCTCTAACCCTAGCCCTCAACATAACCCTAACCCTAGGTCCAATCGTAACCCTAACTGGATCTCTAACCCTAGCCCTCAACATAACCCTAACCCTAGGTCCAATCGTAACTGTAACCGGATCTCTAACCCTAGCCCTCAACATAACCCTAACCCTAGGTCCAATCGTAACCCTACACGGATCTCTAACCCTACCCTCAACATAACCCTAACCGTAGGTCCAATCGTAACTCTAACCGGATCTCTAACCCTAGTCCTCAACATAACCTTAACCCTAGGTGCAATCGTAACCGTAACCGGATCTCTAACCCTAGCCCTCAACATAACACTAACCCTAGGTCCATTTGTAACCGTAACCGGATCTCTAACCCTAGCCCTCAACATAACCCTAACCCTAGGTTCAATCGTAACCCTACCCGGATCTCTAACCCTAGCCCTCAACATAACCCTAACCCTAGGTCCAATCGGAACCCTAACCGTCTCTCTAACCCTAGCGCTCAACATAACCCTAACCATAGGTCCAATCGTAACCCTAACCGGATCTCTACCCCTAGCCCTCAACATAACCCTAACCCTAGTTCCAATCGTAACCATAACCGGATCTCTAACACTAGCCCTCAACATAACCCTAACCCTAGGTCCAATCGTAACCCGAACCGGATCTCAAACCCCAGCCCTCAACATAACCCTAACCCTAGGTCCAATCGTGACCCTAACCGGATCTCTAACCCTGCCCTCAACATAACCCTAACCCTAGGTCCAATCGTAACCCTAACCGTCTCTCTAACCCTAGCCCTCAACATAACCCTAACCCTAGGTCCAATCGTAACCCTAACCGTCTCTCTAACCCTAGCCCTCAACATAACCCTAACGCTAGGTCCAATCGTAACCCTAACCGGATCTCTAACCCTAGCCCTCAACATAACCCTAACCCTAGGTCCAATCGTAACGCTAACCGGATCTCTAAACCTAGCCCTCAACATAACCCTAACCCTAGGTCCAATCATAACCCTAAACGTCTCTCTAACTCTAGCCCTCAACATAACCCTAACCCTAGGTCCAATCGTGACCCTAACCGGATCTCTAACCCTAGCCCTCAACATAACCCTAACCCTAGGTCCAATCGTGACCCTAACCGTATCTCTAAACCTAGCCCTCAACATAACGGTAACCCTAGGTCGAATCGTAACCCTAACCAAATCTCTAAACCTAGTTCTCAACATAACCCTAACCCTAGGTGCAATCGTAACCCTAACCGGATCTCTAACCGTAGCCCTCAACATAACCCTAACCCAAGTTACAATCGTGACCCTAACCGGATCTCTAATCCTAGCCCTCAACATAACCCTAACCCTAGGTCCAATCGTGACCCTAACCGGATCTCTAACCCTAGCCCTCAACATAACCCTAACCCTAGGTCCAATCGTGACCCTAACCGTATCTCTAACCCTAGCCCTCAACATAACCCTAACCCTAGGTCCAATCGTGACCCTAACGGGATCTCTAAACCCTAGCCCTCAACATAACCCTAACCCTAGGTCCAATCGTAAGTGTAACCGGATCTCTAACCCTAGCCCTCAACATAACCCTAACCCTAGGTCCAATCGTAACCCTACCCGGATATCTAACCCCTCCGTCAACATAACCCTAACCCTAGGTCCAATCGTAACTCTAACCGGATCTCTAACCCTAGCCCTCAACATAACCCTAACCCTAGGTACAATCGTAACCGTAACCGGATCTCTAACCCTAGCCTTCAACATAACACTAAACCTAGGTCCAATTGTAACCGTAACCGGATCTCTAACCCTAACCCTCAACATAACCCTAAACCTAGGTTCAATCGTAACCCTACCCGGATCTCTAACCCTAGCCCTCAACATAACCCTAACCCTAGGTCCAATCGGAACCCTAACCGTCTCTCTAACCCTAGCCCTCAACATAACCCTAACCCTAGGTCCAATCGTGACCCTAACCGTATCTCTAACCCTAGCCCTCAACATAACCCTAACCCTAGGTCCAATCGTGACCCTAACCGGATCTCTATCCCTAGCGCTCAATATAACGCTAACCCTAGGTCCAATCGTAACCCTAACCGAATCTCTAAACCTAGTTCTCAACATAACCCTAACCCTAGGTGCAATCGTAACCCTAACTGGATCTCTAACCCTAGCCCTCAACATAACCCTAACACTAGGTCCAATCGTGACCCTAACCGGATCTCTAACCCTAGCCCTCAACATAACCCTAACACTAGGTCCAATCGTAACCCTAACTGGATCTCTAACCCTAGCCCTCAACATAACCCTAACCCTAGGTCCAATTGTAACCCTCACCGGATCTCTAACCCGAGCCCTCAACATAACCCTAACCCTAGGTCCAATCGTGACCCTAACCGGATCTCTAACCCTGCCCTCAACATAACCCTAACCCTAGGTCCAATCGTAACCCTAAACGTCTCTCTAACCCTAGCCCTCAACATAACCCTAACCCTAGGTCCAATCGTAACCCTAACCGTCTCTCTAACCCTAGCCCTCAACATAACCCTAACGCTAGGTCCAATCGTAACCCTAACCGGATCTCTAACCCTAGCCCTCAACATAACCCTAACCCTAGGTCCAATCGTGACCCTAAACGGATCTCTAACCCTAGCCCTCAAAATAACCCTAACCGTACGTCCAATCGTGACCCTAACCGTCTCTCTAACCCTAGCCCTCAACATAACCCTAACCCTAGGTCCAATCTGAACCCTAACCGTCTCTCAACACTAGCCCTCAACATAACCCTAACCCTAGGTCCAATCGTAACCCTAACCGGATCTCTAACCCTAGCCCTCAACATACCCCTAAACCTAGGTCCAATCGTAACCCTAACCGGATCTCTAACCCTAGCCCTCAACAAAACCCTAACCCTAGGTCCAATCGTAACCCTAACCGGATCTCTAACCCTAGCCCTCAACATAACCCTAACCCTAGGTCCAATCGTATCCCTAACCGTCTCTCTAACCCTAGCCCTCAACATAACCCTAACCCTAGGTCCAATCGTGACCCTAACCGGATCTCTAACCCTAGCCCTCAACATAACCCTAACCCTAGGTCCAATCGTAACCCTAACCGGATCTCTAACCCTAGCCCTCAACATAACCCTAACCCTAGGTCCAATGGTAACCCTAACCGGATCTCTAACCCTAGCCCTCAACATAACCCTAACCCAAGGTACAATCGTGACCCTAACCGGATCTCTAAACCTAACCCTCAACATAACCCTAACCCAAGGTACAATCGTGACCCTAACCGGATCTCTAACCCTAGCCCTCAACATAACCCTAACCCTAGGTCCAATCGTGACCCTAACCGTATCTCTAACCCTAGCCCTCAACATAACGCTAACCCTAGGTCCAATCGTAACCCTAACCGAATCTCTAAACCTAGTTCTCAACATAACCCTAACCCTAGGTGCAATCGTAACCCTAACCGGATCTCTAACACTAGCCCTCAACATAACCCTAACCCAAGGTGCAATTGTGACCCTAACCGGATCTCTAACCCTAGCCCTCAACATCACCCTAACCCTAGGTCCAATCGTAACCCTAACCGGATCTCTAACCCTAGCCGTCAACATAACCCTAACCCTAGGTCCAAACGTGACCTTAACCGGATCTCTAACCCTAGCCCTCAACATAACACTAACCCTAGGTCCAATCGTGACCCTAACAGGATCTCTAACCCTAGCCCTCAACATAACCCTAACCCAAGGTACAATCGTGACCCTAACCGGATCTCTAACCCTAGCCCTCAACATAACCCTAACCCTAGGTCCAATCGTGACCCTAACCGTATCTCTAACCCTAGCCCTCAACATAACACTAACCATAGGTCCAATCGTGACCCTAACCGTATCTCTAACCCTAGCCCTCAACATAACCCTAACCCTAGGTCCAATCGTAACCCTAACTGGATCTCTAACCCTAGCCCTCAACATAACCCTAACCCTAGGTCCAATCGTAACTGTAACCGGATCTCTAACCCTAGCCCTCAACATAACCCTAACCCTAGGTCCAATCGTAACCCTACACGGATCTCTAACCCTACCCTCAACATAACCCTAACCGTAGGTCCAATCGTAACTCTAACCGGATCTCTAACCCTAGTCCTCAACATAACCTTAACCCTAGGTGCAATCGTAACCGTAACCGGATCTCTAACCCTAGCCCTCAACATAACACTAACCCTAGGTCCATTTGTAACCGTAACCGGATCTCTAACCCTAGCCCTCAACATAACCCTAACCCTAGGTTCAATCGTAACCCTACCCGGATCTCTAACCCTAGCCCTCAACATAACCCTAACCCTAGGTCCAATCGGAACCCTAAACGTCTCTCTAACCCTAGCGCTCAACATAACCCTAACCATAGGTCCAATCGTAACCCTAACCGGATCTCTAACCCTAGCCCTCAACATAACCCTAACCCTAGTTCCAATCGTAACCCTAACCGGATCTCTAACACTAGCCCTCAACATAACCCTAACCCTAGGTCCAATCGTAACCCGAACCGGATCTCAAACCCCAGCCCTCAACATAACCCTAACCCTAGGTCCAATCGTGACCCTAACCGGATCTCTAACCCTGCCCTCAACATAACCCTAACCCTAGGTCCAATCGTAACCCTAACCGTCTCTCTAACCCTAGCCCTCAACATAACCCTAACCCTAGGTCCAATCGTAACCCTAACTGTCTCTCTAACCCTAGCCCTCAACATAACCCTAACGCTAGGTCCAATCGTAACCCTAACCGGATCTCTAAACCTAGCCCTCAACATAACCCTAACCCTAGGTCCAATCGTAACCCTAAACGTCTCTCTAACTCTAGCCCTCAACATAACCCTAACCCTAGGTCCAATCGTGACCCTAACCGGATCTCTAACCCTAGCCCTCAACATAACCCTAACCCTAGGTCCAATCGTGACCCTAACCGTATCTCTAACCCTAGCCCTCAACATAACGGTAACCCTAGGTCGAATCGTAACCCTAACCGAATCTCTAAACCTAGTTCTCAACATAACCCTAACCCTAGGTGCAATCGTAACCCTAACCGGATCTCTAACCCTAGCCCTCAACATAACCCTAACCCAAGTTACAATCGTGACCCTAACCGGATCTCTAATCCTAGCCCTCAACATAACCCTAACCCTAGGTCCAATCGTGACCCTAACCGGATCTCTAACCCTAGCCCTCAACATAACCCTAACCCTAGGTCCAATCGTGACCCTAACCGTATCTCTAACCCTAGCCCTCAACATAACCCTAACCCTAGGTCCAATCGTGACCCTAACTGGATCTCTAAACCCTAGCCCTCAACATAACCCTAACCCTAGGTCCAATCGTAAGTGTAACCGGATCTCTAACCCTAGCCCTCAACATAACCCTAACCCTAGGTCCAAACGTAACCCTACCCGGATATCTAACCCTTCCGTCAACATAACCCTAACCCTAGGTCCAATCGTAACTCTAACCGGATCTCTAACCCTAGCCCTCAACATAACCCTAACCCTAGGTGCAATCGTAACCGTAACCGGATCTCTAACCCTAGCCTTCAACATAACACTAAACCTAGGTCCAATTGTAACCGTAACCGGATCTCTAACCCTAACCCTCAACATAACCCTAACCCTAGGTTCAATCGTAACCCTACCCGGATCTCTAACCCTAGCCCTCAACATAACCCTAACCCTAGGTCCAATCGGAACCCTAACCGTCTCTCTAACCCTAGCCCTCAACATAACCCTAACCCTAGGTCCAATCGTGACCCTAACCGTATCTCTAACCCTAGCCCTCAACATAACCCTAACCCTAGGTCCAATCGTGACCCTAACTGGATCTCTAACCCTGCCCTCACATAACCCTAACCCTAGGTCCAATCGTAACCCTAACCGTCTCTCTAACCCTAGCCCTCAACATAACCCTAACCCTAGGTCCAATCGTAACCCTAACCGTCTCTCTAACCCTAGCCCTCAACATAACCCTAACGCTAGGTCCAATCGTAACCCTAACCGGATCTCTAACCCTAGCCCTCAACATAACCCTAACCCTAGGTCCATTCGTAACCCTACCCGGATATCTAACCCTTCCCGCAACATAACCCTAACCCTAGGTCCAATCGTAACTCTAACCGGATCTCTAACCCTAGCCCTCAACATAACCCTAACCCTAGGTGCAATCGTAACCGTAACCGGATCTCTAACCCTAGCCCTCAACATAACCCTAACCCTAGGTCCAATCGGAACCCTAACCGTCTCTCTAACCCTAGCCCTCAACATAACCCTAACCCTAGGTCCAATCGTGACCCTAACCGTATCTCTAACCCTAGCCCTCAACATAACCCTAACCCTAGGTCCAATCGTGACCCTAACTGGATCTCTAACCCTGCCCTCACATAACCCTAACCCTAGGTCCAATCGTAACCCTAACCGTCTCTCTAACCCTAGCCCTCAACATAACCCTAACCCTAGGTCCAATCGTAACCCTAACCGTCTCTCTAACCCTAGCCCTCAACATAACCCTAACGCTAGGTCCAATCGTAACCCTAACCGGATCTCTAACCCTAGCCCTCAACATAACCCTAACCCTAGGTCCATTCGTAACCCTACCCGGATATCTAACCCTTCCCGCAACATAACCCTAACCCTAGGTCCAATCGTAACTCTAACCGGATGTCTAACCCTAGCCCTCAACATAACCCTAACCCTAGGTGCAATCGTAACCGTAACCGGATCTCTAACCCTAGCCCTCAACATAACACTAAACCTATGTCCAATTGTAACCGTAACCGGATCTCTAACCCTAGCCCTCAACATAACCCTAACCCTAGGTTCAATCGTAACCCTACCCGGATCTCTAACCCTAGCCCTCAACATAAACCTAACCCTAGGTCCAATCGTAACCCTAACCGGATCTCTAACCCTAGCCCTCAACATAACCCTAACCCTAGGTCCAATTGTAACCCTAACCGGATCTCTAACCCTAGCACTCAACATAACCCTAACCCTAGGTCCAATCGTGACCCTAACCGGATCTCTAACCCTGCCCTCACATAACCCTAACCCTAGGTCCAATCGTAACCCTAACCGTCTCTCTAACCCTAGCCCTCAACATAACCCTAACCCTAGGTCCAATCGTGACCCTAACCGTCTCTCTAACCCTAGCCCTCAACATAACCCTAACCCTAGGTCCAATCGTGACCCTAACCGTATCTCTAACCCTAGCCCTCAACATAACCCTAACCCTAGGTCCAATCGTGACCCTAACTGGATCTCTAACCCTGCCCTCACATAACCCTAACCCTAGGTCCAATCGTAACCCTAACCGTCTCTCTAACCCTAGCCCTCAACATAACCCTAACCCTAGGTCCAATCGTAACCCTAACCGTCTCTCTAACCCTAGCCCTCAACATAACCCTAACGCTAGGTCCAATCGTAACCCTAACCGGATCTCTAACCCTAGCCCTCAACATAACCCTAACCCTAGGTCCATTCGTAACCCTACCCGGATATCTAACCCTTCCCGCAACATAACCCTAACCCTAGGTCCAATCGTAACTCTAACCGGATCTCTAACCCTAGCCCTCAACATAACCCTAACCCTAGGTGCAATCGTAACCGTAACCGGATCTCTAACCCTAGCCCTCAACATAACACTAAACCTATGTCCAATTGTAACCGTAACCGGATCTCTAACCCTAGCCCTCAACATAACCCTAACCCTAGGTTCAATCGTAACCCTACCCGGATCTCTAACCCTAGCCCTCAATATAAACCTAACCCTAGGTCCAATCGTAACCCTAACCGGATCTCTAACCCTAGCCCTCAACATAACCCTAACCCTAGGTCCAATTGTAACCCTAACCGGATCTCTAACCCTAGCACTCAACATAACCCTAACCCTAGGTCCAATCGTGACCCTAACCGGATCTCTAACCCTGCCCTCACATAACCCTAACCCTAGGTCTAATCGTAACCCTAACCGTCTCTCTAACCCTAGCCCTCAACATAACCCTAACCCTAGGTCCAATCGTAACCCTAACCGTCTCTCTAACCCTAGCCCTCAACATAACCCTAGCGCTAGGTCCAATCGTAACCCTAACCGGATCTCTAACCCTAGCCCTCAACATAACCCTAACCCTAGGTCCAATCGTAACCCTAACCGGATCTCTAAACCTAGCACTCAACATAACCCTAACCCTCGGTCCAATCGTAACCCTAAACGTCTCTCTAACCCTAGCCCTCAACATAACCCTAACCCTAGGTCCAATCGTTACCCTAACCGGATCTCTAACCCTAGCCCTCAACATAACCCTAACCCTAGGTCCAATCGTGACCCTAACCGTCTCTCTAACCCTAGCCCTCAACATAACCCTAACCCTAGGTCCAATCGTAACTGTAACCGGATCTCTAACCCTAGCCCTCAACATAACCCTAACCCTAGGTCCAATCGTAACCCTACCCGGATCTCTAACCCTACCCTCAACATAACCCTAACCCTAGGTCCAATCGTAACTCTAACCGGATCTCTAACCCTAGCCCTCAACATAACCCTAACCCTAGGTGCAATCGTAATCGTAACCGTATCTCTAACCCTAGCCCTCAACATAACACTAAACCTAGGTCCAATTGTAACCGTAACCGGATCTCTAACCCTAGCTCTCAACATAACCCTAACCCTAGGTTCAATCGTAACCCTACCCGGATCTCCAACCCTAGCCCTCAACATAACCCTAACCCTAGGTCCAATCGTACCCCTAACCGGATCTCTAACCCTAGCCCTCAACATAACCCTAACCCTAGGTCCAATCGTAACCCTAAACGTCTCTCTAACCCTAGCCCTCAACATAACCCTAACCCTAGGTCCAATCGTTACCCTAACCGGATCTCTAACCCTAGCCCTCAACATAACCCTAACCGTAGGTCCAATCGTGACCCTAACCGTCTCTCTAACCCTAGACCTCAACATAACCCTAACCCTAGGTCCAATCGTAACTGTAACCGGATCTCTAACCCTAGCCCTCAACATAACCCTAACCCTAGGTCCAATCGTAACCCTACCCGGATCTCTAACCCTACCCTCAACATAACCCTAACCCTAGGTCCAATCGTAACTCTAACCGGATCTCTAACCCTAGCCCTCAACATAACCCTAACCCTAGGTGCAATCGTAATCGTAACCGTATCTCTAACCCTAGCCCTCAACATAACACTAAACCTAGGTCCAATTGTAACCGTAACCGGATCTCTAACCCTAGCTCTCAACATAACCCTAACCCTAGGTCCAATCGGAACCCTAACCGTCTCTCTAACCCTAGCCCTCAACATAACCCTAACCCTAGGTCCAATCGTGACCCTAACCGTCTCTCTAACCCTAGCCCTCAACATAACCCTAACCCTAGGTCCAATCGTAACTGTAACCGGATCTCTAACCCTAGCCCTCAACATAACCCTAACCCTAGGTCCAATCGTAACCCTACCCGGATCTCTAACCCTACCCTCAACATAACCCTAACCCTAGGTCCAATCGTAACTCTAACCGGATCTCTAACCCTACCCTCAACATAACCCTAACCCTAGGTCCAATCGTAACTCTAACCGGATCTCTAACCCTAGCCCTCAACATAACCCTAACCCTAGGTGCAATCGTAATCGTAACCGTATCTCTAACCCTAGCCCTCAACATAACACTAAACCTAGGTCCAATTGTAACCGTAACCGGATCTCTAACCCTAGCTCTCAACATAACCCTAACCCTAGGTCCAATCGGAACCCTAACCGTCTCTCTAACCCTAGCCCTCAACATAACCCTAACCCTAGGTCCAATCGTAACCCTAACCGGATCTCTAACCCTAGCCCTCAACATAACCCTAACCCTAGGTCCAATCGTAACCCTAACCGGATCTCTAACCCTAGCCCTCAACATAACCCTAACCCTAGGTCCAATTGTATCCCTAACCGGATCTCTAACCCTAGCCCTCAACATAACCCTAACCCTAGGTCCTATCGTGACCCTAACCGGATCTCTAACCCTGCCCTCACATAACCCTAACCCTAGGTCCAATCGTAACCCTAACCGTATCTCTAACCCTAGCCCTCAACATAACACTAACCCTAGGTCCAATCGTAACCCTAACCGTATCTCTAACCCTAGCCCTCAACATAACACTAAACCTAGGTCCAATTGTAACCGTAACCGGATCTCTAACCCTAGCTCTCAACATAACCCTAACCCTAGGTGCAATCGTAATCGTAACCGTATCTCTAACCCTAGCCCTCAACATAACCCTAACCCTAGGTCCAATCGTAACTGTAACCGGATCTCTAACCCTAGCCCTCAACATAACCCTAACCCTAGGTCCAATCGTAACCCTACCCGGATCTCTAACCCTACCCTCAACATAACCCTAACCCTAGGTCCAATCGTAACTCTAACCGGATCTCTAACCCTAGCCCTCAACATAACCCTAACCCTAGGTGCAATCGTAATCGTAACCGTATCTCTAACCCTAGCCCTCAACATAACACTAAACCTAGGTCCAATTGTAACCGTAACCGGATCAATAACCCTAGCTCTCAACATAACCCTAACCCTAGGTTCAATCGTAACCCTACCCGGATCTCTAACCCTAGCCCTCAACATAACCCTAACCCTAGGTCCAATCGTAACCCTAACCGGATCTCTAACCCTAGCCCTCAACATAACCCTAACCCTAGGTCCAATCGTAACCCTAAACGTCTCTCTAACCCTAGCCCTCAACATAACCCTAACCCTAGGTCCAATCGTTACCCTAACCGGATCTCTAACCCTAGCCCTCAACATAACCCTAACCCTAGGTCCAATCGTAACTGTAACCGGATCTCTAACCCTAGCCCTCAACATAACCCTAACCCTAGGTCCAATCGTAACCCTACCCGGATCTCTAACCCTACCCTCAACATAACCCTAACCCTAGGTCCAATCGTAACCCTAAACGTCTCTCTAACCCTAGCCCTCAACATAACCCTAACCCTAGGTCCAATCGTTACCCTAACCGGATCTCTAACCCTAGCCCTCAACATAACCCTAACCGTAGGTCCAATCGTGACCCTAACCGTCTCTCTAACCCTAGCCCTCAACATAACCCTAACCCTAGGTCCAATCGTAACCCTACCCGGATCTCTAACCCTACCCTCAACATAACCCTAACCCTAGGTCCAATCGTAACTCTAACCGGATCTCTAACCCTAGCCCTCAACATAACCCTAACCCTAGGTGCAATCGTAATCGTAACCGTATCTCTAACCCTAGCCCTCAACATAACCCTAACCCTAGGTCCAATCGTTACCCTAACCGGATCTCTAACCCTAGCCCTCAACATAACCCTAACCGTAGGTCCAATCGTGACCCTAACCGTCACTCTAACCCTAGCCCTCAACATAACCCTAACCCTAGGTCCAATCGTAACCCTACCCGGATCTCTAACCCTACCCTCAACATAACCCTAACCCTAGGTCCAATCGTAACCGTAACCGGATCTATAACCCTAGCCCTCAACATAACCCTAACCCTAGGTCCAATCGTAACCCTAACGAGATCTCTAACACTAGCCCTCAACATAACCCAAACCTAGGTCCAATCGTGACCCTAACTGTCTCTCTAACCCTACCCCTCAACATAACCCTAACCCTAGGTCTAATCGGAACCCTAACCCTCACTCTAACCCTAGCCCTCAACATAACCCTAACCCTAGGTCCAATCGTAACCCTACCCGGATCTCTAACCCTACCCTCAACATAACCCTAACCCTAGGTCCAATCGTAACTCTAACCGGATCTCTAACCCTAGCCCTCAACATAACCCTAACCCTAGGTGCAATCGTAATCGTAACCGTATCTCTAACCCTAGCCCTCAACATAACCCTAACCCTAGGTCCAATCGTTACCCTAACCGGATCTCTAACCCTAGCCCTCAACATAACCCTAACCGTAGGTCCAATCGTGACCCTAACCGTCTCTCTAACCCTAGACCTCAACATAACCCTAACCCTAGGTCCAATCGTAACTGTAACCGGATCTCTAACCCTAGCCCTCAACATAACCCTAACCCTAGGTCCAATCGTAACCCTACCCGGATCTCTAACCCTACCCTCAACATAACCCTAACCCTAGGTCCAATCGTAACTCTAACCGGATCTCTAACCCTAGCCCTCAACATAACCCTAACCCTAGGTGCAATCGTAATCGTAACCGTATCTCTAACCCTAGCCCTCAACATAACACTAAACCTAGGTCCAATTGTAACCGTAACCGGATCTCTAACCCTAGCTCTCAACATAACCCTAACCCTAGGTCCAATCGGAACCCTAACCGTCTCTCTAACCCTAGCCCTCAACATAACCCTAACCCTAGGTCCAATCGTAACCCTAACCGGATCTCTAACCCTAGCCCTCAACATAACCCTAACCCTAGGTCCAATCGTAACCCTAACCGGATCTCTAACCCTAGCCCTCAACATAACCCTAACCCTAGGTCCAATTGTATCCCTAACCGGATCTCTAACCCTAGCCCTCAACATAACCCTAACCCTAGGTCCTATCGTGACCCTAACCGGATCTCTAACCCTGCCCTCACATAACCCTAACCCTAGGTCCAATCGTAACCCTAACCGTCTCTCTAATCCTAGCCCTCAACATAACACTAACCCTAGGTCCAATCGTAACCCTAACCGTATCTCTAACCCTAGCCCTCAACATAACACTAAACCTAGGTCCAATTGTAACCGTAACCGGATCTCTAACCCTAGCTCTCAACATAACCCTAACCCTAGGTGCAATCGTAATCGTAACCGTATCTCTAACCCTAGCCCTCAACATAACCCTAACCCTAGGTCCAATCGTAACTGTAACCGGATCTCTAACCCTAGCCCTCAACATAACCCTAACCCTAGGTCCAATCGTAACCCTACCCGGATCTCTAACCCTACCCTCAACATAACCCTAACCCTAGGTCCAATCGTAACTCTAACCGGATCTCTAACCCTAGCAATCAACATAACCCTAACCCTAGGTGCAATCGTAATCGTAACCGTATCTCTAACCCTAGCCCTCAACATAACACTAAACCTAGGTCCAATTGTAACTGTAACCGGATCAATAACCCTAGCTCTCAACATAACCCTAACCCTAGGTTCAATCGTAACCCTACCCGGATCTCTAACCCTAGCCCTCAACATAACCCTAACCCTAGGTCCAATCGTAACCCTAACCGGATCTCTAACCCTAGCCCTCAACATAACCCTAACCCTAGGTCCAATCGTAACCCTAAACGTCTCTCTAACCCTAGCCCTCAACATAACCCTAACCCTAGGTCCAATCGTTACCCTAACCGGATCTCTAACCCTAGCCCTCAACATAACCCTAACCCTAGGTCCAATCGTAACTGCAACCGGATCTCTAACCCTAGCCCTCAACATAACCCTAACCCTAGGTCCAATCGTAACCCTACCCGGATCTCTAACCCTACCCTCAACATAACCCTAACCCTAGGTCCAATCGTAACTCTAACCGGATCTCTAACCCTAGCCCTCAACATAACCCTAACCCTAGGTGCAATCGTAATCGTAACCGTATCTCTAACCCTAGCCCTCAACATAACACTAAACCTAGGTCCAATCGTTACCCTAACCGGATCTCTAACCCTAGCCCTCAACATAACCCTAACCGTAGGTCCAATCGTGACCCTAACCGTCTCTCTAACCCTAGCCCTCAACATAACCCTAACCCTAGGTCCAATCGTAACCCTACCCGGATCTCTAACCCTACCCTCAACATAACCCTAACCCTAGGTCCAATCGTAACCGTAACCGGATCTATAACCCTAGCCCTCAACATAACCCTAACCCTAGGTCCAATCGTAACCCTAACGAGATCTCTAACACTAGCCCTCAACATAACCCAAACCTAGGTCCAATCGTGACCCTAACTGTCTCTCTAACCCTAGCCCTCAACATAACCCTAACCCTAGGTCTAATCGGAACCCTAACCCTCACTCTAACCCTAGCCCTCAACATAACCCTAACCTAGGTCCAATCGTAACCCTAACCGGATCTCTAACCCTAGCCCTCAACATAACCCTAACCCTAGGTCCAATGGTAACCCTAACCGGATCTCTAAACCTAGCCCTCAACATAACCCTAACCCTAGGTCCAATCGTGACCCTAACCTGATCTCTAACCCTAGCCCTCAACATAACCCTAACCCTAGGTCCAATGGTAACCCTAACCGGATCTCTAAACCTAGCCCTCAACATAACCCTAACCCTAGGTCCAATCGTGACCCTAACCGGATCTCTAACCCTAGCCCTCAACATAACCCTAACCCTAGGTGCAATCGTAACCCTACCCGGATCTCTAACCCTAGCCCTCAACATAACCATAACCCTAGGTGCAATCGTAACCCTACCCGGATCTCTAACCCTAGCCCTCAACATAACCCTAACCCTAGGTCCAATCTTAACCGTAACCGGATCTCTAACCCTAGCCCTCAACATAAGCCTAACCCTAGGTCCAATCGTAACCGTAACCGGATCTATAACCCTAGCCCTCAACATAACCCTAACCCTAGGTCCAATTGTAACCGTAACCGGATCTCTAACCCTAGCCCTCAACATAACCCTAACCTAGGTCCAATCGTAACCCTAACCGGATCTCTAACCCTAGCCCTCAACATAACCCTAACCCTAGGTCCAATGGTAACCCTAACCGGATCTCTAAACCTAGCCCTCAACCTAACCCTAACCCTAGGTCCAATCGTGACCCTAACCTGATCTCTAACCCTAGCCCTCAACATAACCCTAACCCTAGGTCCAATGGTAACCCTAACCGGATCTCTAAACCTAGCCCTCAACATAACCCTAACCCTAGGTCCAATCGTGACCCTAACCGGATCTCTAACCCTAGCCCTCAACATAACCCTAACCCTAGGTGCAATCGTAACCCTACCCGGATCTCTAACCCTAGCCCTCAACATAACCATAACCCTAGGTGCAATCGTAACCCTACCCGGATCTCTAACCCTAGCCCTCATCATAACCCTAACCCTAGGTCCAATCTTAACCCTAACCGGATCTCTAACCCTAGCCCTCAACATAAGCCTAACCCTAGGTCCAATCGTAACCGTAACCGGATCTATAACCCTAGCCCTCAACATAACCCTAACCCTAGGTCCAATTGTAACCGTAACCGGATCTCTAACCCTAGCCCTCAACATAACCCTAACCCTAGGTGCAATCGTAACCGTAACCGGATCTCTAACCCTAGCCCTCAACATAACACTAACCCTAGGTCCAATTGTAACCGCAACCGGATCTCTAACCCTAGCCCTCAACATAACCCTAACCCTAGGTCCAATCGAAACCCTACCCGGATCTCTAACCCTAGCCCTCAACATAACCCTAACCCTAGGTCCAATCGTAACCCTAACCGGATCTCTAACCCTAGCCCTCAACATAACCCTAACCCTAGGTCCAATCGGAACAATAACCGTCTCTCTAACCCTAGCCCTCAACATAACCCTAACCCTAGGTCCAATCGTAACCCTAACCAGATCTCTAATCCTAGCCCTCAACATAACACTAACCCTAGGTCCAATCGTAACCCTAACCGGATCTCTAACCCTAGCCCTCAACATAACCCTAACCCTAGGTCCAATCGTGTCCCTAACCGGATCTCTAACTCTAGCCCTCAACATAACCCTAACCCTAGGTGCAATCGTAACCCTACCCGGATCTCGAACCCTAGCCCTCAACATAACCATAACCCTAGGTGCAATCGTAACCCTAACCGGATCTCTAACCCTAGCCCTCAACATAACCCTAACCCAAGGTGCAATCGTGACCCTAACCGGATCTCTAACCCTAGCCCTCAACATAACCCTAACCCTAGGTCCAATCGTAACCCTAACCGGATCTCTAACCCTAGCCCTCAAGATAACCCTAATCCAAGGTCCAATCGTGACCCTAACCGGATCTCTAACCCTAGCCGTCAACATAACCCTAACCCTAGGTGCCATCGTAACCCTACCCGGATCTCTAACCCTAGCCCTCAACATAACCCTAACCCTAGGTGCAATCATAACCCTAACCGGATCTCTAACCCTAGCCCTCAACATAACCCTAACCCTAGGTACAATCGTAACCCTAACCGGATCTCTAACCCTAGCCCTCAACATAACCCTAACCCTAGGTCCAATCGTAACCCTAACCAGAACTCTAAACCTAGCCCTCAACATAACACTAACCCTAGGTCCAATCGTAATCGTAACCGGATCTCTAACCCTAGCCCTCAACATAACCCTAACCCTAGGTAAAATCGTAACCCTACCCGGATCTCTAACCCTAGCCCTCAACATCACCCTAACCCTAGGTCCAATCTTAACCCTAACCGGATCTCTAACCCTAGCCCTCAACATAAGCCTAACCCTAAGTCCAATCGTAACCGTAACCGGATCTATAACCCTAGCCCTCAACATAACCCTAACCCTAGGTCCAATCGTAACCCTAACCGGATCTCTAAACCTAGCCCTCAACATAACCCTAACCCTAGGTCCAATCGTGTCCCTAACCGGATCTCTAACCCTAGCCCTCAATATAACCCTAACGCTAGGTGCAATCGTAACCCTACCCGGATCTCTAACCCTAGCCCTCAACATAACCATAACCCTAGGTGCAATCGTAACCCTAACCGGATCTCTAACCCTAGCCCTCAACATAACCCTAACCCAAGGTGCAATCGTGACCCTAACCGGATCTCTAACCCTAGCCCTCAACATAACCCTAACCCTAGGTCCAATCGTGACACTAACCGGATCTCTAACCCTAGCCCTCAAGATAACCCTAACCCAAGGTCCAATCGTGACCCTAACCGGATCTCTAACCCTAGCCGTCAACATAACCCTAACCCTAGGTGCAATCGTAACCCTACCCGGATCTCTAACCCTAGCCCTCAACATAACCCTAACCCTAGGTGCAATCGTAACCCTAACCGGATCTCTAACCCTAGCCCTCAACATAACCCTAACCCTAGGTCCAATCGTAACCCTAACCGGATCTCTAACCCTAGCCCTCAACATAACCCTAACCCTAGGTCCAATCGTAACCCTAACCGGAACTCTAAACCTAGCCCTCAACATAACACTAACCCTAGGTCCAATCGAAACCGTAACCGGATCTCTAACCCTAGCCCTCAACATAACCCTAACCCTAGGTCCAATCGTAACCCTACCCGGATCTCTAACCCTAGCCCTCAACATAACCCTAACCCTAGGTCCAATCTTAACCCTAACCGGATCTCTAACCCTAGCCCTCAACATAAGCCTAACCCTAGGTCCAATCGTAACCGTAACCGGATCTATAACCCTAGCCCTCAACATAACCCTAACCCTAGGTCCAATCGTAACCCTAATGAGATCTCTAACCCTAGCCCTCAACATAACCCAAACCTAGGTCCAATCGTGACCCTAACTGTCTCTCTAACCCTAGCCCTCAACATAACCCTAACCCTAGGTCTAATCGGAACCCTAACCCTCTCTCTAACCCTAGCCCTCAACATAACCCTAACCTAGGTCCAATCGTAACTCTAACCGGATCTCTAACCCTAGCCCTCAACATAACCCTAACCCTAGGTCCAATGGTAACCCTAACCGGATCTCTAAACCTAGCCCTCAACATAACCCTAACCCTAGGTCCAATCGTGACCCTAACCTGATCTCTAACCCTGCCCTCAACATAACCCTAACCCTAGGTCCAATCGTGTCCCTAACCGGATCTCTAACCCTAGCCCTCAACATAACCCTAACCCTAGGTGCAATCGTGACACTACCCGGATCTCTAACCCTAGCCCTCAACATAACCATAACCCTAGGTGCAATCGTAACCCTACCCGGATCTCTAACCCTAGCCCTCAACATAACCCTAACCCTAGGTCCAATCTTAACCCTAACCGGATCTCTAACCCTAGCCTTCAACATAAGCCTAACCCTAGGTCCAATCGTAACCGTAACCGGATCTCTAACCCTAGCCCTCAACATAACCCTAACCCTAGGTGCAATCGTAACCGTAACCGGATCTCTAACCCTAGCCCTCAACATAACCCTAACCCTAGGTCCAATCGAAACCCTACCCGGATCTCTAACCCTAGCCCTCAACATAACCCTAACCCTAGGTCCAATCGTAACCCTAACCGGATCTCTAACCCTAGCCCTCAACATAACCCTAACCCTAGGTCCAATCGTGTCCCTAACCGGATCTCTAACCCTAGCACTCAACATAACCCTAACCCTAGGTGCAATCGTAACCCTACCCGGATCTCGAACCCTAGCCCTCAACATAACCATAACCCTAGGTGCAATCGTAACCCTAACCGGATCTCTAACCCTAGCCCTCAACATAACCTTAACCCAAGGTGCAATCGTGACCCTTACCGGATCTCTAACCCTAGCCCTCAACATAACCCTAACCCTAGGTCCAATCGTAACCCTAACCGGATCTCTAACCCTAGCCCTCAACATAACCCTAACCCTAGGTCCAATCGTAACCCTACACGGATCTCTAACCTTAGCCCTCAACATAACCCTAACCCTAGGTCCAATCTTAACCCTAACCGGATCTCTAACCCTAGCCCTCAACATAAGCCTAACCCTAGGTCCAATCGTAACCGTAACCGGATCTATAACCCTAGCCCTCAACATAACCCTAACCCTAGGTCCAATCGTAACCCTAACGAGATCTCTAACCCTAGCCCTCAACATAACCCAAACCTAGGTCCAATCGTGACCCTAACTGTCTCTCTAACCCTAGCCCTCAACATAACCCTAACCCTAGGTCTAATCGGAACCCTAACCCTCTCTCTAACCCTAGCCCTCAACATAACCCTAACCTAGGTCCAATCGTAACCCTAACCGGATCTCTAACCCTAGCCCTCAACATAACCCTAACCCTAGGTCCAATGGTAACCCTAACCGGATCTCTAAACCTAGCCCTCAACATAACCCTAACCCTAGGTCCAATCGTGACCCTAACCAGATCTCTAACCCTGCCCTCAACATAACCCTAACCCTAGGTCCAATCGTGTCCCTAACCGGATCTCTAACCCTAGCCCTCAACATAACCCTAACCCTAGGTGCAATCGTAACCCTACCCGGATCTCTAACCCTAGCCCTCAACATAACCATAACCCTAGGTGCAATCGTAACCCTACTCGGATCTCTAACCCTAGCCCTCAACATAACCCTAACCCTAGGTCCAATCTTAACCCTAACCGGATCTCTAACCCTAGCCTTCAACATAAGCCTAACCCTAGGTCCAATCGTAACCGTAACCGGATCTATAACCCTAGCCCTCAACATAACCCTAACCCTAGGTCCAATCGTAACCGTAACCGGATCTCTAACCCTAGCCCTCAACATAACCCTAACCCTAGGTGCAATCGTAACCGTAACCGGATCTCTAACCCTAGCCCTCAACATAACACTAACCCTAGGTCCAATTGTAACCGTAACCGGATCTCTAACCCTAGCCCTCAACATAACCCTAACCCTAGGTCCAATCGAAACCCTACCCGGATCTCTAACCCTAGCCCTCAACATAACCCTAACCCTAGGTCCAATCGTAACCCTAACCGGATCTCTAACCCTAGCCCTCAACATAACCCTAACCCTAGGTCCAATCGTGTCCCTAACCGGATCTCTAACCCTAGCACTCAACATAACCCTAACCCTAGGTGCAATCGTAACCCTACCCGGATCTCGAACCCTAGCCCTCAACATAACCATAACCCTAGGTGCAATCGTAACCCTAACCGGATCTCTAACCCTAGCCCTCAACATAACCCTAACCCAAGGTGCAATCGTGACCCTAACCGGATCTCTAACCCTAGCCCTCAACATAACCCTAACCCTAGGTCCAATCGTGACCCTAACCGGATCTCTAACCCTAGCCCTCAAGATAACCCTAACCGAAGGTCCAATCGTGACCCTAACCGGATCTCTAACCCTAGCCGTCAACATAACCCTAACCCTAGGTGCAATCGTAACCGTAACCGGATCTCTAACCCTAGCCCTCAACATAACCCTAACCGTAGGTCCAATCGTGACCCTAACCGTCTCTCTAACCCTAGCCCTCAACATAACCCTAACCCTAGGTCCAATCGTAACCCTACCCGGATCTCTAACCCTACCCTCAACATAACCCTAACCCTAGGTCCAATCGTAACCGTAACCGGATCTATAACCCTAGCCCTCAACATAACCCTAACCCTAGGTCCAATCGTAACCCTAACGAGATCTCTAACACTAGCCCTCAACATAACCCAAACCTAGGTCCAATCGTGACCCTAACTGTCTCTCTAACCCTAGCCCTCAACATAACCCTAACCCTAGGTCTAATCGGAACCCTAACCCTCACTCTAACCCTAGCCCTCAACATAACCCTAACCTAGGTCCAATCGTAACCCTAACCGGATCTCTAACCCTAGCCCTCAACATAACCCTAACCCTAGGTCCAATGGTAACCCTAACCGGATCTCTAAACCTAGCCCTCAACATAACCCTAACCCTAGGTCCAATCGTGACCCTAACCTGATCTCTAACCCTAGCCCTCAACATAACCCTAACCCTAGGTCCAATGGTAACCCTAACCGGATCTCTAAACCTAGCCCTCAACATAACCCTAACCCTAGGTCCAATCGTGACCCTAACCGGATCTCTAACCCTAGCCGTTAACATAACCCTAACCCTAGGTGCAATCGTAACCCTACCCGGATCTCTAACCCTAGCCCTCAACATAACCATAACCCTAGGTGCAATCGTAACCCTACCCGGATCTCTAAACCTAGCCCTCAACATAACCCTAACCCTAGGTCCAATCTTAACCCTAACCGGATCTCTAACCCTAGCCCTCAACATAAGCCTAACCCTAGGTCCAATCGTAACCGTAACCGGATCTATAACCCTAGCCCTCAACATAACCCTAACCCTAGGTCCAATTGTAACCGTAACCGGATCTCTAACCCTAGCCCTCAACATAACCCTAACCCTAGGTGCAATCGTAACCGTAACCGGATCTCTAACCCTAGCCCTCAACATAACACTAACCCTAGGTCCAATTGTAACCGCAACCGGATCTCTAACCCTAGCCCTCAACATAACCCTAACCCTAGGTCCAATCGAAACCCTACCCGGATCTCTAACCCTAGCCCTCAACATAACCCTAACCCTAGGTCCAATCGTAACCCTAACCGGATCTCTAACCCTAGCCCTCAACATAACCCTAACCCTAGGTCCAATCGGAACAATAACCGTCTCTCTAACCCTAGCCCTCAACATAACCCTAACCCTAGGTCCAATCGTAACCCTAACCAGATCTCTAATCCTAGCCCTCAACATAACACTAACCCTAGGTCCAATCGTAACCCTAACCGGATCTCTAACCCTAGCCCTCAACATAACCCTAACCCTAGGTCCAATCGTGTCCCTAACCGGATCTCTAACTCTAGCCCTCAACATAACCCTAACCCTAGGTGCAATCGTAACCCTACCCGGATCTCGAACCCTAGCCCTCAACATAACCATAACCCTAGGTGCAATCGTAACCCTAACCGGATCTCTAACCCTAGCCCTCAACATAACCCTAACCCAAGGTGCAATCGTGACCCTAACCGGATCTCTAACCTTAGCCCTCAATATAACCCTAACCCTAGGTCCAATCGTAACCCTAACCGGATCTCTAACCCTAGCCCTCAAGATAACCCTAACCCAAGGTCCAATCGTGACCCTAACCGGATCTCTAACCCTAGCCGTCAACATAACCCTAACCCTAGGTGCCATCGTAACCCTACCCGGATCTCTAACCCTAGCCCTCAACATAACCCTAACCCTAGGTGCAATCATAACCCTAACCGGATCTCTAACCCTAGCCCTCAACATAACCCTAACCCTAGGTACAATCGTAACCCTAACCGGATCTCTAACCCTAGCCCTCAACATAACCCTAACCCTAGGTCCAATCGTAACCCTAACCAGAACTCTAAACCTAGCCCTCAACATAACACTAACCCTAGGTCCAATCGTAATCGTAACCGGATCTCTAACCCTAGCCCTCAACATAACCCTAACCCTAGGTAAAATCGTAACCCTACCCGGATCTCTAACCCTAGCCCTCAACATAACCCTAACCCTAGGTCCAATCTTAACCCTAACCGGATCTCTAACCCTAGCCCTCAACATAAGCCTAACCCTAAGTCCAATCGTAACCGTAACCGGATCTCTAACCCTAGCCCTCAACATAACCCTAACCCTAGGTCCAATCGTAACCCTAACCGGATCTCTAAACCTAGCCCTCAACATAACCCTAACCCTAGGTCCAATCGTGTCCCTAACCGGATCTCTAACCCTTGCCCTCAACATAACCCTAACGCTAGGTGCAATCGTAACCCTACCCGGATCTCTAACCCTAGCCCTCAACATAACCATAACCCTAGGTGCAATCGTAACCCTAACCGGATCTCTAACCCTAGCCCTCAACATAACCCTAACCCAAGGTGCAATCGTGACCCTAACCGGATCTCTAACCCTAGCCCTCAACATAACCCTAACCCTAGGTCCAATCGTGACACTAACCGGATCTCTAACCCTAGCCCTCAAGATAACCCTAACCCAAGGTCCAATCGTGACCCTAACCGGATCTCTAACCCTAGCCGTCAACATAACCCTAACCCTAGGTGCAATCGTAACCCTACCCGGATCTCTAACCCTAGCCCTCAACATAACCCTAACCCTAGGTGCAATCGTAACCCTAACCGGATCTCTAACCCTAGCCCTCAACATAACCCTAACCCTAGGTCCAATCGTAACCCTAACCGGATCTCTAACCCTAGCCCTCAACATAACCCTAACCCTAGGTCCAATCGTAACCCTAACCGGAACTCTAAACCTAGCCCTCAACATAACACTAACCCTAGGTCCAATCGAAACCGTAACCGGATCTCTAACCCTAGCCCTCAACATAACCCTAACCCTAGGTCCAATCGTAACCCTACCCGGATCTCTAACCCTAGCCCTCAACATAACCCTAACCCTAGGTCCAATCTTAACCCTAACCGGATCTCTAACCCTAGCCCTCAACATAAGCCTAACCCTAGGTCCAATCGTAACCGTAACCGGATCTATAACCCTAGCCCTCAACATAACCCTAACCCTAGGTCCAATCGTAACCCTAATGAGATTTCTAACCCTAGCCCTCAACATAACCCAAACCTAGGTCCAATCGTGACCCTAACTGTCTCTCTAACCCTAGCCCTCAACATAACCCTAACCCTAGGTCTAATCGGAACCCTAACCCTCTCTCTAACCCTAGCCCTCAACATAACCCTAACCTAGGTCCAATCGTAACCCTAACCGGATCTCTAACCCTAGCCCTCAACATAACCCTAACCCTAGGTCCAATGGTAACCCTAACCGGATCTCTAAACCTAGCCCTCAACATAACCCTAACCCTAGGTCCAATCGTGACCCTAACCTGATCTCTAACCCTGCCCTCAACATAACCCTAACCCTAGGTCCAATCGTGTCCCTAACCGGATCTCTAACCCTAGCCCTCAACATAACCCTAACCCTAGGTGCAATCGTGACACTACCCGGATCTCTAACCCTAGCCCTCAACATAACCATAACCCTAGGTGCAATCGTAAACCTACCCGGATCTCTAACCCTAGCCCTCAACATAACCCTAACCCTAGGTCCAATCTTAACCCTAACCGGATCTCTAACCCTAGCCTTCAACATAAGCCTAACCCTAGGTCCAATCGTAACCGTAACCGGATCTATAACCCTAGCCCTCAACATAACCCTAACCCTAGGTCCAATCGTAACCCTAACGAGATCTCTAACCCTAGCCCTCAACATAACCCAAACCTAGGTCCAATCGTGACCCTAACTGTCTCTCTAACCCTAGCCCTCAACATAACCCTAACCCTAGGTCTAATCGGAACCCTAACCCTCTCTCTAACCCTAGCCCTCAACATAACCCTAACCCTAGGTCCAATCGTAACCGTAACCGGATCTCTAACCCTAGCCCTCAACATAACCCTAACCCTAGGTGCAATCGTAACCGTAACCGGATCTCTAACCCTAGCCCTCAACATAACACTAACCCTAGGTCCAATTGTAACCGTAACCGGATCTCTAACCCTAGCCCTCAACATAACCCTAACCCTAGGTCCAATCGAAACCCTACCCGGATCTCTAACCCTAGCCCTCAACATAACCCTAACCCTAGGTCCAATCGTAACCCTAACCGGATCTCTAACCCTAGCCCTCAACATAACCCTAACCCTAGGTCCAATCGTGTCCCTAACCGGATCTCTAACCCTAGCACTCAACATAACCCTAACCCTAGGTGCAATCGTAACCCTACCCGGATCTCGAACCCTAGCCCTCAACATAACCATAACCCTAGGTGCAATCGTAACCCTAACCGGATCTCTAACCCTAGCCCTCAACATAACCCTAACCCAAGGTGCAATCGTGACCCTAACCGGATCTCTAACCCTAGCCCTCAACATAACCCTAACCCTAGGTCCAATCGTGACCCTAACCGGATCTCTAACCCTAGCCCTCAAGATAACCCTAACCCAAGGTCCAATCGTGACCCTAACCGGATCTCTAACCCTAGCCGTCAACATAACCCTAACCCTAGGTGCAATCGTAACCGTAACCGGATCTCTAACCCTAGCCCTCAACATAACACTAAACCTAGGTCCAATTGTAACCGTAACCGGATCTCTAACCCTAGCCCTCAACATAACCCTAACCCTAGTTTCAATCGTAACCCTACCCGGATCTCTAACCCTAGCCCTCAACATAACCCTAACCCTAGGTCCCATCGTAACCCTAACCGGATCTCTAACCCTAGCCCTCAACATAACCCTAACCCTAGGTCCAATTGTAACCCTAACCGGATCTCTAACCCTAGCACTCAACATAACCCTAACCCTAGGTCCAATCGTGACCCTAACCGGATCTCTAACCCTGCCCTCACATAACCCTAACCCTAGGTCCAATCGTAACCCTAACCGTCTCTCTAACCCTAGCCCTCAACATAACCCTAACCCTAGGTCCAATCGTAACCCTAACCGTCTCTCTAACCCTAGCCCTCAACATAACCCTAACGCTAGGTCCAATCGTAAACCTTACCGGATCTCTAACCCTAGCCCTCAACATAACCCTCACCCTAGGTGCAATCGTAACCCTACCCGGATCTCTAACCCTAGCCCTCAACATAACCATAACCCTAGGTGCAATCGTAACCCTAACCGGATCTCTAACCCTAGCCCTCAACATAACCCTAACCCTAGGTCCAATCGTAACCCTAACCGGATCTCTAACCCTAGCCCTCAACATAACCCTAACCCTAGGTCCAATCGTAACCCTAACCGGAACTCTAAACCTAGCCCTCAACATAACACTAACCCTAGGTCCAATCGTAACCGTAACCGGATCTCTAACCCTAGCCCTCAACATAACCCTAACCCTAGGTCCAATCGTAACCCTACCCGGATCTCTAACCCTAGCCCTCAACATAACCCTAACCCTAGGTCCAATCTTAACCCTAACCGGATCTCTAACCCCAGCCCTCAACATAAGCCTAACCCTAGGTCCAATCGTAACCGTAACCGGATCTATAACCCTAGCCCTCAACATAACCCTAACCCTAGGTCCAATCGTAACCCTAACGAGATCTCTAACCCTAGCCCTCAACATAACCCAAACCTAGGTCCAATCGTGACCCTAACTGTCTCTCTAACCCTAGCCCTCAACATAACCCTAACCCTAGGTCTAATCGGAACCCTAACCCTCTCTCTAACCCTAGCCATCAACATAACCCTAACCTAGGTCCAATCGTAACCCTAACCGGATCTCTAACCCTAGCCCTCAACATAACCCTAACCCTAGGTGCAATCGTAACCCTACCCGGATCTCTAACCCTAGCCCTCAACATAACCCTAACCCTAGGTCCAATCGTGACCCTAACCTGATCTCTAACCCTGCCCTCAACATAACCCTAACCCTAGGTGCAATCGTAACCCTACCCGGATCTCTAACCCTAGCCCTCAACATAACCATAACCCTAGGTGCAATCGTAACCCTACCCGGATCTCTAACCCTAGCCCTCAACATAACCCTAACCCTAGGTCCAATCTTAACCCTAACCGGATCTCTAACCCTAGCCTTCAACATAAGCCTAACCCTAGGTCCAATCGTAACCGTAACCGGATCTATAACCCTAGCGCTCAACATAACCCTAACCCTAGGTCCAATCGTAACCGTAACCGGATCTCTAACCCTAGCCCTCAACATAACCCTAACCCTAGGTGCAATTGTAACCGTAACCGGATCTCTAACCCTAGCCCTCAACATAACACTAACCCTAGGTCCAATTGTAACCGTAACCGGATCTCTAATCCTAGCCCTCAACATAACCCTAACCCTAGGTCCAATCGAAACCCTACCCGGATCTCTAACCCTAGCCCTCAACATAACCCTAACCCTAGGTCCAATCGTAACCCTAACCGGATCTCTAACCCTAGCCCTCAACATAACCCTAACCCTAGGTCCAATCGTGTCCCTAACCGGATGTCTAACCCTAGCACTCAACATAACCCTAACCCTAGGTGCAATCGTAACCCTACCCGGATCTCGAACCCTAGCCCTCAACATAACCATAACCCTAGGTGCAATCGTAACCCTAACCGGATCTCTAACCCTAGCCCTCAACATAACCCTAACCCAAGGTGCAATAGTGACCTTAACCGGATCTCTAACCCTAGCCCTCAACATAACCCTAACCCTAGGTCCAATCGTGACCCTAACCGGATCTCTAACCCTAGCCCCCAAGATAACCCTAACCCAAGGTCCAATCGTGACCCTAACCGGATCTCTAACCCTAGCCGTCAACATAACCCTAACCCTAGGTGCCATCGTAACCCTACCCGGATCTCTAACCCTAGCCCTCAACATAACCCTAACCCTAGGTGCAATCATAACCCTAACCGGATCTCTAACCCTAGCCCTCAACATAACCCTAACCCTAGGTCCAATCGTGACCCTAACCGGATCTCTAACCCTGCCCTCAACATAACCCTAACCCTAGGTCCAATCGTAAACCTAACCGTCTCTCGAACCCTAGCCCTCAACATAACCCTAACCCTAGGTCCCATCGTAACCCTAACCGGATCTCTAACCCTAGCCCTCAACATAACCCTAACCCTAGTTCCAATCGTAACCCTAACCGGATCTCTAACCCTAGCACTCAACATAACCCTAACCCTAGGTCCAATCGTAACCCTAACCGGATCTCTAACCCTAGCCCTCAACATAACCCTAACCCTAGGTCCAATCGTAACCCTAACCGGATCTCTAACCCTAGCCATCAACATCACCATAACCCTATGTCCAATCGTAACCCTAACCGGATCTCTAACCCTAGCCGTCAATATAACCCTAACCCTAGCTCCAATCGTGACCCTAACCGGATCTCTAACCCTGCCCTCAACATAACCCTAACCCTAGGTCAAATCGTAACCCTATCCGGATCTCTAACCCTAGCCCTCAACATAACCATAACCCTACGTGCAATCGTAACCCTAACCGGATCTCTAACCCTAGCCCTCAACATAACCCTAACCCAAGGTGCAATCGTGACCCTAACCGGATCTCTAACCCTAGCCCTCAACATAACCCTAACCCTAGGTCCAATCGTGACCCTAACCGGATCTCTAACCCTAGCCCTCAACATAACCCTAACCCAAGGTGCAATCGTGACCGTAACCGGATCTAACCCTAGCCCTCAACATAACCCTAACCCTAGGTGCAATCGTAACCCTACCCGGATCTCTAACCCTAGCCCTCAACATAACCCTAACCCTAGGTGCAATCGGAACCCTAACCGTCTCTCTAACCCTAGCCCTCAACATAACCCTAACCCTAGGTCCAATCGTAACCCTAACCGGATCTCTAACCCTAGCCCTCAACATAATCCTAACCCTAGGTCCAATCGGAACCCTAACCGGATCTCTAACCCTATCCCTCAACATAACCCTAACCCTAGGTCCAATCGTAACCCTAACCGGATCTCTAAACCTAGCCCTCAACATAACCCTAACCCTAGGTCCAATCATAACCGTAACCGGATCACTAACCCTAGCCCTCAACATAACCCTAACCCTAGGTCCAATCGTAACCCTACCCGGATCTCGAACCCTTACCCTCAACATAACCCTAACACTAGGTCCAATCTTAACCCTAACCGGATCTCTAACCCTAGCCCTCAACATAACCCTAACCCTAGGTGCAATCGTAACCGTAACCGGATCTCTAACCCTAGCCCTCAACATAACCCTAACCCTAGGTCCAATGTTAACCCTAACGGGATCTCTAACCCTAGCCCTCAACATAACCCTAACCTAGGTCCAATCGTGACCCTAACCGGATCTCTAACCCTAGCCCTCAACATAACCCTAACCCTAGGTCCAATCGTGACCCTAACCGTCTCTCTAACCCTAGCCCTCAACATAACCCTAACCCTAGGTCCAATCGGAACCCTAACCGTCTCTCTAACCCTAGCCCTCAACATAACCCTAACCCTAGGTCCAATCGTAACCCTAACCGGATCTCTAACCCTAGCCCTCAACATAACCCTAACCCTAGGTCCAATCGTAACCCTAACCGGATCTCTAACCCTAGCCCTCAACATAACCCTAACCCTAGGTCCAATGGTAACCCTAACCGGATCTCTAACCCTAGCCCTCAACATAACCCTAACCCAAGGTACAATCGTGACCCTAACCGGATCTCTATCCCTAGCGCTCAACATAACGCTAACCCTAGGTCCAATCGTAACCCTAACCGAATCTCTAAACCTAGTCCTCAACATAACGCTAACCCTAGGTGCAATCGTAACCCTAACCGGATCTCTAACCCTAGCCCTCAACATAACCCTAACCCTAGGTCCAATCGTGACCCTAACCGTCTCTCTAACCCTAGCCCTCAACATAACCCTAACCCTAGGTCCAATCGTGACCCTAACCGGATCTCTATCCCTAGCGCTCAACATAACGCTAACCCTAGGTCCAATCGTAACCCTAACCGAATCTCTAAACCTAGTCCTCAACATAACGCTAACCCTAGGTGCAATCGTGACCCTAACCGGATCTCTAACCCTAGCCCTCCACATCACCCTAACCCTAGGTCCAATCGTAACCCTAACCGGATCTCTAACCCTAGCCGTCAACATAACCCTAACCCTAGGTCCAAACGTGACCTTAACCGGATCTCTAACACTAGCCCTCAACATAACCCTAACCCTAGGTCCAATCGTGACCCTAACCGGATCTCTAACCCTAGCCCTCAACATAACCTTAACCCAAGGTACAATCGTGACCCTAACCGGATCTCTAACCCTAGCCCTCAACATAACCCTAACCCTAGGTCCAATCGTAACCCTACCCGGATCTCTAACCCTAGCCCTCAACATAACCCTAACCCTAGGTCCAATCGTAACCCTAACCGGATCTCTAACCCTAGACCTCAACATAACCCTAACCCTAGGTCCAATCGTGACCCTAACCATATCTCTAACCCTAGCCCTCAACATAACCCTAACCCTAGGTCCAATCGTGACCCTAACTGGATCTCTAACCCTAGCCCTCAACATAACCCTAACCCTAGTTCTAATCGTAACTGTAACCGGATCTCTAACCCTAGCCCTCAACATAACCCTAACCCTAGGTCCAATCGTAACTGTAACCGGATCTCTAACCCTAGCCCTCAACATAACCCTAACCCTGGATCCAATCGTAACCCTACCGAGATCTCTAACCCTAGCCCTCAACATAACCCTAACCCTAGGTCCAATCGTAACCCTAACCGGATCTCTAACCCTAGCCCTCAACATAACCCTAACCCTAGGTCCAATCGTAACCCTAACTGGATCTCTAACGCTAGACCTCAACATGACCCTAACCCTAGGTCCAATCGTAACCCTAACGGTATCTCTAACCCTAGCCCTCAACATAACCCTAACCCTAGGTCCAATCGTATCCCTAACCGGATCTCTAAACCTAGCCCTCAACATAACCCTAATCCTAGGTCCAATCGTAACCGTAACCGGATCTCTAACCCTAGCCCTCAACATAACCCTAACCCTAGGTCCAATCGTAACCCTACCCGGATCTCGAACCCTAGCCCTCAACATAACCCTAACCCTAGGTCCAATCTTAACCCTAACCGGATGTCTAACCCTAGCCCTCAACATAACGCTAACCCTAGGTGCAATCGTAACCGTAAACGGATCTCTAACCCTAGACCTCAACATAACCCTACCCCTAGGTGCAATGGTAACCCTAACGGGATCTCTAACCCTAGCCCTCAACATAACCCTAACCTAGGTCCAATCGTGATCCTAACAGGATCTCTAACCCTAGCCCTCAACATAACCCTAACCCTAGGTCCAATCGTGACCCTAACTGTCTCTCTAACCCTAGCCCTCAACATAACCCTAACCCTAGGTCCAATCGGAACCCTAACCGTCTCTCTAACCCTAGCCCTCAACATAACCCTAACCCTAGGTCCAATCGTAACCCTAACCGGATCTCTAACCCTAGCCCTCAACATAACCCTAACCCTAGGTCCAATGGTAACCCTAACCGGATCTCTAACCCTAGCCCTCAACATAACCCTAACCCTAGGTCCAATCGTGACCCTAACCGGATCTCTAACCCTGCCCTCAACATAACCCTAACCCTAGTTCCAATCGTAACCCTAACCGTCTCTCTAACCCTGGCCCTCAACATAACCCTAACCCTAGGTCCAATCGTAACCCTAACCGGATCTCTAACCCTAGCCATCAACATCACCATAACCCTATGTCCAATCGTAACCCTAACCGGATCTCTAACCCTAGCCGTCAATATAACCCTAACCCTAGCTCCAATCGTGACCCTAACCGGATCTCTAACCCTGCCCTCAACATAACCCTAACCCTAGGTCAAATCGTAACCCTATCCGAATCTCTAACCCTAGCCCTCAACATAACCATAACCCTACGTGCAATCGTAACCCTAACCGGATCTCTAACCCTAGCCCTCAACATAACCCTAACCCAAGGTGCAATCGTGACCCTAACCGGATCTCTAACCCTAGCCCTCAACATAACCCTAACCCTAGGTCCAATCGTGACCCTAACCGGATCTCTAACCCTAGCCCTCAACATAACCCTAACCCAAGGTGCAATCGTGACCGTAACCGGATCTAACCCTAGCCCTCAACATAACCCTAACCCTAGGTGCAATCGTAACCCTACCCGGATCTCTAACCCTAGCCCTCAACATAACCCTAACCCTAGGTGCAATCGGAACCCTAACCGTCTCTCTAACCCTAGCCCTCAACATAACCCTAACCCTAGGTCCAATCGTAACCCTAACCGGATCTCTAACCCTAGCCCTCAACATAATCCTAACCCTAGGTCCAATCGGAACCCTAACCGGATCTCTAACCCTATCCCTCAACATAACCCTAACCCTAGGTCCAATCGTAACCCTAACCGGATCTCTAAACCTAGCCCTCAACATAACCCTAACCCTAGGTCCAATCATAACCGTAACCGGATCACTAAACCTAGCCCTCAACATAACCCTAACCCTAGGTCCAATCGTAACCCTACCCGGATCTCGAACCCTTACCCTCAACATAACCCTAACACTAGGTCCAATCTTAACCCTAACCGGATCTCTAACCCTAGCCCTCAACATAACCCTAACCCTAGGTGCAATCGTAACCGTAACCGGATCTCTAACCCTAGCCCTCAACATAACCCTAACCCTAGGTCCAATGTTAACCCTAACGGGATCTCTAACCCTAGCCCTCAACATAACCCTAACCTAGGTCCAATCGTGACCCTAACCGAATCTCTAACCCTAGCCCTCAACATAACCCTAACCCTAGGTCCAATCGTGACCCTAACCGTCTCTCTAACCCTAGCCCTCAACATAACCCTAACCCTAGGTCCAATCGGAACCCTAACCGTCTCTCTAACCCTAGCCCTCAACATAACCCTAACCCTAGGTCCAATCGTAACCCTAACCGGATCTCTAACCCTAGCCCTCAACATAACCCTAACCCTAGGTCCAATCGTAACCCTAACCGGATCTCTAACCCTAGCCCTCAACATAACCCTAACCCTAGGTCCAATGGTAACCCTAACCGGATCTCTAACCCTAGCCCTCAACATAACCCTAACCCAAGGTACAATCGTGACCCTAACCGGATCTCTATCCCTAGCGCTCAACATAACGCTAACCCTAGGTCCAATCGTAACCCTAACCGAATCTCTAAACCTAGTCCTCAACATAACGCTAACCCTAGGTGCAATCGTAACCCTAACCGGATCTCTAACCCTAGCCCTCAACATAACCCTAACCCTAGGTCCAATCGTGACCCTAACCGTCTCTCTAACCCTAGCCCTCAACATAACCCTAACCCTAGGTCCAATCGTGACCCTAACCGGATCTCTATCCCTAGCGCTCAACATAACGCTAACCCTAGGTCCAATCGTAACCCTAACCGAATCTCTAAACCTAGTCCTCAACATAACGCTAACCCTAGGTGCAATCGTGACCCTAACCGGATCTCTAACCCTAGCCCTCCACATCACCCTAACCCTAGGTCCAATCGTAACCCTAACCGGATCTCTAACCCTAGCCGTCAACATAACCCTAACCCTAGGTCCAAACGTGACCTTAACCGGATCTCTAACACTAGCCCTCAACATAACCCTAACCCTAGGTCCAATCGTGACCCTAACCGGATCTCTAACCCTAGCCCTCAACATAACCTTAACCCAAGGTACAATCGTGACCCTAACCGGATCTCTAACCCTAGCCCTCAACATAACCCTAACCCTAGGTCCAATCGTAACCCTACCCGGATCTCTAACCCTAGCCCTCAACATAACCCTAACCCTAGGTCCAATCGTAACCCTAACCGGATCTCTAACCCTAGCCCTCAACATAACCCTAACCCTAGGTCCAATCGTGACCCTAACCATATCTCTAACCCTAGCCCTCAACATAACCCTAACCCTAGGTCCAATCGTGACCCTAACTGGATCTCTAACCCTAGCCCTCAACATAACCCTAACCCTAGTTCCAATCGTAACTGTAACCGGATCTCTAACCCTAGCCCTCAACATAACCCTAACCCTAGGTCCAATCGTAACTGTAACCGGATCTCTAACCCTAGCCCTCAACATAACCCTAACCCTGGATCCAATCGTAACCCTACCGAGATCTCTAACCCTAGCCCTCAACATAACCCTAACCCTAGGTCCAATCGTAACCCTAACCGGATCTCTAACCCTAGCCCTCAACATAACCCTAACCCTAGGTCCAATCGTAACCCTAACTGGATCTCTAACGCTAGACCTCAACATGACCCTAACCCTAGGTCCAATCGTAACCCTAACGGTATCTCTAACCCTAGCCCTCAACATAACCCTAACCCTAGGTCCAATCGTATCCCTAACCGGATCTCTAAACCTAGCCCTCAACATAACCCTAATCCTAGGTCCAATCGTAACCGTAACCGGATCTCTAACCCTAGCCCTCAACATAACCCTAACCCTAGGTCCAATCGTAACCCTACCCGGATCTCGAACCCTAGCCCTCAACATAACCCTAACCCTAGGTCCAATCTTAACCCTAACCGGATGTCTAACCCTAGCCCTCAACATAACGCTAACCCTAGGTGCAATCGTAACCGTAAACGGATCTCTAACCCTAGACCTCAACATAACCCTAACCCTAGGTGCAATGGTAACCCTAACGGGATCTCTAACCCTAGCCCTCAACATAACCCTAACCTAGGTCCAATCGTGACCCTAACAGGATCTCTAACCCTAGCCCTCAACATAACCCTAACCCTAGGTCCAATCGTGACCCTAACTGTCTCTCTAACCCTAGCCCTCAACATAACCCTAACCCTAGGTCCAATCGGAACCCTAACCGTCTCTCTAACCCTAGCCCTCAACATAACCCTAACCCTAGGTCCAATCGTAACCCTAACCGGATCTCTAACCCTAGCCCTCAACATAACCCTAACCCTAGGTCCAATGGTAACCCTAACCGGATCTCTAACCCTAGCCCTCAACATAACCCTAACCCTAGGTCCAATCGTGACCCTAACCGGATCTCTAACCCTGCCCTCAACATAACCCTAACCCTAGTTCCAATCGTAACCCTAACCGTCTCTCTAACCCTGGCCCTCAACCTAACCCTAACCCTAGGTCCAATCGTGACCCTAACCGGATCTCTAACCCTAGCCCTCAACATAACCCTAACCCTAGTTCCAATCGTAACCCTAACCGGATCTCTAACCCTAGCCCTCAACATAACCCTAACCCTAGGTCCAATCGTAACCCTAACCGGATCTCTAACCCTAGACCTCAACATAACCCTAACCCTAGGTCCAATCGTAACCGTAACCGGATCTCTAACCCTAGCCCTCAACATAACCATAACCCTAGGTCCAAACGTAACCCTAACGGGATCTCTAACCCTGGCCCTCAACATAACCCTAACCTAGGTCCAATCGTGACGCTAACCGGATCTCTAACCCTAGCCCTCAACATAACCCTAACCCTAGGTCCAATCGTGACCCTAACCGTCTCTCTAACCCTAGCCCTCAACATAACCCTAACCCTAGGTCCAATCGGAACCCTAACCGTCTCTCTAACCCTAGCCCTCAACATAACCCTAACCCTAGGTCCAATCGGAACCCTAACCGTCTCTCTAACCCTAGCCCTCAACATAACCCTAACCCTAGGTCCAATCGGAACCCTAACCGTCTCTCTAACCCTAGCCCTCAACATAACCCTAACCCTAGGTCCAATCGTAACCCTAACTGGATCTCTAACCCTAGCCCTCAACATTACCCTAACCCTAGGTCCAATCGTAACCCTAACCGGTTCTCTAACCCTAGCCCTCAACATAACCCTAACCCTAGGTCCAATCGTGACCCTAACCGGATCTCTAACCCTGCCCTCAACATAACCCTAACCCTAGGTCCAATCGTGACCCTAACCGTCTCTCTAACCCTAGCCCTCAACATAACCCTAACCCTAAGTCCAATCGTAACCCTAACTGGATCTCTAACCCTAGCCCTCAACATAACCCTAACCCTAGGTCCAATCGTAACCCTAACCGGATCTCTTACCCTAGCCCTCAACATAACCTTAACCCTAGGTCCAATCGTAACCCTAACCGGATCTCTAACCCTAGCCCTCAACATAACCCTAACCCTAGTTCCAATCGTAACCCTAACCGGATCTCTAACCCTAGCCCTCAACATAACCGTAACCCTAGGTCCAATCGTGACCCTAACCGGATCTCTAACCCTAGCCCTCAACATAACCCTAACCCTAGGTGCAATCGTAACCCTACCCAGATCTCTAACCCTAGCCCTCAACATAACCATAACCCTAGGTGCAATCGTAACCCTACCCGGATCTCTAACCCTAGCCCTCAACATAACCCTAACCCAAGGTGCAATCGTAACCCTAACCGTCTCTCTAACCCTAGCCCTCAACAGAACCCTAACCCTAGGTCCAATCGTAACCCTACCCGGATCTCTAATCCTAGCCCTCAACATAACCCTAACCCTAGGTCCAATCGTAACCCTAACCGTCTCTCTAACCCTAGCCCTCAACAGAACCCTAACCCTAGGTCCAATCGTAACCCTAACCGGATCTCTAACCCTAGCCCTCAACATAACCCTAACCCTAGGTGCAATCGTAACCCTACCCGGATCTCTAACCCTAGCCCTCAACATAACCATAACCCTAGGTGCAATCGTAACCCTACCCGGATCTCTAACCCTAGCCCTCAACATAACCCTAACCCTAGGTCCAATCTTAACCCTAACCGGATCTCTAACCCTAGCCCTCAACATAAGCCTAACCCTAGGTCCAATCGTAACCGTAACCGGATCTATAACCCTAGCCCTCAACATAACCCTAACCCTAGGTCCAATTGTAACCGTAACCGGATCTCTAACCCTAGCCCTCAACATAACCCTAACCCTAGGTGCAATCGTAACCGTAACCGGATCTCTAACCCTAGCCCTCAACATAACACTAACCCTAGGTCCAATTGTAACCGCAACCGGATCTCTAACCCTAGCCCTCAACATAACCCTAACCCTAGGTCCAATCGAAACCCTACCCGGATCTCTAACCCTAGCCCTCAACATAACCCTAACCCTAGGTCCAATCGTAACCCTAACCGGATCTCTAACCCTAGCCCTCAACATAACCCTAACCCTAGGTCCAATCGGAACAATAACCGTCTCTCTAACCCTAGCCCTCAACATAACCCTAACCCTAGGTCCAATCGTAACCCTAACCGGATCTCTAACCCTAGCCCTCAACATAACCCTAACCCTAGGTCCAATCGTGTCCCTAACCGGATCTCTAACTCTAGCCCTCAACATAACCCTAACCCTAGGTGCAATCGTAACCCTACCCGGATCTCGAACCCTAGCCCTCAACATAACCATAACCCTAGGTGCAATCGTAACCCTAACCGGATCTCTAACCCTAGCCCTCAACATAACCCTAACCCAAGGTGCAATCGTGACCCTACCCGGATCTCGAACCCTAGCCCTCAACATAACCCTAACCCTAGGTCCAATCGTAACCCTAATGAGATCTCTAACCCTAGCCCTCAACATAACCCAAACCTAGGTCCAATCGTGACCCTAACTGTCTCTCTAACCCTAGCCCTCAACATAACCCTAACCCTAGGTCTAATCGGAACCCTAACCCTCTCTCTAACCCTAGCCCTCAACATAACCCTAACCTAGGTCCAATCGTAACCCTAACCGGATCTCTAACCCTAGCCCTCAACATAACCTTAACCCTAGGTCCAATGGTAACCCTAACCGGATCTCTAAACCTAGCCCTCAACATAACCCTAACCCTAGGTCCAATCGTGACCCTAACCTGATCTCTAACCCTGCCCTCAACATAACCCTAACCCTAGGTCCAATCGTGTCCCTAACCGGATCTCTAACCCTAGCCCTCAACATAACCCTAACCCTAGGTGCAATCGTGACACTACCCGGATCTCTAACCCTAGCCCTCAACATAACCATAACCCTAGGTGCAATCGTAACCCTACCCGGATCTCTAACCCTAGCCCTCAACATAACCCTAACCCTAGGTCCAATCTTAACCCTAACCGGATCTCTAACCCTAGCCTTCAACATAAGCCTAACCCTACGTCCAATCGTAACCGTAACCGGATCTATAACCCTAGCCCTCAACATAACCCTAACCCTAGGTCCAATCGTAACCGTAACCGGATCTCTAACCCTAGCCCTCAACATAACCCTAACCCTAGGTGCAATCGTAACCGTAACCGGATCTCTAACCCTAGCCCTCAACATAACACTAACCCTAGGTCCAATTGTAACCATAACCGGATCTCTAACCCTAGCCCTCAACATAACCCTAACCCTAGGTCCAATCGAAACCCTACCCGGATCTCTAACCCTAGCCCTCAACATAACCCTAACCCTAGGTCCAATCGTAACCCTAACCGGATCTCTAACCCTAGCCCTCAACATAACCCTAACCCTAGGTCCAATCGTGTCCCTAACCGGATCTCTAACCCTAGCACTCAACATAACCCTAACCCTAGGTGCAATCGTAACCCTACCCGGATCTCGAACCCTAGCCCTCAACATAACCATAACCCTAGGTGCAATCGTAACCCTAACCGGATCTCTAACCCTAGCCCTCAACATAACCTTAACCCAAGGTGCAGTCGTGACCCTTACCGGATCTCTAACCCTAGCCCTCAACATAACCCTAACCCTAGGTCCAATCGTAACCCTAACCGGATCTCTAACCCTAGCCCTCAACATAACCCTAACCCTAGGTCCAATCGTAACCCTACACGGATCTCTAACCTTAGCCCTCAACATAACCCTAACCCTAGGTCCAATCTTAACCCTAACCGGATCTCTAACCCTAGCCCTCAACATAAGCCTAACCCTAGGTCCAATCGTAACCGTAACCGGATCTATAACCCTAGCCCTCAACATAACCCTAACCCTAGGTCCAATCGTAACCCTAACGAGATCTCTAACCCTAGCCCTCAACATAACCCAAACCTAGGTCCAATCGTGACCCTAACTGTCTCTCTAACCCTAGCCCTCAACATAACCCTAACCCTAGGTCTAATCGGAACCCTAACCCTCTCTCTAACCCTAGCCCTCAACATAACCCTAACCTAGGTCCAATCGTAACCCTAACCGGATCTCTAACCCTAGCCCTCAACATAACCCTAACCCTAGGTCCAATGGTAACCCTAACCGGATCTCTAAACCTAGCCCTCAACATAACCCTAACCCTAGGTCCAATCGTGACCCTAACCAGATCTCTAACCCTGCCCTCAACATAACCCTAACCCTAGGTCCAATCGTGTCCCTAACCGGATCTCTAACCCTAGCCCTCAACATAACCCTAACCCTAGGTGCAATCGTAACCCTACCCGGATCTCTAACCCTAGCCCTCAACATAACCATAACCCTAGGTGCAATCGTAACCCTACTCGGATCTCTAACCCTAGCCCTCAACATAACCCTAACCCTAGGTCCAATCTTAACCCTAACCGGATCTCTAACCCTAGCCTTCAACATAAGCCTAACCCTAGGTCCAATCGTAACCGTAACCGGATCTATAACCCTAGCCCTCAACATAACCCTAACCCTAGGTCCTATCGTAACCGTAACCGGATCTCTAACCCTAGCCCTCAACATAACCCTAACCCTAGGTGCAATCGTAACCGTAACCGGATCTCTAACCCTAGCCCTCAACATAACACTAACCCTAGGTCCAATTGTAACCGTAACCGGATCTCTAACCCTAGCCCTCAACATAACCCTAACCCTAGGTCCAATCGAAACCCTACCCGGATCTCTAACCCTAGCCCTCAACATAACCCTAACCCTAGGTCCAATCGTAACCCTAACCGGATCTCTAACCCTAGCCCTCAACATAACCCTAACCCTAGGTCCAATCGTGTCCCTAACCGGATCTCTAACCCTAGCACTCAACATAACCCTAACCCTAGGTGCAATCGTAACCCTACCCGGATCTCGAACCCTAGCCCTCAACATAACCATAACCCTAGGTGCAATCGTAACCCTAACCGGATCTCTAACCCTAGCCCTCAATATAACCCTAACCCAAGGTGCAATCGTGACCCTAACCGGATCTCTAACCCTAGCCCTCAACATAACCCTAACCCTAGGTCCAATCGTGACCCTAATCGGATCTCTAACCCTAGCCCTCAAGATAACCCTAACCCAAGGTCCAATCGTGACCCTAACCGGATCTCTAACCCTAGCCGTCAACATAACCCTAACCCTAGGTGCAATCGTAACCGTAACCGGATCTCTAACCCTAGCCCTCAACATAACACTAAACCTAGGTCCAATTGTAACCGTAACCGGATCTCTAACCCTAGCCCTCAACATAACCCTAACCCTAGTTTCAATCGTAACCCTACCCGGATCTCTAACCCTAGCCCTCAACATAACCCTAACCCTAGGTCCCATCGTAACCCTAACCGGATCTCTAACCCTAGCCCTCAACATAACCCTAACCCTAGGTCCAATTGTAACCCTAACCGGATCTCTAACCCTAGCACTCAACATAACCCTAACCCTAGGTCCAACATGACCCTAACCGGATCTCTAACCCTGCCCTCACATAACCCTAACCCTAGGTCCAATCGTAACCCTAACCGTCTCTCTAACCCTAGCCCTCAACATAACCCTAACGCTAGGTCCAATCGTAACCCTTACCGGATCTCTAACCCTAGCCCTCAACATAACCCTAACCCTAGGTGCAATCGTAACCCTACCCGGATCTCTAACCCTAGCCCTCAACATAACCATAACCCTAGGTGCAATCGTAACCCTAACCGGATCTCTAACCCTAGCCCTCAACATAACCCTAACCCTAGGTCCAATCGTAACCCTAACCGGATCTCTAACCCTAGCCCTCAACATAACCCTAACCCTAGGTCCAATCGTAACCCTAACCGGAACTCTAAACCTAGCCCTCAACATAACACTAACCCTAGGTCCAATCGTAACCGTAACCGGATCTCTAACCCTAGCCCTCAACATAACCCTAACCCTAGGTCCAATCGTAACCCTACCCGGATCTCTAACCCTAGCCCTCAACATAACCCTAACCCTAGGTCCAATCTTAACCCTAACCGGATCTCTAACCCCAGCCCTCAACATAAGCCTAACCCTAGGTCCAATCGTAACCGTAACCGGATCTATAACCCTAGCCCTCAACATAACCCTAACCCTAGGTCCAATCGTAACCCTAACGAGATCTCTAACCCTAGCCCTCAACATAACCCAAACCTAGGTCCAATCGTGACCCTAACTGTCTCTCTAACCCTAGCCCTCAACATAACCCTAACCCTAGGTCTAATCGGAACCCTAACCCTCTCTCTAACCCTAGCCATCAACATAACCCTAACCTAGGTCCAATCGTAACCCTAACCGGATCTCTAACCCTAGCCCTCAACATAACCCTAACCCTAGGTGCAATCGTAACCCTACCCGGATCTCTAACCCTAGCCCTCAACATAACCCTAACCCTAGGTCCAATCGTGACCCTAACCTGATCTCTAACCCTGCCCTCAACATAACCCTAACCCTAGGTGCAATCGTAACCCTACCCGGATCTCTAACCCTAGCCCTCAACATAACCATAACCCTAGGTGCAATCGTAACCCTACCCGGATCTCTAACCCTAGCCCTCAACATAACCCTAACCCTAGGTCCAATCTTAACCCTAACCGGATCTCTAACCCTAGCCTTCAACATAAGCCTAACCCTAGGTCCAATCGTAACCGTAACCGGATCTATAACCCTAGCCCTCAACATAACCCTAACCCTAGGTCCAATCGTAACCGTAACCGGATCTCTAACCCTAGCCCTCAACATAACCCTAACCCTAGGTGCAATTGTAACCGTAACCGGATCTCTAACCCTAGCCCTCAACATAACACTAACCCTAGGTCCAATTGTAACCGTAACCGGATCTCTAATCCTAGCCCTCAACATAACCCTAACCCTAGGTCCAATCGAAACCCTACCCGGATCTCTAACCCTAGCCCTCAACATAACCCTAACCCTAGGTCCAATCGTAACCCTAACCGGATCTCTAACCCTAGCCCTCAACATAACCCTAACCCTAGGTCCAATCGTGTCCCTAACCGGATCTCTAACCCTAGCACTCAACATAACCCTAACCCTAGGTCCAATCGTGTCCCTAACCGGATCTCTAACCCTAGCACTCAACATAACCCTAACCCTAGGTGCAATCGTAACCCTACCCGGATCTCGAACCCTAGCCCTCAACATAACCATAACCCTAGGTGCAATCGTAACCCTAACCGGATCTCTAACCCTAGCCCTCAACATAACCCTAACCCAAGGTGCAATCGTGACCTTAACCGGATCTCTAACCCTAGCCCTCAACATAACCCTAACCCTAGGTCCAATCGTGACCCTAACCGGATCTCTAACCCTAGCCCCCAAGATAACCCTAACCCAAGGTCCAATCGTGACCCTAACCGGATCTCTAACCCTAGCCGTCAACATAACCCTAACCCTAGGTGCCATCGTAACCCTACCCGGATCTCTAACCCTAGCCCTCAACATAACCCTAACCCTAGGTGCAATCATAACCCTAACCGGATCTCTAACCCTAGCCCTCAACATAACCCTAACCCTAGGTCCAATCGTGACCCTAACCGGATCTCTAACCCTGCCCTCAACATAACCCTAACCCTAGGTCCTATCGTAACCCTAACCGTCTCTCGAACCCTAGCCCTCAACATAACCCTAACCCTAGGTCCCATCGTAACCCTAACCGGATCTCTAACCCTAGCCCTCAACATAACCCTAACCCTAGTTCCAATCGTAACCCTAACCGGATCTCTAACCCTAGCACTCAACATAACCCTAACCCTAGGTCCAATCGTAACCCTAACCGTCTCTCTAACCCTGCCCTCAACATAACCCTAACCCTAGGTCCAATCGTAACCGTAACCGGTTCTCTAACTCTAGCCCTCAACATAACCCTAACCCTAGGTCCAATCGTGACCCTAACGGTCTCTCTAACCCTAGCCCTCAACATAACATTAACCCTAGGTCCAATTGTAACCGTAACCGGATCTCTAACCCTAGCCCTCAACATAACCCTAACCCTAGGTCCAATCGAAACCCTACCCGGATCTCTAACCCTAGCCCTCAACATAACCCTAAACCTAGGTCCAATCGTAACCCTAACCGTCTCTCTAACCCTAGCCCTCAACAGAACCCTAACCCTAGGTCCAATCGTAACCCTAACCGGATCTCTAATCCTAGCCCTCAACATAACCCTAACCCTAGGTCCAATCGTAACCCTAACCGGATCTCTAACCCTAGCCCTCAACATAACCCTAACCCTAGGTCCAATCGTGTCCCTAACCGGATCTCTAACCCTAGCCCTCAACATAACCCTAACCCAAGGTGCAATCGTGACCCTAACCGGACCTCTAACCCTAGCCCTCAACATAACCCTAACCCTAGGTCCAATCGTGACACTAACCGGATCTCTAACCCTAGCCCTCAAGATAACCCTAACCCAAGGTCCAATCGTGACCCTAACCGGATCTCTAACCCTAGCCGTCAACATAACCCTAACCCTAGGTGCAATCGTAACCCTACCCGGATCTCTAACCCTAGCCCTCAACTTAACCCTAACCCTAGGTGCAATCGTAACCCTAACGGGATCTCTAACCCTAGCCCTCAACATAACCCTAACCTAGGTCCAATCATGACCCTAACAGGATCTCTAACCCTAGCCCTCAACATAACCCTAACCCTAGGTCCAATCGTGACCCTAACTGTCTCTCTAACCCTAGCCCTCAACATAACCCTAACCCTAGGTCCAATCGGAACCCTAACCGTCTCTCTAACCCTAGCCCTCAACATAACCCTAACCCTAGGTCCAATCGTAACCCTAACCGGATCTCTAACCCTAGCCCTCAACATAACCCTAACCCTAGGTCCAATGGTAACCCTAACCGGATCTCTAACCCTAGCCCTCAACAGAACCCTAACCCTAGGTCCAATCGTAACCCTAACCGGATCTCTAATCCTAGCCCTCAACATAACCCTAACCCTAGGTCCAATCGTAACCCTAACCGGATCTCTAACCCTAGCCCTCAACATAACCCTAACCCTAGGTCCAATCGTGTCCCTAACCGGATCTCTAACCCTAGCCCTCAACATAACCCTAACCCAAGGTGCAATCGTGACCCTAACCGGATCTCTAACCCTAGCCCTCAACATAACCCTAACCCTAGGTCCAATCGTGACACTAACCGGATCTCTAACCCTAGCCCTCAAGATAACCCTAACCCAAGGTCCAATCGTGACCCTAACCGGATCTCTAACCCTAGCCGTCAACATAACCCTAACCCTAGGTGCAATCGTAACCCTACCCGGATCTCTAACCCTAGCCCTCAACTTAACCCTAACCCTAGGTGCAATCGTAACCCTAACGGGATCTCTAACCCTAGCCCTCAACATAACCCTAACCTAGGTCCAATCATGACCCTAACAGGATCTCTAACCCTAGCCCTCAACATAACCCTAACCCTAGGTCCAATCGTGACCCTAACTGTCTCTCTAACCCTAGCCCTCAACATAACCCTAACCCTAGGTCCAATCGGAACCCTAACCGTCTCTCTAACCCTAGCCCTCAACATAACCCTAACCCTAGGTCCAATCGTAACCCTAACCGGATCTCTAACCCTAGCCCTCAACATAACCCTAACCCTAGGTCCAATGGTAACCCTAACCGGATCTCTAACCCTAGCCCTCAACATAACCCTAACCCTAGTTCTAATCGTAACCCTAACCGTCTCTCTAACCCTGGCCCTCAACCTAACCCTAACCCTAGGTCCAATCGTGACCCTAACCGGATCTCTAACCCTAGCCCTCAACATAACCCTAACCCTAGTTCCAATCGTAACCCTAACCGGATCTCTAACCCTAGCCCTCAACATAACCATAACCCTAGGTGCAATCGTAACCCTACCCGGATCTCTAACCCTAGCCCTCAACATAACCCTAACCCAAGGTGCAATCGTGACCCTAACCGGATCTCTAACCCTAGCCCTCAACATAACCCTAACCCTAGGTCCAATCGTGACCCTAACCTGATCTCTAACCCTAGCCGTCAACATAACCTTAACCCTAGGTGCAATCGTAACCCTACCCGGAACTCTAACCCTAGCCCTCAACATAACCCTAACCCTAGGTGCAATCGGAACCCTAACCGTCTCTCTAACCCTGCCCTCAACATAACCCTAACCCTAGGTCCAATCGTAACCGTAACCGGTTCTCTAACTCTAGCCCTCAACATAACCCTAACCCTAGGTCCAATCGTGACCCTAACGGTCTCTCTAACCCTAGCCCTCAACATAACATTAACCCTAGGTCCAATTGTAACCGTAACCGGATCTCTAACCCTAGCCCTCAACATAACCCTAACCCTAGGTCCAATCGAAACCCTACCCGGATCTCTAACCCTAGCCCTCAACATAACCCTAACCCTAGGTCCAATCGTAACCCTAACCGTCTCTCTAACCCTAGCCCTCAACAGAACCCTAACCCTAGGTCCAATCGTAACCCTAACCGGATCTCTAATCCTAGCCCTCAACATAACCCTAACCCTAGGTCCAATCGTAACCCTAACCGGATCTCTAACCCTAGCCCTCAACATAACCCTAACCCTAGGTCCAATCGTGTCCCTAACCGGATCTCTAACCCTAGCCCTCAACATAACCCTAACCCAAGGTGCAATCGTGACCCTAACCGGATCTCTAACCCTAGCCCTCAACATAACCCTAACCCTAGGTCCAATCGTGACACTAACCGGATCTCTAACCCTAGCCCTCAAGATAACCCTAACCCAAGGTCCAATCGTGACCCTAACCGGATCTCTAACCCTAGCCGTCAACATAACCCTAACCCTAGGTGCAATCGTAACCCTACCCGGATCTCTAACCCTAGCCCTCAACTTAACCCTAACCCTAGGTGCAATCGTAACCCTAACGGGATCTCTAACCCTAGCCCTCAACATAACCCTAACCTAGGTCCAATCATGACCCTAACAGGATCTCTAACCCTAGCCCTCAACATAACCCTAACCCTAGGTCCAATCGTGACCCTAACTGTCTCTCTAACCCTAGCCCTCAACATAACCCTAACCCTAGGTCCAATCGGAACCCTAACCGGATCTCTAACCCTAGCCCTCAACATAACCCTAACCCTAGGTCCAATCGTGACCCTAACCGGATCTCTAACCCTGCCCTCAAGATAACCCTAACCCTAGGTCCAATCGTAACCCTAACCGTCTCTCGAACCCTAGCCCTCAACATAACCCTAACCCTAGGTCCCATCGTAACCCTAACCGGATCTCTAACCCTACCCTCAACATAACCCTAACCCTAGTTCCAATCGTAACCCTAACCGGATCTCTAACCCTAGCACTCAACATAACCCTAACCCTAGGTCCAATCGTAACCCTAACCGGATCTCTAACCCTAGCCCTCAACATAACCCTAACCCTAGGTCCAATCGTAACCCTAACCGGATCTCTAACCCTAGCCATCAACATCACCATAACCCTATGTCCAATCGTAACCCTAACCGGATCTCTAACCCTAGCCGTCAATATAACCCTAACCCTAGCTCCAATCGTGACCCAAACCGGATCTCTAACCCTGCCCTCATCATAAGCCTAACCCTAGGTCAAATCGTAACCCTATCCGGATCTCTAACCCTAGCCCTCAACATAACCATAACCCTAGGTGCAATCGTAACCCTAACCGGATCTCTAACCCTAGCCCTCAACATAACCCTAACCCAAGGTGCAATCGTGACCCTAACCGGATCTCTAACCCTAGCCCTCAACATAACCCTAACCCTAGGTCCAATCGTGACCCTAACCGGATCTCTAACCCTAGCCCTCAACATAACCCTAACCTAGGTCCAATCGTGACCCTAACCGGATCTCTAACCCTAGCCCTCAACATAACCCTAACCCTAGGTCCAATCGTAACCGTAAACGGATCTCTAACCCTAGACCTCAACATAACCCTAACCCTAGGTGCAATGGTTACCCTAACGGGATCTCTAACCCTAGCCCTCAACATAACCCTAACCTAGGTCCAATCGTGACCCTAACAGGATCTCTAACCCTAGCCCTCAACATAACCCTAACCCTAGGTCCAATCGTGACCCTAACTGTCTCTCTAACCCTAGCCCTCAACATAACCCTAACCCTAGGTCCAATCGGAACCCTAACCGTCTCTCTAACCCTAGCCCTCAACATAACCCTAACCCTAGGTCCAATCGTAACCCTAACCGGATCTCTAACCCTAGCCCTCAACATAACCCTAACCCTAGGTCCAATCGTAACCCTAACCGGATCACTAACCCTAGCCCTCAACATAACCCTAACGCTAGGTCCAATGGTAACCCTAACCGGATCTCTAACCCTAGCCCTCAACATAACCCTAACCCTAGGTCCAATCGTGACCCTAACCGGATCTCTAACCCTGCTCTCAACATAACCCTAACCCTAGGTCCAATCGTAACCCTAACCGGATCTCTAACCCTAGACCTCAACATAACCCTAACCCTAGGTCCAATCGTAACCGTAACCGGATCTCTAACCCTAGCCCTCAACATAACCATAACCCTAGGTCCAAACGTAACACTAACGGGATCTCTAACCCTGGCCCTCAACATAACCCTAACCTAGGTCCAATCGTGACGCTAACCGGATCTCTAACCCTAGCCCTCAACATAACCCTAACCCTAGGTCCAATCGTGACCCTAACCGTCTCTCTAACCCTAGCCCTCAACATAACCCTAACCCTAGGTCCAATCGTAACCCTAACCGGATCTCTAACCCTGCCATCAACATAACCCTAACCCTAGGTCCAATCGTGACCCTAACCGTCTCTCTAACCCTAGCCCTCAACATAACCCTAACCCTAAGTCCAATCGAAACCCTAACTGGATCTCTAACCCTAGCCCTCAACATAACCGTAACCCTAGGTCCAATCGTAAACCTAACCGGATCTCTTACCCTAGCCCTCAACATAACCTTAACCCTAGGTCCAATCGTAACCCTAACCGGATCTCTAACCCTAGCCCTCAACATAACCCTAACCCTAGGTCCAATCGTAACCCTAACCGGATCTCTAACCCTAGCCCTCAACATAACCCTAACCCTAGGTCCAATCGTGACCCTAACCGCATCTCTAACCCTAGCCCTCAACATAACCCTAACCCTAGGTGCAATCGTAACCCTACCCAGATCTCTAACCCTAGCCCTCAACATAACCATAACCCTAGGTGCAATCGTAACCCTACCCGGATCTCTAACCCTAGCCCTCAACATAACCCTAACCCAAGGTGCAATCGTGACCCTAACCGGATCTCTAACCCTAGCCCTCAACATAACCCTAACCCTAGGTCCAATCGTGACCCTAACCGGATCTCTAACCCTAGCCGTCAACATAACCTTAACCCTAGGTGCAATCGTAACCCTACCCGGAACTCTAACCCTAGCCCTCAACATAACCCTAACCCTAGGTGCAATCGGAACCCTATGAGTCTCTCTAACCCTAGCCCTCAACATAACCCTAACCCTAGGTCCAATCGTAACCGTAACCGGTTCTCTAACCCTAGCCCTCAACATAACCCTGACCCTAGGTCCAATCGTGAACCTAACCGTCTCTCTAAACCTAGCCCTCAACATAACCCTAACCCTAGGTCCAACCGTGACCCTAACCGGATCTCTAACCCTGGCCCTCAACATAACCCTAACCCTAGGTGCAATCATAACCCTAACCTGATCTTTAACCCTAGACCTCAACATAACCCTAACCCTAGGTGCAATCGTAACCCTAACCGGATCTCTAACCCTAGCCCTCAACATAACACTAACCCTAGGTCCAATCGTACCCGTAACCAGATCTCTAACCCTAGCCCTCAACATAACCATAACCCTAGGTCCAATCGTAACCCTAACGGGATCTCTAACCCTGGCCCTCAACATAACCCTAACCTAGGTCCAATCGTAACCCTAACCGGACCTCTAACCCTAGCCCTCAACATCACCCTAACCCTAGGTCGAATCGTGACCCTAACCGTCTCTCTAACCCTATCCCTCAACATAACCCTAACCCTAGGTCCTATCGGAACCCTAACCGTCTCTCTAACCCTAGCCCTCAACATAACCCTAACCCTAGGTCCAATCGTAACCCTAACCGGATCTCTAACCCTAGCCCTCAACATAACCCTAACCCTAGGTCCAATCGTAACCCTAACCGGATCTCTAACCCTAGCCCTCAACATAACCCTAACCTAGGTCCAATCGTAACCCTAACCGGATCTCTAACCCTAGCCCTCAACATAACCCTAACCCTAGGTCCAATCGTGACCCTAACCGGATCTCTAACCCTGCCCTCAACATAACCCTAACCCTAGGTCCAATCGTAACCCTAACCGTCTCTGGAACCCTAGCCCTCAAAATAACCCTAACCCTAGGTCCAATCGTAACCCTAACCGGATCTCTAACCCTAGCCCTCAACATAACCCTAACCCTAGATCCAATCGTGACCCTAACCGGATCTCTAACCCTAGCCGTCAACATAACCTTAACCCTAGGTGCAATCGTAACCCTACCCGGAACTCTAACCCTAGCCCTCAACATAACCCTAACCCTAGGTGCAATCGGAACCCTAACAGTCTCTCTAACCCTAGCCCTCAACATAACCCTAACCCTAGGTCCAATCGTAACCGTAACCGGTTCTCTAACCCTAGCCCTCAACATAACCCTGACCCTAGGTCCAATCGTGACCCTAACCGTCTCTCTAACCCTAGCCCTCAACATAACCCTAACCCTAGGTCCAATCGTGACCCTAACCGGATCTCTAACCCTGGCCCTCAACATAACCCTAACCCTAGGTGCAATCGTAACCCTAACCTGATCTCTAACCCTAGACCTCAACATAACCCTAACCCTAGGTGCAATCGTAACCCTAACCGGATCTCTAACCCTAGCCCTCAACATAACCCTAACCCAAGGTGCAATCGTGACCCTAACCGGATCTCTAACCCTAGCCCTCAACATAACCCTAACCCTAGGTCCAATCGTGACCCTAACCTGATCTCTAACCCTAGCCGTCAACATAACCTTAACCCTAGGTGCAATCGTAACCCTACCCGGAACTCTAACCCTAGCCCTCAACATAACCCTAACCCTAGGTGCAATCGGAACCCTAACCGTCTCTCTAACCCTGCCCTCAACATAACCCTAACCCTAGGTCCAATCGTAACCGTAACCGGTTCTCTAACCCTAGCCCTCAACATAACCCTAACCCTAGGTCCAATCGTGACCCTAACCGTCTCTCTAACCCTAGCCCTCAACATAACATTAACCCTAGGTCCAATTGTAACCGTAACCGGATCTCTAACCCTAGCCCTCAACATAACCCTAACCCTAGGTCCAATCGAAACCCTACCCGGATCTCTAACCCTAGCCCTCAACATAACCCTAACCCTAGGTCCAATCGTAACCCTAACCGTCTCTCTAACCCTAGCCCTCAACAGAACCCTAACCCTAGGTCCAATCGTAACCCTAACCGGATCTCTAATCCTAGCCCTCAACATAACCCTAACCCTAGGTCCAATCGTAACCCTAACCGGATCTCTAACCCTAGCCCTCAACATAACCCTAACCCTAGGTCCAATCGTGTCCCTAACCGGATCTCTAACCCTAGCCCTCAACATAACCCTAACCCTAGGTGCAATCGTAACCCTACCCGGATCTCTAACCCTAGCCCTCAACATAACCATAACCCTAGGTGCAATCGTAACCCTAACCGGATCTCTAACCCTAGCCCTCAACATAACCCTAACCCAAGGTGCAATCGTGACCCTAACCGGATCTCTAACCCTAGCCCTCAACATAACCCTAACCCTAGGTCCAATCGTGACACTAACCGGATCTCTAACCCTAGCCCTCAAGATAACCCTAACCCAAGGTCCAATCGTGACCCTAACCGGATCTCTAACCCTAGCCGTCAACATAACCCTAACCCTAGGTGCAATCGTAACCCTACCCGGATCTCTAACCCTAGCCCTCAACTTAACCCTAACCCTAGGTGCAATCGTAACCCTAACGGGATCTCTAACCCTAGCCCTCAACATAACCCTAACCTAGGTCCAATCATGACCCTAACAGGATCTCTAACCCTAGCCCTCAACATAACCCTAACCCTAGGTCCAATCGTGACCCTAACTGTCTCTCTAACCCTAGCCCTCAACATAACCCTAACCCTAGGTCCAATCGGAACCCTAACCGTCTCTCTAACCCTAGCCCTCAACATAACCCTAACCCTAGGTCCCATCGTAACCCTAACCGGATCTCTAACCCTAGCCCTCAACATAACCCTAACCCTAGGTCCAATGGTAACCCTAACCGGATCTCTAACCCTGCCCTCAAGATAACCCTAACCCTAGGTCCAATCGTGACCCTAACCGGATCTCTAACCCTAGCCCTCAACATAACCATAACCCTAGGTCCAAACGTATCCCTAACGGGATCTCTAACCCTGGCCCTCAACATAACCCTAACCTAGGTCCAATCGTGACGCTAACCGTCTCTCTAACCCTAGCCCTCAACATAACCCTAACCCTAAGTCCAATCGTAACCCTAACTGGATCTCTAACCCTAGCCCTCAACATAACCCTAACCCTAGGTCCAATCGTAACCCTAACCGGATCTCTTACCCTAGCCCTCAACATAACCTTAACCCTAGGTCCAATCGTAACCCTAACCGGATCTCTAACCCTAGCCCTCAACATAACCCTAACCCTAGGTCCAATCGTAACCCTAACCGGATCTCTAACCCTAGCCCTCAACATAACCGTAACCCTAGGTCCAATCGTGACCCTAACCGGATCTCTAACCCTAGCCCTCAACATAACCCTAACCCTAGGTCCAATCGTGACCCTAACCGGATCTCTAACCCTAGCCCTCAAGATAACCCTAACCCAAGGTCCAAGCGTGACCCTAACCGGATCTCTAACTCTAGTCGTCAACATAACCCTAACCCTAGGTGCCATCGTAACCCTACCCGGATCTCTAACCCTAGCCCTCAACATAACCCTAACCCTAGGTGCAATCATAACCCTAACCGGATCTCTAACCCTAGCCCTCAACATAACCCTAACCCTAGGTCCAATCGTAACCCTAACCGGATCTCTAACCCTAGCCCTCAACATAACCCTAACCCTAGGTCCAATCGTAACCCTAACCAGAACTCTAAACCTAGCCCTCAACATAACACTAACCCTAGGTCCAATCGTAATCGTAACCGGATCTCTAACCCTAGCCCTCAACATAACCCTAACCCTAGGTCCAATCGTAACCCTACCCGGATCTCTAACCCTAGCCCTCAACATAACCCTAACCCTAGGTCCAATCTTAACCCTAACCGGATCTCTAACCCTAGCCCTCAACATAAGCCTAACCCTAAGTCCAATCGTAACCGTAACCGGATCTATAACCCTAGCCCTCAACATAACCCTAACCCTAGGTCCAATCGTAACCCTAACGAGATCTCTAACCCTAGCCCTCAACATAACCCAAACCTAGGTCCAATCGTGACCCTAACTGTCTCTCTAACCCTAGCCCTCAACATAACCCTAACCCTAGGTCTAATCGGAACCCTAACCCTCTCTCTAACCCTAGCCCTCAACATAACCCTAACCCTAGGTCCAATGGTAACCCTAACCGGATCTCTAACCCTAGCCCTCAACATAACCCTAACCCTAGGTCCAATCGTGACCCTAACCGGATCTCTAACCCTGCCCTCAAGATAACCCTAACCCTAGGTCCAATCGTAACCCTAACCGTCTCTCGAACCCTAGCCCTCAACATAACCCTAACCCTAGGTCCCATCGTAACCCTAACCGGATCTCTAACCCTACCCTCAACATAACCCTAACCCTAGTTCCAATCGTAACCCTAACCGGATCTCTAACCCTAGCACTCAACATAACCCTAACCCTAGGTCCAATCGTAACACTAACCGGATCTCTAACCCTAGCCCTCAACATAACCCTAACCCTAGGTCCAATCGTAACCCTAACCGGATCTCTAACCCTAGCCATCAACATCACCATAACCCTATGTCCAATCGTAACCCTAACCGGATCTCTAACCCTAGCCGTCAATATAACCCTAACCCTAGCTCCAATCGTGACCCAAACCGGATCTCTAACCCTGCCCTCAACATAAGCCTAACCCTAGGTCAAATCGTAACCCTATCCGGATCTCTAACCCTAGCCCTCAACATAACCATAACCCTAGGTGCAATCGTAACCCTAACCGGATCTCTAACCCTAGCCCTCAACATAACCCTAACCCAAGGTGCAATCGTGACCCTAACCGGATCTCTAACCCTAGCCCTCAACATAACCCTAACCCTAGGTCCAATCGTGACCCTAACCGGATCTCTAACCCTAGCCCTCAACATAACCCTAACCTAGGTCCAATCGTGACCCTAACCGGATCTCTAACCCTAGCCCTCAACATAACCCTAACCCTAGGTCCAATCGTAACCGTAAACGGATCTCTAACCCTAGACCTCAACATAACCCTAACCCTAGGTGCAATGGTTACCCTAACGGGATCTCTAACCCTAGCCCTCAACATAACCCTAACCTAGGTCCAATCGTGACCCTAACAGGATCTCTAACCCTAGCCCTCAACATAACCCTAACCCTAGGTCCAATCGTGACCCTAACTGTCTCTCTAACCCTAGCCCTCAACATAACCCTAACCCTAGGTCCAATCGGAACCCTAACCGTCTCTCTAACCCTAGCCCTCAACATAACCCTAACCCTAGGTCCAATCGTAACCCTAACCGGATCTCTAACCCTAGCCCTCAACATAACCCTAACCCTAGGTCCAATCGTAACCCTAACCGGATCACTAACCCTAGCCCTCAACATAACCCTAACGCTAGGTCCAATGGTAACCCTAACCGGATCTCTAACCCTAGCCCTCAACATAACCCTAACCCTAGGTCCAATCGTGACCCTAACCGGATCTCTAACCCTGCTCTCAACATAACCCTAACCCTAGGTCCAATCGTAACCCTAACCGGATCTCTAACCCTAGACCTCAACATAACCCTAACCCTAGGTCCAATCGTAACCGTAACCGGATCTCTAACCCTAGCCCTCAACATAACCATAACCCTAGGTCCAAACGTAACACTAACGGGATCTCTAACCCTGGCCCTCAACATAACCCTAACCTAGGTCCAATCGTGACGCTAACCGGATCTCTAACCCTAGCCCTCAACATAACCCTAACCCTAGGTCCAATCGTGACCCTAACCGTCTCTCTAACCCTAGCCCTCAACATAACCCTAACCCTAGGTCCAATCGTAACCCTAACCGGATCTCTAACCCTGCCATCAACATAACCCTAACCCTAGGTCCAATCGTGACCCTAACCGTCTCTCTAACCCTAGCCCTCAACATAACCCTAACCCTAAGTCCAATCGAAACCCTAACTGGATCTCTAACCCTAGCCCTCAACATAACCGTAACCCTAGGTCCAATCGTAACCCTACCCGGAACTCTAACCCTAGCCCTCAACATAACCCTAACCCTAGGTGCAATCGGAACCCTATGAGTCTCTCTAACCCTAGCCCTCAACATAACCCTAACCCTAGGTCCAATCGTAACCGTAACCGGTTCTCTAACCCTAGCCCTCAACATAACCCTGACCCTAGGTCCAATCGTGAACCTAACCGTCTCTCTAAACCTAGCCCTCAACATAACCCTAACCCTAGGTCCAACCGTGACCCTAACCGGATCTCTAACCCTGGCCCTCAACATAACCCTAACCCTAGGTGCAATCATAACCCTAACCTGATCTTTAACCCTAAACCTCAACATAACCCTAACCCTAGGTGCAATCGTAACCCTAACCGGATCTCTAACCCTAGCCCTCAACATAACACTAACCCTAGGTCCAATCGTACCCGTAACCAGATCTCTAACCCTAGCCCTCAACATAACCATAACCCTAGGTCCAATCGTAACCCTAACGGGATCTCTAACCCTGGCCCTCAACATAACCCTAACCTAGGTCCAATCGTAACCCTAACCGGACCTCTAACCCTAGCCCTCAACATCACCCTAACCCTAGGTCGAATCGTGACCCTAACCGTCTCTCTAACCCTATCCCTCAACATAACCCTAACCCTAGGTCCTATCGGAACCCTAACCGTCTCTCTAACCCTAGCCCTCAACATAACCCTAACCCTAGGTCCAATCGTAACCCTAACCGGATCTCTAACCCTAGCCCTCAACATAACCCTAACCCTAGGTCCAATCGTAACCCTAACCGGATCTCTAACCCTAGCCCTCAACATAACCCTAACCTAGGTCCAATCGTAACCCTAACCGGATCTCTAACCCTAGCCCTCAACATAACCCTAACCCTAGGTCCAATCGTGACCCTAACCGGATCTCTAACCCTGCCCTCAACATAACCCTAACCCTAGGTCCAATCGTAACCCTAACCGTCTCTGGAACCCTAGCCCTCAAAATAACCCTAACCCTAGGTCCAATCGTAACCCTAACCGGATCTCTAACCCTAGCCCTCAACATAACCCTAACCCTAGATCCAATCGTGACCCTAACCGGATCTCTAACCCTAGCCGTCAACATAACCTTAACCCTAGGTGCAATCGTAACCCTACCCGGAACTCTAACCCTAGCCCTCAACATAACCCTAACCCTAGGTGCAATCGGAACCCTAACAGTCTCTCTAACCCTAGCCCTCAACATAACCCTAACCCTAGGTCCAATCGTAACCGTAACCGGTTCTCTAACCCTAGCCCTCAACATAACCCTGACCCTAGGTCCAATCGTGACCCTAACCGTCTCTCTAACCCTAGCCCTCAACATAACCCTAACCCTAGGTCCAATCGTGACCCTAACCGGATCTCTAACCCTGGCCCTCAACATAACCCTAACCCTAGGTGCAATCGTAACCCTAACCTGATCTCTAACCCTAGACCTCAACATAACCCTAACCCTAGGTGCAATCGTAACCCTAACCGGATCTCTAACCCTAGCCCTCAACATAACCCTAACCCAAGGTGCAATCGTGACCCTAACCGGATCTCTAACCCTAGCCCTCAACATAACCCTAACCCTAGGTCCAATCGTGACCCTAACCTGATCTCTAACCCTAGCCGTCAACATAACCTTAACCCTAGGTGCAATCGTAACCCTACCCGGAACTCTAACCCTAGCCCTCAACATAACCCTAACCCTAGGTGCAATCGGAACCCTAACCGTCTCTCTAACCCTGCCCTCAACATAACCCTAACCCTAGGTCCAATCGTAACCGTAACCGGTTCTCTAACCCTAGCCCTCAACATAACCCTAACCCTAGGTCCAATCGTGACCCTAACCGTCTCTCTAACCCTAGCCCTCAACATAACATTAACCCTAGGTCCAATTGTAACCGTAACCGGATCTCTAACGCTAGCCCTCAACATAACCCTAACCCTAGGTCCAATCGAAACCCTACCCGGATCTCTAACCCTAGCCCTCAACATAACCCTAACCCTAGGTCCAATCGTAACCCTAACCGTCTCTCTAACCCTAGCCCTCAACAGAACCCTAACCCTAGGTCCAATCGTAACCCTAACCGGATCTCTAATCCTAGCCCTCAACATAACCCTAACCCTAGGTCCAATCGTAACCCTAACCGGATCTCTAACCCTAGCCCTCAACATAACCCTAACCCTAGGTCCAATCGTGTCCCTAACCGGATCTCTAACCCTAGCCCTCAACATAACCCTAACCCTAGGTGCAATCGTAACCCTACCCGGATCTCTAACCCTAGCCCTCAACATAACCATAACCCTAGGTGCAATCGTAACCCTAACCGGATCTCTAACCCTAGCCCTCAACATAACCCTAACCCAAGGTGCAATCGTGACCCTAACCGGATCTCTAACCCTAGGCCTCAACATAACCCTAACCCTAGGTCCAATCGTGACACTAACCGGATCTCTAACCCTAGCCCTCAAGATAACCCTAACCCAAGGTCCAATCGTGACCCTAACCGGATCTCTAACCCTAGCCGTCAACATAACCCTAACCCTAGGTGCAATCGTAACCCTACCCGGATCTCTAACCCTAGCCCTCAACTTAACCCTAACCCTAGGTGCAATCGTAACCCTAACGGGATCTCTAACCCTAGCCCTCAACATAACCCTAACCTAGGTCCAATCATGACCCTAACAGGATCTCTAACCCTAGCCCTCAACATAACCCTAACCCTAGGTCCAATCGTGACCCTAACTGTCTCTCTAACCCTAGCCCTCAACATAACCCTAACCCTAGGTCCAATCGGAACCCTAACCGTCTCTCTAACCCTAGCCCTCAACATAACCCTAACCCTAGGTCCAATCGTAACCCTAACCGGATCTCTAACCCTAGCCCTCAACATAACCCTAACCCTAGGTCCAATGGTAACCCTAACCGGATCTCTAACCCTAGCCCTCAACATAACCCTAACCCTAGGTCCAATCGTGACCCTAACCGGATCTCTAACCCTGCCCTCAACATAACCCTAACCCTAGTTCCAATCGTAACCCTAACCGTCTCTCTAACCCTGGCCCTCAACCTAACCCTAACCCTAGGTCCAATCGTGACCCTAACCGGATCTCTAACCCTAGCCCTCAACATAACCCTAACCCTAGTTCCAATCGTAACCCTTACCGGATCTCTAACCCTAGCCCTCAACATAACCATAACCCTAGGTCCAAACGTAACCCTAACGGGATCTCTAACCCTAGACCTCAACATAACCCTAACCCTAGGTCCAATCGTAACCGTAACCGGATCTCTAACCCTAGCCCTCAACATAACCATAACCCTAGGTCCAAACGTATCCCTAACGGGATCTCTAACCCTGGCCCTCAACATAACCCTAACCTAGGTCCAATCGTGACGCTAACCGTCTCTCTAACCCTAGCCCTCAACATAACCCTAACCCTAAGTCCAATCGTAACCCTAACTGGATCTCTAACCCTAGCCCTCAACATAACCCTAACCCTAGGTCCAATCGTAACCCTAACCGGATCTCTTACCCTAGCCCTCAACATAACCTTAACCCTAGGTCCAATCGTAACCCTAACCGGATCTCTAACCCTAGCCCTCAACATAACCCTAACCCTAGGTCCAATCGTAACCCTAACCGGATCTCTAACCCTAGCCCTCAACATAACCGTAACCCTAGGTCCAATCGTGACCCTAACCGGATCTCTAACCCTAGCCCTCAACATAACCCTAACCCTAGGTGCAATCGTAACCCTACCCAGATCTCTAACCCTAGCCCTCAACATAACCATAACCCTAGGTGCAATCGTAACCCTACCCGGATCTCTAACCGTAGCCCTCAACATAACCCTAACCCAAGGTGCAATCGTGACCCTAACCGGATCTCTAACCCTAGCCCTCAACATAACCCTAACCCTAGGTCCAATCGTGACCCTAACCTGATCTCTAACCCTAGCCGTCAACATAACCTTAACCCTAGGTGCAATCGTAACCCTACCCGGAACTCTAACCCTAGCCCTCAACATAACCCTAACCCTAGGTGCAATCGGAACCCTAACCGTCTCTCTAACCCTGCCCTCAACATAACCCTAACCCTAGGTCCAATCGTAACCATAACCGGTTCTCTAACCCTAGCCCTCAACATAACCCTAACCCTAGGTCCAATCGTGACCCTAACCGCCTCTCTAACCCTAGCCCTCAACATAACATTAACCCTAGGTCCAATTGTAACCGTAACCGGATCTCTAACCCTAGCCCTCAACATAACCCTAACCCTAGGTCCAATCGAAACCCTACCCGGATCTCTAACCCAAGCCCTCAACATAACCCTAACCCTAGGTCCAATCGTAACCCTAACCGGATCTCTAACCCTAGCCCTCAACATAACCCTAACCCTAGGTCCAATCGGAACAATAACCGTCTCTCTAACCCTAGCCCTCAACAGAACCCTAACCCTAGGTCCAATCGTAACCCTAACCGGATCTCTAATCCTAGCCCTCAACATAACCCTAACCCTAGGTCCAATCGTAACCCTAACCGGATCTCTAACCCTAGCCCTCAACATAACCCTAACCCTACGTCCAATCGTGTCCCTAACCGGATCTCTAACTCTAGCCCTCAACATAACCCTAACCCTAGGTGCAATCGTAACCCTAACCGGATCTCTAACCCTAGCCCTCAACATAACCATAACCCTAGGTGCAATCGTAACCCTAACCGGATCTCTAACCCTAGCCCTCAACATAACCCTAACCCAAGGTGCAACCGTGACCCTAACCGGATCTCGAACCATAGCCCTCAACATAACCCTAACCCTAGGTCCAATCGTGACACTAACCGGATCTCTAACCCTAGCCCTCAAGATAACCCTAACCCAAGGTCCAATCGTGACCCTAACCGTATCTCTAACCCTAGCCGTCAACATAACCCTAACCCTAGGTGCAATCGTAACCCTACCCGGGTCTCTAACCCTAGCCCTCAACATAACCCTAACCCTAGGTGCAATCGTAACCCTAACCGGACCTCTAACCCTAGCCCTCAACATAACCCTAACCCTAGGTCGAATCGTAACCCTAACCGGATCTCTAACCCCAGCCCTCAACATAACCCTAACCCTAGGTCCAATCGTAACCCTACCCGGTTCTCTAACCCTAGCCCTCAACATAACCCTAACCCTAGGTCCAATCGTAACCGTAACCGGATCTATAACCCTAGCCCTCAACATAATCCTAACCCTAGGTCTAATCGGAACCCTAACCCTCTCTCTAACCCTAGCCCTCAACATAACCCTAACCTAGGTCCAATCGTAACCCTAACCGGATCTCTAACCCTAGCCCTCAACATAACCCTAACCCTAGGTCCAATGGTAACCCTAACCGGATCTCTAAACCTAGCCCTCAACATAACCCTAACCCTAGGTCCAATCGTGACCCTAACCTGATCTCTAACCCTGCCCTCAACATAACCCTAACCCTAGGTCCAATCGTGTCCCTAACCGGATCTCTAACCCTAGCCCTCAACATAACCCTAACCCTAGGTGCAATCGTAACCCTACCCGGATCTCTAACCCTAGCCCTCAACATAACCATAACCCTAGGTGCAATCGTAACCCTACCCGGATCTCTAACCCTAGCCCTCAACATAACCCTAATCCTAGGTCCAATCTTAACCCTAACCGGATCTCTAACCCTAGCCCTCAACATAAGCCTAACCCTAGGTCCAATCGTAACCGTAACCGGATCTATAACCCTAGCCCTCAACATAACCCTAACCCTAGGTCCAATCGTAACCGTAACCGGATCTCTAACCCTAGCCCTCAACATAACCCTAACCCTAGGTGCAATCGTAACCGTAACCGGATCTCTAACCCTAGGCCTCAACATAACACTAACCCTAGGTCCAATTGTAACCGTAACCGGATCTCTAACCCTAGCCCTCAAAATAACCCTAACCCTAGGTCCAATCGAAACCCTACCCGGATCTCTAACCCTAGCCCTCAACATAACCCTAACCCTAGGTCCAATCGTAACCCTAACCGGATCTCTAACCCTAGCCCTCAACATAACCCTAACCCTAGGTCCAATCGAAACAATAACCGTCTCTCTAACCCTAGCCCTCAACATAACCCTAACCCTAGGTCCAATCGTAACCCTAAACGGATCTCTAATCCTAGCCCTCAACATAACACTAACCCTAGGTCCAATCGTAACCCTAACCGGATCTCTAACCCTAGCCCTCAACATAACCCTAACCCTAGGTCCAATCGTGTCCCTAACCGGATCTCTAACCCTAGCCCTCAACATAACCCTAACCCTAGGTGCAATCGTAACCCTACCCGGATCTCGAAACCTAGCCCTCAACATAACCATAACCCTAGGTGCAATCGTAACCCTAACCGGATCTCTAACCCTAGCCCTCAACATAACCCTAACCCTAGGTCCAATCGTGACCCTAACCGGATCTCTAACCCTAGCCCTCAAGATAACCCTAACCCAAGGTCCAATCGTGACCCTAACCGGATCTCTAACTCTAGTCGTCAACATAACCCTAACCCTAGGTGCCATCGTAACCCTACCCGGATCTCTAACCCTAGCCCTCAACATAACCCTAACCCTAGGTGCAATCATAACCCTAACCGGATCTCTAACCCTAGCCCTCAACATAACCCTAACCCTAGGTCCAATCGTAACCCTAACCGGATCTCTAACCCTAGCCCTCAACATAACCCTAACCCTAGGTCCAATCGTAACCCTAACCAGAACTCTAAACCTAGCCCTCAACATAACACTAACCCTAGGTCCAATCGTAATCGTAACCGGATCTCTAACCCTAGCCCTCAACATAACCCTAACCCTAGGTCCAATCGTAACCCTACCCGGATCTCTAACCCTAGCCCTCAACATAACCCTAACCCTAGGTCCAATCTTAACCCTAACCGGATCTCTAACCCTAGCCCTCAACATAAGCCTAACCCTAAGTCCAATCGTAACCGTAACCGGATCTATAACCCTAGCCCTCAACATAACCCTAACCCTAGGTCCAATCGTAACCCTAACGAGATCTCTAACCCTAGCCCTCAACATAACCCAAACCTAGGTCCAATAGTGACCCTAACTGTCTCTCTAACCCTAGCCCTCAACATAACCCTAACCCTAGGTCTAATCGGAACCCTAACCCTCTCTCTAACCCTAGCCCTCAACATAACCCTAACCCTAGGTCCAATGGTAACCCTAACCGGATCTCTAACCCTAGCCCTCAACATAACCCTAACCCTAGGTCCAATCGTGACCCTAACCGGATCTCTAACCCTGCCCTCAACATAACCCTAACCCTAGGTCCAATCGTAACCCTAACCGTCTCTCGAACCCTAGCCCTCAACATAACCCTAACCCTAGGTCCCATCGTAACCCTAACCGGATCTCTAACCCTACCCTCAACATAACCCTAACCCTAGTTCCAATCGTAACCCTAACCGGATCTCTAACCCTAGCACTCAACATAACCCTAACCCTAGGTCCAATCGTAACCCTAACCGGATCTCTAACCCTAGCCCTCAACATAACCCTAACCCTAGGTCCAATCGTAACCCTAACCGGATCTCTAACCCTAGCCATCAACATCACCATAACCCTATGTCCAATCGTAACCCTAACCGGATCTCTAACCCTAGCCGTCAATATAACCCTAACCCTAGCTCCAATCGTGACCCAAACCGGATCTCTAACCCTGCCCTCAACATAACCCTAACCCTAGGTCAAATCGTAACCCTATCCGGATCTCTAACCCTAGCCCTCAACATAACCATAACCCTAGGTGCAATCGTAACCCTAACCGGATCTCTAACCCTAGCCCTCAACATAACCCTAACCCAAGGTGCAATCGTGACCCTAACCGGATCTCTAACCCTAGCCCTCAACATAACCCTAACCCTAGGTCCAATCATGACCCTAACCGGATCTCTAACCCTAGCCCTCAACATAACCCTAACCTAGGTCCAATCGTGACCCTAACCGGATCTCTAACCCTAGCCCTCAACATAACCCTAACCCTAGGTCCAATCGTAACCGTAAACGGATCTCTAACCCTAGACCTCAACATAACCCTAACCCTAGGTGCAATGGTTACCCTAACGGGATCTCTAACCCTAGCCCTCAACATAACCCTAACCTAGGTCCAATCGTGACCCTAACAGGATCTCTAACCCTAGCCCTCAACATAACCCTAACCCTAGGTCCAATCGTGACCCTAACTGTCTCTCTAACCCTAGCCCTCAACATAACCCTAACCCTAGGTCCAATCGGAACCCTAACCGTCTCTCTAACCCTAGCCCTCAACATAACCCTAACCCTAGGTCCAATCGTAACCCTAACCGGATCTCTAACCCTAGCCCTCAACATAACCCTAACCCTAGGTCCAATCGTAACCCTAACCGGATCACTAACCCTAGCCCTCAACATAACCCTAACCCTAGGTCCAATCGTAACCCTAACCGGATCTCTAACCCTAGCCCTCAACATAACCCTAACCCTAGGTCCAATCGTGACCCTAACCGGATCTCTAACCCTGCTCTCAACATAACCCTAACCCTAGTTCCAATCGTAACCCTAACCGTCTCTCTAACCCTGGCCCTCAACCTAACCCTAACCCTAGGTCCAATCGTGACCCTAACCGGATCTCTAACCCTAGCCATCAACATAACCCTAACCCTAGTTCCAATCGTAACCCTAACCGGATATCTAACCCTAGCCCTCAACATAACCCTAACCCTAGGTCCAATCGTAACCCTAACCGGATCTCTAACCCTAGACCTCAACATAACCCTAACCCTAGGTCCAATCGTAACCGTAACCGGATCTCTAACCCTAGCCCTCAACATAACCATAACCCTAGGTCCAAACGTAACACTAACGGGATCTCTAACCCTGGCCCTCAACATAACCCTAACCTAGGTCCAATCGTGACGCTAACCGGATCTCTAACCCTAGCCCTCAACATAACCCTAACCCTAGGTCCAATCGTGACCCTAACCGTCTCTCTAACCCTAGCCCTCAACATAACCCTAACCCTAGGTCCAATCGTAACCCTAACCGGATCTCTAACCCTGCCCTCAACATAACCCTAACCCTAGGTCCAATCGTGACCCTAACCGTCTCTCTAACCCTAGCCCTCAACATAACCCTAACCCTAAGTCCAATCGAAACCCTAACTGGATCTCTAACCCTAGCCCTCAACATAACCGTAACCCTAGGTCCAATCGTAAACCTAACCGGATCTCTTACCCTAGCCCTCAACATAACCTTAACCCTAGGTCCAATCGTAACCCTAACCGGATCTCTAACCCTAGCCCTCAACATAACCCTAACCCTAGGTCCAATCGTAACCCTAACCGGATCTCTAACCCTAGCCCTCAACATAACCGTAACCCTAGGTCCAATCGTGACCCTAACCGCATCTCTAACCCTAGCCCTCAACATAACCCTAACCCTAGGTGCAATCGTAACCCTACCCAGATCTCTAACCCTAGCCCTCAACATAACCATAACCCTAGGTGCAATCGTAACCCTACCCGGATCTCTAACCCTAGCCCTCAACATAACCCTAACCCAAGGTGCAATCGTGACCCTAACCGGATCTCTAACCCTAGCCCTCAACATAACCCTAACCCTAGGTCCAATCGTGACCCTAACCGGATCTCTAACCCTAGCCGTCAACATAACCTTAACCCTAGGTGCAATCGTAACCCTACCCGGAACTCTAACCCTAGCCCTCAACATAACCCTAACCCTAGGTGCAATCGGAACCCTAACAGTCTCTCTAACCCTAGCCCTCAACATAACCCTAACCCTAGGTCCAATCGTAACCGTAACCGGTTCTCTAACCCTAGCCCTCAACATAACCCTGACCCTAGGTCCAATCGTGAACCTAACCGTCTCTCTAAACCTAGCCCTCAACATAACCCTAACCCTAGGTCCAATCGTGACCCTAACCGGATCTCTAACCCTGGCCCTCAACATAACCCTAACCCTAGGTGCAATCATAACCCTAACCTGATCTTTAACCCTAGACCTCAACATAACCCTAACCCTAGGTGCAATCGTAACCCTAACCGGATCTCTAACCCTAGCCCTCAACATAACACTAACCCTAGGTCCAATCGTACCCGTAACCAGATCTCTAACCCTAGCCCTCAACATAACCATAACCCTAGGTCCAATCGTAACCCTAACGGGATCTCTAACCCTGGCCCTCAACATAACCCTAACCTAGGTCCAATCGTAACCCTAACCGGACCTCTAACCCTAGCCCTCAACATCACCCTAACCCTAGGTCGAATCGTGACCCTAACCGTCTCTCTAACCCTATCCCTCAACATAACCCTAACCCTAGGTCCTATCGGAACCCTAACCGTCTCTCTAACCCTAGCCCTCAACATAACCCTAACCCTAGGTCCAATCGTAACCCTAACCGGATCTCTAACCCTAGCCCTCAACATAACCCTAACCCTAGGTCCAATCGTAACCCTAACCGGATCTCTAACCCTAGCCCTCAACATAACCCTAACCTAGGTCCAATCGTAACCCTAACCGGATCTCTAACCCTAGCCCTCAACATAACCCTAACCCTAGGTCCAATCGTGACCCTAACCGGATCTCTAACCCTGCCCTCAACATAACCCTAACCCTAGGTCCAATCGTGTCCCTAACCGGATCTCTAACCCTAGCCCTCAACATAACCCTAACCCTAGGTGCAATCGTAACCCTACCCGGATCTCGAAACCTAGCCCTCAACATAACCATAACCCTAGGTGCAATCGTAACCCTAACCGGATCTCTAACCCTAGCCCTCAACATAACCCTAACCCTAGGTCCAATCGTGACCCTAACCGGATCTCTAACCCTAGCCCTCAAGATAACCCTAACCCAAGGTCCAATCGTGACCCTAACCGGATCTCTAACTCTAGTCGTCAACATAACCCTAACCCTAGGTGCCATCGTAACCCTACCCGGATCTCTAACCCTAGCCCTCAACATAACCCTAACCCTAGGTGCAATCATAACCCTAACCGGATCTCTAACCCTAGCCCTCAACATAACCCTAACCCTAGGTCCAATCGTAACCCTAACCGGATCTCTAACCCTAGCCCTCAACATAACCCTAACCCTAGGTCCAATCGTAACCCTAACCAGAACTCTAAACCTAGCCCTCAACATAACACTAACCCTAGGTCCAATCGTAATCGTAACCGGATCTCTAACCCTAGCCCTCAACATAACCCTAACCCTAGGTCCAATCGTAACCCTACCCGGATCTCTAACCCTAGCCCTCAACATAACCCTAACCCTAGGTCCAATCTTAACCCTAACCGGATCTCTAACCCTAGCCCTCAACATAAGCCTAACCCTAAGTCCAATCGTAACCGTAACCGGATCTATAACCCTAGCCCACAACATAACCCTAACCCTAGGTCCAATCGTAACCCTAACGAGATCTCTAACCCTAGCCCTCAACATAACCCAAACCTAGGTCCAATAGTGACCCTAACTGTCTCTCTAACCCTAGCCCTCAACATAACCCTAACCCTAGGTCTAATCGGAACCCTAACCCTCTCTCTAACCCTAGCCCTCAACATAACCCTAACCCTAGGTCCAATGGTAACCCTAACCGGATCTCTAACCCTAGCCCTCAACATAACCCTAACCCTAGGTCCAATCGTGACCCTAACCGGATCTCTAACCCTGCCCTCAACATAACCCTAACCCTAGGTCCAATCGTAACCCTAACCGTCTCTCGAACCCTAGCCCTCAACATAACCCTAACCCTAGGTCCCATCGTAACCCTAACCGGATCTCTAACCCTACCCTCAACATAACCCTAACCCTAGTTCCAATCGTAACCCTAACCGGATCTCTAACCCTAGCACTCAACATAACCCTAACCCTAGGTCCAATCGTAACCCTAACCGGATCTCTAACCCTAGCCCTCAACATAACCCTAACCCTAGGTCCAATCGTAACCCTAACCGGATCTCTAACCCTAGCCATCAACATCACCATAACCCTATGTCCAATCGTAACCCTAACCGGATCTCTAACCCTAGCCGTCAATATAACCCTAACCCTAGCTCCAATCGTGACCCAAACCGGATCTCTAACCCTGCCCTCAACATAACCCTAACCCTAGGTCAAATCGTAACCCTATCCGGATCTCTAACCCTAGCCCTCAACATAACCATAACCCTAGGTGCAATCGTAACCCTAACCGGATCTCTAACCCTAGCCCTCAACATAACCCTAACCCAAGGTGCAATCGTGACCCTAACCGGATCTCTAACCCTAGCCCTCAACATAACCCTAACCCTAGGTCCAATCATGACCCTAACCGGATCTCTAACCCTAGCCCTCAACATAACCCTAACCTAGGTCCAATCGTGACCCTAACCGGATCTCTAACCCTAGCCCTCAACATAACCCTAACCCTAGGTCCAATCGTAACCGTAAACGGATCTCTAACCCTAGACCTCAACATAACCCTAACCTAGGTCCAATCGTAACCGTAAACGGATCTCTAACCCTAGCCCTCAACATAACCCTAACCTAGGTCCAATCGTGACCCTAACCGGATCTCTAACCCTAGCCCTCAACATAACCCTAACCCTAGGTCCAATCGTAACCGTAAACGGATCTCTAACCCTAGACCTCAACATAACCCTAACCCTAGGTGCAATGGTTACCCTAACGGGATCTCTAACCCTAGCCCTCAACATAACCCTAACCTAGGTCCAATCGTGACCCTAACAGGATCTCTAACCCTAGCCCTCAACATAACCCTAACCCTAGGTCCAATCGTGACCCTAACTGTCTCTCTAACCCTAGCCCTCAACATAACCCTAACCCTAGGTCCAATCGGAACCCTAACCGTCTCTCTAACCCTAGCCCTCAACATAACCCTAACCCTAGGTCCAATCGTAACCCTAACCGGATCTCTAACCCTAGCCCTCAACATAACCCTAACCCTAGGTCCAATCGTAACCCTAACCGGATCACTAACCCTAGCCCTCAACATAACCCTAACCCTAGGTCCAATCGTAACCCTAACCGGATCTCTAACCCTAGCCCTCAACATAACCCTAACCCTAGGTCCAATCGTGACCCTAACCGGATCTCTAACCCTGCTCTCAACATAACCCTAACCCTAGTTCCAATCGTAACCCTAACCGTCTCTCTAACCCTGGCCCTCAACCTAACCCTAACCCTAGGTCCAATCGTGACCCTAACCGGATCTCTAACCCTAGCCATCAACATAACCCTAACCCTAGTTCCAATCGTAACCCTAACCGGATATCTAACCCTAGCCCTCAACATAACCCTAACCCTAGGTCCAATCGTAACCCTAACCGGATCTCTAACCCTAGACCTCAACATAACCCTAACCCTAGGTCCAATCGTAACCGTAACCGGATCTCTAACCCTAGCCCTCAACATAACCATAACCCTAGGTCCAAACGTAACACTAACGGGATCTCTAACCCTGGCCCTCAACATAACCCTAACCTAGGTCCAATCGTGACGCTAACCGGATCTCTAACCCTAGCCCTCAACATAACCCTAACCCTAGGTCCAATCGTGACCCTAACCGTCTCTCTAACCCTAGCCCTCAACATAACCCTAACCCTAGGTCCAATCGTAACCCTAACCGGATCTCTAACCCTGCCCTCAACATAACCCTAACCCTAGGTCCAATCGTGACCCTAACCGTCTCTCTAACCCTAGCCCTCAACATAACCCTAACCCTAAGTCCAATCGAAACCCTAACTGGATCTCTAACCCTAGCCCTCAACATAACCGTAACCCTAGGTCCAATCGTAAACCTAACCGGATCTCTTACCCTAGCCCTCAACATAACCTTAACCCTAGGTCCAATCGTAACCCTAACCGGATCTCTAACCCTAGCCCTCAACATAACCCTAACCCTAGGTCCAATCGTAACCCTAACCGGATCTCTAACCCTAGCCCTCAACATAACCGTAACCCTAGGTCCAATCGTGACCCTAACCGCATCTCTAACCCTAGCCCTCAACATAACCCTAACCCTAGGTGCAATCGTAACCCTACCCAGATCTCTAACCCTAGCCCTCAACATAACCATAACCCTAGGTGCAATCGTAACCCTACCCGGATCTCTAACCCTAGCCCTCAACATAACCCTAACCCAAGGTGCAATCGTGACCCTAACCGGATCTCTAACCCTAGCCCTCAACATAACCCTAACCCTAGGTCCAATCGTGACCCTAACCGGATCTCTAACCCTAGCCGTCAACATAACCTTAACCCTAGGTGCAATCGTAACCCTACCCGGAACTCTAACCCTAGCCCTCAACATAACCCTAACCCTAGGTGCAATCGGAACCCTAACAGTCTCTCTAACCCTAGCCCTCAACATAACCCTAACCCTAGGTCCAATCGTAACCGTAACCGGTTCTCTAACCCTAGCCCTCAACATAACCCTGACCCTAGGTCCAATCGTGAACCTAACCGTCTCTCTAAACCTAGCCCTCAACATAACCCTAACCCTAGGTCCAATCGTGACCCTAACCGGATCTCTAACCCTGGCCCTCAACATAACCCTAACCCTAGGTGCAATCATAACCCTAACCTGATCTTTAACCCTAGACCTCAACATAACCCTAACCCTAGGTGCAATCGTAACCCTAACCGGATCTCTAACCCTAGCCCTCAACATAACACTAACCCTAGGTCCAATCGTACCCGTAACCAGATCTCTAACCCTAGCCCTCAACATAACCATAACCCTAGGTCCAATCGTAACCCTAACGGGATCTCTAACCCTGGCCCTCAACATAACCCTAACCTAGGTCCAATCGTAACCCTAACCGGACCTCTAACCCTAGCCCTCAACATCACCCTAACCCTAGGTCGAATCGTGACCCTAACCGTCTCTCTAACCCTATCCCTCAACATAACCCTAACCCTAGGTCCTATCGGAACCCTAACCGTCTCTCTAACCCTAGCCCTCAACATAACCCTAACCCTAGGTCCAATCGTAACCCTAACCGGATCTCTAACCCTAGCCCTCAACATAACCCTAACCCTAGGTCCAATCGTAACCCTAACCGGATCTCTAACCCTAGCCCTCAACATAACCCTAACCTAGGTCCAATCGTAACCCTAACCGGATCTCTAACCCTAGCCCTCAACATAACCCTAACCCTAGGTCCAATCGTGACCCTAACCGGATCTCTAACCCTGCCCTCAACATAACCCTAACCCTAGGTCCAATCGTAACCCTAACCGTCTCTGGAACCCTAGCCCTCAAAATAACCCTAACCCTAGGTCCAATCGTAACCCTAACCGGATCTCTAAACCTAACCCTCAACATAACCCTAACCCTAGATCCAATCGTGACCCTAACCGGATCTCTAACCCTAGCCGTCAACATAACCTTAACCCTAGGAGCAATCGTAACCCTACCCGGAACTCGAACCCTATCCCTCAACATAACCCTAACCCTAGGTGCAATCGGAACCCTAACAGTCTCTCTAACCCTAGCCCTCAACATAACCCTAACCATAGGTCCAATCGTAACCGTAACCGGTTCTCTAACCCTAGCCCTCAACATAACCCTGACCCTAGGTCCAATCGTGACCCTAACCGTCTCTCTAACCCTAGCCCTCAACATAACCCTAACCCTAGGTCCAATCGTGACCCTAACCGGATCTCTAACCCTGGCCCTCAACATAACCCTAACCCTAGGTGCAATCGTAACCCTAACCTGATCTCTAACCCTAGACCTCAACATAACCCTAACCCTAGGTGCAATCGTAACCCTAACCGGATCTCTAACCCTAGCCCTCAACATAACACTAACCCTAGGTCCAATCGTACCCGTAACCAGATCTCTAACCCTAGCCCTCAACATAACCATAACCCTAGGTCCAATCGTAACCCTAACGGGATCTCTAACCCTGGCCCTCAACATAACCCTAACCTAGGTCCAATCGTAACCCTAACCGGACCTCTAACCCTAGCCCTCAACATCACCCTAACCCTAGGTCGAATCGTGACCCTAACCGTCTCTCTAACCCTATCCCTCAACATAACCCTAACCCTAGGTCCTATCGGAACCCTAACCGTCTCTCTAACCCTAGCCCTCAACATAACCCTAACCCTAGGTCCAATCGTAACCCTAACCGGATCTCTAACCCTAGCCCTCAACATAACCCTAACCCTAGGTCCAATCGTAACCCTAACCGGATCTCTAACCCTAGCCCTCAACATAACCCTAACCCTAGGTCCAATCGTGACCCTAACCGGATCTCTAACCCTGCCCTCAACATAACCCTAACCCTAGGTCCAATCGTAACCCTAACCGTCTCTGGAACCCTAGCCCTCAAAATAACCCTAACCCTAGGTCCAATCGTAACCCTAACCGGATCTCTAACCCTAGCCCTCAACATAACCCTAACCCTAGGTCCAATCGTAACCCTAACCAGATCTCTAACCCTAGCACTCAACATAACCCTAACCCTAGGTCCAATCGTAACCCTAACCGGATCTCTAACCCTAGCCCTCAACATAACCCTAACCCTAGGTCCAATCGTGACCCTAACCGGATCTCTAACCCTAGCCCTCAACATAACCCTAACCCTAGGTCCAATCGTGACCCTAACCGGATCTCTAACCCTCCCCTCAACATAACCCTAACCCTAGGTCCAATCGTGACCCTAACCGTATCTCTAACCCTAGCCCTCAACATAACCCTAACCCTAGGTCCAATCGTAACTGTAACCGGATCTCTAAGCCTAGCCCTCAACATAACCCTAACCCTAGGTCCAATCGTAACCCTACCCGGATCTCTAACCCTAGCCCTCAACATAACCCTAACCCTAGGACCAATCGTAACTCTAACCGGATCTCTAACCCTAGCCGTCAACATAACCCTAACCCTAGGTCCAAACGTGACCTAAACCGGATCTCTAACCCTAGTCCTCAACATAACAATAACCCTAGGTCCAATCGTGACCCTAACCGGATCTCTAACCCTAACCCTCAACATAACCCTAACCCTAGGTCCAATCGTGACCCTAACCGTATCTCTAACCCTAGCCTTCAACATAACCCTAACCCTAGGTCCAATCGTGACCCTTACTGGATCTCTAACCGTAGCCCTCAACATAACCCTAACCCTAGGTCCAATCGTAACTGTAACCGGATCTCTAAGCCTAGCCCTCAACATAACCCTAACCCTAGGTCCAATCGTAACCCTACCCGGATCTCTAACCCTAGCCCTCAACATAACCCTAACCCTAAGACCAATCGTAACTCTAACCGGATCTCTAACCCTAGCCCTCAACATAACCCTAACCCTAGGTGCAATCGTAACCGTAACCGGATCTCTAACCGTAGCCCTCAATATAACACTAACCCTAGGTCCAATTGTAACCGTAACCGGATCTCTAACCCTAGCCCTCAACATAACCCTAACCCTAGGTTCAATCGTAACCCTACCCGGACCTCTAACCCTAGCCCTCAACATAACCCTAACCCTAGGTCCAATCGGAACCCTAACCGTCTCTCTAACCCTAGCCCTCAAGATAACCCTAACCCTAGATCCAATCGTAACCCTAACCGGATCTCTAACCCTAGCCCTCAACATAACCCTAACCCTAGGTGCAATCGTAACCCTACCCAGATCTCTAACCCTAGCCCTCAACATAACCCTAACCCTAGGTGCAATCGTAACCCTACCCAGATCTCTAACCCTAGCCCTCAACATAACCATAACCCTAGGTGCAATCGTAACCCTACCCGGATCTCTAACCGTAGCCCTCAACATAACCCTAACCCAAGGTGCAATCGTGACCCTAACCGGATCTCTAACCCTAGCCCTCAACATAACCCTAACCCTAGGTCCAATCGTGACCCTAACCTGATCTCTAACCCTAGCCGTCAACATAACCTTAACCCTAGGTGCAATCGTAACCCTACCCGGAACTCTAACCCTAGCCCTCAACATAACCCTAACCCTAGGTGCAATCGGAACCCTAACCGTCTCTCTAACCCTGCCCTCAACATAACCCTAACCCTAGGTCCAATCGTAACCATAACCGGTTCTCTAACCCTAGCCCTCAACATAACCCTAACCCTAGGTCCAATCGTGACCCTAACCGCCTCTCTAACCCTAGCCCTCAACATAACATTAACCCTAGGTCCAATTGTAACCGTAACCGGATCTCTAACCCTAGCCCTCAACATAACCCTAACCCTAGGTCCAATCGAAACCCTACCCGGATCTCTAACCCAAGCCCTCAACATAACCCTAACCCTAGGTCCAATCGTAACCCTAACCGGATCTCTAACCCTAGCCCTCAACATAACCCTAACCCTAGGTCCAATCGGAACAATAACCGTCTCTCTAACCCTAGCCCTCAACAGAACCCTAACCCTAGGTCCAATCGTAACCCTAACCGGATCTCTAATCCTAGCCCTCAACATAACCCTAACCCTAGGTCCAATCGTAACCCTAACCGGATCTCTAACCCTAGCCCTCAACATAACCCTAACCCTACGTCCAATCGTGTCCCTAACCGGATCTCTAACTCTAGCCCTCAACATAACCCTAACCCTAGGTGCAATCGTAACCCTAACCGGATCTCTAACCCTAGCCCTCAACATAACCATAACCCTAGGTGCAATCGTAACCCTAACCGGATCTCTAACCCTAGCCCTCAACATAACCCTAACCCAAGGTGCAACCGTGACCCTAACCGGATCTCTAACCATAGCCCTCAACATAACCCTAACCCTAGGTCCAATCGTGACACTAACCGGATCTCTAACCCTAGCCCTCAAGATAACCCTAACCCAAGGTCCAATCGTGACCCTAACCGTATCTCTAACCCTAGCCGTCAACATAACCCTAACCCTAGGTGCAATCGTAACCCTACCCGGGTCTCTAACCCTAGCCCTCAACATAACCCTAACCCTAGGTGCAATCGTAACCCTAACCGGACCTCTAACCCTAGCCCTCAACATAACCCTAACCCTAGGTCGAATCGTAACCCTAACCGGATCTCTAACCCCAGCCCTCAACATAACCCTAACCCTAGGTCCAATCGTAACCCTACCCGGTTCTCTAACCCTAGCCCTCAACATAACCCTAACCCTAGGTCCAATCGTAACCGTAACCGGATCTATAACCCTAGCCCTCAACATAATCCTAACCCTAGGTCTAATCGGAACCCTAACCCTCTCTCTAACCCTAGCCCTCAACATAACCCTAACCTAGGTCCAATCGTAACCCTAACCGGATCTCTAACCCTAGCCCTCAACATAACCCTAACCCTAGGTCCAATGGTAACCCTAACCGGATCTCTAAACCTAGCCCTCAACATAACCCTAACCCTAGGTCCAATCGTGACCCTAACCTGATCTCTAACCCTGCCCTCAACATAACCCTAACCCTAGGTCCAATCGTGTCCCTAACCGGATCTCTAACCCTAGCCCTCAACATAACCCTAACCCTAGGTGCAATCGTAACCCTACCCGGATCTCTAACCCTAGCCCTCAACATAACCATAACCCTAGGTGCAATCGTAACCCTACCCGGATCTCTAACCCTAGCCCTCAACATAACCCTAACCCTAGGTCCAATCTTAACCCTAACCGGATCTCTAACCCTAGCCCTCAACATAAGCCTAACCCTAGGTCCAATCGTAACCGTAACCGGATCTATAACCCTAGCCCTCAACATAACCCTAACCCTAGGTCCAATCGTAACCGTAACCGGATCTCTAACCCTAGCCCTCAACATAACCCTAACCCTAGGTGCAATCGTAACCGTAACCGGATCTCTAACCCTAGGCCTCAACATAACACTAACCCTAGGTCCAATTGTAACCGTAACCGGATCTCTAACCCTAGCCCTCAAAATAACCCTAACCCTAGGTCCAATCGAAACCCTACCCGGATCTCTAACCCTAGCCCTCAACATAACCCTAACCCTAGGTCCAATCGTAACCCTAACCGGATCTCTAACCCTAGCCCTCAACATAACCCTAACCCTAGGTCCAATCGAAACAATAACCGTCTCTCTAACCCTAGCCCTCAACATAACCCTAACCCTAGGTCCAATCGTAACCCTAAACGGATCTCTAATCCTAGCCCTCAACATAACACTAACCCTAGGTCCAATCGTAACCCTAACCGGATCTCTAACCCTAGCCCTCAACATAACCCTAACCCTAGGTCCAATCGTGTCCCTAACCGGATCTCTAACCCTAGCCCTCAACATAACCCTAACCCTAGGTGCAATCGTAACCCTACCCGGATCTCGAAACCTAGCCCTCAACATAACCATAACCCTAGGTGCAATCGTAACCCTAACCGGATCTCTAACCCTAGCCCTCAACATAACCCTAACCCTAGGTCCAATCGTGACCCTAACCGGATCTCTAACCCTAGCCCTCAAGATAACCCTAACCCAAGGTCCAATCGTGACCCTAACCGGATCTCTAACTCTAGTCGTCAACATAACCCTAACCCTAGGTGCCATCGTAACCCTACCCGGATCTCTAACCCTAGCCCTCAACATAACCCTAACCCTAGGTGCAATCATAACCCTAACCGGATCTCTAACCCTAGCCCTCAACATAACCCTAACCCTAGGTCCAATCGTAACCCTAACCGGATCTCTAACCCTAGCCCTCAACATAACCCTAACCCTAGGTCCAATCGTAACCCTAACCAGAACTCTAAACCTAGCCCTCAACATAACACTAACCCTAGGTCCAATCGTAATCGTAACCGGATCTCTAACCCTAGCCCTCAACATAACCCTAACCCTAGGTCCAATCGTAACCCTACCCGGATCTCTAACCCTAGCCCTCAACATAACCCTAACCCTAGGTCCAATCTTAACCCTAACCGGATCTCTAACCCTAGCCCTCAACATAAGCCTAACCCTAAGTCCACTCGTAACCGTAACCGGATCTATAACCCTAGCCCTCAACATAACCCTAACCCTAGGTCCAATCGTAACCCTAACGAGATCTCTAACCCTAGCCCTCAACATAACCCAAACCTAGGTCCAATAGTGACCCTAACTGTCTCTCTAACCCTAGCCCTCAACATAACCCTAACCCTAGGTCTAATCGGAACCCTAACCCTCTCTCTAACCCTAGCCCTCAACATAACCCTAACCCTAGGTCCAATGGTAACCCTAACCGGATCTCTAACCCTAGCCCTCAACATAACCCTAACCCTAGGTCCAATCGTGACCCTAACCGGATCTCTAACCCTGCCCTCAACATAACCCTAACCCTAGGTCCAATCGTAACCCTAACCGTCTCTCGAACCCTAGCCCTCAACATAACCCTAACCCTAGGTCCCATCGTAACCCTAACCGGATCTCTAACCCTACCCTCAACATAACCCTAACCCTAGTTCCAATCGTAACCCTAACCGGATCTCTAACCCTAGCACTCAACATAACCCTAACCCTAGGTCCAATCGTAACCCTAACCGGATCTCTAACCCTAGCCCTCAACATAACCCTAACCCTAGGTCCAATCGTAACCCTAACCGGATCTCTAACCCTAGCCATCAACATCACCATAACCCTATGTCCAATCGTAACCCTAACCGGATCTCTAACCCTAGCCGTCAATATAACCCTAACCCTAGCTCCAATCGTGACCCAAACCGGATCTCTAACCCTGCCCTCAACATAACCCTAACCCTAGGTCAAATCGTAACCCTATCCGGATCTCTAACCCTAGCCCTCAACATAACCATAACCCTAGGTGCAATCGTAACCCTAACCGGATCTCTAACCCTAGCCCTCAACATAACCCTAACCCAAGGTGCAATCGTGACCCTAACCGGATCTCTAACCCTAGCCCTCAACATAACCCTAACCCTAGGTCCAATCATGACCCTAACCGGATCTCTAACCCTAGCCCTCAACATAACCCTAACCTAGGTCCAATCGTGACCCTAACCGGATCTCTAACCCTAGCCCTCAACATAACCCTAACCCTAGGTCCAATCGTAACCGTAAACGGATCTCTAACCCTAGACCTCAACATAACCCTAACCCTAGGTGCAATGGTTACCCTAACGGGATCTCTAACCCTAGCCCTCAACATAACCCTAACCTAGGTCCAATCGTGACCCTAACAGGATCTCTAACCCTAGCCCTCAACATAACCCTAACCCTAGGTCCAATCGTGACCCTAACTGTCTCTCTAACCCTAGCCCTCAACATAACCCTAACCCTAGGTCCAATCGGAACCCTAACCGTCTCTCTAACCCTAGCCCTCAACATAACCCTAACCCTAGGTCCAATCGTAACCCTAACCGGATCTCTAACCCTAGCCCTCAACATAACCCTAACCCTAGGTCCAATCGTAACCCTAACCGGATCACTAACCCTAGCCCTCAACATAACCCTAACCCTAGGTCCAATCGTAACCCTAACCGGATCTCTAACCCTAGCCCTCAACATAACCCTAACCCTAGGTCCAATCGTGACCCTAACCGGATCTCTAACCCTGCTCTCAACATAACCCTAACCCTAGTTCCAATCGTAACCCTAACCGTCTCTCTAACCCTGGCCCTCAACCTAACCCTAACCCTAGGTCCAATCGTGACCCTAACCGGATCTCTAACCCTAGCCATCAACATAACCCTAACCCTAGTTCCAATCGTAACCCTAACCGGATATCTAACCCTAGCCCTCAACATAACCCTAACCCTAGGTCCAATCGTAACCCTAACCGGATCTCTAACCCTAGACCTCAACATAACCCTAACCCTAGGTCCAATCGTAACCGTAACCGGATCTCTAACCCTAGCCCTCAACATAACCATAACCCTAGGTCCAAACGTAACACTAACGGGATCTCTAACCCTGGCCCTCAACATAACCCTAACCTAGGTCCAATCGTGACGCTAACCGGATCTCTAACCCTAGCCCTCAACATAACCCTAACCCTAGGTCCAATCGTGACCCTAACCGTCTCTCTAACCCTAGCCCTCAACATAACCCTAACCCTAGGTCCAATCGTAACCCTAACCGGATCTCTAACCCTGCCCTCAACATAACCCTAACCCTAGGTCCAATCGTGACCCTAACCGTCTCTCTAACCCTAGCCCTCAACATAACCCTAACCCTAAGTCCAATCGAAACCCTAACTGGATCTCTAACCCTAGCCCTCAACATAACCGTAACCCTAGGTCCAATCGTAAACCTAACCGGATCTCTTACCCTAGCCCTCAACATAACCTTAACCCTAGGTCCAATCGTAACCCTAACCGGATCTCTAACCCTAGCCCTCAACATAACCCTAACCCTAGGTCCAATCGTAACCCTAACCGGATCTCTAACCCTAGCCCTCAACATAACCGTAACCCTAGGTCCAATCGTGACCCTAACCGCATCTCTAACCCTAGCCCTCAACATAACCCTAACCCTAGGTGCAATCGTAACCCTACCCAGATCTCTAACCCTAGCCCTCAACATAACCATAACCCTAGGTGCAATCGTAACCCTACCCGGATCTCTAACCCTAGCCCTCAACATAACCCTAACCCAAGGTGCAATCGTGACCCTAACCGGATCTCTAACCCTAGCCCTCAACATAACCCTAACCCTAGGTCCAATCGTGACCCTAACCGGATCTCTAACCCTAGCCGTCAACATAACCTTAACCCTAGGTGCAATCGTAACCCTACCCGGAACTCTAACCCTAGCCCTCAACATAACCCTAACCCTAGGTGCAATCGGAACCCTAACAGTCTCTCTAACCCTAGCCCTCAACATAACCCTAACCCTAGGTCCAATCGTAACCGTAACCGGTTCTCTAACCCTAGCCCTCAACATAACCCTGACCCTAGGTCCAATCGTGAACCTAACCGTCTCTCTAAACCTAGCCCTCAACATAACCCTAACCCTAGGTCCAATCGTGACCCTAACCGGATCTCTAACCCTGGCCCTCAACATAACCCTAACCCTAGGTGCAATCATAACCCTAACCTGATCTTTAACCCTAGACCTCAACATAACCCTAACCCTAGGTGCAATCGTAACCCTAACCGGATCTCTAACCCTAGCCCTCAACATAACACTAACCCTAGGTCCAATCGTACCCGTAACCAGATCTCTAACCCTAGCCCTCAACATAACCATAACCCTAGGTCCAATCGTAACCCTAACGGGATCTCTAACCCTGGCCCTCAACATAACCCTAACCTAGGTCCAATCGTAACCCTAACCGGACCTCTAACCCTAGCCCTCAACATCACCCTAACCCTAGGTCGAATCGTGACCCTAACCGTCTCTCTAACCCTATCCCTCAACATAACCCTAACCCTAGGTCCTATCGGAACCCTAACCGTCTCTCTAACCCTAGCCCTCAACATAACCCTAACCCTAGGTCCAATCGTAACCCTAACCGGATCTCTAACCCTAGCCCTCAACATAACCCTAACCCTAGGTCCAATCGTAACCCTAACCGGATCTCTAACCCTAGCCCTCAACATAACCCTAACCTAGGTCCAATCGTAACCCTAACCGGATCTCTAACCCTAGCCCTCAACATAACCCTAACCCTAGGTCCAATCGTGACCCTAACCGGATCTCTAACCCTGCCCTCAACATAACCCTAACCCTAGGTCCAATCGTAACCCTAACCGTCTCAGGAACCCTAGCCCTCAAAATAACCCTAACCCTAGGTCCAATCGTAACCCTAACCGGATCTCTAAACCTAACCCTCAACATAACCCTAACCCTAGATCCAATCGTGACCCTAACCGGATCTCTAACCCTAGCCGTCAACATAACCTTAACCCTAGGAGCAATCGTAACCCTACCCGGAACTCGAACCCTATCCCTCAACATAACCCTAACCCTAGGTGCAATCGGAACCCTAACAGTCTCTCTAACCCTAGCCCTCAACATAACCCTAACCATAGGTCCAATCGTAACCGTAACCGGTTCTCTAACCCTAGCCCTCAACATAACCCTGACCCTAGGTCCAATCGTGACCCTAACCGTCTCTCTAACCCTAGCCCTCAACATAACCCTAACCCTAGGTCCAATCGTGACCCTAACCGGATCTCTAACCCTGGCCCTCAACATAACCCTAACCCTAGGTGCAATCGTAACCCTAACCTGATCTCTAACCCTAGACCTCAACATAACCCTAACCCTAGGTGCAATCGTAACCCTAACCGGATCTCTAACCCTAGCCCTCAACATAACACTAACCCTAGGTCCAATCGTACCCGTAACCAGATCTCTAACCCTAGCCCTCAACATAACCCTAACCCTAGGTCCAATCGTGTCCCTAACCGGATCTCTAACCCTAGCCCTCAACATAACCCTAACCCTAGGTCCAATCGTAACCCTAACCGGATCTCTAACCCTAGCCCTCAACATAACCCTAACCCTAGGTCCAATCGTGTCCCTAACCGGATCTCTAACCCTAGCCCTCAACATAACCCTAACCCTAGGTGCAATCGTAACCCTACCCGGATCTCGAAACCTAGCCCTCAACATAACCATAACCCTAGGTGCAATCGTAACCCTAACCGGATCTCTAACCCTAGCCCTCAACATAACCCTAACCCTAGGTCCAATCGTGACCCTAACCGGATCTCTAACCCTAGCCCTCAAGATAACCCTAACCCAAGGTCCAATCGTGACCCTAACCGGATCTCTAACTCTAGTCGTCAACATAACCCTAACCCTAGGTGCCATCGTAACCCTACCCGGATCTCTAACCCTAGCCCTCAACATAACCCTAACCCTAGGTGCAATCATAACCCTAACCGGATCTCTAACCCTAGCCCTCAACATAACCCTAACCCTAGGTCCAATCGTAACCCTAACCGGATCTCTAACCCTAGCCCTCAACATAACCCTAACCCTAGGTCCAATCGTAACCCTAACCAGAACTCTAAACCTAGCCCTCAACATAACACTAACCCTAGGTCCAATCGTAATCGTAACCGGATCTCTAACCCTAGCCCTCAACATAACCCTAACCCTAGGTCCAATCGTAACCCTACCCGGATCTCTAACCCTAGCCCTCAACATAACCCTAACCCTAGGTCCAATCTTAACCCTAACCGGATCTCTAACCCTAGCCCTCAACATAAGCCTAACCCTAAGTCCAATCGTAACCGTAACCGGATCTATAACCCTAGCCCTCAACATAACCCTAACCCTAGGTCCAATCGTAACCCTAACGAGATCTCTAACCCTAGCCCTCAACATAACCCAAACCTAGGTCCAATAGTGACCCTAACTGTCTCTCTAACCCTAGCCCTCAACATAACCCTAACCCTAGGTCTAATCGGAACCCTAACCCTCTCTCTAACCCTAGCCCTCAACATAACCCTAACCCTAGGTCCAATGGTAACCCTAACCGGATCTCTAACCCTAGCCCTCAACATAACCCTAACCCTAGGTCGAATCGTGACCCTAACCGGATCTCTAACCCTGCCCTCAACATAACCCTAACCCTAGGTCCAATCGTAACCCTAACCGTCTCTCGAACCCTAGCCCTCAACATAACCCTAACCCTAGGTCCCATCGTAACCCTAACCGGATCTCTAACCCTACCCTCAACATAACCCTAACCCTAGTTCCAATCGTAACCCTAACCGGATCTCTAACCCTAGCACTCAACATAACCCTAACCCTAGGTCCAATCGTAACCCTAACCGGATCTCTAACCCTAGCCCTCAACATAACCCTAACCCTAGGTCCAATCGTAACCCTAACCGGATCTCTAACCCTAGCCATCAACATCACCATAACCCTATGTCCAATCGTAACCCTAACCGGATCTCTAACCCTAGCCGTCAATATAACCCTAACCCTAGCTCCAATCGTGACCCAAACCGGATCTCTAACCCTGCCCTCAACATAACCCTAACCCTAGGTCAAATCGTAACCCTATCCGGATCTCTAACCCTAGCCCTCAACATAACCATAACCCTAGGTGCAATCGTAACCCTAACCGGATCTCTAACCCTAGCCCTCAACATAACCCTAACCCAAGGTGCAATCGTGACCCTAACCGGATCTCTAACCCTAGCCCTCAACATAACCCTAACCCTAGGTCCAATCATGACCCTAACCGGATCTCTAACCCTAGCCCTCAACATAACCCTAACCTAGGTCCAATCGTGACCCTAACCGGATCTCTAACCCTAGCCCTCAACATAACCCTAACCCTAGGTCCAATCGTAACCGTAAACGGATCTCTAACCCTAGACCTCAACATAACCCTAACCTAGGTCCAATCGTAACCGTAAACGGATCTCTAACCCTAGCCCTCAACATAACCCTAACCTAGGTCCAATCGTGACCCTAACCGGATCTCTAACCCTAGCCCTCAACATAACCCTAACCCTAGGTCCAATCGTAACCGTAAACGGATCTCTAACCCTAGACCTCAACATAACCCTAACCCTAGGTGCAATGGTTACCCTAACGGGATCTCTAACCCTAGCCCTCAACATAACCCTAACCTAGGTCCAATCGTGACCCTAACAGGATCTCTAACCCTAGCCCTCAACATAACCCTAACCCTAGGTCCAATCGTGACCCTAACTGTCTCTCTAACCCTAGCCCTCAACATAACCCTAACCCTAGGTCCAATCGGAACCCTAACCGTCTCTCTAACCCTAGCCCTCAACATAACCCTAACCCTAGGTCCAATCGTAACCCTAACCGGATCTCTAACCCTAGCCCTCAACATAACCCTAACCCTAGGTCCAATCGTAACCCTAACCGGATCACTAACCCTAGCCCTCAACATAACCCTAACCCTAGGTCCAATCGTAACCCTAACCGGATCTCTAACCCTAGCCCTCAACATAACCCTAACCCTAGGTCCAATCGTGACCCTAACCGGATCTCTAACCCTGCTCTCAACATAACCCTAACCCTAGTTCCAATCGTAACCCTAACCGTCTCTCTAACCCTGGCCCTCAACCTAACCCTAACCCTAGGTCCAATCGTGACCCTAACCGGATCTCTAACCCTAGCCATCAACATAACCCTAACCCTAGTTCCAATCGTAACCCTAACCGGATATCTAACCCTAGCCCTCAACATAACCCTAACCCTAGGTCCAATCGTAACCCTAACCGGATCTCTAACCCTAGACCTCAACATAACCCTAACCCTAGGTCCAATCGTAACCGTAACCGGATCTCTAACCCTAGCCCTCAACATAACCATAACCCTAGGTCCAAACGTAACACTAACGGGATCTCTAACCCTGGCCCTCAACATAACCCTAACCTAGGTCCAATCGTGACGCTAACCGGATCTCTAACCCTAGCCCTCAACATAACCCTAACCCTAGGTCCAATCGTGACCCTAACCGTCTCTCTAACCCTAGCCCTCAACATAACCCTAACCCTAGGTCCAATCGTAACCCTAACCGGATCTCTAACCCTGCCCTCAACATAACCCTAACCCTAGGTCCAATCGTGACCCTAACCGTCTCTCTAACCCTAGCCCTCAACATAACCCTAACCCTAAGTCCAATCGAAACCCTAACTGGATCTCTAACCCTAGCCCTCAACATAACCGTAACCCTAGGTCCAATCGTAAACCTAACCGGATCTCTTACCCTAGCCCTCAACATAACCTTAACCCTAGGTCCAATCGTAACCCTAACCGGATCTCTAACCCTAGCCCTCAACATAACCCTAACCCTAGGTCCAATCGTAACCCTAACCGGATCTCTAACCCTAGCCCTCAACATAACCGTAACACTAGGTCCAATCGTGACCCTAACCGCATCTCTAACCCTAGCCCTCAACATAACCCTAACCCTAGGTGCAATCGTAACCCTACCCAGATCTCTAACCCTAGCCCTCAACATAACCATAACCCTAGGTGCAATCGTAACCCTACCCGGATCTCTAACCCTAGCCCTCAACATAACCCTAACCCAAGGTGCAATCGTGACCCTAACCGGATCTCTAACCCTAGCCCTCAACATAACCCTAACCCTAGGTCCAATCGTGACCCTAACCGGATCTCTAACCCTAGCCGTCAACATAACCTTAACCCTAGGTGCAATCGTAACCCTACCCGGAACTCTAACCCTAGCCCTCAACATAACCCTAACCCTAGGTGCAATCGGAACCCTAACAGTCTCTCTAACCCTAGCCCTCAACATAACCCTAACCCTAGGTCCAATCGTAACCGTAACCGGTTCTCTAACCCTAGCCCTCAACATAACCCTGACCCTAGGTCCAATCGTGAACCTAACCGTCTCTCTAAACCTAGCCCTCAACATAACCCTAACCCTAGGTCCAATCGTGACCCTAACCGGATCTCTAACCCTGGCCCTCAACATAACCCTAACCCTAGGTGCAATCATAACCCTAACCTGATCTTTAACCCTAGACCTCAACATAACCCTAACCCTAGGTGCAATCGTAACCCTAACCGGATCTCTAACCCTAGCCCTCAACATAACACTAACCCTAGGTCCAATCGTACCCGTAACCAGATCTCTAACCCTAGCCCTCAACATAACCATAACCCTAGGTCCAATCGTAACCCTAACGGGATCTCTAACCCTGGCCCTCAACATAACCCTAACCTAGGTCCAATCGTAACCCTAACCGGACCTCTAACCCTAGCCCTCAACATCACCCTAACCCTAGGTCGAATCGTGACCCTAACCGTCTCTCTAACCCTATCCCTCAACATAACCCTAACCCTAGGTCCTATCGGAACCCTAACCGTCTCTCTAACCCTAGCCCTCAACATAACCCTAACCCTAGGTCCAATCGTAACCCTAACCGGATCTCTAACCCTAGCCCTCAACATAACCCTAACCCTAGGTCCAATCGTAACCCTAACCGGATCTCTAACCCTAGCCCTCAACATAACCCTAACCTAGGTCCAATCGTAACCCTAACCGGATCTCTAACCCTAGCCCTCAACATAACCCTAACCCTAGGTCCAATCGTGACCCTAACCGGATCTCTAACCCTGCCCTCAACATAACCCTAACCCTAGGTCCAATCGTAACCCTAACCGTCTCTGGAACCCTAGCCCTCAAAATAACCCTAACCCTAGGTCCAATCGTAACCCTAACCGGATCTCTAAACCTAACCCTCAACATAACCCTAACCCTAGATCCAATCGTGACCCTAACCGGATCTCTAACCCTAGCCGTCAACATAACCTTAACCCTAGGAGCAATCGTAACCCTACCCGGAACTCGAACCCTATCCCTCAACATAACCCTAACCCTAGGTGCAATCGGAACCCTAACAGTCTCTCTAACCCTAGCCCTCAACATAACCCTAACCATAGGTCCAATCGTAACCGTAACCGGTTCTCTAACCCTAGCCCTCAACATAACCCTGACCCTAGGTCCAATCGTGACCCTAACCGTCTCTCTAACCCTAGCCCTCAACATAACCCTAACCCTAGGTCCAATCGTGACCCTAACCGGATCTCTAACCCTGGCCCTCAACATAACCCTAACCCTAGGTGCAATCGTAACCCTAACCTGATCTCTAACCCTAGACCTCAACATAACCCTAACCCTAGGTGCAATCGTAACCCTAACCGGATCTCTAACCCTAGCCCTCAACATAACACTAACCCTAGGTCCAATCGTACCCGTAACCAGATCTCTAACCCTAGCCCTCAACATAACCATAACCCTAGGTCCAATCGTAACCCTAACGGGATCTCTAACCCTGGCCCTCAACATAACCCTAACCTAGGTCCAATCGTAACCCTAACCGGACCTCTAACCCTAGCCCTCAACATCACCCTAACCCTAGGTCGAATCGTGACCCTAACCGTCTCTCTAACCCTATCCCTCAACATAACCCTAACCCTAGGTCCTATCGGAACCCTAACCGTCTCTCTAACCCTAGCCCTCAACATAACCCTAACCCTAGGTCCAATCGTAACCCTAACCGGATCTCTAACCCTAGCCCTCAACATAACCCTAACCCTAGGTCCAATCGTAACCCTAACCGGATCTCTAACCCTAGCCCTCAACATAACCCTAACCCTAGGTCCAATCGTGACCCTAACCGGATCTCTAACCCTGCCCTCAACATAACCCTAACCCTAGGTCCAATCGTAACCCTAACCGTCTCTGGAACCCTAGCCCTCAAAATAACCCTAACCCTAGGTCCAATCGTAACCCTAACCGGATCTCTAACCCTAGCCCTCAACATAACCCTAACCCTAGGTCCAATCGTAACCCTAACCAGATCTCTAACCCTAGCACTCAACATAACCCTAACCCTAGGTCCAATCGTAACCCTAACCGGATCTCTAACCCTAGCCCTCAACATAACCCTAACCCTAGGTCCAATCGTGACCCTAACCGGATCTCTAACCCTAGCCCTCAACATAACCCTAACCCTAGGTCCAATCGTGACCCTAACCGGATCTCTAACCCTCCCCTCAACATAACCCTAACCCTAGGTCCAATCGTGACCCTAACCGTATCTCTAACCCTAGCCCTCAACATAACCCTAACCCTAGGTCCAATCGTAACTGTAACCGGATCTCTAAGCCTAGCCCTCAACATAACCCTAACCCTAGGTCCAATCGTAACCCTACCCGGATCTCTAACCCTAGCCCTCAACATAACCCTAACCCTAGGACCAATCGTAACTCTAACCGGATCTCTAACCCTAGCCGTCAACATAACCCTAACCCTAGGTCCAAACGTGACCTAAACCGGATCTCTAACCCTAGTCCTCAACATAACAATAACCCTAGGTCCAATCGTGACCCTAACCGGATCTCTAACCCTAACCCTCAACATAACCCTAACCCTAGGTCCAATCGTGACCCTAACCGTATCTCTAACCCTAGCCTTCAACATAACCCTAACCCTAGGTCCAATCGTGACCCTTACTGGATCTCTAACCGTAGCCCTCAACATAACCCTAACCCTAGGTCCAATCGTAACTGTAACCGGATCTCTAAGCCTAGCCCTCAACATAACCCTAACCCTAGGTCCAATCGTAACCCTACCCGGATCTCTAACCCTAGCCCTCAACATAACCCTAACCCTAAGACCAATCGTAACTCTAACCGGATCTCTAACCCTAGCCCTCAACATAACCCTAACCCTAGGTGCAATCGTAACCGTAACCGGATCTCTAACCGTAGCCCTCAATATAACACTAACCCTAGGTCCAATTGTAACCGTAACCGGATCTCTAACCCTAGCCCTCAACATAACCCTAACCCTAGGTTCAATCGTAACCCTACCCGGACCTCTAACCCTAGCCCTCAACATAACCCTAACCCTAGGTCCAATCGGAACCCTAACCGTCTCTCTAACCCTAGCCCTCAAGATAACCCTAACCCTAGATCCAATCGTAACCCTAACCGGATCTCTAACCCTAGCCCTCAACATAACCCTAACCCTAGGTTCAATCGTAACCCTACCCGGATCTCTAACCCTAGCCCTCAACATAAACCTAACCCTAGGTCCAATCGTGACCCTTACTGGATCTCTAACCGTAGCCCTCAACATAACCCTAACCCTAGGTCCAATCGTAACTCTAACCGCATCTCTAAGCCTAGCCCTCAACATAACCCTAACCCTAGGTCCAATCGTAACCCTACCGGGATCTCTAACCCTAGGCCTCAACATAACCCTAACCCTAGGACCAATCGTAACTCTAACCGGATCTCTAACCCTAGCCCTCAACATAACCCTAACCCTAGGTGAAACCGTAACCTTAACCGGATCTCTAACCCTAGCCCTCAATATAACACTAACCCTAGGTCCAATTGTAACCGTAACCGGATCTCTAACCCTAGCCCTCAACATAACCCTAACCCTAGGTTCAATCGTAACCCTACCCGGATCTCTAACCCTAGCCCTCAACATAACCCTAACCCTAGGTCCAATCGGAACCCTAACCGTCTCTCTAACCCTAGCCCTCAAGATAACCCTAACCCTAGATCCAATCGTAACCCTAACCGGATCTCTAACCCTAGCCCTCAACATAACCCTAACCCTAGGTTCAATCGTAACCCTACCCGGATCTCTAACCCTAGCCCTCAACATAACCCTAACCCTAGGTCCAATCGGAACCCTAACCGTCTCTCTAACCCTAGCCCTCAACATAACCCTAACCCTAGGTCCAATCGTAACCCTAACCGGATCTCTAACCCTAGCCCTCAACATAACCCTAACCCTAGGTCCAATCGTGACCCTTACCGGATCTCTAACCCTAGCCCTCAACATAAACCTAACCCTAGGTCCAATCGTGACCCTAACCGGATCTCTAACCCTCCCCTCAACATAACCCTAACCCTAGGTCCCATCGTGACCCTAACCGGATCTCTAACCCTAGCCCTCAACATAACCCTATCCCTAGGTCCAATCGTGATCCTAACTGGATCTCTAACCGTAGCCCTCAACATAACCCTAACCCTAGGTCCAATCGTAACTGTAACCGGATCTCTAAGTCTAGCCCTCAACATAACCCTAACCCTAGGTCCAATCGTAACCCTACCCGGATCTCTAACCCTAGCCCTCAACATAACCCTAACCCTAGGACCAATCGTAACTCTAACCGGATCTCTAACCCTAGCCCTCAACATAACCCTAACCCTAGGTGCAATCGTAACCGTAACCGGATCTCTAACCCTAGCCCTCAATATAACACTAACCCTAGGTCCAATTGTAACCGTAACCGGATCTCTAACCCTACCCCTCAACATAACCCTAACCCTAGGTTCAATCGTAACCCTACCCGGATCTCTAACCCTAGCCCTCAACATAACCCTAACCCTAGGTCCAATCGGAACCCTAACCGTCTCTCTAACCCTAGCCCTCAACATAACCCTAACACTAGGTCCAATCGTGACCCTAACCGGATCTCTAAACATCCCGTCAACATAACCCTAACCCTAGGTCCAATCGTAACCCTAACCGTCTCTCTAACCCTAGCCCTCAACATAACCCTAACCCTAGGTCCAATCGTAACCCTAACCGTCTCTCTAACCCTAGCCCTCAACATAACCCTAACCCTAGGTCCAATCGTAACCCTAACTGTCTCTCTAACCCTAGCCCTCAACATAACCCTAACGCTAGGTCCAATCGTAACCCTAACCGGATCTCTAACCCTAGCCCTCAACATAACCCTAACCGTAGGTCCAATCGTGACCCTAACTGTCTCTCTAACCCTAGCCCTCAACATAACCCTAACCCTAGGTCCAATCTGAACCCTAACCGTCTCTCAACACTAGCCCTCAACATAACCCTAACCCTAGGTCCAATCGTAACCCTAACCGGATCTCTAACCCTAGCCCTCAACATACCCCTAAACCTAGGTCCAATCGTAACCCTAACCGGATCTCTAACCCTAGCCCTCAACAAAACCCTAACCCTAGGTTCAATCGTAACCCTAACCGGATCTCTAACCCTAGCCCTCAACATAACCCTAACCCTAGGTCCAATCGTAACCCTAACCGGATCTCTAACCCTAGCCCTCAACATAACCCTAACCCTAGGTCCAATCGTGACCCTAACCGGATCTCTAACCCTCCCGTCAACATAACCCTAACCCTAGGTCCAATCGTAACCCTAACCGTCTCTCTAACCCTAGCCCTCAACATAACCCTAACCCTAGGTCCAATCGTAACCCTAACCGTCTCTCTAACCCTAGCCCTCAACATAACCCTAACCCTAGGTCCAATCGTAACCCTAACTGTCTCTCTAACCCTAGCCCTCAACATAACCCTAACGCTAGGTCCAATCGTAACCCTAACCGGATCTCTAACCATAGCCCTCAACATAACCCTAACCGTAGGTCCAATCGTGACCCTAACTGTCTCTCTAACCCTAGCCCTCAACATGACCCTAACCCTAGGTCCAATCGGAACCCTAACCGGATCTCTAACCCTAGCCCTCAACATAACCCTAACCCTAGGTCCAATCGTAACCCTAACCGGATCTCTAACCCTAGCCCTCAACATAACCCTAACCGTAGGTCCAATCGTGACCCAACTGTCTCTCTAACCCTAGCCCTCAACATAACCCTAACCCTAGGTCCAATCTGAACCCTAACCGTCTCTCAACACTAGCCCTCAACATAACCCTAACCCAAGGTCCAATCTGAACCCTAACCGTCTCTCAACACTAGCCCTCAACATAACCCTAACCCTAGGTCCAATCGTAACCCTAACCGGATCTCTAACCCTAGCCCTCAACATAACCCTAACCCTAGGTCCAATCGTAACCCTAACCGGATCTCTAACCCTAGCCCTCAACATAACCCTAACCCTAGGTCCAATCGTGACCCTAACCGGATCTCTAACCCTCCCGTCAACATAACCCTAACCCTAGGTCCAATCGTAACCCTAACCGTCTCTCTAACCCTAGCCCTCAACATAACCCTAACCCTAGGTCCAATCGTAACCCTAACCGTCTCTCTAACCCTAGCCCTCAACATAACCCTAACCCTAGGTCCAATCGTAACCCTAACTGTCTCTCTAACCCTAGCCCTCAACATAACCCTAACGCTAGGTCCAATCGTAACCCTAACCGGAACTCTAACCCTAGCCCTCAACATAACCCTAACCGTAGGTCCAATCGTGACCCTAACTGTCTCTCTAACCCTAGCCCTCAACATAACCCTAACCCTAGGTCCAATCTGAACCCTAACCGTCTCTCAACACTAGCCCTCAACATAACCCTAACCCTAGGTCAAATCGTGACCCTAACCGGATCTCTATCCCCAGCGCTAAACATAACGCTAACCCTAGGTCCAATCGTAACCCTAACCGAATCTCTAAACCTAGTTCTCAACATAACCCTAACCCTAGGTGCAATCGTAACCCTAACCGGATCTCTAACCCTAGCCCTCAACAACACCCTAACCCTAGGTCCAATCGTAACCCTAACCGGACTCTAACCCTAGCCGTCAACATGACCCTAACCCTAGGTCCAAACGTGACCTTAATCGGATCTCTAACCCTAGCCCTCAACATAACCCTAACCCTAGGTCCAATCGTGACCCTAACCGGATCTCTAACCCTAGCCCTCAACATAACCCTAACCGAAGGTACAATCGTGACCCTAACCGGATCTCTAACCCTAGCCCTCAACATAACCCTAACCCTAGGTCCAATCGTGACCCTAACTGGATCTCTAACCCTAGCCCTCAACATAACCCTAACCCTAGGTCCAGGCGTAACTGTAACCGGATCTCTAACCCTAGCCCTCAACATAACCCTAACCCTAGGTCCAATCGTAACCCTACCCGGATCTCTAACCCTACCCTCAACATAACCCTAACCCTAGGTCCAATCGTAACTCTAACAGGATCTCTAACCCTAGCCCTCAACATAACCCTAACCCTAGGTGCAATCGTAATCGTAACCGGATCTCTAAACCTAGCCCTCAACATAACACTAACCCTAGGTCCAATCGGAACGCTAAACGGATCTCTAACCCTAGCCCTCAACATAACCCTAACCCTAGGTCCAATCGTAACCCTAACCGGATCTCTAACCCTAGCCCTCAACATAACCCTAACCCTAGGTCCAATCGGAACCCTAACCGGATCTCTAACCCTAGCCCTCAACATAACCCTAACCCTAGGTCCAATCGTAACCCTAACCGGATCTCTAACCCTAGCCCTCAACATAACCCTAACCCTAGGTCCAATCGTGACCCTAACCGGATCTCTAACCCTCCCGTCAACATAACCCTAACCCTAGGTCCAATCGTAACCCTAACCGTCTCTCTAACCCTAGCCCTCAACATAACCCTAACCCTAGGTCCAATCGTAACCCTAACCGTCTCTCTAACCCTAGCCCTCAACATAACCCTAACCCTAGGTCCAATCGTAACCCTAACTGTCTCTCTAACCATAGCCCTCAACATAACCCTAACGCTAGGTCCAATCGTAACCCTAACCGGATCTCTAACCCTAGCCCTCAACATAACCCTAACCGTAGGTCCAATCGTGACCCTAAATGTCTCTCTAACCCTAGCCCTCAACATAACCCTAACCCTAGGTCCAATCTGAACCCTAACCGTCTCTCAACACTAGCCCTCAACATAACCCTAACCCTAGGTCCAATCGTAACCCTAACCGGATCTCTAACCCTAGCCCTCAACATACACCTAAACCTAGGTCCAATCATAACCCTAACTGTCTCTCTAACCCTAGCCCTCAACATAACCCTAACCCTAGGTCTAATCGGAACCCTAACCCTCTCTCTATCCCTAGCCCTCAACATAACCCTAACCTAGGTCCAATCGTAACCCTAACCGGATCTCTAACCCTAGCCCTCAACATAACCCTAACCCAAGGTGCAATCGTGACCCTAACCGGATCTCTAACCCTAGCACTCAACATAACCCTAACCCTAGGTGCAATCGTAACCCTACCCGTATCTCGAACCCTAGCCCTCAACATAACCATAACCCTAGGTGCAATCGTAACCCTAACCGGATCCCTAACCGTAGCCCTCAACATAACCCTAACCCAAGGTGCAATCTTGACCCTAACCGGATCTCTAACCCTGGCCCTCAACATAACCCTAACCCTAGGTGCAATCATAACCCTAACCGGATCTCTAACCCTAGCCCTCAAGAAAACCCTAACCCAAGGTCCAATCGTGACCCTAACCGGATCTCTAACCCTAGCCGTCAACATAACCCTAACCCTAGGTGCCATCGTAACCCTACCCGGATCTCTAACCCTAGCCCTCAACATAACCCTAACCCTAGGTGCAATCATAACCCTAACCGGATCTCTAACCCTAGCCCTCAACATAACCCTAACCCTAGGTCCAATCGTAACCCTAACCGGATCTCTAACCCTAGCCCTCAACATAACCCTAACCCTAGGTCCAATCGTAACCCTAACCAGAACTCTAAACTTAGCCCTCAACATAACACTAACCCTAGGTCCAATCGTAATCGTAACCGGATCTCTAACCCTAGCCCTCAACATAACCCTAACCCTAGGTCAAATCGTAACCCTATCCGGATCTCTAACCCTAGCCCTCAACATAACCCTAACCCAAGGTGCAATCGTGACCCTAACCGGATCTCTAACCCTAGTCCTCAACATAACAATAACCCTAGGTCCAATCGTGACCCTAACCGGATCTCTAACCCTAACCCTCAACATAACCCTAACCCTAGGTCCAATCGTGACCCTAACCGTATCTCTAACCCTAGCCCTCAACATAACCCTAACCCTAGGTCCAATCGTGACCCTTACTGGATCTCTAACCGTAGCCCTCAACATAACCCTAACCCTAGGTCCAATCGTAACTGTAACCGGATCTCTAAGCCTAGCCCTCAACATAACCCTAACCCTAGGTCCAATCGTAACCCTACCCGGATCTCTAACCCTAGCCCTCAACATAACCTTAACCCTAGGACCAATCGTAACTCTAACCGGATCTCTAACCCTAGCCCTCAACATAACCCTAACCCTAGGTGCAATCGGAACCGTAACCGGATCTCTAACCGTAGCCCTCAATATAACACTAACCCTAGGTCCAATTGTAACCGTAACCGGATCTCTAACCCTAGCCCTCAACATAACCCTAACCCTAGGTTCAATCGTAACCCTACCCGGATCTCTAACCCTAGCCCTCAACATAACCCTAACCCTAGGTCCAATCGGAACCCTAACCGGATCTCTAACCCTAGCCCTCAACATAACCCTAACCCTAGGTTCAATCGTAACCCTACCCGGATCTCTAACCCTAGCCCTCAACATAACCCTAACCCTAGGTCCAATCGTGACCCTTACTGGATCTCTAACCGTAGCCCTCAACATAACCCTAACCCTAGGTCCAATCGTAACTGTAACCGCATCTCTAAGCCTAGCCCTCAACATAACCCTAACCCTAGGTCCAATCGTAACCCTACCGGGATCTCTAACCCTAGGCCTCAACATAACCCTAACCCTAGGACCAATCGTAACTCTAACCGGATCTCTAACCCTAGCCCTCAACATAACCCTAACCCTAGGTGAAACCGTAACCGTAACCGGATCTCTAACCCTAGCCCTCAATATAACACTAACCCTAGGTCCAATTGTAACCGTAACCGGATCTCTAACCCTAGCCCTCAACATAACCCTAACCCTAGGTTCAATCGTAACCCTACCCGGATCTCTAACCCTAGCCCTCAACATAACCCTAACCCTAGGTCCAATCGGAACCCTAACCGTCTCTCTAACCCTAGCCCTCAAGATAACCCTAACCCTAGATCCAATCGTAACCCTAAGCGGATCTCTAACCCTAGCCCTCAACATAACCCTAACCCTAGGTTCAATCGTAACCCTACCCGGATCTCTAACCCTAGGCCTCAACATAACCCTAACCCTAGGTCCAATCGGAACCCTAACCGTCTCTCTAACCCTAGCCCTCAACATAACCCTAACCCTAGGTCCAATCGTAACCCTAACCGGATCTCTAACCCTAGCCCTCAACATAACCCTAACCCTAGGTCCAATCGTGACCCTTACCGGATCTCTAACCCTAGCCCTCAACATAACCCTAACCCTAGGTCCAATCGTGACCCTAACCGGATCTCTAACCCTCCCCTCAACATAACCCTAACCCTAGGTCCAATCGTGACCCTAACCGGATCTCTAACCCTAGCCCTCAACATAACCCTAACCCTAGGTCCAATCGTGACCCTAACTGGATCTCTAACCGTAGCCCTCAACATAACCCTAACCCTAGGTCCAATCGTAACTGTAACCGGATCTCTAAGCCTAGCCCTCAACATAACCCTAACCCTAGGTCCAATCGTAACCCTACCCGGATCTCTAACCCTAGCCCTCAACATAACCCTAACCCTAGGACCAATCGTAACTCTAACCGGATCTCTAACCCTAGCCCTCAACATAACCCTAACCCTAGGTGCAATCGTAACCGTAACCGGATCTCTAACCCTAGCCCTCAATATAACACTAACCCTAGGTCCAATCGTGACCCTAACCGGATCTCTAACCCTCCCGTCAACATAACCCTAACCCTAGGTCCAATCGTAACTCTAACAGGATCTCTAACCCTAGCCCTCAACATAACCCTAACCCTAGGTGCAATCGTAATCGTAACCGGATCTCTAACCCTAGCCCTCAACATAACACTAACCCTAGGTCCAATCGGAACGCTAAACGGATCTCTAACCCTAGCCCTCAACATAACCCTAACAATAGGTCCAATCGTAACCCTAACCGGATCTCTAACCCTAGCCCTCAACATAACCCTAACCCTAGGTCCAATCGGAACCCTAACCGGATCTCTAACCCTAGCCCTCAACATAACCCTAACCCTAGGTCCAATCGTAACCCTAACCGGATCTCTAACCCTAGCCCTCAACATAACCCTAACCCTAGGTCCAATCGTGACCCTAACCGGATCTCTAACCCTCCCGTCAACATAACCCTAACCCTAGGTCCAATCGTAACCCTAACCGTCTCTCTAACCCTAGCCCTCAACATAACCCTAACCCTAGGTCCAATCGTAACCCTAACTGTCTCTCTAACCATAGCCCTCAACATAACCCTAACGCTAGGTCCAATCGTAACCCTAACCGGATCTCTAACCCTAGCCCTCAACATAACCCTAACCCTAGGACCAATCGTAACTCTAACCGGATCTCTAACCCTAGCCCTCAACATAACCCTAACCCTAGGTGCAATCGTAACCGTAACCGGATCTCTAACCCTAGCCCTCAATATAACACTAACCCTAGGTCCAATTGTAACCGTAACCGGATCTCTAACCCTAGCCCTCAACATAACCCTAACCCTAGGTCCAATCGTGACCCTTACCGGATCTCTAACCCTAGCCCTCAACATAACCCTAACCCTAGGTCCAATCGTGACCCTAACCGGATCTCTAACCCTCCCCTCAACATAACCCTAACCCTAGGTCCAATCGTGACCCTAACCGGATCTCTAACCCTAGCCCTCAACATAACCCTAACCCTAGGTCCAATCGTGACCCTAACTGGATCTCTAACCGTAGCCCTCAACATAACCCTAACCCTAGGTCCAATCGTAACTGTAACCGGATCTCTAAGCCTAGCCCTCAACATAACCCTAACCGTAGGTCCAATCGTAACCCTACCCGGATCTCTAACCCTACCCTCAACATAACCCTAACCCTAGGTCCAATCGTAACTCTAACATGATCTCTAACCCTAGCCCTCAACATAACCCTAACCCTAGGTGCAATCGTAATCGTAACCGGATTTCTAACCCTAGCCCTCAACATAACACTAACCCTAGGTCCAATCGGAACGCTAAACGGATCTCTAACCCTAGCCCTCAACATAACCCTAACCCTAGGTCCAATCGTAACCCTAACCGGATCTCTAACCCTAGCCCTCAACATAACCCTAACCCTAGGTCCAATCGGAACCCTAACCGGATCTCTAACCCTAGCCCTCAACATAACCCTAACCCTAGGTCCAATCGTGACCCTAACCGGATCTCTAACCCTCCCGTCAACATAACCCTAACCCTAGGTCCAATCGTAACCCTAACCGTCTCTCTAACCCTAGCCCTCAACATAACCCTAACCCTAGGTCCAATCGTAACCCTAACCGTCTCTCTAACCCTAGCCCTCAACATAACCCTAACCCTAGGTCCAATCGTAACCCTAACTGTCTCTCTAACCATAGCCCTCAACATAACCCTAACGCTAGGTCCAATCGTAACCCTAACCGGATCTCTAACCCTAGCCCTCAACATAACCCTAACCGTAGGTCCAATCGTGACCCTAAATGTCTCTCTAACCCTAGCCCTCAACATAACCCTAACCCTAGGTCCAATCTGAACCCTAACCGTCTCTCAACACTAGCCCTCAACATAACCCTAACCCTAGGTCCAATCGTAACCCTAACCGGATCTCTAACCCTAGCCCTCAACATACACCTAAACCTAGGTCCAATCATAACCCTAACCGGATCTCTAACCCTAGCCCTCAACAAAACCCTAACCCTAGGTCCAATCGTAACCCTAACCGGATCTCTAACCCTAGCCCTCAACATAACCCTAACCCTAGGTCCAATCGTATCCCTAACCGTCTCTCTAACCTAGCCCTCAACATAACCCTAACCCTAGGTCCAATCGTGACCATAACCGGATCTCTAACCCTCGCCCTCAACATAACCCTAACCCTAGGTCCAATCGTAACCCTAACCGGATCTCTAACCCTAGCCCTCAACATAACCCTAACCCTAGGTCCAATCGTGACCCTAACCGGATCTCTAACCCTCCCGTCAACATAACCCTAACCCTAGGTCCAATCGTAACCCTAACCGTCTCTCTAACCCTAGCCCTCAACATAACCCTAACCCTAGGTCCAATCGTAACCCTAATTGTCTCTCTAACCCTAGCCCTCAACATAACCCTAACGCTAGGTCCAATCGTAACCCTAACCGGATCTCTAACCCTAGCCCTCAACATAACCCTAACCGTAGGTCCAATCGTGACCCTAACTGTCTCTCTAACCCTAGCCCTCAACATAACCCTAACCCTAGGTCCAATCTGAACCCTAACCGTCTCTCAACACTAGCCCTCAACATAACCCTAACCCTAGGTCCAATCGTGACCCTAACCGGATCTCTATCCCCAGCGCTAAACATAACGCTAACCCTAGGTCCAATCGTAACCCTAACCGAATCTCTAAACCTAGTTCTCAACATAACCCTAACCCTAGGTGCAATCGTAACCCTAACCGGATCTCTAACCCTAGCCCTCAACAACACCCTAACCCTAGGTCCAATCGTAACCCTAACCGGAACTCTAACCCTAGCCGTCAACATAACCCTAACCCTAGGTCCAAACGTGACCTTAACCGGATCTCTAACCCTAGCCCTCAACATAACCCTAACCCTAGGTCCAATCGTGACCCTAACCGTATCTCTAACCCTAGCCCTCAACATAACCCTAACCCTAGGTCCAATCGTGACCCTAACCGTACCTCTAACCCTAGCCCTCAACATAACCCTAACCCTAGGTCCAATCGTGACCCTAACTGGATCTCTAACCCTAGCCCTCAACATAACCCTAACCCTAGGTCCAGGCGTAACTGTAACCGGATCTCTAACCCTAGCCCTCAACATAACCCTAACCCTAGGTCCAATCGTAACCCTACCCGGATCTCTAACCCTACCCTCAACATAACCCTAACCCTAGGTCCAATCGTAACTCTAACAGGATCTCTAACCCTAGCCCTCAACATAACCCTAACCCTAGGTGCAATCGTAATCGTAACCGGATCTCTAACCCTAGCCCTCAACATAACACTAACCCTAGGTCCAATCGGAACGCTAAACGGATCTCTAACCCTAGCCCTCAACATAACCCTAACCCTAGGTCCAATCGTAACCCTAACCGGATCTCTAACCCTAGCCCTCAACATAACCCTAACCCTAGGTCCAATCGGAACCCTAACCGGATCTCTAACCCTAGCCCTCAACATAACCCTAACCCTAGGTCCAATCGTAACCCTAACCGGATCTCTAACCCTAGCCCTCAACATAACCCTAACCCTAGGTCCAATCGTGACCCTAACCGGATCTCTAACCCTCCCGTCAACATAACCCTAACCCTAGGTCCAATCGTAACCCTAACCGTCTCTCTAACCCTAGTCCTCAACATAACCCTAACCCTAGGTCCAATCGTAACCCTAACTGTCTCTCTAACCATAGCCCTCAACATAACCATAACGCTAGGTCCAATCGTAACCCTAACCGGATCTCTAACCCTAGCCCTCAACATAACCCTAACCCTAGGACCAATCGTAACTCTAACCGGATCTCTAACCCTAGCCCTCAACATAACCCTAACCCTAGGTGCAATCGTAACCGTAACCGGATCTCTAACCCTAGCCCTCAATATAACACTAACCCTAGGTCCAATTGTAACCGTAACCGGATCTCTAACCCTAGCCCTCAACATAACCCTAACCCTAGGTCCAATCGTGACCCTTACCGGATCTCTAACCCTAGCCCTCAACATAACCCTAACCCTAGGTCCAATCGTGACCCTAACCGGATCTCTAAACCTCCCCTCAACATAACCCTAACCCTAGGTCCAATCGTATCCCTAACCGTCTCTCTAACCTAGCCCTCAACATAACCCTAACCCAAGGTCCAATCGTGACCATAACCGGATCTCTAACCCTCGCCCTCAACATAACCCTAACCCTAGGTCCAATCGTAACCCTAACCGGATCTCTAACCCTAGCCCTCAACATAACCCTAACCCTAGGTCCAATCGTGACCCTAACCGGATCTCTAACCCTCCCGTCAACATAACCCTAACCCTAGGTCCAATCGTAACCCTAACCGTCTCTCTAACCCTAGCCCTCAACATAACCCTAACCCTAGGTCCAATCGTAACCCTAACCGTCTCTCTAACCCTAGCCCTCAACATAACCCTAACCCTAGGTCCAATCGTAACCCTAATTGTCTCTCTAACCCTAGCCCTCAACATAACCCTAACGCTAGGTCCAATCGTAACCCTAACCGGATCTCTAACCCTAGCCCTCAACATAACCCTAACCGTAGGTCCAATCGTGACCCTAACTGTCTCTCTAACCCTAGCCCTCAACATAACCCTAACCCTAGGTCCAATCTGAACCCTAACCGTCTCTCAACACTAGCCCTCAACATAACCCTAACCCTAGGTCCAATCGTGACCCTAACCGGATCTCTATCCCCAGCGCTAAACATAACGCTAACCCTAGGTCCAATCGTAACCCTAACCGAATCTCTAAACCTAGTTCTCAACATAACCCTAACCCTAGGTGCAATCGTAACCCTAACCGGATCTCTAACCCTAGCCCTCAACAACACCCTAACCCTAGGTCCAATCGTAACCCTAACCGGAACTCTAACCCTAGCCGTCAACATAACCCTAACCCTAGGTCCAAACGTGACCTTAACCGGATCTCTAACCCTAGCCCTCAACATAACCCTAACCCTAGGTCCAATCGTGACCCTAACCGTATCTCTAACCCTAGCCCTCAACATAACCCTAACCCTAGGTCCAATCGTGACCCTAACCGTATCTCTAACCCTAGCCCTCAACATAACCCTAACCCTAGGTCCAATCGTGACCCTAACTGGATCTCTAACCCTAGCCCTCAACATAACCCTAACCCTAGGTCCAGGCGTAACTGTAACCGGATCTCTAACCCTAGCCCTCAACATAACCCTAACCCTAGGTCCAATCGTAACCCTACCCGGATCTCTAACCCTACCCTCAACATAACCCTAACCCTAGGTCCAATCGTAACTCTAACAGGATCTCTAACCCTAGCCCTCAACATAACCCTAACCCTAGGTGCAATCGTAATCGTAACCGGATCTCTAACCCTAGCCCTCAACATAACACTAACCCTAGGTCCAATCGGAACGCTAAACGGATCTCTAACCCTAGCCCTCAACATAACCCTAACCCTAGGTCCAATCGTAACCCTAACCGGATCTCTAACCCTAGCCCTCAACATAACCCTAACCCTAGGTCCAATCGGAACCCTAACCGGATCTCTAACCCTAGCCCTCAACATAACCCTAACCCTAGGTCCAATCGTAACCCTAACCGGATCTCTAACCCTAGCCCTCAACATAACCCTAACCCTAGGTCCAATCGTGACCCTAACCGGATCTCTAACCCTCCCGTCAACATAACCCTAACCCTAGGTCCAATCGTAACCCTAACCGTCTCTCTAACCCTAGCCCTCAACATAACCCTAACCCTAGGTCCAATCGTAACCCTAACTGTCTCTCTAACCATAGCCCTCAACATAACCCTAACGCTAGGTCCAATCGTAACCCTAACCGGATCTCTAACCCTAGCCCTCAACATAACCCTAACCCTAGGACCAATCGTAACTCTAACCGGATCTCTAACCCTAGCCCTCAACATAACCCTAACCCTAGGTGCAATCGTAACCGTAACCGGATCTCTAACCCTAGCCCTCAATATAACACTAACCCTAGGTCCAATTGTAACCGTAACCGGATCTCTAACTCTAGCCCTCAACATAACCCTAACCCTAGGTCCAATCGTGACCCTTACCGGATCTCTAACCCTAGCCCTCAACATAACCCTAACCCTAGGTCCAATCGTGACCCTAACCGGATCTCTAAACCTCCCCTCAACATAAACCTAACCCTAGGTCCAATCGTGACCCTAACCGGATCTCTAACCCTAGCCCTCAACATAACCCTAACCCTAGGTCCAATCGTGACCCTAACTGGATCTCTAACCGTAGCCCTCAACATAACCCTAACCCTAGGTCCAATCGTAACTGTAACCGGATCTCTAAGCCTAGCCCTCAACATAACCCTAACCCTAGGTCCAATCGTAACCCTACCCGGATCTCTAACCCTAGCCCTCAACATAACCCTAACCCTAGGACCAATCGTAACTCTAACCGGATCTCTAACCCTAGCCCTCAACATAACCCTAACCCTAGGTGTAATCGTAACCGTAACCGGATCTCTAACCCTAGCACTCAATATAACACTAACCCTAGGTCCAATTGTAACCGTAACCGGATCTCTAACCCTAGCCCTCAACATAACCCTAACCCTAGGTTCAATCGTAACCCTACCCGGATCTCTAACCCTAGCCCTCAACATAACCCTAACCCTAGGTCCAATCGGAACCCTAACCGTCTCTCTAACCCTAGCCCTCAACATAACCCTAACCCTAGGTCCAATCGTAACCCTAACCGGATCTCTAACCCTAGCCCTCAACATAACCCTAACCCTAGGTCCAATCGTGACCCTAACCGGATCTCTAACCCTCCCGTCAACATAACCCTAACCCTAGGTCCAATCGTAACCCTAACCGTCTCTCTAACCCTAGCCCTCAACATAACCCTAACCCTAGGTCCAATCGTAACCCTAACCGTCTCTCTAACCCTAGCCCTCAACATAACCCTAACCCTAGGTCCAATCGTAACCCTAACTGTCTCTCTAACCCTAGCCCTCAACATAACCCTAACGCTAGGTCCAATCGTAACCCTAACCGGATCTCTAACCCTAGCCCTCAACATAACCCTAACCGTAGGTCCAATCGTGACCCTAACTGTCTCTCTAACCCTAGCCCTCAACATGACCCTAACCCTAGGTCCAATCGGAACCCTAACCGGATCTCTAACCCTAGCCCTCAACATAACCCTAACCCTAGGTCCAATCGTAACCCTAACCGGATCTCTAACCCTAGCCCTCAACATACCCCTAAACCTAGGTCCAATCGTAACCCTAACCGGATCTCTAACCCTAGCCCTCAACAAAACCCTAACCCTAGGTCCAATCGTAACCCTAACCGGATCTCTAACCCTAGCCCTCAACATAACCCTAACCCTAGGTCCAATCGTAACCCTAACCGGATCTCTAACCCTAGCCCTCAACATAACCCTAACCCTAGGTCCAATCGTGACCCTAACCGGATCTCTAACCCTCCCGTCAACATAACCCTAACCCTAGGTCCAATCGTAACCCTAACCGTCTCTCTAACCCTAGCCCTCAACATAACCCTAACCCTAGGTCCAATCGTAACCCTAACCGTCTCTCTAACCCTAGCCCTCAACATAACCCTAACCCTAGGTCCAATCGTAACCCTAACTGTCTCTCTAACCCTAGCCCTCAACATAACCCTAACGCTAGGTCCAATCGTAACCCTAACCGGATCTCTAACCCTAGCCCTCAACATAACCCTAACCGTAGGTCCAATCGTGACCCTAACTGTCTCTCTAACCCTAGCCCTCAACATAACCCTAACCCTAGGTCCAATCTGAACCCTAACCGTCTCTCAACACTAGCCCTCAACATAACCCTAACCCTAGGTCCAGGCGTAACTGTAACCGGATCTCTAACCCTAGCCCTCAACATAACCCTAACCCTAGGTCCAATCGTAACCCTACCCGGATCTCTAACCCTACCCTCAACATAACCCTAACCCTAGGTCCAATCGTAACTCTAACAGGATCTCTAACCCTAGCCCTCAACATAACCCTAACCCTAGGTGCAATCGTAATCGTAACCGGATCTCTAACCCTAGCCCTCAACATAACACTAACCCTAGGTCCAATCGGAACGCTAAACGGATCTCTAACCCTAGCCCTCAACATAACCCTAACCCTAGGTCCAATCGTAACCCTAACCGGATCTCTAACCCTAGCCCTCAACATAACCCTAACCCTAGGTCCAATCGGAACCCTAACCGGATCTCTAACCCTAGCCCTCAACATAACCCTAACCCTAGGTCCAATCGTAACCCTAACCGGATCTCTAACCCTAGCCCTCAACATAACTCTAACCCTAGGTCCAATCGTGACCCTAACCGGATCTCTAACCCTCCCGTCAACATAACCCTAACCCTAGGTCCAATCGTAACCCTAACCGTCTCTCTAACCCTAGCCCTCAACATAACCCTAACCCTAGGTCCAATCGTAACCCTAACTGTCTCTCTAACCATAGCCCTCAACATAACCCTAACGCTAGGTCCAATCGTAACCCTAACCGGATCTCTAACCCTAGCCCTCAACATAACCCTAACCGTAGGTCCAATCGTGACCCTAAATGTCTCTCTAACCCTAGCCCTCAACATAACCCTAACCCTAGGTCCAATCTGAACCCTAACCGTCTCTCAACACTAGCCCTCAACATAACCCTAACCCTAGGTCCAATCGTAACCCTAACCGGATCTCTAACCCTAGCCCTCAACATACACCTAAACCTAGGTCCAATCATAACCCTAACCGGATCTCTAACCCTAGCCCTCAACAAAACCCTAACCCTAGGTCCAATCGTAACCCTAACCGGATCTCTAACCCTAGCCCTCAACATAACCCTAACCCTAGGTCCAATCGTATCCCTAACCGTCTCTCTAACCTAGCCCTCAACATAACCCTAACCCTAGGTCCAATCGTGACCATAACCGGATCTCTAACCCTCGCCCTCAACATAACCCTAACCCTAGGTCCAATCGTAACCCTAACCGGATCTCTAACCCTAGCCCTCAACATAACCCTAACCCTAGGTGCAATCGTAACCCTAACCGGATCTCTAACCCTAGCCCTCAACATAACCCTAACCCTAGGTCCAATCGTAACCCTAACCGGATCTCTAACCCTAGCCCTCAACATAACCCTAACCCTAGGTCCAATCGTAACACTAACCGGAACTCTAAACCTAGCCCTCAACATAACACTAACCCTAGGTCCAATCGTAACCGTAACCGGATCTCTAACCCTAGCCCTCAACATAACCCTAACCCTAGGTCCAATCGTAACCCTACCCGGATCTCTAACCCTAGCCCTCAACATAACCCTAACCCTAGGTCCAATCTTAACCCTAACCGGATCTCTAACCCTAGCCCTCAACATAAGCCTAACCCTAGGTCCAATCGTAACCGTAACCGGATCTATAACCTTAGCCCTCAACATAACCGTAACCCTAGGTCCAATCGTAACCCTAACGAGATCTCTAACCCTAGCCCTCAACATAACCCAAACCTAGGTCCAATCGTGACCCTAACTGTCTCTCTAACCCTAGTCCTCAACATAACCCTAACCCTAGGTCTAATCGGAACCCTAACCCTCTCTCTAACCCTAGCCCTCAACATAACCCTAACCTAGGTCCAATCGTAACCCTAACCGGATCTCTAACCCTAGCCCTCAACATAACCCTAACCCTAGGTCCAATGGTAACCCTAACCGGATCTCTAAACCTAGCCCTCAACATAACCCTAACCCTAGGTCCAATCGTGACCCTAACCTGATCTCTAACCCTGCCCTCAACATAACCCTAACCCTAGGTCCAATCGTGTCCCTAACCGGATCTCTAACCCTAGCCCTCAACATAACCCTAACCCTAGGTGCAATCGTAACCCTACCCGGATCTCTAACCCTAGCCCTCAACATAACCATAACCCTAGGTGCAATCGTAACCCTACCCGGATCTCTAACCCTAGTCCTCAACATAACCCTAACCCTAGGACCAATCTTAACCCTAACCGGATCTCTAACCCTAGCCTTCAACATAAGCCTAACCCTAGGTCCAATCGTAACCGTAACCGGATCTATAACCCTAGCCCTCAACATAACCCTAACCCTAGGTCCAATCGTAACCGTAACCGGATCTCTAACCCTAGCCCTCAACATAACCCTAACCCTAGGTGCAATCGTAACCTTAACCGGATCTCTAACCCTAGCCCTCAACATAACACTAACCCTAGGTCCAATTGTAACCGTAACCGGATCTCTAACCCTAGCCCTCAACATAACCCTAACCCTAGGTCCAATCGAAACCCTACCCGGATCTCTAACCCTAGCCCTCAACATAACCCTAACCCTAGGTCCAATCGTAACCCTAACCGGATCTCTAACCCTAGCCCTCAACATAACCCTAACCCTAGGTCCAATCGTGTCCCTAACCGGATCTCTAACCCTAGCACTCAACATAACCCTAACCCTAGGTGCAATCGTAACCCTACCCGTATCTCGAACCCTAGCCCTCAACATAACCATAACCCTAGGTGCAATCGTAACCCTAACCGGATCCCTAACCCTAGCCCTCAACATAACCCTAACCCAAGGTGCAATCGTGACCCTAACCGGATCTCTAACCCTAGCCCTCAACATAACCCTAACCCTAGGTCCAATCGTGACCCTAACCGGATCTCTAACCCTAGCCCTCAAGATAACCCTAACCCAAGGTCCAATCGTGACCCTAACCGGATCTCTAACCCTAGCCGTCAACATAACCCTAACCCTAGGTGCCATCGTAACCCTACCCAGATCTCTAACCCTAGCCCTCAACATAACCCTAACCCTAGGTGCAATCATAACCCTAACCGGATCTCTAACCCTAGCCCTCAACATAACCCTAACCCTAGGTCCAATCGTAACCCTAACCGGATCTCTAACCCTAGCCCTCAACATAACCCTAACCCTAGGTCCAATCGTAACCCTAACCAGAACTCTAAACCTAGCCCTCAACATAACACTAACCCTAGGTCCAATCGTAATCGTAACCGGATCTCTAACCCTAGCCCTCAACATAACCCTAACCCTAGGTCCAATCGTAACCCTACCCGGATCTCTACCCCTAGCCCTCAACATAACCCTAACCCTAGGTCCAATCTTAACCCTAACCGGATCTCTAACCCTAGCCCTCAACATAAGCCTAACCCTAAGTCCAATCGTAACTGTAACCGGATCTATAACCCTAGCCCTCAACATAACCCTAACCCTAGATCCAATCGTAACCCTAACGAGATCTCTAACCCTAGCCCTCAACATAACCCAAACGTAGGTCCAATCGTGACCCTAACTGTCTCTCTAACCCTAGCCCTCAACATAACCCTAACCCTAGGTCCAATGGTAACCCTAACCGGATCTCTAACCCTAGCCCTCAACATAACCCTAACCCTAGGTCCAATCGTGACCCTAACCGGATCTCTAACCCTGCCCTCAACATAACCCTAACCCTAGCTCCAATCGTGACCCTAACCGGATCTCTAACCCTGCCCTCAACATAACCCTAACCCTAGGTCAAATCGTAACCCTATCCGGATCTCTAACCCTAGCCCTCAACATAACCATAACCCTAGGTGCAATCGTAACCCTAACCGGATCTCTAACCTTAGCCCTCAACATAATCCTAACCCTAGGTCCAATCGGAACCCTAACCGGATCTCTAACCCTAGCCCTCAACATAACCCTAACCCTAGGTGCAATCTTAACCCTAACCGGATCTCTAACCCTAGCCCTCAACATAACCCTAACCCTAGGTGCAATCGTAACCGTAAACGGATCTCTAACCCTAGACCTCAACATAACCCTAACCCTAGGTCAAATCGTAACCCTATCCGGATCTCTAACCCTAGCCCTCAACATAACCATAACCCTAGGTGCAATCGTAACCCTAACCGGATCTCTAACCTTAGCCCTCAACATAATCCTAACCCTAGGTCCAATCGGAACCCTAACCGGATCTCTAACCCTAGCCCTCAACATAACCCTAACCCTAGGTGCAATCGTAACCCTACCCGGATCTCTAACCCTAGCCCTCAACATAACCCTAACCCAAGGTGCAATCGTGACCCTAACCGGATCTCTAACCCTAGCCCTCAACATAACCCTAACCCTAGGTCCAATCGTGACCCTAACCGGATCTCTAACCCTAGCCCTCAACATAACCCTAACCCAAGGTGCAATCGTGACCGTAACCGGATCTCTAACCCTAGCCCTCAACATAACCCTAACCCTAGGTGCAATCGTAACCCTACCCGGATCTCTAACCCTAGCCCTCAACATAACCCTAACCCTAGGTGCAATCGGAACCCTAACCGTCTCTCTAACCCTAGCCCTCAACATAACCCTAACCCTAGGTCCAATCGTAACCCTAACCGGATCTCTAACCTTAGCCCTCAACATAATCCTAACCCTAGGTCCAATCGGAACCCTAACCGGATCTCTAACCCTAGCCCTCAACATAACCCTAACCCTAGGTCCAATCGTAACCCTAACTGGATCTCTAAACCTAGCCCTCAACATAACCCTAACCCTAGGTCCAATCGTAACCGTAACCGGATCACTAACCCTAGCCCTCAACATAACCCTAACCCTAGGTCCAATCGTAACCCTACCCGGATCTCGAACCCTTACCCTCAACATAACCCTAACACTAGGTCCAATCTTAACCCTAACCGGATCTCTAACCCTGGCCCTCAACATAACCCTAACCCTAGGTGCAATCGTAACCGTAACCGGATCTCTAACCCTAGCCCTCAACATAACCCTAACCCTAGGTCCAATGGTAACCCTAACGGGATCTCTAACCCTAGCCCTCAACATAACCCTAACCTAGGTCCAATCGTGACCCTAACCGGATCTCTAACCCTAGCCCTCAACATAACCCTAACCCTAGGTCCAATCGTGACCCTAACCGTCTCTCTAACCCTAGCCCTCAACATAACCCTAACCCTAGGTCCAATCGGAACCCTAACCGTCTCTCTAACCCTAGCCCTCAACATAACCCTAACCCTAGGTCCAATCGTAACCCTAACCGGATCTCTAACCCTAGCCCTCAACATAACCCTAACCCTAGGTCCAATGGTAACCCTAACCGGATCTCTAACCCTAGCCCTCAACATAACCCTAACCCAAGGTACAATCGTGACCCTAACCGGATCTCTAACCCTAGCCCTCAACATAACCCTGACCCTAGGTCCAATCGTGACCCTAACCGTCTCTCTAACCCTAGCCCTCAACATAACCCTAACCCTAGGTCCAATCGTGACCCTAACCGGATCTCTATCCCTAGCGCTCAACATAACGCTAACCCTAGGTCCAATCGTAACCCTAACTGAATCTCTAAACCTACTCCTCAACATAACGCTAACCCTAGGTGCAATCGTAACCCTAACCGGATCTCTAACCCTAGCCCTCAACATAACCCTAACCCTAGGTCCAATCGTGACCCTAACCGTCTCTCTAACCCTAGCCCTCAACATAACCCTAACCCTAGGTCCAATCGTGACCCTAACCGGATCTCTATCCCTAGCGCTCAACATAACGCTAACCCTAGGTCCAATCGTAACCCTAACCGAATCTCTAAACCTAGTCCTCAACATAACGCTAACCCTAGGTGCAATCGTGACCCTAACCGGATCTCTAACCCTAGCCCTCAACATCACCCTAACCCTAGGTCCAATCGTAACCCTAACCGGATCTCTAACCCTAGCCGTCAACATAACCCTAACCCTAGGTCCAAACGTGACCTTAACCGGATCTCTAACACTAGCCCTCAACATAACCCTAACCCTAGGTCCAATCGTGACCCTAACCGGATCTCTAACCCTAGCCCTCAACATAACCCTATCCCAAGGTACAATCGTGACCCTAACCGGATCTCTAACCCTAGCCCTCAACATAACCCTAACCCTAGGTCCAATCGTAACCCTACCCGGATCTCTAACCCTAGCCCTCAACATAACCCTAACCCTAGGTCCAATCGTAACCCTAACCGGATCTCTAACCCTAGCCCTCAACATAACCCTAACCCTAGGTCCAATCGTGACCCTAACCATATCTCTAACCCTAGCCCTCAACATAACCCTAACCCTAGGTCCAATCGTGACCCTAACTGGATCTCTAACCCTAGCCCTCAACATAACCCTAACCCTAGTTCCAATCGTAACTGTAACCGGATCTCTAACCCTAGCCCTCAACATAACCCTAACCCTAGGTCCAATCGTAACTGTAACCGGATCTCTAACCCTAGCCCTCAACATAACCCTAACCCTAGATACAATCGTAACCCTACCGAGATCTCTAACCCTAGCCCTCAACATAACCCTAACCCTAGGTCCAATCGTAACCCTAACCGGATCTCTAACCCTAGCCCTCAACATAACCCTAACCCTAGGTCCACTCGTAACCCTAACCGGATCTCTAACCCTAGACCTCAACATGACCCTAACCCTAGGTCCAATCGTAACCCTAACGGTATCTCTAACCCTAGCCCTCAACATAACCCTAACCCTAGGTCCAATCGTAACCCTAACCGGATCTCTAAACCTAGCCCTCAACATAACCCTAATCCTAGGTCCAATCGTAACCGTAACCGGATCTCTAACCCTAGCCCTCAACATAACCCTAACCCTAGGTCCAATCGTAACCCTACCCGGATCTCGAACCCTAGCCCTCAACATAACCCTAACCCTAGGTCCAATCTTAACCCTAACCGGATCTCTAACCCTAGCCCTCAACATAACCCTAACCCTAGGTGCAATCGTAACCGTAAACGGATCTCTAACCCTAGACCTCAACATAACCCTAACCCTAGGTGCAATGGTAACCCTAACGGGATCTCTAACCCTAGCCCTCAACATAACCCTAACCTAGGTCCAATCGTGACACTAACAGGATCTCTAACCCTAGCCCTCAACATAACCCTAACCCTAGGTCCAATCGTGACCCTAACTGTCTCTCTAAACCTAGCCCTCAACATAACCATAACCCTAGGTCCAATCGGAACCCTAACCGTCTCTCTAACCCTAGCCCTCAACATAACCCTAACCCTAGGTCCAATCGTAACCCTAACCGGATCTCTAACCCTAGCCCTCAACATAACCCTAACCCTAGGTCCAATCGTGACCCTAACCGGATCTCTAACCCTGCCCTCAACATAACCCTAACCCTAGTTCCCATCGTAACCCTAACCGTCTCTCTAACCCTGGCCCTCAACCTAACCCTAACCCTAGGTCCAATCGTGACCCTAACCGGATCTCTAACCCTAGCCCTCAACATAACCCTAACCCTAGTTCCAATCGTAACCCTAACCGGATCTCTAACCCTAGCCCTCAACATAACCCTAACCCTAGGTCCAATCGTAACCCTAACCGGATCTCTAAACCTAGCCCTCAACATAACCCTAATCCTAGGTCCAATCGTAACCGTAACCGGATATCTAACCCTAGCCCTCAACATAACCATAACCCTAGGTCCAAACGTAACCCTAACGGGATCTCTAACCCTGGCCCTCAACATAACCCTAACCTAGGTCCAATCGTGACGCTAACCGGATCTCTAACCCTAGCCCTCAACATAACCCTAACCCTTGGTCCAATCGTGACCCTAACCGTCTCTCTAACCCTAGCCCTCAACATAACCCTAGCCCTAGGTCCAATCGGGACCCTAACCGTCTCTCTAACCCTAGCCCTCAACATAACCCTAACCCTAGGTCCAATCGTAACCCTAACCGGATCTCTAACCCTAGCCCTCAACATTACCCTAACCCTAGGTCCAATCGTAACCCTAACCGATTCTCTAACCCTACCCCTCAACATAACCCTAACCCTAGGTCCAATCGTGACCCTAACCGGATCTCTAACCCTGCCCTCAACATAACCCTAACCCTAGGTCCAATCGTGACCCTAACCGTCTCTCTAACCCTACCCCTCAACATAACCCTAACCCTAAGTCCAATCGTAACCCTAACTGGATCTCTAACCCTAGCCCTCAACATAACCCTAACCCTAGGTCCAATGGTAACCCTAACCGGATCTCTAAACCTAGCCCTCAACATAACCCTAACCCTAGGTCCAATCGTGACCCTAACCTGATTTCTAACCCTGCCCTCAACATAACCCTAACCCTAGGTCCAATCGTGTCCCTAACCGGATCTCTAACCCTAGCCCTCAACATAACCCTAACCCTAGGTGCAATCGTAACCCTACCCGGATCTCTAACCCTAGCCCTCAACATAACCATAACCCTAGGTGCAATCGTAACCCTACCCGGATCTCTAACCCTAGCCCTCAACATAACCCTAACCCTAGGACCAATCTTAACCCTAACCGGATCTCTAACCCTAGCCTTCAACATAAGCCTAACCCTAGGTCCAATCGTAACCGTAACCGGATCTCTAACCCTAGCCCTCAACATAACCCTAACCCTAGGTCCAATCGAAACCCTACCCGGATCTCTAACCCTAGCCCTCAACATAACCCTAACCCTAGGTCCAATCGTAACCCTAACCGGATCTCTAACCCTAGCCCTCAACATAACCCTAACCCTAGGTCCAATCGTGTCCCTAACCGGATCTCTAACCCTAGCACTCAACATAACCCTAACCCTAGGTGCAATCGTAACCCTACCCGTATCTCGAACCCTAGCCCTCAACATAACCATAACCCTAGGTGCAATCGTAACCCTAACCGGATCCCTAACCCTAGCCCTCAACATAACCCTAACCCAAGGTGCAATCGTGACCCTAACCGGATCTCTAACCCTAGCCCTCAACATAACCCTAACCCTAGGTCCAATCGTGACCCTAACCGGATCTCTAACCCTAGCCCTCAAGATAACCCTAACCCAAGGTCCAATCGTGACCCTAACCGGATCTCTAACCCTAGCCGTCAACATAACCCTAACCCTAGGTGCCATCGTAACCCTACCCGGATCTCTAACCCTAGCCCTCAACATAACCCTAACCCTAGGTGCAATCATAACCCTAACCGGATCTCTAACCCTAGCCCTCAACATAACCCTAACCCTAGTTCCAATCGTAACCCTAACCGGATCTCTAACCCTAGCACTCAACATAACCATAACCCTAGGTCCAATCGTAACCCTAACCGGATCCCTAACCCTAGCCCTCAACATAACCCTAACCCAAGGTGCAATCGTGACCCTAACCGGATCTCTAACCCTAGCCCTCAACATAACCCTAACCCTAGGTCCAATCGTGACCCTAACCGGATCTCTAACCCTAGCCCTCAAGATAACCCTAACCCAAGGTCCAATCGTGACCCTAACCGGATCTCTAACCCTAGCCGTCAACATAACCCTAACCCTAGGTGCCATCGTAACCCTACCCAGATCTCTAACCCTAGCCCTCAACATAACCCTAACCCTAGGTGCAATCATAACCCTAACCGGATCTCTAACCCTAGCCCTCAACATAACCCTAACCCTAGGTCCAATCGTAACCCTAACCGGATCTCTAACCCTAGCCCTCAACATAACCCTAACCCTAGGTCCAATCGTAACCCTAACCAGAACTCTAAACCTAGCCCTCAACATAACACTAACCCTAGGTCCAATCGTAATCGTAACCGGATCTCTAACCCTAGCCCTCAACATAACCCTAACCCTAGGTCCAATCGTAACCCTACCCGGATCTCTACCCCTAGCCCTCAACATAACCCTAACCCTAGGTCCAATCTTAACCCTAACCGGATCTCTAACCCTAGCCCTCAACATAAGCCTAACCCTAAGTCCAATCGTAACTGTAACCGGATCTATAACCCTAGCCCTCAACATAACCCTAACCCTAGATCCAATCGTAACCCTAACGAGATCTCTAACCCTAGCCCTCAACATAACCCAAACGTAGGTCCAATCGTGACCCTAACTGTCTCTCTAACCCTAGCCCTCAACATAACCCTAACCCTAGGTCCAATGGTAACCCTAACCGGATCTCTAACCCTAGCCCTCAACATAACCCTAACCCTAGGTCCAATCGTGACCCTAACCGGATCTCTAACCCTGCCCTCAACATAACCCTAACCCTAGCTCCAATCGTGACCCTAACCGGATCTCTAACCCTGCCCTCAACATAACCCTAACCCTAGGTCAAATCGTAACCCTATCCGGATCTCTAACCCTAGCCCTCAACATAACCATAACCCTAGGTGCAATCGTAACCCTAACCGGATCTCTAACCTTAGCCCTCAACATAATCCTAACCCTAGGTCCAATCGGAACCCTAACCGGATCTCTAACCCTAGCCCTCAACATAACCCTAACCCTAGGTGCAATCTTAACCCTAACCGGATCTCTAACCCTAGCCCTCAACATAACCCTAACCCTAGGTGCAATCGTAACCGTAAACGGATCTCTAACCCTAGACCTCAACATAACCCTAACCCTAGGTCAAATCGTAACCCTATCCGGATCTCTAACCCTAGCCCTCAACATAACCATAACCCTAGGTGCAATCGTAACCCTAACCGGATCTCTAACCTTAGCCCTCAACATAATCCTAACCCTAGGTCCAATCGGAACCCTAACCGGATCTCTAACCCTAGCCCTCAACATAACCCTAACCCTAGGTGCAATCGTAACCCTACCCGGATCTCTAACCCTAGCCCTCAACATAACCCTAACCCAAGGTGCAATCGTGACCCTAACCGGATCTCTAACCCTAGCCCTCAACATAACCCTAACCCTAGGTCCAATCGTGACCCTAACCGGATCTCTAACCCTAGCCCTCAACATAACCCTAACCCAAGGTGCAATCGTGACCGTAACCGGATCTCTAACCCTAGCCCTCAACATAACCCTAACCCTAGGTGCAATCGTAACCCTACCCGGATCTCTAACCCTAGCCCTCAACATAACCCTAACCCTAGGTGCAATCGGAACCCTAACCGTCTCTCTAACCCTAGCCCTCAACATAACCCTAACCCTAGGTCCAATCGTAACCCTAACCGGATCTCTAACCTTAGCCCTCAACATAATCCTAACCCTAGGTCCAATCGGAACCCTAACCGGATCTCTAACCCTAGCCCTCAACATAACCCTAACCCTAGGTCCAATCGTAACCCTAACTGGATCTCTAAACCTAGCCCTCAACATAACCCTAACCCTAGGTCCAATCGTAACCGTAACCGGATCACTAACCCTAGCCCTCAACATAACCCTAACCCTAGGTCCAATCGTAACCCTACCCGGATCTCGAACCCTTACCCTCAACATAACCCTAACACTAGGTCCAATCTTAACCCTAACCGGATCTCTAACCCTGGCCCTCAACATAACCCTAACCCTAGGTGCAATCGTAACCGTAACCGGATCTCTAACCCTAGCCCTCAACATAACCCTAACCCTAGGTCCAATGGTAACCCTAACGGGATCTCTAACCCTAGCCCTCAACATAACCCTAACCTAGGTCCAATCGTGACCCTAACCGGATCTCTAACCCTAGCCCTCAACATAACCCTAACCCTAGGTCCAATCGTGACCCTAACCGTCTCTCTAACCCTAGCCCTCAACATAACCCTAACCCTAGGTCCAATCGGAACCCTAACCGTCTCTCTAACCCTAGCCCTCAACATAACCCTAACCCTAGGTCCAATCGTAACCCTAACCGGATCTCTAACCCTAGCCCTCAACATAACCCTAACCCTAGGTCCAATGGTAACCCTAACCGGATCTCTAACCCTAGCCCTCAACATAACCCTAACCCAAGGTACAATCGTGACCCTAACCGGATCTCTAACCCTAGCCCTCAACATAACCCTGACCCTAGGTCCAATCGTGACCCTAACCGTCTCTCTAACCCTAGCCCTCAACATAACCCTAACCCTAGGTCCAATCGTGACCCTAACCGGATCTCTATCCCTAGCGCTCAACATAACGCTAACCCTAGGTCCAATCGTAACCCTAACTGAATCTCTAAACCTACTCCTCAACATAACGCTAACCCTAGGTGCAATCGTAACCCTAACCGGATCTCTAACCCTAGCCCTCAACATAACCCTAACCCTAGGTCCAATCGTGACCCTAACCGTCTCTCTAACCCTAGCCCTCAACATAACCCTAACCCTAGGTCCAATCGTGACCCTAACCGGATCTCTATCCCTAGCGCTCAACATAACGCTAACCCTAGGTCCAATCGTAACCCTAACCGAATCTCTAAACCTAGTCCTCAACATAACGCTAACCCTAGGTGCAATCGTGACCCTAACCGGATCTCTAACCCTAGCCCTCAACATCACCCTAACCCTAGGTCCAATCGTAACCCTAACCGGATCTCTAACCCTAGCCGTCAACATAACCCTAACCCTAGGTCCAAACGTGACCTTAACCGGATCTCTAACACTAGCCCTCAACATAACCCTAACCCTAGGTCCAATCGTGACCCTAACCGGATCTCTAACCCTAGCCCTCAACATAACCCTATCCCAAGGTACAATCGTGACCCTAACCGGATCTCTAACCCTAGCCCTCAACATAACCCTAACCCTAGGTCCAATCGTAACCCTACCCGGATCTCTAACCCTAGCCCTCAACATAACCCTAACCCTAGGTCCAATCGTAACCCTAACCGGATCTCTAACCCTAGCCCTCAACATAACCCTAACCCTAGGTCCAATCGTGACCCTAACCATATCTCTAACCCTAGCCCTCAACATAACCCTAACCCTAGGTCCAATCGTGACCCTAACTGGATCTCTAACCCTAGCCCTCAACATAACCCTAACCCTAGTTCCAATCGTAACTGTAACCGGATCTCTAACCCTAGCCCTCAACATAACCCTAACCCTAGGTCCAATCGTAACTGTAACCGGATCTCTAACCCTAGCCCTCAACATAACCCTAACCCTAGATACAATCGTAACCCTACCGAGATCTCTAACCCTAGCCCTCAACATAACCCTAACCCTAGGTCCAATCGTAACCCTAACCGGATCTCTAACCCTAGCCCTCAACATAACCCTAACCCTAGGTCCACTCGTAACCCTAACCGGATCTCTAACCCTAGACCTCAACATGACCCTAACCCTAGGTCCAATCGTAACCCTAACGGTATCTCTAACCCTAGCCCTCAACATAACCCTAACCCTAGGTCCAATCGTAACCCTAACCGGATCTCTAAACCTAGCCCTCAACATAACCCTAATCCTAGGTCCAATCGTAACCGTAACCGGATCTCTAACCCTAGCCCTCAACATAACCCTAACCCTAGGTCCAATCGTAACCCTACCCGGATCTCGAACCCTAGCCCTCAACATAACCCTAACCCTAGGTCCAATCTTAACCCTAACCGGATCTCTAACCCTAGCCCTCAACATAACCCTAACCCTAGGTGCAATCGTAACCGTAAACGGATCTCTAACCCTAGACCTCAACATAACCCTAACCCTAGGTGCAATGGTAACCCTAACGGGATCTCTAACCCTAGCCCTCAACATAACCCTAACCTAGGTCCAATCGTGACACTAACAGGATCTCTAACCCTAGCCCTCAACATAACCCTAACCCTAGGTCCAATCGTGACCCTAACTGTCTCTCTAAACCTAGCCCTCAACATAACCATAACCCTAGGTCCAATCGGAACCCTAACCGTCTCTCTAACCCTAGCCCTCAACATAACCCTAACCCTAGGTCCAATCGTAACCCTAACCGGATCTCTAACCCTAGCCCTCAACATAACCCTAACCCTAGGTCCAATCGTGACCCTAACCGGATCTCTAACCCTGCCCTCAACATAACCCTAACCCTAGTTCCCATCGTAACCCTAACCGTCTCTCTAACCCTGGCCCTCAACCTAACCCTAACCCTAGGTCCAATCGTGACCCTAACCGGATCTCTAACCCTAGCCCTCAACATAACCCTAACCCTAGTTCCAATCGTAACCCTAACCGGATCTCTAACCCTAGCCCTCAACATAACCCTAACCCTAGGTCCAATCGTAACCCTAACCGGATCTCTAAACCTAGCCCTCAACATAACCCTAATCCTAGGTCCAATCGTAACCGTAACCGGATATCTAACCCTAGCCCTCAACATAACCATAACCCTAGGTCCAAACGTAACCCTAACGGGATCTCTAACCCTGGCCCTCAACATAACCCTAACCTAGGTCCAATCGTGACGCTAACCGGATCTCTAACCCTAGCCCTCAACATAACCCTAACCCTTGGTCCAATCGTGACCCTAACCGTCTCTCTAACCCTAGCCCTCAACATAACCCTAGCCCTAGGTCCAATCGGGACCCTAACCGTCTCTCTAACCCTAGCCCTCAACATAACCCTAACCCTAGGTCCAATCGTAACCCTAACCGGATCTCTAACCCTAGCCCTCAACATTACCCTAACCCTAGGTCCAATCGTAACCCTAACCGATTCTCTAACCCTACCCCTCAACATAACCCTAACCCTAGGTCCAATCGTGACCCTAACCGGATCTCTAACCCTGCCCTCAACATAACCCTAACCCTAGGTCCAATCGTGACCCTAACCGTCTCTCTAACCCTACCCCTCAACATAACCCTAACCCTAAGTCCAATCGTAACCCTAACTGGATCTCTAACCCTAGCCCTCAACATAACCCTAACCCTAGGTCCAATGGTAACCCTAACCGGATCTCTAAACCTAGCCCTCAACATAACCCTAACCCTAGGTCCAATCGTGACCCTAACCTGATTTCTAACCCTGCCCTCAACATAACCCTAACCCTAGGTCCAATCGTGTCCCTAACCGGATCTCTAACCCTAGCCCTCAACATAACCCTAACCCTAGGTGCAATCGTAACCCTACCCGGATCTCTAACCCTAGCCCTCAACATAACCATAACCCTAGGTGCAATCGTAACCCTACCCGGATCTCTAACCCTAGCCCTCAACATAACCCTAACCCTAGGACCAATCTTAACCCTAACCGGATCTCTAACCCTAGCCTTCAACATAAGCCTAACCCTAGGTCCAATCGTAACCGTAACCGGATCTCTAACCCTAGCCCTCAACATAACCCTAACCCTAGGTCCAATCGAAACCCTACCCGGATCTCTAACCCTAGCCCTCAACATAACCCTAACCCTAGGTCCAATCGTAACCCTAACCGGATCTCTAACCCTAGCCCTCAACATAACCCTAACCCTAGGTCCAATCGTGTCCCTAACCGGATCTCTAACCCTAGCACTCAACATAACCCTAACCCTAGGTGCAATCGTAACCCTACCCGTATCTCGAACCCTAGCCCTCAACATAACCATAACCCTAGGTGCAATCGTAACCCTAACCGGATCCCTAACCCTAGCCCTCAACATAACCCTAACCCAAGGTGCAATCGTGACCCTAACCGGATCTCTAACCCTAGCCCTCAACATAACCCTAACCCTAGGTCCAATCGTGACCCTAACCGGATCTCTAACCCTAGCCCTCAAGATAACCCTAACCCAAGGTCCAATCGTGACCCTAACCGGATCTCTAACCCTAGCCGTCAACATAACCCTAACCCTAGGTGCCATCGTAACCCTACCCGGATCTCTAACCCTAGCCCTCAACATAACCCTAACCCTAGGTGCAATCATAACCCTAACCGGATCTCTAACCCTAGCCCTCAACATAACCCTAACCCTAGTTCCAATCGTAACCCTAACCGGATCTCTAACCCTAGCACTCAACATAACCATAACCCTAGGTCCAATCGTAACCCTAACCGGATCTCTAACCCTAGCCCTCAACATAACCCTAACCCTAGGTCCAATCGTAACCCTAACCGGATCTCTAACCCTAGCCATCAACATCACCATAACCCTATGTCCAATCGTAACCCTAACCGGATCTCTAACCCTAGCCGTCAATATAACCCTAACCCTAGCTCCAATCGTGACCGTAACCGGATCTCTAACCCTGCCCTCAACATAACCCTAACCCTAGGTCAAATCGTAACCCTATCCGGATCTCTAACCCTAGCCCTCAACATAACCATAACCCTAGGTGCAATCGTAACCCTAACCGGATCTCTAACCCTAGCCCTCAACATAACCCTAACCCAAGGTGCAATCGTGACCCTAACCGGATCTCTAATCCTAGCCCTCAACATAACCCTAACCCTAGGTCCAATCGTGACCCTAACCGGATCTCTAACCCTAGCCCTCAACATAACCCTAACCCAAGGTGCAATCGTGACCGTAACCGGATCTCTAACCCTAGCCCTCAACATAACCCTAACCCTAGGTGCAATCGTAACCTTACCCGGATCTCTAACCCTAGCCCTCAACATAACCCTAACCCTAGGTGCAATCGGAACCCTAACCGTCTCTCTAACCCTAGCCCTCAACATAACCCTAACCCTGGTCCAATCGTAACCCTAACCGGATCTCTAACCTTAGCCCTCAACATAATCCTAACCCTAGGTCCAATCGGAACCCTAACCGGATCTCTAACCCTAGCCCTCAACATAACCCTAACCCTAGGTCCAATCGTAACCCTAACCGGATCTCTAAACCTAGCCCTCAACATAACCCTAACCCTAGGTCCAATCGTAACCGTAACCGGATCACTAACCCTAGCCCTCAACATAACCCTAACCCTAGGTCCAATCGTAACCCTACCCGGATCTCGAACCCTTACCCTCAACATAACCCTAACACTAGGTCCAATCTTAACCCTAACCGGATCTCTAACCCTGGCCCTCAACATAACCCTAACCCTAGGTGCAATCGTAACCGTAACCGGATCTCTAACCCTAGCCCTCAACATAACCCTAACCCTAGGTCCAATGGTAACCCTAACGGGATCTCTAACCCTAGCCCTCAACATAACCCTAACCTAGGTCCAATCGTGACCCTAACCGGATCTCTAACCCTAGCCCTCAACATAACCCTAACCCTAGGTCCAATCGTGACCCTAACCGTCTCTCTAACCCTAGCCCCCAACATAACCCTAACCCTAGGTCCAATCGGAACCCTAACCGTCTCTCTAACCCTAGCCCTCAACATAACCCTAACCCTAGGTCCAATCGTAACCCTAACCGGATCTCTAACCCTAGCCCTCAACATAACCCTAACCCTAGGTCCAATGGTAACCCTAACCGGATCTCTAACCCTAGCCCTCAACATAACCCTAACCCAAGGTACAATCGTGACCCTAACCGGATCTCTAACCCTAGCCCTCAACATAACCCTGACCCTAGGTCCAATCGTGACCCTAACCGTCTCTCTAACCCTAGCCCTCAACATAACCCTAACCCTAGGTCCAATCGTGACCCGAACCGGATCTCTATCCCTAGCGCTCAACATAACGCTAACCCTAGGTCCAATCGTAACCCTAACCGAATCTCTAAACCTAGTCCTCAACATAACGCTAACCCTAGGTGCAATCGTAACCCTAACCGGATCTCTAACCCTAGCCCTCAACATAACCCTAACCCTAGGTCCAATCTTGACCCTAACCGTCTCTCTAACCCTAGCCCTCAACATAACCCTAACCCTAGGTCCAATCGTGACCCTAACCGGATCTCTATCCCTAGCGCTCAACATAACGCTAACCCTAGGTCCAATCGTAACCCTAACCGAATCTCTAAACCTAGTCCTCAACATAACGCTAACCCTAGGTGCAATCGTGACCCTAACCGGATCTCTAACCCTAGCCCTCAACATCACCCTAACCCTAGGTCCAATCGTAACCCTAACAGGATCTCTAACCCTAGCCGTCAACATAACCCTAACCCTAGGTCCAAACGTGACCTTAACCGGATCTCTAACACTAGCCCTCAACATAACCCTAACCCTAGGTCCAATCGTGACCCTAACCGGATCTCTAACCCTAGCCCTCAACATAACCCTAACCCAAGGTACAATCGTGACCCTAACCGGATCTCTAACCCTAGCCCTCAACATAACCCTAACCCTAGGTCCAATCGTAACCCTACCCGGATCTCTAACCCTAGCCCTCAACATAACCCTAACCCTAGGTCCAATCGTAACCCTAACCGGATCTCTAACCCTAGCCCTCAACATAACCCTAACCCTAGGTCCAATCGTGACCCTAACCATATCTCTAACCCTAGCCCTCAACATAACCCTAACCCTAGGTCCAATCGTGACCCTAACTGGATCTCTAACCCTAGCCCTCAACATAACCCTAACCCTAGTTCCAATCGTAACTGTAACCGGATCTCTAACCCTAGCCCTCAACATAACCCTAACCCTAGGTCCAATCGTAACTGTAACCGGATCTCTAAACCTAGCCCTCAACATAACCCTAACCCTAGATCCAATCGTAACCCTACCGAGATCTCTAACCCTAGCCCTCAACATAACCCTAACCCTAGGTCCAATCGTAACCCTAACCGGATCTCTAACCCTAGCCCTCAACATAACCCTAACCCTAGGTCCAATCGTAACCCTAACCGGATCTCTAACCCTAGACCTCAACATGGCCCTAACCCTAGGTCCAATCGTAACCCTAACGGTATCTCTAACCCTAGCCCACAACATAACCCTAACCCTAGGTCCAATCGTAACCCTAACCGGATCTCTAAACCTAGCCCTCAACATAACCCTAATCCTAGGTCCAATCGTAACCGTAACCGGATCTCTAACCCTAGCCCTCAACATAACCCTAACCCTAGGTCCAATCGTAACCCTACCCGGATCTCGAACCCTAGCCCTCAACATAACCCTAACCCTAGGTCCAATCTTAACCCTAACCGGATCTCTAACCCTAGCCCTCAACATAACCCTAACCCTAGGTGCAATCGTAACCGTAAACGGATCTCTAACCCTAGACCTCAACATAACCCTAACCCTAGGTGCAATGGTAACCCTAACGGGATCTCTAACCCTAGCCCTCAACATAACCCTAACCTAGGTCCAATCGTGACCCTAACAGGATCTCTAACCCTAGCCCTCAACATAACCCTAACCCTAGGTCCAATCGTGACCCTAACTGTCTCTCTAACCCTAGCCCTCAACATAACCCTAACCCTAGGTCCAATCGGAACCCTAACCGTCTCTCTAACTCTAGCCCTCAACATAACCCTAACCCTAGGTCCAATCGTAACCCTAACCGGATCTCTAACCCTAGCCCTCAACATAACCCTAACCCTAGGTCCAATGGTAACCCTAACCGGATCTCTAACCCTAGCCCTCAACATAACCCTAACCCTAGGTCCAATCGTGACCCTAACCGGATCTCTAACCCTGCCCTCAACATAACCCTAACCCTAGTTCCAATCGTAACCCTAACCGTCTCTCTAACCCTGGCCCTCAACCTAACCCTAACCCTAGGTCCAATCGTGACCCTAACCGGATCTCTAACCCTAGCCCTCAACATAACCGTAACCCTAGTTCCAATCGTAACCCTAACCGGATCTCTAACCCTAGCCCTCAACATAACCCTAACCTTAGGTCCAATCGTAACCCTAACCGGATCTCTAACCCTAGACCTCAACATAACCCTAACCCTAGGTCCAATCGTAACCGTAACCGGATCTCTAACCCTAGCCCTCAACATAACCATAACCCTAGGTCCAAACGTAATCCTAACGGGATCTCTAACCCTGGCCCTCAACATAACCCTAACCTAGGTCCAATCGTGACGCTAACCGGATCTCTAACCCTAGCCCTCAACATAACCCTAACCCTTGGTCCAATCGTGACCCTAACCGTCTCTCTAACCCTAGCCCTCATCATAACCCTAACCCTAGGTCCAATCGGGACCCTAACCGTCTCTCTAACCCTAGCCCTCAACATAACCCTAACCCTAGGTCCAATCGTAACCCTAACCGGATCTCTAACCCTAGCCCTCAACATTACCCTAACCCTAGGTCCAATCGTAACCCTAACCGGTTCTCTAACCCTAGCCCTCAACATAACCCTAACCCTAGGTCCAATCGTGACCCTAACCGGATCTCTAACCCTGCCCTCAACATAACCCTAACCCTAGGTCCAATCGTGACCCTAACCGCCTCTCTAACCCTAGCCCTCAACATAACCCTAACCCTAAGTCCAATCGTAACCCTAACTGGATCTCTAACCCTAGCCCTCAACATAACCCTAACCCTAGGTCCAATCGTAACCCTAACCGGATCTCTTACCCTAGCCCTCAACATAACCTTAACCCTAGGTCCAATCGTAACCCTAACCGGATCTCTAACCCTAGCCCTCAACATAACCCTAACCCTAGGTCCAATCGTAACCCTAACCGGATCTCTAACCCTTGCCCTCAACATAACCGTAACCCTAGGTCCAATCGTGACCCTAACCGGATCTCTAACCCTAGCCCTCAACATAACCCTAACCCTAGGTGCAATCGTAACCCTACCCAGATCTCTAACCCTGGCCCTCAACATAACCATAACCCTAGGTGCAATCGTAACCCTACCCGGATCTCTAACCCTAGCCCTCAACATAACCCTAACCCAAGGTGCAATCGTGACCCTAACCGGATCTCTAACCCTAGCCCTCAACATAACCCTAACCCTAGGTCCAATCGTGACCCTAACCGGATCTCTAACCCTGCCCTCAACATAACCCTAACCCTAGGTCCAATCGTGACCCTAACCGCCTCTCTAACCCTAGCCCTCAACATAACCCTAACCCTAAGTCCAATCGTAACCCTAACTGGATCTCTAACCCTAGCCCTCAACATAACCCTAACCCTAGGTCCAATCGTGACCCTAACCTGATCTCTAACCCTAGCCGTCAACATAACCTTAACCCTAGGTGCAATCGTAACCCTACCCGGAACTCTAACCCTAGCCCTCAACATAACCCTAACCCTAGGTGCAATCGGAACCCTAACCGCCTCTCTAACCCTGCCCTCAACATAACCCTAACCCTAGGTCCAATCGTAACCGTAACCGGTTCTCTAACCCTAGCCCTCAACATAACCCTAACCCTAGGTCCAATCGTGACCCTAACCGTCTCTCTAACCCTAGCCCTCAACATAACATTAACCCTAGGTCCAATTGTAACCGTAACCGGATCTCTAACCCTAGCCCTCAACATAACCCTAACCCTAGGTCCAATCGAAACCCTACCCGGATCTCTAACCCTAGCCCTCAACATAACCCTAACCCTAGGTCCAATCGTAACCCTAACCGGATCTCTAACCCTAGCCCTCAACATAAGCCTAACCCTAGGTCCAATCGTAACCGTAACCGGATCTATAACCCTAGCCCTCAACAGAACCCTAACCCTAGGTCCAATCGTAACCGTAACCGGATCTCTAACCCTAGCCCTCAACATAACCCTAACCCTAGGTGCAATCGTAACCGTAACCGGATCTCTAACCCTAGCCCTCAACATAACACTAACCCTAGGTCCAATTGTAACCGTAACCGGATCTCTAACCCTAGCCCTCAACATAACCCTAACCCTAGGTCCAATCGAAACCCTACCCGGATCTCTAACCCTAGCCCTCAACATAACCCTAACCCTAGGTCCAATCGTAACCCTAACCGGATCTCTAACCCTAGCCCACAACATAACCCTAACCCTAGGTCCAATCGGAACAATAACCGTCTCTCTAACCCTAGCCCTCAACATAACCCTAACCCTAGGTCCAATCGTAACCCTAACCGGATCTCTAATCCTAGCCCTCAACATAACACTAACCCTAGGTCCAATCGTAACCCTAACCGGATCTCTAACCCTAGCCCTCAACATAACCCTAACCCTAGGTCCAATCGTGTCCCTAACCGGATCTCTAAACCTAGCCCTCAACATAACCCTAACCCTAGGTGCAATCGTAACCCTACCCGGATCTCGAACCCTAGCCCTCAACATAACCATAACCCTAGGTGCAATCGTAACCCTAACCGGATCTCTAACCCTAGCCCTCAACATAACCCTAACCCAAGGTGCAATCGTGACCCTAACCGGATCTCTAACCCTAGCCCTCAACATAACCCTAACCCTAGGTCCAATCGTGACCCTAACCGGATCTCTAACCCTAGCCCTCAAGATAACCCTAACCCAAGGTCCAATCGTGACCCTAACCGGATCTCTAACCCTAGCCGTCAACATAACCCTAACCCTAGGTGCCATCGTAACCCTACCAGGATCTCTAACCCTAGCCCTCAACATAACCCTAACCCTAGGTGCAATCATAACCCTAACCGGATCTCTAACCCTAGCCCTCAACATAACCCTAACCCTAGGTCGAATCGTAACCCTAACCAGATCTCTAACCCTAGCCCTCAACATAACCCTAACCCTAGGTCCAATCGTAACCCTAACCAGAACTCTAAACCTAGTCCTCAACATAACACTAACCCTAGGTCCAATCGTAATCGTAACCGGATCTCTAACCCTAGCCCTCAACATAACCCTAACCCTAGGTCCAATCGTAACCCTACCCGGATCTCTAACCCTAGCCCTCAACATAACCCTAACCCTAGGTCCAATCTTAACCCTAACCGGATCTCTAACCCTAGCCCTCAACATAAGCCTAACCCTAAGTCCAATCGTAACCGTAACCGGATCTATAACCCTAGCCCTCAACATAACCCTAACCCTAGCTCCAATCGTAACCCTAACGAGATCTCTAACCCTAGCCCTCAACATAACCCAAACCTAGGTCCAATCGTAACCCTAACTGTCTCTCTAACCCTAGCCCTCAACATAACCCTAACCCTAGGTCTAATCGGAACCCTAACCCTCTCTCTAACCCTAGCCCTCAACATAACCCTAACCCTAGGTCCAATGGTAACCCTAACCGGATCTCTAACCCTAGCCCTCAACATAACCCTAACCCTAGGTCCAATCGTGACCCTAACCGGATCTCTAACCCTGCCCTCAACATAACCCTAACCCTAGGTCCAATCGTAACCCTAACCGGATCTCTAACCCTAGCCCTCAACATAACCCTAACCCTAGTTCCAATCGTAACCCTAACCGGATCTCTAACCCTAGCACTCAACATAACCCTAACCCTAGGTCCAATCGTAACCCTAACCGGATCTCTAACCCAAGCCCTCAACATAACCCTAACCCTAGGTCCAATCGTAACCCTAACTGGATCTCTAACCCTAGCCATCAACATCACCATAACCCTATGTCCAATCGTAACCCTAACCGGATCTCTAACCCTAGCCCTCAACATAACCCTAACCCTAGGTCCAATCGTAACCCTAACTGGATCTCTAACCCTAGCCATCAACATCACCATAACCCTATGTCCAATCGTGACCCTAACCGGATCTCTAACCCTGCCCTCAACATAACCCTAACCCTAGGTCAAATCGTAACCCTATCCGGATCTCTAACCCTAGCTCTCAACATAACCATAACCCTAGGTGCAATCGTAACCCTAACCGGATCTCTAACCCTAGCCCTCAACATAACCCTAACCCAAGGTGCAATCGTGACCCTAACCGGATCTCTAACCCTAGCCCTCAACATAACCCTAACCCTAGGTCCAATCGTGACCCTAACCGGATCTCTAACCCTAGCCCTCAACATAACCCTAAACCAAGGTGCAATCGTGACCGTAACCGGATCTCTAACCCTAGCCCTCAACATAACCCTAACCCTAGGTGCAATCGTAACCCTACCCGGATCTCTAACCCTAGCCCTCAACATAACCCTAACCCTAGGTGCAATCGGAACCCTAACCGTCTCTCTAACCCTAGCCCTCAACATAACCCTAACCCTAGGTCCAATCGTAACCCTAACCGGATCTCTAACCCTAGCCCTCAACATAATCCTAACCCTAGGTCCAATCGGAACCCTAACCGGATATCTAACCCTAGCCCTCAACATAACCCTAACCCTAGGTCCAATCGTAACCCTAACCGGATCTCTAAACCTAGCCCTCAACATAACCCTAACCCTAGGTCCAATCGTAACCGTAACCGGATCACTAACCCTAGCCCTCAACATAACCCTAACCCTAGGTCCAATCGTAACCCTACCCGGATCTCGAACCCTTACCCTCAACATAACCCTAACACTAGGTCCAATCTTAACCCTAACCGGATCTCTAACCCTAACCCTCAACATAACCCTAACCCTAGGTGCAATCGTAACCCTACCCGGATCTCGAACCCTAGCCCTCAACATAACCATAACCCTAGGTGCAATCGTAACCCTAACCGGATCTCTAAACCTAGCCCTCAACATAACCCTAACCCAAGGTGCAATCGTGACCCTAACCGGATCTCTAACCCTAGCCCTCAACATAACCCTAACCCTAGGTCCAATCGTGACCCTAACCGGATCTCTAACCCTAGCCCTCAAGATAACCCTAACCCAAGGTCCAATCGTGACCCTAACGGGATCTCTAACCATAGCCGTCAACATAACCCTAACCCTAGGTGCCATCGTAACCCTACCCGGATCTCTAACCCTAGCCCTCAACATAACCCTAACCCTAGGTGCAATCATAACCCTAACCGGATCTCTAACCCTAGCCCACAACATAACCCTAACCCTAGGTCCAATCGGAACAATAACCGTCTCTCTAACCCTAGCCCTCAACATAACCCTAACCCTAGGTCCAATCGTAACCCTAACCGGATCTCTAATCCTAGCCCTCAACATAACACTAACCCTAGGTCCAATCGTAACCCTAACCGGATCTCTAACCCTAGCCCTCAACATAACCCTAACCCTAGGTCCAATCGTGTCCCTAACCGGATCTCTAAACCTAGCCCTCAACATAACCCTAACCCTAGGTGCAATCGTAACCCTACCCGGATCTCGAACCCTAGCCCTCAACATAACCATAACCCTAGGTGCAATCGTAACCCTAACCGGATCTCTAACCCTAGCCCTCAACATAACCCTAACCCAAGGTGCAATCGTGACCCTAACCGGATCTCTAACCCTAGCCCTCAACATAACCCTAACCCTAGGTCCAATCGTGACCCTAACCGGATCTCTAACCCTAGCCCTCAAGATAACCCTAACCCAAGGTCCAATCGTGACCCTAACCGGATCTCTAACCCTAGCCGTCAACATAACCCTAACCCTAGGTGCCATCGTAACCCTACCAGGATCTCTAACCCTAGCCCTCAACATAACCCTAACCCTAGGTGCAATCATAACCCTAACCGGATCTCTAACCCTAGCCCTCAACATAACCCTAACCCTAGGTCCAATCGTAACCCTAACCAGATCTCTAACCCTAGCCCTCAACATAACCCTAACCCTAGGTCCAATCGTAACCCTAACCAGAACTCTAAACCTAGTCCTCAACATAACACTAACCCTAGGTCCAATCGTAATCGTAACCGGATCTCTAACCCTAGCCCTCAACATAACCCTAACCCTAGGTCCAATCGTAACCCTACCCGGATCTCTAACCCTAGCCCTCAACATAACCCTAACCCTAGGTCCAATCTTAACCCTAACCGGATCTCTAACCCTAGCCCTCAACATAAGCCTAACCCTAAGTCCAATCGTAACCGTAACCGGATCTATAACCCTAGCCCTCAACATAACCCTAACCCTAGCTCCAATCGTAACCCTAACGAGATCTCTAACCCTAGCCCTCAACATAACCCAAACCTAGGTCCAATCGTAACCCTAACTGTCTCTCTAACCCTAGCCCTCAACATAACCCTAACCCTAGGTCTAATCGGAACCCTAACCCTCTCTCTAACCCTAGCCCTCAACATAACCCTAACCCTAGGTCCAATGGTAACCCTAACCGGATCTCTAACCCTAGCCCTCAACATAACCCTAACCCTAGGTCCAATCGTGACCCTAACCGGATCTCTAACCCTGCCCTCAACATAACCCTAACCCTAGGTCCAATCGTAACCCTAACCGGATCTCTAACCCTAGCCCTCAACATAACCCTAACCCTAGTTCCAATCGTAACCCTAACCGGATCTCTAACCCTAGCACTCAACATAACCCTAACCCTAGGTCCAATCGTAACCCTAACCGGATCTCTAACCCTAGCCCTCAACATAACCCTAACCCTAGTTCCAATCGTAACCCTAACCGGATCTCTAATCCTAGCACTCAACATAACCCTAACCCTAGGTCCAATCGTAACCCTAACTGGATCTCTAACCCTAGCCATCAACATCACCATAACCCTATGTCCAATCGTGACCCTAACCGGATCTCTAACCCTGCCCTCAACATAACCCTAACCCTAGGTCAAATCGTAACCCTATCCGGATCTCTAACCCTAGCTCTCAACATAACCATAACCCTAGGTGCAATCGTAACCCTAACCGGATCTCTAACCCTAGCCCTCAACATAACCCTAACCCAAGGTGCAATCGTGACCCTAACCGGATCTCTAACCCTAGCCCTCAACATAACCCTAACCCTAGGTCCAATCGTGACCCTAACCGGATCTCTAACCCTAGCCCTCAACATAACCCTAAACCAAGGTGCAATCGTGACCGTAACCGGATCTCTAACCCTAGCCCTCAACATAACCCTAACCCTAGGTGCAATCGTAACCCTACCCGGATCTCTAACCCTAGCCCTCAACATAACCCTAACCCTAGGTGCAATCGGAACCCTAACTGTCTCTCTAACCCTAGCCCTCAACATAACCCTAACCCTAGGTCCAATCGTAACCCTAACCGGATCTCTAACCCTAGCCCTCAACATAATCCTAACCCTAGGTCCAATCGGAACCCTAACCGGATATCTAACCCTAGCCCTCAACATAACCCTAACCCTAGGTCCAATCGTAACCCTAACCGGATCTCTAAACCTAGCCCTCAACATAACCCTAACCCTAGGTCCAATCGTAACCGTAACCGGATCACTAACCCTAGCCCTCAACATAACCCTAACCCTAGGTCCAATCGTAACCCTACCCGGATCTCGAACCCTTACCCTCAACATAACCCTAACACTAGGTCCAATCTTAACCCTAACCGGATCTCTAACCCTAACCCTCAACATAACCCTAACCCTAGGTGCAATCGTAACCCTACCCGGATCTCGAACCCTAGCCCTCAACATAACCATAACCCTAGGTGCAATCGTAACCCTAACCGGATCTCTAACCCTAGCCCTCAACATAACCCTAACCCAAGGTGCAATCGTGACCCTAACCGGATCTCTAACCCTAGCCCTCAACATAACCCTAACCCTAGGTCCAATCGTGACCCTAACCGGATCTCTAACCCTAGCCCTCAAGATAACCCTAACCCAAGGTCCAATCGTGACCCTAACGGGATCTCTAACCATAGCCGTCAACATAACCCTAACCCTAGGTGCCATCGTAACCCTACCCGGATCTCTAACCCTAGCCCTCAACATAACCCTAACCCTAGGTGCAATCATAACCCTAACCGGATCTCTAACCCTAGCCCTCAACTTAACCCTAACCCTAGGTCCAATCGTAACCCTAACCGGATCTCTAACCCTAGCCCTCAACATAACCCTAACCCTAGGTCCAATCGTAACCCTAACCAGAACTCTAAACCTAGCCCTCAACATAACACTAACCCTAGGTCCAATCGTAATCGTAACCGGATCTCTAACCCTAGCCCTCAACATAACCCTAACCCTAGGTCCAATCGTAACCCTACCCGGATCTCTAACCCTAGCCCTCAACATAACCCTAACCCTAGGTCCAATCTTAACCCTAACCGGATCTCTAACCCTAGCCCTCAACATAAGCCTAACCCTAAGTCCAATCGTAACCGTAACCGGATCTATAACCCTAGCCCTCAACATAACCCTAACCCTAGGTCCAATCGTAACCCTAACGAGATCTCTAACCCTAGCCCTCAACATAACCCAAACCTAGGTCCAATCGTGACCCTAACTGTCTCTCTAACCCTAGCCCTCAACATAACCCTATCCCTAGGTCTAATCGGAACCCTAACCCTCTCTCTAACCCTAGCCCTCAACATAACCCTAACCCTAGGTCCAATGTAACCCTAACCGGATCTTTAACCCTAGCCCTCAACATAACCCTAACCCTAGGTCCAATCTTGACCCTAACCGGATCTCTAACCCTGCCCTCAACATAACCCTAACCCTAGGTCCAATCGTAACCCTAACCGTCTCTCGAACCCTAGCCCTCAACATAACCCTAACCCTAGGTCCCATCGTAACCCTAACCGGATCTCTAACCCTAGCCCTCAACATAACCCTAACCCTAGTTCCAATCGTAACCCTAACCGGATCTCTAACCCTAGCACTCAACATAACCCTAACCCTAGGTCCAATCGTAACCCTAACCGGATCTCTAACCCTAGCCCTCAACATAACCCTAACCCTAGGTCCAATCGTAACCCTAACCGGATCTCTAATCCTAGCCATCAACATCACCATAACCCTATGTCCAATCGTAACCCTAACCGGATCTCTAAACCTAGCCGTCAATATAACCCTAACCCTAGCTCCAATCGTGACCCTAACCGGATCTCTAACCCTGCCCTCAACATAACCCTAACCCTAGGTCAAATCGTAACCCTATCCGGATCTCTAACCCTAGCCCTCAACATAACCATAACCCTAGGTGCAATCGTAACCCTAACCGGATCTCTAACCCTAGCCCTCAACATAACCCTAACCCAAGGTGCAATCGTGACCCTAACCGGATCTCTAACCCTAGCCCTCAACATAACCCTAACCCTAGGTCCAATCGTGACCCTAACCGGATCTCTAACCCTAGCCCTCAACATAACCCTAACCCAAGGTGCAATCGTGACCGTAACCGGATCTCTAACCCTAGCCCTCAACATAACCCTAACCCTAGGTGCAATCGTAACCCTACCCGGATCTCTAACCCTAGCCCTCAACATAACCCTAATCCTAGGTGCAATCGGAACCCTAACCGTCTCTCTAACCCTAGCCCTCAATATAACCCTAACCCTAGGTCCAATCGGAACCCTAACCGTCTCTCTAACCCTAGCCCTCAACATAACCCTAACCCTAGGTCCAATCGTAACCCTAACCGGATCTCTAACCCTAGCCCTCAACATAACCCTAACCCTAGGTCCAATCGTAACCCTAACCGGATCTCTAACCCTAGCCCTCAACATAACCCTAACCCTAGGTCCAATGGTAACCCTACCCGGATCTCTAACCCTAGCCCTCAACATAACCCTAACCCTAGGTCCAATCGTAACCCTAACTGGATCTCTAACCCTAGCCCTCAACATAACCCTAACCCTAGGTCCAATCGTGACCCTAACCGGATCTCTAACCCTAGCCCTCAACATAACCCTAACCCTAGGTCCAATCGTGACCCTAACTGGATCTCTAACCCTAGCCCTCAACATAACCCTAACCCTAGTTCCAATCGTAACTGTAACCGGATCTCTAACCCTAGCCCTCAACATAACCCTAACCCTAGGACCAATCGTAACTGTAACCGGATCTCTAACCCTAGCCCTCAACATAACCCTAACCCTAGATCCAATCGTAACCCTACCCAGATCTCTAACCCTAGCCCTCAACATAACCCTAACCCTAGGTCCAATCGTAACCCTAACCGGATCTCTAACCCTAGCCCTCAACATAACACTAACCCTAGGTCCAATCGTAATCTTAACTGGATCTCTAACCCTAGCCCTCAACATAACCCTAACCCTAGGTCCAATCGTAACCCTACCCGGATCTCTAACCCTAGCCCTCAACATAACCCTAACCCTAGGTCCAATCTTAACCCTAACCGGATCACTAACCCTAGCCCTCAACATAAGCCTAACCCTAAGTCCAATCGTAACCGTAACCGGATCTATAACCCTAGCCCCCAACATAACCCTAACCCTAGGTCCAATCGTAACCCTAACGAGATCTCTAACCCTAGCCCTCAACATAACCCAAACCTAGGTCCAATCGTGACCCTAACTGTCTCTCTAACCCTAGCCCTCAACATAACCCTAACCCTAGGTCCAATGGTAACCCTAACCGGATCTCTAACCCTAGCCCTCAACATAACCCTAACCCTAGGTCCAATCGTGACCCTAACCGGATCTCTAACCCTGCCCTCAACATAACCCTAACCCTAGTTCCAATCGTAACCCTAACCGTCTCTCTAACCCTGGCCCTCAACCTAACCCTAACCCTAGGTCCAATCGTGACCCTAACCGGATCTCTAACCCTCGCCCTCAACATAACCCTAACCCTAGTTCCAATCGTAACCCTAACCGGATCTCTAACCCTAGCCCTCAACATAACCCTAACCCTAGGTCCAATCGTAACCCTAACCGGATCTCTAAACCTAGCCCTCAACATAACCCTAATCCTAGGTCCAATCGTAACCGTAACCGGATCTCTAACCCTAGCCCTCAACATAACCATAACCCTAGGTCCAAACGTAACCCTAACGGGATCTCTAACCCTGGCCCTCAACATAACCCTAACCTAGGTCCAATCGTGACGCTAACCGGATCTCTAACCCTAGCCCTCAACATAACCCTAACCCTTGGTCCAATCGTGACCCTAACCGTCTCTCTAACCCTAGCCCTCAACATAACCCTAACCCTAGGTCCAATCGGGACCCTAACCGTCTCTCTAACCCTAGCCCTCAACATAACCCTAACCCTAGGTCCAATCGTAACCCTAACCGGATCTCTAACCCTAGCCCTCAACATTACCCTAACCCTAGGTCCAATCGTAACCCTAACCGATTCTCTAACCCTACCCCTCAACATAACCCTAACCCTAGGTCCAATCGTGACCCTAACCGGATCTCTAACCCTGCCCTCAACATAACCCTAACCCTAGGTCCAATCGTGACCCTAACCGTCTCTCTAACCCTACCCCTCAACATAACCCTAACCCTAAGTCCAATCGTAACCCTAACTGGATCTCTAACCCTAGCCCTCAACATAACCCTAACCCTAGGTCCAATGGTAACCCTAACCGGATCTCTAAACCTAGCCCTCAACATAACCCTAACCCTAGGTCCAATCGTGACCCTAACCTGATCTCTAACCCTGCCCTCAACATAACCCTAACCCTAGGTCCAATCGTGTCCCTAACCGGATCTCTAACCCTAGCCCTCAACATAACCCTAACCCTAGGTGCAATCGTAACCCTACCCGGATCTCTAACCCTAGCCCTCAACATAACCATAACCCTAGGTGCAATCGTAACCCTACCCGGATCTCTAACCCTAGCCCTCAACATAACCCTAACCCTAGGACCAATCTTAACCCTAACCGGATCTCTAACCCTAGCCTTCAACATAAGCCTAACCCTAGGTCCAATCGTAACCGTAACCGGATCTATAACCCTAGCCCTCAACATAACCCTAACCCTAGGTCCAATCGTAACCGTAACCGGATCTCTAATCCTAGCCCTCAACATAACCCTAACCCTAGGTGCAATCGTAACCTTAACCGGATCTCTAACCCTAGCCCTCAACATAACACTAACCCTAGGTCCAATTGTAACCGTAACCGGATCTCTAACCCTAGCCCTCAACATAACCCTAACCCTAGGTCCAATCGAAACCCTACCCGGATCTCTAACCCTAGCCCTCAACATAACCCTAACCCTAGGTCCAATCGTAACCCTAACCGGATCTCTAACCCTAGCCCTCAACATAACCCTAACCCTAGGTCCAATCGTGTCCCTAACCGGATCTCTAACCCTAGCACTCAACATAACCCTAACCCTAGGTGCAATCGTAACCCTACCCGTATCTCGAACCCTAGCCCTCAACATAACCATAACCCTAGGTGCAATCGTAACCCTAACCGGATCCCTAACCCTAGCCCTCAACATAACCCTAACCCAAGGTGCAATCGTGACCCTAACCGGATCTCTAACCCTAGCCCTCAACATAACCCTAACCCTAGGTCCAATCGTGACCCTAACCGGATCTCTAACCCTAGCCCTCAAGATAACCCTAACCCAAGGTCCAATCGTGACCCTAACCGGATCTCTAACCCTAGCCGTCAACATAACCCTAACCCTAGGTGCCATCGTAACCCTACCCGGATCTCTAATCCTAGCCCTCAACATAACCCTAACCCTAGGTGCAATCATAACCCTAACCGGATCTCTAACCCTAGCCCTCAACATAACCCTAACCCTAGTTCCAATCGTAACCCTAACCGGATCTCTAACCCTAGCACTCAACATAACCATAACCCTAGGTCCAATCGTAACCCTAACCGGATCTCTAACCCTAGCCCTCAACATAACCCTAACCCTAGGTCCAATCGTAACCCTAACCGGATCTCTAACCCTAGCCATCAACATCACCATAACCCTATGTCCAATCGTAACCCTAACCGGATCTCTAACCCTAGCCGTCAATATAACCCTAACCCTAGCTCCAAATGTGACCCTAACCGGATCTCTAACCCTGCCCTCAACATAACCCTAACCCTAGGTCAAATCGTAACCCTATCCGGATCTCTAACCCTAGCCCTCAACATAACCATAACCCTAGGTGCAATCGTAACCCTAACCGGATCTCTAACCCTAGCCCTCAACATAACCCTAACACAAGGTGCAATCGTGACCCTAACCGGATCTCTAATCCTAGCCCTCAACATAACCCTAACCCTAGGTCCAATCGTGACCCTAACCGGATCTCTAACCCTAGCCCTCAACATAACCCTAACCCAAGGTGCAATCGTGACCGTAACCGGATCTCTAACCCTAGCCCTCAACATAACCCTAACCCTAGGTGCAATCGTAACCCTACCCGGATCTCTAACCCTAGCCCTCAACATAACCCTAACCCTAGGTGCAATCGGAACCCTAACCGTCTCTCTAACCCTAGCCCTCAACATAACCCTAACCCTAGGTCCAATCGTAACCCTAACCGGATCTCTAACCTTAGCCCTCAACATAATCCTAACCCTAGGTCCAATCGGAACCCTAACCGGATCTCTAACCCTAGCCCTCAACATAACCCTAACCCTAGGTCCAATCGTAACCCTAACCGGATCTCTAAACCTAGCCCTCAACATAACCCTAACCCTAGGTCCAATCGTAACCGTAACCGGATCACTAACCCTAGCCCTCAACATAACCCTAACCCTAGGTCCAATCGTAACCCTACCCGGATCTCGAACCCTTACCCTCAACATAACCCTAACACTAGGTCCAATCTTAACCCTAACCGGATCTCTAACCCTGGCCCTCAACATAACCCTAACCCTAGGTGCAATCGTAACCGTAACCGGATCTCCAACCCTAGCCCTCAACATAACCCTAACCCTAGGTCCAATGGTAACCCTAACGGGATCTCTAACCCTAGCCCTCAACATAACCCTAACCTAGGTCCAATCGTGACCCTAACCGGATCTCTAACCCTAGCCCTCAACATAACCCTAACCCTAGGTCCAATCGTGACCCTAACCGTCTCTCTAACCCTAGCCCCCAACATGACCCTAACCCTAGGTCCAATCGGAACCCTAACCGTCTCTCTAACCCTAGCCCTCAACATAACCCTAACCCTAGGTCCAATCGTAACCCTAACCGGATCTCTAACCCTAGCCCTCAACATAACCCTAACCCTAGGTCCAATGGTAACCCTAACCGGATCTCTAACCCTAGCCCTCAACATAACCCTAACCCAAGGTACAATCGTGACCCTAACCGGATCTCTAACCCTAGCCCTCAACATAACCCTGACCCTAGGTCCAATCGTGACCCTAACCGTCTCTCTAACCCTAGCCCTCAACATAACCCTAACCCTAGGTCCAATCGTTACCCGAACCGGATCTCTATCCCTAGCGCTCAACATAACGCTAACCCTAGGTCCAATCGTAACCCTAACCGAATCTCTAAACCTAGTCCTCAACATAACGCTAACCCTAGGTGCAATCGTAACCCTAACCGGATCTCTAACCCTAGCCCTCAACATAACCCTAACCCTAGGTCCAATCTTGACCCTAACCGTCTCTCTAACCCTAGCCCTCAACATAACCCTAACCCTAGGTCCAATCGTGACCCTAACCGGATCTCTATCCCTAGGGCTCAACATAACGCTAACCCTAGGTCCAATCGTAACCCTAACCGAATCTCTAAACCTAGTCCTCAACATAACGCTAACCCTAGGTGCAATCGTGACCCTAACTGGATCTCTAACCCTAGCCCTCAACATCACCCTAACCCTAGGTCCAATCGTAACCCTAACCGGATCTCTAACCCTAGCCGTCAACATAACCCTAACCCTAGGTCCAAACGTGACCTTAACCGGATCTCTAACACTAGCCCTCAACATAACCCTAACCCTAGGTCCAATCGTGACCCTAACCGGATCTCTAACCCTAGCCCTCAACATAACCCTAACCCAAGGTACAATCGTGACCCTAACCGGATCTCTAACCCTAGCCCTCAACATAACCCTAACCCTAGGTCCAATCGTAACCCTACCCGGATCTCTAACCCTAGCCCTCAACATAACCCTAACCCTAGGTCCAATCGTAACCCTAACCGGATCTCTAACCCTAGCCCTCAACATAACCCTAACCCTAGGTCCAATCGTGACCCTAACCATATCTCTAACCCTAGCCCTCAACATAACCCTAACCCTAGGTCCAATCGTGACCCTAACTGGATCTCTAACCCTAGCCCTCAACATAACCCTAACCCTAGTTCCAATCGTAACCGTAACCGGATCTCTAACCCTAGCCCTCAACATAACCCTAACCCTAGGTCCAATCGTAACTGTAACCGGATCTCTAAACCTAGCCCTCAACATAACCCTAACCCTAGATCCAATCGTAACCCTACCGAGATCTCTAACCCTAGCCCTCAACATAACCCTAACCCTAGGTCCAATCGTAACCCTAACCGGATCTCTAACCCTAGCCCTCAACATAACCCTAACCCTAGGTCCAATCGTAACCCTAACCGGATCTCTAACCCTAGACCTCAACATGGCCCTAACCCTAGGTCCAATCGTAACCCTAACGGTATCTCTAACCCTAGCCCTCAACATAACCCTAACCCTAGGTCCAATCGTAACCCTAACCGGATCTCTAAACCTAGCCCTCAACATAACCCTAATCCTAGGTCCAATCGTAACCGTAACCGGATCTCTAACCCTAGCCCTCAACATAACCCTAACCCTAGGTCCAATCGTAACCCTACCCGGATCTCGAACCCTAGCCCTCAACATAACCCTAACCCTAGGTCCAATCTTAACCCTAACCGGATCTCTAACCCTAGCCCTCAACATAACCCTAACCCTAGGTGCAATCGTAACCGTAAACGGATCTCTAACCCTAGACCTCAACATAACCCTAACCCTAGGTGCAATGGTAACCCTAACGGGATCTCTAACCCTAGCCCTCAACATAACCCTAACCTAGGTCCAATCGTGACCCTAACAGGATCTCTAACCCTAGCCCTCAACATAACCCTAACCCTAGGTCCAATCGTGACCCTAACTGTCTCTCTAACCCTAGCCCTCAACATAACCCTAACCCTAGGTCCAATCGGAACCCTAACCGTCTCTCTAACTCTAGCCCTCAACATAACCCTAACCCTAGGTCCAATCGTAACCCTAACCGGATCTCTAACCCTAGCCCTCAACATAACCCTAACCCTAGGTCCAATCGTAACCCTAACCGGATCTCTAACCCTAGCCCTCAACATAACCCTAACCCTAGGTCCAATGGTAACCCTAACCGGATCTCTAACCCTAGCCCTCAACATAACCCTAACCCTAGGTCCAATCGTGACCCTAACCGGATCTCTAACCCTGCCCTCAACATAACCATAACCCTAGTTCCAATCGTAACCCTAACCGTCTCTCTAACCCTGGCCCTCAACCTAACCCTAACCCTAGGTCCAATCGTGACCCTAACCGGATCTCTAACCCTAGCCCTCAACATAACCGTAACCCTAGTTCCAATCGTAACCCTAACCGGATCTCTAACCCTAGCCCTCAACATAACCCTAACCTTAGGTCCAATCGTAACCCTAACCGGATCTCTAACCCTAGACCTCAACATAACCCTAACCCTAGGTCCAATCGTAACCGTAACCGGATCTCTAACCCTAGCCCTCAACATAACCATAACCCTAGGTCCAAACGTAATCCTAACGGGATCTCTAACCCTGGCCCTCAACATAACCCTAACCTAGGTCCAATCGTGACGCTAACCGGATCTCTAACCCTAGCCCTCAACATAACCCTAACCCTTGGTCCAATCGTGACCCTAACCGTCTCTCTAACCCTAGCCCTCAACATAACCCTAACCCTAGGTCCAATCGGGACCCTAACCGTCTCTCTAACCCTAGCCCTCAACATAACCCTAACCCTAGGTCCAATCGTAACCCTAACCGGATCTCTAACCCTAGCCCTCAACATAACCCTAACCCTAGGTCCAATCGTGACCCTAACCGGATCTCTAACCCTGCCCTCAACATAACCCTAACCCTAGGTCCAATCGTGACCCTAACCGCCTCTCTAACCCTAGCCCTCAACATAACCCTAACCCTAAGTCCAATCGTAACCCTAACTGGATCTCTAACCCTAGCCCTCAACATAACCCTAACCCTAGGTCCAATCGTAACCCTAACCGGATCTCTTACCCTAGCCCTCAACATAACCTTAACCCTAGGTCCAATCGTAACCCTAACCGGATCTCTAACCCTAGCCCTCAACATAACCCTAACCCTAGGTCCAATCGTAACCCTAACCGGATCTCTAACCCTAGCCCTCAACATAACCGTAACCCTAGGTCCAATCGTGACCCTAACCGGATCTCTAACCCTAGCCCTCAACATAACCCTAACCCTAGGTGCAATCGTAACCCTACCCAGATCTCTAACCCTAGCCCTCAACATAACCATAACCCTAGGTGCAATCGTAACCCTACCCGGGTCTCTAACCCTAGCCCTCAACATAACCCTAACCCAAGGTGCAATCGTGACCCTAACCGGATCTCTAACCCTAGCCCTCAACATAACCCTAACCCTAGGTCCAATCGTGACCCTAACAGGATCTCTAACCCTGCCCTCAACATAACCCTAACCCTAGGTCCAATCGTGACCCTAACCGCCTCTCTAACCCTAGCCCTCAACATAACCCTAACCCTAAGTCCAATCGTAACCCTAACTGGATCTCTAACCCTAGCCCTCAACATAACCCTAACCCTAGGTCCAATCGTGACCCTAACCTGATCTCTAACCCTAGCCGTCAACATAACCTTAACCCTAGGTGCAATCGTAACCCTACCCGGAACTCTAACCCTAGCCCTCAACATAACCCTAACCCTAGGTGCAATCGGAACCCTAACCGCCTCTCTAACCCTGCCCTCAACATAACCCTAACCCTAGGTCCAATCGTAACCGTAACCGGTTCTCTAACCCTAGCCCTCAACATAACCCTAACCCTAGGTCCAATCGGGACCCTAACCGTCTCTCTAACCCTAGCCCTCAACATAACATTAACCCTAGGTCCAATTGTAACCGTAACCGGATCTCTAACCCTAGCCCTCAACATAACCCTAACCCTAGGTCCAATCGAAACCCTACCCGGATCTCTAACCCTAGCCCTCAACATAACCCTAACCCTAGGTCCAATCGTAACCCTAACCGGATCTCTAACCCTAGCCCTCAACATAACCCTAACCCTAGGTCCAATCGGAACAATAACCGTCTCTCTAACCCTAGCCCTCAACAGAACCCTAACCCTAGGTCCAATTGTAACCCTAACCGGATCTCTAATCCTAGCCCTCAACATAACCCTAACCCTAGGTCCAATCGTAACCCTACCCGGATCTCTAACCCTAGCCCTCAACATAACCATAACCCTAGGTGCAATCGTAACCCTAACCGGATCTCTAACCCTAGCCCTCAACATAACCCTAACCCAAGGTGCAATCGTGACCCTAACCGGATCTCTAACCCTAGCCCTCAATATAACCCTAACCCTAGGTCCAATCGTGACACTAACCGGATCTCTAACCCTAGCCCTCAAGATAACCCTAACCCAAGGTCCAATCGTGACCCTAACCGGATCTCTAACCCTAGCCGTCAACATAACCCTAACCCTAGGTGCAATCGTAACCCTACCCGGATCTCTAACCCTAGCCCTCAACATAACCCTAACCCTAGGTGCAATCGTAACCCTAACCGGATCTCTAACCCTAGCCCTCAAAATAACCCTAACCCTAGGTCCAATCGTAACCCTAACCGGATCTCTAACCCTAGCCCTCAACATAACCCTAACCCTAGGTCCAATCGTAACCCTAACCGGATCTCTAACCCTGCCCTCAACATAACCCTAACCCTAGTTCCAATCGTAACCCTAACCGTCTCTCTAACCCTGGCCCTCAACCTAACCCTAACCCTAGGTCCAATCGTGACCCTAACCGGATCTCTAACCCTAGCCCTCAACATAACCCTAACCCTAGTTCCAATCGTAACCCTAACCGGATCTCTAACCCTAGCCCTCAACATAACCCTAACCCTAGGTCCAATCGTAACCCTAACCGGATCTCTAAACCTAGCCCTCAACATAACCCTAATCCTAGGTCCAATCGTAACCGTAACCGGATCTCTAACCCTAGCCCTCAACATAACCATAACCCTAGGTCCAAACGTAACCCTAACGGGATCTCTAACCCTGGCCCTCAAAATAACCCTAACCTAGGTCCAATCGTGACGCTAACCGGATCTCTAACCCTAGCCCTCAACATAACCCTAACCCTTGGTCCAATCGTGACCCTAACCGTCTCTCTAACCCTAGCCCTCAACATAACCCTAACCCTAGGTCCAATCGGGACCCTAACCGTCTCTCTAACCCTAGCCCTCAACATAACCCTAACCCTAGGTCCAATCGTAACCCTAACCGGATCTCTAACCCTAGCCCTCAACATTAACCTAACCCTAGGTCCAATCGTAACCCTAACCGATTCTCTAACCCTACCCCTCAACATAACCCTAACCCTAGGTCCAATCGTGACCCTAACCGGATCTCTAACCCTGCCCTCAACATAACCCTAACCCTAGGTCCAATCGTGACCCTAACCGTCTCTCTAACCCTACCCCTCAACATAACCCTAACCCTAAGTCCAATCGTAACCCTAACTGGATCTCTAACCCTAGCCCTCAACATAACCCTAACCCTAGGTCCAATGGTAACCCTAACCGGATCTCTAAACCTAGCCCTCAACATAACCCTAACCCTAGGTCCAATCGTGACCCTAACCTGATCTCTAACCCTGCCCTCAACATAACCCTAACCCTAGGTCCAATCGTGTCCCTAACCGGATCTCTAACCCTAGCCCTCAACATAACCCTAACCCTAGGTGCAATCGTAACCCTACCCGGATCTCTAACCCTAGCCCTCAACATAACCATAACCCTAGGTGCAATCGTAACCCTACCCGGATCTCTAACCCTAGCCCTCAACATAACCCTAACCCTAGGACCAATCTTAACCCTAACCGGATCTCTAACCCTAGCCTTCAACATAAGCCTAACCCTAGGTCCAATCGTAACCGTAACCGGATCTATAACCCTAGCCCTCAACATAACCCTAACCCTAGGTCCAATCGTAACCGTAACCGGATCTCTAACCCTAGCCCTCAACATAACCCTAACCCTAGGTGCAATCGTAACCTTAACCGGATCTCTAACCCTAGCCCTCAACATAACACTAACCCTAGGTCCAATTGTAACCGTAACCGGATCTCTAACCCTAGCCCTCAACATAACCCTAACCCTAGGTCCAATCGAAACCCTACCCGGATCTCTAACCCTAGCCCTCAACATAACCCTAACCCTAGGTCCAATCGTGTCCCTAACCGGATCTCTAACCCTAGCACTCAACATAACCCTAACCCTAGGTGCAATCGTAACCCTACCCGTATCTCGAACCCTAGCCCTCAACATAACCATAACCCTAGGTGCAATCGTAACCCTAACCGGATCCCTAACCCTAGCCCTCAACATAACCCTAACCCAAGGTGCAATCGTGACCCTAACCGGATCTCTAACCCTAGCCCTCAACATAACCCTAACCCTAGGTCCAATCGTGACCCTAACCGGATCTCTAACCCTAGCCCTCAAGATAACCCTAACCCAAGGTCCAATCGTGACCCTAACCGGATCTCTAACCCTAGCCGTCAACATAACCCTAACCCTAGGTGCCATCGTAACCCTACCCGGATCTCTAATCCTAGCCCTCAACATAACCCTAACCCTAGGTGCAATCATAACCCTAACCGGATCTCTAACCCTAGCCCTCAACATAACCCTAACCCTAGTTCCAATCGTAACCCTAACCGGATCTCTAACCCTAGCACTCAACATAACCATAACCCTAGGTCCAATCATAACCCTAACCGGATCTCTAACCCTAGCCCTCAACATAACCCTAACCCTAGGTCCAATCGTAACCCTAACCGGATCTCTAACCCTAGCCATCAACATCACCATAACCCTATGTCCAATCGTAACCCTAAACGGATCTCTAACCCTAGCCGTCAATATAACCCTAACCCTAGCTCCAATCGTGACCCTAACCGGATCTCTAACCCTGCCCTCAACATAACCCTAACCCTAGGTCAAATCGTAACCCTATCCGGATCTCTAACCCTAGCCCTCAACATAACCATAACCCTAGGTGGAATCGTAACCCTAACCGGATCTCTAACCCTAGCCCTCAACATAACCCTAACACAAGGTGCAATCGTGACCCTAACCGGATCTCTAACCCTAGCCCTCAACATAACCCTAACCCTAGGTCCAATCGTGACCCTAACCGGATCTCTAACCCTAGCCCTCAACATAACCCTAACCCAAGGTGCAATCGTGACCGTAACCGGATCTCTAACCCTAGCCCTCAACATAACCCTAACCCTAGGTGCAATCGTAACCCTACCCGGATCTCTAACCCTAGCCCTCAACATAACCCTAACCCTAGGTGCAATCGGAACCCTAACCGTCTCTCTAACCCTAGCCCTCAACATAACCCTAACCCTAGGTCCAATCGTAACCCTAACCGTATCTCTAACCTTAGCCCTCAACATAATCCTAACCCTAGGTCCAATCGGAACCCTAACCGGATCTCTAACCCTAGCCCTCAACATAACCCTAACCCTAGGTCCAATCGTAACCCTAACCGGATCTCTAAACCTAGCCCTCAACATAACCCTAACCCTAGGTCCAATCGTAACCGTAACCGGATCACTAACCCTAGCCCTCAACATAACCCTAACCCTAGGTCCAATCGTAACCCTACCCGGATCTCGAACCCTTACCCTCAACATAACCCTAACACTAGGTCCAATCTTAACCCTAACCGGATCTCTAACCCTGGCCCTCAACATAACCCTAACCCTGGGTGCAATCGTAACCGTAACCGGATCTCTAACCCTAGCCCTCAACATAACCCTAACCCTAGGTCCAATGGTAACCCTAACGGGATCTCTAACCCTAGCCCTCAACATAACCCTAACCTAGGTCCAATCGTGACCCTAACCGGATCTCTAACCCTAGCCCTCAACATAACCCTAACCCTAGGTCCAATCGTGACCCTAACCGTCTCTCTAACCCTAGCCCCCAACATGACCCTAACCCTAGGTCCAATCGGAACCCTAACCGTCTCTCTAACCCTAGCCCTCAACATAACCCTAACCCTAGGTCCAATCGTAACCCTAACCGGATCTCTAACCCTAGCCCTCAACATAACCCTAACCCTAGGTCCAATGGTAACCCTAACCGGATCTCTAACCCTAGCCCTCAACATAACCCTAACCCAAGGTACAATCGTGACCCTAACCGGATCTCTAACCCTAGCCCTCAACATAACCCTGACCCTAGGTCCAATCGTGACCCTAACCGTCTCTCTAACCCTAGCCCTCAACATAACCCTAACCCTAGGTCCAATCGTGACCCGAACCGGATCTCTATCCCTAGCGCTCAACATAACGCTAACCCTAGGTCCAATCGTAACCCTAACCGAATCTCTAAACCTAGTCCTCAACATAACGCTAACCCTAGGTGCAATCGTAACCCTAACCGGATCTCTAACCCTAGCCCTCAACATAACCCTAACCCTAGGTCCAATCTTGACCCTAACCGTCTCTCTAACCCTAGCCCTCAACATAACGCTAACCCTAGGTCCAATCGTGACCCTAACCGGATCTCTATCCCTAGCTCTCAACATAACGCTAACCCTAGGTCCAATCGTAACCCTAACCGAATCTCTAAACCTAGTCCTCAACATAACGCTAACCCTAGGTGCAATCGTGACCCTAACCGGATCTCTAACCCTAGCCCTCAACATCACCCTAACCCTAGGTCCAATCGTAACCCTAACCGGATCTCTAACCCTAGCCGTCAACATAACCCTAACCCTAGGTCCAAACGTGACCTTAACCGGATCTCTAACACTAGCCCTCAACATAACCCTAACCCTAGGTCCAATCGTGACCCTAACCGGATCTCTAACCCTAGCCCTCAACATAACCCTAACCCAAGGTACAATCGTGACCCTAACCGGATCTCTAACCCTAGCCCTCAACATAACCCTAACCCTAGGTCCAATCGTAACCCTACCCGGATCTCTAACCCTAGCCCTCAACATAACCCTAACCCTAGGTCCAATCGTAACCCTAACCGGATCTCTAACCCTAGCCCTCAACATAACCCTAACCCTAGGTCCAATCGTGACCCTAACCATATCTCTAACCCTAGCCCTCAACATAACCCTAACCCTAGGTCCAATCGTGACCCTAACTGGATCTCTAACCCTAGCCCTCAACATAACCCTAACCCTAGTTCCAATCGTAACTGTAACCGGATCTCTAACCCTAGCCCTCAACATAACCCTAACCCTAGGTCCAATCGTAACTGTAACCGGATCTCTAAACCTAGCCCTCAACATAACCCTAACCCTAGATCCAATCGTAACCCTACCGAGATCTCTAACCCTAGCCCTCAACATAACCCTAACCCTAGGTCCAATCGTAACCCTAACCGGATCTCTAACCCTAGCCCTCAACATAACCCTAACCCTAGGTCCAATCGTAACCCTAACCGCATCTCTAACCCTAGACCTCAACATGGCCCTAACCCTAGGTCCAATCGTAACCCTAACGGTATCTCTAACCCTAGCCCTCAACATAACCCTAACCCTAGGTCCAATCGTAACCCTAACCGGATCTCTAAACCTAGCCCTCAACATCACCCTAATCCTAGGTCCAATCGTAACCGTAACCGGATCTCTAACCCTAGCCCTCAACATAACCCTAACCCTAGGTCCAATCGTAACCCTACCCGGATCTCGAACCCTAGCCCTCAACATAACCCTAACCCTAGGTCCAATCTTAACCCTAACCGGATCTCTAACCCTAGCCCTCAACATAACCCTAACCGTAGGTGCAATGGTAACCCTAACGGGATCTCTAACCCTAGCCCTCAACATAACCCTAACCTAGGTCCAATCGTGACCCTAACAGGATCTCTAACCCTAGCCCTCAACATAACCCTAACCCTAGGTCCAATCGTGACCCTAACTGTCTCTCTAACCCTAGCCCTCAACATAACCCTAACCCTAGGTCCAATCGGAACCCTAACCGTCTCTCTAACTCTAGCCCTCAACATAACCCTAACCCTAGGTCCAATCGTAACCCTAACCGGTTCTCTAACCCTAGCCCTCAACATAACCCTAACCCTAGGTCCAATGGTAACCCTAACCGGATCTCTAACCCTAGCCCTCAACATAACCCTAACCCTAGGTCCAATCGTGACCCTAACCGGATCTCTAACCCTGCCCTCAACATAACCCTAACCCTAGTTCCAATCGTAACCCTAACCGTCTCTCTAACCCTGGCCCTCAACCTAACCCTAACCCTAGGTCCAATCGTGACCCTAACCGGATCTCTAACCCTAGCCCTCAACATAACCGTAACCCTAGTTCCAATCGTAACCCTAACCGGATCTCTAACCCTAGCCCTCAACATAACCCTAACCTTAGGTCCAATCGTAACCCTAACCGGATCTCTAACCCTAGACCTCAACATAACCCTAACCCTAGGTCCAATCGTAACCGTAACCGGATCTCTAACCCTAGCCCTCAACATAACCATAACCCTAGGTCCAAACGTAATCCTAACGGGATCTCTAACCCTGGCCCTCAACATAACCCTAACCTAGGTCCAATCGTGACGCTAACCGGATCTCTAACCCTAGCCCTCAACATAACCCTAACCCTTGGTCCAATCGTGACCCTAACCGTCTCTCTAACCCTAGCCCTCAACATAACCCTAACCCTAGGTCCAATCGGGACCCTAACCGTCTCTCTAACCCTAGCCCTCAACATAACCCTAACCCTAGGTCCAATCGTAACCCTAACCGGATCTCTAACCCTAGCCCTCAACATTACCCTAACCCTAGGTCCAATCGTAACCCTAACCGGTTCTCTAACCCTAGCCCTCAACATAACCCTAACCCTAGGTCCAATCGTGACCCTAACCGGATCTCTAACCCTGCCCTCAACATAACCCTAACCCTAGGTCCAATCGTGACCCTAACCGCCTCTCTAACCCTAGCCCTCAACATAACCCTAACCCTAAGTCCAATCGTAACCCTAACTGGATCTCTAACCCTAGCCCTCAACATAACCCTAACCCTAGGTCCAATCGTAACCCTAACCGGATCTCTTAACCTAGCCCTCAACATAACCTTAACCCTAGGTCCAATCGTAACCCTAACCGGATCTCTAACCCTAGCCCTCAACATAACCCTAACCCTAGGTCCAATCGTAACCCTAACCGGATCTCTAACCCTAGCCCTCAACATAACCGTAACCCTAGGTCCAATCGTGACCCTAACCGGATCTCTAACCCTAGCCCTCAACATAACCCTAACCCTAGGTGCAATCGTAACCCTACCCAGATCTCTAACCCTAGCCCTCAACATAACCATAACCCTAGGTGCAATCGTAACCCTACCCGGGTCTCTAACCCTAGCCCTCAACATAACCCTAACGCAAGGTGCAATCGTGACCCTAACCGGATCTCTAACCCTAGCCCTCAACATAACCCTAACCCTAGGTCCAATCGTGACCCTAACAGGATCTCTAACCCTGCCCTCAACATAACCCTAACCCTAGGTCCAATCGTGACCCTAACCGCCTCTCTAACCCTAGCCCTCAACATAACCCTAACCCTAAGTCCAATCGTAACCCTAACTGGATCTCTAACCCTAGCCCTCAACATAACCCTAACCCTAGGTCCAATCGTGACCCTAACCGGATCTCTAACCCTAGCCCTCAACATAACCGTAACCCTAGTTCCAATCGTAACCCTAACCGGATCTCTAACCCTAGCCCTCAACATAACCCTAACCTTAGGTCCAATCGTAACCCTAACCGGATCTCTAACCCTAGACCTCAACATAACCCTAACCCTAGGTCCAATCGTAACCGTAACCGGATCTCTAACCCTAGCCCTCAACATAACCATAACCCTAGGTCCAAACGTAATCCTAACGGGATCTCTAACCCTGGCCCTCAACATAACCCTAACCTAGGTCCAATCGTGACGCTAACCGGATCTCTAACCCTAGCCCTCAACATAACCCTAACCCTTGGTCCAATCGTGACCCTAACCGTCTCTCTAACCCTAGCCCTCAACATAACCCTAACCCTAGGTCCAATCGGGACCCTAACCGTCTCTCTAACCCTAGCCCTCAACATAACCCTAACCCTAGGTCCAATCGTAACCCTAACCGGATCTCTAACCCTAGCCCTCAACATTACCCTAACCCTAGGTCCAATCGTAACCCTAACCGGTTCTCTAACCCTAGCCCTCAACATAACCCTAACCCTAGGTCCAATCGTGACCCTAACCGGATCTCTAACCCTGCCCTCAACATAACCCTAAACCTAGGTCCAATCGTGACCCTAACCGCCTCTCTAACCCTAGCCCTCAACATAACCCTAACCCTAAGTCCAATCGTAACCCTAACTGGATCTCTAACCCTAGCCCTCAACATAACCCTAACCCTAGGTCCAATCGTAACCCTAACCGGATCTCTTACCCTAGCCCTCAACATAACCTTAACCCTAGGTCCAATCGTAACCCTAACCGGATCTCTAACCCTAGCCCTCAACATAACCCTAACCCTAGGTCCAATCGTAACCCTAACCGGATCTCTAACCCTAGCCCTCAACATAACCGTAACCCTAGATCCAATCGTGACCCTAACCGGATCTCTAACCCTAGCCCTCAACATAACCCTAACCCTAGGTGCAATCGTAACCCTACCCAGATCTCTAACCCTAGCCCTCAACATAACCATAACCCTAGGTGCAATCGTAACCCTACCCGGGTCTCTAACCCTAGCCCTCAACATAACCCTAACGCAAGGTGCAATCGTGACCCTAACCGGATCTCTAACCCTAGCCCTCAACATAACCCTAACCCTAGGTCCAATCGTGACCCTAACAGGATCTCTAACCCTGCCCTCAACATAACCCTAACCCTAGGTCCAATCGTGACCCTAACCGCCTCTCTAACCCTAGCCCTCAACATAACCCTAACCCTAAGTCCAATCGTAACCCTAACTGGATCTCTAACCCTAGCCCTCAACATAACCCTAACCCTAGGTCCAATCGTGACCCTACCTGATCTCTAACCCTAGCCGTCAACATAACCTTAACCCTAGGTGCAATCGTAACCCTACCCGGAACTCTAACCCTAGCCCTCAACATAACCCTAACCCTAGGTGCAATCGGAACCCTAACCGCCTCTCTAACCCTGCCCTCAACATAACCCTAACCCTAGGTCCAATCGTAACCGTAACCGGTTCTCTAACCCTAGCCCTCAACATAACCCTAACCCTAGGTCCAATCGTGACCCTAACCGTCTCTCTAACCCTAGCCCTCAACATAACATTAACCCTAGGTCCAATTGTAACCGTAACCGGATCTCTAACCCTAGCCCTCAACATAACCCTAACCCTAGGTCCAATCGAAACCCTACCCGGATCTCTAACCCTAGCCCTCAACATAACCCTAACCCTAGGTCCAATCGTAACCCTAACCGGATCTCTAACCCTAGCCCTCAACATAACCCTAACCCTAGGTCCAATCGGAACAATAACCGTCTCTCTAACCCTAGCCCTCAACAGAACCCAAACCTAGGTCCAATAGTGACCCTAACTGTCTCTCTAACCCTAGCCCTCAACATAACCCTAACCCTAGGTCTAATCGGAACCCTAACCCTCTCTCTAACCCTAGCCCTCAACATAACCCTAACCTAGGTCCAATCGTAACCCTAACCGGATCTCTAACCCTAGCCCTCAACATAACCCTAACCCTAGGTCCAATGGTAACCCTAACCGGATCTCTAAACCTAGCCCTCAACATAACCCTAACCCTAGGTCCAATCGTGACCCTAACCTGATCTCTAACCCTGCCCTCAACATAACCCTAACCCTAGGTCCAATCGTGTCCCTAACCGGATCTCTAACCCTAGCCCTCAACATAACCCTAACCCTAGGTGCAATCGTAACCCTACCCGGATCTCTAACCCTAGCCCTCAACATAACCATAACCCTAGGTGCAATCGTAACCCTACCCGGATCTCTAATCCTAGCCCTCAACATAACCCTAACCCTAGGTCCAATCTTAACCCTAACCGGATCTCTAACCCTAGCCCTCAACATAACCCTAACCCTAGGTCCAATCGAAACCCTACCCGGATCTCTAACCCTAGCCCTCAACATAACCCTAACCCTAGGTCCAATCGTAACCCTAACCGGATCTCTAACCCTAGCCCACAACATAACCCTAACCCTAGGTCCAATCGGAACAATAACCGTCTCTCTAACCCTAGCCCTCAACATAACCCTAACCCAAGGTGCAATCGTGACCCTAACCGGATCTCTAACCCTAGCCCTCAACATAACCCTAACCCTAGGTCCAATCGTGACCCTAACCGGATCTCTAACCCTAGCCCTCAAGATAACCCTAACCCAAGGTCCAATCGTGACCCTAACCGGATCTCTAACCCTAGCCGTCAACATAACCCTAACCCTAGGTGCCATCGTAACCCTACCCGGATCTCTAACCCTAGCCCTCAACATAACCCTAACCCTAGGTGCAATCATAACCCTAACCGGATCTCTAACCCTAGCCCTCAACATAACCCTAACCCTAGGTCCAATCGTAACCCTAACCGGATCTCTAACCCTAGCCCTCAACATAACCCTAACCCTAGGTCCAATCGTAACCCTAACCAGAACTCTAAACCTAGCCCTCAACATAACACTAACCCTAGGTCCAATCGTAATCGTAACCGGATCTCTAACCCTAGCCCTCAACATAACCCTAACCCTAGGTCCAATCGTAACCCTACCCGGATCTCTAACCCTAGCCCTCAACATAACCCTAACCCTAGGTCCAATCTTAACCCTAACCGGATCTCTAACCCTAGCCCTCAACATAAGCCTAACCCTAAGTCCAATCGTAACCGTAACCGGATCTATAACCCTAGCCCTCAACATAACCCTAACCCTAGGTCCAATCGTAACCCTAACGAGATCTCTAACCCTAGCCCTCAACATAACCCAAACCTAGGTCCAATCGTAACCCTAACTGTCTCTCTAACCCTAGCCCTCAACATAACCCTAACCCTAGGTCTAATCAGAACCCTAACCCTCTCTCCAACCCTAGCCCTCAACATAACCCTAACCCTAGGTCCAATGGTAACCCTAACCGGATCTCTAACCCTAGCCCTCAACATAACCCTAACCCTAGGTCCAATCGTGACCCTAACCGGATCTCTAACCCTGCCCTCAACATAACCCTAACCCTAGGTCCAATCGTAACCCTAACCGGATCTCTAACCCTAGCCCTCAACATAACCCTAACCCTAGTTCCAACGTAACCCTAACCGGATCTCTAACCCTAGCCCTCAACATAACCCTAACCCTAGGTCCAATCGTAACCCTAACCGGATCTCTAACCCTAGCCATCAACATCACCATAACCCTATGTCCAATCGTAACCCTAACCGGATCTCTAACCCTAGCCGTCAATATAACCCTAACCCTAGCTCCAATCGTGACCCTAACCGGATCTCTAACCCTGCCCTCAACATAACCCTAACCCTAGGTCAAATCGTAACCCTATCCGGATCTCTAACCCTAGCTCTCAACATAACCATAACCCTAGGTGCAATCGTAACCCTAACCGGATCTCTAACGCTAGCCCTCAACATAACCCTAACCCAAGGTGCAATCGTGACCCTAACAGGATCTCTAACCCTAGCCCTCAACATAACCCTAACCCTAGGTCCAATCGTGACCCTAACCGGATCTCTAACCCTAGCCCTCAACATAACCCTAACCCAAGGTGCAATCGTGACCGTAACCGGATCTCTAACCCTAGCCCTCAACATAACCCTAACCCTAGGTGCAATCGTAACCCTACCCGGATCTCTAACCCTAGCCCTCAACATAACCCTAACCCTAGGTGCAATCGGAACCCTAACCGTCTCTCTAACCCTAGCCCTCAACATAACCCTAACCCTAGGTCCAATCGTAACCCTAACCGGATCTCTAACCCTAGCCCTCAACATAATCCTAACCCTAGGTCCAATCGGAACCCTAACCGGATCTCTAACCCTAGCCCTCAACATAACCCTAACCCTAGGTCCAATCGTAACCCTAACCGGATCTCTAAACCTAGCCCTCAACATAACCCTAACCCTAGGTCCAATCGTAACCGTAACCGGATCACTAACCCTAGCCCTCAACATAACCCTAACCCTAGGTCCAATCGTAACCCTACCCGGATCTCGAACCCTTACCCTCAACATAACCCTAACACTAGGTCCAATCTTAACCCTAACCGGATCTCTAACCCTAACCCTCAACATAACCCTAACCCTAGGTGCAATCGTAACCCTACCCGGATCTCGAACCCTAGCCCTCAACATAACCATAACCCTAGGTGCAATCGTAACCCTAACCGGATCTCTAACCCTAGCCCTCAACATAACCCTAACCCAAGGTGCAATCGTGACCCTAACCGGATCTCTAACCCTAGCCCTCAACATAACCCTAACCCTAGGTCCAATCGTGACCCTAACCGGATCTCTAACCCTAGCCCTCAAGATAACCCTAACCCTAGGTCCAATCGTGACCCTAACGGGATCTCTAACCATAGCCGTCAACATAACCCTAACCCTAGGTGCCATCGTAACCCTACCCGGATCTCTAACCCTAGCCCTCAACATAACCCTAACCCTAGGTGCAATCATAACCCTAACCGGATCTCTAACCCTAGCCCTCAACTTAACCCTAACCCTAGGTCCAATCGTAACCCTAACCGGATCTCTAACCCTAGCCCTCAACATAACCCTAACCCTAGGTCCAATCGTAACCCTAACCAGAACTCTAAACCTAGCCCTCAACATAACACTAACCCTAGGTCCAATCGTAATCGTAACCGGATCTCTAACCCTAGCCCTCAACATAACCCTAACCCTAGGTCCAATCGTAACCCTACCCGGATCTCTAACCCTAGCCCTCAACATAACCCTAACCCTAGGTCCAATCTTAACCCTAACCGGATCTCTAACCCTAGCCCTCAACATAAGCCTAACCCTAAGTCCAATCGTAACCGTAACCGGATCTATAACCCTAGCCCTCAACATAACCCTAACCCTAGGTCCAATCGTAACCCTAACGAGATCTCTAACCCTAGCCCTCAACATAACCCAAACCTAGGTTCAATCGTGACCCTAACTGTCTCTCTAACCCTAGCCCTCAACATAACCCTATCCCTAGGTCTAATCGGAACCCTAACCCTCTCTCTAACCCTAGCCCTCAACATAACCCTAACCCTAGGTCCAATGTAACCCTAACCGGATCTCTAACCCTAGCCCTCAACATAACCCTAACCCTAGGTCCAATCGTGACCCTAACCGGATCTCTAACCCTGCCCTCAACATAACCCTAACCCTAGGTCCAATCGTAACCCTAACCGTCTCTCGAACCCTAGCCCTCAACATAACCCTAACCCTAGGTCCCATCGTAACCCTAACCGGATCTCTAACCCTAGCCCTCAACATAACCCTAACCCTAGTTCCAATCGTAACCCTAACCGGATCTCTAATCCTAGCACTCAACATAACCCTAACCCTAGGTCCAATCGTAACCCTAACCGGATCTCTAACCCTAGCCCTCAACATAACCCTAACCCTAGGTCCAATCGTAACCCTAACCGGATCTCTAATCCTAGCCATCAACATCACCATAACCCTATGTCCAATCGTAACCCTAACCGGATCTCTAAACCTAGCCGTCAATATAACCCTAACCCTAGCTCCAATCGTGACCCTAACCGGATCTCTAACCCTGCCCTCAACATAACCCTAACCCTAGGTCAAATCGTAACCCTATCCGGATCTCTAACCCTAGCCCTCAACATAACCATAACCCTAGGTGCAATCGTAACCCTAACCGGATCCCTAACCCTAGCCCTCAACATAACCCTAACCCAAGGTGCAATCGTGACCCTAACCGGATCTCTAACCCTAGCCCTCAACATAACCCTAACCCTAGGTCCAATCGTGACCCTAACCGGATCTCTAACCCTAGCCCTCAACATAACCCTAACCCAAGGTGCAATCGTGACCGTAACCGGATCTCTAACCCTAGCCCTCAACATAACCCTAACCCTAGGTGCAATCGTAACCCTACCCGGATCTCTAACCCTAGCCCTCAACATAACCCTAACCCTAGGTGCAATCGGAACCCTAACCGTCTCTCTAACCCTAGCCCTCAATATAACCCTAACCCTAGGTCCAATCGGAACCCTAACCGTCTCTCTAACCCTAGCCCTCAACATAACCCTAACCCTAGGTCCAATCGTACCCCTAACCGGATCTCTAACCCTAGCCCTCAACATAACCCTAACCCTAGGTCCAATCGTAACCCTAACCGGATCTCTAACCCTAGCCCTCAACATAACCCTAACCCTAGGTCCAATGGTAACCCTACCCGGATCTCTAACCCTAGCCCTCAACATAACCCTAACCCTAGGTCCAATCGTAACCCTAACCGGATCTCTAACCCTAGCCCTCAACATAACCCTAACCCTAGGTCCAATCGTGACCCTAACCGTATCTCTAACCCTAGCCCTCAACATAACCCTAACCCTAGGTCCAATCGTGACCCTAACTGGATCTCTAACCCTAGCCCTCAACATAACCCTAACCCTAGTTCCAATCGTAATTGTAATCGGATCTCTAACCCTAGCCCTCAACATAACCCTAACCCTAGGTCCAATCGTAACTGTAACCGGATCTCTAACCCTAGCCCTCAACATAACCCTAACCCTAGATCCAATCGTAACCCTACCCAGATCTCTAACCCTAGCCCTCAACATAACCCTAACCCTAGGTCCAATCGTAACCCTAACCGGATCTCTAACCCTAGCCCTCAACATAACACTAACCCAAGGTCCAATCGTAATCGTAACCGGATCTCTAACCCTAGCCCTCAACATAACCCTAACCCTAGGTCCAATCGTAACCCTACCCGGATCTCTAACCCTAGCCCTCAACATAACCCTAACCCTAGGTCCAATCTTAACCCTAACCGGATCTCTAAACCTAGCCCTCAACATAAGCCTAACCCTAAGTCCAATCGTAACCGTAACCGGATCTATAACCCTAGCCCCCAACATAACCCTAACCCTAGGTCCAATCGTAACCCTAACGAGATCTCTAACCCTAGCCCTCAACATAACCCAAACCTAGGTCCAATCGTGACCCTAACTGTCTCTCTAACCCTAGCCCTCAACATAACCCTAACCCTAGGTCTAATCGGAACCCTAACCCTCTCTCTAACCCTAGCCCTCAACATAACCCTAACCCTAGGTCCAATGGTAACCCTAACCGGATCTCTAACCCTAGCCCTCAACATAACCCTAACCCTTGGTCCAATCGTGACCCTAACCGGATCTCTAACCCTGCCCTCAACATAACCCTAACCCTAGGTCCAATCGTAACCCTAACCGTCTCTCGAACCCTAGCCCTCAACATAACCCTAACCCTAGGTCCCATCGTAACCCTAACCGGATCTCTAACCCTAGCCCTCAACATAACCCTAACCCTAGTTCCAATCGTAACCCTAACCGGATCTCTAACCCTAGCACTCAACATAACCCTAACCCTAGGTCCAATCGTAACCCTAACCGGATCTCTAACCCTAGCCCTCAACATAACCCTAACCCTAGGTCCAATCGTAACCCTAACCGGATCTCTAACCCTAGCCATCAACATCACCATAACCCTATGTCCAATCGTAACCCTAACCGGATCTCTAACCCTAGCCGTCAATATAACCCTAACCCTAGCTCCAATCGTGACCCTAACCGGATCTCTAACCCTGCCCTCAACATAACCCTAACCCTAGGTCAAATCGAAACCCTACCCGGATCTCGAACCCTAGCCCTCAACATAACCATAACCCTAGGTGCAATCGTAACCCTAACCGGATCTCTAACCCTAGCCCTCAACATAACCCTAACCCAAGGTGCAATCGTGACCCTAACCGGATCTCTAACCCTAGCCCTCAACATAACCCTAACCCTAGGTCCAATCGTGACCCTAACCGGATCTCTAACCCTAGCCCTCAAGATAACCCTAACCCAAGGTCCAATCGTGACCCTAACCGGATCTCTAACCCTAGCCGTCAACATAACCCTAACCCTAGGTGCCATCGTAACCCTACCCGGATCTCTAACCCTAGCCCTCAACATAACCCTAACCCTAGGTGCAATCATAACCCTAACCGGATCTCTAACCCTAGCCCTCAACATAACCCTAACCCTAGGTCCAATCGTAACCCTAACCGGATCTCTAACCCTAGCCCTCAACATAACCCTAACCCTAGGTCCAATCGTAACCCTAACCAGAACTCTAAACCTAGCCCTCAACATAACACTAACCCTAGGTCCAATCGTAATCGTAACCGGATCTCTAACCCTAGCCCTCAACATAACCCTAACCCTAGGTCCAATCGTAACCCTACCCGGATCTCTAACCCTAGCCCTCAACATAACCCTAACCCTAGGTCCAATCTTAACCCTAACCGGATCTCTAACCCTAGCCCTCAACATAAGCCTAACCCTAAGTCCAATCGTAACCGTAACCGGATCTATAACCCTAGCCCTCAACATAACCCTAACCCTAGGTCCAATCGTAACCCTAACGAGATCTCTAACCCTAGCCCTCAACATAACCCTAACCCTAGGTCTAATCAGAACCCTAACCCTCTCTCCAACCCTAGCCCTCAACATAACCCTAACCCTAGGTCCAATGGTAACCCTAACCGGATCTCTAACCCTAGCCCTCAACATAACCCTAACCCTAGGTCCAATCGTGACCCTAACCGGATCTCTAACCCTGCCCTCAACATAACCCTAACCCTAGGTCCAATCGTAACCCTAACCGGATCTCTAACCCTAGCCCTCAACATAACCCTAACCCTAGTTCCAACGTAACCCTAACCGGATCTCTAACCCTAGCCCTCAACATAACCCTAACCCTAGGTCCAATCGTAACCCTAACCGGATCTCTAACCCTAGCCATCAACATCACCATAACCCTATGTCCAATCGTAACCCTAACCGGATCTCTAACCCTAGCCGTCAATATAACCCTAACCCTAGCTCCAATCGTGACCCTAACCGGATCTCTAACCCTGCCCTCAACATAACCCTAACCCTAGGTCAAATCGTAACCCTATCCGGATCTCTAACCCTAGCTCTCAACATAACCATAACCCTAGGTGCAATCGTAACCCTAACCGGATCTCTAACGCTAGCCCTCAACATAACCCTAACCCAAGGTGCAATCGTGACCCTAACAGGATCTCTAACCCTAGCCCTCAACATAACCCTAACCCTAGGTCCAATCGTGACCCTAACCGGATCTCTAACCCTAGCCCTCAACATAACCCTAACCCAAGGTGCAATCGTGACCGTAACCGGATCTCTAACCCTAGCCCTCAACATAACCCTAACCCTAGGTGCAATCGTAACCCTACCCGGATCTCTAACCCTAGCCCTCAACATAACCCTAACCCTAGGTGCAATCGGAACCCTAACCGTCTCTCTAACCCTAGCCCTCAACATAACCCTAACCCTAGGTCCAATCGTAACCCTAACCGGATCTCTAACCCTAGCCCTCAACATAATCCTAACCCTAGGTCCAATCGGAACCCTAACCGGATCTCTAACCCTAGCCCTCAACATAACCCTAACCCTAGGTCCAATCGTAACCCTAACCGGATCTCTAAACCTAGCCCTCAACATAACCCTAACCCTAGGTCCAATCGTAACCGTAACCGGATCACTAACCCTAGCCCTCAACATAACCCTAACCCTAGGTCCAATCGTAACCCTACCCGGATCTCGAACCCTTACCCTCAACATAACCCTAACACTAGGTCCAATCTTAACCCTAACCGGATCTCTAACCCTAACCCTCAACATAACCCTAACCCTAGGTGCAATCGTAACCCTACCCGGATCTCGAACCCTAGCCCTCAACATAACCATAACCCTAGGTGCAATCGTAACCCTAACCGGATCTCTAACCCTAGCCCTCAACATAACCCTAACCCAAGGTGCAATCGTGACCCTAACCGGATCTCTAACCCTAGCCCTCAACATAACCCTAACCCTAGGTCCAATCGTGACCCTAACCGGATCTCTAACCCTAGCCCTCAAGATAACCCTAACCCTAGGTCCAATCGTGACCCTAACGGGATCTCTAACCATAGCCGTCAACATAACCCTAACCCTAGGTGCCATCGTAACCCTACCCGGATCTCTAACCCTAGCCCTCAACATAACCCTAACCCTAGGTGCAATCATAACCCTAACCGGATCTCTAACCCTAGCCCTCAACTTAACCCTAACCCTAGGTCCAATCGTAACCCTAACCGGATCTCTAACCCTAGCCCTCAACATAACCCTAACCCTAGGTCCAATCGTAACCCTAACCAGAACTCTAAACCTAGCCCTCAACATAACACTAACCCTAGGTCCAATCGTAATCGTAACCGGATCTCTAACCCTAGCCCTCAACATAACCCTAACCCTAGGTCCAATCGTAACCCTACCCGGATCTCTAACCCTAGCCCTCAACATAACCCTAACCCTAGGTCCAATCTTAACCCTAACCGGATCTCTAACCCTAGCCCTCAACATAAGCCTAACCCTAAGTCCAATCGTAACCGTAACCGGATCTATAACCCTAGCCCTCAACATAACCCTAACCCTAGGTCCAATCGTAACCCTAACGAGATCTCTAACCCTAGCCCTCAACATAACCCAAACCTAGGTTCAATCGTGACCCTAACTGTCTCTCTAACCCTAGCCCTCAACATAACCCTATCCCTAGGTCTAATCGGAACCCTAACCCTCTCTCTAACCCTAGCCCTCAACATAACCCTAACCCTAGGTCCAATGTAACCCTAACCGGATCTCTAACCCTAGCCCTCAACATAACCCTAACCCTAGGTCCAATCGTGACCCTAACCGGATCTCTAACCCTGCCCTCAACATAACCCTAACCCTAGGTCCAATCGTAACCCTAACCGTCTCTCGAACCCTAGCCCTCAACATAACCCTAACCCTAGGTCCCATCGTAACCCTAACCGGATCTCTAACCCTAGCCCTCAACATAACCCTAACCCTAGTTCCAATCGTAACCCTAACCGGATCTCTAATCCTAGCACTCAACATAACCCTAACCCTAGGTCCAATCGTAACCCTAACCGGATCTCTAACCCTAGCCCTCAACATAACCCTAACCCTAGGTCCAATCGTAACCCTAACCGGATCTCTAATCCTAGCCATCAACATCACCATAACCCTATGTCCAATCGTAACCCTAACCGGATCTCTAAACCTAGCCGTCAATATAACCCTAACCCTAGCTCCAATCGTGACCCTAACCGGATCTCTAACCCTGCCCTCAACATAACCCTAACCCTAGGTCAAATCGTAACCCTATCCGGATCTCTAACCCTAGCCCTCAACATAACCATAACCCTAGGTGCAATCGTAACCCTAACCGGATCCCTAACCCTAGCCCTCAACATAACCCTAACCCAAGGTGCAATCGTGACCCTAACCGGATCTCTAACCCTAGCCCTCAACATAACCCTAACCCTAGGTCCAATCGTGACCCTAACCGGATCTCTAACCCTAGCCCTCAACATAACCCTAACCCAAGGTGCAATCGTGACCGTAACCGGATCTCTAACCCTAGCCCTCAACATAACCCTAACCCTAGGTGCAATCGTAACCCTACCCGGATCTCTAACCCTAGCCCTCAACATAACCCTAACCCTAGGTGCAATCGGAACCCTAACCGTCTCTCTAACCCTAGCCCTCAATATAACCCTAACCCTAGGTCCAATCGGAACCCTAACCGTCTCTCTAACCCTAGCCCTCAACATAACCCTAACCCTAGGTCCAATCGTACCCCTAACCGGATCTCTAACCCTAGCCCTCAACATAACCCTAACCCTAGGTCCAATCGTAACCCTAACCGGATCTCTATCCCTAGCCCTCAACATAACCCTAACCCTAGGTCCAATGGTAACCCTACCCGGATCTCTAACCCTAGCCCTCAACATAACCCTAACCCTAGGTCCAATCGTAACCCTAACCGGATCTCTAACCCTAGCCCTCAACATAACCCTAACCCTAGGTCCAATCGTGACCCTAACCGTATCTCTAACCCTAGCCCTCAACATAACCCTAACCCTAGGTCCAATCGTGACCCTAACTGGATCTCTAACCCTAGCCCTCAACATAACCCTAACCCTAGTTCCAATCGTAATTGTAATCGGATCTCTAACCCTAGCCCTCAACATAACCCTAACCCTAGGTCCAATCGTAACTGTAACCGGATCTCTAACCCTAGCCCTCAACATAACCCTAACCCTAGATCCAATCGTAACCCTACCCAGATCTCTAACCCTAGCCCTCAACATAACCCTAACCCTAGGTCCAATCGTAACCCTAACCGGATCTCTAACCCTAGCCCTCAACATAACACTAACCCAAGGTCCAATCGTAATCGTAACCGGATCTCTAACCCTAGCCCTCAACATAACCCTAACCCTGGTCCAATCGTAACCCTACCCGGATCTCTAACCCTAGCCCTCAACATAACCCTAACCCTAGGTCCAATCTTAACCCTAACCGGATCTCTAAACCTAGCCCTCAACATAAGCCTAACCCTAAGTCCAATCGTAACCGTAACCGGATCTATAACCCTAGCCCCCAACATAACCCTAACCCTAGGTCCAATCGTAACCCTAACGAGATCTCTAACCCTAGCCCTCAACATAACCCAAACCTAGGTCCAATCGTGACCCTAACTGTCTCTCTAACCCTAGCCCTCAACATAACCCTAACCCTAGGTCTAATCGGAACCCTAACCCTCTCTCTAACCCTAGCCCTCAACATAACCCTAACCCTAGGTCCAATGGTAACCCTAACCGGATCTCTAACCCTAGCCCTCAACATAACCCTAACCCTTGGTCCAATCGTGACCCTAACCGGATCTCTAACCCTGCCCTCAACATAACCCTAACCCTAGGTCCAATCGTAACCCTAACCGTCTCTCGAACCCTAGCCCTCAACATAACCCTAACCCTAGGTCCCATCGTAACCCTAACCGGATCTCTAACCCTAGCCCTCAACATAACCCTAACCCTAGTTCCAATCGTAACCCTAACCGGATCTCTAACCCTAGCACTCAACATAACCCTAACCCTAGGTCCAATCGTAACCCTAACCGGATCTCTAACCCTAGCCCTCAACATAACCCTAACCCTAGGTCCAATCGTAACCCTAACCGGATCTCTAACCCTAGCCATCAACATCACCATAACCCTATGTCCAATCGTAACCCTAACCGGATCTCTAACCCTAGCCGTCAATATAACCCTAACCCTAGCTCCAATCGTGACCCTAACCGGATCTCTAACCCTGCCCTCAACATAACCCTAACCCTAGGTCAAATCGAAACCCTATCCGGATCTCTAACCCTAGCCCTCAACATAACCATAACCCTAGGTGCAATCGTAACCCTAACCGGATCTCTAACCTTAGCCCTCAACATAACCCTAACCCAAGGTGCAATCGTGACCCTAACCGGATCTCTAACCCTAGCCCTCAACATAACCCTAACCCTAGGTCCAATCGTGACCCTAACCGGATCTCTAACCCTAGCCCTCAACATAACCCTAACCCAAGGTGCAATCGTGACCGTAACCGGATCTCTAACCCTAGCCCTCAACATAACCCTAACCCTAGGTGCAATCGTAACCCTACCCGGATCTCTAACCCTAGCCCTCAACATAACCCTAACCCTAGGTGCAATCGGAACCCTAACCGTCTCTCTAACCCTAGCCCTCAACATAACCCTAACCCTAGGTCCAATCGGAACCCTAACCGGATCTCTAAACCTAGCCCTCAACAAAACCCTAACCCTAGGTCCAATCGTAACTGTAACCGGATCTCTAAGCCTAGCCCTCAACATAACCCTAACCCTAGGTCCAATCGTAACCCTACCGGGATCTCTAACCCTAGCCCTCAACATAACCCTAACCCTAGGACCAATCGTAACTCTAACCGGATCTCTAACCCTAGCCCTCAACATAACCCTAACCCTAGGTGAAATCGTAACCGTATCCGGATCTCTAACCCTAGCCCTCAATATAACACTAACCCTAGGTCCAATTGTAACCGTAACCGGATCTCTAACCCTAGCCCTCAACATAACCCTAACCCTAGGTTCAATCGTAACCCTACCCGGATCTCTAACCCTAGCCCTCAACATAACCCTAACCCTAGGTCCAATCGGAACCCTAACCGTCTCTCTAACCCTAGCCCTCAAGATAACCCTAACCCTAGATCCAATCGTAACCCTAACCGGATCTCTAACCCTAGCCCTCAACATAACCCTAACCCTAGGTTCAATCGTAACCCTACCCGGATCTCTAACCCTAGCCCTCAACATAACCCTAACCCTAGGTGCAATCGGAACCCTAACCGTCTCTCTAACCCTAGCCCTCAACATAACCCTAACCCTAGGTCCAATCGTGACCCTTACCGGATCTCTAACCCTAGCCCTCAACATAACCCTAACCCTAGGTCCAATCGTGACCCTAACCGGATCTCTAACCCTCCCCTCAACATAACCCTAACCCTAGGTCCAATCGTGACCCTAACCGGATCTCTAACCCTAGCCCTCAACATAACCCTAACCCTAGGTCCAATCGTGACCCTAACTGGATCTCTAACCATAGCCCTCAACATAACCCTAACCCTAGGTCCAATTGTAACCGTAACCGGATCTCTAACCCTAGCCCTCAACATAACCCTAACCCTAGTTTCAATCGTAACCCTACCCGGATCTCTAACCCTAGCCCTCAACATAACCCTAACCCTAGGTTCAATCGTAACCCTACCCGGATCTCTAACCCTAGCCCTCAACATAACCCTAACCCTAGGTCCAATCGTAACCCTAACCGGATCTCTAACCCTAGCCCTCAACATAACCCTAACCCTAGGTCCAATCGTGACCCTAACCGGATCTCTACCCCTCCCGTCAACATAACCCTAACCCTAGGTCCAATCGTAACCCTAACCGTCTCTCTAACCCTAGCCCTCAACATAACCCTAACCCTAGGTCCATCGTAACCCTAACCGTCTCTCTAACCCTAGCCCTCAACATAACCCTAACCCTAGGTCCAATCGTAACCCTAACTGTCTCTCTAACCCTAGCCCTCAACATAACCCTAACGCTAGGTCCAATCGTAACCCTAACCGGATCTCTAACCCTAGCCCTCAACATAACCCTAACCGTAGGTCCAATCGTGACCCTAACTGTCTCTCTAACCCTAGCCCTCAACATAACCCTAACCCTACGTCCAATCTGAACCCTAACCGTCTCTCAACACTAGCCCTCAACATAACCCTAACCCTAGGTCCAATCGTAACCCTAACCGGATCTCTAACCCTAGCCCTCAACATACCCCTAAAGCTAGGTCCAATCGTAACCCTAACCGGATCTCTAACCCTAGCCCTCAACAAAACCCTAACCCTAGGTCCAATCTTAACCCTAACCGGATCTCTAACCCTAGCCCTCAACATAACCCTAACCCTAGGTCCAATCGTAACCCTAACCGGATCTCTAACCCTAGCCCTCAACATAACCCTAACCCTAGGTCCAATCGTGACCCTAACCGGATCTCTAACCCTCCCGTCATCATAACCCTAACCCTAGGTCCAATCGTAACCCTAACCGTCTCTCTAACCCTAGCCCTCAACATAACCCTAACCCTAGGTCCAATCGTATCCCTAACCGTCTCTCTAACCCTAGCCCTCAACATAACCCTAACCCTAGGTCCAATCGTAACCCTAACTGTCTCTCTAACCCTAGCCCTCAACATAACCCTAAACCTAGGTCCAATCGTAACCCTAACCGGATCTCTAACCCTAGCCCTCAACATAATCCTAACCCTAGGTCCAATCGGAACCAAACCGGATCTCTAACCCTAGCCCTCAACATAACCCTAACCCTAGGTCCAATCGTAACCCTAACCGGATCTCTAAACCTAGCCCTCAACATAACCCTAACCCTAGGTGCAATCGTGACCCTAACTGGATCTCTAACCGTAGCCCTCAACATAACCCTAACCCTAGGTCCAATCGTAACTGTAACCGGATCTCTAAGCCTAGCCCTCAACATAACCCTAACCCTAGGTCCAATCGTAACCCTACCGGGATCTCTAACCCTAGCCCTCAACATAACCCTAACCCTAGGACCAATCGTAACTCTAACCGGATCTCTAACCCTAGCCCTCAACATAACCCTAACCCTAGGTGAAATCGTAACCGTAACCGGATCTCTAACCCTAGCCCTCAATATAACACTAACCCTAGGTCCAATTGTAACCGTAACCGGATCTCTAACCCTAGCCCTCAACATAACCCTAACCCTAGGTTCAATCGTAACCCTACCCGGATCTCTAACCCTAGCCCTCAACATAACCCTAACCCTAGGTCCAATCGGAACCCTAACCGTCTCTCTAACCCTAGCCCTCAAGATAACCCTAACCCTAGATCCAATCGTAACCCTAACCGGATCTCTAACCCTAGCCCTCAACATAACCCTAACCCTAGGTTCAATCGTAACCCTACCCGGATCTCTAACCCTAGCCCTCAACATAACCCTAACCCTAGGTCCAATCGGAACCCTAACCGTCTCTCTAACCCTAGCCCTCAACATAACCCTAACCCTAGGTCCAATCGTAACCCTAACCGGATCTCTAACCCTAGCCCTCAACATAACCCTAACCCTAGGTCCAATCGTGACCCTTACCGGATCTCTAACCCTAGCCCTCAACATAACCCTAACCCTAGGTCCAATCGTGACCCTAACCGGATCTCTAACCCTCCCCTCAACATAACCCTAACCCTAGGTCCAATCGTGACCCTAACCGGATCTCTACCCCTCCCGTCAACATAACCCTAACCCTAGGTCCAATCGTAACCCTAACCGTCTCTCTAACCCTAGCCCTCAACATAACCCTAACCCTAGGTCCAATCGTAACCCTAACCGTCTCTCTAACCCTAGCCCTCAACATAACCCTAACCCTAGGTCCAATCGTAACCCTAACTGTCTCTCTAACCCTAGCCCTCAACATAACCCTAACGCTAGGTCCAATCGTAACCCTAACCGGATCTCTAACCCTAGCCCTCAACATAACCCTAACCGTAGGTCCAATCGTGACCCTAACTGTCTCTCTAACCCTAGCCCTCAACATAACCCTAACCCTACGTCCAATCTGAACCCTAACCGTCTCTCAACACTAGCCCTCAACATAACCCTAACCCTAGGTCCAATCGTAACCCTAACCGGATCTCTAACCCTAGCCCTCAACATACCCCTAAAGCTAGGTCCAATCGTAACCCTAACCGGATCTCTAACCCTAGCCCTCAACAAAACCCTAACCCTAGGTCCAATCTTAACCCTAACCGGATCTCTAACCCTAGCCCTCAACATAACCCTAACCCTAGGTCCAATCGTAACCCTAACCGGATCTCTAACCCTAGCCCTCAACATAACCCTAACCCTAGGTCCAATCGTGACCCTAACCGGATCTCTAACCCTCCCGTCATCATAACCCTAACCCTAGGTCCAATCGTAACCCTAACCGTCTCTCTAACCCTAGCCCTCAACATAACCCTAACCCTAGGTCCAATCGTATCCCTAACCGTCTCTCTAACCCTAGCCCTCAACATAACCCTAACCCTAGGTCCAATCGTAACCCTAACTGTCTCTCTAACCCTAGCCCTCAACATAACCCTAAACCTAGGTCCAATCGTAACCCTAACCGGATCTCTAACCCTAGCCCTCAACATAATCCTAACCCTAGGTCCAATCGGAACCAAACCGGATCTCTAACCCTAGCCCTCAACATAACCCTAACCCTAGGTCCAATCGTAACCCTAACCGGATCTCTAAACCTAGCCCTCAACATAACCCTAACCCTAGGTGCAATCGTGACCCTAACTGGATCTCTAACCGTAGCCCTCAACATAACCCTAACCCTAGGTCCAATCGTAACTGTAACCGGATCTCTAAGCCTAGCCCTCAACATAACCCTAACCCTAGGTCCAATCGTAACCCTACCGGGATCTCTAACCCTAGCCCTCAACATAACCCTAACCCTAGGACCAATCGTAACTCTAACCGGATCTCTAACCCTAGCCCTCAAAATAACCCTAACCCTAGGTGAAATCGTAACCGTAACCGGATCTCTAACCCTAGCCCTCAATATAACACTAACCCTAGGTCCAATTGTAACCGTAACCGGATCTCTAACCCTAGCCCTCAACATAACCCTAACCCTAGGTTCAATCGTAACCCTACCCGGATCTCTAACCCTAGCCCTCAACATAACCCTAACCCTAGGTCCAATCGGAACCCTAACCGTCTCTCTAACCCTAGCCCTCAAGATAACCCTAACCCTAGATCCAATCGTAACCCTAACCGGATCTCTAACCCTAGCCCTCAACATAACCCTAACCCTAGGTTCAATCGTAACCCTACCCGGATCTCTAACCCTAGCCCTCAACATAACCCTAACCCTAGGTCCAATCGGAACCCTAACCGTCTCTCTAACCCTAGCCCTCAACATAACCCTAACCCTAGGTCCAATCGTAACCCTAACCGGATCTCTAACCCTAGCCCTCAACATAACCCTAACCCTAGGTCCAATCGTGACCCTTACCGGATCTCTAACCCTAGCCCTCAACATAACCCTAACCCTAGGTCCAATCGTGACCCTAACCGGATCTCTAACCCTCCCCTCAACATAACCCTAACCCTAGGTCCAATCGTGACCCTAACCGGATCTCTAACCCTAGCCCTCAACATAACCCTAACCCTAGGTCCAATCGTGACCCTAACTGGATCTCTAACCGTAGCCCTCAACATAACCCTAACCCTAGGTCCAATTGTAACCGTAACCGGATCTCTAACCCTAGCCCTCAACATAACCCTAACCCTAGGTTCAATCGTAACCCTACCCGGATCTCTAACCCTAGCCCTCAACATAACCCTAACCCTACGTTCAATCGTAACCCTACCGGGATCTCTAACCCTAGCCCTCAACATAACCCTAACCCTAGGTCCAATCGTAACCCTAACCGGATCTCTAACCCTAGCCCTCAACATAACCCTAACCCTAGGTCCAATCGTAACCCTAACCGGATCTCTACCCCTCCCGTCAACATAACCCTAACCCTAGGTCCAATCGTAACCCTAACCGTCTCTCTAAACCTAGCCCTCAACATAACCCTAACCCTAGGTCCAATCGTAACCCTAACCGTCTCTCTAACCCTAGCCCTCAACATAACCCTAACCCTAGGTCCAATCGTAACCCTAACTGTCTCTCTAACCCTAGCCCTCAACATAACCCTAACGCTAGGTCCAATCGTAACCCTAACCGGATCTCTAACCCTAGCCCTCAACATAACCCTAACCGTAGGTCCAATCGTGACCCTAACTGTCTCTCTAACCCTAGCCCTCAACATAACCCTAACCCTACGTCCAATCTGAACCCTAACCGTCTCTCAACACTAGCCCTCAACATAACCCTAACCCTAGGTCCAATCGTAACCCTAACCGGATCTCTAACCCTAGCCCTCAACATACCCCTAAACCTAGGTCCAATCGTAACCCTAACCGGATCTCTAACCCTAGCCCTCAACAAAACCCTAACCCTAGGTCCAATCTTAACCCTAACCGGATCTCTAACCCTAGCCCTCAACATAACCCTAACCCTAGGTCCAATCTTAACCCTAACCGGATCTCTAACCCTAGCCCTCAACATAACCCTAACCCTAGGTCCAATCGTGACCCTAACCGGATCTCTAACCCTCCCGTCATCATAACCCTAACCCTAGGTCCAATCGTAACCCTAACCGTCTCTCTAACCCTAGCCCTCAACATAACGCTAACCCTAGGTCCAATCGTAACCCTAACTGTCTCTCTAACCCTAGCCCTCAACATAACCCTAACGCTAGGTCCAATCGTAACCCTAACCGGATCTCTAACCCTAGCCCTCAACATAACCCTAACCGTACGTCCAATCGTGACCCTAACTGTCTCTCTAACCCTAGCCCTCAACATAACCCTAACCCTAGGTCCAATCTGAACCCTAACCGTCTCTCAACACTAGCCCTCAACATAACCCTAACCCTAGGTCCAATCGTAACCCTAACCGGATCTCTAACCCTAGCCCTCAACATACCCCTAAACCTAGGTCCAATCGTAACCCTAACCGGATCTCTAACCCTAGCCCTCAACATAACCCTAACCCTAGGTCCAATCTGAACCCTAACCGGATCTCTAACCCTAGCCCTCAACAACACCCTAACCCTAGGTCCAATCGTAACCCTAACCGGAACTCTAACCCTAGCCGTCAACATAACCCTAACCCTAGGTCGAAACGTGACCTTAACCGGATCTCTAACCCTAGCCCTCAACATAACCCTAACCCTAGGTCCAATCGTGACCCTAACCGGATCTCTAACCCTAGCCCTCAACATAACCCTAACCGAAGGTACAATCGTGACCCTAACCGGATCTCTAACCCTAGCCCTCAACATAACCCTAACCCTAGGTCCAATCGTGACCCTAACCGTATCTCTAACCCTAGCCCTCAACATAACCCTAACCCTAGGTCCAATCGTGACCCTAACCGTATCTCTAACCCTAGCCCTCAACATAACCCTAACCCTAGGTCCAATCGTGACCCTAACTGGATGTCTAACCCTAGCCCTCAACATAACCCTAACCCTAGGTCCAGGCGTAACTGTAACCGGATCTCTAACCCTAGCCCTCAACATAACCCTAACCCTAGGTCCAATCGTAACCCTACCCGGATCTCTAACCCTACCCTCAACATAACCCTAACCCTAGGTCCAATCGTAACTCTAACAGGATCTCTAACCCTAGCCCTCAACATAACCCTAACCCTAGGTGCAATCGTAATCGTAACCGGATCTCTAACCCTAGCCCTCAACATAACACTAACCCTAGGTCCAATCGGAACGCTAAACGGATCTCTAACCCTAGCCCTCAACATAACCCTAACCCTAGGTCCAATCGTAACCCTAACCGGATCTCTAACCCTAGCCCTCAACATAACCCTAACCCTAGGTCCAATCGGTACGCTAACCGTCTCTCTAACCCTAGCCCTCAACATAACCCTAACCCTAGGTCCAATCGTAACCCTAACCGGATCTCTAACCCTAGCCCCCAACATAACACTAACCCTAGGTCCAATCGTGACCCTAACCGGATCTCCTTCCCTGCCCTCAACATAACCCTAACCCTAGGTCCAATCGTAACCCTAACCGGATCTCTAACCCTAGCCCTCAACATAACCCTAACCCTAGGTCCAATCCTAACCCTAACCGGATCTCTAACCCTGCCCTCAACATAACCCTAACCCTAGGTCCAATCGTGACCCTAACCGGATCTCTAACCCTAGCCCTCAACATAACCCTAACCGTAGGTCCAATCGTGACCCTAACCGTCTCTCTAACCCTAGCCCTCAACATAACCCTAACCCTAGGTCCAATCGTGACCCTAACCGGATCTCTAAACCTAGCCCTCAACATAACCCTAACCCTAGGTCCAATCGTAACTGTAACCGGATCTCTAAGCCTAGCCCTCAACATAACCCTAACCCTAGGTCCAATCGTAACCCTACCCGGATCTCTAACCCTAGCCCTCAACATAACCCTAACCCTAGGTCCAATCGTGACCCTAACTGGATCTCTAACCGTAGCCTTCAAAATACCCCTAACCCTAGGTCCAATCGTAACTGTAACCGGTTCTCTAAGCCTAGCCCTCAACAACACCCTAACCCTAGGTCCAATCGTAACCCTACCCGGATCTCTAACCCTAGCCCTCAACATAACCCTAACCCTAGGTCCAATCGTAACCCTAACCGGATCTCTAACCCTAGCCCTCAACATAACCCTAACCCTAGGTCCAATCGTGACCCTAACCGGATCTCTAACCCTCCCGTCATCATAACCCTAACCCTAGGTCCAATCGTAACCCTAACCGTCTCTCTAACCCTAGCCCTCAACATAACCCTAACCCTAGGTCCAATCGTAACCCTAACTGTCTCTCTAACCCTAGCCCTCAACATAACCCTAACCCAAGGTACAATCCTGACCCTAACCGGATCTCTAACCCTAGCCCTCAACATAACCTTAACCCTAGGTCCAATCGTGACCCTAACCGGATCTCTATCCCTAGCGCTAAACATAACGCTAACCCTAGGTCCAATCGTAACCCTAACCGAATCTCTAAACCTAGTTCTCAACATAACCCTAACCCTAGGTGCAATCGTAACCCTAACCGGATCTCTAACCCTAGCCCTCAACAACACCCTAACCCTAGGTCCAATCGTAACCCTAACCGGAACTCTAACCCTAGCCGTCAACATAACCCTAACCCTAGGTCCAAACGTGACCTTAACCGGATCTCTAACCCTAGCCCTCAACATAACCCTAACCCTAGGTCCAATCGTGACCCTAACCGGATCTCTAACCCTAGCCCTCAACATAACCCTAACCGAAGGTACAATCGTGACCCTAACCGGATCTCTAACCCTAGCCCTCAACATAACCCTAACCCTAGGTCCAATCGTGACCCTAACCGTATCTCTAACCCTAGCCCTCAACATAACCCTAACCCTAGGTCCAATCGTGACCCTAACCGTATCTCTAACCCTAGCCCTCAACATAACCCTAACCCTAGGTCCATTCGTGACCCTAACTGGATGTCTAACCCTAGCCCTCAACATAACCCTAACCCTAGGTCCAGGCGTAACTGTAACCGGATCTCTAACCCTAGCCCTCAACATAACCCTAACCCTAGGTCCAATCGTAACCCTACCCGGATCTCTAACCCTACCCTCAACATAACCCTAACCCTAGGTCCAATCGTAACTCTAACAGGATCTCTAACCCTAGCCCTCAACATAACCCTAACCCTAGGTGCAATCGTAATCGTAACCGGATCTCTAACCCTAGCCCTCAACATAACACTAACCCTAGGTCCAATCGGAACGCTAAACGGATCTCTAACCCTAGCCCTCAACATAACCCTAACCCTAGGTCCAATCGTAACCCTAACCGGATCTCTAACCCTAGCCCTCAACATAACCCTAACCCTAGGTCCAATCGGTACGCTAACCGTCTCTCTAACCCTAGCCCTCAACATAACCCTAACCCTAGGTCCAATCGTAACCCTAACCGGATCTCTAACCCTAGCCCTCAACATAACACTAACCCTAGGTCCAATCGTGACCCTAACCGGATCTCCTTCCCTGCCCTCAACATAACCCTAACCCTAGGTCCAATCGTAACCCTAACCGGATCTCTAACCCTAGTCCTCAACATAACCCTAACCCTAGGTCCAATCCTAACCCTAACCGGATCTCTAACCCTGCCCTCAACATAACCCTAACCCTAGGTCCAATCGTGACCCTAACCGGATCTCTAACCCTAGCCCTCAACATAACCCTAACCGTAGGTCCAATCGTGACCCTAACCGTCTCTCTAACCCTAGCCCTCAACATAACCCTAACCCTAGGTCCAATCGTGACCCTAACCGGATCTCTAAACCTAGCCCTCAACATAACCCTAACCCTAGGTCCAATCGTAACTGTAACCGGATCTCTAAGCCTAGCCCTCAACATAACCCTAACCCTAGGTCCAATCGTAACCCTACCCGGATCTCTAACCCTAGCCCTCAACATAACCCTAACCCTAGGTCCAATCGTGACCCTAACTGGATCTCTAACCGTAGCCTTCAAAATACCCCTAACCCTAGGTCCAATCGTAACTGTAACCGGATCTCTAAGCCTAGCCCTCAACATAACCCTAACCCTAGGTCCAATCGTAACCCTACCCGGATCTCTAACCCTAGCCCTCAACATAACCCTAACCCTAGGTCCAATCGTAACCCTAACCGGATCTCTAACCCTAGCCCTCAACATAACCCTAACCCTAGGTCCAATCGTAACCCTAACTGTCTCTCTAACCATAGCCCTCAACATAACCCTAACCGTAGGTCCAATCGTGACCCTAACTGTCTCTCTAACCCTAGCCCTCAACATAACCCTAACCCTAGGTCCAATCTGAACCCTAACCGTCTCTCAACACTAGCCCTCAACATAACCCTAACCCTAGGTCCAATCTGAACCCTAACCGTCTCTCAACACTAGCCCTCAACATAACCCTAACCCTAGGTCCAATCGTAACCCTAACCGGATCTCTAACCCTAGCCCTCAACATACCCCTAAACCTAGGTCCAATCGTAACCCTAACCGGATCTCTAACCCTAGCCCTCAACAAAACCCTAACCCTAGGTCCAATCGTAACCCTAACCGGATCTCTAACCCTAGCCCTCAACATAACCCTAACCCTAGGTCCAATGGTAACCCTAACCGGATCTCTAACCCTAGCCCTCAACATAACCCTAACCCAAGGTACAATCGTGACCCTAACCGGATCTCTAACCCTAGCCCTCAACATAACCCTAACCCTAGGTCCAATCGTGAGCCTAACCGTATCTCTAACCCTAGCCCTCAACATAACCCTAACCCTAGGTCCAATCGTGACCCTAACCGGATCTCTATCCCTAGCGCTAAACATAACGCTAACCCTAGGTCCAATCGTAACCCTAACCGAATCTCTAAACCTAGTTCTCAACATAACCCTAACCCTAGGTGCAATCGTAACCCTAACCGGATCTCTAACCCTAGCCTTCAACAACACCCTAACCCTAGGTCCAATCGTAACCCTAACCGGAACTCTAACCCTAGCCGTCAACATAACCCTAACCCTAGGTCCAAACGTGACCTTAACCGGATCTCTAACCCTAGCCCTCAACATAACCCTAACCCTAGGTCCAATCGTGACCCTAACCGGATCTCTAACCCTAGCCCTCAACATAACCCTAACCGAAGGTACAATCGTGACCCTAACCGGATCTCTAACCCTAGCCCTCAACATAACCCTAACCCTAGGTCCAATCGTGACCCTAACCGTATCTCTAACCCTAGCCCTCAACATAACCCTAACCCTAGGTCCAATCGTGACCCTAACCGTATCTCTAACCCTAGCCCTCAACATAACCCTAACCATAGGTCCAATCGTGACCCTAACTGGATCTCTAACCCTAGCCCTCAACATAACCCTAACCCTAGGTCCAGGCGTAACTGTAACCGGATCTCTAACCCTAGCCCTCAACATAACCCTAACCCTAGGTCCAATCGTAACCCTACCCGGATCTCTAACCCTACCCTCAACATAACCCTAACCCTAGGTCCAATCGTGACCCTAACCGTATCTCTAACCCTAGCCCTCAACATAACCCTAACCCTAGGTCCAATCGTGACCCTAACCGGATATCTATCCCTAGCGCTAAACATAACGCTAACCCTAGGTCCAATCGTAACCCTAACCGAATCTCTAAACCTAGTTCTCAACATAACCCTATCCCTAGGTGCAATCGTAACCCTAACCGGATCTCTAACCCTAGCCCTCAACAACACCCTAACCCTAGGTCCAATCGTAACCCTAACCGGAACTCTAACCCTAGCCGTCAACATAACCCAAACCCCAGGTCCAAACGTGACCTTAACCGGATCTCTAACCCTAGCCCTCAACATAACCCTAACCCTAGGTCCAATCGTAACCCTAACCGGATCTCTAACCCTAGCCCTCAACATAACCCTAACCCTAGGTCCAATCGTGACCCTAACCGGATCTCTAACCCTCCCGTCAACATAACCCTAACCCTAGGTCCAATCGTAACCCTAACCGTCTCTCTAACCCTAGCCCTCAACATAACCCTAACCCTAGGTCCAATCGTAACCCTAACCGTCTCTCTAACCCTAGCCCTCAACATAACCCTAACCCTAGGTCCAATCGTAACCCTAACTGTCTCTCTAACCCTAGCCCTCAACAAAACCCTAACCCTAGGTCCAATCGTAACCCTAACCGGATCTCTAACCCTAGCCCTCAACATAACCCTAACCCTAGGTCCAATGGTAACCCTAACCCGATCTCTAACCCTAGCCCTCAACATAACCCTAACCCAAGGTACAATCGTGACCCTAACCGGATCTCTAACCCTAGCCCTCAACATAACCCTAACCCTAGGTCCAATCGTGACCCTAACCGTATCTCTAACCCTAGCCCTCAACATAACCCTAACCCTAGGTCCAATCGTGACCCTAACCGGATCTCTATCCCTAGCGCTAAACATAACGCTAACCCTAGGTCCAATCGTAACCCTAACCGAATCTCTAAACCTAGTTCTCAACATAACCCTAACCCTAGGTGCAATCGTAACCCTAACCGGATCTCTAACCCTAGCCTTCAACAACACCCTAACCCTAGGTCCAATCGTAACCCTAACCGGAACTCTAACCCTAGCCGTCAACATAACCCTAACCCTAGGTCCAAACGTGACCTTAACCGGATCTCTAACCCTAGCCCTCAACATAACCCTAACCCTAGGTCCAATCGTGACCCTAACCGGATCTCTAACCCTAGCCCTCAACATAACCCTAACCGAAGGTACAATCGTGACCCTAACCGGATCTCTAACCCTAGCCCTCAACATAACCCTAACCCTAGGTCCAATCGTGACCCTAACCGTATCTCTAACCCTAGCCCTCAACATAACCCTAACCCTAGGTCCAATCGTGACCCTAACCGTATCTCTAACCCTAGCCCTCAACATAACCCTAACCCTAGGTCCAATCGTGACCCTAACTGGATCTCTAACCCTAGCCCTCAACATAACCCTAACCCTAGGTCCAGGCGTAACTGTAACCGGATCTCTAACCCTAGCCCTCAACATAACCCTAACCCTAGGTCCAATCGTAACCCTACCCGGATCTCTAACCCTACCCTCAACATAACCCTAACCCTAGGTCCAATCGTGACCCTAACCGTATCTCTAACCCTAGCCCTCAACATAACCCTAACCCTAGGTCCAATCGTGACCCTAACCGGATATCTATCCCTAGCGCTAAACATAACGCTAACCCTAGGTCCAATCGTAACCCTAACCGAATCTCTAAACCTAGTTCTCAACATAACCCTATCCCTAGGTGCAATCGTAACCCTAACCGGATCTCTAACCCTAGCCCTCAACAACACCCTAACCCTAGGTCCAATCGTAACCCTAACCGGAACTCTAACCCTAGCCGTCAACATAACCCAAACCCCAGGTCCAAACGTGACCTTAACCGGATCTCTAACCCTAGCCCTCAACATAACCCTAACCCTAGGTCCAATCGTAACCCTAACCGGATCTCTAACCCTAGCCCTCAAGATAACCCTAACCCTAGGTCCAATCGTGACCCTAACCGGATCTCTAACCCTCCCGTCAACATAACCCTAACCCTAGGTCCAATCGTAACCCTAACCGTCTCTCTAACCCTAGCCCTCAACATAACCCTAACCCTAGGTCCAATCGTAACCCTAACCGTCTCTCTAACCCTAGCCCTCAACATAACCTTAACCCTAGGTCCAATCGTAACCCTAACTGTCTCTCTAACCATAGCCCTCAACATAACCCTAACGCTAGGTCCAATCGTAACCCTAACCGGATCTCTAACCCTAGCCCTCAACATAACCCTAACCGTAGGTCCAATCGTGACCCTAACTGTCTCTCTAACCCTAGCCCTCAACATAACCCTAACCCTAGGTCCAATCTGAACCCTAACCGTCTCTCAACACTAGCCCTCAACATAACCCTAACCCTAGGTCCAATCGTAACCCTAACCGGATCTCTAACCCTAGCCCTCAACATACACCTAAACCTAGGTCCAATCATAACCCTAACCGGATCTCTAACCCTAGCCCTCAACAACACCCTAACCCTAGGTCCAATCGTAACCCTAACCGTCTCTCTAACCCTAGCCCTCAACATAACCCTAACCCTAGGTCCAATCGTAATCCTAACTGTCTCTCTAACCATAGCCCTCAACATAACCCTAACGCTAGGTCCAATCGTAACCCTAACCGGATCTCTAACCCTAGCCCTCAACATAACCCTAACCGTAGGTCCAATCGTGACCCTAACTGTCTCTCTACCCTAGCCCTCAACAACACCCTAACCCTAGGTCCAATCGTAACCCTAACCGGAACTCTAACCCTAGCCGTCAACATAACCCTAACCCCAGGTCCAAACGTGACCTTAACCGGATCTCTAACCCTAGCCCTCAACATAACCCTAACCCTAGGTCCAATCGTAACCCTAACCGGATCTCTAACCCTAGCCCTCAACATAACCCTAACCCTAGGTCCAATCGTAACCCTAACCGGATCTCTAACCCTAGCCCTCAACATAACCCTAACCCTAGGTCCAATGGTAACCCTAACCGGATCTCTAACCTTAGCCCTCAACATAACCCTAACCCAAGGTACAATCGTCACCCTAACCGGATCTCTAACCCTAGCCCTCAACATAACCCTAACCCTAGGTCCAATCGTGACCCTAACCGTATCTCTAACCCTAGCCCTCAACATAACCCTAACCCTAGGTCCAATCGTGACCCTAACCGGATATCTATCCCTAGCGCTAAACATAACGCTAACCCTAGGTCCAATCGTAACCCTAACCGAATCTCTAAACCTAGTTCTCAACATAACCCTATCCCTAGGTGCAATCGTAACCCTAACCGGATCTCTAACCCTAACCCTCAACAACACCCTAACCCTAGGTCCAATCGTAACCCTAACCGGAACTCTAACCCTAGCCGTCAACATAACCCTAACCCCAGGTCCAAACGTGACCTTAACCGGATCTCTAACCCTAGCCCTCAACATAACCCTAACCCTAGGTCCAATCGTGACCCTAACGGGATCTCTAACCCTACCCCTCAACATAACCCTAACCCAAGGTACAATCGTGACCCTAACCGGATCTCTAACACTAGCCCTCAACATAACCCTAACCCTAGGTCCAATCGTGACCCTAACCGTATCTCTAACCCTAGCCCTCAACATAACCCTAACCCTAGGTCCAATCGTGACCCTAACCGTATCTCTAACCCTAGCCCTCAACATAACCCTAACCCTAGGTCCAATCGTGACCCTAACTGGATCTCTAACCCTAGCCCTCAACATAACCCTAACCCTAAGTCCAGGCGTAACTGTAACCAGATCTCTAACCCTAGCCCTCAACATAACCCTAACCCTAGGTCCAATCGTAACCCTACCCGGATCTCTAACCCTACCCTCAACATAACCCTAACCCTAGGTCCAATCGTAACCCTAACCGGATCTCTAACCCTAGCCCTCAACATAACCCTAACCCTAGGTCCAATCGGAACGCTAACCGTCTCTCTAACCCTAGCCCTCAACATGACCCTAACCCTAGGTCCAATCGTAACCCTAACCGGATCTCTAACCCTAGCCCTCAACATAACACTAACCCTAGGTCCAATCGTGATCCTAACCGGATCTCCTTCCCTACCCTCAACATAACCTTAACCCTAGGTCCAATCGTAACCCTAACCGGATCTAACCCTAGCCCTCAACATAACCCTAACCCTAGGTCCAATCCTAACCCTAACCGGATCTCTAACCCTGCCCTCAACATAACCCTAACGCTAGGTCCAATCGTAACCCTAACCGGATCTCTAACCCTAGCCCTCAACATAACCCTAACCCTAGGTCCAATCGTGACCCTAACCGGATCTCTAACCCTAGCCCTCAACATAACCCTAACCATAGGTCCAATCGTGACCCTAACCGTCTCTCTAACCCTAGCCCTCAACATAACCCTAACCCTAGGTCCAATCTGAACTCTAACCGTCTCTCAACACTAGCCCTCAACATAACCCTATCCCTAGGTCCAATCGTAACCCTAATCGGATCTCTAACCCTAGCCCTCAACATACCCCTAAACCTAGGTCCAATCGTAACCCTAACCGGATCTCTAACCCTAGCCCTCAACAAAACCCTAACCCTAGGTCCAATCGTATCCCTAACCGTCTCTCTAAACCTAGCCCTCAACATAACCCTAACCCTAGGTCCAATCGTGACCCTAACCGGATCTCTAACCCTCGCCCTCAACATAACCCTAACCCTAGGTCCAATCGTAACCCTAACCGGATCTCTAACCCTAGCCCTCTACATAACCCTAACCCTAGGTCCATTCGTAACCCTAACGGGATCTCGAACCCTAGCCCTCAACATAACCCTAACCCTAGGTCCAATCGTAACCCTACCCGGATCTCTAACCCTAGCCCTCAACATAACCCTAACCCTAGGTCCAATCGTAACCCTACCCGGATCTCTAACCCTAGCCCTCAACATAACCCTAACCCTAGGTCCAATCTTAACCCTAACCGGATCTCTAACCCTAGCCCTCAACATAACCATAACCCTAGGTGCAATCGTAACCGTAACCGGATCTCTAACCTTAGCCCTCAACATAACCCTAACCCTAGGTCCAATCGTAACCCTAACCGGATCTCTAACCCTAGCCCTCAACATAACCCTAACCCTAGGTCCAATCGTAACCCTAACCGGATCTCTAACCCTAGCCCTCAACATAACCCTAACCCTAGGTCCAATGGTAACCCTAACCGGATCTCTAACCCTAGCCCTCAACATAACCCTAACCCAAGGTACAATCGTGACCCTAACCGGATCTCTAACCCTAGCCCTCAACATAACCCTAACCCTAGGTCCAATCGTGACCCTAACCGTATCTCTAACCCTAGCCCTCAACATAACCCTAACCCTAGGTCCAATCGTGACCTTAACCGGATCTCTATCCCTAGCGCTAAACATAACGCTAAGCCTAGGTCCAATCGTAACCCTAACCGAATCTCTAAACCTAGTTCTCAACATAACCCTAACCCTAGGTGCAATCGTAACCCTAACCGGATCTCTAACCCTAGCCCTCAACAACACCCTAACCCTAGGTCCAATCGTAACCCTAACCGGAACTCTAACCGTAGCCGTCAACATAACCCTAACCCTAGGTCCAAACGTGACCTTAACCGGATCTCTAACCCTAGCCCTCAACATAACCCTAACCCTAGGTCCAATCGTGACCCTAACCGGATCTCTAACCCTAGCCCTCAACATAACCCTAACCCAAGGTACAATCGTGACCCTAACCGGATCTCTAACCCTAGCCCTCAACATAACCCTAACCGTAGGTCCAATCGTGACCCTAACCCTATCTCTAACCCTAGCCCTCAACATAACCCTAACCCTAGGTCCAATCGTGACCCTAACCGTATCTCTAACCCTAGCTCTCAACATAACCCTAACCCTAGGTCCAATCGTGACCCTAACTGGATCTCTAACCCTAGCCCTCAACATAACCCTAACCTTAGGTCCAGGCGTAACTGTAACCGGATCTCTAACCCTAGCCCTCAACATAACCCTAACCCTAGGTCCAATCGTAACCCTACCCGGATCTCTAACCCTACCCTCAACATAACCCTAACCCTAGGTCCAATCGTAACTCTAACAGGATCTCTAACCCTAGCCCTCAACATAACCCTAACCCTAGGTCCAATCGTAACCCTAACCGGATCTCTAACCCTAGCCCTCAACATAACCCTAACCCTAGGTCCAATCGTAACCCTAACCGGATCTCTAACCCTAGCCCTCAACATAACCCTAACCCTAGGTCCAATCGGAACGCTAACCGTCTCTCTAACCCTAGCCCTCAACATAACCCTAACCCTAGGTCCAATCGTAACCCTAACCGGATCTCTAACCCTAGCCCTCAACATAACACTAACCCTAGGTCCAATCGTGACCCTAACCGGATCTCCTTCCCTGCCCTCAACATAACCCTAACCCTAGGTCCAATCGTAACCCTAACCGGATCTCTAACCCTAGCCCTCAACATAACCCTAACCCTAAGTCCAATCCTAAGCCTAACCGGATCTCTAACCCTGCCCTCAACATAACCCTAACGCTAGGTCCAATCGTAACCCTAACCGGATCTCTAACCCTAGCCCTCAACATAACCCTAACCCTAGGTCCAATCATAACCCTAACCGGATCTCTAAACCTAGCCCTCAACATAACCCTAACCCTAGGTCCAATCGTAACCCTAAACGTCTCTCTAACCCTAGCCCTCAACATAACCCTAACCCTAGGTCCAATCGTGACCCTAACCGGATCTCTAACCCTAGCCCTCAACATAACCCTAACCGTAGGTCCAATCGTGACCCTAACCGTCTCTCTAACCCTAGCCCTCAACATAACCCTAACCCTAGGTCCAATCTGAACTCTAACCGTCTCTCAACACTAGCCCTCAACATAACCCTAACCCTAGGTCCAATCGTAACCCTAATCGGATCTCTAACCCTAGCCCTCAACATACCCCTAAACCTAGGTCCAATCGTAACCCTAACCGGATCTCTAACCCTAGCCCTCAACAAAACCCTAACCCTAGGTCCAATCGTATCCCTAACCGTCTCTCTAAACCTAGCCATCAACATAACCCTAACCCTAGGTCCAATCGTGACCCTAACCGGATCTCTAACCCTCGCCCTCAACATAACCTTAACCCTAGGTCCAATCGTAACCCTAACCGGATCTCTAACCCTAGCCCTCTACATAACCCTAACCCTAGGTCCATTCGTAACCCTAACGGGATCTCTAACCCTAGCCCTCAACATAACCCTAACCCTAGGTCCAATCGTAACCCTACCCGGATCTCTAACCCTAGCCCTCAACATAACCCTAACCCTAGGTCCAATCGTAACCCTACCCGGATCTCTAACCCTAGCCCTCAACATAACCCTAACCCTAGGTCCAATCTTAACCCTAACCGGTTCTCTAACCCTAGCCCTCAACATAACCATAACCCTAGGTGCAATCGTAACCGTAACCGGATCTCTAACCTTAGCCCTCAACATAACCCTAACCCTAGGTCCAATCGTAACCCTAACCGTCTCTCTAACTCTAGCCCTCAACATAACCCTAACCCTAGGTCCAATCGTAACCCTAACCGGATCTCTAACCCTAGCCCTCAACATAACCCTAACCCTAGGTCCAATCATAACCCTAACCGAATCTCTAAACCTAGTTCTCAACATAACCCTAACCCTAGGTGCAATCGTAACCCTAACCGGATCTCTAACCCTAGCCCTCAACATAACCCTAACCCAAGGTGCAATCGTGACCCTAACCGGATCTCTAACCCTAGCCCTCAACATCACCCTAACCCTAGGTCCAATCGTGACCCTAACCGGATCTCTAACCCTAGCCCTCAACATAACCCTAACCCTAGGTCCAATCGTGACCCTAACCGTATCTCTAACCCTAGCCGTCAACATAACCCTAACCCTAGGTCCAATCGTGACCCTAACTGGATCTCTAACCGTAGCCCTCAACATAACCCTAACCCTAGGTCCAATCGTAACTGTAACCGGATCTCTAAGCCTAGCCCTCAACATAACCCTAACCCTAGGTCCAATCGTAACCCTACCCGGATCTCTAACCCTAGCCCACAACATAACCCTAACCCTAGGACCAATCGTAACTCTAACCGGATCTCTAACCCTAGCCCTCAACATAACCCTAACCCTAGGTGCAATTGTAACCGTAACCGGATCTCTCACCCTAGCCCTCAATATAACACTAACCCTAGGTCCAATTGTAACCGTAACCGGATCTCTAACCCTAGCCCTCAACATAACCCTAACCCTAGGTTCAATCGTAACCCTACCCGGATCTCTAACCCTAGCCCTCAACATAACCCGAACCCTAGGTCCAATCGGAACCCTAACCCTCTCTCTAACCCTAGCCCTCAACATAACCCTAACCCTAGATCCAATCGTAACTCTAACAGGATCTCTAACCCTAGCCCTCAACATAACCCTAACCCTAGGTGCAATCGTAATCGTAACCGGATCTCTAACCCTAGCCCTCAACATAACACTAACCCTAGGTCCAATCGGAACGCTAAACGGATCTCTAACCCTAGCCCTCAACATAACCCTAACCCTAGGTCCAATCGTAACCCTAACCGGATCTCTAACCCTAACCCTCAACATAACCCTAACCCTAGGTCCAATCGGAACGCTAACCATCTCTCTAACCCTAGACCTCAACATAACCCTAACCCTAGGTCCAATCGTAACCCTAACCGGATCTCTAACCCTAGCCCTCAACATAACCCTAACCCTAGGTCCAATCGTGACCCTAACCGGATCTCCTTCCCTGCCCTCAAAATAACCCTAACCCTAGGTCCAATCGTAACCCTAACCGGATCTCTAACCCTAGCCCTCAACATAACCCTAACCCTAGGTCCAATCCTAACCCTAACCGGATCTCTAACCCTGCCCTCAACATAACCCTAACGCTAGGTCCAATCGTAACCCTAACCGGATCTCTAACCCTAGCCTTCAACATAACCCTAACCCTAGGTCCAATCGTAACCCTAACCGGATCTCTAAACCTAGCCCTCAACATAACCCTAACCCTAGGTCCAATCGTAACCCTAAACGTCTCTCTAACCCTAGCCCTCAACATAACCCTAACCCTAGGTCCAATCGTGACCCTAACCGGATCTCTAACCCTAGCCCTCAACATAACCCTAACCGTAGGTCCAATCGTGACCCTATCCGTCTCTCTAACCCTAGCCCTCAACATAACCCTAACCCTAGGTCCAATCTGAACTCTAACCGTCTCTCAACACTAGCCCTCAACATAACCCTAACCCTAGGTCCAATCGTAACCCTAATCGGATCTCTAACCCTAGCCCTCAACATACCCTTAAACCTAGGTCCAATCGTAACCCTAACCGGATCTCTAACCCTAGCCCTCAACAAAACCCTAACCCTAGGTCCAATCGTATCCCTAACCGTCTCTCTAAACCTAGCCCTCAACATAACCCTAACCCTAGGTCCAATCGTGACCCTAACCGGATCTCTAACCCTCGCCCTCAACATAACACTAACCCTAGGTCCAATCGTAACCCTAACCGGATCTCTAACCCAGGCCCTCTACATAACCCTAACCCTAGGTCCATTCGTAACCCTAACGGGATCTCTAACCCTAGCCCTCAACATAACCCTAACCCTAGGTCCAATCGTAACCCTACCCGGATCTCTAACCCTAGCCCTCAACATAACCCTAACCCTAGGTCCAATCGTAACCCTACCCGGATCTCTAACCCTAGCCCTCAACATAACCCTAACCCTAGGTCCAATCTTAACCCTAACCGGATCTCTAACCCTAGCCCTCAACATAACCATAACCCTAGGTGCAATCGTAACCGTAACCGGATCTCTAACTTTAGCCCTCAACATAACCCTAACCCAAGGTCCAATCGTGACCCTAACCGTCTCTCTAACCCTAGCCCTCAACATAACCTTAACCTTAGGTCCAATCGGAACCCTAACCGTCTCTCTAACCCTAGCCCTCAACATAACCCTAACCCTAGGTCCAATCGTAACCCTAACCGGATCTCTAACCCTAGCCCTCAACATAACCCTAACCCTAGGTCCAATCGTGACCCTAACCGGATCTCTAATCCTAGAACTCAACATAACCCTAACCCTAGGTCCAATCGTGACCCTAACCGTATCTCTAACCCTAGCCCTCAACATAACCCTAACCCTAGGTCCAATCGTGACCCTAACTGGATCTCTAACCGTAGCCCTCAACATAACCCTAACCCTAGGTCCAATCGTAACTGTAACCGGATCTCTAAGCCTAGCCCTCAACATAACCCTAACCCTAGGTCCAATCGTAACCCTACCCGGATCTCTAACCCTAGCCCACAACATAACCCTAACCCTAGGCCCAATCGTAACTCTAACCGGATCTCTAACCCTAGCCCTCAACATAACCCTAACCCTAGGTGCAATCGTAACCGTAACCGGATCTCTCACCCTAGCCCTCAATATAACACTAACCCTAGGTGCAATTGTAACCGTAACCGGATCTCTAACCCTAGCCCTCAACATAACCCTAACCCTAGGTACAATCGTAACCCTACCCGGATCTCTAAACCTAGCCCTCAACATAACCCTAACCCTACGTCCAATCGGAACCCTAACCGTCTCTCTAACCCTAGCCCTCAACATAACCCTAACCCTAGGTCCAATCGTAACCCTAACCGTATCTCTAACCCTAGCCCTCAACATAACCGTAACCCTAGGTCCAATCGTAACCCTAACCGGATCTCTAAACCTAGCCCTCAACATAACCCTAACCCTAGGTCAATCGTAACCCTAAACGTCTCTCTAACCCTAGCCCTCAACATAACCCTAAGCCTAGGTCCAATCGTGACCCTAACCGGATCTCTAACCCTAGCCCTCAACATAACCCTAACCGCAGGTCCAATCGTGACCCTAACCGTCTCTCTAACCCTAGCCCTCAACAAACCCTAACCCTAGGTCCAATCTGAACCCTAACCGTCTCTCAACACTAGCCCTCAACATAACCCTAACCCTAGGTCCAATCGTAACCCTAACCGGATCTCTAACCCTAGCCCTCAACATACCCCTAAACCTAGGTCCAATCGTAACCCTAACCGGATCTCTAACCCTAGCCCTCAACAAAACCCTAACCCTAGGTCCAATCGTAACCCTAACCGGATCTCTAACCCTAGCCCTCAACATAACCCTAACCCTAGGTCCAATCGTATCCCTAACCGTCTCTCTAACCCTAGCCCTCAACATAACCCTAACCCTAGGTCCAATCGTGACCCTAACCGGATCTCTAACCCTCGCCCTCAACATAACCCTAACCCTAGGTCCCATCGTAACCCTAACCGGATCTCTAACCCTAGCCCTCAACATAACCCTAACCCTAGGTCCATTCGTAACCCTAACGGGATCTCTAACCCTAGCCCTCAACATAACCCTAACCCTAGGTCCAATCGTAACCCTACCCGGATCTCTAACCCAAGCCCTCAACATAACCCTAACCCTAGGTCCAATCGTAACCCTACCCGAATCTCTAACCCTAGCCCTCAACATAACCCTAACCCTAGGTCCAATCTTAACCCTAACCGGATCTCTAACCTTAGCCCTCAACATAACCATAACCCTAGGTGCAATCGTAACCGTAACCGAATCTCTAACCTTAGCCCTCAACATAACCCTAACCCTAGGTCCAATTGTAACCCTAACGGGATCTCTAACCCAACCCTCAACATAACCCTAACCTAGGTCCAATCGTGACCCTAACCGGATCTCTAACCCTAGCCCTCAACATAACCCTAACCCTAGGTCCAATCGTGACCCTAACCGGATCTCTATCCCTAGCGCTAAACATAACGCTAACCCTAGGTCCAATCGTAACCCTAACCGAATCTCTAAACCTAGTTCTCAACATAACCCTAACCCTAGGTGCAATCGTAACCCTAACCGGATCTCTAACCCTAGCCCTCAACAACACCCTAACCCTAGGTCCAATCGTAACCCTAACCGGAACTCTAACCCTAGCCGTCAACATAACCCTAACCCTAGGTCCAAACGTGACCTTAACCGGATCTCTAACCCTAGCCCTCAACATAACCCTAACCCTAGGTCCAATCGTGACCCTAACCGGATCTCTAACCCTAGCCCTCAACATAACCCTAACCGAAGGTACAATCGTGACCCTAACCGGATCTCTAACCCTAGCCCTCAACATAACCCTAACCCTAGGTCCAATCGTGACCCTAACCGTATCTCTAACCCTAGCCCTCAACATAACCCTAACCCTAGGTCCAATCGTGACCCTAACCGTATCTCTAACCCTAGCCCTCAACATAACCCTAACCCTAGGTCCAATCGTGACCCTAACTGGATCTCTAACCCTAGCCCTCAACATAACCCTAATCCTAGGTCCAATCGTAACTGTAACCGGATCTCTAAGCCTAGCCCTCAACATAACCCTAACCCTAGGTCCAATCGTAACCCTACCCGGATCTCTAACCCTAGCCCTCAACATAACCCTAACCCTAGGTCCAATCGTGACCCTAACTGGATCTCTAACCGTAGCCTTCAACATAACCCTAACCCTAGGTCCAATCGTAACTGTAACCGGATCTCTAAGCCTAGCCCTCAACATAACCCTAACCCTAGGTCCAATCGTAACCCTACCCGGATCTCTAACCCTAGCCCTCAACATAACCCTAACCCTAGGACCAATCGTAACTCTAACCGGATCTCTAACCCTAGCCCTCAACATAACCCTAACCCTAGGTGCAATCGTAACCGTAACCGGATCTCTAACCCTAGCCCTCAATATAACACTAACCCTAGGTCCAATTGTAACCGTAACCGGATCTCTAACGCTAGCCCTCAACATAACCCTAACCCTAGGTTCAATCGTAACCCTACCCGGATCTCTAACCCTAGCCCTCAACATAACCCTAACCCTAGGTCCAATCGGAACCCTAACCGTCTCTCTAACCCTAGCCCTCAACATAACCCTAACCCTAGGTCCAATCGTAACCCTAACCGGATCTCTAACCCTAGCTCTCAACATAACCCTAACCCTAGGTCCAATCGTGACCCTAACCGGATCTCTAACCCTCCCGTCAACATAACCCTAACCCTAGGTCCAATCGTAACCCTAACCGTCTCTCTAACCCTAGCCCTCAACATAACCCTAACCCTAGGTCCAATCGTAACCCTAACCGTCTCTCTAACCCTAGCCCTCAACATAACCCTAACCCTAGGTCCAATCGTAACCCTAACTGTCTCTCTAACCATAGCCCTCAACATAACCCTAACGCTAGGTCCAATCGTAACCCTAACCGGATCTCTAACCCTAGCCCTCAACATAACCCTAACCGTAGGTCCAATCGTGACCCTAACTGTCTCTCTAACCCTAGCCCTCAACATAACCCTAACCCTAGGTCCAATCTGAACCCTAACCGTCTCTCAACACTAGCCCTCAACATAACCCTAACCCTAGGTCCAATCGTAACCCTAACCGGATCTCTAACCCTAGCCCTCAACATACACCTAAACCTACGTCCAATCATAACCCTAACCGGATCTCTAACCCTAGCCCTCAACAAAACCCTAACCCTAGGTCCAATCGTAACCCTAAACGGATCTCTAACCCTAGCCCTCAACATAACCCTAACCCTAGGTCCAATCGTATCCCTAACCGTCTCTCTAACCTAGCCCTCAACATAACCCTAACCCTAGGTCCAATCGTGACCCTAACCGGATCTCTAACCCTAGCCCTCAACATAACCCTAACCCTAGGTCCAATCGTAACCCTAACCGGATCTCTAACCCTAGCCCTCAATATAACCCTAACCCTAGGTCCAATGGTAACCCTAACCGGATCTCTAACCCTAGCCCTCAACATAACCCTAACCCAAGGTACAATCGTGACCCTAACCGGATCTCTAACCCTAGCCCTCAACATAACCCTAACCCTAGGTCCAATCGTGACCCTAACCGTATCTCTAACCCTAGCCCTCAACATAACCCTAACCCTAGGTCCAATCGTGACCCTAACCGGATATCTATCCCTAGCGCTAAACATAACGCTAACCCTAGGTCCAATCGTAACCCTAACCGAATCTCTAAACCTAGTTCTCAACATAACCCTATCCCTAGGTGCAATCGTAACCCTAACCGGATCTCTAACCCTAGCCCTCAACAACACCCTAACCCTAGGTCCAATCGTAACCCTAACCGGAACTTTAACCCTAGCCGTCAACATAACCCTAACCCCAGGTCCAAACGTGACCTTAACCGGATCTCTAACCCTAGCCCTCAACATAACCCTAACTCTAGGTCCAATCGTAACCCTAACCGGATCTCTAACCCTAGCCCTCAACATAACCCTAACCCTAGGTCCAATCGTGACCCTAACCGGATCTCTAACCCTCCCGTCAACATAACCCTAACCCTAGGTCCAATCGTAACCCTAACCGTCTCTCTAACCCTAGCCCTCAACATAACCCTAACCCTAGGTCCAATCGTAACCCTAACCGTCTCTCTAACCCTAGCCCTCAACATAACCCTAACCCTAGGTCCAATCGTAACCCTAACTGTCTCTCTAACCATAGCCCTCAACATAACCCTAACGCTAGGTCCAATCGTAACCCTAACCGGATCTCTAACCCTAGCCCTCAACATAACCCTAACCGTAGGTCCAATCGTGACCCTAACTGTCTCTCTAACCCTAGCCCTCAACATAACCCTAACCCTAGGTCCAAACTGAACCCTAACCGTCTCTCAACACTAGCCCTCAACATAACCCTAACCCTAGGTCCAATCGTAACCCTAACCGGATCTCTAACCCTAGCCCTCAACATACACCTAAACCTAGGTCCAATCTGAACCCTAACCGTCTCTCAACACTAGCCCTCAACATAACCCTAACCCTAGGTCCAATCGTAACCCTAACCGGATCTCTGACCCTAGCCCTCAACATACACCTAAACCTACGTCCAATCATAACCCTAACCGGATCTCTAACCCTAGCCCTCAACAAAACCCTAACCCTAGGTCCAATCGTTACCCTAAACGGATCTCTAACCCTAGCCCTCAACATAACCCTAACCCTAGGTCCAATCGTATCCCTAATCGTCTCTCTAACCTAGCCCTCAACATAACCCTAACCCTAGGTCCAATCGTGACCCTAACCGGATCTCTAACCCTCGCCCTCAACATAACCCTAACCCTAGGTCCAATCGTAACCCTAACCGGATCTCTAACCCTAGCCCTCAACATAAACCTAACCCTAGGTCCAATCGTAACCCTAACCGGATCTCTAACCCTAGCCCTCAATATAACCCTAACCGTAGGTCCAATGGTAACCCTAACCGGATCTCTAACCCTAGCCCTCAACATAACCCTAACCCAAGGTACAATCGTGACCCTAACCGGATCTCTAACCCTAGCCCTCAACATAACCCTAACCCTAGGTCCAATCATGACCCTAACCGTATCTCTAACCCTAGCCCTCAACATAACCCTAACCCTAGGTCCAATCGTGACCTTAACCGGATATCTATCCCTAGCGCTAAACATAACGCTAACCCTAGGTCCAATCGTAACCCTAACCGAATCTCTAAACCTAGTTCTCAACATAACCCTATCCCTAGGTGCAATCGTAACCCTAACCGGATCTCTAACCCTAGCCCTCAACAACACCCTAACCCTAGGTCACATCGTAACCCTAACCGGAACTTTAACCCTAGCCGTCAACATAACCCTAACCCCAGGTCCAAACGTGACCTTAACCGGATCTCTAACCCTAGCCCTCAACATAACCCTAACCCTAGGTCCAATCGTAACCCTAACCGGATCTCTAAACCTAGCCCTCAACATAACCCTAACCCTAGGTCCAATCGTGACCCTAACCGGATCTCTAACCCTCCCGTCAACATAACCCTAACCCTAGGTCCAATCGTAACCCTAACCGTCTCTCTAACCCTAGCCCTCAACATAACCCTAACCCTAGGTCCAATCGTAACCCTAACCGTCTCTCTAACCCCAGCCCTCAACATAACCCTAACCCTAGGTCCAATCGTAACCCTAACTGTCTCTCTAACCATAGCCCTCAACATAACCCTAACGCTAGGTCCAATCGTAACCCTAACCGGATCTCTAACCCTAGCCCTCAACATAACCCTAACCGTAGGTCCAATCGTGACCCTAACTGTCTCTCTAACCCTAGCCCTCAACATAACCCTAACCCTAGGTCCAAACTGAACCCTAACCGTCTCTCAACACTAGCCCTCAACATAACCCTAACCCTAGGTCCAATCGTAACCCTAACCGGATCTCTAACCCTAGCCCTCAACATACACCTAAACCTAGGTCCAATCATAACCCTTACCGGATCTCTAACCCTAGCCCTCAACAAAACCCTAACCCTAGGTCCAATCGTAACCCTAACCGGATCTCTAACCCTAGCCCTCAACATAACCCTAACCCTAGGTCCAATCGTATCCCTAACCGTCTCTCTAACCTAGCCCTCAACATAACCCTAACCCTAGGTCCAATCGTGACCCTAACCGGATCTCTAAACCTCGCCCTCAACATAACCCTAACCCTAGGTCCAATGGTAACCCTAACCGGATCTCTAACCCTAGCCCTCAACATAACCCTAACCCAAGGTACAATCGTGACCCTAACCGGATCTCTAACCCTAGCCCTCAACATAACCCTAACCCTAGGTCCAATCGTGACCCTAACCGTATCTCTAACCCTAGCCCTCAACATAACCCTAACCCTAGGTCCAATCGTGACCCTAACCGGATATCTATCCCTAGCGCTAAACATAACGCTAACCCTAGGTCCAATCGTAACCCTAACCGAATCTCTAAACCTAGTTCTCAACATAACCCTATCCCTAGGTGCAATCGTAACCCTAACCGGATCTCTAACCCTAGCCCTCAACAACACCCTAACCCTAGGTCCAATCGTAACCCTAACCGGAACTCTAACCCTAGCCGTCAACATAACCCTAACCCCAGGTCCAAACGTGACCTTAACCGGATCTCTAACCCTAGCCCTCAACATAACCCTAACCCTAGGTCCAATCGTAACCCTAACCGGATCTCTAACCCTAGCCCTCAACATAACCCTAACCCTAGGTCCAATCGTGACCCTAACCGGATCTCTAACCCTCCCATCAACATAACCCTAACCCTAGGTCCAATCGTAACCCTAACCGTCTCTCTAACCCTAGCCCTCAACATAACCCTAACCCTAGGTCCAATCGTAACCCTAACTGTCTCTCTAACCATAGCCCTCAACATAACCCTAACGCTAGGTCCAATCGTAACCCTAACCGGATCTCTAACCCTAGCCCTCAACATAACCCTAACCGTAGGGCCAATCGTGTCCCTAAATGTCTCTCTAACCCTAGCCCTCAACATAACCCTAACCCTAGGTCCAATCTGAACTCTAACCGTCTCTCAACACTAGCCCTCAACATAACCCTAACCCTAGGTCCAATCGTAACCCTAACCGGATCTCTAACCCTAGCCCTCAACATACACCTAAACCTAGGTCCAATCATAACCCTAACCGGATCTATAACCCTAGCCCTCAACAAAACCCTAACCCTAGGTCCAATCCTAACCCTAACCGTATCTCTAACCCTAGCCCTCAACATAACCCTAACCCTAGGTCCAATCGTATCCCTAACCGTCTCTCTAACCTAGCCCTCAACATAACCCTAACCCTAGGTACAATCGTGACCCTAACCGGATCTCTAACCCTCGCCCTCAACATAACCCTCACCCTAGGTCCAATCGTAACCCTAACCGGATCTCTAACCCTAGCCCTCAACATAACCCTAACCCTAGGTCCAATCGTAACCCTAACCGGATCTCTAACCCTAGCCCTCAACATAACCCTAACCCTAGGTCCAATGGTAACCCTAACCGGATCTCTAACCTTAGCCCTCAACATAACCCTAACCCAAGGTACAATCGTGACCCTAACCGGATCTCTAACCCTAGCCCTCAACATAACCCTAACCCTAGGTCCAATCGTGACCCTAACCGTATCTCTAACCCTAGCCCTCAACATAACCCTAACCCTAGGTCCAATCGTGACCCTAACCGGATATCTATCCCTAGCGCTAAACATAACGCTAACCCTAGGTCCAATCGTAACCCTAACCGAATCTCTAAACCTAGTTCTCAACATAACCCTATCCCTAGGTGCAATCGTAACCCTAACCGGATCTCTAACCCTAGCCCTCAACAACACCCTAACCCTAGGTCCAATCGTAACCCTAACCGGAACTCTAACCCTAGCCGTCAACATAACCCTAACCCCAGGTCCAAACGTGACCTTAACCGGATCTCTAACCCTAGCCCTCAACATAACCCTAACCCAAGGTACAATCGTGACCCTAACCGGATCTCTAACCCTAGCCCTCAACATAACCCTAACCCTAGGTCCAATCGTGACGCTAACCGTATCTCTAACCCTAGCCCTCAACATAACCCTAACCCTAGGTCCAATCGTGACCCTAACCGTATCTCTAACCCTAGCCCTCAACATAACCCTAACCCTAGGTCCAATCGTGACCCTAACTGGATCTCTAACCCTAGCCCTCAACATAACCCTAACCCTAGGTCCAGGCGTAACTGTAACCGGATCTCTAACCCTAGCCCTCAACATAACCCTAACCCTAGGTCCAATCGTAACCCTACCCGGATCTCTAACCCTACCCTCAACATAACCCTAACCCTAGGTCCAATCGTAACTCTAACAGGATCTCTAACCCTAGCCCTCAACATAACCCTAACCCTAGGTCCAATCGTAACCCTAACCGGATCTCTAACCCTAGCCCTCAACATAACCCTAACCCTAGGTCCAATCGGAACGCTAACCGTCTCTCTAACCCTAGCCCTCAACATAACCCTAACCCTAGGTCCAATCGTAACCCTAACCGGATCTCTAACCCTAGCCCTCAACATAACACTAACCCTAGGTCCAATCGTGACCCTAACCGTATCTCTAACCCTAGCCCTCAACATAACCCTAACCCTAGGTCCAATCGTGACCCTAACCGTATCTCTAACCCTAGCCCTCAACATAACCCTAACCCTAGGTCCAATCGTGACCCTAACTGGATCTCTAACCCTAGCCCTCAACATAACCCTAACCCTAGGTCCAGGCGTAACTGTAACCGGATCTCTAACCCTAGCCCTCAACATAACCCTAACCCTAGGTCCAATCGTAACCCTACCCGGATCTCTAACCCTACCCTCAACATAACCCTAACCCTAGGTCCAATCGTAACTCTAACAGGATCTCTAACCCTAGCCCTCAACATAACCCTAACCCTAGGTCCAATCGTAACCCTAACCGGATCTCTAACCCTAGCCCTCAACATAACCCTAACCCTAGGACCAATCGGAACGCTAACCGTCTCTCTAACCCTAGCCCTCAACATAACCCTAACCCTAGGTCCAATCGTAACCCTAACCGGATCTCTAACCCTAGCCCTCAACATAACACTAACCGTAGGTCCAATCGTGACCCTAACCGGATCTCCTTCCCTGCCCTCAACATAACCCTAACCCTAGGTCCAATCCTAACCCTAACCGGATATCTAACCCTAGCCCTCAACATAACCCTAACCCTAGGTCCAATCCTAACCCTAACCGGATCTCTAACCCTAGCCCTCAACATAACCCTAACCCTAGGTCCAATCGTGACCCTAACCGGATCTCTAACCCTAGCCCTCAACATAACCCTAACCGTAGGTCCAATCGTGACCCTAACCGTCTCTCTAACCCTAGCCCTCAACATAACCCTAACCCTAGGTCCAATCTGAACTCTAACCGTCTCTCAACACTAGCCCTCAACATAACCCTAACCCTAGGTCCAATCGTAACCCTAATGGGATCTCTAACCCTAGCCCTCAACATACCCCTAAACCTAGGTCCAATCGTAACCCTAACCGGATCTCTAACCCTAGCCCTCAACAAAACCCTAACCCTAGGTCCAATCGTATCCCTAACCGTCTCTCTAAACCTAGCCCTCAACATAACCCTAACACTAGGTCCAATCGTGACCCTAACCGGATCTCTAACCCTCGCCCTCAACATAACCTTAACCCTAGGTCCAATCGTAACCCTAACCGGATCTCTAACCCTAGCCCTCTACATAACCCTAACCCTAGGTCCATTCGTAACCCTAAGGGATCTCTAACCCTAGCCCTAAACATAACCCTAACCCTAGGTCCAATCGTAACCCTACCCGGATCTCTAACCCTAGCCCTCAACATAACCCTAACCCTAGGTCCAATCGTAACCCTACCCGGATCTCTAACCCTAGCCCTCAACATAACCCTAACCCTAGGTCCAATCTTAACCCTAACCGGATCTCTAACCCTAGCCCTCAACATAACCATAACCCTAGGTGCAATCGTAACCGTAACCGGATCTCTAACCTTAGCCCTCAACATAACCCTAACCCTAGGTCCAATCGTAACCCTAACCGGATCTCTAACCCTAGCCCTCAACATAACCCTAACCCTAGGTCCAATCGTAACCCTAACCGGATCTCTAACCCTAGCCCTCAACATAACCCTAACCCTAGGTCCAATCGTGACCCTAACCGTATCTCTAACCCTAGCCCTCAACATAACCCTACCCCTTGGTCCAATCGTGACCCTAACCGTATCTCTAACCCTAGCCCTCAACATAACCCTAACCCTAGGTCCAATCGTGACCCTAACTGGATCTCTAACCCTAGCCCTCAACATAACCGTAACCCTAGGTACAGGCGTAACTGTAACCGGATCTCTAACCCTAGCCCTCAACATAACCCTAACCCTAGGTCCAATCGTAACCCTACCCGGATCTCTAACCCTACCCTCAACATAACCCTAACCCTAGGTCCAATCGTAACCCTAACCGGATCTCTAACCCTAGCCCTCAACATAACCCTAACCCTAGGTCCAATCGGAACGCTAACCGTCTCTCTAACCCTAGCCCTCAACATAACCCTAACCCTAGGTCCAATCGTAACCCTAACCGGATCTCTGACCCTAGCCCTCAACATAACACTAACCCTAGGTCCAATCGTGACCCTAACCGGATCTCCTTCCCTGCCCTCAACATAACCCTAACCGTAGGTCCAATCGTGACCCTAACCGTCTCTCTAACCCTAGCCCTCAACATAACCCTAACCGTAGGTCCAATCGTGACCCTAACCGTCTCTCTAACCCTAGCCCTCAACATAACCCTAACCCTAGGTCCAATCTGAACTCTAACCGTCTCTCAACACTAGCCCTCAACATAACCCTAACCCTAGGTCCAATCGTAACCCTAATCGGATCTCTAACCCTAGCCCTCAACATACCCCTAAACCTAGGTCCAATCGTAACCCTAACCGAATCTCTAAACCTAGTTCTCAACATAACCCTATCCCTAGGTGCAATCGTAACCCTAACCGGATCTCTAACCCTAGCCCTCAACAACACCCTAACCCTAGGTCACATCGTAACCCTAACCGGAACTTTAACCCTAGCCGTCAACATAACCCTAACCCCAGGTCCAAACGTGACCTTAACCGGATCTCTAACCCTAGCCCTCAACATAACCCTAACCCTAGGTCCAATCGTAACCCTAACCGGATCTCTAAACCTAGCCCTCAACATAACCCTAACCCTAGGTCCAATCGTGACCCTAACCGGATCTCTAACCCTCCCGTCAACATAACCCTAACCCTAGGTCCAATCGTAACCCTAACCGTCTCTCTAACCCTAGCCCTCAACATAACCCTAACCCTAGGTCCAATCGTAACCCTAACCGTCTCTCTAACCCCAGCCCTCAACATAACCCTAACCCTAGGTCCAATCGTAACCCTAACTGTCTCTCTAACCATAGCCCTCAACATAACCCTAACGCTAGGTCCAATCGTAACCCTAACCGGATCTCTAACCCTAGCCCTCAACATAACCCTAACCGTAGGTCCAATCGTGACCCTAACTGTCTCTCTAACCCTAGCCCTCAACATAACCCTAACCCTAGGTCCAAACTGAACCCTAACCGTCTCTCAACACTAGCCCTCAACATAACCCTAACCCTAGGTCCAATCGTAACCCTAACCGGATCTCTAACCCTAGCCCTCAACATACACCTAAACCTAGGTCCAATCATAACCCTTACCGGATCTCTAACCCTAGCCCTCAACAAAACCCTAACCCTAGGTCCAATCGTAACCCTAACCGGATCTCTAACCCTAGCCCTCAACATAACCCTAACCCTAGGTCCAATCGTATCCCTAACCGTCTCTCTAACCTAGCCCTCAACATAACCCTAACCCTAGGTCCAATCGTGACCCTAACCGGACCTCTAAACCTCGCCCTCAACATAACCCTAACCCTAGGTCCAATGGTAACCCTAACCGGATCTCTAACCCTAGCCCTCAACATAACCCTAACCCAAGGTACAATCGTGACCCTAACCGGATCTCTAACCCTAGCCCTCAACATAACCCTAACCCTAGGTCCAATCGTGACCCTAACCGTATCTCTAACCCTAGCCCTCAACATAACCCTAACCCTAGGTCCAATCGTGACCCTAACCGGATATCTATCCCTAGCGCTAAACATAACGCTAACCCTAGGTCCAATCGTAACCCTAACCGAATCTCTAAACCTAGTTCTCAACATAACCCTATCCCTAGGTGCAATCGTAACCCTAACCGGATCTCTAACCCTAGCCCTCAACAACACCCTAACCCTAGGTCCAATCGTAACCCTAACCGGAACTCTAACCCTAGCCGTCAACATAACCCTAACCCCAGGTCCAAACGTGACCTTAACCGGATCTCTAACCCTAGCCCTCAACATAACCCTAACCCTAGGTCCAATCGTAACCCTAACCGGATCTCTAACCCTAGCCCTCAACATAACCCTAACCCTAGGTCCAATCGTGACCCTAACCGGATCTCTAACCCTCCCATCAACATAACCCTAACCCTAGGTCCAATCGTAACCCTAACCGTCTCTCTAACCCTAGCCCTCAACATAACCCTAACCCTAGGTCCAATCGTAACCCTAACTGTCTCTCTAACCATAGCCCTCAACATAACCCTAACGCTAGGTCCAATCGTAACCCTAACCGGATCTCTAACCCTAGCCCTCAACATAACCCTAACCGTAGGGCCAATCGTGTCCCTAAATGTCTCTCTAACCCTAGCCCTCAACATAACCCTAACCCTAGGTCCAATCTGAACTCTAACCGTCTCTCAACACTAGCCCTCAACATAACCCTAACCCTAGGTCCAATCGTAACCCTAACCGGATCTCTAACCCTAGCCCTCAACATACACCTAAACCTAGGTCCAATCATAACCCTAACCGGATCTATAACCCTAGCCCTCAACAAAACCCTAACCCTAGGTCCAATCCTAACCCTAACCGTATCTCTAACCCTAGCCCTCAACATAACCCTAACCCTAGGTCCAATCGTATCCCTAACCGTCTCTCTAACCTAGCCCTCAACATAACCCTAACCCTAGGTACAATCGTGACCCTAACCGGATCTCTAACCCTCGCCCTCAACATAACCCTCACCCTAGGTCCAATCGTAACCCTAACCGGATCTCTAACCCTAGCCCTCAACATAACCCTAACCCTAGGTCCAATCGTAACCCTAACCGGATCTCTAACCCTAGCCCTCAACATAACCCTAACCCTAGGTCCAATGGTAACCCTAACCGGATCTCTAACCTTAGCCCTCAACATAACCCTAACCCAAGGTACAATCGTGACCCTAACCGGATCTCTAACCCTAGCCCTCAACATAACCCTAACCCTAGGTCCAATCGTGACCCTAACCGTATCTCTAACCCTAGCCCTCAACATAACCCTAACCCTAGGTCCAATCGTGACCCTAACCGGATATCTATCCCTAGCGCTAAACATAACGCTAACCCTAGGTCCAATCGTAACCCTAACCGAATCTCTAAACCTAGTTCTCAACATAACCCTATCCCTAGGTGCAATCGTAACCCTAACCGGATCTCTAACCCTAGCCCTCAACAACACCCTAACCCTAGGTCCAATCGTAACCCTAACCGGAACTCTAACCCTAGCCGTCAACATAACCCTAACCCCAGGTCCAAACGTGACCTTAACCGGATCTCTAACCCTAGCCCTCAACATAACCCTAACCCAAGGTACAATCGTGACCCTAACCGGATCTCTAACCCTAGCCCTCAACATAACCCTAACCCTAGGTCCAATCGTGACGCTAACCGTATCTCTAACCCTAGCCCTCAACATAACCCTAACCCTAGGTCCAATCGTGACCCTAACCGTATCTCTAACCCTAGCCCTCAACATAACCCTAACCCTAGGTCCAATCGTGACCCTAACTGGATCTCTAACCCTAGCCCTCAACATAACCCTAACCCTAGGTCCAGGCGTAACTGTAACCGGATCTCTAACCCTAGCCCTCAACATAACCCTAACCCTAGGTCCAATCGTAACCCTACCCGGATCTCTAACCCTACCCTCAACATAACCCTAACCCTAGGTCCAATCGTAACTCTAACAGGATCTCTAACCCTAGCCCTCAACATAACCCTAACCCTAGGTCCAATCGTAACCCTAACCGGATCTCTAACCCTAGCCCTCAACATAACCCTAACCCTAGGTCCAATCGGAACGCTAACCGTCTCTCTAACCCTAGCCCTCAACATAACCCTAACCCTAGGTCCAATCGTAACCCTAACCGGATCTCTAACCCTAGCCCTCAACATAACACTAACCCTATGTCCAATCGTGACCCTAACCGTATCTCTAACCCTAGCCCTCAACATAACCCTAACCCTAGGTCCAATCGTGACCCTAACCGTATCTCTAACCCTAGCCCTCAACATAACCCTAACCCTAGGTCCAATCGTGACCCTAACTGGATCTCTAACCCTAGCCCTCAACATAACCCTAACCCTAGGTCCAGGCGTAACTGTAACCGGATCTCTAACCCTAGCCCTCAACATAACCCTAACCCTAGGTCCAATCGTAACCCTACCCGGATCTCTAACCCTACCCTCAACATAACCCTAACCCTAGGTCCAATCGTAACTCTAACAGGATCTCTAACCCTAGCCCTCAACATAACCCTAACCCTAGGTCCAATCGTAACCCTAACCGGATCTCTAACCCTAGCCCTCAACATAACCCTAACCCTAGGACCAATCGGAACGCTAACCGTCTCTCTAACCCTAGCCCTCAACATAACCCTAACCCTAGGTCCAATCGTAACCCTAACCGGATCTCTAACCCTAGCCCTCAACATAACACTAACCGTAGGTCCAATCGTGACCCTAACCGGATCTCCTTCCCTGCCCTCAACATAACCCTAACCCTAGGTCCAATCCTAACCCTAACCGGATATCTAACCCTAGCCCTCAACATAACCCTAACCCTAGGTCCAATCCTAACCCTAACCGGATCTCTAACCCTAGCCCTCAACATAACCCTAACCCTAGGTCCAATCGTGACCCTAACCGGATCTCTAACCCTAGCCCTCAACATAACCCTAACCGTAGGTCCAATCGTGACCCTAACCGTCTCTCTAACCCTAGCCCTCAACATAACCCTAACCCTAGGTCCAATCTGAACTCTAACCGTCTCTCAACACTAGCCCTCAACATAACCCTAACCCTAGGTCCAATCGTAACCCTAATGGGATCTCTAACCCTAGCCCTCAACATACCCCTAAACCTAGGTCCAATCGTAACCCTAACCGGATCTCTAACCCTAGCCCTCAACAAAACCCTAACCCTAGGTCCAATCGTATCCCTAACCGTCTCTCTAAACCTAGCCCTCAACATAACCCTAACACTAGGTCCAATCGTGACCCTAACCGGATCTCTAACCCTCGCCCTCAACATAACCTTAACCCTAGGTCCAATCGTAACCCTAACCGGATCTCTAACCCTAGCCCTCTACATAACCCTAACCCTAGGTCCATTCGTAACCCTAAGGGATCTCTAACCCTAGCCCTAAACATAACCCTAACCCTAGGTCCAATCGTAACCCTACCCGGATCTCTAACCCTAGCCCTCAACATAACCCTAACCCTAGGTCCAATCGTAACCCTACCCGGATCTCTAACCCTAGCCCTCAACATAACCCTAACCCTAGGTCCAATCTTAACCCTAACCGGATCTCTAACCCTAGCCCTCAACATAACCATAACCCTAGGTGCAATCGTAACCGTAACCGGATCTCTAACCTTAGCCCTCAACATAACCCTAACCCTAGGTCCAATCGTAACCCTAACCGGATCTCTAACCCTAGCCCTCAACATAACCCTAACCCTAGGTCCAATCGTAACCCTAACCGGATCTCTAACCCTAGCCCTCAACATAACCCTAACCCTAGGTCCAATCGTGACCCTAACCGTATCTCTAACCCTAGCCCTCAACATAACCCTACCCCTTGGTCCAATCGTGACCCTAACCGTATCTCTAACCCTAGCCCTCAACATAACCCTAACCCTAGGTCCAATCGTGACCCTAACTGGATCTCTAACCCTAGCCCTCAACATAACCGTAACCCTAGGTACAGGCGTAACTGTAACCGGATCTCTAACCCTAGCCCTCAACATAACCCTAACCCTAGGTCCAATCGTAACCCTACCCGGATCTCTAACCCTACCCTCAACATAACCCTAACCCTAGGTCCAATCGTAACCCTAACCGGATCTCTAACCCTAGCCCTCAACATAACCCTAACCCTAGGTCCAATCGGAACGCTAACCGTCTCTCTAACCCTAGCCCTCAACATAACCCTAACCCTAGGTCCAATCGTAACCCTAACCGGATCTCTGACCCTAGCCCTCAACATAACACTAACCCTAGGTCCAATCGTGACCCTAACCGGATCTCCTTCCCTGCCCTCAACATAACCCTAACCGTAGGTCCAATCGTGACCCTAACCGTCTCTCTAACCCTAGCCCTCAACATAACCCTAACCGTAGGTCCAATCGTGACCCTAACCGTCTCTCTAACCCTAGCCCTCAACATAACCCTAACCCTAGGTCCAATCTGAACTCTAACCGTCTCTCAACACTAGCCCTCAACATAACCCTAACCCTAGGTCCAATCGTAACCCTAATCGGATCTCTAACCCTAGCCCTCAACATACCCCTAAACCTAGGTCCAATCGTAACCCTAACCGGATCTCTAACCCTAGCCCTCAACAAAACCCTAACCCTAGGTCCAATCGTATCCCTAACCGTCTCTCTAAACCTAGCCCTCAACATAACCCTAACCCTAGGTCCTATCGTGACCCTAACCGGATCTCTAACCCTCGCCCTCAACATAACCTTAACCCTAGGTCCAATCGTAACCCTAACCGGATCTCTAACCCTAGCCCTCTACATAACCCTAACCCTAGGTCCATTCGTAACCCTAACGGGATCTCTAACCCTAGCCCTCAACATAACCCTAACCCTAGGTCCAATCGTAACCCTACCCGGATCTCTAACCCTAGCCCTCAACATAACCCTAACCCTAGGTCCAATCGTAACCCTACCCGGATCTCTAACCCTAGCCCTCAACATAACCCTAACCCTAGGTCCAATCTTAACCCTAACCGGATCTCTAACCCTAGCCCTCAACATAACCATAACCCTAGGTGCAATCGTAACCGTAACCGGATCTCTAACCTTAGCCCTCAACATAACCCTAACCCTAGGTCCAATCGTAACCCTAACCGTCTCTCTAACCCTAGCCCTCAACATAACCCTAACCCTAGGTCCAATCGTAACCCTAACCGGATCTCTAACCCTAGCCCTCAACATAACCCTAACTCTAGGTCCAATCATAACCCTAACCGAATCTCTAAACCTAGTTCTCAACATAACCCTAACCCTAGGTGCAATCGTAACCCTAACCGGATCTCTAACCCTAGCCCTCAACATAACCCTAACCCAAGGTGCAATCGTGACCCTAACCGGATCTCTAACCCTAGCCCTCAACATCACCCTAACCCTAGGTCCAATCGTGACCCTAACCGTATCTCTAACCCTAGCCGTCAACATAACCCTAACCCTAGGTCCAATCGTGACCCTAACCGTATCTCTAACCCTAGCCCTCAACATAACCCTAACCCTAGGTCCAATCGTGACCCTAACTGGATCTCTAACCGTAGCCCTCAACATAACCCTAACCCTAGGTCCAATCGTAACTGTAACCGGATCTCTAAGCCTAGCCCTCAACATAACCCTAACCCTAGGTCCAATCGTAACCCTACCCGGATCTCTAACCCTAGCCCACAACATAACCCTAACCCTAGGACCAATCGTAACTGTAACCGGATCTCTCACCCTAGCCCTCAATATAACACTAACCCTAGGTCCAATTGTAACCGTAACCGGATCTCTAACCCTAGCCCTCAACATAACCCTAACCCTAGGTTCAATCGTAACCCTACCCGGATCTCTAACCCTAGCCCTCAACATAACCCGAACCCTAGGTCCAATCGGAACCCTAACCGTCTCTCTAACCCTAGCCCTCAACATAACCCTAACCCTAGGTCCAATCGTAACTCTAACAGGATCTCTAACCCTAGCCCTCAACATAACCCTAACCCTAGGTGCAATCGTAATCGTAACCGGATCTCTAACCCTAGCCCTCAACATAACACTAACCCTAGGTCCAATCGGAACGCTAAACGGATCTCTAACCCTAGCCCTCAACATAACCCTAACCCTAGGTCCAATCGTAACCCTAACCGGATCTCTAACCCTAGCCCTCAACATAACCCTAACCCTAGGTCCAATCGGAACGCTAACCGTCTCTCTAACCCTAACCCTCAACATAACCCTAACCCTAGGTCCAATCGTAACCCTAACCGGATCTCTAACCCTAGCCCTCAACATAACACTAACCCTAGGTCCAATCGTAACCCTAACCGGATCTCTAACCCTAGCCCTCAACATAACCCTAACCCTAGGTCCAATCGTAACCCTACCCGGATCTCTAACCCTACCCTCAACATAACCCTAACCCTAGGTCCAATCGTAACTCTAACAGGATCTCTAACCCTAGCCCTCAACATAACCCTAACCCTAGGTCCAATCGTAACCCTAACCGGATCTCTAACCCTAGCCCTCAACATAACCCTAACCCTAGGACCAATCGGAACGCTAACCGTCTCTCTAACCCTAGCCCTCAACATAACCCTAACCCTAGGTCCAATCGTAACCCTAACCGGATCTCTAACCCTAGCCCTCAACATAACACTAACCGTAGGTCCAATCGTGACCCTAACCGGATCTCCTTCCCTGCCCTCAACATAACCCTAACCCTAGGTCCAATCCTAACCCTAACCGGATATCTAACCCTAGCCCTCAACATAACCCTAACCCTAGGTCCAATCCTAACCCTAACCGGATCTCTAACCCTAGCCCTCAACATAACCCTAACCCTAGGTCCAATCGTGACCCTAACCGGATCTCTAACCCTAGCCCTCAACATAACCCTAACCGTAGGTCCAATCGTGACCCTAACCGTCTCTCTAACCCTAGCCCTCAACATAACCCTAACCCTAGGTCCAATCTGAACTCTAACCGTCTCTCAACACTAGCCCTCAACATAACCCTAACCCTAGGTCCAATCGTAACCCTAATGGGATCTCTAACCCTAGCCCTCAACATACCCCTAAACCTAGGTCCAATCGTAACCCTAACCGGATCTCTAACCCTAGCCCTCAACAAAACCCTAACCCTAGGTCCAATCGTATCCCTAACCGTCTCTCTAAACCTAGCCCTCAACATAACCCTAACACTAGGTCCAATCGTGACCCTAACCGGATCTCTAACCCTCGCCCTCAACATAACCTTAACCCTAGGTCCAATCGTAACCCTAACCGGATCTCTAACCCTAGCCCTCTACATAACCCTAACCCTAGGTCCATTCGTAACCCTAAGGGATCTCTAACCCTAGCCCTAAACATAACCCTAACCCTAGGTCCAATCGTAACCCTACCCGGATCTCTAACCCTAGCCCTCAACATAACCCTAACCCTAGGTCCAATCGTAACCCTACCCGGATCTCTAACCCTAGCCCTCAACATAACCCTAACCCTAGGTCCAATCTTAACCCTAACCGGATCTCTAACCCTAGCCCTCAACATAACCATAACCCTAGGTGCAATCGTAACCGTAACCGGATCTCTAACCTTAGCCCTCAACATAACCCTAACCCTAGGTCCAATCGTAACCCTAACCGGATCTCTAACCCTAGCCCTCAACATAACCCTAACCCTAGGTCCAATCGTAACCCTAACCGGATCTCTAACCCTAGCCCTCAACATAACCCTAACCCTAGGTCCAATCGTGACCCTAACCGTATCTCTAACCCTAGCCCTCAACATAACCCTACCCCTTGGTCCAATCGTGACCCTAACCGTATCTCTAACCCTAGCCCTCAACATAACCCTAACCCTAGGTCCAATCGTGACCCTAACTGGATCTCTAACCCTAGCCCTCAACATAACCGTAACCCTAGGTACAGGCGTAACTGTAACCGGATCTCTAACCCTAGCCCTCAACATAACCCTAACCCTAGGTCCAATCGTAACCCTACCCGGATCTCTAACCCTACCCTCAACATAACCCTAACCCTAGGTCCAATCGTAACCCTAACCGGATCTCTAACCCTAGCCCTCAACATAACCCTAACCCTAGGTCCAATCGGAACGCTAACCGTCTCTCTAACCCTAGCCCTCAACATAACCCTAACCCTAGGTCCAATCGTAACCCTAACCGGATCTCTGACCCTAGCCCTCAACATAACACTAACCCTAGGTCCAATCGTGACCCTAACCGGATCTCCTTCCCTGCCCTCAACATAACCCTAACCGTAGGTCCAATCGTGACCCTAACCGTCTCTCTAACCCTAGCCCTCAACATAACCCTAACCGTAGGTCCAATCGTGACCCTAACCGTCTCTCTAACCCTAGCCCTCAACATAACCCTAACCCTAGGTCCAATCTGAACTCTAACCGTCTCTCAACACTAGCCCTCAACATAACCCTAACCCTAGGTCCAATCGTAACCCTAATCGGATCTCTAACCCTAGCCCTCAACATACCCCTAAACCTAGGTCCAATCGTAACCCTAACCGGATCTCTAACCCTAGCCCTCAACAAAACCCTAACCCTAGGTCCAATCGTATCCCTAACCGTCTCTCTAAACCTAGCCCTCAACATAACCCTAACCCTAGGTCCTATCGTGACCCTAACCGGATCTCTAACCCTCGCCCTCAACATAACCTTAACCCTAGGTCCAATCGTAACCCTAACCGGATCTCTAACCCTAGCCCTCTACATAACCCTAACCCTAGGTCCATTCGTAACCCTAACGGGATCTCTAACCCTAGCCCTCAACATAACCCTAACCCTAGGTCCAATCGTAACCCTACCCGGATCTCTAACCCTAGCCCTCAACATAACCCTAACCCTAGGTCCAATCGTAACCCTACCCGGATCTCTAACCCTAGCCCTCAACATAACCCTAACCCTAGGTCCAATCTTAACCCTAACCGGATCTCTAACCCTAGCCCTCAACATAACCATAACCCTAGGTGCAATCGTAACCGTAACCGGATCTCTAACCTTAGCCCTCAACATAACCCTAACCCTAGGTCCAATCGTAACCCTAACCGTCTCTCTAACCCTAGCCCTCAACATAACCCTAACCCTAGGTCCAATCGTAACCCTAACCGGATCTCTAACCCTAGCCCTCAACATAACCCTAACTCTAGGTCCAATCATAACCCTAACCGAATCTCTAAACCTAGTTCTCAACATAACCCTAACCCTAGGTGCAATCGTAACCCTAACCGGATCTCTAACCCTAGCCCTCAACATAACCCTAACCCAAGGTGCAATCGTGACCCTAACCGGATCTCTAACCCTAGCCCTCAACATCACCCTAACCCTAGGTCCAATCGTGACCCTAACCGTATCTCTAACCCTAGCCGTCAACATAACCCTAACCCTAGGTCCAATCGTGACCCTAACCGTATCTCTAACCCTAGCCCTCAACATAACCCTAACCCTAGGTCCAATCGTGACCCTAACTGGATCTCTAACCGTAGCCCTCAACATAACCCTAACCCTAGGTCCAATCGTAACTGTAACCGGATCTCTAAGCCTAGCCCTCAACATAACCCTAACCCTAGGTCCAATCGTAACCCTACCCGGATCTCTAACCCTAGCCCACAACATAACCCTAACCCTAGGACCAATCGTAACTGTAACCGGATCTCTCACCCTAGCCCTCAATATAACACTAACCCTAGGTCCAATTGTAACCGTAACCGGATCTCTAACCCTAGCCCTCAACATAACCCTAACCCTAGGTTCAATCGTAACCCTACCCGGATCTCTAACCCTAGCCCTCAACATAACCCGAACCCTAGGTCCAATCGGAACCCTAACCGTCTCTCTAACCCTAGCCCTCAACATAACCCTAACCCTAGGTCCAATCGTAACTCTAACAGGATCTCTAACCCTAGCCCTCAACATAACCCTAACCCTAGGTGCAATCGTAATCGTAACCGGATCTCTAACCCTAGCCCTCAACATAACACTAACCCTAGGTCCAATCGGAACGCTAAACGGATCTCTAACCCTAGCCCTCAACATAACCCTAACCCTAGGTCCAATCGTAACCCTAACCGGATCTCTAACCCTAGCCCTCAACATAACCCTAACCCTAGGTCCAATCGGAACGCTAACCGTCTCTCTAACCCTAACCCTCAACATAACCCTAACCCTAGGTCCAATCGTAACCCTAACCGGATCTCTAACCCTAGCCCTCAACATAACACTAACCCTAGGTCCAATCGTGACCCTAACCGGATCTCCTTCCCTGCCCTCAACATAACCCTAACCCTAGGTCCAATCGTAACCCTACCCGGATCTCTAACCCTAGCCCTCAACATAACCCTAACCCTAGGTCCAATCTTAACCCTAACCGGATCTCTAAACCTAGTTCTCAACATAACCCTAACCCTAGGTGCAATCGTAACCCTAACCGGATCTCTAACCCTAGCCCTCAACATAACCCTAACCCAAGGTGCAATCGTGACCCTAACCGGATCTCTAACCCTAGCCCTCAACATCACCCTAACCCTAGGTCCAATCGTGACCCTAACCGTATCTCTAACCCTAGCCCTCAACATAACCCTAACCCTAGGTCCAATCGTAACCCTAACCGGATCTCTAACCCTAGCCCTCAACATAACCCTAACCCTAGGTCCAATCCTAACCCTAACCGGATCTCTAACCCTGCCCTCAACATAACCCTAACGCTAGGTCCAATCGTAACCCTAACCGGATCTCTAACCCTAGCCTTCAACATAACCCTAACCCTAGGTCCAATCGTAACCCTAACCGGATCTCTAAACCTAGCCCTCAACATAACCCTAACCCTAGGTCCAATCGTAACCCTAAACGTCTCTCTAACCCTAGCCCTCAACATAACCCTAACCCTAGGTCCAATCGTGACCCTAACCGGATCTCTAACCCTAGCCCTCAACATAACCCTAACCGTAGGTCCAATCGTGACCCTAACCGTCTCTCAACACTAGCCCTCAACATAACCCTAACCCTAGGTCCAATCGTAACCCTAATCGGATTTCTAACCCTAGCCCTCAACATACCCCTAAACCTAGGTCCAATCGTAACCCTAACCGGATCTCTAACCCTAACCCTCAACAAAACCCTAACCCTAGGTCCAATCGTATCCCTAACCGTCTCTCTAAACCTAGCCCTCAACATAACCCTAACCCTAGGTCCAATCGTGACCCTAACCGGATCTCTAACCCTCGCCCTCAACATAACACTAACCCTAGGTCCAATCGTAACCCTAACCGGATCTCTAACCCTAGCCCTCTACATAACCCTAACCCTAGGTCCATTCGTAACCCTAACGGGATCTCTAACCCTAGCCCTCAACATAACCCTAACCCTAGGTCCAATCGTAACAACACCCGGATCTCTAACCCTAGCCCTCAACATAACCCTAACCCTAGGTCCAATCGTAACCCTACCCGGATCTCTAACCCTAGCCCTCAACATAACCCTAACCCTAGGTCCAATCTTAACCCTAACCGGATCTCTAACCCTAGCCCTCAACATAACCATAACCCTAGGTGCAATCGTAACCGTAACCGGATCTCTAACCTTAGCCCTCAACATAACCCTAACCCAAGGTCCAATCGTGACCCTAACCGTCTCTCTAACCATAGCCCTCAACATAACCTTAACCTTAGGTCCAATCGGAACCCTAACCCTCTCTCTAACCCTAGCCCTCAACATAACCCTAACCCTAGGTCCAATCGTAACCCTAACCGGATCTCTAACCCTAGCCCTCAACATAACCCTAACCCTAGGTCCACTCGTGACCCTAACCGGATCTCTAATCCTAGAACTCAACATAACCCTAACCCTAGGTCCAATCGTGACCCTAACCGTATCTCTAACCCTAGCCCTCAACATAACCCTAACCCTAGGTCCAATCGTGACCCTAACTGGATCTCTAACCGTAGCCCTCAACATAACCCTAACCCTAGGTCCAATCGTAACTGTAACCGGATCTCTAAGCCTAGCCCTCAACATAACCCTAACCCTAGGTCCAATCGTAACCCTACCCGGATCTCTAACCCTAGCCCACAACATAACCCTAACCCTAGGACCAATCGTAACTCTAACCGGATCTCTAACCCTAGCCCTCAACATAACCCTAACCCTAGGTGCAATCGTAACCGTAACCGGATCTCTCACCCTAGCCCTCAATATAACACTAACCCTAGGTGCAATTGTAACCGTAACCGGATCTCTAACCCTAGCCCTCAACATAACCCTAACCCTAGGTTCAATCGTAACCCTACCCGGATCTCTAACCCTAGCCCTCAACATAACCCTAAACCTAGGTCCAATCGGAACCCTAACCGTCTCTCTAACCCTAGCCCTCAACATAACCCTAACCCTAGGTCCAATCGTAACCCTAACCGTATCTCTAACCCTAGCCCTCAACATAACCGTAACCCTAGGTCCAATCGTAACCCTAACCGGATCTCTAAACCTAGCCCTCAACATAACCCTAACCCTAGGTCAATCGTAACCCTAAACGTCTCTCTAACCCTAGCCCTCAACATAACCCTAAGCCTAGGTCCAATCGTGACCCTAACCGGATCTCTAACCCTAGCCCTCAACATAACCCTAACCGCAGGTCCAATCGTGACCCTAACCGTCTCTCTAACCCTAGCCCTCAAAATAACCCTAACCCTAGGTCCAATCTGAACCCTAACCGTCTCTCAACACTAGCCCTCAACATAACCCTAACCCTAGGTCCAATCGTAACCCTAACCGGATCTCTAACCCTAGCCCTCAACATACCCCTAAACCTAGGTCCAATCGTAACCCTAAACGGATCTCTAACCCTAGCCCTCAACAAAACCCTAACCCTAGGTCCAATCGTAACCGTAACCGGATCTCTAACCTTAGCCCTCAACATAACCCTAACCCAAGGTCCAATCGTGACCCTAACCGTCTCTCTAACCCTAGCCCTCAACATAACCTTAACCTTAGGTCCAATCGGAACCGTAACCGTCTCTCTAACCCTAGCCCTCAACATAACCCTAACCCTAGGTCCAATCGTAACCCTAACCGGATCTCTAACCCTAGCCCTCAACATAACCCTAACCCTAGGTCCAATCGTAACCCTAACCGAATCTCTAAACCTAGTTCTCAACATAACCCTAACCCAAGGTGCAATCGTGACCCTAACCGGATCTCTAACCCTAGAACTCAATATAACCCTAACCCTAGGTCCATCGTGACCCTAACCGTATCTCTAACCCTAGCCCTCAACATAACCCTAACCCAAGGTGCAATCGTGACCCTAACCGGATCTCTAACCCTAGAACTCAATATAACCCTAACCCTAGGTCCATCGTGACCCTAACCGTATCTCTAACCCTAGCCCTCAACATAACCCTAACCCTAGGTCCAATCGTGACCCTAACTGGATCTCTAACCGTAGCCCTCAACATAACCCTAACCCTAGGTCCAATCGTAACTGTAACCGGATCTCTAAGCCTACCCCTCAACATAACCCTAACCCTAGGTCCAATCGTAACCCTACCCGGATCTCTAACCCTAGCCCACAACATAACCCTAACCCTAGGACCAATCGTAACTCTAACCGGATCTCTAACCCTAGCCCTCAACATACCCCTAAACCTAGGTCCAATCGTAACCCTAACCGCATCTCTAACCCTAGCCCTCAACAAAACCCTAACCCTAGGTCCAATCGTATCCCTAACCGTCTCTCTAACCCTAGCCCTCAACATAACCCTAACCCTAGGTCCAATCGTAACCCTACCCGGATCTCTAACCCTAGCCCTCAACATAACCCTAACCCTAGGTCCAATCTTAACCCTAACCGGATCTCTAACCCTAGCCCTCAACATAACCATAACCCTAGGTGCAATCGTAACCGTAACCGGATCTCTAACCTTAGCCCTCAACATAACCCTAACCCTAGGTCCAATCGTAACCCTAACCGTCTCTCTAACCCTAGCCCTCAACATAACCCTAACCCTAGGTCCAATCGTAACCCTAACCGGATCTCTAACCCTAGCCCTCAACATAACCCTAACTCTAGGTCCAATCATAACCCTAACCGAATCTCTAAACCTAGTTCTCAACATAACCCTAACCCTAGGTGCAATCGTAACCCTAACCGGATCTCTAACCCTAGCCCTCAACATAACCCTAACCCAAGGTGCAATCGTGACCCTAACCGGATCTCTAACCCTAGCCCTCAACATCACCCTAACCCTAGGTCCAATCGTGACCCTAACCGTATCTCTAACCCTAGCCGTCAACATAACCCTAACCCTAGGTCCAATCGTGACCCTAACCGTATCTCTAACCCTAGCCCTCAACATAACCCTAACCCTAGGTCCAATCGTGACCCTAACTGGATCTCTAACCGTAGCCCTCAACATAACCCTAACCCTAGGTCCAATCGTAACTGTAACCGGATCTCTAAGCCTAGCCCTCAACATAACCCTAACCCTAGGTCCAATCGTAACCCTACCCGGATCTCTAACCCTAGCCCACAACATAACCCTAACCCTAGGACCAATCGTAACTGTAACCGGATCTCTCACCCTAGCCCTCAATATAACACTAACCCTAGGTCCAATTGTAACCGTAACCGGATCTCTAACCCTAGCCCTCAACATAACCCTAACCCTAGGTTCAATCGTAACCCTACCCGGATCTCTAACCCTAGCCCTCAACATAACCCGAACCCTAGGTCCAATCGGAACCCTAACCGTCTCTCTAACCCTAGCCCTCAACATAACCCTAACCCTAGGTCCAATCGTAACTCTAACAGGATCTCTAACCCTAGCCCTCAACATAACCCTAACCCTAGGTGCAATCGTAATCGTAACCGGATCTCTAACCCTAGCCCTCAACATAACACTAACCCTAGGTCCAATCGGAACGCTAAACGGATCTCTAACCCTAGCCCTCAACATAACCCTAACCCTAGGTCCAATCGTAACCCTAACCGGATCTCTAACCCTAGCCCTCAACATAACCCTAACCCTAGGTCCAATCGGAACGCTAACCGTCTCTCTAACCCTAACCCTCAACATAACCCTAACCCTAGGTCCAATCGTAACCCTAACCGGATCTCTAACCCTAGCCCTCAACATAACACTAACCCTAGGTCCAATCGTGACCCTAACCGGATCTCCTTCCCTGCCCTCAACATAACCCTAACCCTAGGTCCAATCGTAACCCTACCCGGATCTCTAACCCTAGCCCTCAACATAACCCTAACCCTAGGTCCAATCTTAACCCTAACCGGATCTCTAAACCTAGTTCTCAACATAACCCTAACCCTAGGTGCAATCGTAACCCTAACCGGATCTCTAACCCTAGCCCTCAACATAACCCTAACCCAAGGTGCAATCGTGACCCTAACCGGATCTCTAACCCTAGCCCTCAACATCACCCTAACCCTAGGTCCAATCGTGACCCTAACCGTATCTCTAACCCTAGCCCTCAACATAACCCTAACCCTAGGTCCAATCGTAACCCTAACCGGATCTCTAACCCTAGCCCTCAACATAACCCTAACCCTAGGTCCAATCCTAACCCTAACCGGATCTCTAACCCTGCCCTCAACATAACCCTAACGCTAGGTCCAATCGTAACCCTAACCGGATCTCTAACCCTAGCCTTCAACATAACCCTAACCCTAGGTCCAATCGTAACCCTAACCGGATCTCTAAACCTAGCCCTCAACATAACCCTAACCCTAGGTCCAATCGTAACCCTAAACGTCTCTCTAACCCTAGCCCTCAACATAACCCTAACCCTAGGTCCAATCGTGACCCTAACCGGATCTCTAACCCTAGCCCTCAACATAACCCTAACCGTAGGTCCAATCGTGACCCTAACCGTCTCTCAACACTAGCCCTCAACATAACCCTAACCCTAGGTCCAATCGTAACCCTAATCGGATTTCTAACCCTAGCCCTCAACATACCCCTAAACCTAGGTCCAATCGTAACCCTAACCGGATCTCTAACCCTAACCCTCAACAAAACCCTAACCCTAGGTCCAATCGTATCCCTAACCGTCTCTCTAAACCTAGCCCTCAACATAACCCTAACCCTAGGTCCAATCGTGACCCTAACCGGATCTCTAACCCTCGCCCTCAACATAACACTAACCCTAGGTCCAATCGTAACCCTAACCGGATCTCTAACCCTAGCCCTCTACATAACCCTAACCCTAGGTCCATTCGTAACCCTAACGGGATCTCTAACCCTAGCCCTCAACATAACCCTAACCCTAGGTCCAATCGTAACAACACCCGGATCTCTAACCCTAGCCCTCAACATAACCCTAACCCTAGGTCCAATCGTAACCCTACCCGGATCTCTAACCCTAGCCCTCAACATAACCCTAACCCTAGGTCCAATCTTAACCCTAACCGGATCTCTAACCCTAGCCCTCAACATAACCATAACCCTAGGTGCAATCGTAACCGTAACCGGATCTCTAACCTTAGCCCTCAACATAACCCTAACCCAAGGTCCAATCGTGACCCTAACCGTCTCTCTAACCATAGCCCTCAACATAACCTTAACCTTAGGTCCAATCGGAACCCTAACCCTCTCTCTAACCCTAGCCCTCAACATAACCCTAACCCTAGGTCCAATCGTAACCCTAACCGGATCTCTAACCCTAGCCCTCAACATAACCCTAACCCTAGGTCCACTCGTGACCCTAACCGGATCTCTAATCCTAGAACTCAACATAACCCTAACCCTAGGTCCAATCGTGACCCTAACCGTATCTCTAACCCTAGCCCTCAACATAACCCTAACCCTAGGTCCAATCGTGACCCTAACTGGATCTCTAACCGTAGCCCTCAACATAACCCTAACCCTAGGTCCAATCGTAACTGTAACCGGATCTCTAAGCCTAGCCCTCAACATAACCCTAACCCTAGGTCCAATCGTAACCCTACCCGGATCTCTAACCCTAGCCCACAACATAACCCTAACCCTAGGACCAATCGTAACTCTAACCGGATCTCTAACCCTAGCCCTCAACATAACCCTAACCCTAGGTGCAATCGTAACCGTAACCGGATCTCTCACCCTAGCCCTCAATATAACACTAACCCTAGGTGCAATTGTAACCGTAACCGGATCTCTAACCCTAGCCCTCAACATAACCCTAACCCTAGGTTCAATCGTAACCCTACCCGGATCTCTAACCCTAGCCCTCAACATAACCCTAAACCTAGGTCCAATCGGAACCCTAACCGTCTCTCTAACCCTAGCCCTCAACATAACCCTAACCCTAGGTCCAATCGTAACCCTAACCGTATCTCTAACCCTAGCCCTCAACATAACCGTAACCCTAGGTCCAATCGTAACCCTAACCGGATCTCTAAACCTAGCCCTCAACATAACCCTAACCCTAGGTCAATCGTAACCCTAAACGTCTCTCTAACCCTAGCCCTCAACATAACCCTAAGCCTAGGTCCAATCGTGACCCTAACCGGATCTCTAACCCTAGCCCTCAACATAACCCTAACCGCAGGTCCAATCGTGACCCTAACCGTCTCTCTAACCCTAGCCCTCAAAATAACCCTAACCCTAGGTCCAATCTGAACCCTAACCGTCTCTCAACACTAGCCCTCAACATAACCCTAACCCTAGGTCCAATCGTAACCCTAACCGGATCTCTAACCCTAGCCCTCAACATACCCCTAAACCTAGGTCCAATCGTAACCCTAAACGGATCTCTAACCCTAGCCCTCAACAAAACCCTAACCCTAGGTCCAATCGTAACCGTAACCGGATCTCTAACCTTAGCCCTCAACATAACCCTAACCCAAGGTCCAATCGTGACCCTAACCGTCTCTCTAACCCTAGCCCTCAACATAACCTTAACCTTAGGTCCAATCGGAACCGTAACCGTCTCTCTAACCCTAGCCCTCAACATAACCCTAACCCTAGGTCCAATCGTAACCCTAACCGGATCTCTAACCCTAGCCCTCAACATAACCCTAACCCTAGGTCCAATCGTAACCCTAACCGAATCTCTAAACCTAGTTCTCAACATAACCCTAACCCAAGGTGCAATCGTGACCCTAACCGGATCTCTAACCCTAGAACTCAATATAACCCTAACCCTAGGTCCATCGTGACCCTAACCGTATCTCTAACCCTAGCCCTCAACATAACCCTAACCCAAGGTGCAATCGTGACCCTAACCGGATCTCTAACCCTAGAACTCAATATAACCCTAACCCTAGGTCCATCGTGACCCTAACCGTATCTCTAACCCTAGCCCTCAACATAACCCTAACCCTAGGTCCAATCGTGACCCTAACTGGATCTCTAACCGTAGCCCTCAACATAACCCTAACCCTAGGTCCAATCGTAACTGTAACCGGATCTCTAAGCCTACCCCTCAACATAACCCTAACCCTAGGTCCAATCGTAACCCTACCCGGATCTCTAACCCTAGCCCACAACATAACCCTAACCCTAGGACCAATCGTAACTCTAACCGGATCTCTAACCCTAGCCCTCAACATACCCCTAAACCTAGGTCCAATCGTAACCCTAACCGCATCTCTAACCCTAGCCCTCAACAAAACCCTAACCCTAGGTCCAATCGTATCCCTAACCGTCTCTCTAACCCTAGCCCTCAACATAACCCTAACCCTAGGTCTAATCGTGACCCTAACCGGATCTCTAACCCTCGCCCTCAACATAACCCTAACACTAGGTCCCATCGTAACCCTAACCGGATCTCTAACCCTAGCCCTCAACATAACCCTAACCCTAGGTCCATTCGTAACCCTAACGGGATCTCTAACCCTAGCCCTCAACATAACCCTAACCCTAGGTCCAATCGTAACCCTACCCGGATCTCTAACCCAAGCCCTCAACATAACCCTAACCCTAGGTCCAATCGTAACCCTACCCGAATCTCTAACCCTAGCCCTCAACATAACCCTAACCCTAGGTCCAATCTTAACCCTAACCGGATCTCTAACCCTAGCCCTCAACATAACCATAACCCTAGGTGCAATCGTAACCGTAACCGGATCTCTAACCTTAGCCCTCAACATAACCCTAACCCTAGGTCCAATTGTAACCCTAACGGGATCTCTAACCCAACCCTCAACATAACCCTAACCTAGGTCCAATCGTGACCCTAACCGGATCTCTAACCCTAGCCCTCAACATAACCCTAACCCTAGGTGCAATCGTAACCCTACCCGGATCTCTAACCCTAGCCCTCAACATAACCCTAACCCTAGGTCCAATCTTAACCCTAACCGGATCTCTAACCCTAGCCCTCAACATAACCATAACCCTAGGTGCAATCGTAACCGTAACCGGATCTCTAACCTTAGCCCTCAACATAACCCTAACCCAAGGTCCAATCGTGACCCTAACCGTCTCTCTAACCCTAGCCCTCAACATAACCTTAACCTTAGGTCCAATCGGAACCCTAACCCTCTCTCTAACCCTAGCCCTCAACATAACCCTAACCCTAGGTCCAATCGTAACCCTAACCGGATCTCTAACCCTAGCCCTCAACATAACCCTAACCCTAGGTCCACTCGTGACCCTAACCGGATCTCTAATCCTAGAACTCAACATAACCCTAACCCTAGGTCCAATCGTGACCCTAACCGTATCTCTAACCCTAGCCCTCAACATAACCCTAACCCTAGGTCCAATCGTGACCCTAACTGGATCTCTAACCGTAGCCCTCAACATAACCCTAACCCTAGGTCCAATCGTAACTGTAACCGGATCTCTAAGCCTAGCCCTCAACATAACCCTAACCCTAGGTCCAATCGTAACCCTACCCGGATCTCTAACCCTAGCCCACAACATAACCCTAACCCTAGGACCAATCGTAACTCTAACCGGATCTCTAACCCTAGCCCTCAACATAACCCTAACCCTAGGTGCAATCGTAACCGTAACCGGATCTCTCACCCTAGCCCTCAATATAACACTAACCCTAGGTGCAATTGTAACCGTAACCGGATCTCTAACCCTAGCCCTCAACATAACCCTAACCCTAGGTTCAATCGTAACCCTACCCGGATCTCTAACCCTAGCCCTCAACATAACCCTAAACCTAGGTCCAATCGGAACCCTAACCGTCTCTCTAACCCTAGCCCTCAACATAACCCTAACCCTAGGTCCAATCGTAACCCTAACCGTATCTCTAACCCTAGCCCTCAACATAACCGTAACCCTAGGTCCAATCGTAACCCTAACCGGATCTCTAAACCTAGCCCTCAACATAACCCTAACCCTAGGTCAATCGTAACCCTAAACGTCTCTCTAACCCTAGCCCTCAACATAACCCTAAGCCTAGGTCCAATCGTGACCCTAACCGGATCTCTAACCCTAGCCCTCAACATAACCCTAACCGCAGGTCCAATCGTGACCCTAACCGTCTCTCTAACCCTAGCCCTCAAAATAACCCTAACCCTAGGTCCAATCTGAACCCTAACCGTCTCTCAACACTAGCCCTCAACATAACCCTAACCCTAGGTCCAATCGTAACCCTAACCGGATCTCTAACCCTAGCCCTCAACATACCCCTAAACCTAGGTCCAATCGTAACCCTAAAGGGATCTCTAACCCTAGCCCTCAACAAAACCCTAACCCTAGGTCCAATCGTAACCGTAACCGGATCTCTAACCTTAGCCCTCAACATAACCCTAACCCAAGGTCCAATCGTGACCCTAACCGTCTCTCTAACCCTAGCCCTCAACATAACCTTAACCTTAGGTCCAATCGGAACCGTAACCGTCTCTCTAACCCTAGCCCTCAACATAACCCTAACCCTAGGTCCAATCGTAACCCTAACCGGATCTCTAACCCTAGCCCTCAACATAACCCTAACCCTAGGTCCAATCGTAACCCTAACCGAATCTCTAAACCTAGTTCTCAACATAACCCTAACCCTAGGTGCAATCGTAACCCTAACCGGATCTCTAACCCTAGCCCTCAACATAACCCTAACCCAAGGTGCAATCGTGACCCTAACCGGATCTCTAACCCTAGAACTCAACATAACCCTAACCCTAGGTCCATCGTGACCCTAACCGTATCTCTAACCCTAGCCCACAACATAACCCTAACCCTAGGTCCAATCGTGACCCTAACTGGATCTCTAACCGTAGCCCTCAACATAACCCTAACCCTAGGTCCAATCGTAACTGTAACCGGATCTCTAAGCCTACCCCTCAACATAACCCTAACCCTAGGTCCAATCGTAACCCTACCCGGATCTCTAACCCTAGCCCACAACATAACCCTAACCCTAGGACCAATCGTAACTCTAACCGGATCTCTAACCCTAGCCCTCAACATACCCCTAAACCTAGGTCCAATCGTAACCCTAACCGGATCTCTAACCCTAGCCCTCAACAAAACCCTAACCCTAGGTCCAATCGTATCCCTAACCGTCTCTCTAACCCTAGCCCTCAACATAACCCTAACCCTAGGTCTAATCGTGACCCTAACCGGATCTCTAACCCTCGCCCTCAACATAACCCTAACACTAGGTCCCATCGTAACCCTAACCGGATCTCTAACCCTAGCCCTCAACATAACCCTAACCCTAGGTCCATTCGTAACCCTAACGGGATCTCTAACCCTAGCCCTCAACATAACCCTAACCCTAGGTCCAATCGTAACCCTACCCGGATCTCTAACCCAAGCCCTCAACATAACCCTAACCCTAGGTCCAATCGTAACCCTACCCGAATCTCTAACCCTAGCCCTCAACATAACCCTAACCCTAGGTCCAATCTTAACCCTAACCGGATCTCTAACCCTAGCCCTCAACATAACCATAACCCTAGGTGCAATCGTAACCGTAACCGGATCTCTAACCTTAGCCCTCAACATAACCCTAACCCTAGGTCCAATTGTAACCCTAACGGGATCTCTAACCCAACCCTCAACATAACCCTAACCTAGGTCCAATCGTGACCCTAACCGGATCTCTAACCCTAGCCCTCAACATAACCCTAACCCTAGGTCCAATCGTGACCCTAACCGTCTCTCTAACCCTAGCCCTCAACATAACCCTAACCCTAGGTCCAATCGGAACCCTAACCGTCTCTCTAACCCTAGCCCTCAACATAACCCTAACCCTAGGTCCAATCGTAACCCTAACCGGATCTCTAACCCTAGCCCTCAACATAACCCTAACCCTAGGTCCAATCGTAACCCTAACCGGATCTCTAACCCTAGCCCTCAACATAACCCTAACCCTAGGTCCAATGGTAACCCTAACCGGATCTCTAACCCTAGCCCTCAACATAATCCTAACCCTAGGTCCAATTGTGACCGTAACCGGATCTCTAACCCTGCTCTCAACATAACCCTAACCCTAGGTCCAATCGTAAACCTAACCGTCTCTCTAACCCTAGCCCTCAACATAACCCTAACCCTAGGACCAATCGTAACCCTAACCGGATCTCTAACCCTAGCCCTCAACATAACCCTAACCCTAGGTCCAATCGTAACCCTAACCGGATCTCTAAGCCTAACCCTCAACATAACCCTAACCCTAAGTCCAATCGTGACCCTAACCGGATCTCTAACCCTAGCCGTCAACATAACCTTAACCCTAGGTGCAATCGTAACCCTACCCGGATCTCTAACCCTAGCCCTCAACATAACCCTAACCCTAGGTGCAATCGGAACCCTAACCGTCTCTCTAACCCTAGCCCTCAACATAACCCTAACCCTAGGTCCAATCGGAACCCTAACCGGATCTCTAAACCTAGCCCTCAACATAACCCTAACCCTAGGTCCAATCGGAACCCTAACCGTCTCTCTATCCCTAGCCCTCAACATAACCCTAACCCTAGGTCCAATCGGAACCCTAACCGTCTCTCTATCCCTAGCCCTCAACATAATCCTAACCCTAGGTCCAATCGTAACCCTAACCGGATCTCTAACCCTAGCCCTCAACATAACCCTAACCCTAGGTCCAATCGTAACCCTAACCGGATCTCTAACCCTAGCCCTCAACATAAACCTAACCCTAGGTCCAATCGTGACCCTAACCGGATCTCTAACCCTCCCCTCAACATAACCCTAACCCTAGGTCCAATCGTAACCCTAACCGTCTCTCTAACCCTAGCCCTAAACATAACCCTAACCCTAGGTCCAATCGTAACCCTAACCGTCTCTCTAACCCTAGCCCTCAACATAACCCTAACGCTTGGTCCAATCGTAACCCTAACCGGATCTCTAACCCTAGCCCTCAACATAACCCTAACCCTAGGTCCAATCATAACCCTAACCGAATCTCTAAACCTAGTTCTCAACATAACCCTAACCCTAGGTGCAATCGTAACCCTAACCGGATCTCTAACCCTAGCCCTCAACATAACCCTAACCCAAGGTGCAATCGTGACCCTAAACGGATCTCTAACCCTAGCCCTCAACATCACCCTAACCCTAGGTCCAATCGTGACCCTAACCGGATCTCTAACCCTAGCCCTCAACATAACCCTAACCCTAGGTCCAATCGTGACCCTAACCGTATCTCTAACCCTAGCCCTCAACATAACCCTAACCCTAGGTCCAATCTTAACCCTAACCGGATCTCTAACCCTAGCCCTCAACATAACCATAACCCTAGGTGCAATCGTAACCGTAACCGGATCTCTAACCTTAGCCCTCAACATAACCCTAACCCAAGGTCCAATCGTGACCCTAACTGTCTCTCTAACCCTAGCCCTCAACATAACCTTAACCTTAGGTCCAATCGGAACCCTAACCCTCTCTCTAACCCTAGCCCTCAACATAACCCTAACCCTAGGTCCAATCGTAACCCTAACCGGATCTCTAACCCTAGCCCTCAACATAACCCTAACCCTAGGTCCACTCGTGACCCTAACCGGATCTCTAATCCTAGAACTCAACATAACCCTAACCCTAGGTCCAATCGTGACCCTAACCGTATCTCTAACCCTAGCCCTCAACATAACCCTAACCCTAGGTCCAATCGTGACCCTAACTGGATCTCTAACCGTAGCCCTCAACATAACCCTAACCCTAGGTCCAATCGTAACTGTAACCGGATCTCTAAGCCTAGCCCTCAACATAACCCTAACCCTAGGTCCAATCGTAACCCTACCCGGATCTCTAACCCTAGCCCACAACATAACCCTAACCCTAGGACCAATCGTAACTCTAACCGGATCTCTAACCCTAGCCCTCAACATAACCCTAACCCTAGGTCCAATCGTGACCCTAACCGTATCTCTAACCCTAGCCCTCAACATAACCCTAACCCTAGGTCCAATCGTGACCCTAACTGGATCTCTAACCGTAGCCCTCAACATAACCCTAACCCTAGGTCCAATCGTAACTGTAACCGGATCTCTAAGCCTAGCCCTCAACATAACCCTAACCCTAGGTCCAATCGTAACCCTACCCGGATCTCTAACCCTAGCCCACAACATAACCCTAACCCTAGGACCAATCGTAACTGTAACCGGATCTCTCACCCTAGCCCTCAATATAACACTAACCCTAGGGCCAATTGTAACCGTAACCGGATCTCTAACCCTAGCCCTCAACATAACCCTAACCCTAGGTTCAATCGTAACACTACCCGGATCTCTAACCCTAGCCCTCAACATAACCCGAACCCTAGGTCCAATCGGAACCCTAACCGTCTCTCTAACCCTAGCCCTCAACATAACCCTAACCCTAGGTCCAATCGTAACTCTAACAGGATCTCTAACCCTAGCCCTCAACATAACCCTAACCGTAGGTGCAATCGTAATCGTAACCGGATCTCTAACCCTAGCCCTCAACATAACACTAACCCTAGGTCCAATCGGAACGCTAAACGGATCTCTAACCCTAGCCCTCAACATAACCCTAACCCTAGGTCCAATCGTAACCCTAACCGGATCTCTAACCCTAGCCCTCAACATAACCCTAACCCTAGGTCCAATCGGAACGCTAACCGTCTCTCTAACCCTAACCCTCAACATAACCCTAACCCTAGGTCCAATCGTAACCCTAACCGGATCTCTAACCCTAGCCCTCAACATAACACTAACCCTAGGTCCAATCGTGACCCTAACCGGATCTCCTTTCCTGCCCTCAACATAACCCTAACCCTAGGTCCAATCGTAACCCTAACCGGATCTCTAACCCTAGCCCTCAACATAACCCTAACCCTAGGTCCAATCCTAACCCTAACCGGATCTCTAACCCTGCCCTCAACATAACCCTAACGCTAGGTCCAATCGTAACCCTAACCGGATCTCTAACCCTAGCCTTCAACATAACCCTAACCCTAGGTCCAATCGTAACCCTAACCGGATCTCTAAACCTAGCCCTCAACATAACCCTAACCCTAGGTCCAATCGTAACCCTAAACGTCTCTCTAACCCTAGCCCTCAACATAACCCTAACCCTAGGTCCAATCGTGACCCTAACCGGATCTCTAACCCTAGCCCTCAACATAACCCTAACCGTAGGTCCAATCGTGACCCTAACCGTCTCTCTAACCCTAGCCCTCAACATAACCCTAACCCTAGGTCCAATCTGAACTCTAACCGTCTCTCAACACTAGCCCTCAACATAACCCTAACCCTAGGTCCAATCGTAACCCTAATCGGATCTCTAACCCTAGCCCTCAACATACCCCTAAACCTAGGTCCAATCGTAACCCTAACCGGATCTCTAACTCTAACCCTCAACAAAACCCTAACCCTAGGTCCAATCGTATCCCTAACCGTCTCTCTAAACCTAGCCCTCAACATAACCCTAACCCTAGGTCCAATCGTGACCCTAACCGGATCTCTAACCCTCGCCCTCAACATAACACTAACCCTAGGTCCAATCGTAACCCTAACCGGATCTCTAACCCTAGCCCTCTACATAACCCTAACCCTAGGTCCATTCGTAACCCTAACGGGATCTCTAACCCTAGCCCTCAACATAACCCTAACCCTAGGTCCAATCGTAACACTACCCGGATCTCTAACCCTAGCCCTCAACATAACCCTAACCCTAGGTCCAATCGTAACCCTACCCGGATCTCTAACCCTAGCCCTCAACATAACCCTAACCCTAGGTCCAATCTTAACCCTAACCGGATCTCTAACCCTAGCCCTCAACATAACCATAACCCTAGGTGCAATCGTAACCGTAACCGGATCTCTAACCTTAGCCCTCAACATAACCCTAACCCAAGGTCCAATCGTGACCCTAACTGTCTCTCTAACCCTAGCCCTCAACATAACCTTAACCTTAGGTCCAATCGGAACCCTAACCCTCTCTCTAACCCTAGCCCTCAACATAACCCTAACCCTAGGTCCAATCGTAACCCTAACCGGATCTCTAACCCTAGCCCTCAACATAACCCTAACCCTAGGTCCACTCGTGACCCTAACCGGATCTCTAATCCTAGAACTCAACATAACCCTAACCCTAGGTCCAATCGTGACCCTAACCGTATCTCTAACCCTAGCCCTCAACATAACCCTAACCCTAGGTCCAATCGTGACCCTAACTGGATCTCTAACCGTAGCCCTCAACATAACCCTAACCCTAGGTCCAATCGTAACTGTAACCGGATCTCTAAGCCTAGCCCTCAACATAACCCTAACCCTAGGTCCAATCGTAACCCTACCCGGATCTCTAACCCTAGCCCACAACATAACCCTAACCCTAGGACCAATCGTAACTCTAACCGGATCTCTAACCCTAGCCCTCAACATAACCCTAACCCTAGGTGCAATCGTAACCGTAACCGGATCTCTCACCCTAGCCCTCAATATAACACTAACCCTAGGTGCAATTGTAACCGTAACCGGATCTCTAACCCTAGCCCTCAACATAACCCTAACCCTAGGTTCAATCGTAACCCTACCCGGATCTCTAACCCTAGCCCTCAACATAACCCTAAACCTAGGTCCAATCGGAACCCTAACCGTCTCTCTAACCCTAGCCCTCAACATAACCCTAACCCTAGGTCCAATCGTAACCCTAACCGTATCTCTAACCCTAGCCCTCAACATAACCGTAACCCTAGGTCAATCGTAACCCTAAACGTCTCTCTAACCCTAGCCCTCAACATAACCCTAAGCCTAGGTCCAATCGTGACCCTAACCGGATCTCTAACCCTAGCCCTCAACATAACCCTAACCGCAGGTCCAATCGTGACCCTAACCGTCTCTCTAACCCTAGCCCTCAAAATAACCCTAACCCTAGGTCCAATCTGAACCCTAACCGTCTCTCAACACTAGCCCTCAACATAACCCTAACCCTAGGTCCAATCGTAACCCTAACCGGATCTCTAACCCTAGCCCTCAACATACCCCTAAACCTAGGTCCAATCGTAACCCTAAACGGATCTCTAACCCTAGCCCTCAACAAAACCATAACCCTAGGTCCAATCGTAACCGTAACCGGATCTCTAACCTTAGCCCTCAACATAACCCTAACCCAAGGTCCAATCGTGACCCTAACCGTCTCTCTAACCCTAGCCCTCAACATAACCTAAACCTTAGGTCCAATCGGAACCGTAACCGTCTCTCTAACCCTAGCCCTCAACATAACCCTAACCCTAGGTCCAATCGTAACCCTAACCGGATCTCTAACCCTAGCCCTCAACATAACCCTAACCCTAGGTCCAATCGTAACCCTAACCGAATCTCTAAACCTAGTTCTCAACATAACCCTAACCCTAGGTGCAATCGTAACCCTAACCGGAACTCTAACCCTAGCCCTCAACATAACCCTAACCCAAGGTGCAATCGTGACCCTAACCGGATCTCTAACCCTAGAACTCAACATAACCCTAACCCTAGGTCCATCGTGACCCTAACCGTATCTCTAACCCTAGCCCTCAACATAACCCTAACCCTAGGTCCAATCGTGACCCTAACTGGATCTCTAACCGTAGCCCTCAACATAACCCTAACCCTAGGTCCAATCGTAACTGTAACCGGATCTCTAAGCCTACCCCTCAACATAACCCTAACCCTAGGTCCAATCGTAACCCTACCCGGATCTCTAACCCTAGCCCACAACATAACCCTAACCCTAGGACCAATCGTAACTCTAACCGGATCTCTAACCCTAGCCCTCAACATACCCCTAAACCTAGGTCCAATCGTAACCCTAACCGGATCTCTAACCCTAGCCCTCAACAAAACCCTAACCCTAGGTCCAATCGTATCCCTAACCGTCTCTCTAACCCTAGCCCTCAACATAACCCTAACCCTAGGTCTAATCGTGACCCTAACCGGATCTCTAACCCTCGCCCTCAACATAACCCTAACACTAGGTCCCATCGTAACCCTAACCGGATCTCTAACCCTAGCCCTCAACATAACCCTAACCCTAGGTCCATTCGTAACCCTAACGGGATCTCTAACCCTAGCACTCAACATAACCCTAACCCTAGGTCCAATCGTAACCCTACCCAGATCTCTAACCCAAGCCCTCAACATAATCCTAACCCTAGGTCCAATCGTAACCCTACCCGAATCTCTAACCCTAGCCCTCAACATAACCCTAACCCTAGGTCCAATCTTAACCCTAACCGGATCTCTAACCCTAGCCCTCAACATAACCATAACCCTAGGTGCAATCGTAACCGTAACCGGATCTCTAACCTTAGCCCTCAACATAACCCTAACCCTAGGTCCAATTGTAACCCTAACGGGATCTCTAACCAAACCCTCAACATAACCCTAACCTAGGTCCAATCGTGACCCTAACCGGATCTCTAACCCTAGCCCTCAACATAACCCTAACCCTAGGTCCAATCGTGACCCTAACCGTCTCTCTAACCCTAGCCCTCAACATAACCCTAACCCTAGGTCCAATCGGAACCCTAACCGTCTCTCTAACCCTAGCCCTCAACATAACCCTAACCCTAGGTCCAATCGTAACCCTAACCGGATCTCTAACCCTAGCCCTCAACATAACCCTAACCCTAGGTCCAATCGTAACCCTAACCGGATCTCTAACCCTAGCCCTCAACATAACCCTAACCCTAGGTCCAATGGTAACCCTAACCGGATCTCTAACCCTAGCCCTCAACATAATCCTAACCCTAGGTCCAATTGTGACCGTAACCGGATCTCTAACCCTGCTCTCAACATAACCCTAACCCTAGGTCCAATCGTAAACCTAACCGTCTCTCTAACCCTAGCCCTCAACATAACCCTAACCCTAGGACCAATCGTAACCCTAACCGGATCTCTAACCCTAGCCCTCAACATAACCCTAACCCTAGGTCCAATCGTAACCCTAACCGGATCTCTAAGCCTAAACCTCAACATAACCCTAACCCTAGGTCCAATCGTGACCCTAACCGGATCTCTAACCCTAGCCGTCAACATAACCTTAACCCTAGGTGCAATCGTAACCCTACCCGGATCTCTAACCCTAGCCCTCAACATAACCCTAACCCTAGGTGCAATCGGAACCCTAACCGTCTCTCTAACCCTAGCCCTCAACATAACCCTAACCCTAGGTCCAATCGGAACCCTAACCGGATCTCTAAACCTAGCCCTCAACATAACCCTAACCCTAGGTCCAATCGGAACCCTAACCGTCTCTCTATCCCTAGCCCTCAACATAACCCTAACCCTAGGTCCAATCGGAACCCTAACCGTCTCTCTATCCCTAGCCCTCAACATAACCCTAACCCTAGGTCCAATCGTAACCCTAACCGGATCTCTAACCCTAGCCCTCAACATAACCCTAACCCTAGGTCCAATCGTAACCCTAACCGGATATCTAACCCTAGCCCTCAACATAAACCTAACCCTAGGTCCAATCGTGACCCTAACCGGATCTCTAACCCTCCCCTCAACATAACCCTAACCCTAGGTCCAATCGTAACCCTAACCGTCTCTCTAACACTAGCCCTAAACATAACCCTAACCCTAGGTCCAATCGTAACCCTAACCGTCTCTCTAACCCTAGCCCTCAACATAACCCTAACGCTTGGTCCAATCGTAACCCTAACCGTATCTCTAACCCTAGCCCTCAACATAACCCTAACCCTAGGTCCAATCGTAACCCTAACCGGATCTCTAAACCTAGCCCTCAACATAACCCTAACCCTAGGTCCAATCGTAACCCTAAACGTCTCTCTAACCCTAGCCCTCAACATAACCCTAAGCCTAGGTCCAATCGTGACCCTAACCGGATCTCTAACCCTAGCCCTCAACATAACCCTAACCCTAGGTCCAAACGTAACCCTAACCGGATCTCTAACCCTAGCCCTCAACATAACCCTAACCCTAGGTCCAATCGTAACCCTAACCGGATCTCTAACCCTAGCCCTCAACATAACCCTAACCCTAGGTCCAATCGTAACCGTAACAGGATCTCTAACCCTAGCCCTCAACATAACCATAACCCTAGGTCCAATCGTAACCCTAACGGGATCTCTAACCCTGGCCCTCAACATAACCCTAACCTAGGTCCAATCGTGACCCTAACCGGATCTCTAACCCTAGCCCTCAACATAACCCTAACCCTAGGTCCAATCGTGACCCTTACCGTCTCTCTAACCCTAGCCCTCAACATAAGCCTAACCCTAGGTCCAATCGGGACCCTAACCGTCTCTCTAAAGCTAGCCCTCAACATAACCCTAACCCTAGGTCCAATCGTAACCCTAACCGGATCTCTAACCCCAGCCCTCAACATCACCCTAACCCTAGGTCCAATCGTAACCCTAACCGGTTCTCTAACCCTAGCCCTCAACATAACCCTAACCCTAGGTCCAATCGTGACCCTAACCGGATCTCTAACCCTGCCCTCAACATAACCCTAACCCTAGGTCCAATCGTAACCTTAACCGTCTCTCTAACCCTAGCCCTCAACATAACCCTAACCTTAGGTCCAATCGTAACCCTAACTGGATCTCTAACCCTAGCCCTCAACATAACCCTAACCCTAGGTCCAATCGTAACCCGAACCGGATCTCTAACCCTAGCCCTCAACATAACCTTAACCCTTGGTCCAATCGTAACCCTAACCGGATCTCTAACCATAGCCCTCAACATAACCCTAACCCTAGGTCCAATCGTAACCCTAACCGGATCTCTAACCCTAGCCATCAACATCACCATAACTCTAGGTCCAATCGTAACCCTAACCGGATCTCTAACCCTAGCCGTCAACATAACCCTAACCCTAGGTCCAAACGTGACCCTAACCAGATCTCTAACCCTAGCCCTCAACATAACCCTAACCCTAGGTCCAAACGTGACCCTAACCTGATCTCTAACCCTAGCACTCAACATAACCCTAACCTTAGGTCCAATCGTGACCCTAACTGGATCTCTAACCCTAGCCCTCAACATAACCCTAACCCAAGGTCCAATCGTGACCCTAACCGGATCTCTAACCCTAGCCCTCAACATAACCCTAACCCTAGGTCCAATCGTGACCCTAACCGGATCTCTAACCCTAGCCCTCAACATAACCCTAACCCTAGGTGCAATCGTAACCCTACCCAAATCTCTAACCCTAGCCCTCAACATAACCATAACCCTAGGTGCAATCGTAACCCTAACCGGATCTCTAACCCTAGCCCTCAACATAACCCTAACCCAAGGTGCATTCGTGACCCTAACCGGATCTCTAACCCTAGCCCTCAACATAACCCTAAACCTAGGTCCAATCGTGACCCTAACCGGATCTCTAACCCTAGCCGTCAACATAACCTTAACCCTAGGGGCAATCGTAACCCTACCCGGATCTCTAACCGTAGCCCTCAACATAACCCTAACCCTAGGTGCAATCGGAACCCTAACCGTCTCTCTAACCCTAGCCCTCAACATAACCCTAACCCTAGTTCCAATCGTAACCCTAACCGGATCTCTAACCCTAGCCCTCAACATCACCCTAACCCTAGGTCCAATCGGAACCCTAACCGGATCTCTAACCCTAGCCCTCAACATACCCTAACCCTAGGTCCAATCGTAACCCTACCCGGATCTCTAACCCTAGCCCTCAACATAACCCTAACCCTAGGTCCAATCGTGACCCTAACCGGATCTCTAACCCTGCCCTCAACATAACCCTAACCCTAGGTCCAATCGTAACCCTAACCGTCTCTGGAACCCTAGCCCTCAAAATAACCCTAACCCTAGGTCCAATCGTAACCCTAACCGGATCTCTAACCCTAGCCCTCAACATAACCCTAACCCTAGGTCCAATCGTAACCCTAACCGGATCTCTAACCCTAGCCCTCAACATAACCCTAACCTAGGTCCAATCGTAACCCTAACCGGATCTCTAACCCTAGCCCTCAACATAACCCTAACCCTAGGTCCAATCGTGACCCTAACCGGATCTCTAACCCTGCCCTCAACATAACCCTAACCCTAGGTCCAATCGTAACCCTAACCGTCTCTGGAACCCTAGCCCTCAAAATAACCCTAACCCTAGGTCCAATCGTAACCCTAACCGGATCTCTAACCCTAGCCCTCAACATAACCCTAACCCTAGGTCCAATCGTAACCCTAACCAGATCTCTAAGCCTAGCACTCAACATAACCCTAACCCTAGGTCCAATCGTAACCCTAACCGGATCTCTAACCCTAGCCCTCAACATAACCCTAACCCTAGGTCCAATCGTGACCCTAACCGGATCTCTAACCCTAGCCCTCAACATAACCCTAACCCTAGGTCCAATCGTGACCCTAACCGGATCTCTAACCCTCCCCTCAACATAACCCTAACCCTAGGTCCAATCGTGACCCTAACCGTATCTCTAACCCTAGCCCTCAACATAACCCTAACCCTAGGTCCAATCGTAACTGTAACCGGATCTCTAAGCCTAGCCCTCAACATAACCCTAACCCTAGGACCAATCGTAACTCTAACCGGATCTCTAAACCTAGCCGTCAACATAACCCTAACCCTAGGTCCAAACGTGACCTAAACCGGATCTCTAACCCTAGTCCTCAACATAACAATAACCCTAGGTCCAATCGTGACCCTAACCGGATCTCTAACCCTAACCCTCAACATAACCCTAACCCTAGGTCCAATCGTGACCCTAACCGTATCTCTAACCCTAGCCCTCAACATAACCCTAACCCTAGGTCCAATCGTGACCCTAACCGTATCTCTAACCCTAGCCCTCAACATAACCCTAACCCTAGGTCCAATCGTGACCCTTACTGGATCTCTAACCGTAGCCCTCAACATAACCCTAACCCTAGGTCCAATCGTAACTGTAACCGGATCTCTAAGCCTAGCCCTCAACATAACCCTAACCCTAGGTCCAATCGTAACCCTACCCGGATCTCTAACCCTAGCCCTCAACATAACCCTAACCCTAGGACGAATCGTAACTCTAACCGGATCTCTAACCCTAGCCCTCAACATAACCCTAACCCTAGGTGCAATCGTAACCGTAACCGGATCTCTAACCGTAGCCCTCAATATAACACTAACCCTAGGTCCAATTGTAACCGTAACCTGATCTCTAACCCTAGCCCTCAACATAACCCTAACCCTAGGTTCAATCGTAACCCTACCCGGATCTCTAACCCTAGCCCTCAACATAACCCTAACCCTAGGTCCAATCGGAACCCTAACCGTCTCTCTAACCCTAGCCCTCAAGATAACCCTAACCCTAGATCCAATCGTAACCCTAACCGGATCTCTAACCCTAGCCCTCAACATAACCCTAACCCTAGGTTCAATCGTAACCCTACCCGGATCTCTAACCCTAGCCCTCAACATAACCCTAACCCTAGGTCCAATCGGAACCCTAACCGTCTCTCTAACCCTAGCCCTCAACATAACCCTAACCCTAGGTCCAATCGTAACCCTAACCGGATCTCTAACCCTAGCCCTCAACATAACCCTAACCCTAGGTCCAATCGTGACCCTTACCGGATCTCTAACCCTAGCCCTCAACATAACCCTAACCCTAGGTCCAATCGTGACCCTAACCGGATCTCTAACCCTCCCCTCAACATAACCCTAACCCTAGGTCCAATCGTGACCCTAACCGGATCTCTAACCCTAGCCCTCAACATAACCCTAACCCTAGGTCCAATCGTGACCCTAACTGGATCTCTAACCGTAGCCCTCAACATAACCCTAACCCTAGGTCCAATCGTAACTGTAACCGGATCTCTAAGCCTAGCCCTCAACATAACCCTAACCCTAGGTCCAATCGTAACCCTACCCGGATCTCTAACCCTAGCCCTCAACATAACCCTAACCCTAGGACCAATCGTAACTCTAACCGGATCTCTAACCCTAGCCCTCAACATAACCCTAACCCTAGGTGCAATCGTAACCGTAACCGGATCTCTAACCCTAGCCCTCAATATAATACTAACCCTAGGTCCAATTGTAACCATAACCGGATCTCTAACCCTAGCCCTCAACATAACCCTAACCCTAGGTTCAATCGTAACCCTACCCGGATCTCTAACCCTAGCCCTCAACATAACCCTAACCCTAGGTCCAATCGGAACCCTAACCGTCTCTCTAACCCTAGCCCTCAACATAACCCTAACCCTAGGTCCAATCGTAACCCTAACCGGATCTCTAACCCTAGCCCTCAACATAACCCTAACCCTAGGTCCAATCGTGACCCTAACCGGATCTCTAACCCTCCCGTCAACATAACCCTAACCCTAGTCCAATCGTAACCCTAACCGTCTCTCTAACCCTAGCCCTCAACATAACCCTAACCCTAGGTCCAATCGTAACCCTAACCGTCTCTCTAACCCTAGCCCTCAACATAACCCTAACCCTAGGTCCAATCGTAACCCTAACTGTCTCTCTAACCCTAGCCCTCCTCATAACCCTAACGCTAGGTCCAATCGTAACCCTAACCGGATCTCTAACCCTAGCCCTCAACATAACCCTAACCGTAGGTCCAATCGTGACCCTAACTGTCTCTCTAACCCTAGCCCTCAACATAACCCTAACCCTAGGTCCAATCTGAGCCCTAACCGTCTCTCAACACTAGCCCTCAACATAACCCTAACCCTAGGTCCAATCGTAACCCTAACCGGATCTCTAACCCTAGCCCTCAAAATACCCCTAAACCTAGGTCCAATCGTAACCCTAACCGGATCTCTAACCCTAGCCCTCAACAAAACCCTAACCCTAGGTCCAATCGTAATCCTAACCGGATCTCTAACCCTAGCCCTCAACATAACCCTAACCCTAGGTCCAATCGTAACCCTAACCGGATCTCTAACCCTAGCCCTCAACATAACCCTAACCCTAGGTCCAATCGTGACCCTAACCGGATCTCTAACCCTCCCGTCAACATAACCCTAACCCTAGGTCCAATCGTAACCCTAACCGTCTCTCTAACCCTAGCCCTCAACATAACCCTAACCCTAGGTCCAATCGTAACCCTAACCGTCTCTCTAACCCTAGCCCTCAACATAACCCTAACCCTAGGTCCAATCGTAACCCTAACTGTCTCTCTAACCCTAGCCCTCAACATAACCCTAAAGCTAGGTCCAATCGTAACCCTAACCGGATCTCTAACCCTAGCCCTCAACATAACCCTAACCGTAGGTCCAATCGTGACCCTAACTGTCTCTCTAACCCTAGCCCTCAACATAACCCTAACCCTAGGTCCAATCTGAACCCTAACCGTCTCTCAACACTAGCCCTGAACATAACCCTAACCCTAGGTCCAATCGTGACCCTAACCGGATCTCTATCCCCAGCGCTAAACATAACGCTAACCCTAGGTCCGATCGTAACCCTAACCGAATCTCTAAACCTAGTTCTCAACAAAACCCTAACCCTAGGTGCAATCGTAACCCTAACCGGATCTCTAACCCTAGCCCTCAACAACACCCTAACCCTAGGTCCAATCGTAACCCTAACCGGAACTCTAACCCTAGCCGTCAACATAACCCTAACCCTAGGTCCAAACGTGACCTTAACCGGATCTCTAACCCTAGCCCTCAACATAACCCTAACCCTAGGTCCAATCGTGACCCTAACCAGATCTCTAACCCTAGCCCTCAACATAACCCTAACCGAAGGTACAATCGTGACCCTAACCGGATCTCTAACCCTAGCCCTCAACATAACCCTAACCCTAGGTCCAATCGTGACCCTAACCGTATCTCTAACCCTAGCCCTCAACATAACCCTAACCCTAGGTCCAATCGTGACCCTAACCGTATCTCTAACCCTAGCCCTCAACATAACCCTAACCCTAGGTCCAATCGTGACCCTAACTGGATCTCTAACCCTAGCCCTCAACATAACCCTAACCCTAGGTCCAGGCGTAACTGTAACCAGATCTCTAACCTTAGCCCTCAACATAACCCTAACCCTAGGTCCAATCGTAACCCTACCCGGATCTCTAACCCTACCCTCAACATAACCCTAACCCTAGGTCCAATCGTAACTCTAACAGGATCTCTAACCCTAGCCCTCAACATAACCCTAACCCTAGGTCCAATCTGAACCCTAACCGTCTCTCAACACTAGCCCTCACATAACCCTAACCCTAGGTCCAATCGTAACCCTAACCGGATCTCTAACCCTAGCCCTCAACATACCCCTAAACCTAGGTTCAATCGTAACCCTAACCGGATCTCTAACTCTAGCCCTCAACAAAACCCTAACCCTAGGTCCAATCGTAACCCTAACCGGATCTCTAACCCTAGCCCTCAACATAACCCTAACCCTAGGTCCAATCGTAACCCTAACCGGATCTCTAACCCTAGCCCTCAACATAACCCTAACCCTAGGTCCAATCGTGACCCTAACCGGATCTCTAACCCTCCCGTCAACATAACCCTAACCCTAGGTCCAATCGTAACCCTAACCGTCTCTCTAACCCTAGCCCTCAACATAACCCTAACGCTAGGTCCAATCGTAACCCTAACCGTCTCTCTAACCCTAGCCCTCAACATAACCCTAACCCTAGGTCCAATCGTAACCCTAACTGTCTCTCTAACCCTAGCCCTCAACATAACCCTAACGCTAGGTCCAATCGTAACCCTAACCGGATCTCTAACCCTAGCCCTCAACATAACCCTAACCGTAGGTCCAATCATGACCCTATCTGTCTCTCTAACCCTAGCCCTCAACATAACCCTAACCCTAGGTCCAATCTGAACCCTAACCGTCTCTCAACACTAGCCCTCAACATAACCCTAACCCTAGGTCCAATCGTGACCCTAACCGGATCTCTATCCCCAGCGCTAAACATAACGCTAACTCTAGGTCCAATCGTAACTCTAACCGAATCTCTAAACCTAGTTCTCAACATAACCCTAACCCTAGGTGCAATCGTAACCCTAACCGGATCTCTAACCCTAGCCCTCAACAACACCCTAACCCTAGGTCCAAATGTAACCCTAACCGGAACTCTAACCCTAGCCGTCAACATAACCCTAACCCTAGGTCCAAACGTGACCTTAACCGGATCTCTAACCCTAGCCCTCAACATAACCCTAACCCTAGGTCCAATCCTGACCCTAACCGGATCTCTAACCCTAGCCCTCAACATAACCCTAACCGAAGGTCCAATCGTGACCCTAACCGGATCTCTAACCCTAGCCCTCAACATAACCCTAACCCTAGGTCCAATCGTGACCCTAACCGTATCTCTAACCCTAGCCCTCAACATAACCCTAACCCTAGGTCCAATCGTGACCCTAACCGTATCTCTAACCCTAGCCCTCAACATAACCCTAACCCTAGGTCCAATCGTGACCCTAACTGGATCTCTAACCCTAGCCCTCAACATAACCCTAACCCTAGGTCCAATCGTAACCCTACCCGGATCTCTAACCCTACCCTCAACATAACCCTAACCCTAGGTCCAATCGTAACTCTAACAGGATCTCTAACCCTAGCCCTAAACATAACCCTAACCCTAGGTGCAATCGTAATCGTAACCGGATCTCTAACCCTAGCCCTCAACATAACACTAACCCTAGGTCCAATCGGAACGCTAAACGGATCTCTAACCCTAGCCCTCAACATAACCCTAACCCTAGGTCCAATCGTAACCCTAACCGGATCTCTAACCCTAGCCCTCAACATAACCCTAACCCTAGGTCCAATCGGAACCCTAACCGGATCTCTAACCCTAGCCCTCAACATAACCCTAACCCTAGGTCCAATCGTAACCCTAACCGGATCTCTAACCCTAGCCCTCAACATAACCCTAACCCTAGGTCCAATCGTGACCCTTACCGGATCTCTAACCCTAGCCCTCAACATAACCCTAACCCTAGGTCCAATCGTGACCCTAACCGGATCTCTAACCCTCCCCTCAACATAACCCTAACCCTAGGTCCAATCGTGACCCTAACCGGATCTCTAACCCTAGCCCTCAACATATCCCTAACCCTAGGTCCAATCGTGACCCTAACCGGATCTCTAGCCCTCAACATAACCCTAACCCTAGGTCCAATCGTAACCCTACACGGATCTCTAACCCTAGCCCTCAACATAACCCTAACCCTAGGTCCAATCTTAACCCTAACCGGATCTCTAACCCTAGCCCTCAACATAAGCCTAACCCTAGGTCCAATCGTAACCGTAACCGGATCTATAACCTTAGCCCTCAACATAACCCTAACCCTAGGTCCAATCGTAACCCTAACGAGATCTCTAACCCTAGCCCTCAACATAACCCAAACCTAGGTCCAATCGTGACCCTAACTGTCTCTCTAACCCTAGCCCTCAACATAACCCTAACCCTAGGTCTAATCGGAACCCTAACCCTCTCTCTAACCCTAGCCCTCAACATAACCCTAACCTAGGTCCAATCGTAACCCTAACCGGATCTCTAACCCTAGCCCTCAACATAACCCTAACCCTAGGTCCAATGGTAACCCTAACCGGATCTCTAAACCTAGCCCTCAACATAACCCTAACCCTAGGTCCAATCGTGACCCTAACCTGATCTCTAACCCTGCCCTCAACATAACCCTAACCCTAGGTCCAATCTTAACCCTAACCGGATCTCTAACCCTAGCCCTCAACATAACCATAACCCTAGGTGCAATCGTAACCGTAACCGGATCTCTAACCTTAGCCCTCAACATAACCCTAACCCAAGGTCCAATCGTGACCCTAACCGTCTCTCTAACCCTAGCCCTCAACATAACCTTAACCTTAGGTCCAATCGGAACCGTAACCGTCTCTCTAACCCTAGCCCTCAACATAACCCTAACCCTAGGTCCAATCGTAACCCTAACCGGATCTCTAACCCTAGCCCTCAACATAACCCTAACCCTAGGTCCAATCGTAACCCTAACCGAATCTCTAAACCTAGTTCTCAACATAACCCTAACCCTAGGTGCAATCGTAACCCTAACCGGATCTCTAACCCTAGCCCTCAACATAACCCTAACCCAAGGTGCAATCGTGACCCTAACCGGATCTCTAACCCTAGAACTCAACATAACCCTAACCCTAGGTCCATCGTGACCCTAACCGTATCTCTAACCCTAGCCCTCAACATAACCCTAACCCTAGGTCCAATCGTGACCCTAACTGGATCTCTAACCGTAGCCCTCAACATAACCCTAACCCTAGGTCCAATCGTAACTGTAACCGGATCTCTAAGCCTACCCCTCAACATAACCCTAACCCTAGGTCCAATCGTAACCCTACCCGGATCTCTAACCCTAGCCCACAACATAACCCTAACCCTAGGACCAATCGTAACTCTAACCGGATCTCTAACCCTAGCCCTCAACATACCCCTAAACCTAGGTCCAATCGTAACCCTAACCGCATCTCTAACCCTAGCCCTCAACAAAACCCTAACCCTAGGTCCAATCGTATCCCTAACCGTCTCTCTAACCCTAGCCCTCAACATAACCCTAACCCTAGGTCTAATCGTGACCCTAACCGGATCTCTAACCCTCGCCCTCAACATAACCCTAACACTAGGTCCCATCGTAACCCTAACCGGATCTCTAACCCTAGCCCTCAACATAACCCTAACCCTAGGTCCATTCGTAACCCTAACGGGATCTCTAACCCTAGCCCTCAACATAACCCTAACCCTAGGTCCAATCGTAACCCTACCCGGATCTCTAACCCAAGCCCTCAACATAACCCTAACCCTAGGTCCAATCGTAACCCTACCCGAATCTCTAACCCTAGCCCTCAACATAACCCTAACCCTAGGTCCAATCTTAACCCTAACCGGATCTCTAACCCTAGCCCTCAACATAACCATAACCCTAGGTGCAATCGTAACCGTAACCGGATCTCTAACCTTAGCCCTCAACATAACCCTAACCCTAGGTCCAATTGTAACCCTAACGGGATCTCTAACCCAACCCTCAACATAACCCTAACCTAGGTCCAATCGTGACCCTAACCGGATCTCTAACCCTAGCCCTCAACATAACCCTAACCCTAGGTGCAATCGTAACCCTACCCGGATCTCTAACCCTAGCCCTCAACATAACCCTAACCCTAGGTCCAATCTTAACCCTAACCGGATCTCTAACCCTAGCCCTCAACATAACCATAACCCTAGGTGCAATCGTAACCGTAACCGGATCTCTAACCTTAGCCCTCAACATAACCCTAACCCAAGGTCCAATCGTGACCCTAACCGTCTCTCTAACCCTAGCCCTCAACATAACCTTAACCTTAGGTCCAATCGGAACCCTAACCCTCTCTCTAACCCTAGCCCTCAACATAACCCTAACCCTAGGTCCAATCGTAACCCTAACCGGATCTCTAACCCTAGCCCTCAACATAACCCTAACCCTAGGTCCACTCGTGACCCTAACCGGATCTCTAATCCTAGAACTCAACATAACCCTAACCTTAGGTCCAATCGTGACCCTAACCGTATCTCTAACCCTAGCCCTCAACATAACCCTAACCCTAGGTCCAATCGTGACCCTAACTGGATCTCTAACCGTAGCCCTCAACATAACCCTAACCCTAGGTCCAATCGTAACTGTAACCGGATCTCTAAGCCTAGCCCTCAACATAACCCTAACCCTAGGTCCAATCGTAACCCTACCCGGATCTCTAACCCTAGCCCACAACATAACCCTAACCCTAGGACCAATCGTAACTCTAACCGGATCTCTAACCCTAGCCCTCAACATAACCCTAACCCTAGGTGCAATCGTAACCGTAACCGGATCTCTCACCCTAGCCCTCAATATAACACTAACCCTAGGTGCAATTGTAACCGTAACCGGATCTCTAACCCTAGCCCTCAACATAACCCTAACCCTAGGTTCAATCGTAACCCTACCCGGATCTCTAACCCTAGCCCTCAACATAACCCTAAACCTAGGTCCAATCGGAACCCTAACCGTCTCTCTAACCCTAGCCCTCAACATAACCCTAACCCTAGGTCCAATCGTAACCCTAACCGTATCTCTAACCCTAGCCCTCAACATAACCGTAACCCTAGGTCCAATCGTAACCCTAACCGGATCTCTAAACCTAGCCCTCAACATAACCCTAACCCTAGGTCAATCGTAACCCTAAACGTCTCTCTAACCCTAGCCCTCAACATAACCCTAAGCCTAGGTCCAATCGTGACCCTAACCGGATCTCTAACCCTAGCCCTCAACATAACCCTAACCGCAGGTCCAATCGTGACCCTAACCGTCTCTCTAACCCTAGCCCTCAAAATAACCCTAACCCTAGGTCCAATCTGAACCCTAACCGTCTCTCAACACTAGCCCTCAACATAACCCTAACCCTAGGTCCAATCGTAACCCTAACCGGATCTCTAACCCTAGCCCTCAACATACCCCTAAACCTAGGTCCAATCGTAACCCTAAAGGGATCTCTAACCCTAGCCCTCAACAAAACCCTAACCCTAGGTCCAATCGTAACCGTAACCGGATCTCTAACCTTAGCCCTCAACATAACCCTAACCCAAGGTCCAATCGTGACCCTAACCGTCTCTCTAACCCTAGCCCTCAACATAACCTTAACCTTAGGTCCAATCGGAACCGTAACCGTCTCTCTAACCCTAGCCCTCAACATAACCCTAACCCTAGGTCCAATCGTAACCCTAACCGGATCTCTAACCCTAGCCCTCAACATAACCCTAACCCTAGGTCCAATCGTAACCCTAACCGAATCTCTAAACCTAGTTCTCAACATAACCCTAACCCTAGGTGCAATCGTAACCCTAACCGGATCTCTAACCCTAGCCCTCAACATAACCCTAACCCAAGGTGCAATCGTGACCCTAACCGGATCTCTAACCCTAGAACTCAACATAACCCTAACCCTAGGTCCATCGTGACCCTAACCGTATCTCTAACCCTAGCCCACAACATAACCCTAACCCTAGGTCCAATCGTGACCCTAACTGGATCTCTAACCGTAGCCCTCAACATAACCCTAACCCTAGGTCCAATCGTAACTGTAACCGGATCTCTAAGCCTACCCCTCAACATAACCCTAACCCTAGGTCCAATCGTAACCCTACCCGGATCTCTAACCCTAGCCCACAACATAACCCTAACCCTAGGACCAATCGTAACTCTAACCGGATCTCTAACCCTAGCCCTCAACATACCCCTAAACCTAGGTCCAATCGTAACCCTAACCGGATCTCTAACCCTAGCCCTCAACAAAACCCTAACCCTAGGTCCAATCGTATCCCTAACCGTCTCTCTAACCCTAGCCCTCAACATAACCCTAACCCTAGGTCTAATCGTGACCCTAACCGGATCTCTAACCCTCGCCCTCAACATAACCCTAACACTAGGTCCCATCGTAACCCTAACCGGATCTCTAACCCTAGCCCTCAACATAACCCTAACCCTAGGTCCATTCGTAACCCTAACGGGATCTCTAACCCTAGCCCTCAACATAACCCTAACCCTAGGTCCAATCGTAACCCTACCCGGATCTCTAACCCAAGCCCTCAACATAACCCTAACCCTAGGTCCAATCGTAACCCTACCCGAATCTCTAACCCTAGCCCTCAACATAACCCTAACCCTAGGTCCAATCTTAACCCTAACCGGATCTCTAACCCTAGCGCTCAACATAACCATAACCCTAGGTGCAATCGTAACCGTAACCGGATCTCTAACCTTAGCCCTCAACATAACCCTAACCCTAGGTCCAATTGTAACCCTAACGGGATCTCTAACCCAACCCTCAACATAACCCTAACCTAGGTCCAATCGTGACCCTAACCGGATCTCTAACCCTAGCCCTCAACATAACCCTAACCCTAGGTCCAATCGTGACCCTAACCGTCTCTCTAACCCTAGCCCTCAACATAACCCTAACCCTAGGTCCAATCGGAACCCTAACCGTCTCTCTAACCCTAGCCCTCAACATAACCCTAACCCTAGGTCCAATCGTAACCCTAACCGGATCTCTAACCCTAGCCCTCAACATAACCCTAACCCTAGGTCCAATCGTAACCCTAACCGGATCTCTAACCCTAGCCCTCAACATAACCCTAACCCTAGGTCCAATGGTAACCCTAACCGGATCTCTAACCCTAGCCCTCAACATAATCCTAACCCTAGGTCCAATTGTGACCGTAACCGGATCTCTAACCCTGCTCTCAACATAACCCTAACCCTAGGTCCAATCGTAAACCTAACCGTCTCTCTAACCCTAGCCCTCAACATAACCCTAACCCTAGGACCAATCGTAACCCTAACCGGATCTCTAACCCTAGCCCTCAACATAACCCTAACCCTAGGTCCAATCGTAACCCTAACCGGATCTCTAAGCCTAACCCTCAACATAACCCTAACCCTAAGTCCAATCGTGACCCTAACCGGATCTCTAACCCTAGCCGTCAACATAACCTTAACCCTAGGTGCAATCGTAACCCTACCCGGATCTCTAACCCTAGCCCTCAACATAACCCTAACCCTAGGTGCAATCGGAACCCTAACCGTCTCTCTAACCCTAGCCCTCAACATAACCCTAACCCTAGGTCCAATCGGAACCCTAACCGGATCTCTAAACCTAGCCCTCATCATAACCCTAACCCTAGGTCCAATCGGAACCCTAACCGTCTCTCTATCCCTAGCCCTCAACATAACCCTAACACTAGGTCCAATCGGAACCCTAACCGTCTCTCTATCCCTAGCCCTCAACATAACCCTAACCCTAGGTCCAATCGTAACCGTAACCGGATCTCTAACCCTAGCCCTCAACATAACCCTAACCCTAGGTCCAATCGTAACCCTAACCGGATCTCTAACCCTAGCCCTCAACATAAACCTAACCCTAGGTCCAATCGTGACCCTAACCGGATCTCTAACCCTCCCCTCAACATAACCCTAACCCTAGGTCCAATCGTAACCCTAACCGTCTCTCTAACCCTAGCCCTAAACATAACCCTAACCCTAGGTCCAATCGTAACCCTAACCGTCTCTCTAACCCTAGCCCTCAACATAACCCTAACGCTTGGTCCAATCGTAACCCTAACCGGATCTCTAACCCTAGCCCTCAACATAACCCTAACCCTAGGTCCAATCATAACCCTAACCGAATCTCTAAACCTAGTTCTCAACATAACCCTAACCCTAGGTGCAATCGTAACCCTAACCGGATCTCTAACCCTAGCCCTCAACATAACCCTAACCCTAGGTCCAATGGTAACCCTAACCGGATCTCTAACCCTAGCCCTCAACATAATCCTAACCCTAGGTAAAATTGTGACCGTAACCGGATCTCTAACCCTGCTCTCAACATAACCCTAACCCTAGGTCCAATCGTAAACCTAACCGTCTCTCTAACCCTAGCCCTCAACATAACCCTAACCCTAGGACCAATCGTAACCCTAACCGGATCTCTAACCCTAGCCCTCAACATAACCCTAACCCTAGGTCCAATCGTAACCCTAACCGGATCTCTAAGCCTAACCCTCAACATAACCCTAACCCTAAGTCCAATCGTGACCCTAACCGGATCTCTAACCCTAGCCGTCAACATAACCTTAACCCTAGGTGCAATCGTAACCCTACCCGGATCTCTAACCCTAGCCCTCAACATAACCCTAACCCTAGGTGCAATCGGAACCCTAACCGTCTCTCTAACCCTAGCCCTCAACATAACCCTAACCCTAGGTCCAATCGGAACCCTAACCGGATCTCTAAACCTAGCCCTCAACATAACCCTAACCCTAGGTCCAATCGGAACCCTAACCGTCTCTCTATCCCTAGCCCTCAACATAACCCTAACCCTAGGTCCAATCGGAACCCTAACCGTCTCTCTATCCCTAGCCCTCAACATAACCCTAACCCTAGGTCCAATCGTAACCGTAACCGGATCTCTAACCCTAGCCCTCAACATAACCCTAACCCTAGGTCCAATCGTAACCCTAACCGGATCTCTAACCCTAGCCCTCAACATAAACCTAACCCTAGGTCCAATCGTGACCCTAACCGGATCTCTAACCCTCCCCTCAACATAACCCTAACCCTAGGTCCAATCGTAACCCTAACCGTCTCTCTAACCCTAGCCCTAAACATAACCCTAACCCTAGGTCCAATCGTAACCCTAACCGTCTCTCTAACCCTAGCCCTCAACATAACCCTAACGCTTGGTCCAATCGTAACCCTAACCGGATCTCTAACCCTAGCCCTCAACATAACCCTAACCCTAGGTCCAATCATAACCCTAACCGAATCTCTAAACCTAGTTCTCAACATAACCCTAACCCTAGGTGCAATCGTAACCCTAACCGGATCTCTAACCCTAGCCCTCAACATAACCCTAACCCAAGGTGCAATCGTGACCCTAAACGGATCTCTAACCCTAGCCCTCAACATCACCCTAACCCTAGGTCCAATCGTGACCCTAACCGGATCTCTAACCCTAGCCCTCAACATAACCCTAACCCTAGGTCCAATCGTGACCCTAACCGTATCTCTAACCCTAGCCCTCAACATAACCCTAACCCTAGGTCCAATCGTGACCCTAACTGGATCTCTAACCGTAGCCCTCAACATAACCCTAACCCTAGGTCCAATCGTAACTGTAACCGGATCTCTAAGCCTAGCCCTCAACATAACCCTAACCCTAGGTCCAATCGTAACCCTACCCGGATCTCTAACACTAGCCCACAACATAACCCTAACCCTAGGACCAATCGTAACTGTAACCGGATCTCTCACCCTAGCCCTCAATATAACACTAACCCTAGGGCCAATTGTAACCGTAACCGGATCTCTAACCCTAGCCCTCAACATAACCCTAACCCTAGGTTCAATCGTAACCCTACCCGGATCTCTAACCCTAGCCCTCAACATAACCCGAACCCTAGGTCCAATCGGAACCCTAACCGTCTCTCTAACCCTAGCCCTCAACATAACCCTAACCCTAGGTCCAATCGTAACTCTAACAGGATCTCTAACCCTAGCCCTCAACATAACCCTAACCGTAGGTGCAATCGTAATCGTAACCGGATCTCTAACCCTAGCCCTCAACATAACACTAACCCTAGGTCCAATCGGAACGCTAAACGGATCTCTAACCCTAGCCCTCAACATAACCCTAACCCTAGGTCCAATCGTAACCCTAACCGGATCTCTAACCCTAGCCCTCAACATAACCCTAACCCTAGGTCCAATCGGAACGCTAACCGTCTCTCTAACCCTAACCCTCAACATAACCCTAACCCTAGGTCCAATCGTAACCCTAACCGGATCTCTAACCCTAGCCCTCAACATAACACTAACCCTAGGTCCAATCGTGACCCTAACCGGATCTCCTTTCCTGCCCTCAACATAACCCTAACCCTAGGTCCAATCGTAACCCTAACCGGATCTCTAACCCTAGCCCTCAACATAACCCTAACCCTAGGTCCAATCCTAACCCTAACCGGATCTCTAACCCTGCCCTCAACATAACCCTAACGCTAGGTCCAATCGTAACCCTAACCGGATCTCTAACCCTAGCCTTCAACATAACCCTAACCCTAGGTCCAATCGTAACCCTAACCGGATCTCTAAACCTAGCCCTCAACATAACCCTAACCCTAGGTCCAATCGTAACCCTAAACGTCTCTCTAACCCTAGCCCTCAACATAACCCTAACCCTAGGTCCAATCGTGACCCTAACCGGATCTCTAACCCTAGCCCTCAACATAACCCTAACCGTAGGTCCAATCGTGACCCTAACCGTCTCTCTAACCCTAGCCCTCAACATAACCCTAACCCTAGGTCCAATCTGAACTCTAACCGTCTCTCAACACTAGCCCTCAACATAACCCTAACCCTAGGTCCAATCGTAACCCTAATCGGATCTCTAACCCTAGCCCTCAACATACCCCTAAACCTAGGTCCAATCGTAACCCTAACCGGATCTCTAACCCTAACCCTCAACAAAACCCTAACCCTAGGTCCAATCGTATCCCTAACCGTCTCTCTAAACCTAGCCCTCAACATAACCCTAACCCTAGGTCCAATCGTGACCCTAACCGGATCTCTAACCCTCGCCCTCAACATAACACTAACCCTAGGTCCAATCGTAACCCTAACCGGATCTCTAACCCTAGCCCTCTACATAACCCTAACCCTAGGTCCATTCGTAACCCTAACGGGATCTCTAACCCTAGCCCTCAACATAACCCTAACCCTAGGTCCAATCGTAACACTACCCGGATCTCTAACCCTAGCCCTCAACATAACCCTAACCCTAGGTCCAATCGTAACCCTACCCGGATCTCTAACCCTAGCCCTCAACATAACCCTAACCCTAGGTCCAATCTTAACCCTAACCGGATCTCTAACCCTAGCCCTCAACATAACCATAACCCTAGGTGCAATCGTAACCGTAACCGGATCTCTAACCTTAGCCCTCAACATAACCCTAACCCAAGGTCCAATCGTGACCCTAACTGTCTCTCTAACCCTAGCCCTCAACATAACCTTAACCTTAGGTCCAATCGGAACCCTAACCCTCTCTCTAACCCTAGCCCTCAACATAACCCTAACCCTAGGTCCAATCGTAACCCTAACCGGATCTCTAACCCTAGCCCTCAACATAACCCTAACCCTAGGTCCACTCGTGACCCTAACCGGATCTCTAATCCTAGAACTCAACATAACCCTAACCCTAGGTCCAATCCTGACCCTAACCGTATCTCTAACCCTAGCCCTCAACATAACCCTAACCCTAGGTCCAATCGTGACCCTAACTGGATCTCTAACCGTAGCCCTCAACATAACCCTAACCCTAGGTCCAATCGTAACTGTAACCGGATCTCTAAGCCTAGCCCTCAACATAACCCTAACCCTAGGTCCAATCGTAACCCTACCCGGATCTCTAACCCTAGCCCACAACATAACCCTAACCCTAGGACCAATCGTAACTCTAACCGGATCTCTAACCCTAGCCCTCAACATAACCCTAACCCTAGGTGCAATCGTAACCGTAACCGGATCTCTCACCCTAGCCCTCAATATAACACTAACCCTAGGTGCAATTGTAACCGTAACCGGATCTCTAACCCTAGCCCTCAACATAACCCTAACCCTAGGTTCAATCGTAACCCTACCCGGATCTCTAACCCTAGCCCTCAACATAACCCTAAACCTAGGTCCAATCGGAACCCTAACCGTCTCTCTAACCCTAGCCCTCAACATAACCCTAACCCTAGGTCCAATCGTAACCCTAACCGTATCTCTAACCCTAGCCCTCAACATAACCGTAACCCTAGGTCAATCGTAACCCTAAACGTCTCTCTAACCCTAGCCCTCAACATAACCCTAAGCCTAGGTCCAATCGTGACCCTAACCGGATCTCTAACCCTAGCCCTCAACATAACCCTAACCCTAGGTGCAATCGTAACCGTAACCGGATCTCTCACCCTAGCCCTCAATATAACACTAACCCTAGGTCCAATCGTAACTGTAACCGGATCTCTAAGCCTACCCCTCAACATAACCCTAACCCTAGGTCCAATCGTAACCCTACCCGGATCTCTAACCCTAGCCCACAACATAACCCTAACCCTAGGACCAATCGTAACTCTAACCGGATCTCTAACCCTAGCCCTCAACATACCCCTAAACCTAGGTCCAATCGTAACCCTAACCGGATCTCTAACCCTAGCCCTCAACAAAACCCTAACCCTAGGTCCAATCGTATCCCTAACCGTCTCTCTAACCCTAGCCCTCAACATAACCCTAACCCTAGGTCTAATCGTGACCCTAACCGGATCTCTAACCCTCGCCCTCAACATAACCCTAACACTAGGTCCCATCGTAACCCTAACCGGATCTCTAACCCTAGCCCTCAACATAACCCTAACCCTAGGTCCATTCGTAACCCTAACGGGATCTCTAACCCTAGCACTCAACATAACCCTAACCCTAGGTCCAATCGTAACCCTACCCAGATCTCTAACCCAAGCCCTCAACATAATCCTAACCCTAGGTCCAATCGTAACCCTACCCGAATCTCTAACCCTAGCCCTCAACATAACCCTAACCCTAGGTCCAATCTTAACCCTAACCGGATCTCTAACCCTAGCCCTCAACATAACCATAACCCTAGGTGCAATCGTAACCGTAACCGGATCTCTAACCTTAGCCCTCAACATAACCCTAACCCTAGGTCCAATTGTAACCCTAACGGGATCTCTAACCAAACCCTCAACATAACCCTAACCTAGGTCCAATCGTGACCCTAACCGGATCTCTAACCCTAGCCCTCAACATAACCCTAACCCTAGGTCCAATCGTGACCCTAACCGTCTCTCTAACCCTAGCCCTCAACATAACCCTAACCCTAGGTCCAATCGGAACCCTAACCGTCTCTCTAACCCTAGCCCTCAACATAACCCTAACCCTAGGTCCAATCGTAACCCTAACCGGATCTCTAACCCTAGCCCTCAACATAACCCTAACCCTAGGTCCAATCGTAACCCTAACCGGATCTCTAACCCTAGCCCTCAACATAACCCTAACCCTAGGTCCAATGGTAACCCTAACCGGATCTCTAACCCTAGCCCTCAACATAATCCTAACCCTAGGTCCAATTGTGACCGTAACCGGATCTCTAACCCTGCTCTCAACATAACCCTAACCCTAGGTCCAATCGTAAACCTAACCGTCTCTCTAACCCTAGCCCTCAACATAACCCTAACCCTAGGACCAATCGTAACCCTAACCGGATCTCTAACCCTAGCCCTCAACATAACCCTAACCCTAGGTCCAATCGTAACCCTAACCGGATCTCTAAGCCTAAACCTCAACATAACCCTAACCCTAGGTCCAATCGTGACCCTAACCGGATCTCTAACCCTAGCCGTCAACATAACCTTAACCCTAGGTGCAATCGTAACCCTACCCGGATCTCTAACCCTAGCCCTCAACATAACCCTAACCCTAGGTGCAATCGGAACCCTAACCGTCTCTCTAACCCTAGCCCTCAACATAACCCTAACCCTAGGTCCAATCGGAACCCTAACCGGATCTCTAAACCTAGCCCTCAACATAACCCTAACCCTAGGTCCAATCGGAACCCTAACCGTCTCTCTATCCCTAGCCCTCAACATAACCCTAACCCTAGGTCCAATCGGAACCCTAACCGTCTCTCTATCCCTAGCCCTCAACATAACCCTAACCCTAGGTCCAATCGTAACCCTAACCGGATCTCTAACCCTAGCCCTCAACATAACCCTAACCCTAGGTCCAATCGTAACCCTAACCGGATATCTAACCCTAGCCCTCAACATAAACCTAACCCTAGGTCCAATCGTGACCCTAACCGGATCTCTAACCCTCCCCTCAACATAACCCTAACCCTAGGTCCAATCGTAACCCTAACCGTCTCTCTAACACTAGCCCTAAACATAACCCTAACCCTAGGTCCAATCGTAACCCTAACCGTCTCTCTAACCCTAGCCCTCAACATAACCCTAACGCTTGGTCCAATCGTAACCCTAACCGTATCTCTAACCCTAGCCCTCAACATAACCCTAACCCTAGGTCCAATCGTAACCCTAACCGGATCTCTAAACCTAGCCCTCAACATAACCCTAACCCTAGGTCCAATCGTAACCCTAAACGTCTCTCTAACCCTAGCCCTCAACATAACCCTAAGCCTAGGTCCAATCGTGACCCTAACCGGATCTCTAACCCTAGCCCTCAACATAACCCTAACCCTAGGTCCAAACGTAACCCTAACCGGATCTCTAACCCTAGCCCTCAACATAACCCTAACCCTAGGTCCAATCGTAACCCTAACCGGATCTCTAACCCTAGCCCTCAACATAACCCTAACCCTAGGTCCAATCGTAACCGTAACAGGATCTCTAACCCTAGCCCTCAACATAACCATAACCCTAGGTCCAATCGTAACCCTAACGGGATCTCTAACCCTGGCCCTCAACATAACCCTAACCTAGGTCCAATCGTGACCCTAACCGGATCTCTAACCCTAGCCCTCAACATAACCCTAACCCTAGGTCCAATCGTGACCCTTACCGTCTCTCTAACCCTAGCCCTCAACATAAGCCTAACCCTAGGTCCAATCGGGACCCTAACCGTCTCTCTAAAGCTAGCCCTCAACATAACCCTAACCCTAGGTCCAATCGTAACCCTAACCGGATCTCTAACCCCAGCCCTCAACATCACCCTAACCCTAGGTCCAATCGTAACCCTAACCGGTTCTCTAACCCTAGCCCTCAACATAACCCTAACCCTAGGTCCAATCGTGACCCTAACCGGATCTCTAACCCTGCCCTCAACATAACCCTAACCCTAGGTCCAATCGTAACCTTAACCGTCTCTCTAACCCTAGCCCTCAACATAACCCTAACCTTAGGTCCAATCGTAACCCTAACTGGATCTCTAACCCTAGCCCTCAACATAACCCTAACCCTAGGTCCAATCGTAACCCGAACCGGATCTCTAACCCTAGCCCTCAACATAACCTTAACCCTTGGTCCAATCGTAACCCTAACCGGATCTCTAACCATAGCCCTCAACATAACCCTAACCCTAGGTCCAATCGTAACCCTAACCGGATCTCTAACCCTAGCCATCAACATCACCATAACTCTAGGTCCAATCGTAACCCTAACCGGATCTCTAACCCTAGCCGTCAACATAACCCTAACCCTAGGTCCAAACTTGACCCTAACCAGATCTCTAACCCTAGCCCTCAACATAACCCTAACCCTAGGTCCAAACGTGACCCTAACCTGATCTCTAACCCTAGCACTCAACATAACCCTAACCCTAGGTCCAATCGTGACCCTAACTGGATCTCTAACCCTAGCCCTCAACATAACCCTAACCCAAGGTCCAATCGTGACCCTAACCGGATCTCTAAACCTAGCCCTCAACATAACCCTAACCCTAGGTCCAATCGTGACCCTAACCGGATCTCTAACCCTAGCCCTCAACATAACCCTAACCCTAGGTGCAATCGTAACCCTACCCAAATCTCTAACCCTAGCCCTCAACATAACCATAACCCTAGGTGCAATCGTAACCCTAACCGGATCTCTAACCCTAGCCCTCAACATAACCCTAACCCAAGGTGCATTCGTGACCCTAACCGGATCTCTAACCCTAGCCCTCAACATAACCCTAAACCTAGGTCCAATCGTGACCCTAACCGGATCTCTAACCCTAGCCGTCAACATAACCTTAACCCTAGGGGCAATCGTAACCCTACCCGGATCTCTAACCGTAGCCCTCAACATAACCCTAACCCTAGGTGCAATCGGAACCCTAACCGTCTCTCTAACCCTAGCCCTCAACATAACCCTAACCCTAGTTCCAATCGTAACCCTAACCGGATCTCTAACCCTAGCCCTCAACATCACCCTAACCCTAGGTCCAATCGGAACCCTAACCGGATCTCTAACCCTAGCCCTCAACATACCCTAACCCTAGGTCCAATCGTAACCCTACCCGGATATCTAACCCTAGCCCTCAACATAACCCTAACCCTAGGTCCAATCGTGACCCTAACCGGATCTCTAACCCTGCCCTCAACATAACCCTAACCCTAGGTCCAATCGTAACCCTAACCGTCTCTGGAACCCTAGCCCTCAAAATAACCCTAACCCTAGGTCCAATCGTAACCCTAACCGGATCTCTAACCCTAGCCCTCAACATAACCCTAACCCTAGGTCCAATCGTAACCCTAACCGGATCTCTAACCCTAGCCCTCAACATAACCCTAACCTAGGTCCAATCGTAACCCTAACCGGATCTCTAACCCTAGCCCTCAACATAACCCTAACCCTAGGTCCAATCGTGACCCTAACCGGATCTCTAACCCTGCCCTCAACATAACCCTAACCCTAGGTCCAATCGTAACCCTAACCGTCTCTGGAACCCTAGCCCTCAAAATAACCCTAACCCTAGGTCCAATCGTAACCCTAACCGGATCTCTAACCCTAGCCCTCAACATAACCCTAACCCTAGGTCCAATCGTAACCCTAACCAGATCTCTAAGCCTAGCACTCAACATAACCCTAACCCTAGGTCCAATCGTAACCCTAACCGGATCTCTAACCCTAGCCCTCAACATAACCCTAACCCTAGGTCCAATCGTGACCCTAACCGGATCTCTAACCCTAGCCCTCAACATAACCCTAACCCTAGGTCCAATCGTGACCCTAACCGGATCTCTAACCCTCCCCTCAACATAACCCTAACCCTAGGTCCAATCGTGACCCTAACCGTATCTCTAACCCTAGCCCTCAACATAACCCTAACCCTAGGTCCAATCGTAACTGTAACCGGATCTCTAAGCCTAGCCCTCAACATAACCCTAACCCTAGGACCAATCGTAACTCTAACCGGATCTCTAAACCTAGCCGTCAACATAACCCTAACCCTAGGTCCAAACGTGACCTAAACCGGATCTCTAACCCTAGTCCTCAACATAACAATAACCCTAGGTCCAATCGTGACCCTAACCGGATCTCTAACCCTAACCCTCAACATAACCCTAACCCTAGGTCCAATCGTGACCCTAACCGTATCTCTAACCCTAGCCCTCAACATAACCCTAACCCTAGGTCCAATCGTGACCCTAACCGTATCTCTAACCCTAGCCCTCAACATAACCCTAACCCTAGGTCCAATCGTGACCCTTACTGGATCTCTAACCGTAGCCCTCAACATAACCCTAACCCTAGGTCCAATCGTAACTGTAACCGGATCTCTAAGCCTAGCCCTCAACATAACCCTAACCCTAGGTCCAATCGTAACCCTACCCGGATCTCTAACCCTAGCCCTCAACATAACCCTAACCCTAGGACCAATCGTAACTCTAACCGGATCTCTAACCCTAGCCCTCAACATAACCCTAACCCTAGGTGCAATCGTAACCGTAACCGGATCTCTAACCGTAGCCCTCAATATAACACTAACCCTAGGTCCAATTGTAACCGTAACCTGATCTCTAACCCTAGCCCTCAACATAACCCTAACCCTAGGTTCAATCGTAACCCTACCCGGATCTCTAACCCTAGCCCTCAACATAACCCTAACCCTAGGTCCAATCGGAACCCTAACCGTCTCTCTAACCCTAGCCCTCAAGATAACCCTAACCCTAGATCCAATCGTAACCCTAACCGGATCTCTAACCCTAGCCCTCAACATAACCCTAACCCTAGGTTCAATCGTAACCCTACCCGGATCTCTAACCCTAGCCCTCAACATAACCCTAACCCTAGGTCCAATCGGAACCCTAACCGTCTCTCTAACCCTAGCCCTCAACATAACCCTAACCTTAGGTCCAATCGTAACCCTAACCGGATCTCTAACCCTAGCCCTCAACATAACCCTAACCCTAGGTCCAATCGTGACCCTTACCGGATCTCTAACCCTAGCCCTCAACATAACCCTAACCCTAGGTCCAATCGTGACCCTAACCGGATCTCTAACCCTCCCCTCAACATAACCCTAACCCTAGGTCCAATCGTGACCCTAACCGGATCTCTAAACCTAGCCCTCAACATAACCCTAACCCTAGGTCCAATCGTGACCCTAACTGGATCTCTAACCGTAGCCCTCAACATAACCCTAACCCTAGGTCCAATCGTAACTGTAACCGGATCTCTAAGCCTAGCCCTCAACATAACCCTAACCCTAGGTCCAATCGTAACCCTACCCGGATCTCTAACCCTAGCCCTCAACATAACCCTAACCCTAGGACCAATCGTAACTCTAACCGGATCTCTAACCCTAGCCCTCAACATAACCCTAACCCTAGGTGCAATCGTAACCGTAACCGGATCTCTAACCCTAGCCCTCAATATAATACTAACCCTAGGTCCAATTGTAACCATAACCGGATCTCTAACCCTAGCCCTCAACATAACCCTAACCCTAGGTTCAATCGTAACCCTACGCGGATCTCTAACCCTAGCCCTCAACATAACCCTAACCCTAGGTCCAATCGGAACCCTAACCGTCTCTCTAACCCTAGCCCTCAACATAACCCTAACCCTAGGTCCAATCGTAACCCTAACCGGATCTCTAACCCTAGCCCTCAACATAACCCTAACCCTAGGTCCAATCGTGACCCTAACCGGATCTCTAACCCTCCCGTCAACATAACCCTAACCCTAGTCCAATCGTAACCCTAACCGTCTCTCTAACCCTAGCCCTCAACATAACCCTAACCCTAGGTCCAATCGTAACCCTAACCGTCTCTCTAACCCTAGCCCTCAACATAACCCTAACCCTAGGTCCAATCGTAACCCTAACTGTCTCTCTAACCCTAGCCCTCAACATAACCCTAACGCTAGGTCCAATCGTAACCCTAACCGGATCTCTAACCCTAGCCCTCAACATAACCCTAACCGTAGGTCCAATCGTGACCCTAACTGTCTCTCTAACCCTAGCCCTCAACATAACCCTAACCCTAGGTCCAATCTGAGCCCTAACCGTCTCTCAACACTAGCCCTCAACATAACCCTAACCCTAGGTCCAATCGTAACCCTAACCGGATCTCTAACCCTAGCCCTCAAAATACCCCTAAACCTAGGTCCAATCGTAACCCTAACCGGATCTCTAACCCTAGCCCTCAACAAAACCCTAACCCTAGGTCCAATCGTAATCCTAACCGGATCTCTAACCCTAGCCCTCAACATAACCCTAACCCTAGGTCCAATCGTAACCCTAACCGGATCTCTAACCCTAGCCCTCAACATAACCCTAACCCTAGGTCCAATCATGACCCTAACCGGATCTCTAACCCTCCCGTCAACATAACCCTAACCCTAGGTCCAATCGTAACCCTAACCGTCTCTCTAACCCTAGCCCTCAACATAACCCTAACCCTAGGTCCAATCGTAACCCTAACCGTCTCTCTAACCCTAGCCCTCAACATAACCCTAACCCTAGGTCCAATCGTAACCCTAACTGTCTCTCTAACCCTAGCCCTCAACATAACCCTAAAGCTAGGTCAAATCGTAACCCTAACCGGATCTCTAACCCTAGCCCTCAACATAACCCTAACCGTAGGTCCAATCGTGACCCTAACTGTCTCTCTAACCCTAGCCCTCAACATAACCCTAACCCTAGGTCCAATCTGAACCCTAACCGTCTCTCAACACTAGCCCTGAACATAACCCTAACCCTAGGTCCAATCGTGACCCTAACCGGATCTCTATCCCCAGCGCTAAACATAACGCTAACCCTAGGTCCGATCGTAACCCTAACCGAATCTCTAAACCTAGTTCTCAACAAAACCCTAACCCTAGGTGCAATCGTAACCCTAACCGGATCTCTAACCCTAGCCCTCAACAACACCCTAACCCTAGGTCCAATCGTAACCCTAACCGGAACTCTAACCCTAGCCGTCAACATAACCCTAACCCTAGGTCCAAACGTGACCTTAACCGGATCTCTAACCCTAGCCCTCAACATAACCCTAACCCTAGGTCCAATCGTGACCCTAACCAGATCTCTAACCCTAGCCCTCAACATAACCCTAACCGAAGGTACAATCGTGACCCTAACCGGATCTCTAACCCTAGCCCTCAACATAACCCTAACCCTAGGTCCAATCGTGACCCTAACCGTATCTCTAACCCTAGCCCTCAACATAACCCTAACCCTAGGTCCAATCGTGACCCTAACCGTATCTCTAACCCTAGCCCTCAACATAACCCTAACCCTAGGTCCAATCGTGACCCTAACTGGATCTCTAACCCTAGCCCTCAACATAACCCTAACCCTAGGTCCAGGCGTAACTGTAACCAGATCTCTAACCTTAGCCCTCAACATAACCCTAACCCTAGGTCCAATCGTAACCCTACCCGGATCTCTAACCCTACCCTCAACATAACCCTAACCCTAGGTCCAATCGTAACTCTAACAGGATCTCTAACCCTAGCCCTCAACATAACCCTAACCCTAGGTCCAATCTGAACCCTAACCGTCTCTCAACACTAGCCCTCACATAACCCTAACCCTAGGTCCAATCGTAACCCTAACCGGATCTCTAACCCTAGCCCTCAACATACCCCTAAACCTAGGTTCAATCGTAACCCTAACCGGATCTCTAACTCTAGCCCTCAACAAAACCCTAACCCTAGGTCCAATCGTAACCCTAACCGGATCTCTAACCCTAGCCCTCAACATAACCCTAACCCTAGGTCCAATCGTAACCCTAACCGGATCTCTAACCCTAGCCCTCAACATAACCCTAACCCTAGGTCCAATCGTGACCCTAACCGGATCTCTAACCCTCCCGTCAACATAACCCTAACCCTAGGTCCAATCGTAACCCTAACCGTCTCTCTAACCCTAGCCCTCAACATAACCCTAACGCTAGGTCCAATCGTAACCCTAACCGTCTCTCTAACCCTAGCCCTCAACATAACCCTAACCCTAGGTCCAATCGTAACCCTAACTGTCTCTCTAACCCTAGCCCTCAACATAACCCTAACGCTAGGTCCAATCGTAACCCTAACCGGATCTCTAACCCTAGCCCTCAACATAACCCTAACCGTAGGTCCAATCATGACCCTATCTGTCTCTCTAACCCTAGCCCTCAACATAACCCTAACCCTAGGTCCAATCTGAACCCTAACCGTCTCTCAACACTAGCCCTCAACATAACCCTAACCCTAGGTCCAATCGTGACCCTAACCGGATCTCTATCCCCAGCGCTAAACATAACGCTAACTCTAGGTCCAATCGTAACTCTAACCGAATCTCTAAACCTAGTTCTCAACATAACCCTAACCCTAGGTGCAATCGTAACCCTAACCGGATCTCTAACCCTAGCCCTCAACAACACCCTAACCCTAGGTCCAAATGTAACCCTAACCGGAACTCTAACCCTAGCCGTCAACATAACCCTAACCCTAGGTCCAAACGTGACCTTAACCGGATCTCTAACCCTAGCCCTCAACATAACCCTAACCCTAGGTCCAATCCTGACCCTAACCGGATCTCTAACCCTAGCCCTCAACATAACCCTAACCGAAGGTCCAATCGTGACCCTAACCGGATCTCTAACCCTAGCCCTCAACATAACCCTAACCCTAGGTCCAATCGTGACCCTAACCGTATCTCTAACCCTAGCCCTCAACATAACCCTAACCCTAGGTCCAATCGTGACCCTAACCGTATCTCTAACCCTAGCCCTCAACATAACCCTAACCCTAGGTCCAATCGTGACCCTAACTGGATCTCTAACCCTAGCCCTCAACATAACCCTAACCCTAGGTCCAATCGTAACCCTACCCGGATCTCTAACCCTACCCTCAACATAACCCTAACCCTAGGTCCAATCGTAACTCTAACAGGATCTCTAACCCTAGCCCTAAACATAACCCTAACCCTAGGTGCAATCGTAATCGTAACCGGATCTCTAACCCTAGCCCTCAACATAACACTAACCCTAGGTCCAATCGGAACGCTAAACGGATCTCTAACCCTAGCCCTCAACATAACCCTAACCCTAGGTCCAATCGTAACCCTAACCGGATCTCTAACCCTAGCCCTCAACATAACCCTAACCCTAGGTCCAATCGGAACCCTAACCGGATCTCTAACCCTAGCCCTCAACATAACCCTAACCCTAGGTCCAATCGTAACCCTAACCGGATCTCTAACCCTAGCCCTCAACATAACCCTAACCCTAGGTCCAATCGTGACCCTTACCGGATCTCTAACCCTAGCCCTCAACATAACCCTAACCCTAGGTCCAATCGTGACCTTAACCGGATCTCTAACCCTCCCCTCAACATAACCCTAACCCTAGGTCCAATCGTGACCCTAACCGGATCTCTAACCCTAGCCCTCAACATATCCCTAACCCTAGGTCCAATCGTGACCCTAACCGGATCTCTAGCCCTCAACATAACCCTAACCCTAGGTCCAATCGTAACCCTACACGGATCTCTAACCCTAGCCCTCAACATAACCCTAACCCTAGGTCCAATCTTAACCCTAACCGGATCTCTAACCCTAGCCCTCAACATAAGCCTAACCCTAGGTCCAATCGTAACCGTAACCGGATCTATAACCTTAGCCCTCAACATAACCCTAACCCTAGGTCCAATCGTAACCCTAACGAGATCTCTAACCCTAGCCCTCAACATAACCCAAACCTAGGTCCAATCGTGACCCTAACTGTCTCTCTAACCCTAGCCCTCAACATAACCCTAACCCTAGGTCTAATCGGAACCCTAACCCTCTCTCCAACCCTAGCCCTCAACATAACCCTAACCTAGGTCCAATCGTAACCCTAACCGGATCTCTAACCCTAGCCCTCAACATAACCCTAACCCTAGGTCCAATGGTAACCCTAACCGGATCTCTAAACCTAGCCCTCAACATAACCCTAACCCTAGGTCCAATCGTGACCCTAACCTGATCTCTAACCCTGCCCTCAACATAACCCTAACCCTAGGTCCAATCGTGTCCCTAACCGGATCTCTAACCGTAGCCCTCAACATAACCCTAACCCTAGGTCCAATCGTAACTGTAACCGGATCTCTAAGCCTAGCCCTCAACATAACCCTAACCCTAGGTCCAATCGTAACCCCACCCGGATCTCTAACCCTAGCCCTCAACATAACCCTAACCCTAGGACCAATCGTAACTCTAACCGGATCTCTAACCCTAGCCCTCAACATAACCCTAACCCTAGGTGCAATCGTAACCGTAACCGGATCTCTAACCCTAGCCCTCAATATAACACTAACCCTAGGTCCAATTGTAACCATAACCGGATCTCTAACCCTAGCCCTCAACATAACCCTAACCCTAGGTTCAATCGTAACCCTACCCGGATCTCTAACCCTAGCCCTCAACATAACCCTAACCCTAGGTCCAATCGGAACCCTAACCGTCTCTCTAACCCTAGCCCTCAACATAACCCTAACCCTAGGTCCAATCGTAACCCTAACCGGATCTCTAACCCTAGCCCTCAACATAACCCTAACCCTAGGTCCAATCGTGACCCTAACCGGATCTCTAACCCTCCCGTCAACATAACCCTAACCCTAGTCCAATCGTAACCCTAACCGTCTCTCTAACCCTAGCCCTCAACATAACCCTAACCCTAGGTCCAATCGTAACCCTAACCGTCTCTCTAACCCTAGCCCTCAACATAACCCTAACCCTAGGTCCAATCGTAACCCTAACTGTCTCTCTAACCCTAGCCCTCAACATAACCCTAACGCTAGGTCCAATCGTAACCCTAACCGGATCTCTAACCCTAGCCCTCAACATAACCCTAACCGTAGGTCCAATCGTGACCCTAACTGTCTCTCTAACCCTAGCCCTCAACATAACCCTAACCCTAGGTCCAATCTGAACCCTAACCGTCTCTCAACACTAGCCCTCAACATAACCCTAACCCTAGGTCCAATCGTAACCCTAACCGGATCTCTAACCCTAGCCCTCAACATACCCCTAAACCTAGGTCCAATCGTAACCCTAACCGGATCTCTAACCCTAGCCCTCAACAAAACCCTAACCCTAGGTCCAATCGTAACCCTAACCGGATCTCTAACCCTAGCCCTCAACATAACCCTAACCCTAGGTCCAATCGTAACCCTAACCGGATTTCTAACCCTAGCCCTCAACATAACCCTAACCCTAGGTCCAATCGTGACCCTAACCGGATCTCTAACCCTCCCGTCAACATAACCCTAACCCTAGGTCCAATCGTAACCCTACCCGTCTCTCTAACCCTAGCCCTCAACATAACCCTAACCCTAGGTCCAATCGTAACCCTAACCGTCTCTCTAACCCTAGCCCTCAACATAACCCTAACCCTAGGTCCAATCGTAACCCTAACTGTCTCTCTAACCCTAGCCCTCAACATAACCCTAACGCTAGGTCCAATCGTAACCCTAACCGGATCTCTAACCCTAGCCCTCAACATAACCCTAACCGTAGGTCCAATCGTGACCCTAACTGTCTCTCTAACCCTAGCCCTCAACATAACCCTAACCCTAGGTCCAATCTGAACCCTAACCGTCTCTCAACACTAGCCCTCAACATAACCCTAACCCTAGGTCCAATCGTGACCCTAACCGGATCTCTATCCCAAGCGCTAAACATAACGCTAACCCTAGGTCCAATCGTAATCCTAACCGAATCTCTAAAACTAGTTCTCAACATAACCCTAACCATAGGTGCAATCGTAACCCTAACCGGATCTCTAAACCTAGCCCTCAACAACACCCTAACCCTAGGTCCAATCGAAACCCTAACCGGAACTCTAACCCTAGCCGTCAACATAACCCTAACCCTAGGTCCAAACGTGACCTTAACCGGATCTCTAACCCTAGCCCTCAACATAACCCTAACCCTAGGTCCAATCGTGACCCTAACCGGATCTCTAACCCTAGCCCTCAACATAACCCTAAGCGAAGGTACAATCGTGACCCTAACCGGATCTCTAACCCTAGCCCTCAACATAACCCTAACCCTAGGTCCAATCGTGACCCTAACCGTATCTCTAACCCTAGCCCTCAACATAACCCTAACCCTAGGTCCAATCGTGACCCTAACCGTATCTCTAACCCTAGCCCTCAACATAACCCTAACCCTAGGTCCAATCGTGACCCTAACTGGATCTCTAACCCTAGCCCTCAACATAACCCTAACCCTAGGTCCAGGCGTAACTGTAACCAGATCTCTAACCTTAGCCCTCAACATAACCCTAACCCTAGGTCCAATCGTAACCCTACCCGGATCTCTAACCCTACCCTCAACATAACCCTAACCCTAGGTCCAATCGTAACTCTAACAGGATCTCTAACCCTAGCCCTCAACATAACCCTAACCCTAGGTCCAATCTGAACCCTAACCGTCTCTCAACACTAGTCCTCAACATAACCCTAACCCTAGGTCCAATCGTAACCCTAACCGGATCTCTAACCCTAGCCCTCAACATACCCCTAAACCTAGGTCCAATCGTAACCCTAACCGGATCTCTAACTCTAGCCCTCAACAAAACCCTAACCCTAGGTCCAATCGTAACCCTAACCGGATCTCTAACCCTAGCCCTCAACATAACCCTAACCCTGGGTCCAATCGTAACCCTAACCGGATCTCTAACCCTAGCCCTCAACATAACCCTAACCCTAGGTCCAATCGTGACCCTAACCGGATCTCTAACCCTCCCGTCAACATAACCCTAACCCTAGGTCCAATCGTAACCCTAACCGTCTCTCTAACCCTAGCCCTCAACATAACCCTAACCCTAGGTCCAATCGTAACCCTAACCGTCTCTCTAACCCTAGCCCTCAACATAACCCTAACCCTAGGTCCAATCGTAACCCTAACTGTCTCTCTAACCCTAGCCCTCAACATAACCCTAACGCTAGGTCCAATCGTAACCCTAACCGGATCTCTAAACCTAGCCCTCAACATAACCCTAACCGTAGGTCCAATCGTGACCCTAACTGTCTCTCTAACCCTAGCCCTCAACATAACCCTAACCCTAGGTCCAATCTGAACCCTAACCGTCTCTCAACACTAGCCCTCAACATAACCCTAACCCTAGGTCCAATCGTGACCCTAACCGGATCTCTATCCCCAGCGCTAAACATAACGCTAACCCTAGGTCCAATCGTTTCCCTAACCGAATCTCTAAACCTAGTTCTCAACATAACCCTAACCCTAGGTGCAATCGTAACCCTAACCGGATCTCTAACCCTAGCCCTCAACAACACCCTAACCCTAGGTCCAATCGTAACCCTAACCGGAACTCTAACCCTAGCCGTCAACATAACCCTAACCCTAGGTCCAAACGTGACCTTAACCGGATCTCTAACCCTAGCCCTCAACATAACCCTAACCCTAGGTCCAATCGTGACCCTAACCGGATCTCTAACCCTAGACCTCAACATAACCCTAACCGAAGGTACAATCGTGACCCTAACCGGATCTCTAACCCTAGCCCTCAACATAACCCTAACCCTAGGTCCAATCGTGACCCTAACCGTATCTCTAACCCTAGCCCTCAACATAACCCTAACCCTAGGTCCAATCGTGACCCTAACCGTATCTCTAACCCTAGCCCTCAACATAACCCTAACCCTAGGTCCAATCGTGACCCTAACTGGATCTCTAACCCTAGCCCTCAACATAACCCTAACCCTAGGTCCAGGCGTAACTGTAACCAGATCTCTAACCCTAGCCCTCAACATAACCCTAACCCTAGGTCCAATCGTAACCCTACCCGGATCTCTAACCCTACCCTCAACATAACCCTAACCCTAGGTCCAATCGTAACTCTAACAGGATCTCTAACCCTAGCCCTCAACATAACCCTAACCCTAGGTGCAATCGTAATCGTAACCGGATCTCTAACCCTAGCCCTCAACATAACACTAACCCTAGGTCCAATCGGAACGCTAAACGGATCTCTAACCCTAGCCCTCAACATAACCCTAACCCTAGGTCCAATCGTAACCCTAACCGGATCTCTAACCCTAGCCCTCAACATAACCCTAACCCTAGGTCCAATCGGAACCCTAACCGGATCTCTAACCCTAGCCCTCAACATAACCCTAACCCTAGGTCCAATCGTAACCCTAACCGGATCTCTAACCCTAGCCCTCAACATAACCCTAACCCTAGGTCCAATCGTGACCCTAACCGGATCTCTAACCCTCCCGTCAACATAACCCTAACCCTAGGTCCAATCGTAACCCTAACCGTCTCTCTAACCCTAGCCCTCAACATAACCCTAACCCTAGGTCCAATCGTAACCCTAACCGTTTCTCTAACCCTAGCCCTCAACATAACCCTAACCCTAGGTCCAATCGTAACCCTAACTGTCTCTCTAACCATAGCCCTCAACATAACCCTAACGCTAGGTCCAATCGTAACCCTAACCGGATCTCTAACCCTAGCCCTCAACATAACCCTAACCCTAGGACCAATCGTAACTCTAACCGGATCTCTAACCCTAGCCCTCAACATAACCCTAACCCTAGGTGCAATCGTAACCGTAACCGGATCTCTAACCCTAGCCCTCAATATAACACTAACCCTAGGTCCAATTGTAACCGTAACCGGATCTCTAACCCTAGCCCTCAACATAACCCTAACCCTAGGTCCAATCGTGACCCTTACCGGATCTCTAACCCTAGCCCTCAACATAACCCTAACCCTAGGTCCAATCGTGACCCTAACCGGATCTCTAACCCTCCCCTCAACATAACCCTAACCCTAGGTCCAATCGTGACCCTAACCGGATCTCTAACCCTAGCCCTCAACATAACCCTAACCCTAGGTCCAATCGTGACCCTAACCGGATCTCTAGCCCTCAACATAACCCTAACCCTAGGTCCAATCGTAACCCTACCCGGATCTCTAACCCTAGCCCTCAACATAACCCTAACCCTAGGTCCAATCTTAACCCTTACCGGATCTCTAACCCTAGCCCTCAACATAAGCCTAACCCTAGGTCCAATCGTAACCGTAACCGGATCTATAACCTTAGCCCTCAACATAACCCTAACCCTAGGTCCAATCGTAACCCTAACGAGATCTCTAACCCTAGCCCTCAACATAACCCAAACCTAGGTCCAATCGTGACCCTAACTGTCTCTCTAACCCTAGCCCTCAACATAACCCTAACCCTAGGTTTAATCGGAACCCTAACCCTCTCTCTAACCCTAGCCCTCAACATAACCCTAACCTAGGTCCAATCGTAACCCTAACCGGATCTCTAACCCTAGCCCTCAACATAACCCTAACCCTAGGTCCAATGGTAACCCTAACCGGATCTCTAAACCTAGCCCTCAACATAACCCTAACCCTAGGTCCAATCGTGACCCTAACCTGATCTCTAACCCTGCCCTCAACATAACCCTAACCCTAGGTCCAATCGTGTCCCTAACCGGATCTCTAACCCTAGCCCTCAACATAACCCTAACCCTAGGTGCAATCGTAACCCTACCCGGATCTCTAACCCTAGCCCTCAACATAACCATAACCCTAGGTGCAATCGTAACCCTACCCGGATCTCTAACCCTAGCCCTCAACATAACCCTAACCCTAGGACCAAACTTAACCCTAACCGGATCTCTAACCCTAGCCTTCAACATAAGCCTAACCCTAGGTCCAATCGTAACCGTAACCGGATCTATAACCCTAGCCCTCAACATAACCCTAACCCTAGGTCCAATCGTAACCGTAACCGGATCTCTAACCCTAGCCCTCAACATAACCCTAACCCTAGGACCAAACTTAACCCTAACCGGATCTCTAACCCTAGCCTTCAACATAAGCCTAACCCTAAGTCCAATCGTAACCGTAACCGGATCTATAACCCTAGCCCTCAACATAACCCTAACCCTAGGTCCAATCGTAACCGTAACCGGATCTCTAACCCTAGCCCTCAACATAACCCTAACCCTAGGTGCTATCGTAACCTTAACCGGATCTCTAACCCTAGCCCTCAACATAACACTAACCCTAGGTCCAATTGTAACCGTAACCGGATCTCTAACCCTAGCCCTCAACATAACCCTAACCCTAGGTCCAATCGAAACCCTACCCGGATCTCTAACCCTAGCCCTCAACATAACCCTAACCCTAGGTCCAATCGTAACCCTAACCGGATCTCTAACCCTAGCCCTCAACATAAGCCTAACCCTAAGTCCAATCGTAACCGTAACCGGATCTATAACCCTAGCCCTCAACATAACCCTAACCCTAGGTCCAATCGTAACCCTAACGAGATCTCTAACCCTAGCCCTCAACATAACCCAAACCTAGGTCCAATCGTGACCCTAACTGTCTCTCTAACCCTAGCCCTCAACATAACCCTAACCCTAGGTCCAATGGTAACCCTAACCGGATCTCTAACCCTAGCCCTCAACATAACCCTAACCCTAGGTCCAATCGTGACCCTAACCGGATCTCTAACCCTGCCCTCAACATAACCCTAACCCTAGGTCCAATCGTGACCCTAACCGGATCTCTAACCCTGCCCTCAACATAACCCTAACCCTAGGTCCAATCGTAACCCTAACCGGATCTCTAACCCTAGCACTCAACATAACCATAACCCTAGGTCCAATCGTAACCCTAACCGGATCTCTAACCCTAGCCCTCAACATAACCCTAACCCTAGGTCCAATCGTAACCCTAACCGGATCTCTAACCCTAGCCATCAACATCACCATAACCCTATGTCCAATCGTAACCCTAACCGGATCTCTAACCCTAGCCGTCAATATAACCCTAACCCTAGCTCCAATCGTGACCCTAACCGGATCTCTAACCCTGCCCTCAACATAACCCTAACCCTAGGTCAAATCGTAACCCTATCCGGATCTCTAACCCTAGCCCTCAACATAACCATAACCCTAGGTGCAATCGTAACCCTAACCGGATCTCTAACCCTAGCCCTCAACATAACCCTAACCCAAGGTGCAATCGTGACCCTAACCGGATCTCTAACCCTAGCCCTCAACATAACCCTAACCCTAGGTCCAATCGTGACCCTAACCGGATCTCTAACCCTAGCCCTCAACATAACCCTAACCCAAAGTGCAATCGTGACCGTAACCGGATCTCTAACCCTAGCCCTCAACATAACCCTAACCCTAGGTGCAATCGTAACCCTACCCGGATCTCTAACCCTAGCCCTCAACATAACCCTAACACTAGGTGCAATCGGAACCCTAACCGTCTCTCTAACCCTAGCCCTCAACATAACCCTAACCCTAGGTCCAATCGTAACCCTAACCGGATCTCTAACCTTAGCCCTCAAGATAATCCTAACCCTAGGTCCAATCGGAACCCTAACCGGATCTCTAACCCTAGCCCTCAACATAACCCTAACCCTAGGTCCAATCGTAACCCTAACCGGATCTCTAAACCTAGCCCTCAACATAACCCTAACCCTAGGTCCAATCGTAACCGTAACCGGATCACTAACCCTAGCCCTCAACATAACCCTAACCCTAGGTCCAATCGTAACCCTACCCGGATCTCGAACCCTTACCCTCAACATAACCCTAACACTAGGTCCAATCTTAACCCTAACCGGATCTCTAACCCTGGCCCTCAACATAACCCTAACCCTAGGTGCAATCGTAACCGTAACCGGATCTCTAACCCTAGCCCTCAACATAACCCTAACCCTAGGTCCAATGGTAACCCTAACGGGATCTCTAACCCTAGCCCTCAACATAACCCTAACCCTAGGTGCAATCGTAACCCTAACCGGATCTCTAACCCTAGCCCTCAACATAACCCTAACCCAAGGTGCAATCGTGACCCTAACCGGATCTCTAACCCTAGCCCTCAACATAACCCTAACCCTAGGTCCAATCGTGACCCTAACCGGATCTCTAACCCTAGCCCTCAACATAACCCTAACCCTAGGTCCAATCGTGACCCTAACCGTCTCTCTAACCCTAGCCCTCAACATAACCCTAACCCTAGGTCCAATCGGAACCCTAACCGTCTCTCTAACCCTAGCCCTCAATATAACCCTAACCCTAGGTCCAATCGTAACCCTAACCGGATCTCTAACCCAGCCCTCAACATAACCCTAACCCTAGGTCCAATGGTAACCCTAACCGGATCCCTAACCCTAGCCCTCAACATAACCCTAACCCAAGGTACAATCGTGACCCTAACCGGATCTCTAACCCTAGCCCTCAACATAACCCTGACCCTAGGTCCAATCGTGACCCTAACCGTCTCTCTAACCCTAGCCCTCAACATAACCCTAACCCTAGGTCCAATCGTGACCCTAACCGGATCTCTATCCCTAGCGCTCAACATAACGCTAACCCTAGGTCCAATCGTAACCCTAACCGAATCTCTAAACCTAGTCCTCAACATAACGCTAACCCTAGGTGCAATCGTAACCCTAACCGGATCTCTAACCCTAGCCCTCAACATAACTCTAACCCTAGGTCCAATCGTGACCCTAACCGTCTCTCTAACCCTAGCCCTCAACATAACCCTAACCCTAGGTCCAATCGTGACCCTAACCGGATCTCTATCCCTAGCGCTCAACATAACGCTAACCCTAGGTCCAATCGTAACCCTAACCGAATCTCTAAACCTAGTCCTCAACATAACGCTAACCCTAGGTGCAATCGTGACCCTAACCGGATCTCTAACCCTAGCCCTCAACATCACCCTAACCCTAGGTCCAATCGTAACCCTAACCGGATCTCTAACCCTAGCCGTCAACATAACCCTAACCCTAGGTCCAAACGTGACCTTAACCGGATCTCTAACACTAGCCCTCAACATAACCCTAACCCTAGGTCCAATCGTGACCCTAACCGGATCTCTAACCCTAGCCCTCAACATAACCCTAACCCAAGGTACAATCGTGACCCTAACCGGATCTCTAACCCTAGCCCTCAACATAACCCTAACCCTAGGTCCAATCGTAACCCTACCCGGATCTCTAACCCTAGCCCTCAACATAACCCTAACCCTAGGTCCAATCGTAACCCTAACCGGATCTCTAACCCTAGCCCTCAACATAACCCTAACCCTAGGTCCAATCGTGTCCCTAACCGGATCTCTAACCCTAGCCCTCAACATAACCCTAACCCTAGGTGCAATCGTAACCCTACCCGGATCTCTAACCCTAGCCCTCAACATAACCATAACCCTAGGTGCAATCGTAACCCTACCCGGATCTCTAACCCTAGCCCTCAACATAACCCTAACCCTAGGACCAATCTTAACCCTAACCGGATCTCTAACCCTAGCCTTCAACATAAGCCTAACCCTAGGTCCAATCGTAACCGTAACCGGATCTATAACCCTAGCCCTCAACATAACCCTAACCCTAGGTCCAATCGTAACCGTAACCGGATCTCTAACCCTAGCCCTCAACATAACCCTAACCCTAGGTGCAATCGTAACCTTAACCGGATCTCTAACCCTAGCCCTCAACATAACACTAACCCTAGGTCCAATTGTAACCGTAACCGGATCTCTAACCCTAGCCCTCAACAGAACGCTAACCCTAGGTCCAATCGAAACCCTACCCGGATCTCTAACCCTAGCCCTCAACATAACCCTAACCCTAGGTCCAATCGTAACCCTAACCGGATCTCTAACCCTAGCCCTCAACATAACCCTAACCCTAGGTCCAATCGTGTCCCTAACCGGATCTCTAACCCTAGCACTCAACATAACCCTAACCCTAGGTGCAATCGTAACCCTACCCGTATCTCGAACCCTAGCCCTCAACATAACCATAACCCTAGGTGCAATCGTAACCCTAACCGGATCCCTAACCCTAGCCCTCAACATAACCCTAACCCAAGGTGCAATCGTGACCCTAACCGGATCTCTAACCCTAGCCCTCAACATAACCCTAACCCTAGGTCCAATCGTGACCCTAACCGGATCTCTAACCCTAGCCCTCAAGATAACCCTAACCCAAGGTCCAATCGTGACCCTAACCGGATCTCTAACCCTAGCCGTCAACATAACCCTAACCCTAGGTGCCATCGTAACCCTACCCGGATCTCTAACCCTAGCCCTCAACATAACCCTAACCCTAGGTGCAATCATAACCCTAACCGGATCTCTAACCCTAGCCCTCAACATAACCCTAACCCTAGTTCCAATCGTAACCCTAACCGGATCTCTAACCCTAGCACTCAACATAACCATAACCCTAGGTCCAATCGTAACCCTAACCGGATCTCTAACCCTAGCCCTCAAATAACCCTAACCCTAGGTCCAATCGTAACCCTAACCGGATCTCTAACCCTAGCCATCAACATCACCATAACCCTATGTCCAATCGTAACCCTAACCTGATCTCTAACCCTAGCCGTCAATATAACCCTAACCCTAGCTCCAATCGTGACCCTAACCGGATCTCTAACCCTGCCCTCAACATAACCCTAACCCTAGGTCAAATCGTAACCCTATCCGGATCTCTAACCCTAGCCCTCAACATAACCATAACCCTAGGTGCAATCGTAACCCTAACCGGATCTCTAACCCTAGCCCTCAACATAACCCTAACCCAAGGTGCAATCGTGACCCTAACCGTATCTCTAACCCTAGCCCTCAACATAACCCTAACCCTAGGTCCAATCGTGACCCTAACCGGATCTCTAACCCTAGCCCTCAACATAACCCTAACCCAAGGTGCAATCGTGACCGTAACCGGATCTCTAACCCTAGCCCTCAACATAACCCTAACCCTAGGTGCAATCGTAACCCTACCCGGATCTCTAACCCTAGCCCTCAACATAACCCTAACCCTAGGTGCAATCGGAACCCTAACCGTCTCTCTAACCCTAGCCCTCAACATAACCCTAACCCTAGGTCCAATCGTAACCCTAACCGGATCTCAAAACCTAGCCCTCAACATAACCCTAACCTTGGTCCAATCGTAACCGTAACCGGATCACTAACCCTAGCCCTCAACATAACCCTAACCCTAGGTCCAATCGTAACCCTACCCGGATCTCGAACCCTTACCCTCAACATAACCCTAACACTAGGTCCAATCTTAACCCTAACCGGATCTCTAACCCTGGCCCTCAACATAACCCTAACCCTAGGTGCAATCGTAACCGTAACCGGATCTCTAACCCTAGCCCTCAACATAACCCTAACCCTAGGTCCAATGGTAACCCTAACGGGATCTCTAACCCTAGCCCTCAACATAACCCTAACCTAGGTCCAATCGTGACCCTAACCGGATCTCTAACCCTAGCCCTCAACATAACCCTAACCCTAGGTCCAATCGTGACCCTAACCGTCTCTCTAACCCTAGCCCCCAACATAACCCTAACCCTAGGTCCAATCGGAACCCTAACCGTCTCTCTAACCCTAGCCCTCAACATAACCCTAACCCTAGGTCCAATCGTAACCCTAACCGGATCTCTAACCCTAGCCCTCAACATAACCCTAACCCTAGGTCCAATGTTAACCCTAACCGGATCTCTAACCCTAGCCCTCAACATAACCCTAACCCAAGGTACAATCGTGACCCTAACCGTCTCTCTAACCCTAGCCCTCAACATAACCCTAACCCTAGGTCCAATCGTGACCCTAACCGGATCTCTATCCCTAGCGCTCAACATAACGCTAACCCTAGGTCCAATCGTAACCCTAACCGAATCTCTAAACCTAGTCCTCAACATAACGCTAACCCTAGGTGCAATCGTAACCCTAACCGGATCTCTAACCCTAGCCCTCAACATAACCCTAACCCTAGGTCCAATCTTGACCCTAACCGTCTCTCTAACCCTAGCCCTCAACATAACCCTAACCCTAGGTCCAATCGTGACCCTAACCGGATCTCTATCCCTAGCGCTCAACATAACGCTAACCCTAGGTCCAATCGTAACCCTAACCGAATCTCTAAACCTAGTCCTCAACATAACGCTAACCCTAGGTGCAATCGTGACCCTAACCGGATCTCTAACCCTAGCCCTCAACATCACCCTAACCCTAGGTCCAATCGTAACCCTAACCGGATCTCTAACCCTAGCCGTCAACATAACCCTAACCCTAGGTCCAAACGTGACCTTAACCGGATCTCTAACACTAGCCCTCAACATAACCCTAACCCTAGGTCCAATCGTGACCCTAACCGGATCTCTAACCCTAGCCCTCAACATAACCCTAACCCAAGGTACAATCGTGACCCTAACCGGATCTCTAACCCTAGCCCTCAACATAACCCTAACCCTAGGTCCAATCGTAACCCTACCCGGATCTCTAACCCTAGCCCTCAACATAACCCTAACCCTAGGTCCAATCGTAACCCTAACCGGATCTCTAACCCTAGCCCTCAACATAACCCTAACCCTAGGTCCAATCGTGACCCTAACCATATCTCTAACCCTAGCCCTCAACATAACCCTAACCCTAGGTCCAATCGTGACCCTAACTGGATCTCTAACCCTAGCCTTCAACATAACCCTAACCCTAGTTCCAATCGTAACTGTAACCGGATCTCTAACCCTAGCCCTCAACATAACCCTAACCCTAGGTCCAATCGTAACTGTAACCGGATCTCTAACCCTAGCCCTCAACATAACCCTAACCCTAGATCCAATCGTAACCCTACCGAGATCTCTAACCCTAGCCCTCAACATAACCCTAACCCTAGGTCCAATCGTAACCCTAACCGGATCTCTAACCCTAGCCCTCAACATAACCCTAACCCTAGGTCCAATCGTAACCCTAACCGGATCTCTAACCCTAGACCTCAACATGACCCTAACCCTAGGTCCAATCGTAACCCTAACGGTATCCCTAACCCTAGCCCTCAACATAACCCTAACCCTAGGTCCAATCGTAACCCTAACCGGATCTCTAAACCTAGCCCTCAACATAACCCTAATCCTAGGTCCAATCGTAACCGTAACCGGATCTCTAACCCTAGCCCTCAACATAACCCTAACCCTAGGTCCAATCGTAACCCTACCCGGATCTCGAACCCTAGCCCTCAACATAACCCTAACCCTAGGTCCAATCTTAACCCTAACCGGATCTCTAACCCTAGCCCTCAACATAACCCTAACCCTAGGTGCAATCGTAACCGTAAACGGATCTCTAACCCTAGACCTCAACATAACCCTAACCCTAGGTGCAATGGTAACCCTAACGGGATCTCTAACCCTAGCCCTCAACATAACCCTAACCTAGGTCCAATCGTGACCCTAACAGGATCTCTAACCCTAGCCCTCAACATAACCCTAACCCTAGGTCCAATCGTGACCCTAACTGTCTCTCTAACCCTAGCCCTCAACATAACCCTAACCCTAGGTTCAATCGGAACCCTAACCGTCTCTCTAACCCTAGCCCTCAACATAACCCTAACCCTAGGTCCAATCGTAACCCTAACCGGATCTCTAACCCTAGCCCTCAACATAACCCTAACCCTAGGTCCAATGGTAACCCTAACCGGATCTCTAACCCTAGCCCTCAACATAACCCTAACCCTAGGTCCAATCGTGACCCTAACCGGATCTCTAACCCTGCCCTCAACATAACCCAAACCCTAGTTCCAATCGTAACCCTAACCGTCTCTCTAACCCTGGCCCTCAACCTAACCCTAACCCTAGGTCCAATCGTGACCCTAACCGGATCTCTAACCCTAGCCCTCAACATAACCGTAACCCTAGTTCCAATCGTAACCCTAACCGGATCTCTAACCCTAGCCCTCAACATAACCCTAACCTTAGGTCCAATCGTAACCCTAACCGGATCTCTAACCCTAGACCTCAACATAACCCTAACCCTAGGTCCAATCGTAACCGTAACCGGATCTCTAACCCTAGCCCTCAACATAACCATAACCCTAGGTCCAAACGTAATCCTAACGGGATCTCTAACCCTGGCCCTCAACATAACCCTAACCTAGGTCCAATCGTGACGCTAACCGGATCTCTAACCCTAGCCCTCAACATAACCCTAACCCTTGGTCCAATCGTGACCCTAACCGTCTCTCTAACCCTAGCCCTCAACATAACCCTAACCCTAGGTCCAATCGGGACCCTAACCGTCTCTCTAACCCTAGCCCTCAACATAACCCTAACCCTAGATCCAATCGTAACCCTAACCGGATCTCTAACCCTAGCCCTCAACATTACCCTAACCCTAGGTCCAATCGTAACCCTAACCGGTTCTCTAACCCTAACCCTCAACATAACCCTAACCCTAGGTCCAATCGTGACCCTAACCGGATCTCTAACCCTGCCCTCAACATAACCCTAACCCTAGGTCCAATCGTGACCCTAACCGCCTCTCTAACCCTAGCCCTCAACATAACCCTAACCCTAAGTCCAATCGTAACCCTAACTGGATCTCTAACCCTAGCCCTCAACATAACCCTAACCCTAGGTCCAATCGTAACCCTAACCGGATCTCTTACCCTAGCCCTCAACATAACCTTAACCCTAGGTCCAATCGTAACCCTAACCGGATCTCTAACCCTAGCCCTCAACATAACCCTAACCCTAGGTCCAATCGTAACCCTAACCGGATCTCTAACCCTAGCCCTCAACATAACCGTAACCCTAGGTCCAATCGTGACCCTAACCGGATCTCTAACCCTAGCCCTCAACATAACCCTAACCCTAGGTGCAATCGTAACCCTACCCAGATCTCTAACCCTAGCCCTCAACATAACCATAACCCTAGGTGCAATCGTAACCCTACCCGGATCTCTAACCCTAGCCCTCAACATAACCCTAACCCAAGGTGCAATCGTGACCCTAACCAGATCTCTAACCCTAGCCCTCAACATAACCCTAACCCTAGGTCCAATCGTGACCCTAACCTGATCTCTAACCCTAGCCGTCAACATAACCTTAACCCTAGGTGCAATCGTAACCCTACCCGGAACTCTAACCCTAGCCCTCAACATAACCCTAACCGTAGGTGCAATCGGAACCCTAACCGCCTCTCTAACCCTGCCCTCAACATAACCCTAACCCTAGGTCCAATCGTGACCCTAACCGTCTCTCTAACCCTAGCCCTCAACATAACATTAACCCTAGGTCCAATTGTAACCGTAACCGGATCTCTAACCCTAGCCCTCAACATAACCCTAACCCTAGGTCCAATCGAAACCCTACCCGGATCTCTAACCCTAGCCCTCAACATAACCCTAACCCTAGGTCCAATCGTAACCCTAACCGGATCTCTAACCCTAGCCCTCAACATAACCCTAACCCTAGGTCCAATCGGAACAATAACCGTCTCTCTAACCCTAGCCCTCAACAGAACCCTAACCCTAGGTCCAATCGTAACCCTAACCGGATCTCTAATCCTAGCCCTCAACATAACCCTAACCCTAGGTCCAATCATGACCCTAACCGTCTCTCTAACCCTAGCCCTCAACATAACCTTAACCCTAGGTCCAATCGTAACCCTAACCGGATCTCTTACCCTAGCCCTCAACATAACCTTAACCCTAGGTCCAATCGTAACCCTAACCGGATCTCTAACCCTAGCCCTGAACATAACCCTAACCCTAGGTCCAATCGTGTCCCTAACCGGATCTCTAACCCTAGCCCTCAACATAACCCTAACCCTAGGTGCAATCGTAACCCTACCCGGATCTCTAACCCTAGCCCTCAACATAACCATAACCCTAGGTGCAATCGTAACCCTAACCGGATCTCTAACCCTAGCCCTCAACATAACCCTAACCCAAGGTGCAATCGTGACCCTAACCGGATCTCTAACCCTAGCCCTCAACATAACCCTAACCCTAGGTCCAATGGTAACCCTAACCGGATCTCTAACCCTAGCCCTCAACATAACCATAACCCTAGGTGCAATCGTAACCCTAACCGGATCTCTAACCCTAGCCCTCAACATAACCATAACCCTAGGTGCAATCGTAACCCTAACCGGATCTCTAACCCTAGCCCTCAACATAACCCTAACCCTAGGTGCAATCGTAACCCTACCCGGATCTCTAACCCTAGCCCTCAACATAACCATAACCCTAGGTGCAATCGTAACCCTAACCGGATCTCTAACCCTAGCCCTCAACATAACCGTAACCCTAGTTCCAATCGTAACCCTAACCGGATCTCTAACCCTAGCCCTCAACATAACCCTAACCTTAGGTCCAATCGTAACCCTAACCGGATCTCTAACCCTAGACCTCAACATAACCCTAACCCTAGGTCCAATCGTAACCGTAACCGGATCTCTAACCCTAGCCCTCAACATAACCATAACCCTAGGTCCAAACGTAATCCTAACGGGATCTCTAACCCTGGCCCTCAACATAACCCTAACCTAGGTCCAATCGTGACGCTAACCGGATCTCTAACCCTAGCCCTCAACATAACCCTAACCCTTGGTCCAATCGTGACCCTAACCGTCTCTCTAACCCTAGCCCTCAACATAACCCTAACCCTAGGTCCAATCGGGACCCTAACCGTCTCTCTAACCCTAGCCCTCAACATAACCCTAACCCTAGGTCCAATCGTAACCCTAACCGGATCTCTAACCCTAGCCCTCAACATTACCCTAACCCTAGGTCCAATCGTAACCCTAACCGGTTCTCTAACCCTAGCCCTCAACATAACCCTAACCCTAGGTCCAATCGTGACCCTAACCGGATCTCTAACCCTGCCCTCAACATAACCCTAACCCTAGGTCCAATCGTGACCCTAACCGCCTCTCTAACCCTAGCCCTCAACATAACCCTAACCCTAAGTCCAATCGTAACCCTAACTGGATCTCTAACCCTAGCCCTCAACATAACCCTAACCCTAGGTCCAATCGTAACCCTAACCGGATCTCTTACCCTAGCCCTCAACATAACATTAACCCTAGGTCCAATCGTAACCCTAACCGGATCTCTAACCCTAGCCCTCAACATAACCCTAACCCTAGGTCCAATCGTAACCCTAACCGGATCTCTAACCCTAGCCCTCAACATAACCGTAACCCTAGGTCCAATCGTGACCCTAACCGGATCTCTAACCCTAGCCCTCAACATAACCCTAACCCTAGGTGCAATCGTAACCCTACCCAGATCTCTAACCCTAGCCCTCAACATAACCATAACCCTAGGTGCAATCGTAACCCTACCCGGATCTCTAACCCTAGCCCTCAACATAACCCTAACCCAAGGTGCAATCGTGACCCTAACCAGATCTCTAACCCTAGCCCTCAACATAACCCTAACCCTAGGTCCAATCGTGACCCTAACCTGATCTCTAACCCTAGCCGTCAACATAACCTTAACCCTAGGTGCAATCGTAACCCTACCCGGAACTCTAACCCTAGCCCTCAACATAACCCTAACCCTAGGTGCAATCGGAACCCTAACCGCCTCTCTAACCCTGCCCTCAACATAACCCTAACCCTAGGTCCAATCGTGACCCTAACCGTCTCTCTAACCCTAGCCCTCAACATAACATTAACCCTAGGTCCAATTGTAACCGTAACCGGATCTCTAACCCTAGCCCTCAACATAACCCTAACCCTAGGTCCAATCGAAACCCTACCCGGATCTCTAACCCTAGCCCTCAACATAACCCTAACCCTAGGTCCAATCGTAACCCTAACCGGATCTCTAACCCTAGCCCTCAACATAACCCTAACCCTAGGTCCAATCGGAACAATAACCATCTCTCTAACCCTAGCCCTCAACAGAAACCTAACCCTAGGTCCAATCGTAACCCTAACCGGATCTCTAATCCTAGCCCTCAACATAACCCTAACCCTAGGTCCAATCATGACCCTAACCGTCTCTCTAACCCTAGCCCTCAACATAACCTTAACCCTAGGTCCAATCGTAACCCTAACCGGATCTCTTACCCTAGCCCTCAACATAACCTTAACCCTAGGTCCAATCGTAACCCTAACCGGATCTCTAACCCTAGCCCTGAACATAACCCTAACCCTAGGACCAATCGTGTCCCTAACCGGATCTCTAACCCTAGCCCTCAACATAACCCTAACCCTAGGTGCAATCGTAACCCTACCCGGATCTCTAACCCTAGCCCTCAACATAACCATAACCCTAGGTGCAATCGTAACCCTAACCGGATCTCTAACCCTAGCCCTCAACATAACCCTAACCCAAGGTGCAATCGTGACCCTAACCGGATCTCTAACCCTAGCCCTCAACATAACCCTAACCCTAGGTCCAATCGTGACACTAACCGGATCTCTAACCCTAGCCCTCAAGATAACCCTAACCCAAGGTCCAATCGTGACCCTAACCGGATCTCTAACCCTAGCCGTCAACATAACCCTAACGCTAGGTGCAATCGTAACCCTACCCGGATCTCTAACCCTAGCCCTCAACATAACCCTAACCCTAGGTGCAATCGTAACCCTAACCGGATCTCTAACCCTAGCCCTCAACATAACCCTAACCCTAGGTCCAATCGTAACCCTAACCGGATCTCTAACCCTAGCCCTCAACATAACCCTAACCCTAGGTCCAATCGTAACCCTAACCGGATCTCTAACCCTAGCCCTCAACATAACACTAACCCTAGGTCCAATCGTAACCGTAACCGGATCTCTAACCCTAGCCCTCAACATAACCCTAACCCTAGGTCCAATCGTAACCCTACCCGGATCTCTAACCCTAGCCCTCAACATAACCCTAACCCTAGGTCCAATCTTAACCCTAACCGGATCTCTAACCCTAGCCCTCAACATAAGCCTAACCCTAGGTCCAATCGTAACCGTAACCGGATCTATAACCCTAGCCCTCAACATAACCCTAACCCTAGGTCCAATCGTAACCCTAACGAGATCTCTAACCCTAGCCCTCAACATAACCCAAACCTAGGTCCAATAGTGACCCTAACTGTCTCTCTAACCCTAGCCCTCAACATAACCCTAACCCTAGGTCTAATCGGAACCCTAACCCTCTCTCTAACCCTAGCCCTCAACATAACCCTAACCTAGGTCCAATCGTAACCCTAACCGGATCTCTAACCCTAGCCCTCAACATAACCCTAACCCTAGGTCCAATGGTAACCCTAACCGGATCTCTAAACCTAGCCCTCAACATAACCCTAACCCTAGGTCCAATCGTGACCCTAACCTGATCTCTAACCCTGCCCTCAACATAACCCTAACCCTAGGTCCAATCGTGTCCCTAACCGGATCTCTAACTCTAGCCCTCAACATAACCCTAACCCTAGGTGCAATCGTAACCCTACCCGGATCTCTAACCCTAGCCCTCAACATAACCATAACCCTAGGTGCAATCGTAACCCTACCCGGATCTCTAAACCTAGCCCTCAACATAACCCTAACCCTAGGTCCAATCTTAACCCTAACCGGATCTCTAACCCTAGCCCTCAACATAAGCCTAACCCTAGGTCCAATCGTAACCGTAACCGGATCTATAACCCTAGCCCTCAACATAACCCTAACCCTAGGTCCAATCGTAACCGTAACCGGATCTCTAACCCTAGCCCTCAACATAACCCTAACCCTAGGTGCAATCGTAACCGTAACCGGATCTCTAACCCTAGCCCTCAACATAACACTAACCCTAGGTCCAATTGTAACCGTAACCGGATCTCTAACCCTAGCCCTCAACATAACCCTAACCCTAGGTCCAATCGAAACCCTACCCGGATCTCTAACCCTAGCCCTCAACATAACCCTAACCCTAGGTCCAATCGTAACCCTAACCGGATCTCTAACCCTAGCCCTCAACATAACCCTAACCCTAGGTCCAATCGGAACAATAACCGTCTCTCTAACCCTAGCCCTCAACATAACCCTAACCCTAGGTCCAAACGTAACCCTAACCGGATCTCTAATCCTAGCCCTCAACATAACACTAACCCTAGGTCCAATCGTAACCCTAACCGGATCTCTAACCCTAGCCCTCAACATAACCCTAACCCTAGGTCCAATCGTGTCCCTAACCGGATCTCTAACCCTAGCCCTCAACATAACCCTAACCCTAGGTGCAATCGTAACCCTACCCGGATCTCGAACCCTAGCCCTCAACATAACCATAACCCTAGGTGCAATCGTAACCCTAACCGGATCTCTAACCCTAGCCCTCAACATAACCCTAACCCAAGGTGCAATCGTGACCCTAACCGGATCTCTAACCCTAGCCCTCAACATAACCCTAACCCTAGGTCCAATCGTGACCCTAACCGGATCTCTAACCCTAGCCCTCAAGATAACCCTAACCCAAGGTCCAATCGTGACCCTAACCGGATCTCTAACCCTAGCCGTCAACATAACCCTAACCCTAGGTGCCATCGTAACCCTACCCGGATCTCTAACCCTAGCCCTCAACATAACCCTAACCCTAGGTGCAATCATAACCCTAACCGGATCTCTAACCCTAGCCCTCAACATAACCCTAACCCTAGGTCCAATCGTAACCCTAACCGGATCTCTAACCCTAGCCCTCAACATAACCCTAACCCTAGGTCCAATCGTAACCCTAACCAGAACTCTAAACCTAGCCCTCAACATAACACTAACCCTAGGTCCAATCGTAATCGTAACCGGATCTCTAACCCTAGCCCTCAACATAACCCTAACCCTAGGTCCAATCGTAACCCTACCCGGATCTCTAACCCTAGCCCTCAACATAACCCTAACCCTAGGTCCAATCTTAACCCTAACCGGATCTCTAACCCTAGCCCTCAACATAAGCCTAACCCTAAGTCCAATCGTAACCGTAACCGGATCTATAACCCTAGCCCTCAACATAACCCTAACCCTAGGTCCAATCGTAACCCTAACGAGATCTCTAACCCTAGCCCTCAACATAACCGAAACCTAGGTCCAATCGTAACCCTAACTGTCTCTCTAACCCTAGCCCTCAACATAACCCTAACCCTAGGTCTAATCGGAACCCTAACCCTCTCTCTAACCCTAGCCCTCAACATAACCCTAACCCTAGGTCCAATGGTAACCCTAACCGGATCTCTAACCCTAGCCCTCAACATAACCCTAACCCTAGGTCCAATCGTGACCCTAACCGGATCTCTAACCCTGCCCTCAACATAACCCTAACCCTAGGTCCAATCGTAACCCTAACCGTCTCTCGAACCCTAGCCCTCAACATAACCCTAACCCTAGGTCCCATCGTAACCCTAACCGGATCTCTAACCCTAGCCCTCAACATAACCCTAACCCTAGCTCCAATCGTGACCCTAACCGGATCTCTAACCCTGCCCTCAACATAACCCTAACCCTAGGTCAAATCGTAACCCTATCCGGATCTCTAACCCTAGCCCTCAACATAACCATAACCCTAGGTGCAATCGTAACCCTAACCGGATCTCTAACCCTAGCCCTCAACATAACCCTAACCCAAGGTGCAATCGTGACCCTAACCGGATCTCTAACCCTAGCCCTCAACATAACCCTAACCCTAGGTCCAATCGTGACCCTAACCGGATCTCTAACCCTAGCCCTCAACATAACCCTAACCCAAGGTGCAATCGTGACCGTAACCGGATCTCTAACCCTAGCCCTCAACATAACCCTAACCCTAGGTGCAATCGTAACCCTACCCGGATCTCTAACCCTAGCCCTCAACATAACCCTAACCCTAGGTGCAATCGGAACCCTAACCGTCTCTCTAACCCTAGCCCTCAATATAACCCTAACCCTAGGTCCAATCGTAACCCTAACCGTCTCTAACCCTAGCCCTCAACATAACCCTAACCCTAGGTCCAATCGTAACCCTAACCGGATCTCTAACCCTAGCCCTCAACATAACCCTAACCCTAGGTCCAATCGTAACCCTAACCGGATCTCTAACCCTAGCCCTCAACATAACCCTAACCCTAGGTCCAATGGTAACCCTACCCGGATCTCTAACCCTAGCCCTCAACATAACCCTAACCCTAGGTCCAATCGTAACCCTAACCGGATCTCTAACCCTAGCCCTCAACATAACCCTAACCCTAGGTCCAATCGTGACCCTAACCGTATCTCTAACCCTAGCCCTCAACATAACCCTAACCCTAGGTCCAATCGTGACCCTAACTGGATCTCTAACCCTAGCCCTCAACATAACCCTAACCCTAGTTCCAATCGTAACTGTAACCGGATCTCTAACCCTAGCCCTCAACATAACCCTAACCCTAGGTCCAATCGTAACTGTAACCGGATCTCTAACCCTAGCCCTCAACATAACCCTAACCCTAGATCCAATCGTAACCCTACCCAGATCTCTAACCCTAGCCCTCAACATAACCCTAACCCTAGGTCCAATCGTAACCCTAACCGGATCTCTAACCCTAGCCCTCAACATAACACTAACCCTAGGTCCAATCGTAATCGTAACCGGATCTCTAACCCTAGCCCTCAACATAACCCTAACCCTAGGTCCAATGGTAACCCTAACCGGATCTCTAACCCTAGCCCTCAACATAACCCTAACATTAGGTCCAATCGTGACCCTAACCGGATCTCTAACCCTGCCCTCAACATAACCCAAACCCTAGTTCCAATCGTAACCCTAACCCTCTCTCTAACCCTGGCCCTCAACCTAACCCTAACCCTAGGTCCAATCGTGACCCTAACCGGATCTCTAACCCTAGCACTCAACATAACCGTAACCCTAGTTCCAATCGTAACCCTAACCGGATCTCTAACCCTAGCCCTGAACATAACCCTAACCCTAGGTCCAATCGTGTCCCTAACCGGATCTCTAACCCTAGCCCTCAACATAACCCTAACCCTAGGTGCAATCGTAACCCTACCCGGATCTCTAACCCTAGCCCTCAACATAACCATAACCCTAGGTGCAATCGTAACCCTAACCGGATCTCTAACCCTAGCCCTCAACATAACCCTAACCCAAGGTGCAATCGTGACCCTAACCGGATCTCTAACCCTAGCCCTCAACATAACCCTAACCCTAGGTCCAATCGTGACACTAACCGGATCTCTAACCCTAGCCCTCAAGATAACCCTAACCCAAGGTCCAATCGTGACCCTAACCGGATCTCTAACCCTAGCCGTCAACATAACCCTAACCCTAGGTGCAATCGTAACCCTACCCGGATCTCTAACCCTAGCCCTCAACATAACCCTAACCCTAGGTGCAATCGTAACCCTAACCGGATCTCTAACCCTAGCCCTCAACATAACCCTAACCCTAGGTCCAATCGTAACCCTAACCGGATCTCTAACCCTAGCCCTCAACATAACCCTAACCCGAGGTCCAATCGTAACCCTAACAGGAACTCTAAACCTAGCCCTCAACATAACACTAACCCTAGGTCCAATCGTAACCGTAACCGGATCTCTAACCCTAGCCCTCAACATAACCCTAACCCTAGGTCCAATCGTAACCCTACCCGGATCTCTAACCCTGGCCCTCAACATAACCCTAACCCTAGGTCCAATCTTAACCCTAACCGGATCTCTAACCCTAGCCCTCAACATAAGCCTAACCCTAGGTCCAATCGTAACCGTAACCGGATCTATAACCCTAGCCCTCAACATAACCCTAACCCTAGGTCCAATCGTAACCCTAACGAGATCTCTAACCCTAGCCCTCAACATAACCCAAACCTAGGTCCAATAGTGACCCTAACTGTCTCTCTAACCCTAGCCCTCAACATAACCCTAACCCTAGGTCTAATCGGAACCCTAACCCTCTCTCTAACCCTAGCCCTCAACATAACCCTAACCTAGGTCCAATCGTAACCCTAACCGGATCTCTAACCCTAGCCCTCAACATAACCCTAACCCTAGGTCCAATGGTAACCCTAACCGGATCTCTAAACCTAGCCCTCAACATAACCCTAACCCTAGGTCCAATCGTGACCCTAACCTGATCTCTAACCCTGCCCTCAACATAACCCTAACCCTAGGTCCAATCGTGTCCCTAACCGGATCTCTAACCCTAGCCCTCAACATAACCCTAACCCTAGGTGCAATCGTAACCCTACCCGGATCTCTAACCCTAGCCCTCAACATAACCATAACCCTAGGTGCAATCGTAACCCTACCCGGATCTCTAACCCTAGCCCTCAACATAACCCTAACCCTAGGTCCAATCTTAACCCTAACCGGATCTCTAACCCTAGCCCTCAACATAAGCCTAACCCTAGGTCCAATCGTAACCGTAACCGGATCTATAACCCTAGCCCTCAACATAACCCTAACCCTAGGTCCAATCGTAACCGTAACCGGATCTCTAACCCTAGCCCTCAACATAACCCTAACCCTAGGTGCAATCGTAACCGTAACCGGATCTCTAACCCTAGCCCTCAACATAACCCTAACCCTAGGTCCAATCGAAACCCTACCCGGATCTCTAACCCTAGCCCTCAACATAACCCTAACCCTAGGTCCAATCGTAACCCTAACCGGATCTCTAACCCTAGCCCTCAACATAACCCTAACCCTAGGTCCAATCGGAACAATAACCGTCTCTCTAACCCTAGCCCTCAACATAACCCTAACCCTAGGTCCAAACGTAACCCTAACCGGATCTCTAATCCTAGCCCTCAACATAACACTAACCCTAGGTCCAATCGTAACCCTAACCGGATCTCTAACCCTAGCCCTCAACATAACCCTAACCCTAGGTCCAATCGTGTCCCTAACCGGATCTCTAACCCTAGCCCTCAACATAACCCTAACCCTAGGTGCAATCGTAACCCTACCCGGATCTCGAACCCTAGCCCTCAACATAACCATAACACTAGGTGCAATCGTAACCCTAACCGGATCTCTAACCCTAGCCCTCAACATAACCCTAACCCAAGGTGCAATCGTGACCCTAACCGGATCTCTAACCCTAGCCCTCAACATAACCCTAACCCTAGGTCCAATCGTGACCCTAACCGGATCTCTAACCCTAGCCCTCAAGATAACCCTAACCCAAGGTCCAATCGTGACCCTAACCGGATCTCTAACCCTAGCCGTCAACATAACCCTAACCCTAGGTGCCAAGGTAACCCTACCCGGATCTCTAACCCTAGCCCTCAACATAACCCTAACCCTAGGTGCAATCATAACCCTAACCGGATCTCTAACCCTAGCCCTCAACATAACCCTAACCCTAGGTCCAATCGTAACCCTAACCGGATCTCTAACCCTAGCCCTCAACATAACCCTAACCCTAGGTCCAATCGTAACCCTAACCAGAACTCTAAACCTAGCCCTCAACATAACACTAACCCTAGGTCCAATCGTAATCGTAACCGGATCTCTAACCCTAGCCCTCAACATAACCCTAACCCTAGGTCCAATCGTAACCCTACCCGGATCTCTAACCCTAGCCCTCAACATAACCCTAACCCTAGGTCCAATCTTAACCCTAACCGGATCTCTAACCCTAGCCCTCAACATAAGCCTAACCCTAAGTCCAATCGTAACCGTAACCGGATCTATAACCCTAGCCCTCAACATAACCCTAACCCTAGGTCCAATCGTAACCCTAACGAGATCTCTAACCCTAGCCCTCAACATAACCCAAACCTAGGTCCAATCGTAACCCTAACTGTCTCTCTAACCCTAGCCCTCAACATAACCCTAACCCTAGGTCTAATCGGAACCCTAACCCTCTCTCTAACCCTAGCCCTCAACATAACCCTAACCCTAGGTCCAATGGTAACCCTAACCGGATCTCTAACCCTAGCCCTCAACATAACCCTAACCCTAGGTCCAATCGTGACCCTAACCGGATCTCTAACCCTGCCCTCAACATAACCCTAACCCTAGGTCCAATCGTAACCCTAACCGTCTCTCGAACCCTAGCCCTCAACATAACCCTAACCCTAGGTCCCATCGTAACCCTAACCGGATCTCTAACCCTAGCCCTCAACATAACCCTAACCCTAGCTCCAATCGTGACCCTAACCGGATCTCTAACCCTGCCCTCAACATAACCCTAACCCTAGGTCAAATCGTAACCCTATCCGGATCTCTAACCCTAGCCCTCAACATAACCATAACCCTAGGTGCAATCGTAACCCTAACCGGATCTCTAACCCTAGCCCTCAACATAACCCTAACCCAAGGTGCAATCGTGACCCTAACCGGATCTCTAACCCTAGCCCTCAACATAACCCTAACCCTAGGTCCAATCGTGACCCTAACCGGATCTCTAACCCTAGCCCTCAACATAACCCTAACCCAAGGTGCAATCGTGACCGTAACCGGATCTCTAACCCTAGCCCTCAACATAACCCTAACCCTAGGTGCAATCGGAACCCTACCCGGATCTCTAACCCTAGCCCTCAACATAACCCTAACCCTAGGTGCAATCGGAACCCTAACCGTCTCTCTAACCCTAGCCCTCAATATAACCCTAACCCTAGGTCCAATCGGAACCCTAACCGTCTCTCTAACCCTAGCCCTCAACATAACCCTAACCCTAGGTCCAATCGTAACCCTAACCGGATCTCTAACCCTAGCCCTCAACATAACCCTAACCCTAGGTCCAATCGTAACCCTAACCGGATCTCTAACCCTAGCCCTCAACATAACCCTAACCCTAGGTCCAATGGTAACCCTACCCGGATCTCTAACCCTAGCCCTCAACATAACCCTAACCCTAGGTCCAATCGTAACCCTAACCGGATCTCTAACCCTAGCCCTCAACATAACCCTAACCCTAGGTCCAATAGTGACCCTAACCGTATCTCTAACCCTAGCCCTCAACATAACCCTAACCCTAGGTCCAATCGTGACCCTAACTGGATCTCTAACCCTAGCCCTCAACATAACCCTAACCCTAGTTCCAATCGTAACTGTAACCGGATCTCTAACCCTAGCCCTCAACATAACCCTAACCCTAGGTCCAATCGTAACTGTAACCGGATCTCTAACCCTAGCCCTCAACATAACCCTAACCCTAGATCCAATCGTAACCCTACCCAGATCTCTAACCCTAGCCCTCAACATAACCCTAACCCTAGGTCCAATCGTAACCCTAACCGGATCTCTAACCCTAGCCCTCAACATAACACTAACCCTAGGTCCAATCGTAATCGTAACCGGATCTCTAACCCTAGCCCTCAACATAACCCTAACCCTAGGTCCAATCGTAACCCTACCCGGATCTCTAACCCTAGCCCTCAACATAACCCTAACCCTAGGTCCAATCTTAACCCTAACCGGATCTCTAACCCTAGCCCTCAACATAAGCCTAACCCTAAGTCCAATCGTAACCGTAACCGGATCTATAACCCTAGCCCCCAACATAACCCTAACCCTAGGTCCAATTGTAACCCTAACGAGATTTCTAACCCTAGCCCTCAACATAACCCAAACCTAGGTCCAATCGTGACCCTAACTGTCTCTCTAACCCTAGCCCTCAACATAACCCTAACCCTAGGTCTAATCGGAACCCTAACCCTCTCTCTAACCCTAGCCCTCAACATAACCCTAACCCTAGGTCCAATGGTAACCCTAACCGGATCTCTAACCCTAGCCCTCAACATAACCCTAACCCTTGGTCCAATCGTGACCCTAACCGGATCTCTAACCCTGCCCTCAACATAACCCTAACCCTAGGTCCAATCGTAACCCTAACCGTCTCTCGAACCCTAGCCCTCAACATAACCCTAACCCTAGGTCCCATCGTAACCCTAACCGGATCTCTAACCCTAGCCCTCAACATAACCCTAACCCTAGTTCCAATCGTAACCCTAACCGGATCTCTAACCCTAGCTCTCAACATAACCCTAACCCTAGGTCCAATCGTAACCCTAACCGGATCTCTAACCCTAGCCCTCAACATAACCCTAACCCTAGGTCCAATCGTAACCCTAACCGGATCTCTAACCCTAGCCATCAACATCACCATAACCCTATGTCCAATCGTAACCCTAACCGGATCTCTAACCCTAGCCGTCAATATAACCCTAACCCTAGCTCCAATCGTGACCCTAACCGGATCTCTAACCCTGCCCTCAACATAACCCTAACCCTAGGTCAAATCGAAACCCTATCCGGATCTCTAACCCTAGCCCTCAACATAACCATAACCCTAGGTGCAATCGTAACCCTAACCGGATCTCTAACCCTAGCCCTCAACATAACCCTAACCCAAGGTGCAATCGTGACCCTAACCGGATCTCTAACCCTAGCCCTCAACATAACCCTAACCCTAGGTCCAATCGTGACCCTAACCGGATCTCTAACCCTAGCCCTCAACATAACCCTAACCCAAGGTGCAATCGTGACCGTAACCGGATCTCTAACCCTAGCCCTCAACATAACCCTAACCCTAGGTGCAATCGTAACCCTACCCGGATCTCTAACCCTAGCCCTCAACATAACCCTAACCCTAGGTGCAATCGGAACCCTAACCGTCTCTCTAACCCTAGCCCTCAACATAACCCTAACCCTAGGTCCAATCGGAACCCTAACCGGATCTCTAAACCTAGCCCTCAACATAACACTAACCCTAGGTCCAATCGTAACTGTAACCGGATCTCTAAGCCTAGCCCTCAACATAACCCTAACCCTAGGTCCAATCGTAACCCTACCGGGATCTCTAACCCTAGCCCTCAACATAACCCTAACCCTAGGACCAATCGTAACTCTAACCGGATCTCTAACCCTAGCCCTCAACATAACCCTAACCCTAGGTGAAATCGTAACCGTATCCGGATCTCTAACCCTAGCCCTCAATATAACACTAACCCTAGGTCCATTTGTAACCGTAACCGGATCTCTAACCCTAGCCCTCAACATAACCCTAACCCTAGGTTCAATCGTAACCCTACCCGGATCTCTAACCCTAGCCCTCAACATAACCCTAACCCTAGGTCCAATCGGAACCCTAACCGTCTCTCTAACCCTAGCCCTCAAGATAACCCTAACCCTAGATCCAATCGTAACCCTAACCGGATCTCTAACCCTAGCCCTCAACATAACCCTAACCCTAGGTTCAATCGTAACCCTACCCGGATCTCTAACCCTAGCCCTCAACATAACCCTAACCCTAGGTCCAATCGGAACCCTAACCATCTCTCTAACCCTAGCCCTCAACATAACCCTAACCCTAGGTCCAATCGTGACCCTTACCGGATCTCTAACCCTAGCCCTCAACATAACCCTAACCCTAGGTCCAATCGTGACCCTAACCGGATCTCTAACCCTCCCCTCAACATAACCCTAACCCTAGGTCCAATCGTGACCCTAACCGGATCTCTAACCCTAGCCCTCAACATAACCCTAACCCTAGGTCCAATCGTGACCCTAACTGGATCTCTAACCGTAGCCCTCAACATAACCCTAACCCTAGGTCCAATTGTAACCGTAACCGGATCTCTAACCCTAGCCCTCAACATAACCCTAACCCTAGGTTCAATCGTAACCCTACCCGGATCTCTAACCCTAGCCCTCAACATAACCCTAACCCTAGGTTCAATCGTAACCCTACCCGGATCTCTAACCCTAGCCCTCAACATAACCCTAACCCTAGGTCCAATCGTAACCCTAACCGGATCTCTAACCCTAGCCCTCAACATAACCCTAACCCTAGGTCCAATCGTGACCCTAACCGGATCTCTACCCCTCCCGTCAACATAACCCTAACCCTAGGTCCAATCGTGACCCTAACCGTCTCTCGAACCCTAGCCCTCAACATAACCCTAACCCTAGGTCCAATCGTAACCCTAACCGTCTCTCTAACCCTAGCCCTCAACATAACCCTAACCCTAGGTCCAATCGTAACCCTAACTGTCTCTCTAACCCTAGCCCTCAACATAACCCTAACGCTAGGTCCAATCGTAACCCTAACAGGATCTCTAACCCTAGCCCTCAACATAACCCTAACCGTAGGTCCAATCGTGACCCTAACTGTCTCTCTAACCCTAGCCCTCAACATAACCCTAACCCTACGTCCAATCTGAACCCTAACCGTCTCTCAACACTAGCCCTCAACATAACCCTAACCCTAGGTCCAATCGTAACCCTAACCGGATCTCTAACCCTAGCCCTCAACAAAACCCTAACCCTAGGTCCAATCTTAACCCTAACCGGATCTCTAACCCTAGCCCTCAACATAACCCTAACCCTAGGTCCAATCGTAACCCTAACCGGATCTCTAACCCTAGCCCTCAACATAACCCTAACCCTAGGTCCAATCGTGACCCTAACCGGATCTCTAACCCTCCCGTCATCATAACCCTAACCCTAGGTCCAATCGTAACCCTAACCGGATCTCTAACCCTAGCCCTCAACATAATCCTAACCCTAGGTTCAATCGGAACCCTAACCGGATCTCTAACCCTAGCCCTCAACATAACCCTAACCCTAGGTCCAATCGTAACCCTAACCGGATCTCTAAACCTAGCCCTCAACATAACCCTAACCCTAGGTGCAATCGTGACCCTAACTGGATCTCTAACCGTAGCCCTCAACATAACCCTAACCCTAGGTCCAATCGTAACTGGAACCGGATCTCTAAGCCTAGCCCTCAACATAACCCTAACCCTAGGTCCAATCGTAACCCTACCGGGATCTCTAACCCTAGCCCTCAACATAACCCTAACCCTAGGACCAATCGTAACTCTAACCGGATCTCTAACCCTAGCCCTCAACATAACCCTAACCCTAGGTGAAATCGTAACCGTAACCGGATCTCTAACCCTAGCCCTCAATATAACACTAACCCTAGGTCCAATTGTAACCGTAACCGGATCTCTAACCCTAGCCCTCAACATAACCCTAACCCTAGGTGAAATCGTAACCCTACCCGGATCTCTAACCCTAGCCCTCAACATAACCCTAACCCTAGGTCCAATCGGAACCCTAACCGTCTCTCTAACCCTAGCCCTCAAGATAACCCTAACCCTAGATCCAATCGTAACCCTAACCGGATCTCTAACCCTAGCCCTCAACATAACCCTAACCCTAGGTTCAATCGTAACCCTACCCGGATCTCTAACCCTAGCCCTCAACATAACCCTAACCCTAGGTCCAATCGGAACCCTAACCGTCTCTCTAACCCTAGCCCTCAACATAACCCTAACCCTAGGTCCAATCGTAACCCTAACCGGATCTCTAACCCTAGCCCTCAACATAACCCTAACCCTAGGTCCAATCGTGACCCTTACCGGATCTCTAACCCTAGCCCTCAACATAACCCTAACCCTAGGTCCAATCGTGACCCTAACCGGATCTCTAACCCTCCCCTCAACATAACCCTAACCCTAGGTCCAATCGTGACCCTAACCGGATCTCTAACCCTAGCCCTCAACATAACCCTAACCCTAGGTCCAATCGTAACCCTAACCGGATCTCTACCCCTCCCGTCAACATAACCCTAACCCTAGGTCCAATCGTAACCCTAACCGTCTCTCTAACCCTAGCCCTCAACATAACCCTAACCCTAGGTCCAATCGTAACCCTAACCGTCTCTCTAACCCTAGCCCTCAACATAACCCTAACCCTAGGTCCAATCGTAACCCTAACTGTCTCTCTAACCCTAGCCCTCAACATAACCCTAACGCTAGGTCCAATCGTAACCCTAACCGGATCTCTAACCCTAGCCCTCAACATAACCCTAACCGTAGGTCCAATCGTGACCCTAACTGTCTCTCTAACCCTAGCCCTCAACATAACCCTAACCCTACGTCCAATCTGAACCCTAACCGTCTCTCAACACTAGCCCTCAACATAACCCTAACCCTAGGTCCAATCGTAACCCTAACCGGATCTCTAACCCTAGCCGTCAACATACCCCTAAACCTAGGTCCAATCGTAACCCTAACCGGATCTCTAACCCTAGCCCTCAACAAAACCCTAACCCTAGGTCCAATCTTAACCCTAACCGGATCTCTAACCCTAGCCCTCAACATAACCCTAACCCTAGGTCCAATCTTAACCCTAACCGGATCTCTAACCCTAGCCCTCAACATAACCCTAACCCTAGGTCCAATCGTGACCCTAACCGGATCTCTAACCCTCCCGTCATCATAACCCTAACCCTAGGTCCAATCGTAACCCTAACCGTCTCTCTAACCCTAGCCCTCAACATAACCCTAACCCTAGGTCCAATCGTAACCCTAACTGTCTCTCTAACCCTAGCCCTCAACATAACCCTAACGCTAGGTCCAATCGTAACCCTAACCGGATCTCTAACCCTAGCCCTCAACATAACCCTAACCGTACGTCCAATCGTGACCCTAACTGTCTCTCTAACCCTAGCCCTCAACATAACCCTAACCCTAGGTCCAATCTGAACCCTAACCGTCTCTCAACACTAGCCCTCAACATAACCCTAACCCTAGGTCCAATCGTAACCCTAACCGGATCTCTAACCCTAGCCCTCAACATACCCCTAACCTAGGTCCAATCGTAACCCTAACCGGATCTCTAACCCTAGCCCTCAACAAAACCCTAACCCTAGGTCCAATCGTAACCCTAACCGGATCTCTAACCCTAGCCCTCAACATAACCCTAACCCTAGGTCCAATGGTAACCCTAACCGGATCTCTAACCCTAGCCCTCAACATAACCCTAACCCAAGGTACAATCCTGACCCTAACCGGATCTCTAACCCTAGCCCTCAACATAACCCTAACCCTAGGTCCAATCGTGACCCTAACCGTATCTCTAACCCTAGCCCTCAACATAACCTTAACCCTAGGTCCAATCGTGACCCTAACCGGATCTCTATCCCTAGCGCTAAACATAACGCTAACCCTAGGTCCAATCGTAACCCTAACCGAATCTCTAAACCTAGTTCTCAACATAACCCTAACCCTAGGTGCAATCGTAACCCTAACCGGATCTCTAACCCTAGCCCTCAACAACACCCTAACCCTAGGTCCAATCGTAACCCTAACCGGAACTCTAACCCTAGCCGTCAACATAACCCTAACCCTAGGTCCAAACGTGACCTTAACCGGATCTCTAACCCTAGCCCTCAACATAACCCTAACCCTAGGTCCAATCGTGACCCTAACCGTATCTCTAACCCTAGCCCTCAACATAACCCTAACCCTAGGTCCAATCGTGACCCTAACTGGATGTCTAACCCTAGCCCTCAACATAACCCTAACCCTAGGTCCAGGCGTAACTGTAACCGGATCTCTAACCCTAGCCCTCAACATAACCCTAACCCTAGGTCCAATCGTAACCCTACCAGGATCTCTAACCCTACCCTCAACATAACCCTAACCCTAGGTCCAATCGTAACTCTAACAGGATCTCTAACCCTAGCCCTCAACATAACCCTAACCCTAGGTGCAATCGTAATCGTAACCGGATCTCTAACCCTAGCCCTCAACATAACACTAACCCTAGGTCCAATCGGAACGCTAAACGGATCTCTAACCCTAGCCCTCAACATAACCCTAACCCTAGGTCCAATCGTAACCCTAACCGGATCTCTAACCCTAGCCCTCAACATAACCCTAACCCTAGGTCCAATCGGTACGCTAACCGTCTCTCTAACCCTAGCCCTCAACATAACCCTAACCCTAGGTCCAATCGTAACCCTAACCGGATCTCTAACCCTAGCCCTCAACATAACACTAACCCTAGGTCCAATCGTGACCCCAACCGGATCTCCTGCCCTGCCCTCAACATAACCCTAACCCTAGGTCCAATCGTAACCCTAACCGGATCTCTAACCCTAGCCCTCAACATAACCCTAACCCTAGGTCCAATCCTAACCCTAACCGGATCTCTAACCCTGCCCTCAACATAACCCTAACCCTAGGTCCAATCGTGACCCTAACCGGATCTCTAACCCTAGCCCTCAACATAACCCTAACCGTAGGTCCAATCGTGACCCTAACCGTCTCTCTAACCCTAGCCCTCAACATAACCCTAACCCTAGGTCCAATCGTGACCCTAACCGGATCTCTAACCCTAGCCCTCAACATAACCCTAACCCTAGGTTCAATCGTAACCCTACCCGGATCTCTAACCCTAGCCCTCAACATAACCCTAACCCTAGGTCCAATCGGAACCCTAACCGTCTCTCTAACCCTAGCCCTCAAGATAACCCTAACCCTAGATCCAATCGTAACCCTAACCGGATCTCTAACCCTAGCCCTCAACATAACCCTAACCCTAGGTTCAATCGTAACCCTACCCGGATCTCTAAGCCTAGCCCTCAACATAACCCTAACCCTAGGTCCAATCGGAACCCTAACCATCTCTCTAACCCTAGCCCTCAACATAACCCTAACCCTAGGTCCAATCGTGACCCTTACCGGATCTCTAACCCTAGCCCTCAACATAACCCTAACCCTAGGTCCAATCGTGACCCTAACCGGATCTCTAACCCTCCCCTCAACATAACCCTAACCCTAGGTCCAATCGTGACCCTAACCGGATCTCTAACCCTAGCCCTCAACATAACCCTAACCCTAGGTCCAATCGTGACTCTAACTGGATCTCTAACCGTAGCCCTCAACATAACCCTAACCCTAGGTCCAATTGTAACCGTAACCGGATCTCTAACCCTAGCCCTCAACATAACCCTAACCCTAGGTTCAATCGTAACCCTACCCGGATCTCTAACCCTAGCCCTCAACATAACCCTAACCCTAGGTTCAATCGTAACCCTACCCGGATCTCTAACCCTAGCCCTCAACATAACCCTAACCCTAGGTCCAATCGTAACCCTAACCGGATCTCTAACCCTAGCCCTCAACATAACCCTAACCCTAGGTCCAATCGTGACCCTAACCGGATCTCTACCCCTCCCGTCAACATAACCCTAACCCTAGGTCCAATCGTGACCCTAACCGTCTCTCTAACCCTAGCCCTCAACATAACCCTAACCCTAGGTCCAATCGTAACCCTAACCGTCTCTCTAACCCTAGCCCTCAACATAACCCTAACCCTAGGTCCAATCGTAACCCTAACTGTCTCTCTAACCCTAGCCCTCAACATAACCCTAACGCTAGGTCCAATCGTAACCCTAACCGGATCTCTAACCCTAGCCCTCAACATAACCCTAACCGTAGGTCCAATCGTGACCCTAACTGTCTCTCTAACCCTAGCCCTCAACATAACCCTAACCCTACGTCCAATCTGAACCCTAACCGTCTCTCAACACTAGCCCTCAACATAACCCTAACCCTAGGTCCAATCGTAACCCTAACCGGATCTCTAACCCTAGCCCTCAACAAAACCCTAACCCTAGGTCCAATCTTAACCCTAACCGGATCTCTAACCCTAGCCCTCAACATAACCCTAACCCTAGGTCCAATCGTAACCCTAACCGGATCTCTAACCCTAGCCCTCAACATAACCCTAACCCTAGGTCCAATCGTGACCCTAACCGGATCTCTAACCCTCCCGTCATCATAACCCTAACCCTAGGTCCAATCGTAACCCTAACCGGATCTCTAACCCTAGCCCTCAACATAATCCTAACCCTAGGTTCAATCGGAACCCTAACCGGATCTCTAACGCTAGCCCTCAACATAACCCTAACCCTAGGTCCAATCGTAACCCTAACCGGATCTCTAAACCTAGCCCTCAACATAACCCTAACCCTAGGTGCAATCGTGACCCTAACTGGATCTCTAACCGTAGCCCTCAACATAACCCTAACCCTAGGTCCAATCGTAACTGGAACCGGATCTCTAAGCCTAGCCCTCAACATAACCCTAACCCTAGGTCCAATCGTAACCCTACCGGGATCTCTAACCCTAGCCCTCAACATAACCCTAACCCTAGGACCAATCGTAACTCTAACCGGATCTCTAACCCTAGCCCTCAACATAACCCTAACCCTAGGTGAAATCGTAACTGTAACCGGATCTCTAACCCTAGCCCTCAATATAACACTAACCCTAGGTCCAATTGTAACCGTAACCGGATCTCTAACCCTAGCCCTCAACATAACCCTAACCCTAGGTGAAATCGTAACCCTACCCGGATCTCTAACCCTAGCCCTCAACATAACCCTAACCCTAGGTCCAATCGGAACCCTAACCGTCTCTCTAACCCTAGCCCTCAAGATAACCCTAACCCTAGATCCAATCGTAACCCTAACCGGATCTCTAACCCTAGCCCTCAACATAACCCTAACCCTAGGTTCAATCGTAACCCTACCCGGATCTCTAACCCTAGCCCTCAACATAACCCTAACCCTAGGTCCAATCGGAACCCTAACCGTCTCTCTAACCCTAGCCCTCAACATAACCCTAACCCTAGGTCCAATCGTAACCCTAACCGGATCTCTAACCCTAGCCCTCAACATAACCCTAACCCTAGGTCCAATCGTGACCCTTACCGGATCTCTAACCCTAGCCCTCAACATAACCCTAACCCTAGGTCCAATCGTGACCCTAACCGGATCTCTAACCCTCCCCTCAACATAACCCTAACCCTAGGTCCAATCGTGACCCTAACCGGATCTCTAACCCTAGCCCTCAACATAACCCTAACCCTAGGTCCAATCGTAACCCTAACCGGATCTCTACCCCTCCCGTCAACATAACCCTAACCCTAGGTCCAATCGTAACCCTAACCGTCTCTCTAACCCTAGCCCTCAACATAACCCTAACCCTAGGTCCAATCGTAACCCTAACCGTCTCTCTAACCCTAGCCCTCAACATAACCCTAACCCTAGGTCCAATCGTAACCCTAACTGTCTCTCTAACCCTAGCCCTCAACATAACCCTAACGCTAGGTCCAATCGTAACCCTAACCGGATCTCTAACCCTAGCCCTCAACATAACCCTAACCGTAGGTCCAATCGTGACCCTAACTGTCTCTCTAACCCTAGCCCTCAACATAACCCTAACCCTACGTCCAATCTGAACCCTAACCGTCTCTCAACACTAGCCCTCAACATAACCCTAACCCTAGGTCCAATCGTAACCCTAACCGGATCTCTAACCCTAGCCGTCAACATACCCCTAAACCTAGGTCCAATCGTAACCCTAACCGGATCTCTAACCCTAGCCCTCAACAAAACCCTAACCCTAGGTCCAATCTTAACCCTAACCGGATCTCTAACCCTAGCCCTCAACATAACCCTAACCCTAGGTCCAATCTTAACCCTAACCGGATCTCTAACCCTAGCCCTCAACATAACCCTAACCCTAGGTCCAATCGTGACCCTAACCGGATCTCTAACCCTCCCGTCATCATAACCCTAACCCTAGGTCCAATCGTAACCCTAACCGTCTCTCTAACCCTAGCCCTCAACATAACCCTAACCCTAGGTCCAATCGTAACCCTAACTGTCTCTCTAACCCTAGCCCTCAACATAACCCTAACGCTAGGTCCAATCGTAACCCTAACCGGATCTCTAACCCTAGCCCTCAACATAACCCTAACCGTACGTCCAATCGTGACCCTAACTGTCTCTCTAACCCTAGCCCTCAACATAACCCTAACCCTAGGTCCAATCTGAACCCTAACCGTCTCTCAACACTAGCCCTCAACATAACCCTAACCCTAGGTCCAATCGTAACCCTAACCGGATCTCTAACCCTAGCCCTCAACATACCCCTAAACCTAGGTCCAATCGTAACCCTAACCGGATCTCTAACCCTAGCCCTCAACAAAACCCTAACCCTAGGTCCAATCGTAACCCTAACCGGATCTCTAACCCTAGCCCTCAACATAACCCTAACCCTAGGTCCAATGGTAACCCTAACCGGATCTCTAACCCTAGCCCTCAACATAACCCTAACCCAAGGTACAATCCTGACCCTAACCGGATCTCTAACCCTAGCCCTCAACATAACCCTAACCCTAGGTCCAATCGTGACCCTAACCGTATCTCTAACCCTAGCCCTCAACATAACCTTAACCCTAGGTCCAATCGTGACCCTAACCGGATCTCTATCCCTAGCGCTAAACATAACGCTAACCCTAGGTCCAATCGTAACCCTAACCGAATCTCTAAACCTAGTTCTCAACATAACCCTAACCCTAGGTGCAATCGTAACCCTAACCGGATCTCTAACCCTAGCCCTCAACAACACCCTAACCCTAGGTCCAATCGTAACCCTAACCGGAACTCTAACCCTAGCCGTCAACATAACCCTAACCCTAGGTCCAAACGTGACCTTAACCGGATCTCTAACCCTAGCCCTCAACATAACCCTAACCCTAGGTCCAATCGTGACCCTAACCGTATCTCTAACCCTAGCCCTCAACATAACCCTAACCCTAGGTCCAATCGTGACCCTAACTGGATGTCTAACCCTAGCCCTCAACATAACCCTAACCCTAGGTCCAGGCGTAACTGTAACCGGATCTCTAACCCTAGCCCTCAACATAACCCTAACCCTAGGTCCAATCGTAACCCTACCAGGATCTCTAACCCTACCCTCAACATAACCCTAACCCTAGGTCCAATCGTAACTCTAACAGGATCTCTAACCCTAGCCCTCAACATAACCCTAACCCTAGGTGCAATCGTAATCGTAACCGGATCTCTAACCCTAGCCCTCAACATAACACTAACCCTAGGTCCAATCGGAACGCTAAACGGATCTCTAACCCTAGCCCTCAACATAACCCTAACCCTAGGTCCAATCGTAACCCTAACCGGATCTCTAACCCTAGCCCTCAACATAACCCTAACCCTAGGTCCAATCGGTACGCTAACCGTCTCTCTAACCCTAGCCCTCAACATAACCCTAACCCTAGGTCCAATCGTAACCCTAACCGGATCTCTAACCCTAGCCCTCAACATAACACTAACCCTAGGTCCAATCGTGACCCCAACCGGATCTCCTGCCCTGCCCTCAACATAACCCTAACCCTAGGTCCAATCGTAACCCTAACCGGATCTCTAACCCTAGCCCTCAACATAACCCTAACCCTAGGTCCAATCCTAACCCTAACCGGATCTCTAACCCTGCCCTCAACATAACCCTAACCCTAGGTCCAATCGTGACCCTAACCGGATCTCTAACCCTAGCCCTCAACATAACCCTAACCGTAGGTCCAATCGTGACCCTAACCGTCTCTCTAACCCTAGCCCTCAACATAACCCTAACCCTAGGTCCAATCGTGACCCTAACCGGATCTCTAAACCTAGCCCTCAACATAACCCTAACCCTAGGTCCAATCGTAACTGTAACCGGATCTCTAAGCCTAGCCCTCAACATAACCCTAACCCTAGGTCCAATCGTAACCCTACCCGGATCTCAAACCCTAGCCCTCAACATAACCCTAACCCTAGGTCCAATCGTGACCCTAACTGGATCTCTAACCGTAGCCTTCAACATACCCCTAACCCTAGGTCCAATCGTAACTGTAACCGGATCTCTAAGCCTAGCCCTCAACATAACCCTAACCCTAGGTCCAATCGTAACCCTACCCGGATCTCTAACCCTAGCCCTCAACATAACCCTAACCCTAGGTCCAATCGTAACCCTAACCGGATCTCTAACCCTAGCCCTCAACATAACCCTAACCCTAGGTCCAATCGTGACCCTAACCGGATCTCTAACCCTCCCGTCATCATAACCCTAACCCTAGGTCCAATCGTAACCCTAACCGTCTCTCTAACCCTAGCCCTCAACATAACCCTAACCCTAGGTCCAATCGTAACCCTAACTGTCTCTCTAACCATAGCCCTCAACATAACCCTAACCGTAGGTCCAATCGTGACCCTAACTGTCTCTCTAACCCTAGCCCTCAACATAACCCTAACCCTAGGTCCAATCTGAACCCTAACCGTCTCTCAACACTAGCCCTCAACATAACCCTAACCCTAGGTCCAATGGTAACCCTAACCGGATCTCTAACCCTAGCCCTCAACATAACCCTAACCCAAGGTACAATCGTGACCCTAACCGGATCTCTAACCCTAGCCCTCAACATAACCCTAACCCTAGGTCCAATCGTGACCCTAACCGTATCTCTAACCCTAGCCCTCAACAAAACCCTAACCCTAGGTCCAATCTTAACCCTAACCGGATCTCTAACCCTAGCCCTCAACATAACCCTAACCCTAGGTCCAATCGTAACCCTAACCGGATCTCTAACCCTAGCCCTCAACATAACCCTAACCCTAGGTCCAATCGTGACCCTAACCGGATCTCTAACCCTCCCGTCATCATAACCCTAACCCTAGGTCCAATCGTAACCCTAACCGGATCACTAACCCTAGCCCTCAACATAATCCTAACCCTAGGTTCAATCGGAACCCTAACCGGATCTCTAACCCTAGCCCTCAACATAACCCTAACCCTAGGTCCAATCGTAACCCTAACCGGATCTCTAAACCTAGCCCTCAACATAACCCTAACCCTAGGTGCAATCGTGACCCTAACTGGATCTCTAACCGTAGCCCTCAACATAACCCTAACCCTAGGTCCAATCGTAACTGGAACCGGATCTCTAAGCCTAGCCCTCAACATAACCCTAACCCTAGGTCCAATCGTAACCCTACCGGGATCTCTAACCCTAGCCCTCAACATAACCCTAACCCTAGGACCAATCGTAACTCTAACCGGATCTCTAACCCTAGCCCTCAACATAACCCTAACCCTAGGTGAAATCGTAACCGTAACCGGATCTCTAACCCTAGCCCTCAATATAACACTAACCCTAGGTCCAATTGTAACCGTAACCGGATCTCTAACCCTAGCCCTCAACATAACCCTAACCCTAGGTGAAATCGTAACCCTACCCGGATCTCTAACCCTAGCCCTCAACATAACCCTAACCCTAGGTCCAATCGGAACCCTAACCGTCTCTCTAACCCTAGCCCTCAAGATAACCCTAACCCTAGATCCAATCGTAACCCTAACCGGATCTCTAACCCTAGCCCTCAACATAACCCTAACCCTAGGTTCAATCGTAACCCTACCCGGATCTCTAACCCTAGCCCTCAACATAACCCTAACCCTAGGTCCAATCGGAACCCTAACCGTCTCTCTAACCCTAGCCCTCAACATAACCCTAACCCTAGGTCCAATCGTAACCCTAACCGGATCTCTAACCCTAGCCCTCAACATAACCCTAACCCTAGGTCCAATCGTGACCCTTACCGGATCTCTAACCCTAGCCCTCAACATAACCCTAACCCTAGGTCCAATCGTGACCCTAACCGGATCTCTAACCCTCCCCTCAACATAACCCTAACCCTAGGTCCAATCGTGACCCTAACCGGATCTCTAACCCTAGCCCTCAACATAACCCTAACCCTAGGTCCAATCGTAACCCTAACCGGATCTCTACCCCTCCCGTCAACATAACCCTAACCCTAGGTCCAATCGTAACCCTAACCGTCTCTCTAACCCTAGCCCTCAACATAACCCTAACCCTAGGTCCAATCGTAACCCTAACCGTCTCTCTAACCCTAGCCCTCAACATAACCCTAACCCTAGGTCCAATCGTAACCCTAACTGTCTCTCTAACCCTAGCCCTCAACATAACCCTAACGCTAGGTCCAATCGTAACCCTAACCGGATCTCTAACCCTAGCCCTCAACATAACCCTAACCGTAGGTCCAATCGTGACCCTAACTGTCTCTCTAACCCTAGCCCTCAACATAACCCTAACCCTACGTCCAATCTGAACCCTAACCGTCTCTCAACACTAGCCCTCAACATAACCCTAACCCTAGGTCCAATCGTAACCCTAACCGGATCTCTAACCCTAGCCGTCAACATACCCCTAAACCTAGGTCCAATCGTAACCCTAACCGGATCTCTAACCCTAGCCCTCAACAAAACCCTAACCCTAGGTCCAATCTTAACCCTAACCGGATCTCTAACCCTAGCCCTCAACATAACCCTAACCCTAGGTCCAATCTTAACCCTAACCGGATCTCTAACCCTAGCCCTCAACATAACCCTAACCCTAGGTCCAATCGTGACCCTAACCGGATCTCTAACCCTCCCGTCATCATAACCCTAACCCTAGGTCCAATCGTAACCCTAACCGTCTCTCTAACCCTAGCCCTCAACATAACCCTAACCCTAGGTCCAATCGTAACCCTAACTGTCTCTCTAACCCTAGCCCTCAACATAACCCTAACGCTAGGTCCAATCGTAACCCTAACCGGATCTCTAACCCTAGCCCTCAACATAACCCTAACCGTACGTCCAATCGTCACCCTAACTGTCTCTCTAACCCTAGCCCTCAACATAACCCTAACCCTAGGTCCAATCTGAACCCTAACCGTCTCTCAACACTAGCCCTCAACATAACCCTAACCCTAGGTCCAATCGTAACCCTAACCGGATCTCTAACCCTAGCCCTCAACATACCCCTAAACCTAGGTCCAATCGTAACCCTAACCGGATCTCTAACCCTAGCCCTCAACAAAACCCTAACCCTAGGTCCAATCGTAACCCTAACCGGATCTCTAACCCTAGCCCTCAACATAACCCTAACCCTAGGTCCAATGGTAACCCTAACCGGATCTCTAACCCTAGCCCTCAACATAACCCTAACCCAAGGTACAATCCTGACCCTAACCGGATCTCTAACCCTAGCCCTCAACATAACCCTAACCCTAGGTCCAATCGTGACCCTAACCGTATCTCTAACCCTAGCCCTCAACATAACCTTAACCCTAGGTCCAATCGTGACCCTAACCGGATCTCTATCCCTAGCGCTAAACATAACGCTAACCCTAGGTCCAATCGTAACCCTAACCGAATCTCTAAACCTAGTTCTCAACATAACCCTAACCCTAGGTGCAATCGTAACCCTAACCGGATCTCTAACCCTAGCCCTCAACAACACCCTAACCCTAGGTCCAATCGTAACCCTAACCGGAACTCTAACCCTAGCCGTCAACATAACCCTAACCCTAGGTCCAAACGTGACCTTAACCGGATCTCTAACCCTAGCCCTCAACATAACCCTAACCCTAGGTCCAATCGTGACCCTAACCGTATCTCTAACCCTAGCCCTCAACATAACCCTAACCCTAGGTCCAATCGTGACCCTAACTGGATGTCTAACCCTAGCCCTCAACATAACCCTAACCCTAGGTCCAGGCGTAACTGTAACCGGATCTCTAACCCTAGCCCTCAACATAACCCTAACCCTAGGTCCAATCGTAACCCTACCAGGATCTCTAACCCTACCCTCAACATAACCCTAACCCTAGGTCCAATCGTAACTCTAACAGGATCTCTAACCCTAGCCCTCAACATAACCCTAACCCTAGGTGCAATCGTAATCGTAACCGGATCTCTAACCCTAGCCCTCAACATAACACTAACCCTAGGTCCAATCGGAACGCTAAACGGATCTCTAACCCTAGCCCTCAACATAACCCTAACCCTAGGTCCAATCGTAACCCTAACCGGATCTCTAACCCTAGCCCTCAACATAACCCTAACCCTAGGTCCAATCGGTACGCTAACCGTCTCTCTAACCCTAGCCCTCAACATAACCCTAACCCTAGGTCCAATCGTAACCCTAACCGGATCTCTAACCCTAGCCCTCAACATAACACTAACCCTAGGTCCAATCGTGACCCCAACCGGATCTCCTGCCCTGCCCTCAACATAACCCTAACCCTAGGTCCAATCGTAACCCTAACCGGATCTCTAACCCTAGCCCTCAACATAACCCTAACCCTAGGTCCAATCCTAACCCTAACCGGATCTCTAACCCTGCCCTCAACATAACCCTAACCCTAGGTCCAATCGTGACCCTAACCGGATCTCTAACCCTAGCCCTCAACATAACCCTAACCGTAGGTCCAATCGTGACCCTAACCGTCTCTCTAACCCTAGCCCTCAACATAACCCTAACCCTAGGTCCAATCGTGACCCTAACCGGATCTCTAAACCTAGCCCTCAACATAACCCTAACCCTAGGTCCAATCGTAACTGTAACCGGATCTCTAAGCCTAGCCCTCAACATAACCCTAACCCTAGGTCCAATCGTAACCCTACCCGGATCTCTAACCCTAGCCCTCAACATAACCCTAACCCTAGGTCCAATCGTGACCCTAACTGGATCTCTAACCGTAGCCTTCAACATACCCCTAACCCTAGGTCCAATCGTAACTGTAACCGGATCTCTAAGCCTAGCCCTCAACATAACCCTAACCCTAGGTCCAATCGTAACCCTACCCGGATCTCTAACCCTAGCCCTCAACATAACCCTAACCCTAGGTCCAATCGTAACCCTAACCGGATCTCTAACCCTAGCCCTCAACATAACCCTAACCCTAGGTCCAATCGTGACCCTAACCGGATCTCTAACCCTCCCGTCATCATAACCCTAACCCTAGGTCCAATCGTAACCCTAACCGTCTCTCTAACCCTAGCCCTCAACATAACCCTAACCCTAGGTCCAATCGTAACCCTAACTGTCTCTCTAACCATAGCCCTCAACATAACCCTAACCGTAGGTCCAATCGTGACCCTAACTGTCTCTCTAACCCTAGCCCTCAACATAACCCTAACCCTAGGTCCAATCTGAACCCTAACCGTCTCTCAACACTAGCCCTCAACATAACCCTAACCCTAGGTCCAATCGTAACCCTAACCGGATCTCTAACCCTAGCCCTCAACATACCCCTAAACCTAGGTCCAATCGTAACCCTAACCGGATCTCTAACCCTAGCCCTCAACAAAACCCTAACCCTAGGTCCAATCGTAACCCTAACCGGATCTCTAACCCTAGCCCTCAACATAACCCTAACCCTAGGTCCAATGGTAACCCTAACCGGATCTCTAACCCTAGCCCTCAACATAACCCTAACCCAAGGTACAATCGTGACCCTAACCGGATCTCTAACCCTAGCCCTCAACATAACCCTAACCCTAGGTCCAATCGTGACCCTAACCGTATCTCTAACCCTAGCCCTCAACATAACCCTAACCCTAGGTCCAATCGTGACCCTAACCGGATCTCTATCCCTAGCGCTAAACATAACGCTAACCCTAGGTCCAATCGTAACCCTAACCGAATCTCTAAACCTAGTTCTCAACATAACCCTAACCCTAGGTGCAATCGTAACCCTAACCGGATCTCTAACCCTAGCCTTCAACAACACCCTAACCCTAGGTCCAATCGTAACCCTAACCGGAACTCTAACCCTAGCCGTCAACATAACCCTAACCCTAGGTCCAAACGTGACCTTAACCGGATCTCTAACCCTAGCCCTCAACATAACCCTAACCCTAGGTCCAATCGTGACCCTAACCGGATCTCTAACCCTAGCCCTCAACATAACCCTAACCGAAGGTACAATCGTGACCCTAACCGGATCTCTAACCCTAGCCCTCAACATAACCCTAACCCTAGGTCCAATCGTGACCCTAACCGTATCTCTAACCCTAGCCCTCAACATAACCCTAACCCTAGGTCCAATCGTGACCCTAACCGTATCTCTAACCCTAGCCCTCAACATAACCCTAACCCTAGGTCCAATCGTGACCCTAACTGGATCTCTAACCCTAGCCCTCAACATAACCCTAACCCTAGGTCCAGGCGTAACTGTAACCGGATATCTAACCCTAGCCCTCAACATAACCCTAACCCTAGGTCCAATCGTAACCCTACCCGGATCTCTAACCCTACCCTCAACATAACCCTAACCCTAGGTCCAATCGTGACCCTAACCGGATATCTATCCCTAGCGCTAAACATAACGCTAACCCTAGGTCCAATCGTAACCCTAACCGAATCTCTAAACCTAGTTCTCAACATAACCCTATCCCTAGGTGCAATCGTAACCCTAACCGGATCTCTAACCCTAGCCCTCAACAACACCCTAACCCTAGGTCCAATCGTAACCCTAACCGGAACTCTAACCCTAGCCGTCAACATAACCCAAACCCCAGGTCCAAACGTGACCTTAACCGGATCTCTAACCCTAGCCCTCAACATAACCCTAACCCTAGGTCCAATCGTAACCCTAACCGGATCTCTAACCCTAGCCCTCAACATAACCCTAACCCTAGGTCCAATCGTGACCCTAACCGGATCTCTAACCCTCCCGTCAACATAACCCTAACCCTAGGTCCAATCGTAACCCTAACCGTCTCTCTAACCCTAGCCCTCAACATAACCCTAACCCTAGGTCCAATCGTAACCCTAACCGTCTCTCTAACCCTAGCCCTCAACATAACCCTAACCCTAGGTCCAATCGTAACCCTAACTGTCTCTCTAACCATAGCCCTCAACATAACCCTAACGCTAGGTCCAATCGTAACCCTAACCGGATCTCTAACCCTAGCCCTCAACATAACCCTAACCGTAGGTCCAATTGTAACCCTAACCGGAACTCTAACCCTAGCCCTCAACATAACCCTAACCCTAGGTCCAATCGTAACCCTAACCGGATCTCTAACCCTAGCCCTCAACATAATCCTAACCCTAGGTCCAATCGGAACCCTAACCGGATCTCTAACCCTAGCCCTCAACATAACCCTAACCCCAGGTCCAATCGTAACCCTAACCGGATCTCTAAACCTAGCCCTCAACATAACCCTAACCCTAGGTGCAATCGTGACCCTAACTGGATCTCTAACCGTAGCCCTCAACATAACCCTAACCCTAGGTCCAATCGTAACTGTAACCGGATCTCTAAGCCTAGCCCTCAACATAACCCTAACCCTAGGTCCAATCGTAACCCTACCGGGATCTCTAACCCTAGCCCTCAACATAACCCTAACCCTAGGACCAATCGTAACTCTAACCGGATCTCTAACCCTAGCCCTCAACATAACCCTAACCCTAGGTGAAATCGTAACCGTAACCGGATCTCTAACCCTAGCCCTCAATATAACACTAACCCTAGGTCCAATTGTAACCGTAACCGGATCTCTAACCCTAGCCCTCAACATAACCCTAACCCTAGGTCCAATCGGAACCCTAACCGTCTCTCTAACCCTAGCCCTCAAGATAACCCTAACCCTAGATCCAATCGTAACCCTAACTGGATCTCTAACCCTAGCCCTCAACATAACCCTAACCCTAGGTTCAATCGTAACCCTACCCGGATCTCTAACCCTAGCCCTCAACATAACCCTAACCCTAGGTCCAATCGGAACCCTAACCGTCTCTCTAACCCTAGCCCTCAACATAACCCTAACCCTAGGTCCAATCGTAACCCTAACCGGATCTCTAACCCTAGCCCTCAACATAACCCTAACCCTAGGTCCAATCGTGACCCTTACCGGATCTCTAACCCTAGCCCTCAACATAACCCTAACCCTAGGTCCAATCGTGACCCTAACCGGATCTCTACCCCTCCCGTCAACATAACCCTAACCCTAGGTCCAATCGTAACCCTAACCGTCTCTCTAACCCTAGCCCTCAACATAACCCTAACCCTAGGTCCAATCGTAACCCTAACCGTCTCTCTAACCCTAGCCCTCAACATAACCCTAACCCTAGGTCCAATCGTAACCCTAACTGTCTCTGTAACCCTAGCCCTCAACATAACCCTAACGCTAGGTCCAATCGTAACCCTAACCGGATCTCTAACCCTAGCCCTCAACATAACCCTAACCGTAGGTCCAATCGTGACCCTAACTGTCTCTCTAACCCTAGCCCTCAACATAACCCTAACCCTACGTCCAATCTGAACCCTAACCGTCTCTCAACAGTAGCCCTCAACATAACCCTAACCCTAGGTCCAATCGTAACCCTAACCGGATCTCTAACCCTAGCCCTAAACATACCCCTAAACCTAGGTCCAATCGTAACCCTAACCGGATCTCTAACCCTAGCCCTCAACAAAACCCTAACCCTAGGTCCAATCTTAACCCTAACCGGATCTCTAACCCTAGCCCTCAACATAACCCTAACCCTAGGTCCAATCTTAACCCTAACCGGATCTCTAACCCTAGCCCTCAACATAACCCTAACCCTAGGTCCAATCGTGACCCTAACCGGATCTCTAACCCTCCCGTCATCATAACCCTAACCCTAGGTCCAATCGTAACCCTAACCGTCTCTCTAACCCTAGCCCTCAACATAACCCTAACCCTAGGTCCAATCGTAACCCTAACTGTCTCTCTAACCCTAGCCCTCAACATAACCCTAACGCTAGGTCCAATCGTAACCCTAACCGGATCTCTAACCCTAGCCCTCAACATAACCCTAACCGTACGTCCAATCGTGACCCTAACTGTCTCTCTAACCCTAGCCCTCAACATAACGCTAACCCTAGGTCCAATCTGAACCCTAACCGTCTCTCAACACTAGCCCTCAACATAACCCTAACCCTAGGTCCAATCGTAACCCTAACCGGATCTCTAACCCTAGCCCTCAACATACCCCTAAACCTAGGTCCAATCGTAACCCTAACCGGATCTCTAACCCTAGCCCTCAACATAACCCTAACCCTAGGTCCAATCTGAACCCTAACCGTCTCTCAACACTAGCCCTCAACATAACCCTAACCCTAGGTCCAATCGTAACCCTAACCGGATCTCTAACCCTAGCCCTCAACATACCCCTAAACCTAGGTCCAATCGTAACCCTAACCGGATCTCTAACCCTAGCCCTCAACAAAACCCTAACCCTAGGTCCAATCGTAACCCTAACCGGATCTCTAACCCTAGCCCTCAACATAACCCTAACCCTAGGTCCAATGGTAACCCTAACCGGATCTCTAACCCTAGCCCTCAACATAACCCTAACCCAAGGTACAATCCTGACCCTAACCGGATCTCTAACCCTAGCCCTCAACATAACCCTAACCCTAGGTCCAATCGTGACCCTAACCGTATCTCTAACCCTAGCCCTCAACATAACCTTAACCCTAGGTCCAATCGTGACCCTAACCGGATCTCTATCCCTAGCGCTAAACATAACGCTAACCCTAGGTCCAATCGTAACCCTAACCGAATCTCTAAACCTAGTTCTCAACATAACCCTAACCCTAGGTGCAATCGTAACCCTAACCGGATCTCTAACCCTAGCCTTCAACAACACCCTAACCCTAGGTCCAATCGTAACCCTAACCGGAACTCTAACCCTAGCCGTCAACATAACCCTAACCCTAGGTCCAAACGTGACCTTAACCGGATCTCTAACCCTAGCCCTCAACATAACCCTAACCCTAGGTCCAATCGTGACCCTAACCGTATCTCTAACCCTAGCCCTCAACATAACCCTAACCCTAGGTCCAATCGTGACCCTAACTGGATGTCTAACCCTAGCCCTCAACATAACCCTAACCCTAGGTCCAGGCGTAACTGTAACCGGATCTCTAACCCTAGCCCTCAACATAACCCTAACCCTAGGTCCAATCGTAACCCTACCAGGATCTCTAACCCTACCCTCAACATAACCCTAACCCTAGGTCCAATCGTAACTCTAACAGGATCTCTAACCCTAGCCCTCAACATAACCCTAACCCTAGGTGCAATCGTAATCGTAACCGGATCTCTAACCCTAGCCCTCAACATAACACTAACCCTAGGTCCAATCGGAACGCTAAACGGATCTCTAACCCTAGCCCTCAACATAACCCTAACCCTAGGTCCAATCGTAACCCTAACCGGATCTCTAACCCTAGCCCTCAACATAACCCTAACCCTAGGTCCAATCGGTACGCTAACCGTCTCTCTAACCCTAGCCCTCAACATAACCCTAACCCTAGGTCCAATCGTAACCCTAACCGGATCTCTAACCCTAGCCCTCAACATAACACTAACCCTAGGTCCAATCGTGACCCTAACCGGATCTCCTTCCCTGCCCTCAACATAACCCTAACCCTATGTCCAATCGTAACCCTAACCGGATCTCTAACCCTAGCCCTCAACATAACCCTAACCCTAGGTCCAATCCTAACCCTAACCGGATCTCTAACCCTGCCCTCAACATAACCCTAACCCTAGGTCCAATCGTGACCCTAACCGGATCTCTAACCCTAGCCCTCAACATAACCCTAACCGTAGGTCCAATCGTGACCCTAACCGTCTCTCTAACCCTAGCCCTCAACATAACCCTAACCCTAGGTCCAATCGTGACCCTAACCGGATCTCTAAACCTAGCCCTCAACATAACCCTAACCCTAGGTCCAATCGTAACTGTAACCGGATCTCTAAGCCTAGCCCTCAACATAACCCTAACCCTAGGTCCAATCGTAACCCTACCCGGATCTCTAACCCTAGCCCTCAACATAACCCTAACCCTAGGTCCAATCGTGACCCTAACTGGATCTCTAACCGTAGCCTTCAACATACCCCTAACCCTAGGTCCAATCGTAACTGTAACCGGATCTCTAAGCCTAGCCCTCAACATAACCCTAACCCTAGGTCCAATCGTAACCCTACCCGGATCTCTAACCCTAGCCCTCAACATAACCCTAACCCTAGGTCCAATCGTAACCCTAACCGGATCTCTAACCCTAGCCCTCAACATAACCCTAACCCTAGGTCCAATCGTGACCCTAACCGGATCTCTAACCCTCCCGTCATCATAACCCTAACCCTAGGTCCAATCGTAACCCTAACCGTCTCTCTAACCCTAGCCCTCAACATAACCCTAACCCTAGGTCCAATCGTAACCCTAACTGTCTCTCTAACCATAGCCCTCAACATAACCCTAACCGTAGGTCCAATCGTGACCCTAACTGTCTCTCTAACCCTAGCCCTCAACATAACCCTAACCCTAGGTCCAATCTGAACCCTAACCGTCTCTCAACACTAGCCCTCAACATAACCCTAACCCTAGGTCCAATCGTAACCCTAACCGGATCTCTAACCCTAGCCCTCAACATACCCCTAAACCTAGGTCCAATCGTAACCCTAACCGGATCTCTAACCCTAGCCCTCAACAAAACCCTAACCCTAGGTCCAATCGTAACCCTAACCGGATCTCTAACCCTAGCCCTCAACATAACCCTAACCCTAGGTCCAATGGTAACCCTAACCGGATCTCTAACCCTAGCCCTCAACATAACCCTAACCCAAGGTACAATCGTGACCCTAACCGGATCTCTAACCCTAGCCCTCAACATAACCCTAACCCTAGGTCCAATCGTGACCCTAACCGTATCTCTAACCCTAGCCCTCAACATAACCCTAACCCTAGGTCCAATCGTGACCCTAACCGGATCTCTATCCCTAGCGCTAAACATAACGCTAACCCTAGGTCCAATCGTAACCCTAACCGAATCTCTAAACCTAGTTCTCAACATAACCCTAACCCTAGGTGCAATCGTAACCCTAACCGGATCTCTAACCCTAGCCTTCAACAACACCCTAACCCTAGGTCCAATCGTAACCCTAACCGGAACTCTAACCCTAGCCGTCAACATAACCCTAACCCTAGGTCCAAACGTGACCTTAACCGGATCTCTAACCCTAGCCCTCAACATAACCCTAACCCTAGGTCCAATCGTGACCCTAACCGGATCTCTAACCCTAGCCCTCAACATAACCCTAACCGAAGGTACAATCGTGACCCTAACCGGATCTCTAACCCTAGCCCTCAACATAACCCTAACCCTAGGTCCAATCGTGACCCTAACCGTATCTCTAACCCTAGCCCTCAACATAACCCTAACCCTAGGTCCAATCGTGACCCTAACCGTATCTCTAACCCTAGCCCTCAACATAACCCTAACCCTAGGTCCAATCGTGACCCTAACTGGATCTCTAACCCTAGCCCTCAACATAACCCTAACCCTAGGTCCAGGCGTAACTGTAACCGGATCTCTAACCCTAGCCCTCAACATAACCCTAACCCTAGGTCCAATCGTAACCCTACCCGGATCTCTAACCCTACCCTCAACATAACCCTAACCCTAGGTCCAATCGTGACCCTAACCGTATCTCTAACCCTAGCCCTCAACATAACCCTAACCCTAGGTCCAATCGTGACCCTAACCGGATATCTATCCCTAGCGCTAAACATAACGCTAACCCTAGGTCCAATCGTAACCCTAACCGAATCTCTAAACCTAGTTCTCAACATAACCCTATCCCTAGGTGCAATCGTAACCCTAACCGGATCTCTAACCCTAGCCCTCAACAACACCCTAACCCTAGGTCCAATCGTAACCCTAACCGGAACTCTAACCCTAGCCGTCAACATAACCCAAACCCCAGGTCCAAACGTGACCTTAACCGGATCTCTAACCCTAGCCCTCAACATAACCCTAACCCTAGGTCCAATCGTAACCCTAACCGGATCTCTAACCCTAGCCCTCAACATAACCCTAACCCTAGGTCCAATCGTGACCCTAACCGGATCTCTAACCCTCCCGTCAACATAACCCTAACCCTAGGTCCAATCGTAACCCTAACCGTCTCTCTAACCCTAGCCCTCAACATAACCCTAACCCTAGGTCCAATCGTAACCCTAACCGTCTCTCTAACCCTAGCCCTCAACATAACCCTAACCCTAGGTCCAATCGTAACCCTAACTGTCTCTCTAACCATAGCCCTCAACATAACCCTAACGCTAGGTCCAATCGTAACCCTAACCGGATCTCTAACCCTAGCCCTCAACATAACCCTAACCGTAGGTCCAATCGTGACCCTAACTGTCTCTCTACCCTAGCCCTCAACATAACCCTAACCCTAGGTCCAATCTGAACCCTAACCGTCTCTCAACACTAGCCCTCAACATAACCCTAACCCTAGGTCCAATCGTAACCCTAACCGGATCTCTAACCCTAGCCCTCAACATACACCTAAACCTAGGTCCAATCATAACCCTAACCGGATCTCTAACCCTAGCCCTCAACAAAACCCTAACCCTAGGTCCAATCGTAACCCTAACCGGATCTCTAACCCTAGCCCTCAACATAACCCTAACCCTAGGTCCAATCGTATCCCTAACCGTCTCTCTAACCTAGCCCTCAACATAACCCTAACCCTAGGTCCAATCGTGACCCTAACCGGATCTCTAACCCTCGCCCTCAACATAACCCTAACCCTAGGTCCTATCGTAACCCTAACCGGATCTCTAACCCTAGCCCTCAACATAACCCTAACCCTAGGTCCAATCGTAACCCTAACCGGATCTCTAACCCTAGCCCTCAACATAACCCTAACCCTAGGTCCAATGGTAACCCTAACCGGATCTCTAACCTTAGCCCTCAACATAACCCTAAGCCAAGGTACAATCGTGACCCTAACCGGATCTCTAACCCTAGCCCTCAACATAACCCTAACCCTAGGTCCAATCGTGACCCTAACCGTATCTCTAACCCTAGCCCTCAACATAACCCTAACCCTAGGTCCAATCGTGACCCTAACCGGATATCTATCCCTAGCGCTAAACATAACGCTAACCCTAGGTCCAATCGTAACCCTAACCGAATCTCTAAACCTAGTTCTCAACATAACCCTATCCCTAGGTGCAATCGTAACCCTAACCGGATCTCTAACCCTAGCCCTCAACAACACCCTAACCCTAGGTCCAATCGTAACCCTAACCGGAACTCTAACCCTAGCCGTCAACATAACCCTAACCCCAGGTCCAAACGTGACCTTAACCGGATCTCTAACCCTAGCCCTCAACATAACCCTAACCTTAGGACCAATCGTGACCCTAACCGGATCTCTAACCCTACCCCTCAACATAACCCTAACCCAAGGTACAATCGTGACCCTAACCGGATCTCTAACCCTAGCCCTCAACATAACCCTAACCCTAGGTCCAATCGTGACCCTAACCGTATCTCTAACCCTAGCCCTCAACATAACCCTAACCCTAGGTCCAATCGTGACCCTAACCGTATCTCTAACCCTAGCCCTCAACATAACCCTAACCCTAGGTCCAATCGTGACCCTAACTGGATCTCTAACCCTAGCCCTCAACATAACCCTAACCCTAAGTCCAGGCGTAACTGTAACCAGATCTCTAACCCTAGCCCTCAACATAACCCTAACCCTAGGTCCAATCGTAACCCTACCCGGATCTCTAACCCTACCCTCAACATAACCCTAACCCTAGGTCCAATCGTAACCCTAACCGGATCTCTAACCCTAGCCCTCAACATAACCCTAACCCTAGGTCCAATCGGAACGCTAACCGTCTCTCTAACCCTAGCCCTCAACATGACCCTAACCCTAGGTCCAATCGTAACCCTAACCGGATCTCTAACCCTAGCCCTCAACATAACACTAACCCTAGGTCCAATCGTGACCCTAACCGGATCTCCTTCCCTGCCCTCAACATAACCCTAACCCTAGGTCCAATCGTAACCCTAACCGGATCTCTAACCCTAGCCCTCAACATAACCCTAACCCTAGGTCCAATCCTAACCCTAACCGGATCTCTAACCCTGCCCTCAACATAACCCTAACGCTAGGTCCAATCGTAACCCTAACCGGATCTCTAACCCTAGCCCTCAACATAACCCTAACCCTAGGTCCAATCGTGACCCTAACCGGATCTCTAACCCTAGCCCTCAACATAACCCTAACCCTAGGTCCAATCTGAACTCTAACCGTCTCTCAACACTAGCCCTCAACATAACCCTAACCCTAGGTCCAATCGTAACCCTAATCGGATCTCTAACCCTAGCCCTCAACATACCCCTAAACGTAGGTCCAATCGTAACCCTAACCGGATCTCTAACCCTAGCCCTCAACAAAACCCTAACCCTAGGTCCAATCGTATCCCTAACCGTCTCTCTAAACCTAGCCCTCAACATAACCCTAACCCTAGGTCCAATCGTGACCCTAACCGGATCTCTAACCCTCGCCCTCAACATAACCCTAACCCTAGGTCCAATCGTAACCCTAACCGGATCTCTAACCCTAGCCCTCTACATAACCCTAACCCTAGGTCCATTCGTAACCCTAACGGGATCTCGAACCCTAGCCCTCAACATAACCCTAACCCTAGGTCCAATCGTAACCCTACCCGGATCTCTAACCCTAGCCCTCAACATAACCCTAACCCTAGGTCCAATCGTAACCCTACCCGGATCTCTAACCCTAGCCCTCAACATAACCCTAACCCTAGGTCCAATCTTAACCCTAACCGGATCTCTAACCCTAGCCCTCAACATAACCATAACCCTAGGTGCAATCGTAACCGTAACCGGATCTCTAACCTTAGCCCTCAACATAACCCTAACCCTAGGTCCAATCGTAACCCTAACCGGATCTCTAACCCTAGCCCTCAACATAACCCTAACCCTAGGTCCAATCGTAACCCTAACCGGATCTCTAACCCTAGCCCTCAACATAACCCTAACCCTAGGTCCAATGGTAACCCTAACCGGATCTCTAACCCTAGCCCTCAACATAACCCTAACCCAAGGTACAATCGTGACCCTAACCGGATCTCTAACCCTAGCCCTCAACATAACCCTAACCCTTGGTCCAATCGTGACCCTAACCGTATCTCTAACCCTAGCCGTCAACATAACCCTAACCCTAGGTCCAATCGTGGCCCTAACTGGATCTCTAACCGTAGCCCTCAACATAACCCTAACCCTAGGTCCAATCGTAACTGTAACCGGATCTCTAAGCCTAGCCCTCAACATAACCCTAACCCTAGGTCCAATCGTAACCCTAACCGGATCTCTAACCCTAGCCCACAACATAACCCTAACCCTAGGACCAATCGTAACTCTAACCGGATCTCTAACCCTAGCCCTCAACATAACCCTAACCCTAGGTGCAATCGTAACCGTAACCGGATCTCTCACCCTAGCCCTCAATATAACACTAACCCTAGGTCCAATTGTAACCGTAACCGGATCTCTAACCCTAGCCCTCAACATAACCCTAACCCTAGGTTCAATCGTAACCCTACCCGGATCTCTAACCCTAGCCCTCAACATAACCCGAACCCTAGGTCCAATCGGAACCCTAACCGTCTCTCTAACCCTAGCCCTCAACATAACCCTAACCCTAGATCAAATCGTAACTCTAACAGGATCTCTAACCCTAGCCCTCAACAAAACCCTAACCCTAGGTGCAATCGTAATCGTAACCGGATCTCTAACCCTAGCCCTCAACATAACACTAACCCTAGGTCCAATTGGAACGCTAAACGGATCTCTAACCCTAGCCCTCAACATAACCCTAACCCTAGGTCCAATCGTAACCCTAACCGGATCTCTAACCCTAGCCCTCAACATAACCCTAACCCTAGGTCCAATCGGAACGCTAACCGTCTCTCTAACCCTAGACCTCAACATAACCCTAACCCTAGGTCCAATCGTAACCCTAACCGGATCTCTAACCCTAGCCCTCAACATAACACTAACCCTAGGTCCAATCGTGACCCTAACCGGATCTCCTTCCCTGCCCTCAACATAACCCTAACCCTAGGTCCAATCGTAACTGTAACCGGATCTCTAAGCCTAGCCCTCAACATAACCCTAACCCTAGGTCCAATCGTAACCCTACCCGGATCTCTAACCCTAGCCCACAACATAACCCTAACCCTAGGACCAATCGTAACTCTAACCGGATCTCTAACCCTAGCCCTCAACATAACCCTAACCCTAGGTGCAATCGTAACCCTACCCGGATCTCTAAACCTAGCCATCAACATAACCCTAACCCTACGTCCAATCGGAACCCTAACCGTCTCTCTAACCCTAGCCCTCAACATAACCCTAACCCTAGGTCCAATCGTAACCCTAACCGTATCTCTAACCCTAGCCCTCAACATAACCGTAACCCTAGGTCCAATCGTAACCCTAACCGGATCTCTAAACCTAGCCCTCAACATAACCCTAACCCTAGGTCAATCGTAACCCTAAACGTCTCTCTAACCCTAGCCCTCAACATAACCCTAAGCCTAGGTCCAATCGTGACCCTAACCGGATCTCTAACCCTAGCCCTCAACATAACCCTAACCGCAGGTCCAATCGTGACCCTAACCGTCTCTCTAACCCTAGCCCTCAACATAACCCTAACCCTAGGTCCAATCTGAACCCTAACCGTCTCTCAACACTAGCCCTCAACATAACCCTAACCCTAGGTCCAATCGTAACCCTAACCGTCTCTCTAACCCTAGCCCTCAACAAAACCCTAACCCTAGGTCCAATCGTAACCCTAACCGGATCTCTAACCCTAGCCCTCAACATAACCCTAACCCTAGGTCCAATCGTATCCCTAACCGTCTCTCTAACCCTAGCCCTCAACATAACCCTAACCCTAGGTCCAATCGTGACCCTAACCGGATCTCTAACCCTCGCCCTCAACATAACCCTAACCCTAGGTCCCATCGTAACCCTAACCGGATCTCTAACCCTAGCCCTAAACATAACCCTAACCCTAGGTCCAATCGTAACCCTACCCGGATCTCTAACCCTAGCCCTCAACATAACCCTAACCCTAGGTCCAATCGTAACCCTACCCGGATCTCTAACCCTAGCCCTCAACATAACCCTAACCCTAGGTCCAATCTTAACCCTAACCGGATCTCTAACCCTAGCCCTCAACATAACCATAACCCTAGGTGCAATCGTAACCGTAACCGGATCTCTAACTTTAGCCCTCAACATAACCCTAACCCAAGGTCCAATCGTGACCCTAACCGTCTCTCTAACCCTAGCCCTCAACATAACCTTAACCTTAGGTCCAATCGGAACCCTAACCGTCTCTCTAACCCTAGCCCTCAACATAACCCTAACCCTAGGTCCAATCGTAACCCTAACCGGATCTCTAAACCTAGCCCTCAACATAACCCTAACCCTAGGTCAATCGTAACCCTAAACGTCTCTCTAACCCTAGCCCTCAACATAACCCTAACCGCAGGTCCAATCGTGACCCTAACCGTCTCTCTAACCCTAGCCCTCAACATAACCCTAACCCTAGGTCAATCGTAACCCTAAACGTCTCTCTAACCCTAGCCCTCAACATAACCCTAAGCCTAGGTCCAATCGTGACCCTAACCGGATCTCTAACCCTAGCCCTCAACATAACCATAACCCTAGGTGCAATCGTACCCGTAACCGAATCTCTAACCTTAGCCCTCAACATAACCCTAACCCTAGGTCCAATTGTAACCCTAACGGGATCTCTAACCCAACCCTCAACATAACCCTAACCTAGGTCCAATCGTGACCCTAACCGGATCTCTAACCCTAGCCCTCAACATAACCCTAACCCTAGGTCCAATCGTGACCCTAACCGTATCTCTAACCCTAGCCCTCAACATAACCCTAACCCTAGGTCCAATCGTGACCCTAACCGGATCTCTATCCCTAGCGCTAAACATAACGCTAACCCTAGGTCCAATCTGAACCCTAACCGAATCTCTAAACCTAGTTCTCAACATAACCCTAACCCTAGGTGCAATCGTAACCCTAACCGGATCTCTAACCCTAGCCCTCAACAACACCCTAACCCTAGGTCCAATCGTAACCCTAACCGGAACTCTAACCCTAGCCGTCAACATAACCCTAACCCTAGGTCCAAACGTGACCTTAACCGGATCTCTAACCCTAGCCCTCAACATAACCCTAACCCTAGGTCCAATCGTGACCCTAACCGGATCTCTAACCCTAGCCCTCAACATAACCCTAACCGAAGGTACAATCGTGACCCTAACCGGATCTCTAACCCTAGCCCTCAACATAACCCTAACCCTAGGTCCAATCGTGACCCTAACCGTATCTCTAACCCTAGCCCTCAACATAACCCTAACCCTAGGTCCAATCGTGACCCTAACCGTATCTCTAACCCTAGCCCTCAACATAACCCTAACCCTAGGTCCAATCGTGACCCTAACTGGATCTCTAACCCTAGCCCTCAACATAACCCTAACTCTAGGTCCAGGCGTAACTGTAACCGGATCTCTAACCCTAGCCCTCAACAAAACCCTAACCCTAGGTCCAATCGTAACCCTACCCGGATCTCTAACCCTACCCTCAACATAACCCTAACCCTAGGTCCAATCGTAACTCTAACAGGATCTCTAACCCTAGCCCTCAACATAACCCTAACCCTAGGTGCAATCGTAATCGTAACCGGATCTCTAACCCTAGCCCTCATCATAACACTAACCCTAGGTCCAATCGGAACGCTAAACGGATCTCTAACCCTAGCCCTCAACATAACCCTAACCCTAGGTCCAATCGTAACCCTAACCGGATCTCTAACCCTAGCCCTCAACATAACCCTAACCCTAGGTCCAATCGGTACGCTAACCGTCTCTCTAACCCTAGCCCTCAACATAACCCTAACCCTAGGTCCAATCGTAACCCTAACCAAATCTCTAACCCTAGCCCTCAACATAACACTAACCCTAGGTCCAATCGTGACCCTAACCGGATCTCCTTCCCTGCCCTCAACATAACCCTAACCCTAGGTCCAATCGTAACCCTAACCGGATCTCTAACCCTAGCCCTCAACATAACCCTAACCCTAGGTCCAATCCTAACCCTAACCGGATCTCTAACCCTGCCCTCAACATAACCCTAACGCTAGGTCCAATCGTAACCCTAACCGGATCTCTAACCCTAGCCCTCAACATAACCCTAACCCTAGGTCCAATCGTAACCCTAACCGGATCTCTAAACCTAGCCCTCAACATAACCCTAACCCTAGGTCCAATCGTAACCCTAACTGTCTCTCTAACCATAGCCCTCAACATAACCCTAACGCTAGGTCCAATCGTAACCCTAACCGGATCTCTAACCCTAGCCCTCAACATAACCCTAACCGTAGGTCCAATCGTGACCCTAACTGTCTCTCTAACCCTAGCCCTCAACATAACCCTAACCCTAGGTCCAATCTGAACCCTAACCGTCTCTCAACACTAGCCCTCAACATAACCCTAACCCTAGGTCCAATCGTAACACTAACCGGATCTCTAACCCTAGCCCTCAACATACACCTAAACCTACGTCCAATCATAACCCTAACCGGATCTCTAACCCTAGCCCTCAACAAAACCCTAACCCTAGGTCCAATCGTAACCCTAACCGGATCTCTAACCCTAGCCCTCAACATAACCCTAACCCTAGGTCCAATCGTATCCCTAACCGTCTCTCTAACCTAGCCCTCAACATAACCCTAACCCTAGGTCCAATCGTGACCCTAACCGGATCTCTAACCCTCGCCCTCAACATAACCCTAACCCTAGGTCCAATCGTAACCCTAACCGGATCTCTAACCCTAGCCCTCAACATAACCCTAACCCTAGGTCCAATCGTAACCCTAACCGGATCTCTAACCCTAGCCATCAATATAACCCTAACCCTAGGTCCAATGGTAACCCTAACCGGATCTCTAACCCTAGCCCTCAACATAACCCTAACCCAAGGTACAATCGTGACCCTAACCGGATCTCTAACCCTAGCCCTCAACATAACCCTAACCCTAGGTCCAATCGTGACCCTAACCGTATCTCTAACCCTAGCCCTCAACATAACCCTAACCCTAGGTCCAATCGTGACCCTAACCGGATATCTATCCCTAGCGCTAAACATAACGCTAACCCTAGGTCCAATCGTAACCCTAACCGAATCTCTAAACCTAGTTCTCAACATAACCCTATCCCTAGGTGCAATCGTAACCCTAACCGGATCTCTAACCCTAGCCCTCAACAACACCCTCACCCTAGGTCCAATCGTAACCCTAACCGGAACTCTAACCCTAGCCGTCAACATAACCCTAACCCCAGGTCCAAACGTGACCTTAACCGGATCTCTAACCCTAGCCCTCAACATAACCCTAACCCTAGGTCCAATCGTAACCCTAACCGGATCTCTAACCCTAGCCCTCAACATAACCCTAACCCTAGGTCCAATCGTGACCCTAACCGGATCTCTAACCCTCCCGTCAACATAACCCTAACCCTAGGTCCAATCGTAACCCTAACCGTCTCTCTAACCCTAGCCCTCAACATAACCCTAACCCTAGGTCCAATCGTAACCCTAACCGTCTCTCTAACCCTAGCCCTCAACATAACCCTAACCCTAGGTCCAATCGTAACCCTAACTGTCTCTCTAACCATAGCCCTCAACATAACCCTAACGCTAGGTCCAATCGTAACCCTAACCGGATCTCTAACCCTAGCCCTCAACATAACCCTAACCGTAGGTCCAATCGTGACCCTAACTGTCTCTCTAACCCTAGCCCTCAACATAACCCTAACCCTAGGTCCAAACTGAACCCTAACCGTCTCTCAACACTAGCCCTCAACATAACCCTAACCCTAGGTCCAATCGTAACCCTAACCGGATCTCTAACCCTAGCCCTCAACATACACCTAAACCTAGGTCCAATCATAACCCTTACCGGATCTCTAACCCTAGCCCTCAACAAAACCCTAACCCTAGGTCCAATCGTAACCCTAACCGGATCTCTAACCCTAGCCCTCAACATAACCCTAAGCCTAGGTCCAATCGTATCCCTAACCGTCTCTCTAACCTAGCCCTCAACATAACCCTAACCCTAGGTCCAATCGTGACCCTATCCGGATCTCTAACCCTCGCCCTCAACATAACCCTAACCCTAGGTCCAATGGTAACCCTAACCGGATCTCTAACCCTAGCCCTCAACATAACCCTAACCCAAGGTACAATCGTGACCCTAACCGGATCTCTAACCCTAGCCCTCAACATAACCCTAACCCTAGGTCCAATCGTGACCCTAACCGTATCTCTAACCCTAGCCCTCAACATAACCCTAACCCTAGGTCCAATCGTGACCCTAACCGGATATCTATCCCTAGCGCTAAACATAACGCTAACCCTAGGTCCAATCGTAACCCTAACCGAATCTCTAAACCTAGTTCTCAACATAACCCTATCCCTAGGTGCAATCGTAACCCTAACCGGATCTCTAACCCTAACCCTCAACAACACCCTAACCCTAGGTCCAATCGTAACCCTAACCGGAACTCTAACCCTAGCCGTCAACATAACCCTAACCCCAGGACCAAACGTGACCTTAACCGGATCTCTAACCCTAGCCCTCAACATAACCCTAACCCTAGGTCCAATCGTAACCCTAACCGGATCTCTAACCCTAGCCCTCAACATAACCCTAACCCTAGGTCCAATCGTGACCCTAACCGGATCTCTAACCCTCCCGTCAACATAACCCTAACCCTAGGTCCAATCGTAACCCTAACCGTCTCTCTAACCCTAGCCCTCAACATAACCCTAACCCTAGGTCCAATCGTAACCCTAACTGTCTCTCTAACCATAGCCCTCAACATAACCCTAACGCTAGGTCCAATCGTAACCCTAACCGGATCTCTAACCCTAGCCCTCAACATAACCCTAACCGTAGGGCCAATCGTGACCCTAAATGTCTCTCTAACCCTAGCCCTCAACATAACCCTAACCCTAGGTCCAATCTGAACTCTAACCGTCTCTCAACACTAGCCCTCAACATAACCCTAACCCTAGGTCCAATCGTAACCCTAACCGGATCTCTAACCCTAGCCCTCAACATACACCTAAACCTACGTCCAATCATAACCCTAACCGGATCTATAACCCTAGCCCTCAACAAAACCCTAACCCTAGGTCCAATCGTAACCCTAACCGGATCTCTAACCCTAGCCCTCAACATAACCCTAACCCTAGGTCCAATCGTATCCCTAACCGTCTCTCTAACCTAGCCCTCAACATAACCCTAACCCTAGGTCCAATCGTGACCCTAACCGGATCTCTAACCCTAGCCCTCAACATAACCCTAACCCAAGGTACAATCGTGACCCTAACCGGATCTCTAACCCTAGCCCTCAACATAACCCTAACCCTAGGTCCAATCGTGACCCTAACCGTATCTCTAACCCTAGCCCTCAACATAACCCTAACCCTAGGTCCAATCGTGACCCTAACCGTATCTCTAACCCTAGCCCTCAACATAACCCTAACCCTAGGTCCAATCGTGACCCTAACTGGATCTCTAACCCTAGCCCTCAACATAACCCTAACCCTAGGTCCAATCGTAACCCTAACCGGATCTCTAACCCTAGCCCTCAACATAACCCTAACCCTAGGTCCAATCGGAACGCTAACCGTCTCTCTAACCCTAGCCCTCAACATAACCCTAACCCTAGGTCCAATCGTAACCCTAACCGGATCTCTAACCCTAGCCCTCAACATAACACTAACCCTAGGTCCAATCGTGACCCTAACCGGATCTCCTTCCCTGCCCTCAACATAACCCTAACCGTAGGTCCAATCGTAACCCTAACCGGATCTCTAACCCTAGCCCTCAACATAACCCTAACCCTAGGTCCAATCCTAACCCTAACCGGATCTCTAACCCTGCCCTCAACATAACCCTAACGCTAGGTCCAATCGTAACCCTAACCGGATCTCTAACCCTAGCCCTCAACATAACCCTAACCCTAGGTCCGATCGTAACCCTAACCGGATCTCTAAACCTAGCCCTCAACATAACCCTAACCCTAGGTCCAATCGTAACGCTAAACGTCTCTCTAACCCTAGCCCTCAACATAACCCTAACCCTAGGTCCAATCGTGACCCTAACCGGATCTCTAACCCTAGCCCTCAACATAACCCTAACCGTAGGTCCAATCGTGACCCTAACCGTCTCTCTAACCCTAGCCCTCAACATAACCCTAACCCTACTTCCAATCTGAACTCTAACCGTCTCTCAACACTAGCCCTCAACATAACCCTAACCCTAGGTCCAATCGTAACCCTAATGGGATCTCTAACCCTAGCCCTCAACATACCCCTAAACCTAGGTCCAATCGTAACCCTAACCGGATCTCTAACCCTAGCCCTCAACAAAACCCTAACCCTAGGTCCAATCGTATCCCTAACCGTCTCTCTAAACCTAGCCCTCAACATAACCCTAACACTAGGTCCAATCGTGACCCTAACCGGATCTCTAACCCTCGCCCTCAACATAACCCTAACCCTAGGTCCAATCGTAACCCTAACCGGATCTCTAACCCTAGCCCTCTACATAACCCTAACCCTAGGTCCATTCGTAACCCTAACGGGATCTCTAACCCTAGCCCTAAACATAACCCTAACCCTAGGTCCAATCGTAACCCTACCCGGATCTCTAACCCTAGCCCTCAACATAACCCTAACCCTAGGTCCAATCGTAACCCTACCCGGATCTCTAACCCTAGCCCTCAACATAACCCTAACCCTAGGTCCAATCTTAACCCTAACCGGATCTCTAACCCTAGCCCTCAACATAACCATAACCCTAGGTGCAATCGTAACCGTAACCGGATCTCTAACCTTAGCCCTCAACATAACCCTAACCCTAGGTCCAATCGTAACCCTAACCGGATCTCTAACCCTAGCCCTCAACATAACCCTAACCCTAGGTCCAATCGTAACCCTAACCGGATCTCTAACCCTAGCCCTCTACATAACCCTAACCCTAGGTCCATTCGTAACCCTAACGGGATCTCTAACCCTAGCCCTAAACATAACCCTAACCCTAGGTCCAATCGTGACCCTAACCGTATCTCTAACCCTAGCCCTCAACATAACCCTACCCCTAGGTCCAATCGTGACCCTAACCGTATCTCTAACCCTAGCCCTCAACATAACCCTAACCCTAGGTCCAATCGTGACCCTAACCGTATCTCTAACCCTAGCCCTCAACATAACCCTACCCCTAGGTCCAATCGTGACCCTAACCGTATCTCTAACCCTAGCCCTCAACATAACCCTAACCCTAGGTCCAATCGTGACCCTAACTGGATCTCTAACCCTAGCCCTCAACATAACCCTAACCCTAGGTACAGGCGTAACTGTAACCGGATCTCTAACCCTAGCCCTCAACATAACCCTAACCCTAGGTCCAATCGTAACCCTACCCGGATCTCTAACCCTACCCTCAACATAACCCTAACCCTAGGTCCAATCGTAACTCTAACAGGATCTCTAACCCTAGCCCTCAACATAACCCTAACCCTAGGTGCAATCGTAATCGTAACCGGATCTCTAACCCTAGCCCTCAACATAACACTAACCCTAGGTCCAATCGGAACGCTAAACGGATCTCTAAGCCTAGCCCTCAACATAACCCTAACCCTAGGTCCAATCGGAACGCTAACCGTCTCTCTAACCCTAGCCCTCAACATAACCCTAACCCTAGGTCCAATCGTAACCCTAACCGGATCTCTAACCCTAGCCCTCAACATAACACTAACCCTAGGTCCAATCGTGACCCTAACCGGATCTCCTTCCCTGCCCCCAACATAACCCTAACCCTAGGTCCAATCGTAACCCTAACCGGATCTCTAACCCTAGCCCTCAACATAACCCTAACCCTAGGTCCAATCCTAACCCTAACCGGATCTCTAACCCTGCCCTCAACATAACCCTAACGCTAGGTCCAATCGTAACCCTAACCGGATCTCTAACCCTAGCCCTCAACATAACCCTAACCCTAGGTACAGGCGTAACTGTAACCGGATCTCTAACCCTAGCCCTCAACATAACCCTAACCCTAGGTCCAATCGTAACCCTACCCGGATCTCTAACCCTACCCTCAACATAACCCTAACCCTAGGTCCAATCGTAACTCTAACAGGATCTCTAACCCTAGCCCTCAACATAACCCTAACCCTAGGTGCAATCGTAATCGTAACCGGATCTCTAACCCTAGCCCTCAACATAACACTAACCCTAGGTCCAATCGGAACGCTAAACGGATCTCTAACCCTAGCCCTCAACATAACCCTAACCCTAGGTCCAATCGTAACCCTAACCGGATCTCTAAACCTAGCCCTCAACATAACCATAACCCTAGGTCCAATCGTAACGCTAAACGTCTCTCTAACCCTAGCCCTCAACATAACCCTAACCCTAGGTCCAATCGTGACCCTAACCGGATCTCTAACCCTAGCCCTCAACATAACCCTAACCGTAGGTCCAATCGTGACCCTAACCGTCTCTCTAACCCTAGCCCTCAACATAACCCTAACCCTAGGTCCAATCTGAACTCTAACCGTCTCTCAACACTAGCCCTCAACATAACCCTAACCCTAGGTCCAATCGTAACCCTAATGGGATCTCTAACCCTAGCCCTCAACATACCCCTAAACCTAGGTCCAATCGTAACCCTAACCGGATCTCTAACCCTAGCCCTCAACAAAACCCTAACCCTAGGTCCAATCGTATCCCTAACCGTCTCTCTAAACCTAGCCCTCAACATAACCCTAACACTAGGTCCAATCGTGACCCTAACCGGATCTCTAACCCTCGCCCTCAACATAACCCTAACCCTAGGTCCAATCGTAACCCTAACCGGATCTCTAACCCTAGCCCTCTACATAACCCTAACCCTAGGTCCATTCGTAACCCTAACGGGATCTCTAACCCTAGCCCTAAACATAACCCTAACCCTAGGTCCAATCGTAACCCTAACCGGATCTCTAACCCTAGCCCTCTACATAACCCTAACCCTAGGTCCATTCGTAACCCTAACGGGATCTCTAACCCTAGCCCTCTACATAACCCTAACCCTAGGTCCATTCGTAACCCTAACGGGATCTCTAACCCTAGCCCTAAACATAACCCTAACCCTAGGTCCAATCGTAACCCTACCCGGATCTCTAACCCTAGCCCTCAACATAACCCTAACCCTAGGTCCAATCGTAACCCTACCCGGATCTCTAACCCTAGCCCTCAACAAAACCCTAACCCTAGGTCCAATCGTATCCCTAACCGTCTCTCTAAACCTAGCCCTCAACATAACCCTAACACTAGGTCCAATCGTGACCCTAACCGGATCTCTAACCCTCGCCCTCAACATAACCCTAACCCTAGGTCCAATCGTAACCCTAACCGGATCTCTAACCCTAGCCCTCTACATAACCCTAACCCTAGGTCCATTCGTAACCCTAACGGGATCTCTAACCCTAGCCCTAAACATAACCCTAACCCTAGGTCCAATCGTAACCCTACCCGGATCTCTAACCCTAGCCCTCAACATAACCCTAACCCTAGGTCCAATCGTAACCCTACCCGGATCTCTAACCCTAGCCCTCAACATAACCCTAACCCTAGGTCCAATCTTAACCCTAACCGGATCTCTAACCCTAGCCCTCAACATAACCATAACCCTAGGTGCAATCGTAACCGTAACCGGATCTCTAACCTTAGCCCTCAACATAACCCTAACCCTAGGTCCAATCGTAACCCTAACCGGATCTCTAACCCTAGCCCTCAACATAACCCTAACCCTAGGTCCAATCGTAACCCTAACCGGATCTCTAACCCTAGCCCTCTACATAACCCTAACCCTAGGTCCATTCGTAACCCTAACGGGATCTCTAACCCTAGCCCTAAACATAACCCTAACCCTAGGTCCAATCGTGACCCTAACCGTATCTCTAACCCTAGCCCTCAACATAACCCTACCCCTAGGTCCAATCGTGACCCTAACCGTATCTCTAACCCTAGCCCTCAACATAACCCTAACCCTAGGTCCAATCGTGACCCTAACCGTATCTCTAACCCTAGCCCTCAACATAACCCTACCCCTAGGTCCAATCGTGACCCTAACCGTATCTCTAACCCTAGCCCTCAACATAACCCTAACCCTAGGTCCAATCGTGACCCTAACTGGATCTCTAACCCTAGCCCTCAACATAACCCTAACCCTAGGTACAGGCGTAACTGTAACCGGATCTCTAACCCTAGCCCTCAACATAACCCTAACCCTAGGTCCAATCGTAACCCTACCCGGATCTCTAACCCTACCCTCAACATAACCCTAACCCTAGGTCCAATCGTAACCCTACCCGGATCTCTAACCCTACCCTCAACATAACCCTAACCCTAGGTGCAATCGTAATCGTAACCGGATCTCTAACCCTAGCCCTCAACATAACACTAACCCTAGGTCCAATCGGAACGCTAAACGGATCTCTAAGCCTAGCCCTCAACATAACCCTAACCCTAGGTCCAATCGGAACGCTAACCGTCTCTCTAACCCTAGCCCTCAACATAACCCTAACCCTAGGTCCAATCGTAACCCTAACCGGATCTCTAACCCTAGCCCTCAACATAACACTAACCCTAGGTCCAATCGTGACCCTAACCGGATCTCCTTCCCTGCCCTCAACATAACCCTAACCCTAGGTCCAATCGTAACCCTAACCGGATCTCTAACCCTAGCCCTCAACATAACCCTAACCCTAGGTCCAATCCTAACCCTAACCGGATCTCTAACCCTGCCCTCAACATAACCCTAACGCTAGGTCCAATCGTAACCCTAACCGGATCTCTAACCCTAGCCCTCAACATAACCCTAACCCTAGGTACAGGCGTAACTGTAACCGGATCTCTAACCCTAGCCCTCAACATAACCCTAACCCTAGGTCCAATCGTAACCCTACCCGGATCTCTAACCCTACCCTCAACATAACCCTAACCCTAGGTCCAATCGTAACTCTAACAGGATCTCTAACCCTAGCCCTCAACATAACCCTAACCCTAGGTGCAATCGTAATCGTAACCGGATCTCTAACCCTAGCCCTCAACATAACACTAACCCTAGGTCCAATCGTGACCCTAACCGTATCTCTAACCCTAGCCCTCAACATAACCCTAACCCTAGGTCCAATCGTGACCCTAACCGGATCTCTAAACCTAGCCCTCAACATAACCATAACCCTAGGTCCAATCGTAACGCTAAACGTCTCTCTAACCCTAGCCCTCAACATAACCCTAACCCTAGGTCCAATCGTGACCCTAACCGGATCTCTAACCCTAGCCCTCAACATAACCCTAACCGTAGGTCCAATCGTGACCCTAACCGTCTCTCTAACCCTAGCCCTCAACATAACCCTAACCCTAGGTCCAATCTGAACTCTAACCGTCTCTCAACACTAGCCCTCAACATAACCCTAACCCTAGGTCCAATCGTAACCCTAATGGGATCTCTAACCCTAGCCCTCAACATACCCCTAAACCTAGGTCCAATCGTAACCCTAACCGGATCTCTAACCCTAGCCCTCAACAAAACCCTAACCCTAGGTCCAATCGTATCCCTAACCGTCTCTCTAAACCTAGCCCTCAACATAACCCTAACACTAGGTCCAATCGTGACCCTAACCGGATCTCTAACCCTCGCCCTCAACATAACCCTAACCCTAGGTCCAATCGTAACCCTAACCGGATCTCTAACCCTAGCCCTCTACATAACCCTAACCCTAGGTCCATTCGTAACCCTAACGGGATCTCTAACCCTAGCCCTAAACATAACCCTAACCCTAGGTCCAATCGTAACCCTACCCGGATCTCTAACCCTAGCCCTCAACATAACCCTAACCCTAGGTCCAATCGTAACCCTAACCGGATCTCTAACCCTAGCCCTCAACATAACCCTAACCCTAGGTCCAATCGTAACCCTAACCGGATCTCTAACCCTAGCCCTCAACATAACCCTAACCCTAGGTCCAATGGTAACCCTAACCGGATCTCTAACCCTAGCCCTCAACATAACCCTAACCCAAGGTACAATCGTGACCCTAACCGGATCTCTAACCCTAGCCCTCAACATAACCCTAACCCTAGGTCCAATCGTGACCCTAACCGTATCTCTAACCCTAGCCCTCAACATAACCCTACCCTTAGGTCCAATCGTGACCCTAACCGTATCTCTAACCCTAGCCCTCAACATAACCCTAACCCTAGGTCCAATCGTGACCCTAACTGGATCTCTAACCCTAGCCCTCAACATAACCCTAACCCTAGGTACAGGCGTAACTGTAACCGGATCTCTAACCCTAGCCCTCAACATAACCCTAACCCTAGGTCCAATCGTAACCCTACCCGGATCTCTAACCCTACCCTCAACATAACCCTAACCCTAGGTCCAATCGTAACTCTAACAGGATCTCTAACCCTAGCCCTCAACATAACCCTAACCCTAGGTGCAATCGTAATCGTAACCGGATCTCTAACCCTAGCCCTCAACATAACACTAACCCTAGGTCCAATCGGAACGCTAAACGGATCTCTAACCCTAGCCCTCAACATAACCCTAACCCTAGGTCCAATCGTAACCCTAACCGGATCTCTAACCCTAGCCCTCAACATAACCCTAACCCTAGGTCCAATCGGAACGCTAACCGTCTCTCTAACCCTAGCCCTCAACATAACCCTAACCCTAGGTCCAATCGTAACCCTAACCGGATCTCTAACCCTAGCCCTCAACATAACACTAACCCTAGGTCCAATCGTGACCCTAACCGGATCTCCTTCCCTGCCCTCAACATAACCCTAACCCTAGGTCCAATCGTAACCCTAACCGGATCTCTAACCCTAGCCCTCAACATAACCCTAACCCTAGGTCCAATCCTAACCCTAACCGGATCTCTAACCCTGCCCTCAACATAACCCTAACGCTAGGTCCAATCGTAACCCTAACCGGATCTCTAACCCTAGCCCTCAACATAACCCTAACCCTAGGTCCAATCGTAACCCTAACCGGATCTCTAAACCTAGCCCTCAACATAACCCTAACCCTAGGTCCAATCGTAACGCTAAACGTCTCTCTAACCCTAGCCCTCAACATAACCCTAACCCTAGGTCCAATCGTGACCCTAACCGGATCTCTAACCCTAGCCCTCAACATAACCCTAACCGTAGGTCCAATCGTGACCCTAACCGTCTCTCTAACCCTATCCCTCAACATAACCCTAACCCTAGGTCCAATCTGAACTCTAACCGTCTCTCAACACTAGCCCTCAACATAACCCTAACCCTAGGTCCAATCGTAACCCTAATCGGATCTCTAACCCTAGCCCTCAACATACCCCTAAACCTAGGTCCAATCGTAACCCTAACCGGATCTCTAACCCTAGCCCTCAACAAAACCCTAACCCTAGGTCCAATCGTATCCCTAACCGTCTCTCTAAACCTAGCCCTCAACATAACCCTAACCCTAGGTCCTATCGTGACCCTAACCGGATCTCTAACCCTCGCCCTCAACATAACCTTAACCCTAGGTCCAATCGTAACCCTAACCGGATCTCTAACCCTAGCCCTCTACATAACCCTAACCCTAGGTCCATTCGTAACCCTAACGGGATCTCTAACCCTAGCCCTCAACATAACCCTAACCCTAGGTCCAATCGTAACCCTACCCGGATCTCTAACCCTAGCCCTCAACATAACCCTAACCCTAGGTCCAATCGTAACCCTACCCGGATCTCTAACCCTAGCCCTCAACATAACCCTAACCCTAGGTCCAATCTTAACCCTAACCGGATCTCTAACCCTAGCCCTCAACATAACCATAACCCTAGGTGCAATCGTAACCGTAACCGGATCTCTAACCTTAGCCCTCAACATAACCCTAACCCTAGGTCCAATCGTAACCCTAACCGTCTCTCTAACCCTAGCCCTCAACATAACCCTAACCCTAGGTCCAATCGTAACCCTAACCGGATCTCTAACCCTAGCCCTCAACATAACCCTAACCCTAGGTCCAATCATAACCCTAACCGAATCTCTAAACCTAGTTCTCAACATAACCCTAACCCTAGGTGCAATCGTAACCCTAACCGGATCTCTAACCCTAGCCCTCAACATAACCCTAACCCAAGGTGCAATCGTGACCCTAACCGGATCTCTAACCCTAGCCCTCAACATCACCCTAACCCTAGGTCCAATCGTGACCCTAACCGGATCTCTAACCCTAGCCCTCAACATAACCCTAACCCTAGGTCCAATCGTGACCCTAACCGTATCTCTAACCCTAGCCCTCAACATAACCCTAACCCTAGGTCCAATCGTGACCCTAACTGGATCTCTAACCGTAGCCCTCAACATAACCCTAACCCTAGGTCCAATCGTAACTGTAACCGGATCTCTAAGCCTAGCCCTCAACATAACCCTAACCCTAGGTCCAATCGTAACCCTACCCGGATCTCTAACCCTAGCCCACAACATAACCCTAACCCTAGGACCAATCGTAACTGTAACCGGATCTCTCACCCTAGCCCTCAATATAACACTAACCCTAGGTCCAATTGTAACCGTAACCGGATCTCTAACCCTAGCCCTCAACATAACCCTAACCCTAGGTTCAATCGTAACCCTACCCGGATCTCTAACCCTAGCCCTCAACATAACCCTAACCCTAGGTACAGGCGTAACTGTAACCGGATCTCTAACCCTAGCCCTCAACATAACCCTAACCCTAGGTCCAATCGTAACCCTACCCGGATCTCTAACCCTACCCTCAACATAACCCTAACCCTAGGTCCAATCGTAACTCTAACAGGATCTCTAACCCTACCCCTCAACATAACCCTAACCCTAGGTGCAATCGTAATCGTAACCGGATCTCTAACCCTAGCCCTCAACATAACACTAACCCTAGGTCCAATCGGAACGCTAAACGGATCTCTAACCCTAGCCCTCAACATAACCCTAACCCTAGGTCCAATCGTAACCCTAACCGGATCTCTAACCCTAGCCCTCAAGATAACCCTAACCCTAGGTCCAATCGGAACGCTAACCGTCTCTCTAACCCTAACCCTCAACATAACCCTAACCCTAGGTCCAATCGTAACCCTAACCGGATCTCTAACCCTAGCCCTCAACATAACACTAACCCTAGGTCCAATCGTGACCCTAACCGGATCTCCTTCCCTGCCCTCAACATAACCCTAACCCTAGGTCCAATCGTAACCCTAACCGGATCTCTAACCCTAGCCCTCAACATAACCCTAACCCTAGGTCCAATCCTAACCCTAACCGGATCTCTAACCCTGCCCTCAACATAACCCTAACGCTAGGTCCAATCGTAACCCTAACCGGATCTCTAACCCTAGCCTTCAACATAACCCTAACCTTAGGTCCAATCGTAACCCTAACCGGATCTCTAAACCTAGCCCTCAACATAACCCTAACCCTAGGTCCAATCGTAACCCTAAACGTCTCTCTAACCCTAGCCCTCAACATAACCCTAACCCTAGGTCCAATCGTAACCCTAACCGGATCTCTAACCCTAGCCCTCAACATAACCCTAACCCTAGGTCCAATCGTAACCCTAACCGGATCTCTAACCCTAGCCCTCAACATAACCCTAACCCTAGGTCCAATGGTAACCCTAACCGGATCTCTAACCCTAGCCCTCAACATAAACCTAACCCTAGGTCCAATTGTGACCGTAACCGGATCTCTAACACTGCTCTCAACATAACCCTAACCCTAGGTCCAATCGTAAACCTAACCGTCTCTCTAACCCTAGCCCTCAACATAACCCTAACCCTAGGACCAATCGTAACCCTAACCGGATCTCTAACCCTAGCCCTCAACATAACCCTAACCCTAGGTCCAATCGTGACCCTAACCGGATCTCTAAGCCTAACCCTCAACATAACCCTAACCCTAGGTCCAATCGTGACCCTAACCGGATCTCTAACCCTAGCCGTCAACATAACCTTAACCCTAGGTGCAATCGTAACCCTACCCGGATCTCTAACCCTAGCCCTCAACATAACCCTAACCCTAGGTGCAATCGGAACCCTAACCGTCTCTCTAACCCTAGCCCTCAACATAACCCTAACCCTAGGTCCAATCGGAACCCTAACCGGATCTCTAAACCTAGCCCTCAACATAACCCTAACCCTAGGTCCAATCGGAACCCTAACCGTCTCTCTATCCCTAGCCCTCAACATAACCCTAACCCTAGGTCCAATCGGAACCCTAACCGTCTCTCTATCCCTAGCCCTCAACATAACCCTAACCCTAGGTCCAATCGTAACCCTAACCGGATCTCTAACCCTAGCCCTCAACATAACCCTAACCCTAGGTCCAATCGTAACCCTAACCGGATCTCTAACCCTAGCCCTCAACATAAACCTAACCCTAGGTCCAATCGTGACCCTAACCGGATCTCTAACCCTCCCCTCAACATAACCCTAACCCTAGGTCCAATCGTAACCCTAACCGTCTCTCTAACCCTAGCCCTAAACATAACCCTAACCCTAGGTCCAATCGTAACCCTAACCGTCTCTCTAACCCTAGCCCTCAACATAACCCTAACGCTTGGTCCAATCGTAACCCTAACCGGATCTCTAACCCTAGCCCTCAACATAACCCTAACCCTAGGTCCAATCATAACCCTAACCGAATCTCTAAACCTAGTTCTCAACATAACCCTAACCCTAGGTGCAATCGTAACCCTAACCGGATCTCTAACCCTAGCCCTCAACATAACCCTAACCCAAGGTGCAATCGTGACCCTAACCGGATCTCTAACCCTAGCCCTCAACATCACCCTAACCCTAGGTCCAATCGTGACCCTAACCGTATCTCTAACCCTAGCCCTCAACATAACCCTAACCCTAGGTCCAATCGTAACCCTACCCGAATCTCTAACCCTAGCCCTCAACATAACCCAAACCCTAGGTCCAATCTTAACCCTAACCGGATCTCTAACCCTAGCCCTCAACATAACCATAACCCTAGGTGCAATCGTAACCGTAACCGGATCTCTAACCTTAGCCCTCAACATAACCCTAACCCTAGGTCCAATTGTAACCCTAACGGGATCTCTAACCCAACCCTCAACATAACCCTAACCTAGGTCCAATCGTGACCCTAACCGGATCTCTAACCCTAGCCCTCAACATAACCCTAACCCTAGGTCCAATCGTGACCCTAACCGTCTCTCTAACCCTAGCCCTCAACATAACCCTAACCCTAGGTCCAATCGGAACCCTAACCGTCTCTCTAACCCTAGCCCTCAACATAACCCTAACCCTAGGTCCAATCGGAACCCTAACCGGATCTCTAACCCTAGCCCTCAACATAACCCTAACCCTAGTTCCAATCGTAACCCTAACCGGATCTCTAACCCTAGCCCTCAACATAACCCTAACCCTAGGTCCAATGGTAACCCTAACCGGATCTCTAACCCTAGCCCTCAACATAATCCTAACCCTAGGTCCAATTGTGACCGTAACCGGATCTCTAACCCTGCTCTCAACATAACCCTAACCCTAGGTCCAATCGTAAACCTAACCGTCTCTCTAACCCTAGCCCTCAACATAACCCTAACCCTAGGACCAATCGTAACCCTAACCGGATCTCTAACCCTAGCCCTCAACATAACCCTAACCCTAGGTCCAATCGTAACCCTAACCGGATCTCTAAGCCTAACCCTCAACATAACCCTAACCCTAGGTCCAATCGTGACCCTAACCGGATCTCTAACCCTAGCCGTCAACATAACCTTAACCCTAGGTGCAATCGTAACCCTACCCGGATCTCTAACCCTAGCCCTCAACATAACCCTAACCCTAGGTGCAATCGGAACCCTAACCGTCTCTCTAACCCTAGCCCTCAACATAACCCTAACCCTAGGTCCAATCGGAACCCTAACCGGATCTCTAAACCTAGCCCTCAACATAACCCTAACCCTAGGTCCAATCGGAAACCTAACCGTCTCTCTATCCCTAGCCCTCAACATAACCCTAACCCTAGGTCCAATCGGAACCCTAACCGTCTCTCTATCCCTAGCCCTCAACATAACCCTAACCCTAGGTCCAATCGTAACCCTAACCGGATCTCTAACCCTAGCCCTCAACATAACCCTAACCCTAGGTCCAATCGTAACCCTAACCGGATCTCTAACCCTAGCCCTCAACATAAACCTAACCCTAGGTCCAATCGTGACCCTAACCGGATCTCTAACCCTCCCCTCAACATAACCCTAACCCTAGGTCCAATCGTAACCCTAACCGTCTCTCTAACCCTAGCCCTAAACATAACCCTAACCCTAGGTCCAATCGTAACCCTAACCGTCTCTCTAACCCTAGCCCTCAACATAACCCTAACGCTTGGTCCAATCGTAACCCTAACCGGATCTCTAACCCTAGCCCTCAACATAACCCTAACCCTAGGTCCAATCATAACCCTAACCGAATCTCTAAACCTAGTTCTCAACATAACCCTAACCCTAGGTGCAATCGTAACCCTAACCGGATCTCTAACCCTAGCCCTCAACATAACCCTAACCCAAGGTGCAATCGTGACCCTAACCGGATCTCTAACCCTAGCCCTCAACATCACCCTAACCCTAGGTCCAATCGTGACCCTAACCGGATCTCTAACCCTAGCCCTCAACATAACCCTAACCCTAGGTCCAATCGTGACCCTAACCGTATCTCTAACCCTAGCCCTCAACATAACCCTAACCCTAGGTCCAATCGTGACCCTAACTGGATCTCTAACCGTAGCCCTCAACATAACCCTAACCCTAGGTCCAATCGTAACCCTACCCGGATCTCTAACCCTAGCCCACAACATAACCCTAACCCTAGGACCAATCGTAACTGTAACCGGATCTCTCACCCTAGCCCTCAATATAACACTAACCCTAGGTCCAATTGTAACCGTAACCGGATCTCTAACCCTAGCCCTAAACATAACCCTAACCCTAGGTTCAATCGTAACCCTACCCGGATCTCTAACCCTAGCCCTCAACATAACCCGAACCCTAGGTCCAATCGGAACCCTAACCGTCTCTCTAACCCTAGCCCTCAACATAACCCTAACCCTAGGTCCAATCGTAACTCTAACAGGATCTCTAATCCTAGCCCTCAACATAACCCTAACCCTAGGTGCAATCGTAATCGTAACCGGATCTCTAACCCTAGCCCTCAACATAACACTAACCCTAGGTCCAATCGGAACGCTAAACGGATCTCTAACCCTAGCCCTCAACATAACCCTAACCCTAGGTCCAATCGTAACCCTAACCGGATCTCTAACCCTAGCCCTCAACATAACCCTAACCCTAGGTCCAATCGGAACGCTAACCGTCTCTCTAACCCTAACCCTCAACATAACCGTAACCCTAGGTCCAATCGTAACCCTAACCGGATCTCTAACCCTAGCCCTCAACATAACACTAACCCTAGGTCCAATCGTGACCCTAACCGGATCTCCTTCCCTGCCCTCAACATAACCCTAACCCTAGGTCCAATCGTAACCCTAACCGGATCTCTAACCCTAGCCCTCAACATAACCCTAACCCTAGGTCCAATCCTAACCCTAACCGGATCTCTAACCCTGCCCTCAACATAACCCTAACGCTAGGTCCAATCGTAACCCTAACCGGATCTCTAACCCTAGCCTTCAACATAACCCTAACCCTAGGTCCAATCGTAACCCTAACCGGATCTCTAAACCTAGCCCTCAACATAACCCTAACCCTAGGTCCAATCGTAACCCTAAACGTCTCTCTAACCCTAGCCCTCAACATAACCCTAACCCTAGGTCCAATCGTGACCCTAACCGGATCTCTAACCCTAGCCCTCAACATAACCCTAACCGTAGGTCCAATCGTGACCCTAACCGTCTCTCTAACCCTAGCCCTCAACATAACCCTAACCCTAGGTCCAATCTGAACTCTAACCGTCTCTCAACACTAGCCCTCAACATAACCCTAACCCTAGGTCCAATCGTAACCCTAATCGGATCTCTAACCCTAGCCCTCAACATACCCCTAAACCTAGGTCCAATCGTAACCCTAACCGGATCTCTAACCCTAACCCTCAACAAAACCCTAACCCTAGGTCCAATCGTATCCCTAACCGTCTCTCTAAACCTAGCCCTCAACATAACCCTAACCCTAGGTCCAATCGTGACCCTAACCGGATCTCTAACCCTCGCCCTCAACATAACACTAACCCTAGGTCCAATCGTAACCCTAACCGGATCTCTAACCCTAGCCCTCTACATAACCCTAACCCTAGGTCCACTCGTGACCCTAACCGGATCTCTAATCCTAGAACTCAACATAACCCTAACCCTAGGTCCAATCGTGACCCTAACCGTATCTCTAACCCTAGCCCTCAACATAACCCTAACCCTAGGTCCAATCGTGACCCTAACTGGATCTCTAACCGTAGCCCTCAACATAACCCTAACCCTAGGTCCAATCGTAACTGTAACCGGATCTCTAAGCCTAGCCCTCAACATAACCCTAACCCTAGGTCCAATCGTAACCCTACCCGGATCTCTAACCCTAGCCCACAACATAACCCTAACCCTAGGACCAATCGTAACTCTAACCGGATCTCTAACCCTAGCCCTCAACATAACCCTAACCCTAGGTGCAATCGTAACCGTAACCGGATCTCTCACCCTAGCCCTCAATATAACACTAACCCTAGGTGCAATTGTAACCGTAACCGGATCTCTAACCCTAGCCCTCAACATAACCCTAACCCTAGGTTCAATCGTAACCCTACCCGGATCTCTAACCCTAGCCCTCAACATAACCCTAAACCTAGGTCCAATCGGAACCCTAACCGTCTCTCTAACCCTAGCCCTCAACATAACCCTAACCCTAGGTCCAATCGTAACCCTAACCGTATCTCTAACCCTAGCCCTCAACATAACCGTAACCCTAGGTCAATCGTAACCCTAAACGTCTCTCTAACCCTAGCCCTCAACATAACCCTAAGCCTAGGTCCAATCGTGACCCTAACCGGATCTCTAACCCTAGCCCTCAACATAACCCTAACCGCAGGTCCAATCGTGACCCTAACCGTCTCTCTAACCCTAGCCCTCAAAATAACCCTAACCCTAGGTCCAATCTGAACCCTAACCGTCTCTCAACACTAGCCCTCAACATAACCCTAACCCTAGGTGCAATCGTAACCCTACCCGGATCTCTAACCCTAGCCCACAACATAACCCTAACCCTAGGTGCAATCGGAACCCTAACCGTCTCTCTAACCCTAGCCCTCAACATAAGCCTAACCCTAGGTCCAATCGGAACCCTAACCGGATCTCTAAACCTAGCCCTCAACATAACCCTAACCCTAGGTCCAATCGGAACCCTAACCGTCTCTCTATCCCTAGCCCTCAACATAACCCTAACCCTAGGTCCAATCGGAACCCTAACCGTCTCTCTATCCCTAGCCCTCAACATAACCCTAACCCTAGGTCCAATCGTAACCCTAACCGGATCTCTAACCCTAGCCCTCAACATAACCCTAACCCTAGGTCCAATCGTAACCCTAACCGGATCTCTAACCCTAGCCCTCAACATAAACCTAACCCTAGGTCCAATCGTGACCCTAACCGGATCTCTAACCCTCCCCTCAACATAACCCTAACCCTAGGTCCAATCGTAACCCTAACCGTCTCTCTAACCCTAGCCCTAAACATAACCCTAACCCTAGGTCCAATCGTAACCCTAACCGTCTCTCTAACCCTAGCCCTCAACATAACCCTAACGCTTGGTCCACTCGTAACCCTAACCGGATCTCTAACCCTAGCCCTCAACATAACCCTAACCCTAGGTCCAATCATAACCCTAACCGAATCTCTAAACCTAGTTCTCAACATAACCCTAACCCTAGGTGCAATCGTAACCCTAACCGGATCTCTAACCCTAGCCCTCAACATAACCCTAACCCAAGGTGCAATCGTGACCCTAACCGGATCTCTAACCCTAGCCCTCAACATCACCCTAACCCTAGGTCCAATCGTGACCCTAACCGGATCTCTAACCCTAGCCCTCAACATAACCCTAACCCTAGGTCCAATCGTGACCCTAACCGTATCTCTAACCCTAACCCTCAACATAACCCTAACCCTAGGTCCAATCGTGACCCTAACTGGATCTCTAACCGTAGCCCTCAACATAACCCTAACCCTAGGTCCAATCGTAACTGTAACCGGATCTCTAAGCCTAGCCCTCAACATAACCCTAACCCTAGGTCCAATCGTAACCCTACCCGGATCTCTAACCCTAGCCCACAACATAACCCTAAACCTAGGACCAATCGTAACTGTAACCGGATCTCTCACCCTAGCCCTCAATATAACACTAACCCTAGGTCCTATTGTAACCGTAACCGGATCTCTAACCCTAGCCCTCAACATAACCCTAACCCTAGGTTCAATCGTAACCCTACCCGGATCTCTAACCCTAGCCCTCAACATAACCCGAACCCTAGGTCCAATCGGAACCCTAACCGTCTCTCTAACCCTAGCCCTCAACATAACCCTAACCCTAGGTCCAATCGTAACTCTAACAGGATCTCTAATCCTAGCCCTCAACATAACCCTAACCCTAGGTGCAATCGTAATCGTAACCGGATCTCTAACCCTAGCCCTCAACATAACACTAACCCTAGGTCCAATCGGAACGCTAAACGGATCTCTAACCCTAGCCCTCAACATAACCCTAACCCTAGGTCCAATCGTAACCCTAACCGGATCTCTAACCCTAGCCCTCAACATAACCCTAACCCTAGGTCCAATCGGAACGCTAACCGTCTCTCTAACCCTAACCCTCAACATAACCCTAACCCTAGGTCCAATCGTAACCCTAACCGGATCTCTAACCCTAGCCCTCAACATAACACTAACCCTAGGTCCAATCGTGACCCTAACCGGATCTCCTTCCCTGCCCTCAACATAACCCTAACCCTAGGTCCAATCGTAACCCTAACCGGATCTCTAACCCTAGCCCTCAACATAACCCTAACCCTAGGTCCAATCCTAACCCTAACCGGATCTCTAACCCTGCCCTCAACATAACCCTAACGCTAGGTCCAATCGTAACCCTAACCGGATCTCTAACCCTAGCCTTCAACATAACCCTAACCCTAGGTCCAATCGTAACCCTAACCGGATCTCTAAACCTAGCCCTCAACATAACCCTAACCCTAGGTCCAATCGTAACCCTAAACGTCTCTCTAACCCTAGCCCTCAACATAACCCTAACCCTAGGTCCAATCTGAACTCTAACCGTCTCTCAACACTAGCCCTCAACATAACCCTAACCCTAGGTCCAATCGTAACCCTAATCGGATCTTTAACCCTAGCCCTCAACATACCCCTAAACCTAGGTCCAATCGTAACCCTAAACGGATCTCTAACCCTAACCCTCAACAAAACCCTAAGCCTAGGTCCAATCGTATCCCTAACCGTCTCTCTAAACCTAGCCCTCAACATAACCCTAACCCTAGGTCCAATCGTGACCCTAACCGGATCTCTAACCCTCGCCCTCAACATAACACTAACCCTAGGTCCAATCGTAACCCTAACCGGATCTCTAACCCTAGCCCTCTACATAACCCTAACCCTAGGTCCACTCGTGACCCTAACCGGATCTCTAATCCTAGAACTCAACATAACCCTAACCCTAGGTCCAATCGTGACCCTAACTGGATCTCTAACCGTAGCCCTCAACATAACCCTAACCCTAGGTCCAATCGTAACTGTAACCGGATCTCTAAGCCTAGCCCTCAACATAACCCTAACCCTAGGTCCAATCGTAACCCTACCCGGATCTCTAACCCTAGCCCACAACATAACCCTAACCCTAGGACCAATCGTAACTCTAACCGGATCTCTAACCCTAGCCCTCAACATAACCCTAACCCTAGGTGCAATCGTAACCGTAACCGAATCTCTCACCCTAGCCCTCAATATAACAATAACCCTAGGTGCAATTGTAACCGTAACCGGATCTCTAACCCTAGCCCTCAACATAACCCTAACCCTAGGTTCAATCGTAACCCTACCCGGATCTCTAACCCTAGCCCTCAACATAACCCTAAACCTAGGTCCAATCGGAACCCTAACCGTCTCTCTAACCCTAGCCCTCAACATAACCCTAACCCTAGGTCCAATCGTAACCCTAACCGTATCTCTAACCCTAGCCCTCAACATAACCGTAACCCTAGGTCAATCGTAACCCTAAACGTCTCTCTAACCCTAGCCCTCAACATAACCCTAAGCCTAGGTCCAATCGTGACCCTAACCGGATCTCTAACCCTAGCCCTCAACATAACCCTAACCGCAGGTCCAATCGTGACCCTAACCGTCTCTCTAACCCTAGCCCTCAAAATAACCCTAACCCTAGGTCCAATCTGAACCCTAACCGTCTCTCAACACTAGCCCTCAACATAACCCTAACCCTAGGTCCAATCGTAACCCTAACCGGATCTCTAACCCTAGCCCTCAACATAACCCTAAACCTAGGTCCAATCGTAACCCTAAACGGATCTCTAACCCTAGCCCTCAACAAAACCCTAACCCTAGGTCCAATCGTAACCGTAACCGGATCTCTAACCTTAGCCCTCAACATAACCCTAACCCAAGGTCCAATCGTGACCCTAACCGTCTCTCTAACCCTAGCCCTCAACATAACCTTAACCTTAGGTCCAATCGGAACCGTAACCGTCTCTCTAACCCTAGCCCTCAACATAACCCTAACCCTAGGTCCAATCGTAACCCTAACCGGATCTCTAACCCTAGCCCTCAACATAACCCTAACCCAAGGTCCAATCGTAACCCTAACCGAATCTCTAAACCTAGTTCTCAACATAACCCTAACCCTAGGTGCAATCGTAACCCTAACCGGATCTCTAACCCTAGCCCTCAACATAACCCTAACCCAAGGTGCAATCGTGACCCTAACCGGATCTCTAACCCTAGAACTCAACATAACCCTAACCCTAGGTCCATCGTGACCCTAACCGTATCTCTAACCCTAGCCCTCAACATAACCCTAACCCTAGGTCCAATCGTGACCCTAACTGGATCTCTAACCGTAGCCCTCAACATAACCCTAACCCTAGGTCCAATCGTAACTGTAACCGGATCTCTAAGCCTACCCCTCAACATAACCCTAACCCTAGGTCCAATCGTAACCCTACCCGGATCTCTAACCCTAGCCCACAACATAACCCTAACCCTAGGACCAATCGTAACTCTAACCGGATCTCTAACCCTAGCCCTCAACATACCCCTAAACCTAGGTCCAATCGTAACCCTAACCGGATCTCTAACCCTAGCCCTCAACAAAACCCTAACCCTAGGTCCAATCGTATCCCTAACCGTCTCTCTAACCCTAGCCCTCAACATAACCCTAACCCTAGGTCTAATCGTGACCCTAACCGGATCTCTAACCCTCGCCCTCAACATAACCCTAACACTAGGTCCCATCGTAACCCTAACCGGATCTCTAACCCTAGCCCTCAACATAACCCTAACCCTAGGTCCATTCGTAACCCTAACGGGATCTCTAACCCTAGCCCTCAACATAACCCTAACCCTAGGTCCAATCGTAACCCTACCCAGATCTCTAACCCAAGCCCTCAACATAATCCTAACCCTAGGTCCAATCGTAACCCTACCCGAATCTCTAACCCTAGCCCTCAACATAACCCTAACCCTAGGTCCAATCTTAACCCTAACCGGATCTCTAACCCTGGCCCTCAACATAACCATAACCCTAGGTGCAATCGTAACCGTAACCGGATCTCTAACCTTAGCCCTCAACATAACCCTAACCCTAGGTCCAATTGTAACCCTAACGGGATCTCTAACCCAACCCTCAACATAACCCTAACCTAGGTCCAATCGTGACCCTAACCGGATCTCTAACCCTAGCCCTCAACATAACCCTAACCCTAGGTCCAATCGTGACCCTAACCGTCTCTCTAACCCTAGCCCTCAACATAACCCTAACCCTAGGTCCAATCGGAACCCTAACCGTCTCTCTAACCCTAGCCCTCAACATAACCCTAACCCTAGGTCCAATCGTAACCCTAACCGGATCTCTAACCCTAGCCCTCAACATAACCCTAACCCTAGGTCCAATCGTAACCCTAACCGGATCTCTAACCCTAGCCCTCAACATAACCCTAACCCTAGGTCCAATCGTAACCCTAACCGGATCTCTAAGCCTAACCCTCAACATAACCCTAACCCTAGGTCCAATCGTGACCCTAACCGGATCTCTAACCCTAGCCGTCAACATAACCTTAACCCTAGGTGCAATCGTAACCCTACCCGGATCTCTAACCCTAGCCCTCAACATAACCCTAACCCTAGGTGCAATCGGAACCCTAACCGTCTCTCTAACCCTAGCCCTCAACATAACCCTAACCCTAGGTCCAATCGGAACCCTAACCGGATCTCTAAACCTAGCCCTCAACATAACCCTAACCCTAGGTCCAATCGGAACCCTAACCGTCTCTCTATCCCTAGCCCTCAACATAACCCTAACCCTAGGTCCAATCGGAACCCTAACCGTCTCTCTATCCCTAGCCCTCAACATAACCCTAACCCTAGGTCCAATCGTAACCCTAACCGGATCTCTAACCCTAGCCCTCAACATAACCCTAACCCTAGGTCCAATCGTAACCCTAACCGGATCTCTAACCCTAGCCCTCAACATAAACCTAACCCTAGGTCCAATCGTGACCCTAACCGGATCTCTAACCCTCCCCTCAACATAACCCTAACCCTAGGTCCAATCGTAACCCTAACCGTCTCTCTAACCCTAGCCCTAAACATAACCCTAACCCTAGGTCCAATCGTAACCCTAACCGTCTCTCTAACCCTAGCCCTCAACATAACCCTAACGCTTGGTCCAATCGTAACCCTAACCGTATCTCTAACCCTAGCCCTCAACATAACCCTAACCCTAGGTCCAATCGTAACCCTAACCGGATCTCTAAACCTAGCTCTCAACATAACCCTAACCCTAGGTCCAATCGTAACCCTAAACGTCTCTCTAACCCTAGCCCTCAACATAACCCTAAGCCTAGGTCCAATCGTGACCCTAACCGGATCTCTAACCCTAGCCCTCAACATAACCCTAACCCTAGGTCCAATCGTAACCCTAACCGGATCTCTAACCCTAGCCCTCAACATAACCCTAACCCTAGGTCCAATCGTAACCCTAACCGGATCTCTAACCCTAGCCCTCAACATAACCCTAACCCTAGGTCCAATCGTAACCGTAACAGGATCTCTAACCCTAGCCCTCAACATAACCATAACCCTAGGTCCAATCGTAACCCTAACGGGATCTCTAACCCTGGCCCTCAACATAACCCTAACCTAGGTCCAATCGTGACCCTAACCGGATCTCTAACCCTAGCCCTCAACATAACCCTAACCCTAGGTCCAATCGTGACCCTAACCGTCTCTCTAACCCTAGCCCTCAACATAAGCCTAACCCTAGGTCCAATCGGGACCCTAACCGTCTCTCTAAAGCTAGCCCTCAACATAACCCTAACCCTAGGTCCAATCGTGACCCTAACTGGATCTCTAACCGTAGCCCTCAACATAACCCTAACCCTAGGTCCAATCGTAACTGTAACCGGATCTCTAAGCCTAGCCCTCAACATAACCCTAACCCTAGGTCCAATCGTAACCCTACCCGGATCTCTAACCCTAGCCCACAACATAACCCTAACCCTAGGACCAATCGTAACTCTAACCGGATCTCTAACCCTAGCCCTCAACATAACCCTAACCCTAGGTGCAATCGTAACCGTAACCGGATCTCTCACCCTAGCCCTCAATATAACACTAACCCTAGGTGCAATTGTAACCGTAACCGGATCTCTAACCCTAGCCCTCAACATAACCCTAACCCTAGGTTCAATCGTAACCCTACCCGGATCTCTAACCCTAGCCCTCAACATAACCCTAACCCTAGGTCCAATCGGAACCCTAACCGGATCTCTAACCCTAGCTCTCAACATAACCCTAACCCTAGGTCCAATCGTAACCGTAACAGGATCTCTAACCCTAGCCCTCAACATAACCATAACCCTAGGTCCAATCGTAACCCTAACGGGATCTCTAACCCTGGCCCTCAACATAACCCTAACCTAGGTCCAATCGTGACCCTAACCGGATCTCTAACCCTAGCCCTCAACATAACCCTAACCCTAGGTCCAATCGTGACCCTAACCGTCTCTCTAACCCTAGCCCTCAACATAAGCCTAACCCTAGGTCCAATCGGGACCCTAACCGTCTCTCTAAAGCTAGCCCTCAACATAACCCTAACCCTAGGTCCAATCGTAACCCTAACCGGATCTCTAACCCCAGCCCTCAACATCACCCTAACCCTAGGTCCAATCGTAACCCTAACCGGTTCTCTAACCCTAGCCCTCAACATAACCCTAACCCTATGTCCAATCGTGACCCTAACCGGATCTCTAACCTTGCCCTCAACATAACCCTAACCCTAGGTCCAATCGTGACCCTAACCGGATCTCTAACCCTCCCGTCAACATAACCCTAACCCTAGTCCAATCGTAACCCTAACCGTCTCTCTAACCCTAGCCCTCAACATAACCCTAACCCTAGGTCCAATCGTAACCCTAACCGTCTCTCTAACCCTAGCCCTCAACATAACCCTAACCCTAGGTCCAATCGTAACCCTAACTGGATCTCTAACCGTAGCCCTCAACATAACCCTAACCCTAGGTCCAATCGTAACCCTAACCGGATCTCTAACCCTAGCCCTCAACATAACCCTAACCGTAGGTCCAATCGTGACCCTAACTGTCTCTCTAACCCTAGCCCTCAACATAACCCTAACCCTAGGTCCAATCTGAACCCTAACCGTCTCTCAACACTAGCCCTCAACATAACCCTAACCCTAGGTCCAATCGTAACCCTAACCGGATCTCTAACCCTAGCCCTCAACATACCCCTAAACCTAGGTCCAATCGTAACCCTAACCGGATCTCTAACCCTAGCCCTCAACAAAACCCTAACCCTAGGTCCAATCGTAACCCTAACCGGATCTCTAACCCTAGCCCTCAACATAACCCTAACCCTAGGTCCAATCGTAACCCTAACCGGATCTCTAACCCTAGCCCTCAACATAACCCTAACCCTAGGTGCAATCGTAACCCTACCCAAATCTCTAACCCTAGCCCTCAACATAACCATAACCCTAGGTGCAATCGTAACCCTAACCGGATCTCTAACCCTAGCCCTCAACAATACCCTAACCCAAGGTGCAATCGTGACCCTAACCGGATCTCTAACCCTAGCCCTCAACATAACCCTAAACCTAGGTCCAATCGTGACCCTAACCGGATCTCTAACCCTAGCCGTCAACATAACCTTAACCCTAGGGGCAATCGTAACCCTACCCGGATCTCTAACCGTAGCCCTCAACATAACCCTAACCCTAGGTGCAATCGGAACCCTAACCGTCTCTCTAACCCTAGCCCTCAACATAACCCTAACCCTAGTTCCAATCGTAACCCTAACCGGATCTCTAACCCTAGCCCTCAACATCACCCTAACCCTAGGTCCAATCGGAACCCTAACCGGATCTCTAACCCTAGCCCTCAACATACCCTAACCCTAGGTCCAATCGGAACCCTACCCGGATCTCTAACCCTAGCCCTCAACATAACCCTAACCCTAGGACCAATCGTAACTCTAACCGGATCTCTAACCCTAGCCCTCAACATAACCCTAACCCTAGGTCCAATCGTGACCCTAACCGGATCTCTAACCCTGCCCTCAACATAACCCTAACCCTAGGTCCAATCGTAACCCTAACCGTCTCTGGAACCCTAGCCCTCAAAATAACCCTAACCCTAGGTCCAATCGTAACCCTAACCGGATCTCTAACCCTAGCCCTCAACATAACCCTAACCCTAGGTCCAATCGTAACCCTAACGGGATCTCTAACCCTAGCCCTCAACATAACCCTAACCTAGGTCCAATCGTAACCCTAACCGGATCTCTAACCCTAGCCCTCAACATAACCCTAACCCTAGGTCCAATCATGACCCTAACCGGATCTCTAACCCTGCCCTCAACATAACCCTAACCCTAGGTCCAATCGTAACCCTAACCGTCTCTGGAACCCTAGCCCTCAAAATAACCCTAACCCTAGGTCCAATCGTAACCCTAACCGGATCTCTAACCCTAGCCCTCAACATAACCCTAACCCTAGGTCCAATCGTAACCCTAACCAGATCTCTAACCCTAGCACTCAACATAACCCTAACCCTAGGTCCAATCGTAACCCTAACCGGATCTCTAACCCTAGCCCTCAACATAACCCTAACCCTAGGTCCAATCGTGACCCTAACCGGATCTCTAACCCTAGCCCTCAACATAACCCTAACCCTAGGTCCAATCGTAACCCTAACCGGATCTCTAACCCTAGCCCTCAACATAACCCTAACCCTAGGTCCAATCGTAACCCTAACCAGATCTCTAACCCTAGCACTCAACATAACCCTAACCCTAGGTCCAATCGTAACCCTAACCGGATCTCTAACCCTAGCCCTCAACATAACCCTAACCCTAGGTCCAATCGTGACCCTAACCGGATCTCTAACCCTCCCCTCAACATAACCCTAACCCTAGGTCCAATCGTGACCCTAACCGTATCTCTAACCCTAGCCCTCAACATAACCCTAACCCTAGGTCCAATCGTAACTGTAACCGGATCTCTAAGCCTAGCCCTCAACATAACCCTAACCCTAGGTCCAATCGTAACCCTACCCGGATCTCTAACCCTAGCCCTCAACATAACCCTAACCCTAGGACCAATCGTAACTCTAACCGGATCTCTAACCCTAGCCGTCAACATAACCCTAACCCTAGGTCCAAACGTGACCTAAACCGGATCTCTAACCCTAGTCCTCAACATAACAATAACCCTAGGTCCAATCGTGACCCTAACCGGATCTCTAACTCTAACCCTCAACATAACCCTAACCCTAGGTCCAATCGTGACCCTAACCGTATCTCTAACCCTAGCCCTCAACATAACCCTAACCCTAGGTCCAATCGTGACCCTAACCGTATCTCTAACCCTAGCCCTCAACATAACCCTAACCCTAGGTCCAATCGTGACCCTTACTGGATCTCTAACCGTAGCCCTCAACATAACCCTAACCCTAGGTCCAATCGTAACTGTAACCGGATCTCTAAGCCTAGCCCTCAACATAACCCTAACCCTAGGTCCAATCGTAACCCTACCCGGATCTCTAACCCTAGCCCTCAACATAACCCTAACCCTAGGACCAATCGTAACTCTAACCGGATCTCTAACCCTAGCCCTCAACATAACCCTAACCCTAGGTGCAATCGTAACCGTAACCGGATCTCTAACCGTAGCCCTCAATATAACACTAACCCTAGGTCCAATTGTAACCGTAACCGGATCTCTAACCCTAGCCCTCAACATAACCCTAACCCTAGGTTCAATCGTAACCCTACCCGGATCTCTAACCCTAGCCCTCAACATAACCCTAACCCTAGGTCCAATCGGAACCCTAACCGTCTCTCTAACCCTAGCCCTCAAGATAACCCTAACCCTAGATCCAATCGTAACCCTAACCGGATCTCTAACCCTAGCCCTCAACATAACCCTAACCCTAGGTTCAATCGTAACCCTACCCGGATCTCTAACCCTAGCCCTCAACATAACCCTAACCCTAGGTCCAATCGGAACCCTAACCGTCTCCCTAACCCTAGCCCTCAACATAACCCTAACCCTAGGTCCAATCGTAACCCTAACCGGATCTCTAACCCTAGCCCTCAACATAACCCTAACCCTAGGTCCAATCGTGACCCTTACCGGATCTCTAACCCTAGCCCTCAACATAACCCTAACCCTAGGTCCAATCGTGACCCTAACCGGATCTCTAACCCTCCCCTCAACATAACCCTAACCCTAGGTCCAATCGTGACCCTAACCGGATCTCTAACCCTAGCCCTCAACATAACCCTAACCCTAGGTCCAATCGTGACCCTAACTGGATCTCTAACCGTAGCCCTCAACATAACCCTAACCCTAGGTCCAATCGTAACTGTAACCGGATCTCTAAGCCTAGCCCTCAACATAACCCTAACCCTAGGTCCAATCGTAACCCTACCCGGATCTCTAACCCTAGCCCTCAACATAACCCTAACCCTAGGACTAATCGTAACTCTAACCGGATCTCTAACCCTAGTCCTCAACATAACCCTAACCCTAGGTGCAATCGTAACCGTAACCGGATCTCTAACCCTAGCCCTCAATATAACACTAACCCTAGGTCCAATTGTAACCATAACCGGATCTCTAACCCTAGCCCTCAACATAACCCTAACCCTAGGTTCAATCGTAACCCTACCCGGATCTCTAACCCTAGCCCTCAACATAACCCTAACCCTAGGTCCAATCGGAACCCTAACCGTCTCTCTAACCCTAGCCCTCAACATAACCCTAACCCTAGGTCCAATCGTAACCCTAACCGGATCTCTAACCCTAGCCCTCAACATAACCCTAACCCTAGGTCCAATCGTGACCCTAACCGGATCTCTAACCCTCCCGTCAACATAACCCTAACCCTAGTCCAATCGTAACCCTAACCGTCTCTCTAACCCTAGCCCTCAACATAACCCTAACCCTAGGTCCAATCGTAACCCTAACCGTCTCTCTAACCCTAGCCCTCAACATAACCCTAACCCTAGGTCCAATCGTAACCCTAACTGGATCTCTAACCGTAGCCCTCAACATAACCCTAACCCTAGGTCCAATCGTAACCCTAACCGGATCTCTAACCCTAGCCCTCAACATAACCCTAACCGTAGGTCCAATCGTGACCCTAACTGTCTCTCTAACCCTAGCCCTCAACATAACCCTAACCCTAGGTCCAATCTGAACCCTAACCGTCTCTCAACACTAGCCCTCAACATAACCCTAACCCTAGGTCCAATCGTAACCCTAACCGGATCTCTAACCCTAGCCCTCAACATACCCCTAAACCTAGGTCCAATCGTAACCCTAACCGGATCTCTAACCCTAGCCCTCAACAAAACCCTAACCCTAGGTCCAATCGTAACCCTAACCGGATCTCTAACCCTAGCCCTCAACATAACCCTAACCCTAGGTCCAATCGTAACCCTAACCGGATCTCTAACCCTAGCCCTCAACATAACCCTAACCCTAGGTCCAATCGTGACCCTAACCGGATCTCTAACCCTCCCGTCAACATAACCCTAACCCTAGGTCCAATCGTAACCCTAACCGTCTCTCTAACCCTAGCCCTCAACATAACCCTAACCCTAGGTCCAATCGTAACCCTAACCGTCTCTCTAACCCTAGCCCTCAACATAACCCTAACCCTAGGTCCAATCGTAACCCTAACTGTCTCTCTAACCCTAGCCCTCAACATAACCCTAACGCTAGGTCCAATCGTAACCCTAACCGGATCTCTAACCCTAGCCCTCAACATAACCCTAACCGTAGGTCCAATCGTGACCCTAACTGTCTCTCTAACTCTAGCCCTCAACATAACCCTAACCCTAGGTCCAATCTGAACCCTAACCGTCTCTCAACACTAGCCCTCAACATAACCCTAACCCTAGGTCCAATCGTGACCCTAACCGGATCTCTATCCCCAGCGCTAAACATAACGCTAACCCTAGGTCCAATCGTAACCCTAACCGAATCTCTAAACCTAGTTCTCAACATAACCCTAACCCTAGGTGCAATCGTAACCCTAACCGGATCTCTAACCCTAGCCCTCAACAACACCCTAACCCTAGGTCCAATCGTAACCCTAACCGGAACTCTAACCCTAGCCGTCAACATAACCCTAACCCTAGGTCCAAACGTGACCTTAACCGGATCTCTAACCCTAGCCCTCAACATAACCCTAACCCTAGGTCCAATCGTGACCCTAACCGGATCTCTAACCCTAGCCCTCAACATAACCCTAACCGAAGGTACAATCGTGACCCTAACCGGATCTCTAACCCTAGCCCTCAACATAACCCTAACCCTAGGTCCAATCGTGACCCTAACCGTATCTCTAACCCTAGCCCTCAACATAACCCTACCCCTAGGTCCAATCGTGACCCTAACCGTATCTCTAACCCTAGCCCTCAACATAACCCTAACCCTAGGTCCAATCGTGACCCTAACTGGATCTCTAACCCTAGCCCTCAACATAACCCTAACCCTAGGTCCAGGCGTAACTGTAACCAGATCTCTAACCCTAGCCCTCAACATAACCCTAACCCTAGGTCCAATCGTAACTCTAACAGGATCTCTAACCCTAGCCCTCAACATAACCCTAACCCTAGGTGCAATCGTAATCGTAACCGGATCTCTAACCCTAGCCCTCAACATAACCCTAACCCTAGGTCCAATCGGAACGCTAAACGGATCTCTAACCCTAGCCCTCAACATAACCCTAACCCTAGGTCCAATCGTAACCCTAAACGTCTCTCTAACCCTAGCCCTCAACATAACCCTAACCCTAGGTCCAATCGTAACCCTACCCGGATCTCTAACCCTAGCCCTCAACATAACCCTAACCCTAGGACTAATCGTAACTCTAACCGGATCTCTAACCCTAGTCCTCAACATAACCCTAACCCTAGGTGCAATCGTAACCGTAACCGGATCTCTAACCCTAGCCCTCAATATAACACTAACCCTAGGTCCAATTGTAACCATAACCGGATCTCTAACCCTAGCCCTCAACATAACCCTAACCCTAGGTTCAATCGTAACCCTACCCGGATCTCTAACCCTAGCCCTCAACATAACCCTAACCCTAGGTCCAATCGGAACCCTAACCGTCTCTCTAACCCTAGCCCTCAACATAACCCTAACCCTAGGTCCAATCGTAACCCTAACCGGATCTCTAACCCTAGCCCTCAACATAACCCTAACCCTAGGTCCAATCGTGACCCTAACCGGATCTCTAACCCTCCCGTCAACATAACCCTAACCCTAGTCCAATCGTAACCCTAACCGTCTCTCTAACCCTAGCCCTCAACATAACCCTAACCCTAGGTCCAATCGTAACCCTAACCGTCTCTCTAACCCTAGCCCTCAACATAACCCTAACCCTAGGTCCAATCGTAACCCTAACTGGATCTCTAACCGTAGCCCTCAACATAACCCTAACCCTAGGTCCAATCGTAACCCTAACCGGATCTCTAACCCTAGCCCTCAACATAACCCTAACCGTAGGTCCAATCGTGACCCTAACTGTCTCTCTAACCCTAGCCCTCAACATAACCCTAACCCTAGGTCCAATCTGAACCCTAACCGTCTCTCAACACTAGCCCTCAACATAACCCTAACCCTAGGTCCAATCGTAACCCTAACCGGATCTCTAACCCTAGCCCTCAACATACCCCTAAACCTAGGTCCAATCGTAACCCTAACCGGATCTCTAACCCTAGCCCTCAACAAAACCCTAACCCTAGGTCCAATCGTAACCCTAACCGGATCTCTAACCCTAGCCCTCAACATAACCCTAACCCTAGGTCCAATCGTAACCCTAACCGGATCTCTAACCCTAGCCCTCAACATAACCCTAACCCTAGGTCCAATCGTGACCCTAACCGGATCTCTAACCCTCCCGTCAACATAACCCTAACCCTAGGTCCAATCGTAACCCTAACCGTCTCTCTAACCCTAGCCCTCAACATAACCCTAACCCTAGGTCCAATCGTAACCCTAACCGTCTCTCTAACCCTAGCCCTCAACATAACCCTAACCCTAGGTCCAATCGTAACCCTAACTGTCTCTCTAACCCTAGCCCTCAACATAACCCTAACGCTAGGTCCAATCGTAACCCTAACCGGATCTCTAACCCTAGCCCTCAACATAACCCTAACCGTAGGTCCAATCGTGACCCTAACTGTCTCTCTAACTCTAGCCCTCAACATAACCCTAACCCTAGGTCCAATCTGAACCCTAACCGTCTCTCAACACTAGCCCTCAACATAACCCTAACCCTAGGTCCAATCGTGACCCTAACCGGATCTCTATCCCCAGCGCTAAACATAACGCTAACCCTAGGTCCAATCGTAACCCTAACCGAATCTCTAAACCTAGTTCTCAACATAACCCTAACCCTAGGTGCAATCGTAACCCTAACCGGATCTCTAACCCTAGCCCTCAACAACACCCTAACCCTAGGTCCAATCGTAACCCTAACCGGAACTCTAACCCTAGCCGTCAACATAACCCTAACCCTAGGTCCAAACGTGACCTTAACCGGATCTCTAACCCTAGCCCTCAACATAACCCTAACCCTAGGTCCAATCGTGACCCTAACCGGATCTCTAACCCTAGCCCTCAACATAACCCTAACCGAAGGTACAATCGTGACCCTAACCGGATCTCTAACCCTAGCCCTCAACATAACCCTAACCCTAGGTCCAATCGTGACCCTAACCGTATCTCTAACCCTAGCCCTCAACATAACCCTACCCCTAGGTCCAATCGTGACCCTAACCGTATCTCTAACCCTAGCCCTCAACATAACCCTAACCCTAGGTCCAATCGTGACCCTAACTGGATCTCTAACCCTAGCCCTCAACATAACCCTAACCCTAGGTCCAGGCGTAACTGTAACCAGATCTCTAACCCTAGCCCTCAACATAACCCTAACCCTAGGTCCAATCGTAACTCTAACAGGATCTCTAACCCTAGCCCTCAACATAACCCTAACCCTAGGTGCAATCGTAATCGTAACCGGATCTCTAACCCTAGCCCTCAACATAACCCTAACCCTAGGTCCAATCGGAACGCTAAACGGATCTCTAACCCTAGCCCTCAACATAACCCTAACCCTAGGTCCAATCGTAACCCTAAACGTCTCTCTAACCCTAGCCCTCAACATAACCCTAACCCTAGGTCCAATCGGAACCCTAACCGGATCTCTAACCCTAGCCCTCAACATAACCCTAACCCTAGGTCCAATCGTAACCCTAACCGGATCTCTAACCCTAGCCCTCAACATAACCCTAACCCTAGGTCCAATCGTGACCCTAACCGGATCTCTAACCCTCCCGTCAACATAACCCTAACCCTAGGTCCAATCGTAACCCTAACCGTCTCTCTAACCCTAGCCCTCAACATAACCCTAACCCTAGGTCCAATCGTAACCCTAACCGTTTCTCTAACCCTAGCCCTCAACATAACCCTAACCCTAGGTCCAATCGTAACCCTAACTGTCTCTCTAACCATAGCCCTCAACATAACCCTAACGCTAGGTCCAATCGTAACCCTAACCGGATCTCTAACCCTAGCCCTCAACATAACCCTAACCCTAGGACCAATCGTAACTCTAACCGGATCTCTAACCCTAGCCCTCAACATAACCCTAACCCTAGGTGCAATCGTAACCGTAACCGGATCTCTAACCCTAGCCCTCAATATAACACTAACCCTAGGTCCAATTGTAACCGTAACCGGATCTCTAACCCTAGCCCTCAACATAACCCTAACCCTAGGTCCAATCGTGACCCTTACCGGATCTCTAACCCTAGCCCTCAACATAACCCTAACCCTAGGTCCAATCGTGACCCTAACCGGATCTCTAACCCTCCCCTCAACATAACCCTAACCCTAGGTCCAATCGTGACCCTAACCGGATCTCTAGCCCTCAACATAACCCTAACCCTAGGTCCAATCGTAACCCTACCCGGATCTCTAACCCTAGCCCTCAACATAACCCTAACCCTAGGTCCAATCTTAACCCTAACCGGATCTCTAACCCTAGCCCTCAACATAAGCCTAACCCTAGGTCCAATCGTAACCGTAACCGGATCTATAACCTTAGCCCTCAACATAACCCTAACCCTAGGTCCAATCGTAACCCTAACGAGATCTCTAACCCTAGCCCTCAACATAACCCAAACCTAGGTCCAATCGTGACCCTAACTGTCTCTCTAACCCTAGCCCTCAACATAACCCTAACCCTAGGTCTAATCGGAACCCTAACCCTCTCTCTAACCCTAGCCCTCAACATAACCCTAACCTAGGTCCAATCGTAACCCTAACCGGATCTCTAACCCTAGCCCTCAACATAACCCTAACCCTAGGTCCAATGGTAACCCTAACCGGATCTCTAAACCTAGCCCTCAACATAACCCTAACCCTAGGTCCAATCGTGACCCTAACCTGATCTCTAACCCTGCCCTCAACATAACCCTAACCCTAGGTCCAATCGTGTCCCTAACCGGATCTCTAACCCTAGCCCTCAACATAACCCTAACCCTAGCTGCAATCGTAACCCTACCCGGATCTCTAACCCTAGCCCTCAACATAACCATAACCCTAGGTGCAATAATAACCCTACCCGGATCTCTAACCCTAGCCCTCAACATAACCCTAACCCTAGGACCAAACTTAACCCTAACCGGATCTCTAACCCTAGCCTTCAACATAAGCCTAACCCTAGGTCCAATCGTAACCGTAACCGGATCTATAACCCTAGCCCTCAACATAACCCTAACCCTAGGTCCAATCGTAACCGTAACCGGATCTCTAACCCTAGCCCTCAACATAACCCTAACCCTAGGTGCAATCGTAACCTTAACCGGATCTCTAACCCTAGCCCTCAACATAACACTAACCCTAGGTCCAATTGTAACCGTAACCGGATCTCTAACCCTAGCCCTCAACATAACCCTAACCCTAGGTCCAATCGAAACCCTACCCGGATCTCTAACCCTAGCCCTCAACATAACCCTAACCCTAGGTCCAATCGTAACCCTAACCGGATCTCTAACCCTAGCCCTCAACATAACCCTAACCCTAGGTCCAATCGTGTCCCTAACCGGATCTCTAACCCTAGCACTCAACATAACCCTAACCCTAGGTGCAATCGTAACCCTACCCGTATCTCGAACCCTAGCCCTCAACATAACCCTAACCCAAGGTGCAATCGTGACCCTAACCGGATCTCTAACCCTAGCCCTCAACATAACCCTAACCCTAGGTCCAATCGTGACCCTAACCGGATCTCTAACCCTAGCCCTCAAGATAACCCTAACCCAAGGTCCAATCGTGACCCTAACCGGATCTCTAACCCTAGCCGTCAACATAACCCTAACCCTAGGTGCCATCGTAACGCTACCCGGATCTCTAACCCTAGCCCTCAACATAACCCTAACCCTAGGTGCAATCGTAACCCTAACCGGATCTCTAATCCTAGCCCTCAACATAACCCTAACCCTAGGTCCAATCGTAACCCTAACCGGATCTCTAACCCTAGCCCTCAACATAACCCTAACCCTAGGTCCAATCGTAACCCTAACCAGAACTCTAAACCTAGCCCTCAACATAACACTAACCCTAGGTCCAATCGTAATCGTAACCGGATCTCTAACCCTAGCCCTCAACATAACCCTAACCCTAGGTCCAATCGTAACCCTACCCGGATCTCTACCCCTAGCCCTCAACATAACCCTAACCCTAGGTCCAATCTTAACCCTAACCGGATCTCTAACCCTAGCCCTCAACATAAGCCTAACCCTAAGTCCAATCGTAACCGTAACCGGATCTATAACCCTAGCCCTCAACATAACCCTAACCCTAGGTCCAATCGTAACCCTAACGAGATCTCTAACCCTAGCCCTCAACATAACCCAAACCTAGGTCCAATCGTGACCCTAACGGTCTCTCTAACCCTAGCCCTCAACATAACCCTAACCCTAGGTCCAATGGTAACCCTAACCGGATCTCTAACCCTAGCCCTCAACATAACCCTAACCCTAGGTCCAATCGTGACCCTAACCGGATCTCTAACCCTGCCCTCAACATAACCCTAACCCTAGGTCCAATCGTAACCCTAACCGGATCTCTAACCCTAGCCCTCAACATAACCCTAACCCTAGTTCCAATCGTAACCCTAACCGGATCTCTAACCCTAGCACTCAACATAACCATAACCCTAGGTCCAATCGTAACCCTAACCGGATCTCTAACCCTAGCCCTCAACATAACCCTAACCCTAGGTCCAATCGTAACCCTAACCGGATCTCTAACCCTAGCCATCAACATCACCATAACCCTATGTCCAATCGTAACCCTAACCGGATCTCTAACCCTAGCCGTCAATATAACCCTAACCCTAGCTCCAATCGTGACCCTAACCGGATCTCTAACCCTGCCCTCAACATAACCCTAACCCTAGGTCAAATCGTAACCCTATCCGGATCTCTAACCCTAGCCGTCAACATAACCATAACCCTAGGTGCAATCGTAACCCTAACCGGATCTCTAACCCTAGCCCTCAACATAACCCTAACCCAAGGTGCAATCGTGACCCTAACCGGATCTCTAACCCTAGCCCTCAACATAACCCTAACCCTAGGTCCAATCGTGACCCTAACCGGATCTCTAACCCTAGCCCTCAACATAACCCTAACCCAAGGTGCAATCGTGACCGTAACCGGATCTCTAACCCTAGCCCTCAACATAACCCTAACCCTAGGTGCAATCGTAACCCTACCCGGATCTCTAACCCTAGCCCTCAACATAACCCTAACCCTAGGTGCAATCGGAACCCTAACCGTCTCTCTAACCCTAGCCCTCAACATAACCCTAACCCTAGGTCCAATCGTAACCCTAACCGGATCTCTAACCTTAGCCCTCAACATAATCCTAACCCTAGGTCCAATCGGAACCCTAACCGGATCTCTAACCCTAGCCCTCAACATAACCCTAACCCTAGGTCCAATCGTAACCCTAACCGGATCTCTAAACCTAGCCCTCAACATAACCCTAACCCTAGGTCCAATCGTAACCGTAACCGGATCACTAACCCTAGCCCTCAACATAACCCTAACCCTAGGTCCAATCGTAACCCTACCCGGATCTCGAACCCTTACCCTCAACATAACCCTAACACTAGGTCCAATCTTAACCCTAACCGGATCTCTAACCCTGGCCCTCAACATAACCCTAACCCTAGGTGCAATCGTAACCGTAACCGGATCTCTAACCCTAGCCCTCAACATAACCCTAACCCTAGGTCCAATGGTAACCCTAACGGGATCTCTAACCCTAGCCCTCAACATAACCCTAACCAAAGTCCAATCGTGACCCTAACCGGCTCTCTAACCCTAGCCCTCAACATAACCCTAACCCTAGGTCCAATCGTGACCCTAACCGTCTCTCTAACCCTAGCCCTCAACATAACCCTAACCCTAGGTGCAATCGGAACCCTAACCGTCTCTCTAACCCTAGCCCTCAACATAACCCTAACCCTAGGTCCAATCGTAACCCTAACCGGATCTCTAACCCTAGCCCTCAACATAACCCTAACCCTAGGTCCAATGGTAACCCTAACTGGATCTCTAACCCTAGCCCTCAACATAACCCTAACCCAAGGTACAATCGTGACCCTAACCGGATCTCTAACCCTAGCCCTCAACATAACCCTGACCCTAGGTCCAATCGTGACCCTAACCGTCTCTCTAACCCTAGCCCTCAACATAACCCTAACCCTAGGTCCAATCGTAACCCTACCCGGATCTCTAACCCTAGCCCTCAACATAACCCTAACCCTAGGTCCAATCGTAACCCTACCCGGATCTCTAACCCTAGCCCTCAACATAACCCTAACCCTAGGTCCAATCGTAAACCTAACCGGATCTCTAACCCTAGCCCTCAACATAACCCTAACCCTAGGTCCAATCGTGACCCTAACCATATCTCTAACCCTAGCCCTCAACATAACCCTAACCCTAGGTCCAATCGTGACCCTAACTGGATCTCTAACCCTAGCCCTCAACATAACCCTAACCCTAGTTCCAATCGTAACTGTAACCGGATCTCTAACCCTAGCCCTCAACATAACCCTAACCCTAGGTCCAATCGTAACTGTAACCGGATCTCTAACCCTAGCCCTCAACATAACCCTAACCCTAGATCCAATCGTAACCCTACCGAGATCTCTAACCCTAGCCCTCAACATAACCCTAACCCTAGGTCCAATCGTAACCCTAACCGGATCTCTAACCCTAGCCCTCAACATAACCCTAACCCTAGGTCCAATCGTAACCCTAACCGGATCTCTAACCCTAGACCTCAACATGACCCTAACCCTAGGTCCAATCGTAACCCTAACCGGATCTCTAACCCTAGCCCTCAACATAACCCTAACCCTAGGTCCAATCGTAACCCTAACCGGATCTCTAACCCTAGACCTCAACATGACCCTAACCCTAGGTCCAATCGTAACCCTAACGGTATCTCTAACCCTAGCCCTCAACATAACCCTAACCCTAGGTCCAATCGTAACCCTAACCGGATCTCTAAACCTAGCCCTCAACATAACCCTAATCCTAGGTCCAATCGTAACCGTAACCGTATCTCTAACCCTAGCCCTCAACATAACCCTAACCCTAGGTCCAATCGTAACCCTACCCGGATCTCGAACCCTAGCCCTCAACATAACCCTAACCCTAGGTCCAATCTTAACCCTAACCGGATCTCTAACCCTAGCCCGCAACATAACCCTAACCCTAGGTGCAATCGTAACCGTAAACGGATCTCTAACCCTAGACCTCAACATAACCCTAACCCTAGGTGCAATGGTAACCCTAACGGGATCTCTAACCCTAGCCCTCAACATAACCCTAACCTAGGTCCAATCGTGACCCTAACAGGATCTCTAAACCTAGCCCTCAACATAACCCTAACCCTAGGTCCAATCGTGACCCTAACTGTCTCTCTAACCCTAGCCCTCAACATAACCCTAACCCTAGGTCCAATCGGAACCCTAACCGTCTCTCTAACCCTAGCCCTCAACATAACCCTAACCCTAGGTCCAATCGTAACCCTAACCGGATCTCTAACCCTAGCCCTCAACATAACCCTAACCCTAGGTCCAATGGTAACCCTAACCGGATCTCTAACCCTAGCCCTCAACATAACCCTAACCCTAGGTCCAATCGTGACCCTAACCGGATCTCTAACCCTGCCCTCAACATAACCCTAACCCTAGTTCCAATCGTAACCCTAACCGTCTCTCTAACCCTGGCCCTCAACCTAACCCTAACCCTAGGTCCAATCGTGACCCTAACCGGATCTCTAACCCTAGCCCTCAACATAACCCTAACCCTAGTTCCAATCGTAACCCTAACCGGATCTCTAACCCTAGCCCTCAACATAACCCTAACCTTAGGTCCAATCGTAACCCTAACCGGATCTCTAACCCTGGCCCTCAACATAACCCTAACCTAGGTCCAATCGTGACGCTAACCGGATCTCTAACCCTAGCCCTCAACATAACCCTAACCCTTGGTCCAATCGTGACCCTAACCGTCTCTCTAACCCTAGCCCTCAACATAACCCTAACCCTAGGTCCAATCGGGACCCTAACCGTCTCTCTAACCCTAGCCCTCAACATAACCCTAACCCTAGGTCCAATCGTAACCCTAACCGGATCTCTAACCCTAGCCCTCAACATTACCCTAACCCTAGGTCCAATCGTAACCCTAACCGGTTCTCTAACCCTAGCCCTCAACATAACCCTAACCCTAGGTCCAATCGTGACCCTAACCGGATCTCTAACCCTGCCCTCAACATAACCCTAACCCTAGGTCCAATCGTGACCCTAACCGTCTCTCTAACCCTAGCCCTCAACATAACCCTAACCCTAAGTCCAATCGTAACCCTAACTGGATCTCTAACCCTAGCCCTCAACATAACCCTAACCCTAGGTCCAATGGTAACCCTAACCGGATCTCTAAACCTAGCCCTCAACATAACCCTAACCCTAGGTCCAATCGTGACCCTAACCTGATCTCTAACCCTGCCCTCAACATAACCCTAACCCTAGGTCCAATCGTGTCCCTAACCGGATCTCTAACCCTAGCCCTCAACATAACCCTAACCCTAGGTGCAATCGTAACCCTACCCGGATCTCTAACCCTAGCCCTCAACATAACCATAACCCTAGGTGCAATCGTAACCCTACCCGGATCTCTAACCCTAGCCCTCAACATAACCCTAACCCTAGGACCAATCTTAACCCTAACCGGATCTCTAACCCTAGCCTTCAACATAAGCCTAACCCTAGGTCCAATCGTAACCGTAACCGGATCTATAACCCTAGCCCTCAACATAACCCTAACCCTAGGTCCAATCGTAACCCTAACCGGATCTCTAACCCTAGCCCTCAACATAACCCTAACCCTAGGTGCAATCGTAACCTTAACCGGATCTCTAACCCTAGCCCTCAACATAACACTAACCCTAGGTCCAATTGTAACCGTAACCGGATCTCTAACCCTAGCCCTCAACATAACCCTAACCCTAGGTCCAATCGAAACCCTACCCGGATCTCTAACCCTAGCCCTCAACATAACCCTAACCCTAGGTCCAATCGTAACCCTAACCGGATCTCTAACCCTAGCCCTCAACATAACCCTAACCCTAGGTCCAATCGTGTCCCTAACCGGATCTCTAACCCTAGCACTCAACATAACCCTAACCCTAGGTGCAATCGTAACCCTACCCGTATCTCGAACCCTAGCCCTCAACATAACCATAACCCTAGGTGCAATCGTAACCCTAACCGGATCCCTAACCCTAGCCCTCAACATAACAATAACCCAAGGTGCAATCGTGACCCTAACCGGATCTCTAACCCTAGCCCTCAACATAACCCTAACCCTAGGTCCAATCGTGACCCTAACCGGATCTCTAACCCTAGCCCTCAAGATAACCCTAACCCAAGGTCCAATCGTGACCCTAACCGGATCTCTAACCCTAGCCGTCAACATAACCCTAACCCTAGGTGCCATCGAAACCTTACCCGGATCTCTAACCCTAGCCCTCAACATAACCCTAACCCTAGGTGCAATCATAACCCTAACCGGATCTCTAACCCTAGCCCTCAACATAACCCTAACCCTAGGTCCTATCGTAACCCTAACCGGATCTCTAACCCTAGCCCTCAACATAACCCTAACCCTAGGTCCAATCGTAACCCTAACCAGAACTCTAAACCTAGCCCTCAACATAACACTAACCCTAGGTCCAATCGTAATCGTAACCGGATCTCTAACCCTAGCCCTCAACATAACCCTAACCCTAGGTCCAATCGTAACCCTACCCGGATCTCTACCCCTAGCCCTCAACATAACCCTAACCCTAGGTCCAATCTTAACCCTAACCGGATCTCTAACCCTAGCCCTCAACATAAGCCTAACCCTAAGTCCAATCGTAACCGTAACCGGATCTATAACCCTAGCCCTCAACATAACCCTAACCCTAGGTCCAATCGTAACCCTAACGAGATCTCTAACCCTAGCCCTCAACATAACCCAAACCTAGGTCCAATCGTGACCCTAACTGTCTCTCTAACCCTAGCCCTCAACATAACCCTAACCCTAGGTCCAATGGTAACCCTAACCGGATCTCTAACCCTAGCCCTCAACATAACCCTAACCCTAGGTCCAATCGTGACCCTAACCGGATCTCTAACCCTGCCCTCAACATAACCCTAACCCTAGGTCCAATCGTAACCCTAACCGTCTCTCGAACCCTAGCCCTCAACATAACCCTAACCCTAGGTCCCATCGTAACCCTAACCGGATCTCTAACCCTAGCCCTCAACATAACCCTAACCCTAGTTCCAATCGTAACCCTAACCGGATCTCTAATCCTAGCACTCAACATAACCATAACCCTAGGTCCAATCGTAACCCTAACCGGATCTCTAACCCTAGCCCTCAACATAACCCTAACCCTAGGTCCAATCGTAACCCTAACCGGATCTCTAACCCTAGCCATCAACATCACCATAACCCTATGTCCAATCGTAACCCTAACCGGATCTCTAACCCTAGCCGTCAATATAACCCTAACCCTAGCTCCAATCGTGACCCTAACCGGATCTCTAACCCTGCCCTCAACATAACCCTAACCCTAGGTTAAATCCTAACCCTATCCGGATCTCTAACCCTAGCCCTCAACATAACCATAACCCTAGGTGCAATCGTAACCCTAACCGGATCTCTAACCCTAGCCCTCAACATAACCCTAACCCAAGGTGCAATCGTGACCCTAACCGGATCTCTAACCCTAGCCCTCAACATAACCCTAACCCTAGGTCCAATCGTGACCCTAACCGGATCTCTAACCCTAGCCCTCAACATAACCCTAACCCAAGGTGCAATCGTGACCGTAACCGGATCTCTAACCCTAGCCCTCAACATAACCCTAACCCTAGGTGCAATCGTAACCCTACCCGGATCTCTAACCCTAGCCCTCAACATAACCCTAACCCTAGGTGCAATCGGAACCCTAACCGTCTCTCTAACCCTAGCCCTCAACATAACCCTAACCCTAGGTCCAATCGTAACCCTAACCGGATCTCTAACCTTAGCCCTCAACATAATCCTAACCCTAGGTCTAATCGGAACCCTAACCGGATCTCTAACCCTAGCCCTCAACATAACCCTAACCCTAGGTCCAATCGTAACCCTAACCGGATCTCTAAACCTAGCCCTCAACATAACCCTAACCCTAGGTCCAATCGTAACCGTAACCGGATCACTAACCCTAGCCCTCAACATAACCCTAACCCTAGGTCCAATCGTAACCCTACCCGGATCTCGAACCCTTACCCTCAACATAACCCTAACACTAGGTCCAATCTTAACCCTAACCGGATCTCTAACCCTGGCCCTCAACATAACCCTAACCCTAGGTGCAATCGTAACCGTAACCGGATCTCTAACGCTAGCCCTCAACATAACCCTAACCCTAGGTCCAATCGGAACCCTAACCGTCTCTCTAACCCTAGCCCTCAACATAACCCTAACCCTAGGTCCAATCGTAACCCTAACCGGATCTCTAACCCTAGCCCTCAACATAACCCTAACCCTAGGTCCAATGGTAACCCTAACCGGATCTCTAACCCTAGCCCTCAACATAACCCTAACCCAAGGTACAATCGTGACCCTAACCGGATCTCTAACCCTAGCCCTCAACATAACCCTGACCCTAGGTCCAATCGTGACCCTAACCGTCTCTCTAACCCTAGCCCTAAACATAACCCTAACCCTAGGTCCAATCGTGACCCTAACCGGATCTCTATCCCTAGCGCTCAACATAACGCTAACCCTAGGTCCAATCGTAACCCTAACCGAATCTCTAAACCTAGTCCTCAACATAACGCTAACCCTAGGTGCAATCGTAACCCTAACCGGATCTCTAACCCTAGCCCTCAACATAACCCTAACCCTAGGTCCAATCGTGACCCTAACCGGATCTCTAACCCTAGCCCTCAACATAACCCTAACCCAAGGTGCAATCGTGACCGTAACCGGATCCCTAACCCTAGCCCTCAACATAACCCTAACCCTAGGTGCAATCGTAACCCTACCCGGATCTCTAACCCTAGCCCTCAACATAACCCTAACCCTAGGTGCAATCGGAACCCTAACCGTCTCTCTAACCCTAGCCCTCAACATAACCCTAACCCTAGGTCCAATCGTAACCCTAACCGGATCTCTAACCTTAGCCCTCAACATAATCCTAACCCTAGGTCCAATCGGAACCCTAACCGGATCTCTAACCCTAGCCCTCAACATAACCCTAACCCTAGGTCCAATCGTAACCCTAACCGGATCTCTAAACCTAGCCCTCAACATAACCCTAACCCTAGGTCCAATCGTAACCGTAACCGGATCACTAACCCTAGCCCTCAACATAACCCTAACCCTAGGTCCAATCGTAACCCTACCCGGATCTCGAACCCTTACCCTCAACATAACCCTAACACTAGGTCCAATCTTAACCCTAACCGGATCTCTAACCCTGGCCCTCAACATAACCCTAACCCTAGGTGCAATCGTAACCGTAACCGGATCTCTAACCCTAGCCCTCAACATAACCCTAACCCTAGGTCCAATGGTAACCCTAACGGGATCTCTAACCCTAGCCCTCAACATAACCCTAACCTAGGTCCAATCGTGACCCTAACCGGATCTCTAACCCTAGCCCTCAACATAACCCTAACCCTAGGTCCAATCGTGACCCTAACCGTCTCTCTAACGCTAGCCCTCAACATAACCCTAACCCTAGGTCCAATCGGAACCCTAACCGTCTCTCTAACCCTAGCCCTCAACATAACCCTAACCCTAGGTCCAATCGTAACCCTAACCGGATCTCTAACCCTAGCCCTCAACATAACCCTAACCCTAGGTCCAATGGTAACCCTAACCGGATCTCTAACCCTAGCCCTCAACATAACCCTAACCCAAGGTACAATCGTGACCCTAACCGGATCTCTAACCCTAGCCCTCAACATAACCCTGACCCTAGGTCCAATCGTGACCCTAACCGTCTCTCTAACCCTAGCCCTAAACATAACCCTAACCCTAGGTCCAATCGTGACCCTAACCGGATCTCTATCCCTAGCGCTCAACATAACGCTAACCCTAGGTCCAATCGTAACCCTAACCGAATCTCTAAACCTAGTCCTCAACATAACGCTAACCCTAGGTGCAATCGTAACCCTAACCGGATCTCTAACCCTAGCCCTCAACATAACCCTAACCCTAGGTCCAATCGTGACCCTAACCGTCTCTCTAACCCTAGCCCTCAACATAACCCTAACCCTAGGTCCAATCGTGACCCTAACCGGATCTCTATCCCTAGCGCTCAACATAACGCTAACCCTAGTTCCAATCGTAACCCTAACCGGATCTCTAACCCTAGCCCTCAACATAACCCTAACCTTAGGTCCAATCGTAACCCTAACCGGATCTCTAACCCTGGCCCTCAACATAACCCTAACCTAGGTCCAATCGTAACCCTAACCGGATCTCTAACCCTAGCCCTCAACATAACCCTAACCCTAGGTCCAATCGTGACCCTAACCGGATCTCTATCCCTAGCGCTCAACATAACGCTAACCCTAGTTCCAATCGTAACCCTAACCGGATCTCTAACCCTAGCCCTCAACATAACCCTAACCTTAGGTCCAATCGTAACCCTAACCGGATCTCTAACCCTAGCCCTCAACATAACCCTAACCCTTGGTCCAATCGTGACCCTAACCGTCTCTCTAACCCTAGCCCTCAACATAACCCTAACCCTAGGTCCAATCGGGGCCCTAACCGTCTCTCTAACCCTAGCCCTCAACATAACCCTAACCCTAGGTCCAATCGTAACCCTAACCGGATCTCTAACCCTAGCCCTCAACATTACCCTAACCCTAGGTCCAATCGTAACCCTAACCGGTTCTCTAACCCTAGCCCTCAACATAACCCTAACCCTAGGTCCAATCGTGACCCTAACCGGATCTCTAACCCTGCCCTCAACATAACCCTAACCCTAGGTCCAATCGTGACCCTAACCGTCTCTCTAACCCTAGCCCTCAACATAACCCTAACCCTAAGTCCAATCGTAACCCTAACTGGATCTCTAACCCTAGCCCTCAACATAACCCTAACCCTAGGTCCAATGGTCACCCTAACCGGATCTCTAAACCTAGCCCTCAACATAACCCTAACCCTAGGTCCAATCGTGACCCTAACCTGATCTCTAACCCTGCCCTCAACATAACCCTAACCCTAGGTCCAATCGTGTCCCTAACCGGATCTCTAACCCTAGCCCTCAACATAACCCTAACCCTAGGTGCAATCGTAACCCTACCCGGATCTCTAACCCTAGCCCTCAACATAACCATAACCCTAGGTGCAATCGTAACCCTACCCGGATCTCTAACCCTAGCCCTCAACATAACCCTAACCCTAGGACCAATCTTAACCCTAACCGGATCTCTAACCCTAGCCTTCAACATAAGCCTAACCCTAGGTCCAATCGTAACCGTAACCGGATCTATAACCCTAGCCCTCAACATAACCCTAACCCTAGGTCCAATCGTAACCCTAACCGGATCTCTAACCCTAGCCCTCAACATAACCCTAACCCTAGGTGCAATCGTAACCTTAACCGGATCTCTAACCCTAGCCCTCAACATAACCCTAACCCTAGGTCCAATCGAAACCCTACCCGGATCTCTAACCCTAGCCCTCAACATAACCCTAACCCTAGGTCCAATCGTAACCCTAACCGGATCTCTAACCCTAGCCCTCAACATAACCCTAACCCTAGGTCCAATCGTGTCCCTAACCGGATCTCTAACCCTAGCACTCAACATAACCCTAACCCTAGGTGCAATCGTAACCCTACCCGTATCTCGAACCCTAGCCCTCAACATAACCATAACCCTAGGTGCAATCGTAACCCTAACCGGATCCCTAACCCTAGCCCTCAACATAACCCTAACCCAAGGTGCAATCGTGACCCTAACCGGATCTCTAACCCTAGCCCTCAACATAACCCTAACCCTAGGTCCAATCGTGACCCTAACCGGATCTCTAACCCTAGCCCTCAAGATAACCCTAACCCAAGGTCCAATCGTGACCCTAACCGGATCTCTAACCCTAGCCGTCAACATAACCCTAACCCTAGGTGCCATCGTAACCCTACCCGGATCTCTAACCCTAGCCCTCAACATAACCCTAACCCTAGGTGCAATCATAACCCTAACCGGATCTCTAACCCTAGCCCTCAACATAACCCTAACCCTAGGTCCTATCGTAACCCTAACCGGATCTCTAACCCTAGCCCTCAACATAACCCTAACCCTAGGTCCAATCGTAACCCTAACCAGAACTCTAAACCTAGCCCTCAACATAACACTAACCCTAGGTCCAATCGTAATCGTAACCGGATCTCTAACCCTAGCCCTCAACATAACCCTAACCCTAGGTCCAATCGTAACCCTACCCGGATCTCTACCCCTAGCCCTCAACATAACCCTAACCCTAGGTCCAATCTTAACCCTAACTGGATCTCTAACCCTAGCCCTCAACATAAGCCTAACCCTAAGTCCAATCGTAACCGTAACCGGATCTATAACCCTAGCCCTCAACATAACCCTAACCCTAGGTCCAATCGTAACCCTAACGAGATCTCTAACCCTAGCCCTCAACATAACCCAAACCTAGGTCCAATCGTGACCCTAACTGTCTCTCTAACCCTAGCCCTCAACATAACCCTAACCCTAGGTCCAATGGTAACCCTAACCGGATCTCTAACCCTAGCCCTCAACATAACCCTAACCCTAGGTCCAATCGTGACCCTAACCGGATCTCTAACCCTGCCCTCAACATAACCCTAACCCTAGGTCCAATCGTAACCCTAACCGTCTCTCGAACCCTAGCCCTCAACATAACCCTAACCCTAGGTCCCATCGTAACCCTAACCGGATCTCTAACCCTAGCCCTCAACATAACCCTAACCCTAGTTCCAATCGTAACCCTAACCGGATCTCTAACCCTAGCACTCAACATAACCATAACCCTAGGTCCAATCGTAACCCTAACCGGATCTCTAACCCTAGCCCTCAACATAACCCTAACCCTAGGTCCAATCGTAACCCTAACCGGATCTCTAACCCTAGCCATCAACATCACCATAACCCTATGTCCAATCGTAACCCTAACCGGATCTCTAACCCTAGCCGTCAATATAACCCTAACCCTAGCTCCAATCGTGACCCTAACCGGATCTCTAACCCTGCCCTCAACATAACCCTAACCCTAGGTTAAATCGTAACCCTAACCGGATCTCTAACCCTGGCCCTCAACATAACCCTAACCTAGGTCCAATCGTGACGCTAACCGGATCTCTAACCCTAGCCCTCAACATAACCCTAACCCTTGGTCCAATCGTGACCCTAACCGTCTCTCTAACCCTAGCCCTCAACATAACCCTAACCCTAGGTCCAATCGGGGCCCTAACCGTCTCTCTAACCCTAGCCCTCAACATAACCCTAACCCTAGGTCCAATCGTAACCCTAACCGGATCTCTAACCCTAGCCCTCAACATTACCCTAACCCTAGGTCCAATCGTAACCCTAACCGGTTCTCTAACCCTAGCCCTCAACATAACCCTAACCCTAGGTCCAATCGTGACCCTAACCGGATCTCTAACCCTGCCCTCAACATAACCCTAACCCTAGGTCCAATCGTGACCCTAACCGTCTCTCTAACCCTAGCCCTCAACATAACCCTAACCCTAAGTCCAATCGTAACCCTAACTGGATCTCTAACCCTAGCCCTCAACATAACCCTAACCCTAGGTCCAATGGTAACCCTAACCGGATCTCTAAACCTAGCCCTCAACATAACCCTAACCCTAGGTCCAATCGTGACCCTAACCTGATCTCTAACCCTGCCCTCAACATAACCCTAACCCTAGGTCCAATCGTGTCCCTAACCGGATCTCTAACCCTAGCCCTCAACATAACCCTAACCCTAGGTGCAATCGTAACCCTACCCGGATCTCTAACCCTAGCCCTCAACATAACCATAACCCTAGGTGCAATCGTAACCCTACCCGGATCTCTAACCCTAGCCCTCAACATAACCCTAACCCTAGGACCAATCTTAACCCTAACCGGATCTCTAACCCTAGCCTTCAACATAAGCCTAACCCTAGGTCCAATCGTAACCGTAACCGGATCTATAACCCTAGCCCTCAACATAACCCTAACCCTAGGTCCAATCGTAACCCTAACCGGATCTCTAACCCTAGCCCTCAACATAACCCTAACCCTAGGTGCAATCGTAACCTTAACCGGATCTGTAACCCTAGCCCTCAACATAACACTAACCCTAGGTCCAATTGTAACCGTAACCGGATCTCTAACCCTAGCCCTCAACATAACCCTAACCCTAGGTCCAATCGAAACCCTACCCGGATCTCTAACCCTAGCCCTCAACATAACCCTAACCCTAGGTCCAATCGTAACCCTAACCGGATCTCTAACCCTAGCCCTCAACATAACCCTAACCCTAGGTCCAATCGTGTCCCTAACCGGATCTCTAACCCTAGCACTCAACATAACCCTAACCCTAGGTGCAATCGTAACCCTACCCGTATCTCGAACCCTAGCCCTCAACATAACCATAACCCTAGGTGCAATCGTAACCCTAACCGGATCCCTAACCCTAGCCCTCAACATAACCCTAACCCAAGGTGCAATCGTGACCCTAACCGGATCTCTAAACCTAGCCCTCAACATAACCCTAACCCTAGGTCCAATCGTGACCCTAACCGGATCTCTAACCCTAGCCCTCAAGATAACCCTAACCCAAGGTCCAATCGTGACCCTAACCGGATCTCTAACCCTAGCCGTCAACATAACCCTAACCCTAGGTGCCATCGTAACCCTACCCGGATCTCTAACCCTAGCCCTCAACATAACCCTAACCCTAGGTGCAATCATAACCCTAACCGGATCTCTAACCCTAGCCCTCAACATAACCCTAACCCTAGGTCCTATCGTAACCCTAACCGGATCTCTAACCCTAGCCCTCAACATAACCCTAACCCTAGGTCCAATCGTAACCCTAACCAGAACTCTAAACCTAGCCCTCAACATAACACTAACCCTAGGTCCAATCGTAATCGTAACCGGATCTCTAACCCTAGCCCTCAACATAACCCTAACCCTAGGTCCAATCGTAACCCTACCCGGATCTCTACCCCTAGCCCTCAACATAACCCTAACCCTAGGTCCAATCTTAACCCTAACCGGATCTCTAACCCTAGCCCTCAACATAAGCCTAACCCTAAGTCCAATCGTAACCGTAACCGGATCTATAACCCTAGCCCTCAACATAACCCTAACCCTAGGTCCAATCGTAACCCTAACGAGATCTCTAACCCTAGCCCTCAACATAACCCAAACCTAGGTCCAATCGTGACCCTAACTGTCTCTCTAACCCTAGCCCTCAACATAACCCTAACCCTAGGTCCAATGGTAACCCTAACCGGATCTCTAACCCTAGCCCTCAACATAACCCTAACCCTAGGTCCAATCGTGACCCTAACCGGATCTCTAACCCTGCCCTCAACATAACCCTAACCCTAGGTCCAATCGTAACCCTAACCGTCTCTCGAACCCTAGCCCTCAACATAACCCTAACCCTAGGTCCCATCGTAACCCTAACCGGATCTCTAACCCTAGCCCTCAACATAACCCTAACCCTAGTTCCAATCGTAACCCTAACCGGATCTCTAACCCTAGCACTCAACATAACCATAACCCTAGGTCCAATCGTAACCCTAACCGGATCTCTAACCCTAGCCCTCAACATAACCCTAACCCTAGGTCCAATCGTAACCCTAACCGGATCTCTAACCCTAGCCATCAACATCACCATAACCCTATGTCCAATCGTAACCCTAACCGGATCTCTAACCCTAGCCGTCAATATAACCCTAACCCTAGCTCCAATCGTGACCCTAACCGGATCTCTAACCCTGCCCTCAACATAACCCTAACCCTAGGTTAAATCGTAACGCTATCCGGATCTCTAACCCTAGCCCTCAACATAACCATAACCCTAGGTGCAATCGTAACCCTAACCGGATCTCTAACCCTAGCCCTCAACATAACCCTAACCCAAGGTGCAATCGTGACCCTAACCGGATCTCTAACCCTAGCCCTAAACATAACCCTAACCCTAGGTCCAAACGTGACCCTAACCGGATCTCTAACCCTAGCCCTCAACATAACCCTAACCCAAGGTGCAATCGTGACCGTAACCGGATCTCTAACCCTAGCCCTCAACATAACCCTAACCCTAGGTGCAATCGTAACCCTACCCGGATCTCTAACCCTAGCCCTCAACATAACCCTAACCCTAGGTGCAATCGGAACCCTAACCGTCTCTCTAACCCTAGCCCTCAACATAACCCTAACCCTAGGTCCAATCGTAACCCTAACCGGATCTCTAACCTTAGCCCTCAACATAATCCTAACCCTAGGTCCAATCGGAACCCTAACCGGATCTCTAACCCTAGCCCTCAACATAACCCTAACCCTAGGTCCAATCGTAACCCTAACCGGATCTCTAAACCTAGCCCTCAACATAACCCTAACCCTAGGTCCAATCGTAACCGTAACCGGATCACTAACCCTAGCCCTCAACATACCCCTAACCCTAGGTCCAATCGTAACCCTACCCGGATCTCGAACCCTTACCCTCAACATAACCCTAACACTAGGTCCAATCTTAACCCTAACCGGATCTCTAACCCTGGCCCTCAACATAACGCAAACCCTAGGTGCAATCCTAACCCTAACCGTCTCTCTAACCCTAGCCCTCAACATAACCCTAACCCTAGGTCCAATCCTAACCCGAACTGTCTCTCTAACCCTAGCCCTCAACATAAATCTAACCCTAGGTCGAATCCTAACCCTAACCGTCTCTCTAACCCTAACCCTCAACATAACCCTAACCCTAGGTACAATCCTAACCCTAACCGTCTCTCTAACCCTAGCCCTCAACATAACCCTAACCCTAGGTCCAATCCTAACCCTAACCGTCTCTCTAACCCTAGCCCTCAACATAACCCTAACCCTAGGTCCAATCCTAACCCTAACCCACTCTGTAACCCTAGCCATCAACATAAGCCTAACCCTAGGTTCAATCCTAACCCTAACCGTCTCTCTAACCATAGCCCTCAATATAACCCTAACTCTAGGTCCAATCCTAACCCTAACCGTCTCTCTAACCCTAGCCCTCAACCTAACCCTATCCCTAGGTCCAATCCTAACCCTAACCTTCTCTCTAACCCTAGCCCTCAACATAACCCTAACCCTAGGTCCAATCCTAACCCGAACTGTCTCTCTAACCCTAGCCCTCAACATAAATCTAACCCTAGGTCGAATCCTAACCCTAACCGTCTCTCTAACCCTAACCCTCAACATAACCCTAACCCTAGGTACAATCCTAACCCTAACCGTCTCTCTAACCCTAGCCCTCAACATAACCCTAACCCTAGGTCCAATCCTAACCCTAACCGTCTCTCTAAGCCTAGCCCTCAACATAACCCTAACCCTAGGTCCAATCCTAACCCTAACCCACTCTGTAACCCTAGCCATCAACATAAGCCTAACCCTAGGTTCAATCCTAACACTAACCGTCTCTCTAACCCTAGCCCTCAACATAACCCTAACCCTAGGTCCAATCCTAAACCTAACCGTCTCTCTAACCCTAGACCTCAACATAACCCTAACCCTAGGTCCAATCCTAACCCTAACCGTCTCTCTAACCCTAGCCCTCAACATAACGCTAACCCTAGGTGCAATCCTAACCCTATCTGTCTCTCAAACCCTACCTCTCACATAACACTAACCCTAGGTCCAATCCAAACCCTAACCGTCTCTCTAACCTAGCCCTCAACATAACCCTAACCCTAGGTCCAATCCTAACCCTAACCGTCTCTCTAACCCTAGCCCTCAACATAACGCAAACCCTAGGTGCAATCCTAACCCTAACCGTCTCTCTAACCCTAGCCCTCAACATAACCCTAACCCTAGGTCCAATCCTAACCCTAACCGTCTCTCTAACCCTAGCCCTCAACAGAACCCTAACCCTAGGTCCAATCCTAACCCTAGCCGTCTCTCTAACTCTAGCCCTCAACATAACCCTAACCCTGGGTCCAATCCTAACCCTAAACGTCTCTCTAACCCTAGCCTTCAACCTAACCCTAACCCCAGGTCCAATCCTAACCCTAACCGTCTCTCTAACCCTAGCCCTCAACCTAACCTTAACCCTAGGTCCAATACTAACCCTAAACGTCTCTCTAACCCTAGCCCTCAACATAACCCTAATCCTAGGTCCAATCCTAACCCTAACCGTCTCTCTAAACCTAGGCTTCAACATAACCTGAACCCTAGGTCCAATCCTAACCTTAACCGTCTCTCTAACCCTAGCCCTCAACATAACCCTAACCCTAAGTCCAATATTACCCCTAACCGCCTCTCTAACCCTAGCCTGAACATAACCATAACCCTAGGTCCAATCCTAACCCTAACCGTCTCACTAACCCTAGCCCTCAACATAACCCTAACCCTAGGTCCAATCCTAACCCTAACCGTCTCTCTAACTCTAGCCCTCAACATAACCCTAACCCTAGGTCCAATCCTAACCCTAAACGTCTCTCTAATCCTAGCCCTCAACCTAACCCTAACCCTAGGTCCAATCCTAACCCTAACCGTCTCTCTAACCCTAGCCCTCAACTTAATCTTAACCCTAGGTCCAATCCTAACCCTAACCTTCTCTCTAAACGTAGCCCTCAACATAACCCTAACCCTAGGTGTAATCCTAATCCTAACGGTCTCTCTGATCCTAGCCCTCAAAATAACCCTAAACCTAGGTACAATCCTAACCGTAACTGTCTATCTGACCCTAGCCCTCAACATAACCCTAACCCTAGGTCCAATCCTAATTATAAACGTCTCTCTAACCAGAGCCCTCAACATAACCCTAACCCTAGGTCCAATCCTAACCCTAACCGTCTCTCTAACCCTAGCCCTCAACATAACCCGAACCCTAGGTCCAATCCTAACCCTAACCATCTCTCTAACGCTATCCCTCAATATAACCCTAACCCTGGGTCCAATCCTACCCCTAACCGCCTCTCTAACCCTAGTCCTGAACATAACCCTAACCCTAAGTCCAATCCTAACCCTAACCGTCTCTCTAACCCTAGCCCTCAACATAACCCTAACCCTACTTCCAATCCTAACCCTAACCGTCTCTCTAACCCTAGCCCTCAACATAACCCTAACACTAGGTCCAATCCTAACCATAAACGTCTCTCTAACCCTAGCCCTCAACATAACCCTAACCCTAGGTCCAATCCTAACCCTATCCGTCTCTGTAACCCTAGGCCTCAACATAACCCGAACCCTAGGTCCAATCCTAACCTTAACCGTCTCTCTAACCCTAGCCCTCAACATAACCCTAACCCTAAGTCCAATCTTACCCCTAACCGCCTCTCTAACCCTAGCCTGAACATAACCCTAACCCTAGGTCCAATCCTAACCCTAACCGTCTCTCTAAGCCTAGTCGTCAACATAACCCTAACCCTAGGTCCAATCCTAACCCTAACCGTCTCTCTAACCGTAGCCCTCAACATAACCCTAACCCTAGTCCAATCTTAACCTTAACCCTAGGTCCAATACTAACCCTAAACGTCTCTCTAACCCTAGACCTCAACATAACCCTAATCCTAGGTTCAATCCTAACCCTAACCGTCTCTCTAAACCTAGGCTTCAACATAACCTGAACCCTAGGTCCAATCCTAACCCTAACCGTCTCTCTAATCTAGCCCTCAACATAACCCTAACCCTAGGTCCAATACTACCCTAACCGTATCTCTAAACCTAGCCCTCAACATAACCCTAACCCTAGGTCCAATCCTAACCCTAACCGTCTCTCTAAGCCTAGCCCTCATCATTACCCTAACCCTAGGTCCAATCCTAACCCTAACCGTCTCTCTAAACCTAGCCCTCAACATAACCCTAACCCTAGGTCCAATCCTAACCCTAACCGTCTCTCTAACCCTAGCCCTCACATAAACCTAACCCTAGGTCCAATCCTAACCCTATCTGTCTCTCTAACCCTACCTCTCACATAACACTAACCCTAGGTCCAATCCAAACCCTAACCGTCTCTCTGAACCTAGCCCTCAACATAACACTAACCCTAGGTCCAATCCTAACCCTAACCGTCTCTCTAACCCTAGCCCTCAACATAACCCTAACCCTAGGTGCAATCCTAACCCTAACCGTCTCTCTAACCCTAGCCCTCAACATAACCCTAACCCTAGGTCCAATCCTAACCATAAACGTCTCTCTAACCCTAGCCCTCAACATAACCCTAATCCTAGGTCCAATCCTAACCCTAACCGTCTCTCTAAACCTAGGCCTCAACATAACCTGAACCCTAGGTCCAATCCTAACCTTAACCGTCTCTCTAACCCTAGCCCTCAACATAACCCTAACCCTAAGTCCAATATTACCCCTAACCGCCTCTCTAACCCTAGCCTGAACATAACCCTAACCCTAGGTCCAATCCTAACCCTAACCGTCTCACTAACCCTAGCCCTCAACATAACCCTAACCCTAGGTCCAATCCTAACCCTAACCGTCTCTCTAACTCTAGCCCTCAACATAACCCTAACCCTAGGTCCAATCCTAACCCTAAACGTCTCTCTAATCCTAGCCCTCAACCTAACCCTAACCCTAGGTCCAATCCTAACCCTAACCGTCTCTCTAACCCTAGCCCTCAACCTAATCTTAACCCTAGGTCCAATCCTAACCCTAACCTTCTCTCTAAACGTAGCCCTCAACATAACCCTAACCCTAGGTGTAATCCTAATCCTAACGGTCTCTCTGATCCTAGCCCTCAAAATAACCCTAAACCTAGGTACAATCCTAACCGTAACTGTCTCTCTGACCCTAGCCCTCAACATAACCCTAACCCTAGGTCCAATCCTAACCCTAACCGTCTCTCTAACCCTAGCCCTCAACATAACCCGAACCCTAGGTCCAATCCTAACACTAACCGTCTCTCTAACGCTATCCCTCAATATAACCCTAACCCTGAGTCCAATCCTACCCCTAACCGCCTCTCTAACCCTAGTCCTGAACATAACCCTAACCCTAAGTCCAATCCTAACCCTAACCGTCTCTCTAACCCTAGCCCTCAACATAACCCTAACCCTAGATCTAATCCTAACCCTAACCGTATCTCTTACGCTAGCCCTCAACATAACACTAAACCTAGGTCCAATCCTAACCCTAACCGTCTCTCTGACCCTAGCCCTCAAAATAACCCTAACCCTAGGTCCAATCCTAACCCTAACCGTCTCTCTCACCCTAGGCCTCAACATAACCCTAAACCTAGGTCCAATCCTCACCCTAACCGTCTCTCTAATCCTAGCCCTCAACATAACCCTAACCCTAGCTGCAATCCTAAACCTAACCGTCTCTCTAACCCTAGCCCTCAAATAACCCTAAACCTAGGTCCATTCCTAACCATAAACGTCTCTCTAAACCTAGCCCTCAACATAACCCTAACCCTAGGTCCAATCCTAACCCTAACCGTCTCTCTAACCCTAGGCCTCAACATAACCCGAACCCTAGGTCCAATCCTAACCTTAACCGTCTCTCTAACCCTAGCCCTCAACATAACCTTAACCCTAAGTCCAATCCTACCCCTAACCGCCTCTCTAACCCTAGCCTGAACATAACCCAAACCCTAGGTCCATTCCTCACCCTAACCGTCTCTCTAACTCTAGCTTTCAACATAACCCTAACCCTAGGTGCAATCCTAACCCTAACCGTCTCTCTAACCCTAGCCCTCAACCTAACCCTAACCCTAGGTCCAATCCTAACCCTAAACGTCTCTCTAACCCTAGCCCTCAACATAACCCTAACCCTAGGTCCAATCCTAACCCTCACCGTCCCTCTAACCCAGCCCCCAACATAACCCTAACCCTAGGTCCAATCCTAACCCTAACCGTCTCTCCGACCCTAGCCCTCAACATAACCCTAACCCTAAGTCCAATCCTAACCCTAACCGTCTCTCTAACCCTAGCCCTTAACATAACCCTAACCCTAGGTCCAATCCTAAACCTAACCGTCTCTCTAAACCTAGCTCTCAACATAACCCGAACCCTAGGTCCAATCCTAACCCTAACCGTCTCTCTAACCCTAGCCCAAACATAACACTCACCCTAGGTCCAATCTTAACCCTAACCGTCTATCTAACCCTAGCCCTCAACAGAACGATAACCCTAGGTCCAATCCTAACCCTAACCGTCTCTCTAACTCTAGCCCTCAACATAACCCTAACCCTGGGTCCAATCCTAACCCTAAACGTCTCTCTAACCCTAGCCTTCAACCTAACCCTAACCCTAGGTCCAATCCTAACCCTAACCGTCTCTCTAACCCTAGCCCTCACCCTAACCTTAACTCTAGGTCCAATCCTAACCCTAACCGTCTCTCTAAACCTAGCCCTCAACATAACCCTAACCCTAGGTGTAATCCTAACCCTAACAGTCTCTCTGACCCTAGCCCTCAAAATAACCCTAAACCTAGGTCCAATCCTAACCCTAACTGTCTCTCTGAACCTAGCCCTCAACATAACACTAACCCTAGGTCCAATCCTAATCCTAACCGTCTCTCTAACCCTAGCCCTCAACATAACCCTAACCCTAGGTCCAATCCTAACCCTAACCGTCTCTCTAACCCTAGCCCTCAACATAACCCTAACCCTAGGTGCAATCCTAACCCTAACCGTCTCTCTAACCCTAGCCCTCAACATAACCCTCACCCTAGGTCCAATCCTAACCATAAACGTCTCTCTAACCCTAGCCCTCAACATAACCCTAATCCTAGGTCCAATCCTAACCCTAACCGTCTCTCTAAACCTAGGCCTCAACATAACCTGAACCCTAGGTCCAATCCTAACCCTAACCGTCTCTCTAACCCTAGCCCTCAACATAACCCTAACCCTAGGTCCAATCCTAACCCTAACCGTCTCTCTAACCCTAGCCCTCAACATACCCCTAACCCTAGGTCCAATCCTAACCCTAACCGTCTCTCTAACCCTAGCCCTCAACATAACCCTAACCCTAGGTGCAATCCTAACCCTAACCGTCTGTCTAACCCTAGCCCTCAACATAACCCTAACCCTAGGTGTAATCCTAACCCTAACCGTCTCTCTGACCCTAGCCCTCAAAATAACCCTAAACCTAGGTCCAATCCTACCCCTAACTGTCTCTCTGAACCTAGCCCTCAACATAACCCTAACCCTAGGTCCACTCCTACCCCTAACCGCCTCTCTAACCCTAGTCCTGAACATAACCCTAACCCTAAGTCCAATCCTAACCCTTACCGTCTCTCTAACCCTAGCCCTCAACATAACCCTAACCCTAGGTCCAATCCTAACCCTAACCGTCTCTCTAACCCTAGCCCTCAACATAACCCTAACCCTAGGTCCAATCCTAACCCTAACCGTCTCTGTAACCCTAGGCCTCAACATAACCCGAACCCTAGGTCCAATCCTAACCTTAACCGTCTCTCTAACCCTAGCCCTCAACATAACCCTAACCCTAAGTCCAATCTTACCCCTAACCGCCTCTCTAACCCTAGCCTGAGCATAACCCTAACCCTAGGTCCAATCCTAACCCTAACCGTCTCTCTAAGCCTAGCCGTCAACATAACCCTAACCCTAGGTCCAATCCTAACCCTAACCGTCTCTCTAACCCTAGCCCTCAACATAACCCTCACCCTAGTCCAATCTTAACCGTCTATCTAACCCTAGCCGTCAACCTAACCCTAACCCTAGGTCCAATACTAACCCTGACCGTCTCTCTAACCCTAGCCCTCAACATAACCCTAACCCTAGGTCCAATCCTAACCCTAACCGTCTCTCTAACCCTAGCCCTCAACATAACCCTAACCCTAGGTCCAATCCTAACCCTAACCGTCTCTCTAAACCTAGCCCTCAACATAACCCTAACCCTAGGTCCAATCCTAACCCTAACCGTCTCTCTAAGCCTAGCCCTCATCATTACCCTAACCCTAGGTCCAATCCTAACCCTAACCGTCTCTCTAAACCTAGCCCTCAACATAACCCTAACCCTAGGTCCAATCCTAACTCTAACCGTCTCTCTAACCCTAGCCCTCAACATAACCCTAACCCTAGTTCCAATCTTAACCCTATCTGTCTCTCTAACCCTAGCCCTCAACATAACCCTAACCCTAGGTCCAATCCTAACCCTAACCGTCTCTCTAACCCTAGCCCGCAACATAACCCTAACCCTAGGTCCAATCCTAATCATAAACGTCTCTCTAAACCTAGCCCTCAACATAACCCTAACCCTAGGTCCAATCCTAACCCTAACCGTCTTTCTAACCCTAACCCTCAACATAAAACGAACCCTAGGTCCAATCCTAACCCTAACCGTCTCTCTAACCCTATCCCTCAACATAACCCTAACCCTAAGTCCAATCCTACCCCTAACCGCCTCTCTAACCCTAGCCCTGAACATTACCCTAACCCTAGGTCCAATCCTAACCCTAACCGTCTCTCTAACCCTAGCCCTCAACATAACCCTAACCCTAGGTCCAATCCTCACCCTAACCGTCTCTCTAACCCTAGCCCTCAACATAACCCTAACCCTAGTTCCAATCCTAACCCTATCTGTCTCTCTAACCCGAGCCATCAACCTAACCCTAACCCTAGGTCCAATCCTAACCCTAACCGTCTCTCTAACCCTAGCCCTCAACATAATCCTAACCCTAGGCCCAATCCTAACCCTAACCGCCACTTTAACCTTAGCCCTCAACATAACTCTAACCCTAGGTCCAATCCTCACCCTAACCGTCTCTCTAACCCTAGCCCTCAACATAACCGTAATCCTAGGTCCAATGCTAATCCTAACCGTCTCTAACCCTAGCCCTCAACATAACCCTAACCCTAGGTCCAATCCTAACCCTAACCGTCTCTCTAACCCTAGCCCTCAACATAACCCTAACCCTAGTTCCAATCTTAACCCTATCTGTCTCTCTAACCCTAGCCCTCAACATAACCCTAACCCTAGGTCCAATCCTAACCCTAACCGTCTCTCTAACCCTAGCCCGCAACATAACCCTAACCCTAGGTCCAATCCTAATCATAAACGTCTCTCTAACCCTAGCCCTCAACATAACCCTAACCCTAGGTCCAATCCTAACCCTAACCGTCTCTCTAACCTTAACCCTCAACATAAAACGAACCCTAGGTCCAATCCTAACCCTAACCGTCTCTCTAACCCTATCCCTCAACATAACCCTAACCCTAAGTCCAATCCTACCCCTAACCGCCTCTCTAACCCTAGCCCTGAACATTACCCTAACCCTAGGTCCAATCCTAACCCTAACCGTCTCTCTAACCCTAGCCCTCAACATAACCCTAACCCTAGGTCCAATCCTCACCCTAACCGTCTCTCTAACCCTAGCCCTCAACATAACCCTAACCCTAGGTCCAATCCTAACCCTAACCGTATCTCTAACCCTAGCCCTCAACATACCCCTAACCCTAGGTCCAATCCTAACCCTAACCGTCTCTCTAACCCTAGCCCTCAACATAACCCTAACCCTAGTTCCAATCTTAACCCTATCTGTCTCTCTAACCCTAGCCCTCAACATAACCCTAACCCTAAGTCCAATCCTAACCCTAACCTTCTCTCGAAGCCTAGCCCTCAACATAACCCTAACCCTCGTTCCAATCCTAACCCTATCTGTCTCCCTAACCCTAGCCCTCAACATGACCCTAACCCTAGGTCCAATCCTAACCCTAACCGTCTCTCTAACCCTAGCCCTCAACATAACCCTAACCCTAGGTCCAATCCTAACCCTAACCCTCTCTCTAACCCTAGCCCTCAACATAATCCTAACCCTAGGTCCAATCCTAACCCTAACTGTCTCTCTAACCCTAGCCCTCAACATAACCCTAACCCTACGTCCAATCCTAACCCTAACCTTCTCTCTAACCCTAGCCCTCAACATAACCCTAACCCTAGTTCGAATCCTAACCCTATCTGTCTCTCTAACCCTAGCCCTCAACATGACCCTAACCCTAGGTCCAATCCTAACCCTAACCGTCTCTCTAACCCTAGCCCTCAACATAACCCTAACCCTAGGTCCAATACTAACCCTAACCGTCTCTCTAAACCTAGCCCTCAACATAATCCTAACCCTAGGTCCAATCCTAACCCTGTCTCTCTAACCCTAGCCCTCAACATAACCCTAACCCTAGGTCCACTCCTAACCCTAACCTTCTCTCTAACCCTAGCCCTCAACATAACCCTAACCCTAGGTCCAATCCAACCATAAACGTCTCTCTAACCCGAGCCATCAACCTAACCCTAACCCTAGGTCCAATCCTAACCCTAACCGTCTCTCTAACCCTAGCCCTCAACATAATCCTAACCCTAGGCCCAATCCTAACCCTAACCGCCTCTTTAACCTTAGCCCTCAACATAACTCTAACCCTAGGTCCAATCCTCACCCTAACCGTCTCTCTAACCCTAGCCCTCAACATAACCGTAATCCTAGGTCCAATGCTAATCCTAACCGTCTCTAACCCTAGCCCTCAACATAACCCTAACCCTAGGTCCAATCCTAACCCTAACCGTCTCTCTAACCCTAGCCCTCAACATAACCCTAACCCTAGTTCCAATCTTAACCCTATCTGTCTCTCTAACCCTAGCCCTCAACATAACCCTAACCCTAGGTCCAATCCTAACCCTAACCGTCTCTCTAACCCTAGCCCGCAACATAACCCTAACTCTAGGTCCAATCCTAATCATAAACGTCTCTCTAACCCTAGCCCTCAACATAACCCTAACCCTAGGTCCAATCCTAACCCTAACCGTCTCTCTAACCCTAACCCTCAACATAACCCGAACCCTAGGTCCAATCCTAACCCTAACCGTCTCTCTAACCCTATCCCTAAACATAACCCTAACCCTAAGTCCAATCCTACCCCTAACCGCCTCTCTAACCCTAGCCCTGAACATTGCCCTAACCCTAGGTCCAATCCTAACCCTAACCGTCTCTCTAACCCTAGCCCTCAACATAACCCTAACCCTAGGTCCAATCCTCACCCTAACCGTCTCTCTAACCCTAGCCCTCAACATAACCCTAACCCTAGGTCCAATCCTCACCCTAACCGTCTCTCTAACCCTAGCCCTCAACATAACCCTAACCCTAGGTCCAATCCTAACCCTAACCGTCTCTCTAACCCTAGCCCTCAACATAACCCTAACCCTAGGTCCAATCCTCACCCTAACCGTCTCTCTAACCCTAGCCCTCAACATAACCCTAACCCTAGGTCCAATCCTCACCCTAACCGTCTCTCTAACCCTAGCCCTCAACATAAGCCTAACCCTAGGTCCAATCCTAACCCTAACCGTCTCTCTAACCCTAGCCCTCAACATAACCCTAACCCTAGGTCCAATCCTAACCCTAACCGTCTCTCTAACCCTAGCCCTCAACATACCCCTAACCCTAGGTCCAATCCTAACCCTAACCGTCTCTCTAACCCTAGCCCTCAACATAACCCTAACCCTAGGTGCAATCCTAACCCTAACCGTCTGTCTAACCCTAGCCCTCAACATAACCCTAACCCTAGGTGTAATCCTAACCCTAACCGTCTCTCTGACCCTAGCCCTCAAAATAACCCTAAACCTAGGTCCATTCCTACCCCTAACTGTCTCTCTGAACCTAGCCCTCAACATAACCCTAACCCTAGGTCCACTCCTACCCCTAACCGCCTCTCTAACCCTAGTCCTGAACATAACCCTAACCCTAAGTCCAATCCTAACCCTAACCGTCTCTCTAACCCTAGCCCTCAACATAACCCTAACCCTAGGTCCAATCCTAACCCTAACCGTCTCTCTAACCCTAGCCCTCAACATAACCCTAACCCTAGGTCCAATCCTAACCCTAACCGTCTCTGTAACCCTAGGCCTCAACATAACCTGAACCCTAGGTCCAATCCTAACCTTAACCGTCTCTCTAACCCTAGCCCTCAACATAACCCTAACCCTAAGTCCAATCTTACCCCTAACCGCCTCTCTAACCCTAGCCTGAACATAACCCTAACCCTAGGTCCAATCCTAACCCTAACCGTCTCTCTAACCCTAGCCCTCAACATAACCCTCACCCTAGTCCAATCTTAACCTTAACCGTCTATCTAACCCTAGCCGTCAACCTAACCCTAACCCTAGGTCCAATACTAACCCTGACCGTCTCTCTAACCCTAGCCCTCAACATAACCCTAACCCTAGGTCCAATCCTAACCCTAACCGTCTCTCTAACCCTAGCCCTCAACATAACCCTAACCCTAGGTCCAATCCTCACCCTAACCGTCTCTCTAACCCTAGCCCTCAACATAACCCTAACCCTAGGTCCAATCCTAACCCTAACCGTCTCTCTATCCCTAGCCCTCAACATAACCCTAACCCTAGGTCCAATCCTCACCCTAACCGTCTCTCTAACCCTAGCCCTCAACATAACCCTAACCCTAGGTCCAATCCTCACCCTAACCGTCTCTCTAACCCTAGCCCTCAACATAAGCCTAACCCTAGGTCCAATCCTAACCCTAACCGTCTCTCTAACCCTAGCCCTCAACATAACCCTAACCCTAGGTCCAATCCTAACCCTAACCGTCTCTCTAACCCTAGCCCTCAACATACCCCTAACCCTAGGTCCAATCCTAACCCTAACCGTCTCTCTAACCCTAGCCCTCAACATAACCCTAACCCTAGGTGCAATCCTAACCCTAACCGTCTGTCTAACCCTAGCCCTCAACATAACCCTAACCCTAGGTGTAATCCTAACCCTAACCGTCTCTCTGACCCTAGCCCTCAAAATAACCCTAAACCTAGGTCCATTCCTACCCCTAACTGTCTCTCTGAACCTAGCCCTCAACATAACCCTAACCCTAGGTCCACTCCTACCCCTAACCGCCTCTCTAACCCTAGTCCTGAACATAACCCTAACCCTAAGTCCAATCCTAACCCTAACCGTCTCTCTAACCCTAGCCCTCAACATAACCCTAACCCTAGGTCCAATCCTAACCCTAACCGTCTCTCTAACCCTAGCCCTCAACATAACCCTAACCCTAGGTCCAATCCTAACCCTAACCGTCTCTGTAACCCTAGGCCTCAACATAACCTGAACCCTAGGTCCAATCCTAACCTTAACCGTCTCTCTAACCCTAGCCCTCAACATAACCCTAACCCTAAGTCCAATCTTACCCCTAACCGCCTCTCTAACCCTAGCCTGAAATAACCCTAACCCTAGGTCCAATCCTAACCCTAACCGTCTCTCTAACCCTAGCCCTCAACATAACCCTCACCCTAGTCCAATCTTAACCTTAACCGTTTATCTAACCCTAGCCGTCAACCTAACCCTAACCCTAGGTCCAATACTAACCCTGACCGTCTCTCTAACCCTAGCCCTCAACATAACCCTAACCCTAGGTCCAATCCTAACCCTAACCGTCTCTCTAACCCTAGCCCTCAACATAACCCTAACCCTAGGTCCAATACTACCCTAACCGTATCTCTAAACCTAGCCCTCAACATAACCGTAACCCTAGGTCCAATCCTAACCCTAACCGTCTCTCTAAGCCTAGCCCTCATCATTACCCTAACCCTAGGTCCAATCCTAACCCTAACCGTCTCTCTAAACCTAGCCCTCAACATAACCCTAACCCTAGGTCCAATCCTAACCCTAACCGTCTCTCTAACCCTAGCCCTCAACATAACCCTAACCCTAGTTCCAATCCTAACCCTAACCGTCTCTCTAACCCTAGCCCTCAACATAATCCTAACCCTAGGTGCAATCCTAACCCTAACCGTCTGTCTAACCCTAGCCCTCAACATAACCCTAACCCTAGGTCCAATCCTAACCCTAACCGTCTCTCTAACCCTAGCCCGGAACATAACCCTAACCCTAGGTCCAATCCTAAACATAAACGTCTCTCTAAACCTAGCCCTCAACATAACCCTAACCCTAGGTCCAATCCTAACCCTAACCGTCTCTCTAACCCTAACCCTCAACATAAAACGAACCCTAGGTCCAATCCTAACCCTAACCGTCTCTCTAACCCTATCCCTCAACATAACCCTAACCCTAAGTCCAATCCTACCCCTAACCGCCTCTCTAACCCTAGCCCTGAACATTACCCTAACCCTAGGTCCAATCCTAACCCTAACCGTCTCTCTAACCCTAGCCCTCAACATAACCCTAACCCTAGGTCCAATCCTCACCCTAACCGTCTCTCTCACCCTAGCCCTCAACATAACCCTAACCCTAGTTCCAATCCTAACCCTATCTGTCTCTCTAACCCGAGCCATCAACCTAACCCTAACCCTAGGTCCAATCCTAACCCTAACCGTCTCTCTAACCCTAGCCCTCAACATAATCCTAACCCTAGGCCCAATCCTAACCCTAACCGCCTCTTTAACCTTAGCCCTCAACATAACTCTAACCCTAGGTCCAATCCTCAACCTAACCGTCTCTCTTACCCTAGCCCTCAACATAACCGTAATCCTAGGTCCAATGCTAATCCTAACCGTCTCTAACCCTAGCCCTCAACATAACCCTAACCCTAGGTCCAATCCTAACCCTAACCGTCTCTCTAACCCTAGCCCTCAACATAACCCTACCCCTAGTTCCAATCTTAACCCTATCTGTCTCTCTAACCCTAGCCCTCAACATAACCCTAACCCTAGGTCCAATCCTAACCCTAACCGTCTCTCTAACCCTAGCCCGCAACATAACCCTAACCCTAGGTCCAATCCTAATCATAAACGTCTCTCTAACCCTAGCCCTCAACATAACCCTAACCCTAGGTCCAATCCTAACCCTAACCGTCTCTCTAACCCTAACCCTCATCATAAAACGAACCCTAGGTCCAATCCTAACCCTAACCGTCTCTCTAACCCTATCCCTCAACATAACCCTAACCCTAAGTCCAATCCTACCCCTAACCGCCTCTCTAACCCTAGCCCTGAACATTACCCTAACCCTAGGTCCAATCCTAACCCTAACCGTCTCTCTAACCCTAGCCCTCAACATAACCCTAACCCTAGGTCCAATCCTCACCCTAACCGTCTCTCTAACCCTAGCCCTCAACATAACCCTAACCCTAGTTCCAATCCTAACCCTATCTGTCTCTCTAACCCTAGCCCTCAACATAACCCTAACCCTAGGTCCAATCCTAACCCTAACCGTCTCTCTAACCCTAGCGTCAACATAACCCTAACCCTAGGTCCAATCCTAACCCTAACCGTCTCTCTAACCCTAGCCTTCAACATACCCCTAACCCTAGGTCCAATCCTAACCCTAACCGTCTCTCTAACCCTAGCCCTCAACATAATCCTAACCCTAGGTGCAATCCTAACCCTAACCGTCTGTCTAACCCTAGCCCTCAACATAACCCTAACCCTAGGTCCAATTTTAACCCTAACCGCCTCTCTAACCCTAGCCCTCAACATAACCCTAACCCTAGGTCCAATCCTAACCATAAACGTCTCTCTAACCCTAGCCCTCAACATAACCCTAACACTAGGTCCAATCCTCACCCTAACCGTCTCTCTTACCCTAGGCCTCAACATAACCAGAACCCTAGGTCCATTCCTAACCTTAACCGTCTCTCTAACCCTAGCCCTCAACATAACCCTAACCCTAAGTCCAATCCTACCCCTAACCGCCTCTCTAACCCTAGCCTGAACATAACCCTCACCCTAGGTCCAATCCTAACCCTAACCGTCTCTCTAACCCTAGCCCTTAACACAACCCTAACCCTAGGTCCAATCCTAACCGTAACCGTCTCTCTAACTCTAGCCCTCAACATAACCCTAACCCTAGGTCCAATCCTAACCCTAAATGTCTCTCTAACCATAGCCCTCAACCTAACCCTAACCCTAGGTCCAATCCTAACCCTAACCGTCTCTCTAACCCTAGCCCTCAACCTGACCTTAACCCTAGGTCCAATCCTAACCCTAACCGTCTCTCTAAACCTAGCCCTCAACATAACCCTAACCCTAGGTGTAATCCTAACCCTAACCGTCTCTCTGACCCTAGCCCTCAAAATAACCCTAAACCTAGGTCCAATCCTACCCCTAACTGTCTCTCTGAACCTAGCCCTCAACGTAACCCTAACCCTAGGTCCAATCCTAATCATAAACGTCTCTCTAACCAGAGCCCTCAACATAACCCTAACCCTAGGTCCAATCCTAACCCTAACTGTCTCTCTAACCCTAGCTCTCAACATAACCCGAACCCTAGGTCCAATCCTAACCCTAACCGTCTCTCTAACGCTATCCCTAACATAACCCTAACCCTGAGTCCAATCCTACCCCTAACCGCCTCTCTAACCCTAGCCCTCAACATAACCCTAACCCTAGATCTAATCCTAACCCTAACCGTATCTCTTACCCTAGCCCTCAACATAACACTAAACCTAGGTCCAATCCTAACCCTAACCGTCTCTCTGACCCTAGCCCTCAACATAACCCTAACCCTAGGTCCAATCCTAACCCTAACCGTCTCTCTCACTCTAGCCCTCAACATAACCCTAAACCTAGATCCAATCCTCACCCTAACCGTCTCTCTAACCCTAGCCCTCAACATAACCCTAACCCTAGCTGCAATCCTAACCCTAACCGTCTCTCTAACCGTAGCCCTCAACATAACCCTAAACCTAGGTCCATTCCTAACCATAAACGTCTCTCTAACCCTAGCCCTCAACATAACCCTAACCCTAGGTCCAATCCTAACCCTAACCGTCTCTCTAACCCTAGGCCTCAACATAACCCGAACCCTAGGTCCAATCCTAACCTTAACCGTCTCTCTAACCCTAGCCCTCAACATAACCCTAACCCTAAGTCCAATCCTACTCCTAACCGCCGCTCTAACCCTAGCCTGAACATAACCCTAACCCTAGGTCCAATCCTTACCCTAACCCTCTCTCTAACCCTAGCCCTCAACATAACCCTAACCCTAGGTCCATTCCTCACCCTAACCGTCTCTCTAACTCTAGCTTTCAACATAACCCTAACCCTAGGTGCAATCCTAACCCTAACCGTCTCTCTAACCCTAGCCCTCAACCTAACCCTAACCCGAGGTCCAATCCTAACCCTAAACGTCTCTCTAACCCTAGCCCTCAACATAACCCTAACCCTAGTGCCAATCCTAACCCTCACCGTCCCTCTAACCCTAGCCCCCAACATAACCCTAACCCTAGGTCCAATCGTAACACTAACCGTCTCTCCGACCCTAGCCCTCAACATAACCCTAACCCTAGGTCCAATCTTAACCCTAACCGTCTATCTAACCCTAGCCCTCAACATAACCCTAACCCTAGGTCCAATCCTAACCCTGACCGTCTCTCTAACCCTAGCCCTCTACATAACCCTAACCCTAGGTCCAATCCTAACCCTAACCGTCTCTCAAACCCTAGCCCTCAACATAACCCTAACCCTAGGCCCAATCCTAACCCTAACCGTCCCTCTATCCCTAGACCTCAACATAACCCTAACCCTAGGTACAATCCTAACCCTAACGGTCTCTCTAACCCTAGCCCTCAACATAACCCTAACCCTAGGTCCAATCCTAACCCTAACCGTCTCTCTAACCCTAGCCCTCAACCTAACCTTAACCCTAGGTCCAATCCTAACCCTACCCGTCTCTCTAAACCTAGCCCTCAACATAACCCTAACCCTAGGTGTAATCCTAACCCTAACCGTCTCTCTGACCCTAACCCTCAACATAACACGAAACCTAGGGCCAATCCTAACCCTAACTGTCTCTCTGAACTTAGCCCTCAACATAACCGTAACCCTAGGTCTAATTCTAACCCTAACCGTCTCTGTAACCCTAGCCATCAACATAAGCCTAACCCTAGGTCCAAACCTAACCCTAACTGTCTCTCTAAACCTAGCCTTCAACATAACCTTAACCCTAGGTCCAATCCTAACCCTAACCACGTCTCTAACACTAGCCCTCAACATAGCTCTAACCCTAGGTCCAATCCTAACCCTTAACGTCTCTCTAACCCTAGCCCTCAACATAACCCTAACCCTAAGTCCATTCCTACCCCTAACCGCCTCTCTAACCGTAGCCCAGAACATAACCCGAACCCTAGGTCCAATCTTAACCCTAACCGTCTCTCTAAAAATAGCCCTCAACATAACCCTAACCCTAGGTCCAATCCTAACCCTAACCGTCTCTCTAACCCTAGCCCTCAACATAACCCTAAACCTAGGTCCAATCCTCACCCAACCGTCTCTCTAACCCTCGCCCTCAACATAACCCTAACCCTAGGTCCAATCCTCACCCTAACCGTCTCTCTAACTCTAGCCCTCAACATAACCCTAACCGTAGGTCCAATCCTAACCCTAACCGTCTCTCTAACAGTAGCCCTCAACCTAACCCTAACCCTAGGTCCAAACCTAACCCTAACTGTCTCTCTAACCCTAGCCCTCAACATAACCCTAACCCTAGGTCCAATCCTAACCCTAACCACGTCTCTAACACTAGCCCTCAACATAACTCTAACCCTAGGTCCAATCAAATCCTAACCGTCTCTCTAACCCTATCCCTCAACATAACCCTAACACTAGGTCCAATGCTAACCCTAACCGTCTCTCTAACCCTAACCCTCAACATAACCCTAAACCTAGGTCCAATCCTCACCCTAACCGTCTCTCTAACCCTAGCCCTCAACATAACCCTAACCCTAGGTACAATCCTAACCCTAACCGTCTCTCTAACCCTAGCCATCAACATAACCCTAACCTTAGGTCCAATCCTAACCCTAACCGTCTCTCTAACCCTAGCCCTCAACATAACCCTAACCGTAGGTCCAATTCTACCCTAACCCTCTCTGTAACCCTAGCCATCAACATAAGCCTAACCCTAGGTCAAATCCTAACCCTAACCGTCTCTCTAACCCTAGCCCTCAACATAACCCTAACCCTAGTACCAATCCTAACCCTATCTGTCTCTCTAACCCTAGCCCTCAACATAACCCTAACCCTAGGTCCAATCCTAACCCTAACCGTCTTTCTAACCCTAGCCCTCAACATAACCCTAACCCTAGGTCCAATCCTAACCCTAACCGTCTCTCTAACCCTAGCCCTCAACATAACCCTAAGCCTAAGTCCAATCCTACCCCTAACCGCCTCTCTAACCGTAGCCCTGAACATAACCCGAACCCTAGGTCCAATCTTAACCCTAACCGTCTCTCTAACCCTAGCCCTCAACATAACCCTAACCCTAGGTCGAATCCTAACCCTAACCGTCTCTCTAACCCTAGCCCTCAACATAACCCTAAACCTAGGTCCAATCCTCACCCTAACCGTCCCTCTAACCCTAGCCCTCAACATAACCCTAACCTTAGTTCCAATCCTAACCCTAACCGTCTCTCTAACCCTAGCCCTCAACATAACCCTAACCCTAGGTCCAATCCTAACCCTAAACGTCTCTCTCTCCCTAGCCCTCAACATAACCCTAACCCTAGGTCCAATTCTAACCCTAACCGTCTCTGTAACCCTAGCCATCAACATAACCCTAACCCTAGGTCCAATCCTAACCCTAACCGTCTCTCTAACCCTAGCCCTCAACATAACCCTAACCCTAGGCCAATCCTAACCCTAACCTTCTCTCTAACCCTAGCCCTCTACAGAACCCAAACCCTACCGCCAATGCTAACCCTAACCGTCTCTCTAACCCTAGCCCTCAACATAACCCTAACCCTAGGTCCAATCCTAACCCTAACCCTCTCTCTAACCCTAGCCCTCAACATAACCCTAACCCTAGGTCTAATCCTAACCCTAACCGTCTCTCTGACCCTAGCCCTCAACATAACCCTAAACCTAGGTCCAATCGTAACCCTAACTGTCTTTCTGACCCTAGCCCTCAACATAACCCTAACCCTAGGTCCAGTCCTAACCCTAACCGTCTCTCTAACCCTAGCCCTCAACATAACCCTAACCCTAGGTCCAATTCAACCCTAACCGTCTCTGTAACCCTAGCCATCAACATAAGCCTAACCCTAGGTCCAATCCTAACCCCAACCGTCTCTCTAACCCTAGCCCTCAACATAACCCTAACCCTAGTACCAATCCTAACCCTATCTGTCTCTCTAACCCTAGCCGTCAACATAACCCTAACCCTAGGTCCAATCCTAACCCTAACCGTCTCTCTAACCTAGCCCTCAACATAACCCTAACCCTAGGTCCAATCCTAACCCTAACCGTCTCTCTAACCCTAGCTTTCAACATAACCCTAACCCTAGGTCCAATCCTAACCCTAACCGTCTCTCTAACCCTAGCCCTCAACATAACCCTAACCCTAGGTCCAAACCTAACCCTAACTGTCTCTCTAACCCTAGCCCTCAACATAACCCTAACCCTAGGTCCAATCCTAACCCTAACCACGTCTCTAACACTAGCCCTCAACATAACTCTAACCCTAGGTCCAATCAAATCCTAACCGTCTCTCTAACCCTATCCCTCAACATAACCCTAACCCTAGGTCCAATGCTAACCCTAACCGTCTCTCTAACCCTAGCCCTCAACATAACCCTAAACCTAGGTCCAATCCTCACCCTAACCGTCTCTCTAACACTAGCCCTCAACATAACCCTAACCCTAGGTACAATCCTAACCCTAACCGTCTCTCTCTCCCTAGCCCTCAACAAAACCCTAACCCTAGGTCCAATTCTAACCCTAACAGTCTCTGTAACCCTAGCCATCAACATAAGCCTAACCCTAGGTCCAATCCTAACCCTAACCGTCTCTCTAACCCTAGCCCTCAACATAACCCTAACCCTAGTTCCAATCCTAACCCTAAACTTCTCTCTAACCCTAGCCCTCAACATAACCCTAACCCTAGGTCCAATCCTAACCCTGACCGTCTCTCTAACAGTAGCCCTCAACCTAACCCTAACCCTAGGTCCAAACCTAACCCTAACTGTCTCTCTAATCCTAGCCCTCAACATAACCCTAACCCTAGGTCCAATCCTAACTCTAACGACGTCTCTAACCCTAGCCCTCTACAGAACCCTAACCCTACCTCCAATGCTAACCCTAACCGTCTCTCTAACCCTAGCCCTCAACATAACCCTAACCCTAGGTCCAATCCTAACCCTAAACGTCTCTCTAACCCTAGCCCTCAACATAACCCTAACTCTAGGTGCAATCCAAATCCTAACCGTCTCTCTAACCCTAGCTCTCAACATATACCTAACCCTAGCTGCAATCCTAACCCTAACCGTCTCTCTAACCCTAGCCCTCAACATAACCCTAAACCTAGGTCCATTCCTAACCATAAACGTCTCTCTAACCCTAGCCCTCAACATAACCCTAACCCTAGGTCCAATCCTAACCCTAACCGTCTCTCTAACCCTAGGCCTCAACATAACCCGAACCCTAGGTCCAATCCTAACCTTAACCGTCTCTCTAACCCTAGCCCTCAACATAACCCTAACCCTAAGTCCAATCCTACTCCTAACCGCCTCTCTAACCCTAGCCTGAACATAACCCTAACCCTAGGTCCAATATTCACCCTAACCCTCTCTCTAACCCTAGCCCTCAACATAACCCTAACCCTAGGTCCATTCCTCACCCTAACCGTCTCTCTAACTCTAGCTTTCAACATAACCCTAACCCTAGGTGCAATCCTAACCCTAACCGTCTCTCTAACCCTAGCCCTCAACCTAACCCTAACCCGAGGTCCAATCCTAACCCTAAACGTCTCTCTAACCCTAGCCCTCAACATAACCCTAACCCTAGTGCCAATCCTAACCCTCACCGTCCCTCTAACCCTAGCCCCCAACATAACCCTAACCCTAGGTCCAATCGTAACACTAACCGTCTTTCCGACCCTAGCCCTCAACATAACCCTAACCCTAGGTCCAATCTTAACCCTAACCGTCTATCTAACCCTAGCCCTCAACATAACCCTAACCCTAGGTCCAATCCTAACCCTGACCGTCTCTCTAACCCTAGCCCTCAACATAACCCTAACCCTAGGTCCAAACCTAACCCTAACTGTCTCTCTAAACCTAGCCTTCAACATAACCTTAACCCTAGGTCCAATCCTAACCCTAACCACGTCTCTAACACTAGCCCTCAACATAGCTCTAACCCTAGGTCCAATCCTAACCCTAAACGTCTCTCTAACCCTAGCCCTCAACATAACCCTAACCCTAAGTCCATTCCTACCCCTAACCGCCTCTCTAACCGTAGCCCTGAACATAACCCGAACCCTAGGTCCAATCTTAACCCTAACCGTCTCTCTAAACCTAGCCCTCAACATAACCCTAACCCTAGGTCCAATCCTAACCCTAACCGTCTCTCTAACCCTAGCCCTCAACATAACCCTAAACCTAGGTCCAATCCTCACCCTAACCGTCTCTCTAACCCTCGCCCTCAACGTAACCCTAACCCTAGTTCCAATCCTAACCCTAACCGTCTCTCTAACCCTCGCCCTCAACATAACCCTAACCCTAGGTCCAATCCTCACCCTAACCGTCTCTCTAACTCTAGCCCTCAACATAACCCTAACCGTAGGTCCAATCCTAACCCTAACCGTCTCTCTAACAGTAGCCCTCAACCTAACCCTAACCCTAGGTCCAAACCTAACCCTAACTGTCTCTCTAACCCTAGCCCTCAACATAACCCTAACCCTAGGTCCAATCCTAACCCTAACCACGTCTCTAACACTAGCCCTCAACATAACTCTAACCCTAGGTCCAATCAAATCCTAACCGTCTCTCTAACCCTATCCCTCAACATAACCCTAACACTAGGTCCAATGCTAACCCTAACCGTCTCTCTAACCCTAACCCTCAACATAACCCTAAACCTAGGTCCAATCCTCACCCTAACCGTCTCTCTAACCCTAGCCCTCAACATAACCCTAACCCTAGGTACAATCCTAACCCTAACCGTCTCTCTAACCCTAGCCATCAACATAACCCTAACCTTAGGTCCAATCCTAACCCTAACCGTCTCTCTAACCCTAGCCCTCAACATAACCCTAACCGTAGGTCCAATTCTACCCTAACCCTCTCTGTAACCCTAGCCATCAACATAAGCCTAACCCTAGGTCAAATCCTAACCCTAACCGTCTCTCTAACCCTAGCCCTCAAATAACCCTAACCCTAGTACCAATCCTAACCCTATCTGTCTCTCTAACCCTAGCCCTCAACATAACCCTAACCCTAGGTCCAATCCTAACCCTAACCGTCTTTCTAACCCTAGCCCTCAACATAACCCTAACCCTAGGTCCAATCCTAACCCTAACCGTCTCTCTAACCCTAGCCCTCAACATAACCCTAAACCTAGGTCCAATCCTCACCCTAACCGTCCCTCTAACCCTAGCCCTCAACATAACCCTAACCTTAGTTCCAATCCTAACCCTAACCGTCTCTCTAACCCTAGCCCTCAACATAACCCTAACCCTAGGTCCAATCCTAACCCTAAACGTCTCTCTCTCCCTAGCCCTCAACATAACCCTAACCCTAGGTCCAATTCTAACCCTAACCGTCTCTGTAACCCTAGCCATCAACATAACCCTAACCCTAGTTCCAATCCTAACCCTAACCGTCTCTCTAACCCTAGCCCTCAACATAACCCTAACCCTAGGCCAATCCTAACCCTAACCTTCTCTCTAACCCTAGCCCTCTACAGAACCCAAACCCTACCGCCAATGCTAACCCTAACCGTCTCTCTAACCCTAGCCCTCAACATAACCCTAACCCTAGGTCCAGTCCTAACCCTAACCGTCTCTCTAACCCTAGCCCTCAACATAACCCTAACCCTAGGTCCAATTCAACCCTAACCGTCTCTGTAACCCTAGCCATCAACATAAGCCTAACCCTAGGTCCAATCCTAACCCCAACCGTCTCTCTAACCCTAGCCCTCAACATAACCCTAACCCTAGTTCCTATCCTAACCCTATCTGTCTCTCTAACCCTAGCCCTCAACATAACCCTAACCCTAGGTCCAATCCTAACCCTAACCGTCTCTCTAACCTAGCCCTCAACATAACCCTAACCCTAGGTCCAATCCTAACCCTAACCGTCTCTCTAACCCTAGCTCTCAACATAACCCTAACCCTAGGTCCAATCCTAACCCTAACCGTCTCTCTAACCCTAGCCCTCAACATAACCCTAACCCTAGGTCCAAACCTAACCCTAACTGTCTCTCTAACCCTAGCCCTCAACATAACCCTAACCCTAGGTCCAATCATAACCCTAACCACGTCTCTAACACTAGCCCTCAACATAACTCTAACCCTAGGTCCAATCAAATCCTAACCGTCTCTCTAACCCTATCCCTCAACATAACCCTAACCCTAGGTCCAATGCTAACCCTAACCGTCTCTCTAACCCTAGCCCTCAACATAACCCTAAACCTAGGTCCAATCCTCACCCTAACCGTCTCTCTAACACTAGCCCTCAACATAACCCTAACCCTAGGTACAATCCTAACCCTAACCGTCTCTCTCTCCCTAGCCCTCAACATAACCCTAACCCTAGGTCCAATTCTAACCCTAACAGTCTCTGTAACCCTAGCCATCAACATAAGCCTAACCCTAGGTCCAATCCTAACCCTAACCGTCTCTCTAACCCTAGCCCTCAACATAACCCTAACCCTAGTTCCAATCCTAACCCTAACCTTCTCTCTAACCCTAGCCCTCTACAGAACCCTAACCCTACCTCCAATGCTAACCCTAACCGTCTCTCTAACCCTAGCCCTCAACATAACCCTAACCCTAGGTCCAATCCTAACCCTGACCGTCTCTCTAACAGTAGCCCTCAACCTAACCCTAACCCTAGGTCCAAACCTAACCCTAACTGTCTCTCTAATCCTAGCCCTCAACATAACCCTAACCCTAGGTCCAATCCTAACTCTAACCACGTCTCTAACCCTAGCCCTCTACAGAACCCTAACCCTACCTCCAATGCTAACCCTAACCGTCTCTCTAACCCTAGCCCTCAACATAACCCTAACCCTAGGTCCAATCCTAACCCTAAACGTCTCTCTAACCCTAGCCCTCAACATAACCCTAACTCTAGGTGCAATCCAAATCCTAACCGTCTCTCTAACCCTAGCTCTCAACATATACCTAACCCTAGGTCCAATCCTAACCCTAACCGTCTCTCTAACTCTAACCCTCAACATAACCCTAACCCTAGGTCCAATTCTAACCCTAACCGTCTCTGTAACCCTAGCCATCAACATAAGCCTAACCCTAGGTCCAATCCTAACCCTAACCGTCTCTCTAACCCTAGCCCTCAACATAACCCTAACCCTAGGTCCAATCCTAACCCTAACCACGTCTCTAACACTAGCCCTCAACATAACTCTAACCCTAGGTCCAATCAAATCCTAACCGTCTCTCTAACCCTATCCCTCAACATAACCCTAACCCTAGGTCCAATGCTAACCATAACCGTCTCTCTAACCCTAGCCCTCAACATAACCCTAAACCTAGGTCCAATCCTCACCCTAACCGTCTCTCTAACCCTAGCCCTCAACATAACCCTAACCCTAGGTACAATCCTAACCCTAACCGTCTCTCTCTCCCTAGCCCTCAACATAACCCTAACCCTAGGTCCATTTCTAACCCTAACCGTCTCTGTAACCCTAGCCATCAACATAAGCCTAACCCTAGGTCCAATCGTAACCGTAACCGGATCACTAACCCTAGCCCTCAACATAACCCTAACCCTAGGTCCAATCGTAACCCTACCCGGATCTCGAACCCTTACCCTCAACATAACCCTAACACTAGGTCCAATCTTAACCCTAACCGGATCTCTAACCCTGGCCCTCAACATAACCCTAACCCTAGGTGCAATCGTAACCGTAACCGGATCTCTAACCCTAGCCCTCAACATAACCCTAACCCTAGGTCCAATGGTAACCCTAACGGGATCTCTAACCCTAGCCCTCAACATAACCCTAACCAAAGTCCAATCGTGACCCTAACCGGCTCTCTAACCCTAGCCCTCAACATAACCCTAACCCTAGGTCCAATCGTGACCCTAACCGTCTCTCTAACCCTAGCCCTCAACATAACCCTAACCCTAGGTGCAATCGGAACCCTAACCGTCTCTCTAACCCTAGCCCTCAACATAACCCTAACCCTAGGTCCAATCGTAACCCTAACCGGATCTCTAACCCTAGCCCTCAACATAACCCTAACCCTAGGTCCAATGGTAACCCTAACTGGATCTCTAACCCTAGCCCTCAACATAACCCTAACCCAAGGTACAATCGTGACCCTAACCGGATCTCTAACCCTAGCCCTCAACATAACCCTGACCCTAGGTCCAATCGTGACCCTAACCGTCTCTCTAACCCTAGCCCTCAACATAACCCTAACCCTAGGTCCAATCGTAACCCTACCCGGATCTCTAACCCTAGCCCTCAACATAACCCTAACCCTAGGTCCAATCGTAACCCTACCCGGATCTCTAACCCTAGCCCTCAACATAACCCTAACCCTATGTCCAATCGTAAACCTAACCGGATCTCTAACCCTAGCCCTCAACATAACCCTAACCCTAGGTCCAATCGTGACCCTAACCATATCTCTAACCCTAGCCCTCAACATAACCCTAACCCTAGGTCCAATCGTGACCCTAACTGGATCTCTAACCCTAGCCCTCAACATAACCCTAACCCTAGTTCCAATCGTAACTGTAACCGGATCTCTAACCCTAGCCCTCAACATAACCCTAACCCTAGGTCCAATCGTAACTGTAACCGGATCTCTAACCCTAGCCCTCAACATAACCCTAACCCTAGATCCAATCGTAACCCTACCGAGATCTCTAACCCTAGCCCTCAACATAACCCTAACCCTAGGTCCAATCGTAACCCTAACCGGATCTCTAACCCTAGCCCTCAACATAACCCTAACCCTAGGTCCAATCGTAACCCTAACCGGATCTCTAACCCTAGACCTCAACATGACCCTAACCCTAGGTCCAATCGTAACCCTAACCGGATCTCTAACCCTAGCCCTCAACATAACCCTAACCCTAGGTCCAATCGTAACCCTAACCGGATCTCTAACCCTAGACCTCAACATGACCCTAACCCTAGGTCCAATCGTAACCCTAACGGTATCTCTAACCCTAGCCCTCAACATAACCCTAACCCTAGGTCCAATCGTAACCCTAACCGGATCTCTAAACCTAGCCCTCAACATAACCCTAATCCTAGGTCCAATCGTAACCGTAACCGTATCTCTAACCCTAGCCCTCAACATAACCCTAACCCTAGGTCCAATCGTAACCCTACCCGGATCTCGAACCCTAGCCCTCAACATAACCCTAACCCTAGGTCCAATCTTAACCCTAACCGGATCTCTAACCCTAGCCCGCAACATAACCCTAACCCTAGGTGCAATCGTAACCGTAAACGGATCTCTAACCCTAGACCTCAACATAACCCTAACCCTAGGTGCAATGGTAACCCTAACGGGATCTCTAACCCTAGCCCTCAACATAACCCTAACCTAGGTCCAATCGTGACCCTAACAGGATCTCTAAACCTAGCCCTCAACATAACCCTAACCCTAGGTCCAATCGTGACCCTAACTGTCTCTCTAACCCTAGCCCTCAACATAACCCTAACCCTAGGTCCAATCGGAACCCTAACCGTCTCTCTAACCCTAGCCCTCAACATAACCCTAACCCTAGGTCCAATCGTAACCCTAACCGGATCTCTAACCCTAGCCCTCAACATAACCCTAACCCTAGGTCCAATGGTAACCCTAACCGGATCTCTAACCCTAGCCCTCAACATAACCCTAACCCTAGGTCCAATCGTGACCCTAACCGGATCTCTAACCCTGCCCTCAACATAACCCTAACCCTAGTTCCAATCGTAACCCTAACCGTCTCTCTAACCCTGGCCCTCAACCTAACCCTAACCCTAGGTCCAATCGTGACCCTAACCGGATCTCTAACCCTAGCCCTCAACATAACCCTAACCCTAGTTCCAATCGTAACCCTAACCGGATCTCTAACCCTAGCCCTCAACATAACCCTAACCTTAGGTCCAATCGTAACCCTAACCGGATCTCTAACCCTGGCCCTCAACATAACCCTAACCTAGGTCCAATCGTGACGCTAACCGGATCTCTAACCCTAGCCCTCAACATAACCCTAACCCTTGGTCCAATCGTGACCCTAACCGTCTCTCTAACCCTAGCCCTCAACATAACCCTAACCCTAGGTCCAATCGGGACCCTAACCGTCTCTCTAACCCTAGCCCTCAACATAACCCTAACCCTAGGTCCAATCGTAACCCTAACCGGATCTCTAACCCTAGCCCTCAACATTACCCTAACCCTAGGTCCAATCGTAACCCTAACCGGTTCTCTAACCCTAGCCCTCAACATAACCCTAACCCTAGGTCCAATCGTGACCCTAACCGGATCTCTAACCCTGCCCTCAACATAACCCTAACCCTAGGTCCAATCGTGACCCTAACCGTCTCTCTAACCCTAGCCCTCAACATAACCCTAACCCTAAGTCCAATCGTAACCCTAACTGGATCTCTAACCCTAGCCCTCAACATAACCCTAACCCTAGGTCCAATGGTAACCCTAACCGGATCTCTAAACCTAGCCCTCAACATAACCCTAACCCTAGGTCCAATCGTGACCCTAACCTGATCTCTAACCCTGCCCTCAACATAACCCTAACCCTAGGTCCAATCGTGTCCCTAACCGGATCTCTAACCCTAGCCCTCAACATAACCCTAACCCTAGGTGCAATCGTAACCCTACCCGGATCTCTAACCCTAGCCCTCAACATAACCATAACCCTAGGTGCAATCGTAACCCTACCCGGATCTCTAACCCTAGCCCTCAACATAACCCTAACCCTAGGACCAATCTTAACCCTAACCGGATCTCTAACCCTAGCCTTCAACATAAGCCTAACCCTAGGTCCAATCGTAACCGTAACCGGATCTATAACCCTAGCCCTCAACATAACCCTAACCCTAGGTCCAATCGTAACCCTAACCGGATCTCTAACCCTAGCCCTCAACATAACCCTAACCCTAGGTGCAATCGTAACCTTAACCGGATCTCTAACCCTAGCCCTCAACATAACACTAACCCTAGGTCCAATTGTAACCGTAACCGGATCTCTAACCCTAGCCCTCAACATAACCCTAACCCTAGGTCCAATCGAAACCCTACCCGGATCTCTAACCCTAGCCCTCAACATAACCCTAACCCTAGGTCCAATCGTAACCCTAACCGGATCTCTAACCCTAGCCCTCAACATAACCCTAACCCTAGGTCCAATCGTGTCCCTAACCGGATCTCTAACCCTAGCACTCAACATAACCCTAACCCTAGGTGCAATCGTAACCCTACCCGTATCTCGAACCCTAGCCCTCAACATAACCATAACCCTAGGTGCAATCGTAACCCTAACCGGATCCCTAACCCTAGCCCTCAACATAACAATAACCCAAGGTGCAATCGTGACCCTAACCGGATCTCTAACCCTAGCCCTCAACATAACCCTAACCCTAGGTCCAATCGTGACCCTAACCGGATCTCTAACCCTAGCCCTCAAGATAACCCTAACCCAAGGTCCAATCGTGACCCTAACCGGATCTCTAACCCTAGCCGTCAACATAACCCTAACCCTAGGTGCCATCGAAACCTTACCCGGATCTCTAACCCTAGCCCTCAACATAACCCTAACCCTAGGTGCAATCATAACCCTAACCGGATCTCTAACCCTAGCCCTCAACATAACCCTAACCCTAGGTCCTATCGTAACCCTAACCGGATCTCTAACCCTAGCCCTCAACATAACCCTAACCCTAGGTCCAATCGTAACCCTAACCAGAACTCTAAACCTAGCCCTCAACATAACACTAACCCTAGGTCCAATCGTAATCGTAACCGGATCTCTAACCCTAGCCCTCAACATAACCCTAACCCTAGGTCCAATCGTAACCCTACCCGGATCTCTACCCCTAGCCCTCAACATAACCCTAACCCTAGGTCCAATCTTAACCCTAACCGGATCTCTAACCCTAGCCCTCAACATAAGCCTAACCCTAAGTCCAATCGTAACCGTAACCGGATCTATAACCCTAGCCCTCAACATAACCCTAACCCTAGGTCCAATCGTAACCCTAACGAGATCTCTAACCCTAGCCCTCAACATAACCCAAACCTAGGTCCAATCGTGACCCTAACTGTCTCTCTAACCCTAGCCCTCAACATAACCCTAACCCTAGGTCCAATGGTAACCCTAACCGGATCTCTAACCCTAGCCCTCAACATAACCCTAACCCTAGGTCCAATCGTGACCCTAACCGGATCTCTAACCCTGCCCTCAACATAACCCTAACCCTAGGTCCAATCGTAACCCTAACCGTCTCTCGAACCCTAGCCCTCAACATAACCCTAACCCTAGGTCCCATCGTAACCCTAACCGGATCTCTAACCCTAGCCCTCAACATAACCCTAACCCTAGTTCCAATCGTAACCCTAACCGGATCTCTAATCCTAGCACTCAACATAACCATAACCCTAGGTCCAATCGTAACCCTAACCGGATCTCTAACCCTAGCCCTCAACATAACCCTAACCCTAGGTCCAATCGTAACCCTAACCGGATCTCTAACCCTAGCCATCAACATCACCATAACCCTATGTCCAATCGTAACCCTAACCGGATCTCTAACCCTAGCCGTCAATATAACCCTAACCCTAGCTCCAATCGTGACCCTAACCGGATCTCTAACCCTGCCCTCAACATAACCCTAACCCTAGGTTAAATCCTAACCCTATCCGGATCTCTAACCCTAGCCCTCAACATAACCATAACCCTAGGTGCAATCGTAACCCTAACCGGATCTCTAACCCTAGCCCTCAACATAACCCTAACCCAAGGTGCAATCGTGACCCTAACCGGATCTCTAACCCTAGCCCTCAACATAACCCTAACCCTAGGTCCAATCGTGACCCTAACCGGATCTCTAACCCTAGCCCTCAACATAACCCTAACCCAAGGTGCAATCGTGACCGTAACCGGATCTCTAACCCTAGCCCTCAACATAACCCTAACCCTAGGTGCAATCGTAACCCTACCCGGATCTCTAACCCTAGCCCTCAACATAACCCTAACCCTAGGTGCAATCGGAACCCTAACCGTCTCTCTAACCCTAGCCCTCAACATAACCCTAACCCTAGGTCCAATCGTAACCCTAACCGGATCTCTAACCTTAGCCCTCAACATAATCCTAACCCTAGGTCTAATCGGAACCCTAACCGGATCTCTAACCCTAGCCCTCAACATAACCCTAACCCTAGGTCCAATCGTAACCCTAACCGGATCTCTAAACCTAGCCCTCAACATAACCCTAACCCTAGGTCCAATCGTAACCGTAACCGGATCACTAACCCTAGCCCTCAACATAACCCTAACCCTAGGTCCAATCGTAACCCTACCCGGATCTCGAACCCTTACCCTCAACATAACCCTAACACTAGGTCCAATCTTAACCCTAACCGGATCTCTAACCCTGGCCCTCAACATAACCCTAACCCTAGGTGCAATCGTAACCGTAACCGGATCTCTAACGCTAGCCCTCAACATAACCCTAACCCTAGGTCCAATCGGAACCCTAACCGTCTCTCTAACCCTAGCCCTCAACATAACCCTAACCCTAGGTCCAATCGTAACCCTAACCGGATCTCTAACCCTAGCCCTCAACATAACCCTAACCCTAGGTCCAATGGTAACCCTAACCGGATCTCTAACCCTAGCCCTCAACATAACCCTAACCCAAGGTACAATCGTGACCCTAACCGGATCTCTAACCCTAGCCCTCAACATAACCCTGACCCTAGGTCCAATCGTGACCCTAACCGTCTCTCTAACCCTAGCCCTAAACATAACCCTAACCCTAGGTCCAATCGTGACCCTAACCGGATCTCTATCCCTAGCGCTCAACATAACGCTAACCCTAGGTCCAATCGTAACCCTAACCGAATCTCTAAACCTAGTCCTCAACATAACGCTAACCCTAGGTGCAATCGTAACCCTAACCGGATCTCTAACCCTAGCCCTCAACATAACCCTAACCCTAGGTCCAATCGTGACCCTAACCGGATCTCTAACCCTAGCCCTCAACATAACCCTAACCCAAGGTGCAATCGTGACCGTAACCGGATCCCTAACCCTAGCCCTCAACATAACCCTAACCCTAGGTGCAATCGTAACCCTACCCGGATCTCTAACCCTAGCCCTCAACATAACCCTAACCCTAGGTGCAATCGGAACCCTAACCGTCTCTCTAACCCTAGCCCTCAACATAACCCTAACCCTAGGTCCAATCGTAACCCTAACCGGATCTCTAACCTTAGCCCTCAACATAATCCTAACCCTAGGTCCAATCGGAACCCTAACCGGATCTCTAACCCTAGCCCTCAACATAACCCTAACCCTAGGTCCAATCGTAACCCTAACCGGATCTCTAAACCTAGCCCTCAACATAACCCTAACCCTAGGTCCAATCGTAACCGTAACCGGATCACTAACCCTAGCCCTCAACATAACCCTAACCCTAGGTCCAATCGTAACCCTACCCGGATCTCGAACCCTTACCCTCAACATAACCCTAACACTAGGTCCAATCTTAACCCTAACCGGATCTCTAACCCTGGCCCTCAACATAACCCTAACCCTAGGTGCAATCGTAACCGTAACCGGATCTCTAACCCTAGCCCTCAACATAACCCTAACCCTAGGTCCAATGGTAACCCTAACGGGATCTCTAACCCTAGCCCTCAACATAACCCTAACCTAGGTCCAATCGTGACCCTAACCGGATCTCTAACCCTAGCCCTCAACATAACCCTAACCCTAGGTCCAATCGTGACCCTAACCGTCTCTCTAACGCTAGCCCTCAACATAACCCTAACCCTAGGTCCAATCGGAACCCTAACCGTCTCTCTAACCCTAGCCCTCAACATAACCCTAACCCTAGGTCCAATCGTAACCCTAACCGGATCTCTAACCCTAGCCCTCAACATAACCCTAACCCTAGGTCCAATGGTAACCCTAACCGGATCTCTAACCCTAGCCCTCAACATAACCCTAACCCAAGGTACAATCGTGACCCTAACCGGATCTCTAACCCTAGCCCTCAACATAACCCTGACCCTAGGTCCAATCGTGACCCTAACCGTCTCTCTAACCCTAGCCCTAAACATAACCCTAACCCTAGGTCCAATCGTGACCCTAACCGGATCTCTATCCCTAGCGCTCAACATAACGCTAACCCTAGGTCCAATCGTAACCCTAACCGAATCTCTAAACCTAGTCCTCAACATAACGCTAACCCTAGGTGCAATCGTAACCCTAACCGGATCTCTAACCCTAGCCCTCAACATAACCCTAACCCTAGGTCCAATCGTGACCCTAACCGTCTCTCTAACCCTAGCCCTCAACATAACCCTAACCCTAGGTCCAATCGTGACCCTAACCGGATCTCTATCCCTAGCGCTCAACATAACGCTAACCCTAGTTCCAATCGTAACCCTAACCGGATCTCTAACCCTAGCCCTCAACATAACCCTAACCTTAGGTCCAATCGTAACCCTAACCGGATCTCTAACCCTGGCCCTCAACATAACCCTAACCTAGGTCCAATCGTGACGCTAACCGGATCTCTAACCCTAGCCCTCAACATAACCCTAACCCTTGGTCCAATCGTGACCCTAACCGTCTCTCTAACCCTAGCCCTCAACATAACCCTAACCCTAGGTCCAATCGGGGCCCTAACCGTCTCTCTAACCCTAGCCCTCAACATAACCCTAACCCTAGGTCCAATCGTAACCCTAACCGGATCTCTAACCCTAGCCCTCAACATTACCCTAACCCTAGGTCCAATCGTAACCCTAACCGGTTCTCTAACCCTAGCCCTCAACATAACCCTAACCCTAGGTCCAATCGTGACCCTAACCGGATCTCTAACCCTGCCCTCAACATAACCCTAACCCTAGGTCCAATCGTGACCCTAACCGTCTCTCTAACCCTAGCCCTCAACATAACCCTAACCCTAAGTCCAATCGTAACCCTAACTGGATCTCTAACCCTAGCCCTCAACATAACCCTAACCCTAGGTCCAATGGTCACCCTAACCGGATCTCTAAACCTAGCCCTCAACATAACCCTAACCCTAGGTCCAATCGTGACCCTAACCTGATCTCTAACCCTGCCCTCAACATAACCCTAACCCTAGGTCCAATCGTGTCCCTAACCGGATCTCTAACCCTAGCCCTCAACATAACCCTAACCCTAGGTGCAATCGTAACCCTACCCGGATCTCTAACCCTAGCCCTCAACATAACCATAACCCTAGGTGCAATCGTAACCCTACCCGGATCTCTAACCCTAGCCCTCAACATAACCCTAACCCTAGGACCAATCTTAACCCTAACCGGATCTCTAACCCTAGCCTTCAACATAAGCCTAACCCTAGGTCCAATCGTAACCGTAACCGGATCTATAACCCTAGCCCTCAACATAACCCTAACCCTAGGTCCAATCGTAACCCTAACCGGATCTCTAACCCTAGCCCTCAACATAACCCTAACCCTAGGTGCAATCGTAACCTTAACCGGATCTGTAACCCTAGCCCTCAACATAACACTAACCCTAGGTCCAATTGTAACCGTAACCGGATCTCTAACCCTAGCCCTCAACATAACCCTAACCCTAGGTCCAATCGAAACCCTACCCGGATCTCTAACCCTAGCCCTCAACATAACCCTAACCCTAGGTCCAATCGTAACCCTAACCGGATCTCTAACCCTAGCCCTCAACATAACCCTAACCCTAGGTCCAATCGTGTCCCTAACCGGATCTCTAACCCTAGCACTCAACATAACCCTAACCCTAGGTGCAATCGTAACCCTACCCGTATCTCGAACCCTAGCCCTCAACATAACCATAACCCTAGGTGCAATCGTAACCCTAACCGGATCCCTAACCCTAGCCCTCAACATAACCCTAACCCAAGGTGCAATCGTGACCCTAACCGGATCTCTAACCCTAGCCCTCAACATAACCCTAACCCTAGGTCCAATCGTGACCCTAACCGGATCTCTAACCCTAGCCCTCAAGATAACCCTAACCCAAGGTCCAATCGTGACCCTAACCGGATCTCTAACCCTAGCCGTCAACATAACCCTAACCCTAGGTGCCATCGTAACCCTACCCGGATCTCTAACCCTAGCCCTCAACATAACCCTAACCCTAGGTGCAATCATAACCCTAACCGGATCTCTAACCCTAGCCCTCAACATAACCCTAACCCTAGGTCCTATCGTAACCCTAACCGGATCTCTAACCCTAGCCCTCAACATAACCCTAACCCTAGGTCCAATCGTAACCCTAACCAGAACTCTAAACCTAGCCCTCAACATAACACTAACCCTAGGTCCAATCGTAATCGTAACCGGATCTCTAACCCTAGCCCTCAACATAACCCTAACCCTAGGTCCAATCGTAACCCTACCCGGATCTCTACCCCTAGCCCTCAACATAACCCTAACCCTAGGTCCAATCTTAACCCTAACTGGATCTCTAACCCTAGCCCTCAACATAAGCCTAACCCTAAGTCCAATCGTAACCGTAACCGGATCTATAACCCTAGCCCTCAACATAACCCTAACCCTAGGTCCAATCGTAACCCTAACGAGATCTCTAACCCTAGCCCTCAACATAACCCAAACCTAGGTCCAATCGTGACCCTAACTCTCTCTCTAACCCTAGCCCTCAACATAACCCTAACCATAGGTCCAATGGTAACCCTAACCGGATCTCTAACCCTAGCCCTCAACATAACCCTAACCCTAGGTCCAATCGTGACCCTAACCGGATCTCTAACCCTGCCCTCAACATAACCCTAACCCTAGGTCCAATCGTAACCCTAACCGTCTCTCGAACCCTAGCCCTCAACATAACCCTAACCCTAGGTCCCATCGTAACCCTAACCGGATCTCTAACCCTAGCCCTCAACATAACCCTAACCCTAGTTCCAATCGTAACCCTAACCGGATCTCTAACCCTAGCACTCAACATAACCATAACCCTAGGTCCAATCGTAACCCTAACCGGATCTCTAACCCTAGCCCTCAACATAACCCTAACCCTAGGTCCAATCGTAACCCTAACCGGATCTCTAACCCTAGCCATCAACATCACCATAACCCTATGTCCAATCGTAACCCTAACCGGATCTCTAACCCTAGCCGTCAATATAACCCTAACCCTAGCTCCAATCGTGACCCTAACCGGATCTCTAACCCTGCCCTCAACATAACCCTAACCCTAGGTTAAATCGTAACCCTAACCGGATCTCTAACCCTGGCCCTCAACATAACCCTAACCTAGGTCCAATCGTGACGCTAACCGGATCTCTAACCCTAGCCCTCAACATAACCCTAACCCTTGGTCCAATCGTGACCCTAACCGTCTCTCTAACCCTAGCCCTCAACATAACCCTAACCCTAGGTCCAATCGGGGCCCTAACCGTCTCTCTAACCCTAGCCCTCAACATAACCCTAACCCTAGGTCCAATCGTAACCCTAACCGGATCTCTAACCCTAGCCCTCAACATTACCCTAACCCTAGGTCCAATCGTAACCCTAACCGGTTCTCTAACCCTAGCCCTCAACATAACCCTAACCCTAGGTCCAATCGTGACCCTAACCGGATCTCTAACCCTGCCCTCAACATAACCCTAACCCTAGGTCCAATCGTGACCCTAACCGTCTCTCTAACCCTAGCCCTCAACATAACCCTAACCCTAAGTCCAATCGTAACCCTAACTGGATCTCTAACCCTAGCCCTCAACATAACCCTAACCCTAGGTCCAATGGTAACCCTAACCGGATCTCTAAACCTAGCCCTCAACATAACCCTAACCCTAGGTCCAATCGTGACCCTAACCTGATCTCTAACCCTGCCCTCAACATAACCCTAACCCTAGGTCCAATCGTGTCCCTAACCGGATCTCTAACCCTAGCCCTCAACATAACCCTAACCCTAGGTGCAATCGTAACCCTACCCGGATCTCTAACCCTAGCCCTCAACATAACCATAACCCTAGGTGCAATCGTAACCCTACCCGGATCTCTAACCCTAGCCCTCAACATAACCCTAACCCTAGGACCAATCTTAACCCTAACCGGATCTCTAACCCTAGCCTTCAACATAAGCCTAACCCTAGGTCCAATCGTAACCGTAACCGGATCTATAACCCTAGCCCTCAACATAACCCTAACCCTAGGTCCAATCGTAACCCTAACCGGATCTCTAACCCTAGCCCTCAACATAACCCTAACCCTAGGTGCAATCGTAACCTTAACCGGATCTGTAACCCTAGCCCTCAACATAACACTAACCCTAGGTCCAATTGTAACCGTAACCGGATCTCTAACCCTAGCCCTCAACATAACCCTAACCCTAGGTCCAATCGAAACCCTACCCGGATCTCTAACCCTAGCCCTCAACATAACCCTAACCCTAGGTCCAATCGTAACCCTAACCGGATCTCTAACCCTAGCCCTCAACATAACCCTAACCCTAGGTCCAATCGTGTCCCTAACCGGATCTCTAACCCTAGCACTCAACATAACCCTAACCCTAGGTGCAATCGTAACCCTACCCGTATCTCGAACCCTAGCCCTCAACATAACCATAACCCTAGGTGCAATCGTAACCCTAACCGGATCCCTAACCCTAGCCCTCAACATAACCCTAACCCAAGGTGCAATCGTGACCCTAACCGGATCTCTAAACCTAGCCCTCAACATAACCCTAACCCTAGGTCCAATCGTGACCCTAACCGGATCTCTAACCCTAGCCCTCAAGATAACCCTAACCCAAGGTCCAATCGTGACCCTAACCGGATCTCTAACCCTAGCCGTCAACATAACCCTAACCCTAGGTGCCATCGTAACCCTACCCGGATCTCTAACCCTAGCCCTCAACATAACCCTAACCCTAGGTGCAATCATAACCCTAACCGGATCTCTAACCCTAGCCCTCAACATAACCCTAACCCTAGGTCCTATCGTAACCCTAACCGGATCTCTAACCCTAGCCCTCAACATAACCCTAACCCTAGGTCCAATCGTAACCCTAACCAGAACTCTAAACCTAGCCCTCAACATAACACTAACCCTAGGTCCAATCGTAATCGTAACCGGATCTCTAACCCTAGCCCTCAACATAACCCTAACCCTAGGTCCAATCGTAACCCTACCCGGATCTCTACCCCTAGCCCTCAACATAACCCTAACCCTAGGTCCAATCTTAACCCTAACCGGATCTCTAACCCTAGCCCTCAACATAAGCCTAACCCTAAGTCCAATCGTAACCGTAACCGGATCTATAACCCTAGCCCTCAACATAACCCTAACCCTAGGTCCAATCGTAACCCTAACGAGATCTCTAACCCTAGCCCTCAACATAACCCAAACCTAGGTCCAATCGTGACCCTAACTGTCTCTCTAACCCTAGCCCTCAACATAACCCTAACCCTAGGTCCAATGGTAACCCTAACCGGATCTCTAACCCTAGCCCTCAACATAACCCTAACCCTAGGTCCAATCGTGACCCTAACCGGATCTCTAACCCTGCCCTCAACATAACCCTAACCCTAGGTCCAATCGTAACCCTAACCGTCTCTCGAACCCTAGCCCTCAACATAACCCTAACCCTAGGTCCCATCGTAACCCTAACCGGATCTCTAACCCTAGCCCTCAACATAACCCTAACCCTAGTTCCAATCGTAACCCTAACCGGATCTCTAACCCTAGCACTCAACATAACCATAACCCTAGGTCCAATCGTAACCCTAACCGGATCTCTAACCCTAGCCCTCAACATAACCCTAACCCTAGGTCCAATCGTAACCCTAACCGGATCTCTAACCCTAGCCATCAACATCACCATAACCCTATGTCCAATCGTAACCCTAACCGGATCTCTAACCCTAGCCGTCAATATAACCCTAACCCTAGCTCCAATCGTGACCCTAACCGGATCTCTAACCCTGCCCTCAACATAACCCTAACCCTAGGTTAAATCGTAACGCTATCCGGATCTCTAACCCTAGCCCTCAACATAACCATAACCCTAGGTGCAATCGTAACCCTAACCGGATCTCTAACCCTAGCCCTCAACATAACCCTAACCCAAGGTGCAATCGTGACCCTAACCGGATCTCTAACCCTAGCCCTAAACATAACCCTAACCCTAGGTCCAAACGTGACCCTAACCGGATCTCTAACCCTAGCCCTCAACATAACCCTAACCCAAGGTGCAATCGTGACCGTAACCGGATCTCTAACCCTAGCCCTCAACATAACCCTAACCCTAGGTGCAATCGTAACCCTACCCGGATCTCTAACCCTAGCCCTCAACATAACCCTAACCCTAGGTGCAATCGGAACCCTAACCGTCTCTCTAACCCTAGCCCTCAACATAACCCTAACCCTAGGTCCAATCGTAACCCTAACCGGATCTCTAACCTTAGCCCTCAACATAATCCTAACCCTAGGTCCAATCGGAACCCTAACCGGATCTCTAACCCTAGCCCTCAACATAACCCTAACCCTAGGTCCAATCGTAACCCTAACCGGATCTCTAAACCTAGCCCTCAACATAACCCTAACCCTAGGTCCAATCGTAACCGTAACCGGATCACTAACCCTAGCCCTCAACATAACCCTAACCCTAGGTCCAATCGTAACCCTACCCGGATCTCGAACCCTTACCCTCAACATAACCCTAACACTAGGTCCAATCTTAACCCTAACCGGATCTCTAACCCTGGCCCTCAACATAACGCAAACCCTAGGTGCAATCCTAACCCTAACCGTCTCTCTAACCCTAGCCCTCAACATAACCCTAACCCTAGGTCCAATCCTAACCCGAACTGTCTCTCTAACCCTAGCCCTCAACATAAATCTAACCCTAGGTCGAATCCTAACCCTAACCGTCTCTCTAACCCTAACCCTCAACATAACCCTAACCCTAGGTACAATCCTAACCCTAACCGTCTCTCTAACCCTAGCCCTCAACATAACCCTAACCCTAGGTCCAATCCTAACCCTAACCGTCTCTCTAACCCTAGCCCTCAACATAACCCTAACCCTAGGTCCAATCCTAACCCTAACCCACTCTGTAACCCTAGCCATCAACATAAGCCTAACCCTAGGTTCAATCCTAACCCTAACCGTCTCTCTAACCATAGCCCTCAATATAACCCTAACTCTAGGTCCAATCCTAACCCTAACCGTCTCTCTAACCCTAGCCCTCAACCTAACCCTATCCCTAGGTCCAATCCTAACCCTAACCTTCTCTCTAACCCTAGCCCTCAACATAACCCTAACCCTAGGTCCAATCCTAACCCGAACTGTCTCTCTAACCCTAGCCCTCAACATAAATCTAACCCTAGGTCGAATCCTAACCCTAACCGTCTCTCTAACCCTAACCCTCAACATAACCCTAACCCTAGGTACAATCCTAACCCTAACCGTCTCTCTAACCCTAGCCCTCAACATAACCCTAACCCTAGGTCCAATCCTAACCCTAACCGTCTCTCTAAGCCTAGCCCTCAACATAACCCTAACCCTAGGTCCAATCCTAACCCTAACCCACTCTGTAACCCTAGCCATCAACATAAGCCTAACCCTAGGTTCAATCCTAACACTAACCGTCTCTCTAACCCTAGCCCTCAACATAACCCTAACCCTAGGTCCAATCCTAAACCTAACCGTCTCTCTAACCCTAGACCTCAACATAACCCTAACCCTAGGTCCAATCCTAACCCTAACCGTCTCTCTAACCCTAGCCCTCAACATAACGCTAACCCTAGGTGCAATCCTAACCCTATCTGTCTCTCAAACCCTACCTCTCACATAACACTAACCCTAGGTCCAATCCAAACCCTAACCGTCTCTCTAACCTAGCCCTCAACATAACCCTAACCCTAGGTCCAATCCTAACCCTAACCGTCTCTCTAACCCTAGCCCTCAACATAACGCAAACCCTAGGTGCAATCCTAACCCTAACCGTCTCTCTAACCCTAGCCCTCAACATAACCCTAACCCTAGGTCCAATCCTAACCCTAACCGTCTCTCTAACCCTAGCCCTCAACAGAACCCTAACCCTAGGTCCAATCCTAACCCTAGCCGTCTCTCTAACTCTAGCCCTCAACATAACCCTAACCCTGGGTCCAATCCTAACCCTAAACGTCTCTCTAACCCTAGCCTTCAACCTAACCCTAACCCCAGGTCCAATCCTAACCCTAACCGTCTCTCTAACCCTAGCCCTCAACCTAACCTTAACCCTAGGTCCAATACTAACCCTAAACGTCTCTCTAACCCTAGCCCTCAACATAACCCTAATCCTAGGTCCAATCCTAACCCTAACCGTCTCTCTAAACCTAGGCTTCAACATAACCTGAACCCTAGGTCCAATCCTAACCTTAACCGTCTCTCTAACCCTAGCCCTCAACATAACCCTAACCCTAAGTCCAATATTACCCCTAACCGCCTCTCTAACCCTAGCCTGAACATAACCATAACCCTAGGTCCAATCCTAACCCTAACCGTCTCACTAACCCTAGCCCTCAACATAACCCTAACCCTAGGTCCAATCCTAACCCTAACCGTCTCTCTAACTCTAGCCCTCAACATAACCCTAACCCTAGGTCCAATCCTAACCCTAAACGTCTCTCTAATCCTAGCCCTCAACCTAACCCTAACCCTAGGTCCAATCCTAACCCTAACCGTCTCTCTAACCCTAGCCCTCAACTTAATCTTAACCCTAGGTCCAATCCTAACCCTAACCTTCTCTCTAAACGTAGCCCTCAACATAACCCTAACCCTAGGTGTAATCCTAATCCTAACGGTCTCTCTGATCCTAGCCCTCAAAATAACCCTAAACCTAGGTACAATCCTAACCGTAACTGTCTATCTGACCCTAGCCCTCAACATAACCCTAACCCTAGGTCCAATCCTAATTATAAACGTCTCTCTAACCAGAGCCCTCAACATAACCCTAACCCTAGGTCCAATCCTAACCCTAACCGTCTCTCTAACCCTAGCCCTCAACATAACCCGAACCCTAGGTCCAATCCTAACCCTAACCATCTCTCTAACGCTATCCCTCAATATAACCCTAACCCTGGGTCCAATCCTACCCCTAACCGCCTCTCTAACCCTAGTCCTGAACATAACCCTAACCCTAAGTCCAATCCTAACCCTAACCGTCTCTCTAACCCTAGCCCTCAACATAACCCTAACCCTACTTCCAATCCTAACCCTAACCGTCTCTCTAACCCTAGCCCTCAACATAACCCTAACACTAGGTCCAATCCTAACCATAAACGTCTCTCTAACCCTAGCCCTCAACATAACCCTAACCCTAGGTCCAATCCTAACCCTATCCGTCTCTGTAACCCTAGGCCTCAACATAACCCGAACCCTAGGTCCAATCCTAACCTTAACCGTCTCTCTAACCCTAGCCCTCAACATAACCCTAACCCTAAGTCCAATCTTACCCCTAACCGCCTCTCTAACCCTAGCCTGAACATAACCCTAACCCTAGGTCCAATCCTAACCCTAACCGTCTCTCTAAGCCTAGTCGTCAACATAACCCTAACCCTAGGTCCAATCCTAACCCTAACCGTCTCTCTAACCGTAGCCCTCAACATAACCCTAACCCTAGTCCAATCTTAACCTTAACCCTAGGTCCAATACTAACCCTAAACGTCTCTCTAACCCTAGACCTCAACATAACCCTAATCCTAGGTTCAATCCTAACCCTAACCGTCTCTCTAAACCTAGGCTTCAACATAACCTGAACCCTAGGTCCAATCCTAACCCTAACCGTCTCTCTAATCTAGCCCTCAACATAACCCTAACCCTAGGTCCAATACTACCCTAACCGTATCTCTAAACCTAGCCCTCAACATAACCCTAACCCTAGGTCCAATCCTAACCCTAACCGTCTCTCTAAGCCTAGCCCTCATCATTACCCTAACCCTAGGTCCAATCCTAACCCTAACCGTCTCTCTAAACCTAGCCCTCAACATAACCCTAACCCTAGGTCCAATCCTAACCCTAACCGTCTCTCTAACCCTAGCCCTCACATAAACCTAACCCTAGGTCCAATCCTAACCCTATCTGTCTCTCTAACCCTACCTCTCACATAACACTAACCCTAGGTCCAATCCAAACCCTAACCGTCTCTCTGAACCTAGCCCTCAACATAACACTAACCCTAGGTCCAATCCTAACCCTAACCGTCTCTCTAACCCTAGCCCTCAACATAACCCTAACCCTAGGTGCAATCCTAACCCTAACCGTCTCTCTAACCCTAGCCCTCAACATAACCCTAACCCTAGGTCCAATCCTAACCATAAACGTCTCTCTAACCCTAGCCCTCAACATAACCCTAATCCTAGGTCCAATCCTAACCCTAACCGTCTCTCTAAACCTAGGCCTCAACATAACCTGAACCCTAGGTCCAATCCTAACCTTAACCGTCTCTCTAACCCTAGCCCTCAACATAACCCTAACCCTAAGTCCAATATTACCCCTAACCGCCTCTCTAACCCTAGCCTGAACATAACCCTAACCCTAGGTCCAATCCTAACCCTAACCGTCTCACTAACCCTAGCCCTCAACATAACCCTAACCCTAGGTCCAATCCTAACCCTAACCGTCTCTCTAACTCTAGCCCTCAACATAACCCTAACCCTAGGTCCAATCCTAACCCTAAACGTCTCTCTAATCCTAGCCCTCAACCTAACCCTAACCCTAGGTCCAATCCTAACCCTAAACGTCTCTCTAACCCTAGCCCTCAACCTAATCTTAACCCTAGGTCCAATCCTAACCCTAACCTTCTCTCTAAACGTAGCCCTCAACATAACCCTAACCCTAGGTGTAATCCTAATCCTAACGGTCTCTCTGATCCTAGCCCTCAAAATAACCCTAAACCTAGGTACAATCCTAACCGTAACTGTCTCTCTGACCCTAGCCCTCAACATAACCCTAACCCTAGGTCCAATCCTAACCCTAACCGTCTCTCTAACCCTAGCCCTCAACATAACCCGAACCCTAGGTCCAATCCTAACACTAACCGTCTCTCTAACGCTATCCCTCAATATAACCCTAACCCTGAGTCCAATCCTACCCCTAACCGCCTCTCTAACCCTAGTCCTGAACATAACCCTAACCCTAAGTCCAATCCTAACCCTAACCGTCTCTCTAACCCTAGCCCTCAACATAACCCTAACCCTAGATCTAATCCTAACCCTAACCGTATCTCTTACGCTAGCCCTCAACATAACACTAAACCTAGGTCCAATCCTAACCCTAACCGTCTCTCTGACCCTAGCCCTCAAAATAACCCTAACCCTAGGTCCAATCCTAACCCTAACCGTCTCTCTCACCCTAGGCCTCAACATAACCCTAAACCTAGGTCCAATCCTCACCCTAACCGTCTCTCTAATCCTAGCCCTCAACATAACCCTAACCCTAGCTGCAATCCTAAACCTAACCGTCTCTCTAACCCTAGCCCTCAAATAACCCTAAACCTAGGTCCATTCCTAACCATAAACGTCTCTCTAAACCTAGCCCTCAACATAACCCTAACCCTAGGTCCAATCCTAACCCTAACCGTCTCTCTAACCCTAGGCCTCAACATAACCCGAACCCTAGGTCCAATCCTAACCTTAACCGTCTCTCTAACCCTAGCCCTCAACATAACCTTAACCCTAAGTCCAATCCTACCCCTAACCGCCTCTCTAACCCTAGCCTGAACATAACCCAAACCCTAGGTCCATTCCTCACCCTAACCGTCTCTCTAACTCTAGCTTTCAACATAACCCTAACCCTAGGTGCAATCCTAACCCTAACCGTCTCTCTAACCCTAGCCCTCAACCTAACCCTAACCCTAGGTCCAATCCTAACCCTAAACGTCTCTCTAACCCTAGCCCTCAACATAACCCTAACCCTAGGTCCAATCCTAACCCTCACCGTCCCTCTAACCCAGCCCCCAACATAACCCTAACCCTAGGTCCAATCCTAACCCTAACCGTCTCTCCGACCCTAGCCCTCAACATAACCCTAACCCTAAGTCCAATCCTAACCCTAACCGTCTCTCTAACCCTAGCCCTTAACATAACCCTAACCCTAGGTCCAATCCTAAACCTAACCGTCTCTCTAAACCTAGCTCTCAACATAACCCGAACCCTAGGTCCAATCCTAACCCTAACCGTCTCTCTAACCCTAGCCCAAACATAACACTCACCCTAGGTCCAATCTTAACCCTAACCGTCTATCTAACCCTAGCCCTCAACAGAACGATAACCCTAGGTCCAATCCTAACCCTAACCGTCTCTCTAACTCTAGCCCTCAACATAACCCTAACCCTGGGTCCAATCCTAACCCTAAACGTCTCTCTAACCCTAGCCTTCAACCTAACCCTAACCCTAGGTCCAATCCTAACCCTAACCGTCTCTCTAACCCTAGCCCTCACCCTAACCTTAACTCTAGGTCCAATCCTAACCCTAACCGTCTCTCTAAACCTAGCCCTCAACATAACCCTAACCCTAGGTGTAATCCTAACCCTAACAGTCTCTCTGACCCTAGCCCTCAAAATAACCCTAAACCTAGGTCCAATCCTAACCCTAACTGTCTCTCTGAACCTAGCCCTCAACATAACACTAACCCTAGGTCCAATCCTAATCCTAACCGTCTCTCTAACCCTAGCCCTCAACATAACCCTAACCCTAGGTCCAATCCTAACCCTAACCGTCTCTCTAACCCTAGCCCTCAACATAACCCTAACCCTAGGTGCAATCCTAACCCTAACCGTCTCTCTAACCCTAGCCCTCAACATAACCCTCACCCTAGGTCCAATCCTAACCATAAACGTCTCTCTAACCCTAGCCCTCAACATAACCCTAATCCTAGGTCCAATCCTAACCCTAACCGTCTCTCTAAACCTAGGCCTCAACATAACCTGAACCCTAGGTCCAATCCTAACCCTAACCGTCTCTCTAACCCTAGCCCTCAACATAACCCTAACCCTAGGTCCAATCCTAACCCTAACCGTCTCTCTAACCCTAGCCCTCAACATACCCCTAACCCTAGGTCCAATCCTAACCCTAACCGTCTCTCTAACCCTAGCCCTCAACATAACCCTAACCCTAGGTGCAATCCTAACCCTAACCGTCTGTCTAACCCTAGCCCTCAACATAACCCTAACCCTAGGTGTAATCCTAACCCTAACCGTCTCTCTGACCCTAGCCCTCAAAATAACCCTAAACCTAGGTCCAATCCTACCCCTAACTGTCTCTCTGAACCTAGCCCTCAACATAACCCTAACCCTAGGTCCACTCCTACCCCTAACCGCCTCTCTAACCCTAGTCCTGAACATAACCCTAACCCTAAGTCCAATCCTAACCCTTACCGTCTCTCTAACCCTAGCCCTCAACATAACCCTAACCCTAGGTCCAATCCTAACCCTAACCGTCTCTCTAACCCTAGCCCTCAACATAACCCTAACCCTAGGTCCAATCCTAACCCTAACCGTCTCTGTAACCCTAGGCCTCAACATAACCCGAACCCTAGGTCCAATCCTAACCTTAACCGTCTCTCTAACCCTAGCCCTCAACATAACCCTAACCCTAAGTCCAATCTTACCCCTAACCGCCTCTCTAACCCTAGCCTGAGCATAACCCTAACCCTAGGTCCAATCCTAACCCTAACCGTCTCTCTAAGCCTAGCCGTCAACATAACCCTAACCCTAGGTCCAATCCTAACCCTAACCGTCTCTCTAACCCTAGCCCTCAACATAACCCTCACCCTAGTCCAATCTTAACCGTCTATCTAACCCTAGCCGTCAACCTAACCCTAACCCTAGGTCCAATACTAACCCTGACCGTCTCTCTAACCCTAGCCCTCAACATAACCCTAACCCTAGGTCCAATCCTAACCCTAACCGTCTCTCTAACCCTAGCCCTCAACATAACCCTAACCCTAGGTCCAATCCTAACCCTAACCGTCTCTCTAAACCTAGCCCTCAACATAACCCTAACCCTAGGTCCAATCCTAACCCTAACCGTCTCTCTAAGCCTAGCCCTCATCATTACCCTAACCCTAGGTCCAATCCTAACCCTAACCGTCTCTCTAAACCTAGCCCTCAACATAACCCTAACCCTAGGTCCAATCCTAACTCTAACCGTCTCTCTAACCCTAGCCCTCAACATAACCCTAACCCTAGTTCCAATCTTAACCCTATCTGTCTCTCTAACCCTAGCCCTCAACATAACCCTAACCCTAGGTAAAATCCTAACCCTAACCGTCTCTCTAACCCTAGCCCGCAACATAACCCTAACCCTAGGTCCAATCCTAATCATAAACGTCTCTCTAAACCTAGCCCTCAACATAACCCTAACCCTAGGTCCAATCCTAACCCTAACCGTCTTTCTAACCCTAACCCTCAACATAAAACGAACCCTAGGTCCAATCCTAACCCTAACCGTCTCTCTAACCCTATCCCTCAACATAACCCTAACCCTAAGTCCAATCCTACCCCTAACCGCCTCTCTAACCCTAGCCCTGAACATTACCCTAACCCTAGGTCCAATCCTAACCCTAACCGTCTCTCTAACCCTAGCCCTCAACATAACCCTAACCCTAGGTCCAATCCTCACCCTAACCGTCTCTCTAACCCTAGCCCTCAACATAACCCTAACCCTAGTTCCAATCCTAACCCTATCTGTCTCTCTAACCCGAGCCATCAACCTAACCCTAACCCTAGGTCCAATCCTAACCCTAACCGTCTCTCTAACCCTAGCCCTCAACATAATCCTAACCCTAGGCCCAATCCTAACCCTAACCGCCACTTTAACCTTAGCCCTCAACATAACTCTAACCCTAGGTCCAATCCTCACCCTAACCGTCTCTCTAACCCTAGCCCTCAACATAACCGTAATCCTAGGTCCAATGCTAATCCTAACCGTCTCTAACCCTAGCCCTCAACATAACCCTAACCCTAGGTCCAATCCTAACCCTAACCGTCTCTCTAACCCTAGCCCTCAACATAACCCTAACCCTAGTTCCAATCTTAACCCTATCTGTCTCTCTAACCCTAGCCCTCAACATAACCCTAACCCTAGGTCCAATCCTAACCCTAACCGTCTCTCTAACCCTAGCCCGCAACATAACCCTAACCCTAGGTCCAATCCTAATCATAAACGTCTCTCTAACCCTAGCCCTCAACATAACCCTAACCCTAGGTCCAATCCTAACCCTAACCGTCTCTCTAACCTTAACCCTCAACATAAAACGAACCCTAGGTCCAATCCTAACCCTAACCGTCTCTCTAACCCTATCCCTCAACATAACCCTAACCCTAAGTCCAATCCTACCCCTAACCGCCTCTCTAACCCTAGCCCTGAACATTACCCTAACCCTAGGTCCAATCCTAACCCTAACCGTCTCTCTAACCCTAGCCCTCAACATAACCCTAACCCTAGGTCCAATCCTCACCCTAACCGTCTCTCTAACCCTAGCCCTCAACATAACCCTAACCCTAGGTCCAATCCTAACCCTAACCGTATCTCTAACCCTAGCCCTCAACATACCCCTAACCCTAGGTCCAATCCTAACCCTAACCGTCTCTCTAACCCTAGCCCTCAACATAACCCTAACCCTAGTTCCAATCTTAACCCTATCTGTCTCTCTAACCCTAGCCCTCAACATAACCCTAACCCTAAGTCCAATCCTAACCCTAACCTTCTCTCGAAGCCTAGCCCTCAACATAACCCTAACCCTCGTTCCAATCCTAACCCTATCTGTCTCCCTAACCCTAGCCCTCAACATGACCCTAACCCTAGGTCCAATCCTAACCCTAACCGTCTCTCTAACCCTAGCCCTCAACATAACCCTAACCCTAGGTCCAATCCTAACCCTAACCCTCTCTCTAACCCTAGCCCTCAACATAATCCTAACCCTAGGTCCAATCCTAACCCTAACTGTCTCTCTAACCCTAGCCCTCAACATAACCCTAACCCTACGTCCAATCCTAACCCTAACCTTCTCTCTAACCCTAGCCCTCAACATAACCCTAACCCTAGTTCGAATCCTAACCCTATCTGTCTCTCTAACCCTAGCCCTCAACATGACCCTAACCCTAGGTCCAATCCTAACCCTAACCGTCTCTCTAACCCTAGCCCTCAACATAACCCTAACCCTAGGTCCAATACTAACCCTAACCGTCTCTCTAAACCTAGCCCTCAACATAATCCTAACCCTAGGTCCAATCCTAACCCTGTCTCTCTAACCCTAGCCCTCAACATAACCCTAACCCTAGGTCCACTCCTAACCCTAACCTTCTCTCTAACCCTAGCCCTCAACATAACCCTAACCCTAGGTCCAATCCAACCATAAACGTCTCTCTAACCCGAGCCATCAACCTAACCCTAACCCTAGGTCCAATCCTAACCCTAACCGTCTCTCTAACCCTAGCCCTCAACATAATCCTAACCCTAGGCCCAATCCTAACCCTAACCGCCTCTTTAACCTTAGCCCTCAACATAACTCTAACCCTAGGTCCAATCCTCACCCTAACCGTCTCTCTAACCCTAGCCCTCAACATAACCGTAATCCTAGGTCCAATGCTAATCCTAACCGTCTCTAACCCTAGCCCTCAACATAACCCTAACCCTAGGTCCAATCCTAACCCTAACCGTCTCTCTAACCCTAGCCCTCAACATAACCCTAACCCTAGTTCCAATCTTAACCCTATCTGTCTCTCTAACCCTAGCCCTCAACATAACCCTAACCCTAGGTCCAATCCTAACCCTAACCGTCTCTCTAACCCTAGCCCGCAACATAACCCTAACTCTAGGTCCAATCCTAATCATAAACGTCTCTCTAACCCTAGCCCTCAACATAACCCTAACCCTAGGTCCAATCCTAACCCTAACCGTCTCTCTAACCCTAACCCTCAACATAACCCGAACCCTAGGTCCAATCCTAACCCTAACCGTCTCTCTAACCCTATCCCTAAACATAACCCTAACCCTAAGTCCAATCCTACCCCTAACCGCCTCTCTAACCCTAGCCCTGAACATTGCCCTAACCCTAGGTCCAATCCTAACCCTAACCGTCTCTCTAACCCTAGCCCTCAACATAACCCTAACCCTAGGTCCAATCCTCACCCTAACCGTCTCTCTAACCCTAGCCCTCAACATAACCCTAACCCTAGGTCCAATCCTCACCCTAACCGTCTCTCTAACCCTAGCCCTCAACATAACCCTAACCCTAGGTCCAATCCTAACCCTAACCGTCTCTCTAACCCTAGCCCTCAACATAACCCTAACCCTAGGTCCAATCCTCACCCTAACCGTCTCTCTAACCCTAGCCCTCAACATAACCCTAACCCTAGGTCCAATCCTCACCCTAACCGTCTCTCTAACCCTAGCCCTCAACATAAGCCTAACCCTAGGTCGAATCCTAACCCTAACCGTCTCTCTAACCCTAGCCCTCAACATAACCCTAACCCTAGGTCCAATCCTAACCCTAACCGTCTCTCTAACCCTAGCCCTCAACATACCCCTAACCCTAGGTCCAATCCTAACCCTAACCGTCTCTCTAACCCTAGCCCTCAACATAACCCTAACCCTAGGTGCAATCCTAACCCTAACCGTCTGTCTAACCCTAGCCCTCAACATAACCCTAACCCTAGGTGTAATCCTAACCCTAACCGTCTCTCTGACCCTAGCCCTCAAAATAACCCTAAACCTAGGTCCATTCCTACCCCTAACTGTCTCTCTGAACCTAGCCCTCAACATAACCCTAACCCTAGGTCCACTCCTACCCCTAACCGCCTCTCTAACCCTAGTCCTGAACATAACCCTAACCCTAAGTCCAATCCTAACCCTAACCGTCTCTCTAACCCTAGCCCTCAACATAACCCTAACCCTAGGTCCAATCCTAACCCTAACCGTCTCTCTAACCCTAGCCCTCAACATAACCCTAACCCTAGGTCCAATCCTAACCCTAACCGTCTCTGTAACCCTAGGCCTCAACATAACCTGAACCCTAGGTCCAATCCTAACCTTAACCGTCTCTCTAACCCTAGCCCTCAACATAACCCTAACCCTAAGTCCAATCTTACCCCTAACCGCCTCTCTAACCCTAGCCTGAACATAACCCTAACCCTAGGTCCAATCCTAACCCTAACCGTCTCTCTAACCCTAGCCCTCAACATAACCCTCACCCTAGTCCAATCTTAACCTTAACCGTCTATCTAACCCTAGCCGTCAACCTAACCCTAACCCTAGGTCCAATACTAACCCTGACCGTCTCTCTAACCCTAGCCCTCAACATAACCCTAACCCTAGGTCCAATCCTAACCCTAACCGTCTCTCTAACCCTAGCCCTCAACATAACCCTAACCCTAGGTCCAATCCTCACCCTAACCGTCTCTCTAACCCTAGCCCTCAACATAACCCTAACCCTAGGTCCAATCCTAACCCTAACCGTCTCTCTATCCCTAGCCCTCAACATAACCCTAACCCTAGGTCCAATCCTCACCCTAACCGTCTCTCTAACCCTAGCCCTCAACATAACCCTAACCCTAGGTCCAATCCTCACCCTAACCGTCTCTCTAACCCTAGCCCTCAACATAAGCCTAACCCTAGGTCCAATCCTAACCCTAACCGTCTCTCTAACCCTAGCCCTCAACATAACCCTAACCCTAGGTCCAATCCTAACCCTAACCGTCTCTCTAACCCTAGCCCTCAACATACCCCTAACCCTAGGTCCAATCCTAACCCTAACCGTCTCTCTAACCCTAGCCCTCAACATAACCCTAACCCTAGGTGCAATCCTAACCCTAACCGTCTGTCTAACCCTAGCCCTCAACATAACCCTAACCCTAGGTGTAATCCTAACCCTAACCGTCTCTCTGACCCTAGCCCTCAAAATAACCCTAAACCTAGGTCCATTCCTACCCCTAACTGTCTCTCTGAACCTAGCCCTCAACATAACCCTAACCCTAGGTCCACTCCTACCCCTAACCGCCTCTCTAACCCTAGTCCTGAACATAACCCTAACCCTAAGTCCAATCCTAACCCTAACCGTCTCTCTAACCCTAGCCCTCAACATAACCCTAACCCTAGGTCCAATCCTAACCCTAACCGTCTCTCTAACCCTAGCCCTCAACATAACCCTAACCCTAGGTCCAATCCTAACCCTAACCGTCTCTGTAACCCTAGGCCTCAACATAACCTGAACCCTAGGTCCAATCCTAACCTTAACCGTCTCTCTAACCCTAGCCCTCAACATAACCCTAACCCTAAGTCCAATCTTACCCCTAACCGCCTCTCTAACCCTAGCCTGAAATAACCCTAACCCTAGGTCCAATCCTAACCCTAACCGTCTCTCTAACCCTAGCCCTCAACATAACCCTCACCCTAGTCCAATCTTAACCTTAACCGTTTATCTAACCCTAGCCGTCAACCTAACCCTAACCCTAGGTCCAATACTAACCCTGACCGTCTCTCTAACCCTAGCCCTCAACATAACCCTAACCCTAGGTCCAATCCTAACCCTAACCGTCTCTCTAACCCTAGCCCTCAACATAACCCTAACCCTAGGTCCAATACTACCCTAACCGTATCTCTAAACCTAGCCCTCAACATAACCGTAACCCTAGGTCCAATCCTAACCCTAACCGTCTCTCTAAGCCTAGCCCTCATCATTACCCTAACCCTAGGTCCAATCCTAACCCTAACCGTCTCTCTAAACCTAGCCCTCAACATAACCCTAACCCTAGGTCCAATCCTAACCCTAACCGTCTCTCTAACCCTAGCCCTCAACATAACCCTAACCCTAGTTCCAATCCTAACCCTAACCGTCTCTCTAACCCTAGCCCTCAACATAATCCTAACCCTAGGTGCAATCCTAACCCTAACCGTCTGTCTAACCCTAGCCCTCAACATAACCCTAACCCTAGGTCCAATCCTAACCCTAACCGTCTCTCTAACCCTAGCCCGCAACATAACCCTAACCCTAGGTCCAATCCTAAACATAAACGTCTCTCTAAACCTAGCCCTCAACATAACCCTAACCCTAGGTCCAATCCTAACCCTAACCGTCTCTCTAACCCTAACCCTCAACATAAAACGAACCCTAGGTCCAATCCTAACCCTAACCGTCTCTCTAACCCTATCCCTCAACATAACCCTAACCCTAAGTCCAATCCTACCCCTAACCGCCTCTCTAACCCTAGCCCTGAACATTACCCTAACCCTAGGTCCAATCCTAACCCTAACCGTCTCTCTAACCCTAGCCCTCAACATAACCCTAACCCTAGGTCCAATCCTCACCCTAACCGTCTCTCTCACCCTAGCCCTCAACATAACCCTAACCCTAGTTCCAATCCTAACCCTATCTGTCTCTCTAACCCGAGCCATCAACCTAACCCTAACCCTAGGTCCAATCCTAACCCTAACCGTCTCTCTAACCCTAGCCCTCAACATAATCCTAACCCTAGGCCCAATCCTAACCCTAACCGCCTCTTTAACCTTAGCCCTCAACATAACTCTAACCCTAGGTCCAATCCTCAACCTAACCGTCTCTCTTACCCTAGCCCTCAACATAACCGTAATCCTAGGTCCAATGCTAATCCTAACCGTCTCTAACCCTAGCCCTCAACATAACCCTAACCCTAGGTCCAATCCTAACCCTAACCGTCTCTCTAACCCTAGCCCTCAACATAACCCTACCCCTAGTTCCAATCTTAACCCTATCTGTCTCTCTAACCCTAGCCCTCAACATAACCCTAACCCTAGGTCCAATCCTAACCCTAACCGTCTCTCTAACCCTAGCCCGCAACATAACCCTAACCCTAGGTCCAATCCTAATCATAAACGTCTCTCTAACCCTAGCCCTCAACATAACCCTAACCCTAGGTCCAATCCTAACCCTAACCGTCTCTCTAACCCTAACCCTCAACATAAAACGAACCCTAGGTCCAATCCTAACCCTAACCGTCTCTCTAACCCTATCCCTCAACATAACCCTAACCCTAAGTCCAATCCTACCCCTAACCGCCTCTCTAACCCTAGCCCTGAACATTACCCTAACCCTAGGTCCAATCCTAACCCTAACCGTCTCTCTAACCCTAGCCCTCAACATAACCCTAACCCTAGGTCCAATCCTCACCCTAACCGTCTCTCTAACCCTAGCCCTCAACATAACCCTAACCCTAGTTCCAATCCTAACCCTATCTGTCTCTCTAACCCTAGCCCTCAACATAACCCTAACCCTAGGTCCAATCCTAACCCTAACCGTCTCTCTAACCCTAGCGTCAACATAACCCTAACCCTAGGTCCAATCCTAACCCTAACCGTCTCTCTAACCCTAGCCTTCAACATACCCCTAACCCTAGGTCCAATCCTAACCCTAACCGTCTCTCTAACCCTAGCCCTCAACATAATCCTAACCCTAGGTGCAATCCTAACCCTAACCGTCTGTCTAACCCTAGCCCTCAACATAACCCTAACCCTAGGTCCAATTTTAACCCTAACCGCCTCTCTAACCCTAGCCCTCAACATAACCCTAACCCTAGGTCCAATCCTAACCATAAACGTCTCTCTAACCCTAGCCCTCAACATAACCCTAACACTAGGTCCAATCCTCACCCTAACCGTCTCTCTTACCCTAGGCCTCAACATAACCAGAACCCTAGGTCCATTCCTAACCTTAACCGTCTCTCTAACCCTAGCCCTCAACATAACCCTAACCCTAAGTCCAATCCTACCCCTAACCGCCTCTCTAACCCTAGCCTGAACATAACCCTCACCCTAGGTCCAATCCTAACCCTAACCGTCTCTCTAACCCTAGCCCTTAACACAACCCTAACCCTAGGTCCAATCCTAACCGTAACCGTCTCTCTAACTCTAGCCCTCAACATAACCCTAACCCTAGGTCCAATCCTAACCCTAAATGTCTCTCTAACCATAGCCCTCAACCTAACCCTAACCCTAGGTCCAATCCTAACCCTAACCGTCTCTCTAACCCTAGCCCTCAACCTGACCTTAACCCTAGGTCCAATCCTAACCCTAACCGTCTCTCTAAACCTAGCCCTCAACATAACCCTAACCCTAGGTGTAATCCTAACCCTAACCGTCTCTCTGACCCTAGCCCTCAAAATAACCCTAAACCTAGGTCCAATCCTACCCCTAACTGTCTCTCTGAACCTAGCCCTCAACGTAACCCTAACCCTAGGTCCAATCCTAATCATAAACGTCTCTCTAACCAGAGCCCTCAACATAACCCTAACCCTAGGTCCAATCCTAACCCTAACTGTCTCTCTAACCCTAGCTCTCAACATAACCCGAACCCTAGGTCCAATCCTAACCCTAACCGTCTCTCTAACGCTATCCCTAACATAACCCTAACCCTGAGTCCAATCCTACCCCTAACCGCCTCTCTAACCCTAGCCCTCAACATAACCCTAACCCTAGATCTAATCCTAACCCTAACCGTATCTCTTACCCTAGCCCTCAACATAACACTAAACCTAGGTCCAATCCTAACCCTAACCGTCTCTCTGACCCTAGCCCTCAACATAACCCTAACCCTAGGTCCAATCCTAACCCTAACCGTCTCTCTCACTCTAGCCCTCAACATAACCCTAAACCTAGATCCAATCCTCACCCTAACCGTCTCTCTAACCCTAGCCCTCAACATAACCCTAACCCTAGCTGCAATCCTAACCCTAACCGTCTCTCTAACCGTAGCCCTCAACATAACCCTAAACCTAGGTCCATTCCTAACCATAAACGTCTCTCTAACCCTAGCCCTCAACATAACCCTAACCCTAGGTCCAATCCTAACCCTAACCGTCTCTCTAACCCTAGGCCTCAACATAACCCGAACCCTAGGTCCAATCCTAACCTTAACCGTCTCTCTAACCCTAGCCCTCAACATAACCCTAACCCTAAGTCCAATCCTACTCCTAACCGCCGCTCTAACCCTAGCCTGAACATAACCCTAACCCTAGGTCCAATCCTTACCCTAACCCTCTCTCTAACCCTAGCCCTCAACATAACCCTAACCCTAGGTCCATTCCTCACCCTAACCGTCTCTCTAACTCTAGCTTTCAACATAACCCTAACCCTAGGTGCAATCCTAACCCTAACCGTCTCTCTAACCCTAGCCCTCAACCTAACCCTAACCCGAGGTCCAATCCTAACCCTAAACGTCTCTCTAACCCTAGCCCTCAACATAACCCTAACCCTAGTGCCAATCCTAACCCTCACCGTCCCTCTAACCCTAGCCCCCAACATAACCCTAACCCTAGGTCCAATCGTAACACTAACCGTCTCTCCGACCCTAGCCCTCAACATAACCCTAACCCTAGGTCCAATCTTAACCCTAACCGTCTATCTAACCCTAGCCCTCAACATAACCCTAACCCTAGGTCCAATCCTAACCCTGACCGTCTCTCTAACCCTAGCCCTCTACATAACCCTAACCCTAGGTCCAATCCTAACCCTAACCGTCTCTCAAACCCTAGCCCTCAACATAACCCTAACCCTAGGCCCAATCCTAACCCTAACCGTCCCTCTATCCCTAGACCTCAACATAACCCTAACCCTAGGTACAATCCTAACCCTAACGGTCTCTCTAACCCTAGCCCTCAACATAACCCTAACCCTAGGTCCAATCCTAACCCTAACCGTCTCTCTAACCCTAGCCCTCAACCTAACCTTAACCCTAGGTCCAATCCTAACCCTACCCGTCTCTCTAAACCTAGCCCTCAACATAACCCTAACCCTAGGTGTAATCCTAACCCTAACCGTCTCTCTGACCCTAACCCTCAACATAACACGAAACCTAGGGCCAATCCTAACCCTAACTGTCTCTCTGAACTTAGCCCTCAACATAACCGTAACCCTAGGTCTAATTCTAACCCTAACCGTCTCTGTAACCCTAGCCATCAACATAAGCCTAACCCTAGGTCCAAACCTAACCCTAACTGTCTCTCTAAACCTAGCCTTCAACATAACCTTAACCCTAGGTCCAATCCTAACCCTAACCACGTCTCTAACACTAGCCCTCAACATAGCTCTAACCCTAGGTCCAATCCTAACCCTTAACGTCTCTCTAACCCTAGCCCTCAACATAACCCTAACCCTAAGTCCATTCCTACCCCTAACCGCCTCTCTAACCGTAGCCCAGAACATAACCCGAACCCTAGGTCCAATCTTAACCCTAACCGTCTCTCTAAAAATAGCCCTCAACATAACCCTAACCCTAGGTCCAATCCTAACCCTAACCGTCTCTCTAACCCTAGCCCTCAACATAACCCTAAACCTAGGTCCAATCCTCACCCAACCGTCTCTCTAACCCTCGCCCTCAACATAACCCTAACCCTAGGTCCAATCCTCACCCTAACCGTCTCTCTAACTCTAGCCCTCAACATAACCCTAACCGTAGGTCCAATCCTAACCCTAACCGTCTCTCTAACAGTAGCCCTCAACCTAACCCTAACCCTAGGTCCAAACCTAACCCTAACTGTCTCTCTAACCCTAGCCCTCAACATAACCCTAACCCTAGGTCCAATCCTAACCCTAACCACGTCTCTAACACTAGCCCTCAACATAACTCTAACCCTAGGTCCAATCAAATCCTAACCGTCTCTCTAACCCTATCCCTCAACATAACCCTAACACTAGGTCCAATGCTAACCCTAACCGTCTCTCTAACCCTAACCCTCAACATAACCCTAAACCTAGGTCCAATCCTCACCCTAACCGTCTCTCTAACCCTAGCCCTCAACATAACCCTAACCCTAGGTACAATCCTAACCCTAACCGTCTCTCTAACCCTAGCCATCAACATAACCCTAACCTTAGGTCCAATCCTAACCCTAACCGTCTCTCTAACCCTAGCCCTCAACATAACCCTAACCGTAGGTCCAATTCTACCCTAACCCTCTCTGTAACCCTAGCCATCAACATAAGCCTAACCCTAGGTCAAATCCTAACCCTAACCGTCTCTCTAACCCTAGCCCTCAACATAACCCTAACCCTAGTACCAATCCTAACCCTATCTGTCTCTCTAACCCTAGCCCTCAACATAACCCTAACCCTAGGTCCAATCCTAACCCTAACCGTCTTTCTAACCCTAGCCCTCAACATAACCCTAACCCTAGGTCCAATCCTAACCCTAACCGTCTCTCTAACCCTAGCCCTCAACATAACCCTAAGCCTAAGTCCAATCCTACCCCTAACCGCCTCTCTAACCGTAGCCCTGAACATAACCCGAACCCTAGGTCCAATCTTAACCCTAACCGTCTCTCTAACCCTAGCCCTCAACATAACCCTAACCCTAGGTCGAATCCTAACCCTAACCGTCTCTCTAACCCTAGCCCTCAACATAACCCTAAACCTAGGTCCAATCCTCACCCTAACCGTCCCTCTAACCCTAGCCCTCAACATAACCCTAACCTTAGTTCCAATCCTAACCCTAATCGTCTCTCTAACCCTAGCCCTCAACATAACCCTAACCCTAGGTCCAATCCTAACCCTAAACGTCTCTCTCTCCCTAGCCCTCAACATAACCCTAACCCTAGGTCCAATTCTAACCCTAACCGTCTCTGTAACCCTAGCCATCAACATAACCCTAACCCTAGGTCCAATCCTAACCCTAACCGTCTCTCTAACCCTAGCCCTCAACATAACCCTAACCCTAGGCCAATCCTAACCCTAACCTTCTCTCTAACCCTAGCCCTCTACAGAACCCAAACCCTACCGCCAATGCTAACCCTAACCGTCTCTCTAACCCTAGCCCTCAACATAACCCTAACCCTAGGTCCAATCCTAACCCTAACCCTCTCTCTAACCCTAGCCCTCAACATAACCCTAACCCTAGGTCTAATCCTAACCCTAACCGTCTCTCTGACCCTAGCCCTCAACATAACCCTAAACCTAGGTCCAATCGTAACCCTAACTGTCTTTCTGACCCTAGCCCTCAACATAACCCTAACCCTAGGTCCAGTCCTAACCCTAACCGTCTCTCTAACCCTAGCCCTCAACATAACCCTAACCCTAGGTCCAATTCAACCCTAACCGTCTCTGTAACCCTAGCCATCAACATAAGCCTAACCCTAGGTCCAATCCTAACCCCAACCGTCTCTCTAACCCTAGCCCTCAACATAACCCTAACCCTAGTACCAATCCTAACCCTATCTGTCTCTCTAACCCTAGCCCTCAACATAACCCTAACCCTAGGTCCAATCCTAACCCTAACCGTCTCTCTAACCTAGCCCTCAACATAACCCTAACCCTAGGTCCAATCCTAACCCTAACCGTCTCTCTAACCCTAGCTTTCAACATAACCCTAACCCTAGGTCCAATCCTAACCCTAACCGTCTCTCTAACCCTAGCCCTCAACATAACCCTAACCCTAGGTCCAAACCTAACCCTAACTGTCTCTCTAACCCTAGCCCTCAACATAACCCTAACCCTAGGTCCAATCCTAACCCTAACCACGTCTCTAACACTAGCCCTCAACATAACTCTAACCCTAGGTCCAATCAAATCCTAACCGTCTCTCTAACCCTATCCCTCAACATAACCCTAACCCTAGGTCCAATGCTAACCCTAACCGTCTCTCTAACCCTAGCCCTCAACATAACCCTAAACCTAGGTCCAATCCTCACCCTAACCGTCTCTCTAACACTAGCCCTCAACATAACCCTAACCCTAGGTACAATCCTAACCCTAACCGTCTCTCTCTCCCTAGCCCTCAACAAAACCCTAACCCTAGGTCCAATTCTAACCCTAACAGTCTCTGTAACCCTAGCCATCAACATAAGCCTAACCCTAGGTCCAATCCTAACCCTAACCGTCTCTCTAACCCTAGCCCTCAACATAACCCTAACCCTAGTTCCAATCCTAACCCTAAACTTCTCTCTAACCCTAGCCCTCAACATAACCCTAACCCTAGGTCCAATCCTAACCCTGACCGTCTCTCTAACAGTAGCCCTCAACCTAACCCTAACCCTAGGTCCAAACCTAACCCTAACTGTCTCTCTAATCCTAGCCCTCAACATAACCCTAACCCTAGGTCCAATCCTAACTCTAACGACGTCTCTAACCCTAGCCCTCTACAGAACCCTAACCCTACCTCCAATGCTAACCCTAACCGTCTCTCTAACCCTAGCCCTCAACATAACCCTAACCCTAGGTCCAATCCTAACCCTAAACGTCTCTCTAACCCTAGCCCTCAACATAACCCTAACTCTAGGTGCAATCCAAATCCTAACCGTCTCTCTAACCCTAGCTCTCAACATATACCTAACCCTAGCTGCAATCCTAACCCTAACCGTCTCTCTAACCCTAGCCCTCAACATAACCCTAAACCTAGGTCCATTCCTAACCATAAACGTCTCTCTAACCCTAGCCCTCAACATAACCCTAACCCTAGGTCCAATCCTAACCCTAACCGTCTCTCTAACCCTAGGCCTCAACATAACCCGAACCCTAGGTCCAATCCTAACCTTAACCGTCTCTCTAACCCTAGCCCTCAACATAACCCTAACCCTAAGTCCAATCCTACTCCTAACCGCCTCTCTAACCCTAGCCTGAACATAACCCTAACCCTAGGTCCAATATTCACCCTAACCCTCTCTCTAACCCTAGCCCTCAACATAACCCTAACCCTAGGTCCATTCCTCACCCTAACCGTCTCTCTAACTCTAGCTTTCAACATAACCCTAACCCTAGGTGCAATCCTAACCCTAACCGTCTCTCTAACCCTAGCCCTCAACCTAACCCTAACCCGAGGTCCAATCCTAACCCTAAACGTCTCTCTAACCCTAGCCCTCAACATAACCCTAACCCTAGTGCCAATCCTAACCCTCACCGTCCCTCTAACCCTAGCCCCCAACATAACCCTAACCCTAGGTCCAATCGTAACACTAACCGTCTTTCCGACCCTAGCCCTCAACATAACCCTAACCCTAGGTCCAATCTTAACCCTAACCGTCTATCTAACCCTAGCCCTCAACATAACCCTAACCCTAGGTCCAATCCTAACCCTGACCGTCTCTCTAACCCTAGCCCTCAACATAACCCTAACCCTAGGTCCAAACCTAACCCTAACTGTCTCTCTAAACCTAGCCTTCAACATAACCTTAACCCTAGGTCCAATCCTAACCCTAACCACGTCTCTAACACTAGCCCTCAACATAGCTCTAACCCTAGGTCCAATCCTAACCCTAAACGTCTCTCTAACCCTAGCCCTCAACATAACCCTAACCCTAAGTCCATTCCTACCCCTAACCGCCTCTCTAACCGTAGCCCTGAACATAACCCGAACCCTAGGTCCAATCTTAACCCTAACCGTCTCTCTAAACCTAGCCCTCAACATAACCCTAACCCTAGGTCCAATCCTAACCCTAACCGTCTCTCTAACCCTAGCCCTCAACATAACCCTAAACCTAGGTCCAATCCTCACCCTAACCGTCTCTCTAACCCTCGCCCTCAACGTAACCCTAACCCTAGTTCCAATCCTAACCCTAACCGTCTCTCTAACCCTCGCCCTCAACATAACCCTAACCCTAGGTCCAATCCTCACCCTAACCGTCTCTCTAACTCTAGCCCTCAACATAACCCTAACCGTAGGTCCAATCCTAACCCTAACCGTCTCTCTAACAGTAGCCCTCAACCTAACCCTAACCCTAGGTCCAAACCTAACCCTAACTGTCTCTCTAACCCTAGCCCTCAACATAACCCTAACCCTAGGTCCAATCCTAACCCTAACCACGTCTCTAACACTAGCCCTCAACATAACTCTAACCCTAGGTCCAATCAAATCCTAACCGTCTCTCTAACCCTATCCCTCAACATAACCCTAACACTAGGTCCAATGCTAACCCTAACCGTCTCTCTAACCCTAACCCTCAACATAACCCTAAACCTAGGTCCAATCCTCACCCTAACCGTCTCTCTAACCCTAGCCCTCAACATAACCCTAACCCTAGGTACAATCCTAACCCTAACCGTCTCTCTAACCCTAGCCATCAACATAACCCTAACCTTAGGTCCAATCCTAACCCTAACCGTCTCTCTAACCCTAGCCCTCAACATAACCCTAACCGTAGGTCCAATTCTACCCTAACCCTCTCTGTAACCCTAGCCATCAACATAAGCCTAACCCTAGGTCAAATCCTAACCCTAACCGTCTCTCTAACCCTAGCCCTCAAATAACCCTAACCCTAGTACCAATCCTAACCCTATCTGTCTCTCTAACCCTAGCCCTCAACATAACCCTAACCCTAGGTCCAATCCTAACCCTAACCGTCTTTCTAACCCTAGCCCTCAACATAACCCTAACCCTAGGTCCAATCCTAACCCTAACCGTCTCTCTAACCCTAGCCCTCAACATAACCCTAAACCTAGGTCCAATCCTCACCCTAACCGTCCCTCTAACCCTAGCCCTCAACATAACCCTAACCTTAGTTCCAATCCTAACCCTAACCGTCTCTCTAACCCTAGCCCTCAACATAACCCTAACCCTAGGTCCAATCCTAACCCTAAACGTCTCTCTCTCCCTAGCCCTCAACATAACCCTAACCCTAGGTCCAATTCTAACCCTAACCGTCTCTGTAACCCTAGCCATCAACATAACCCTAACCCTAGTTCCAATCCTAACCCTAACCGTCTCTCTAACCCTAGCCCTCAACATAACCCTAACCCTAGGCCAATCCTAACCCTAACCTTCTCTCTAACCCTAGCCCTCTACAGAACCCAAACCCTACCGCCAATGCTAACCCTAACCGTCTCTCTAACCCTAGCCCTCAACATAACCCTAACCCTAGGTCCAATCCTAACCCTAACCCTCTCTCTAACCCTAGCCCTCAACATAACCCTAACCCTAGGTCTAATCCTAACCCTAACCGTCTCTCTGACCCTAGCCCTCAACATAACCCTAAACCTAGGTCCAATCGTAACCCTAACTGTCTCTCTGACCCTAGCCCTCAACATAACCCTAACCCTAGGTCCAGTCCTAACCCTAACCGTCTCTCTAACCCTAGCCCTCAACATAACCCTAACCCTAGGTCCAATTCAACCCTAACCGTCTCTGTAACCCTAGCCATCAACATAAGCCTAACCCTAGGTCCAATCCTAACCCCAACCGTCTCTCTAACCCTAGCCCTCAACATAACCCTAACCCTAGTTCCTATCCTAACCCTATCTGTCTCTCTAACCCTAGCCCTCAACATAACCCTAACCCTAGGTCCAATCCTAACCCTAACCGTCTCTCTAACCTAGCCCTCAACATAACCCTAACCCTAGGTCCAATCCTAACCCTAACCGTCTCTCTAACCCTAGCTCTCAACATAACCCTAACCCTAGGTCCAATCCTAACCCTAACCGTCTCTCTAACCCTAGCCCTCAACATAACCCTAACCCTAGGTCCAAACCTAACCCTAACTGTCTCTCTAACCCTAGCCCTCAACATAACCCTAACCCTAGGTCCAATCATAACCCTAACCACGTCTCTAACACTAGCCCTCAACATAACTCTAACCCTAGGTCCAATCAAATCCTAACCGTCTCTCTAACCCTATCCCTCAACATAACCCTAACCCTAGGTCCAATGCTAACCCTAACCGTCTCTCTAACCCTAGCCCTCAACATAACCCTAAACCTAGGTCCAATCCTCACCCTAACCGTCTCTCTAACACTAGCCCTCAACATAACCCTAACCCTAGGTACAATCCTAACCCTAACCGTCTCTCTCTCCCTAGCCCTCAACATAACCCTAACCCTAGGTCCAATTCTAACCCTAACAGTCTCTGTAACCCTAGCCATCAACATAAGCCTAACCCTAGGTCCAATCCTAACCCTAACCGTCTCTCTAACCCTAGCCCTCAACATAACCCTAACCCTAGTTCCAATCCTAACCCTAACCTTCTCTCTAACCCTAGCCCTCTACAGAACCCTAACCCTACCTCCAATGCTAACCCTAACCGTCTCTCTAACCCTAGCCCTCAACATAACCCTAACCCTAGGTCCAATCCTAACCCTGACCGTCTCTCTAACAGTAGCCCTCAACCTAACCCTAACCCTAGGTCCAAACCTAACCCTAACTGTCTCTCTAATCCTAGCCCTCAACATAACCCTAACCCTAGGTCCAATCCTAACTCTAACCACGTCTCTAACCCTAGCCCTCTACAGAACCCTAACCCTACCTCCAATGCTAACCCTAACCGTCTCTCTAACCCTAGCCCTCAACATAACCCTAACCCTAGGTCCAATCCTAACCCTAAACGTCTCTCTAACCCTAGCCCTCAACATAACCCTAACTCTAGGTGCAATCCAAATCCTAACCGTCTCTCTAACCCTAGCTCTCAACATATACCTAACCCTAGGTCCAATCCTAACCCTAACCGTCTCTCTAACTCTAACCCTCAACATAACCCTAACCCTAGGTCCAATTCTAACCCTAACCGTCTCTGTAACCCTAGCCATCAACATAAGCCTAACCCTAGGTCCAATCCTAACCCTAACCGTCTCTCTAACCCTAGCCCTCAACATAACCCTAACCCTAGGTCCAATCCTAACCCTAACCACGTCTCTAACACTAGCCCTCAACATAACTCTAACCCTAGGTCCAATCAAATCCTAACCGTCTCTCTAACCCTATCCCTCAACATAACCCTAACCCTAGGTCCAATGCTAACCATAACCGTCTCTCTAACCCTAGCCCTCAACATAACCCTAAACCTAGGTCCAATCCTCACCCTAACCGTCTCTCTAACCCTAGCCCTCAACATAACCCTAACCCTAGGTACAATCCTAACCCTAACCGTCTCTCTCTCCCTAGCCCTCAACATAACCCTAACCCTAGGTCCATTTCTAACCCTAACCGTCTCTGTAACCCTAGCCATCAACATAAGCCTAACCCTAGGTCCAATCCTAACCCTAACCGTCTCTCTAACCCTAGCCCTCAACATAACCCTAACCCTAGTTACAATCCTAACCCTAACCTTCTCTCTAACCCTAGCCCTCTACAGAACCCTAACCCTACCTCCAATGCTAACCCTAACCGTCTCTCTAACCCTAGCCCTCAACATAACACTAACCCTAGGTACAATCCTAACCCTAACCATCTCTCTCTCCCTAGCCCTCAACATAACCCTAACCCTAGGTCCATTTCTAACCCTAACCGTCTCTGTAACCCTAGCCATCAACATAAGCCTAACCCTAGGTCCAATCCTAACCCTAACCGTCTCTCTAACCCTAGCCCTCAACATAACCCTAACCCTAGTTCCAATCCTAACCCTAACCTTCTCTCTAACCCTAGCCCTCTACAGAACCCTAACCCTACCTCCAATGCTAACCCTAACCGTCTCTCTAACCCTAGCCCTCAACATAACCCTAACCCTAGGTCCAATCCTAACCCTGACCGTCTCTCTAACCCTAGCCCTCAACATAACCCTAAACCTAGGTCCAATCCTAACCGTAACCGTCTCTCTAACCCTAGCCCTCAACATAACCCTAACCCTAGGTCCAATCCAAACCCTAAACGTCTGTCTAACCCTAGCCCTCAACATAACCCTAACCCTCTGTGCAATCCTAATCCTAACCGTCTCTCTAACCCTAGCCCTCAACGTATACCTAACCCTAGGTCCAATCCTAACCCTAACCGTCTCTCTAACTCTAACCCTCAACATAACCCTAACCCTAGGTCCAATCCTAACCATAAACGTCTCTCTAACCCGATACATCAACCTAACCCTAACCCTAGGTCCAATCCTAACCCTAACTGTCTCTCTAAAAGTAGCCCTCAACATAACCCTAACCGTAGGTCCAATACTAACCCTAACCGCCTCTTTAACCTTAGCCCTCAACATAACTCTAACCCTAGGTCCAATCCTAACCCTAACCGTCTCTCTAACCCTAGCCCTCAACATAACCCTAACCCTAGGTCCAATCCTAACCCTAACCACGTCTCTAACACTAGCCCTCAACATAACTCTAACCCTAGGTCCAATCAAATCCTAACCGTCTCTCTAACCCTATCCCTCAACATAACACTAACCCTAGGTCCAATGCTAACCCTAACCGTCTCTCTAACCCTAGCCCTCAACATAACCCTAAACCTAGGTCCAATCCTCACCCTAACCGTCTCTCTAACCCTAGCCCTCAACATAACCCTAACCCTAGGTACAATCCTAACCCTAACCGTCTCTCTCTCCCTAGCCCTCAACATAACACTAACCCTAGGTCCAATTCTAACCCTAACCGTCTCTGTAACCCTAGCCATCAACATAAGCCTAACCCTAGGTCCAATCCTAACCCTAACCGTCTCTCTAACCCTAGCCCTCAACGTATACCTAACCCTAGGTCCAATCCTAACCCTAACCGTCTCTCTAACTCTAACCCTCAACATAACCCTAATCCTAGGTCCAATCCTAACCATAAACGTCTCTCTAACCCGATACATCAACCTAACCCTAACCGTAGGTCCAATCCTAACCCTAACCGTCTCTCTAACAGTAGCCCTCAACCTAACCCTAACCCTAGGTCCAAACCTAACCCTAACTGTCTTTCTAACCCTAGCCCTCAACATAACCCTAACCCTAGGTCCAATCCTAACCCTAACCACGTCTCTAACACTAGCCCTCAACATAACTCTAACCCTAGGTCCAATCAAATCCTAACCGTCTCTCTAACCCTATCCCTCAACATTACCCTAACCCTAGGTCCAATGCTAACCCTAACCGTCTCTCTAACCCTAGCCCTCAACATAACCCTAAACCTAGGTCCAATCCTCACCCTAACCATCTCTCTAAACCTAGCCCTCAACATAACCCTACCCCTAGGTACAATCCTAACCCTAACCGTCTCTCTAACCCTAGACATCAACATAACCCTAACCCTAGGTCCAATCCTAACCCTAACCGTCTCTCTAACCCTAGCCCTCAACATAACCCTAACTCTAGGTCCAATTCTAACCCTAACCGTCTCTGTAACCCTAGCCATCAACATAAGCCTAACCCTAGGTCAAATCCTAACCCTAACCGTCTCTATAACCCTAGCCCTCAACATACCCTAACCCTAGTTCCAATCCTAACTCTATCTGTCTCTCTAACCCTAGCCCTCAACATAACCCTAACCCTAGGTTCAATCCTAACCCTAATCGTCTCTCTAACCCTAGCCCTCAACATAACCCTAACCCTAGGTCCAATCCTAACCCTAACCGTCTCTCTAACCCTAGCCCTCAACATAACCCTGACCCTAATTCCAATCCTAACCCTATCTGTCTCTCTAACCCTAGCCCTCAACATAACCCTAACCCTAGTTCCAATCCTAACCCTAACCTTCTCTCTAACCCTAGCCCTCTACAGAACCCTAACCCTACCTCCAATGCTAACCCTAACCGTCTCTCTAACCCTAGCCCTCAACATAACCCTAACCCTGGGTCCAATCCTAACCCTGACCGTCTCTCTAACCCTAGCCCTCAACATAACCCTAAACCTAGGTCCAATCCTAACCGTAACCGTCTCTATAACCCTAGCCCTCAACATAACCCTACCCTAGGTCCAATCCTAACCCTAAACGTCTCTCTAACCCTAGCCCTCAACATAACCCTAACTCAAGGTGCAATCCAAATCCTAACCGTCTCTCTATCCCTAGCTCTCAACATATCCCTAACCCTAGGTCCAATCCTAACCCTAACCGTCTCTCTAACTCTAACCCTCAACATAACCCTAACCCTAGGTCCAATCCTAACTATCAACGTCTCTCTAACCCGATCCATCAACCTAACCCTAACCCTAGGTCCAATCCTAACCCTAACCGTCTCTCTAACCCTAGCCCTCAACATAACCCTAACCCTAGGTCCAAACCTAACCCTAACTGTCTCTCTAACCCTAGCCCTCAACATAACCCTAACCCTAGGTCCAATCCTAACCCTAACCACGTCTCCAACACTAGCCCTCAACATAACTCTAACCCTAGGTCCAATCAAATACTAACCGTCTCTCTAACCCTATCCCTCAACATAACCCTAACCCTAGGTCCAATGCTAACCCTAACCGTCTCTCTAACCCTAGCCCTCAACATAACCCTAATCCTAGGTCCAATCCTCACCCTAACCGTCTCTCTAACCCTAGCCCTCAACATAACCCTAACCCTAGGTACAATCCTAACCCTAACCGTCTCTCTCTCCCTAGCCCTCAACATAATCCTAACCCTAGGTCCAATACTAACCCTAACCGTCTCTGTAACCCTAGCCATCAACATAAGCCTAACCCTAGGTCCAATCCTAACCCTAACCGTCTCTCTAACCCTAGCCCTCAACATAACCCTAACCCTAGTTCCAATCCTAACCCTAACCTTCTCTCTAACCCTAGCCCTCTACAGAACCCTAACCCTACCTCCAATGCTAACCCTAACCGTCTCTCTAACCCTAGCCCTCAACATAACCCTAACCGTAGGTCCAATCCTAACCCTGACCGTCTCTCTAACCCTATCCCTCAACATAACCCTAAACCTAGGTCCAATCCTAACCGTAACCGTCTCTCTAACCCTAGCCCTCAACATAACCCTAACCCTAGGTCCAATCCTAACCCTAAACGTCTCTCTAACCCTAGCCCTCAACATAACCCTAACCCTAGGTCCAATCCTAACCCTAACCACGTCTCTAACACTAGCCCTCAACATAACTCTAACCCTAGGTCCAATCAAATCCTAACCGTCTCTCTAACCCTATCCCTCAACATTACCCTAACCCTAGGTCCAATGCTAAGCCTAACCGTCTCTCTAACCCTAGCCCTCAACATAACCCTAAACCTAGGTCCAATCCTCACCCTAACCCTCTCTCTAAACCTAGCCCTCAACATAACCCTACCCCTAGGTACAATCCTAACCCTAACCGTCTCTCTAACCCTAGCCATCAACATAACCCTAACCCTAGGTCCAATCCTAACCCTAACCGTCTCTCTCTCCCTAACCCTAAACATAACCCTAACCCTAGTTCCAATCCTAACCCTAACCTTCTCTCTAACCCTAGCCCTCTACAGAACCCTAACCCTACCTCCAATGCTAACCCTAACCGTCACTCTAACCCTAGCCCTCAACATAACCCTAACCCTAGGTCCAATCCTAACCCTGACCGTCTCTCTAAACCTAGCCCTCAACATAACCCTAAACCTAGGTCCAATCCTAACCGTAACCGTCTCTCTAACCCTCGCCCTCAACATAACCCTAACCCTAGGTCCAATCCTAACCCTAAACGTCTCTCTAACCCTAGCCCTCAACATAACCCTAACCCTAGGTCCAATCCTCACCCTAACCGTCTCTCTAACCCTAGCCCTCAACATAACCCTAACCCTAGTTCCAATCCTAACCCTATCTGTCTCTCTAACCCTAGCCCTCAACATAACCCTAACCCTAGGGCCAATCCTAACCATAAACGTCTCTCTAACCCGAGACATCAACCTAACCCTAACCCTAGGTCCAATCCTAACCCTAACTGTCTCTCTAAAAGTAGCCCTCAACATAACCCTAACCCTAGGTCCAATACTAACCCTAACCGCCTCTTTAACCTTAGCCCTCAACATAACTCTAACCCTAGGTCCAATCCTAACCCTAACCGTCTCTCTAACCCATCCCTCAACATAACCGTAATCCTAGGTCCAATGCTAACCCTAACCGTCTCTTTAACCCTAGCCCTCAACATAACCCTTACCCTAGGTCCAATCCTAACCCTATCTGTCTCTCTAACCCTAGCTCCAACATAACGCTAACCCTAGGTCCAATCCTCACCCTAACCGTCTCTCTAACTCTAGCCCTCAACATAACCCTAACCGTAGGTCCAATCCTAACCCTAACCGTCTCTCTAACAGTAGCCCTCAACCTAACCCTAACCCTATGTCCAAACCTAACCCTAACTGTCTCTCTAACCCTAGCCCTCAACATAACCCTAACCCTAGGTCCAATCCTAACCCTAAGCACGTCTCTAACACTAGCCTTCAACATAACTCTAACCCTAGTTCCAATCAAATCCTAACCGTCTCTCTAACCCTAGCACTAAACATAACCATAACCCTAGGTCCAATCCTAACCCTGACCGTCTCTCTAACCCTAGCCCTCAACATAACCCTAAACCTAGGTCCAATCCTAACCGTAACCCTCTCTCTAACCCTAGCCCTCAACATAACCCTAACCCTAGGTCCAATCCTAACCCTAAACGTCTGTCTAACCCTAGCCCTCAACATAACCCTAACCCTAGGTGCAATCCTAATCCTAACCGTCTCTAAAACTAGCCCTCAACATATCCGTAACCCTAGGTCCAATCCTAACCCTAACCGTCTCTCTAACCCTATCCCTCAACATAACCGTAATCCTAGGTGCAATGCTAACCCAACCGTCTCTCTACCCCTAGCCCTCAACATAACCCTAACCCTAGTTCCAATCCTAACCCTAACCTTCTCTCTAACCCTAGCCCTCTACAGAACCCTAACCCTACCTCCAATGCTAACCCTAACCGTCTCTCTAACCCTAGCCCTCAACATAACCCTAACCCTAGGTCCAATCCTAACCCTGACCGTCTCGCTAACAGTAGCCCTCAACCTAACCCTAACCCTAGGTCCAAACCTAACCCTAACTGTCTCTCTAACCCTAGCCCTCAACATAACCCTAACCCTAGGTCCAATCCTAACCCTAACCGTCTCTCTAACCCTAGCCCTCAACATAACCCTGACCCTAATTCCAATCCTAACCCTATCTGTCTCTCTAACCCTAGCCCTCAACATAACCCTATCCCTAGTTCCAATCCTAACCCTAACCTTCTCTCTAACCCTAGCCCTCTACAGAACCCTAACCCTACCTCCAATGCTAACCCTAACCGTCTCTCTAACCCTAGCCCTCAACATAACCCTAACCCTAGGTCCAATCCTAACCCTGACCGTCTCTCTAACCCTAGCCCTCAACATAACCCTAAACCTAGGTCCAATCCTAACCGTAACCGTCTCTATAACCCTAGCCCTCAACATAACCCTAACCCTAGGTCCAATCCTAACCCTAAACGTCTCTCTAACCCAAGCCCTCAACATAACCCTAACTCTAGGTGCAATCCAAATCCTAACTGTCTCTCTAACCCTAGCTCTCAACATATCCCTAACCCTAGGTCCAATCCTAACCCTAACCGTCTCTCTAACTCTAACCCTCAACATAACCCTAACCCTAGGTCCAATCCTAACCATCAACGTCTCTCTAACCCGAGCCATCAACCTAACCCTAACCCTAGGTCCAATCCTAACCCTAACCGTCTCTCTAACCCTAGCCCTCAACATAACCCTAACCCTAGGTCCAAACCTAACCCTAACTGTCTCTCTAACCCTATCCCTCAACATAACCCTAACCCTAGGTCCAATCCTAACCCTAACCACGTCTCTAACACTAGCCCTCAACATAACTCTAACCCTAGGTCCAATCAAATCCTAACCGTCTCTCTAACCCCATCCCTCAACATAACCCTAACCCTAGGTCCAATGCTAACCCTAACCGTCTCTCTAACCCTAGCCCTCAACATAACCCTAAACCTAGGTCCAATCCTCACCCTAACCGTCTCTCTAACCCTAGCCCTCAACATAACCCTAACCCTAGGTACAATCCTAACCCTAACCGTCTCTCTCTCCCTAGCCCTCAACATAACCCTAACCCTAGGTCCAATCCTAACCCTAAACGTCTCTCTAACCCGAGCCCTCAACATAACCCTAACTCTAGGTGCAATCCAAATACTAACCGTCTCTCTAACCCTAGCTCTCAACATATCCCTAACCCTAGGTCCAATCCTAACCCTAACCGTCTCTCTAACTCTAACCCTCAACATAACCCTAACCCTAGGTCCAATCCTAACCATCAACGTCTCTCTAACCCGAGCCATCAACCTAACCCTAACCCTAGGTCCAATTCTAACCCTAACCGTCTCTCTAACCCTAGCCCTCAACATAACCCTAACCCTAGGTCCAAACCTAACCCTAACTGTCTCTCTAACCCTAGCCCTCAACATAACCTAACCCTAGGTCCAATCCTAACCGTAACCGTCTCTCTAACCCTAGCCCTCAACATAACCTTAACCCTAGGTCCAATCCTAACCCTGACCGTCTCTCTAACCCTAGCCCTCAACATAACCCTAAACCTAGGTCCAATCCTAACCGTAACCGTCTCTCTAACCCTAGCCCTCAACATAACCCTAACCCTAGGTCCAATCCTAACCCTAAACGTCTCTCTAACCCTAGCCCTCAACGTATACCTAACCCTAGGTCCAATCCTCACCCTAACCGTCTCTCTAACCCTAGCCCTCAACATAACCCTAACCCTAGGTACAATCCTAACCCTAACCGTCTCTCTCTCCCTAGCCCTCAACATAACCCTAACCCTAGGTCCAATCCTAACCCTAAACGTCTCTCTAACCCTAGCCCTCAACATAACCCTAACTCTAGGTGCAATCCAAATCCTAACCGTCTCTCTAACCCTAGCTCTCAACATATCCCTAACCCTAGGTCCAATCCTAACCCTAACCGTCTATCTAACTCTAACCCTCAACATAACCCTAACCCTAGGTCCAATCCTATCCATCAACGTCTCTCTAACCCGAGCCATCAACCTAACCCTAACCCTAGGTCCAATCCTAACCCTAACCGTCTCTCTAACCCTAGCCCTCAACATAACCCTAACCCTAGGTCCAATCCTAACCCTAACCACGTCTCTAACACTAGCCCTCAACATAACTCTAACGCTAGGTCCAATCAAATCCTAACCGTCTCTCTAACCCTATCCCTCAACATAACCCTAACCCTAGGTCCAATGCTAACCCTAACCGTCTCTCTAACCCTAGCCCTAAACATAACCCTAAACCTAGGTCCAATCCTCACCCTAACCGTCTCTCTAACCCTAGCCCTCAACATAACCCTAACCCTAGGTACAATCCTAACCCTAACCGTCTCTCTCTCCCTAGCCCTCAACATAACCCTAACCCTAGGTCCAATTCTAACCCTAACCGTCCCTGTAACCCTAGCCATCATCATAAGCCTAACCCTAGGTCCAATCCTAACCCTAACCGTCTCTCTAACCCTAGCCCTCAACATAACCCTAACCCTAGTTCCAATCCTAACCCTAACCTTCTCTCTAACCCTAGCCCTCTACAGAACCCTAACCCTACCTCCAATGCTAACCCTAACCGTCTCTCTAACCCTAGCCCTCAACATAACCCTAACCCTAGGTCCAATCCTAACCCTGACCGTCTCTCTAACCTTAGCCCTCAACATAACCCTAACCCTAGGTCCAAACCTAACCCTAACTGTCTCTCTAACCCTAGCCCTCAACATAACCCTAACCCTAGGTCCAATCCTAACCGTAACCGTCTCTCTAACCCTAGCCCTCAACATAACCCTAAACCTAGGTCCAATCCTCACCCTAACCGTCTCTCTAACCCTAGCCCTCAACATAACCCTAACCCTAGGTACAATCCTAACCCTAACCGTCTCTCTCTCCCTAGCCCTCAACATAACCCTAACCCTAGGTCCAATCCTAACCCTAAACGTCTCTCTAACCCTAGCCCTCAACATAACCCTAACTCTAGGTGCAATCCAAATCCTAACCGTCTCTCTAACCCTAGCTCTCAACATATCCCTAACCCTAGGTCCAATCCTAACCCTAACCGTCTCTCTAACTCTAACCCTCAACATAACCCTAACCCTAGGTCCAATCCTAACCATCAACGTCTCTCTAACCCGAGCCATCAACCTAACCCTAACCCTAGGTCCAATTCTAACCCTAACCGTCTCTCTAACCCTAGCCCTCAACATAACCCTAACCCTAGGTCCAAACCTAACCCTAACTGTCTCTCTAACCCTAGCCCTCAACATAACCTAACCCTAGGTCCAATCCTAACCGTAACCGTCTCTCTAACCCTAGCCCTCAACATAACCCTAACCCTAGGTCCAATCCTAACCCTGACCGTCTCTCTAACCCTAGCCGTCAACATAACCCTAAACCTAGGTCCAATCCTAACCCTAATCGTCTCTCTAACCCTAGCCCTCAACATAACCCTAACCCTAGGTCCAATCCTAACCCTAACCGTCTCTCTAACCCTAGCCCTCAACATAACCCTGACCCTAATTCCAATCCTAACCCTATCTTTCTCTCTAACCCTAGCCCTCAACATAACCCTAACCCTAGTTCCAATCCTAACCCTAACCTTCTCTCTAACCCTAGCCCTGTACAGAACCCTAACCCTACCTCCAATGCTAACCCTAACCGTCTCTCTAACCCTAGCCCTCAACATAACCCTAACCCTAGGTCCAATCCTAACCCTGACCGTCTCTCTAACCCTAGTCCTCAACATAACCCTAAACCTAGGTCCAATCCTAACCGTAACCGTCTCTGTAACCCTAGCCCTCAACATAACCCTAACCCTAGGTCCAATCCTAACCCTGAACGTCTCTCTAACCCTAGCCCTCAACATAACCCTAACTCTAGGTGCAATCCAAATCCTAACCGTCTCTCTAACCCTAGCTCTCAACATATCCCTAACCCTAGGTCCAATCCTAACCCTAACCGTCTATCTAACTCTAACCCTCAACATAACCCTAACCCTAGGTCCAATCCTAACCATCAACGTCCCTCTAACCCGAGCCATCAACCTAACCCTAACCCTAGGTCCAATCCTAACCCTAACCGTCTCTCTAACCCTAGCCCACAACATAACCCTAACCCTAGGTCCAATCCTAACCCTAACCACGTCTCTAACACTAGCCCTCAACATAACTCTAACCCTAGGTCCAATCAAATCCTCACCGTCTCTCTAACCCTATCCCTCAACATAACCCTAACCCTAGGTCCAATGCTAACCCTAACCGTCTCTCTAACCCTAGCCCTAAACATAACCCTAAACCTAGGTCCAATCCTCACCCTAACCGTCTCTCTAACCCTAGCCCTCAACATAACCCTAACCCTAGGTACAATCCTAACCCTAACCGTCTCTCTCTCCCTAGCCCTCAACATAACCCTAACCCTAGGTCCAATTCTAACCCTAACCGTCTCTGTAACCCTAGCCATCATCATAAGCCTAACCCTAGGTCCAATCCTAACCCTAACCGTCTCTCTAACCCTAGCCCTCAACATAACCCTAACCCTAGTTCCAATCCTAACCCTAACCTTCTCTCTAACCCTAGACCTCTACAGAACCCTAACCCTACCTCCAATGCTAACCCTAACCGTCTCTCTAACCCTAGCCCTCAACATAACCCTAACCCTAGGTCCAATCCTAACCCTGACCGTCTCTCTAACCCTAGCCCTCAACATAACCCTAACCCTAGGTCCAAACCTAACCCTAACTCTCTGTAACCCTAGCCCTCAACATAACCCTAACCCTAGGTCCAATCCTAACCCTGACCGTCTCTCTAACCCTAGCCCTCAACATAACCCTATACCTAGGTCCAATCCTAACCGTAACCGTCTCTCTAACCCTAGCCCTCAACATAACCCTAAACCTAGGTCCAATCCTAACCGTAACCGTCTCTCTAACCCTAGCCCTCAACATAACCCTAACCCTAGGTCCAATCCTAACCCTAAACGTCTCTCTAACCCTAGCCCTCAACGTATACCTAACCCTAGGTCCAATCCTAACCCTAACCGTCTCTCTAACTCTAACCCTCAACATAACCCTAACCCTAGGTCCAATCCTAACCATAAACGTCTCTCTAACCCGAGACATCAACCTAACCCTAACCCTAGGACCAATCCTAACCCTAACTGTCTCTCTAAAAGTAGCCCTCAACATAACCCTAACCCTAGGTCCAATCCTAACCCTGACCGTCTCTCTAACCCTAGCCCTCAACATAACCCTAACCCTAGGTCCAAACCTAACCCTAACTGTCTCTCTAACCCTAGCCCTCAACATAACCCTAACCCTAGGTCCAATCCTAACCCTGACCGTCTCTCTAACCCTAGCCCTCAACATAACCCTAAACCTAGGTACAATCCTAACCCTAACCGTCTCTCTCTCCCTAGCCCTCAACATAACCCTAACCCTAGGTCCAATTCTAACCCTAACCGTCTCTGTAACCCTAGACATCATCATAAGCCTAACCCTAGGTCCAATATTAACCCTAACCGTCTCTCTAACCCTAGCCCTCAACATAACCCTAACCCTAGTTCCAATCCTAACCCTAACCTTCTCTCTAACCCTAGCCCTCTACAGGACCCTAACCCTACCTCCAATGCTAACCCTAACCGTCTCTCTAACCCTAGCCCTCAACATAACCCTAACCCTAGGTCCAATCCTAACCCTGACCGTCTCTCTAACCCTAGCCCTCAACATAAGCCTAAACCTAGGTCCTATCCTAACCGTAACCGTCTCTCTAACCCTAGCCCTCAACATAACCCGAACCCTAGGTCCAATCCTAACCCTAAACGTCTCTCTAACCCTAGCCCTCAACGTATACCTAAACCTAGGTCCAATCCTAACCCTAACCGTCTCTCTCTCCCTAGCCCTCAACATAACCCTAACCCTAGGTCCAATTCTAACCCTAACCGTCTCTGTAACCCTAGCCATCATCATAAGCCTAACCCTAGGTCCAATCCTAACCCTAACCGTCTCTCTAACCCTAGCCCTCAACATAACCCTAACCCTAGTTCCAATCCTAACCCTAACCTTCTCTCTAACCCTAGCCCTCTACAGAACCCTAACCCTACCTCCAATGCTAACCCTAACCGTCTCTCTAACCCTAGCCCTCAACATAACCCTAACCCTAGGTCCAATCCTAACCCTGACCGTCTCTCTAACCCTAGCCCTCAACATAACCCTAACCCTAGGTCCAAACCTAACCCTAACTGTCTCTCTAACCCTAGCCCTCAACATAACCTTAACCTTAGGTCCAATCCTAACCCTGACCGTCTCTCTAACCCTAGCCCTCAACATAACCCTAAACCTAGGTCCAATCCTAACCGTAACCGTCTCTCTAACCCTAGCCCTCAACATAACCCTAACCCTAGGTCCAATCCTAACCCTAAACGTCTCTCTAACCCTAGCCCTCAACGTATACCTAACCCTAGGTCCAATCCTAACCCTAACCGTCTCTCTAACTCTAACCCTCAACATAACCCTAACCCTAGGTCCAATCCTAACCATAAACGTCTCTCTAACCCGAGACATCAACCTAACCCTAACCCTAGGTCCAATCCTAACCCTATCTGTCTCTCTAAAAGTAGCCCTCAACATAACCCTAACCCTAGGTCCAATACTAACCCTAACCGCCTCTTTAACCTTAGCCCTCAACATAACTCTAACCCTAGGTCCAATCCTAACCCTAACCGTCTCTCTAACCCATACCTCAACATAACCGTAATCCTAGGTCCAATGCTAACCCTAACCGTCTCTTTAACCCTAGCCCTCAACATAACCCTTACCCTAGGTCCAATCCTAACCCTATCTGTCTCTCTAACCCTAGCTCTCAACATAACCCTAACCCTAGGTCCAATCCTCACCCTAACCATCTCTCTAACTCTAGCCCTCAACATAACCCTAACCGTAGGTCCAATCCTAACCCTAACCGTCTCTCTAACAGTAGCCCTCAACCTAACCCTAACCCTAGGTCCAAACCTAACCCTAACTGTCTCTCTAACCCTAGCCCTCAACATAACCCTAACCCTAGGTCCAATCCTAACCCTAACCACGTCTCTAACACTAGCCTTCAACATAACTCTAACCGTAGGTCCAATCAAATCCTAACCGTCTCTCTAACCCTATCCATCAACATTACCCTAACCCTAGGTCCAATGCTAACCCTAACCGTCTCTCTAACCCTAGCCCTCAACATCACCCTAAACCTAGGTCCAATCCTCACCCTAACCGTCTCTCTAAACCTAGCCCTCAACATAACCCTACCCCTAGGTACACTCCTAACCCTAACCGTCTCTCTAACCCTAGCCATCAACATAACCCTAACCCTAGGTCCAATCCTAACCCTAACCGTCTCTCTAACCCTAGCCCTCAACATAACCCTAACCCTAGGTCCAACTCTAACCCTAACCGTCTCTGTAACCCTAGCCATCAACATAAGCCTAACCCTAGGTCAAATCCTAAACCTAACCGTCTCTCTAACCCTAGCCCTCAACATAACCCTAACCCTAGTTCCAATCCTAACCCTATCTGTCTCTCTAACCCTAGCCCTCAACATAACCCTAACCCTAGGTCCAATCCTAACCCTAATCGTCTCTCTAACCCTAGCCCTCAACATAACCCTAACCCTAGGTCCAATCCTAACCCTAACCGTCTCTCTAACCCTAGCCCTCAACATAACCCTGACCCTAATTCCAATCCTAACCCTATCTTTCTCTCTAACCCTAGCCCTCAACATAACCCTAACCCTAGTTCCAATCCTAACCCTAACCTTCTCTCTAACCCTAGCCCTCTACAGAACCCTAACCCTACCTCCAATGCTAACCCTAACCGTCTCTCTAACCCTAGCCCTCAACATACCCCTAACCCTAGGTCCAATCCTAACCCTGACCGTCTCTCTAACCCTAGCCCTCAACATAACCCTAATCCTAGGTCCAATCCTAACCGTAACCGTCTCTATAACCCTAGCCCTCAACATAACCCTAACCCTAGGTCCAATTATAACCCTAAACGTCTCTCTAACCCTAGCCCTCAACATAACCCTAACTCTAGGTGCAATCCAAATCCTAAAAGTCTCTCTAACCCTAGCTCTCAACATATCCCTAACCCTAGGTCCAATCCTAACCCTAACCGTCTATCTAACTCTAACCCTCAACATAACCCTAACCCTAGGTCCAATCCTAACCATCAAAGTCTCTCTAACCCGAGCCATCAACCTAACCCTAACCCTAGGTCCAATCCTAACCCTAACCGTCTCTCTAACCCTAGCCCTCAACATAACCCTAACCCTAAGTCCAAACCTAACCCTAACTGTCTCTCTAACCCTATCCCTCAACATAACCCTAACCCTAGGTCCAATGCTAACCCTAACCGTCTCTGTAACCCTAGCCATCAACATAAGCCTAACCCTAGGTCCAATCCTAACCCTAACCGTCTCTCTAACCCTAGCCCTCAACATAACCCTAACCCTAGTTCCAATCCTAACCCTAACCTTCTCTCTAACCCTAGCCCTCTACAGAACCCTAACCCTACCTCCAATGCCAACCCTAACAGTCTCTCTAACCCTAGCCCTCAACATAACCCTAACCCTAGGTCCAATCCTAACCCTGACCGTCTCTCTAACCCTAGCCCTCAACATAACCCTAAACCTAGGTCCAATCCTAACCGTAACCGTCTCTCTAACCCTAGCCCTCAGCATAACCCTAACCCTAGGTCCAATCCTAACCCTAACCGTCTCTCTAACCCTAGCCATCAACATAACCCTAACCCTAGGTCCAATCCTAACCCTAACCATCTCTCTAACCCTAGCCCTCAACATAACCCTAACCCTAGGTCCAATTCTAACCCTAACCGTCTCTGTAACCCTAGCCATCAACATAAGCCTAACCCTAGGTCAAATCCTAACCCTAACCGTCTCTCTAACCCTAGCCCTCAACATAACCCTAACCCTAGTTCCAATCCTAACTCTATCTGTCTCTCTAACCCTAGCCCTCAACATAACCCTAACCCTAGGTCCAATCCTAACCCTAATCATCTCTCTAACCCTAGCCCTCAACATAACCCTAACCCTAGGTCCAATCCTAACACTAACCGTCTCTCTAACCCTTGCCCTCAACATAACCCTGACCCTAATTCCAATCCTAACCCTGACCGTCTCTCTAACCCTAGCCCTCAACATAACCCTAAACCTAGGTCCAATCCTAACCGTAACCGTCTCTATAACCCTAGCCCACAACATAACCCTAACCCTAGGTCCAATCCTAACCCTAAACGTCTCTCTAACCCTAGCCCTCAACATAACCCTAACTCTAGGTGCAATCCAAATCCTAACCGTCTCTCTAACCCTAGCTCTCAACATATCCCTAACCCTAGGTCCAATCCTAAGCCTAACCGTCTCTCTAACTCTAACCCTCAACATAACCCTAACCCTAGGTCCAATCCTAACCCTAACCGTCTCTCTAAACCTAGCCCTCAACATAACCCTAACCGTAGGTCCAATCCTAACCCTAACCACGTCTCTAACACTAGCCCTCAACATAACTCTAAACCTAGGTCCAATCAAATCCTAACCGTCTCTCTAACCCTATCCCTCAACATAACCCTAACCCTAGGTCCAATGCTAACCCTAACCGTCTCTCTAACGCTAGCCCTCAACATAACCCTAAACCTAGGTCCAATCCTCACCCTAACCGTCTCTCTAACCCTAGCCCTCAACATAACCCTAACCCTAGGTACAATCCTAACCCTAACCGTCTCTCTCTCCGTAGCCCTCAACATAACCCTAACCCTAGGTCCAATTCTAACCCTAACCGTCTCTGTAACCCTAGCCATCAACATAAGCCTAACCCTAGGTCCAATCCTAACCCTAACCGTCTCTCTAAACCTAGCCCTCAACATAACCCTAACCCTAGTTCCAATCCTAACCCTAACCTTCTCTCTAACCCTAGCCCTCTACAGAACCCTAACCCTACCTCCAATGCTAACCCTAACCGTCTCTCTAACCCTAGCCCTCAACATAACCCTAACCCTAGGTCCAATCCTAACCCTGACCGTCTCTCTAACCCTAGCCCTCAACATAACCCTAAACCTAGGTCCAATCCTAACCGTAACCGTCTCTCTAACCCTACCCCTCAACATAACCCTAACCCTAGGTCCAATTCTAACCCTAACCGTCTCTGTAACCCTAGCCATCAACATAAGCCTAACCCTAGGTCAAATCCTAACCCTAACCGTCTCTCTAACCCTAGCCCTCAACATAACCCTAACCCTAGTTCCAATCCTAACTCTATCTGTCTCTCTAACCCTAGCCCTCAACATAACCCTAACCCTAGGTCCAATCCTAACCCTAATCATCTCTCTAACCCTAGCCCTCAACATAACCCTAACCCTAGGTCCAATCCTAACACTAACCGTCTCTCTAACCCTTGCCCTCAACATAACCCTGACCCTAATTCCAATCCTAACCCTGACCGTCTCTCTAACCCTAGCCCTCAACATAACCCTAAACCTAGGTCCAATCCTAACCGTAACCGTCTCTATAACCCTAGCCCACAACATAACCCTAACCCTAGGTCCAATCCTAACCCTAAACGTCTCTCTAACCCTAGCCCTCAACATAACCCTAACTCTAGGTGCAATCCAAATTCTAACCGTCTCTCTAACCCTAGCTCTCAACATATCCCTAACCCTAGGTCCAATCCTAAGCCTAACCGTCTCTCTAACTCTAACCCTCAACATAACCCTAACCCTAGGTCCAATCCTAACCCTAACCGTCTCTCTAAACCTAGCCCTCAACATAACCCTAACCGTAGGTCCAATCCTAACCCTAACCACGTCTCTAACACTAGCCCTCAACATAACTCTAAACCTAGGTCCAATCAAATCCTAACCGTCTCTCTAACCCTATCCCTCAACATAACCCTAACCCTAGGTCCAATGCTAACCCTAACCGTCTCTCTAACGCTAGCCCTCAACATAACCCTAAACCTAGGTCCAATCCTCACCCTAACCGTCTCTCTAACCCTAGCCCTCAACATAACCCTAACCCTAGGTACAATCCTAACCCTAACCGTCTCTCTCTCCGTAGCCCTCAACATAACCCTAACCCTAGGTCCAATTCTAACCCTAACCGTCTCTGTAACCCTAGCCATCAACATAAGCCTAACCCTAGGTCCAATCCTAACCCTAACCGTCTCTCTAAACCTAGCCCTCAACATAACCCTAACCCTAGTTCCAATCCTAACCCTAACCTTCTCTCTAACCCTAGCCCTCTACAGAACCCTAACCCTACCTCCAATGCTAACCCTAACCGTCTCTCTAACCCTAGCCCTCAACATAACCCTAACCCTAGGTCCAATCCTAACCCTGACCGTCTCTCTAACCCTAGCCCTCAACATAACCCTAAACCTAGGTCCAATCCTAACCGTAACCGTCTCTCTAACCCTACCCCTCAACATAACCCTAACCCTAGGTCCAATCCTAACCCTAAACGTCTCTCTAACCCTAGCCCTCAACATAACCCTAACCCTAGGTGCAATCCTAATCCTAACCGTCTCTAAACCTAGCCCTCAACATGTCCGTAACCCTAGGTCCAATCCTAACCCTAACCGTCTCTCTAACCCTATCCTTCAACATAACCGTAATCCTACGTCCAATGCTAACCCTAACCGTCTCTCTAACCCTAGCCCTCAACATAACCCTAACCCTAGTTCCAATCCTAACCCTAACCTTCTCTCTAACCCTAGCCCTCTACAGAACCCTAACCCTACCTCCAATGCTAACCCTAACCGTCTCTCTAACCCTAGCCCTCAACATAACCCTAACCCTCGGTCCAATCTTAACCCTGACCGTCTCTCTAACAGTAGCCCTCAACCTAACCCTAACCCTAGGTCCAAACCTAACCCTAACTGTCTCTCTAACCCTAGCCCTCAACATAACCCTAACCCTAGGTCCAATCCTAACCCTAACCGTCTCTCTAACCCTAGCCCTCAACATAACCCTGACCCTAATTCCAATCCTAACCCTATCTGTCTCTCTAACCCTAGCCCTCAACATAACCCTAACCCTAGTTCCAATCCTAACCCTAACCTTCTCTCTAACCCTAGCCCTCTACAGGACCCTAACCCTACCTCCAATGCTAACCCTAACCGTCTCTCCAACCCTAGCCCTCAACATAACCCTAACCCTAGGTCCAATCCTAACCTTGACCGTCTCTCTAACCCTAGCCCTCAACATAACCCTAAACCTAGGTCCAATCCTAACCGTAACCGTCTCTATAACCCTAGCCCTCAACATAACCCTAACCCTAGGTCCAATCCTAACCCTAAACGTCTCTCTAACCCTAGCCCTCAACATAACCCTAACTCTAGGTGCAATCCAAATCCTAACCGTCTCTCTAACCCTAGCTCTCAACATATCCCTAACCCTAGGTCCAATCCTAACCCTAACCGTCTCTCTAACTCTAACCCTCAACATAACCCTAACCCTAGGTCCAATCCTAACCATCAACGTCTCTCTAACCCGAGCCATCAACCTAACCCTAACCCTAGGTCCAATCCTAACCCTAACTGTCTCTCTAACCCTAGCCCTCAGCATAACCCTAACCCTACGTCCAAACCTAACCCTAACTGTCTCTCTAACCCTAGCCCTCAGCATAACCCTAACCCTAGGTCCAATCCTAACCCTAACCACGTCTCTAACACTAGCCCTCAACATAACTCTAACCCTAGGTCCAATCAAATCCTAACCGTCTCTCTAACCCTATCCCTCAACATAACCCTAACCCTAGGTCCAATGCTAACCCTAACCGTCTCTCTAACCCTAGCCCTCAACATAACCCTAAACCTAGGTCCAATCCTCACCCTAACCGTCTCTCTAACCCTAGCCCTCAACATAACCCTAACCCTAGGTACAATCCTAACCCTAACCGTCTCTCTCTCCCTAGCCCTCAACATAACCCTAACCCTAGGTCCAATCCTAACCCTAAAACGTCTCTCTAACCCTAGCCCTCAACATAACCCTAAATCTAGGTGCAATCCAAATCCTAACCGTCTCTCTAACCCTATCCATCAACATTACCCTAACCCTAGGTCCAATGCTAACCCTAACCGTCTCTCTAACCCTAGCCCTCAACATCACTCTAAACCTAGGTCCAATCCTCACCCTAACCGTCTCTCTAAACCTAGCCCTCAACATAACCCTACCCCTAGGTACAATCCTAACCCTAACCGTCTCTCTAACCCTAGCCATCAACATAACCCTAACCCTAGGTCCAATCCTAACCCTAACCGTCTCTCTAACCCTAGCCCTCAACATAACCCTAACCCTAGGTCCAACTCTAACCCTAACCGTCTCTGTAACCCTAGCCATCAACATAAGCCTAACCCTAGGTCAAATCCTAAACCTAACCGTCTCTCTAACCCTAGCCCTCAACATAACCCTAACCCTAGTTCCAATCCTAACCCTATCTGTCTCTCTAACCCTAGCCCTCAACATAACCCTAACCCTAGGACCAATCCTAACCCTAACCGTCTCTCTAACCCTAGCCATCAACATAACCCTGACCCTAATTCCAATCCTAACCCTATCTTTCTCTCTAACCCTAGCCCTCAACATAACCCTAACCCTAGTTCCAATCCTAACCCTAACCTTCTCTCTAACCCTAGCCCTCTACAGAACCCTAACCCTACCTCCAATGCTAACCCTAACCGTCTCTCTAACCCTAGCCCTCAACATACCCCTAACCCTAGGTCCAATCCTAACCCTGACCGTCTCTCTAACCCTAGCCCTCAACATAACCCTAATCCTAGGTCCAATCCTAACCGTAACCGTCTCTATAACCCTAGCCCTCAAAATAACCCTAACCCTAGGTCCAATCCTAACCCTAAACGTCTCTCTAACCCTAGCCCTCAACATAACCCTAACTCTAGGTGCAATCCAAATCCTAACCGTCTCTCTAACCCTAGCTCTCAACATATCCCTAACCCTAGGTCCAATCCTAACCCTAACCGTCTATCTAACTCTAACCCTCAACATAACCCTAACCCTAGGTCCAATCCTAACCATCAAAGTCTCTCTAACCCGAGCCATCAACCTAACCCTAACCCTAGGTCCAATCCTAACCCTAACCGTCTCTCTAACCCTAGCCCTCAACATAACCCTAACCCTAGGTCCAAGCCTAACCCTAACTGTCTCTCTAACCCTATCCCTCAACATAACCCTAACCCTAGGTCCAATGCTAACCCTAACCGTCTCTGTAACCCTAGCCATCAACATAAGCCTAACCCTAGGTCCAATCCTAACCCTAACCGTCTCTCTAACCCTAGCCCTCAACATAACCCTAACCCTAGTTCCAATCCTAACCCTAACCTTCTCTCTAACCCTAGCCCTCTACAGAACCCTAACCCTACCTCCAATGCTAACCCTAACAGTCTCTCTAACCCTAGCCCTCAACATAACCCTAACCCTAGGTCCAATCCTAACCCTGACCGTCTCTCTAACCCTAGCCCTCAACATAACCCTAAACCTAGGTCCAATCCTAACCGTAACCGTCTCTCTAACCCTAGCCCTCAGCATAACCCTAACCCTAGGTCCAATCCTAACCCTAACCGTCTCTCTAACCCTAGCCATCAACATAACCCTAACCCTAGGTCCAATCCTAACCCTAACCGTCTCTCTAACCCTAGCCCTCAACATAACCCTAACCCTAGGTCCAATTCTAACCCTAACCGTCTCTGTAACCCTAGCCATCAACATAAGCCTAACCCTAGGTCAAATCCTAACCCTAACCGTCTCTCTAACCCTAGCCCTCAACATAACCCTAACCCTAGTACCAATCCTAACCCTATCTGTCTCTCTAACCCTAGCCCTCAACATAACCCTAACCCTAGGTCCAATCCTAACCCTAATCATCTCTCTAACCCTAGCCCTCAACATAACCCTAACCCTAGGTCCAATCCTAACACTAACCGTCTCTCTAACCCTTGCCCTCAACATAACCCTGACCCTAATTCCAATCCTAACCCTGACCGTCTCTCTAACCCTAGCCCTCAACATAACCCTAAACCTAGGTCCAATCCTAACCGTAACCGTCTCTATAACCCTAGCCCACAACATAACCCTAACCCTAGGTCCAATCCTAACCCTAAACGTCTCTCTAACCCTAGCCCTCAACATAACCCTAACTCTAGGTGCAATCCAAATCCTAACCGTCTCTCTAACCCTAGCTCTCAACATATCCCTAACCCTAGGTCCAATCCTAACCCTAACCGTCTCTCTAACTCTAACCCTCAACATAACCCTAACCCTAGGTCCAATCCTAACCCTAACTGTCTCTCTAAACCTAGCCCTCAACATAACCCTAACCGTAGGTCCAATCCTAACCCTAACCACGTCTCTAACACTAGCCCTCAACATAACTCTAAACCTAGGTCCAATCAAATCCTAACCGTCTCTCTAACCCTATCCCTCAACATAACCCTAACCCTAGGTCCAATGCTAACCCTAACCGTCTCTCTAACGCTAGCCCTCAACATAACCCTAAACCTAGGTCCAATCCTCACCCTAACCGTCTCTCTAACCCTAGCCCTCAACATAACCCTAACCCTAGGTACAATCCTAACCCTAACCGTCTCTCTCTCCCTAGCCCTCAACATAACCCTAACCCTAGGTCCAATTCTAACCCTAACCGTCTCTGTAACCCTAGCCATCAACATAAGCCTAACCCTAGGTCCAATCCTAACCCTAACCGTCTCTCTAACCCTAGCCCTCAACATAACCCTAACCCTAGTTCCAATCCTAACCCTAACCTTCTCTCTAACCCTAGCCCTCTACAGAACCCTAACCCTACCTCCAATGCTAACCCTAACCGTCTCTCTAACCCTATCCTTCAACATAACCGTAATCCTACGTCCAATGCTAACCCTAACCGTCTCTCACCCTAGCCCTCAACATAACCCTAACCCTAGTTCCAATCCTAACCCTAACCTTCTCTCTAACCCTAGCCCTCTACAGAACCCTAACCCTACCTCCAATGCTAACCCTAACCGTCTCTCTAACCCTAGCCCTCAACATAACCCTAACCCTAGGTCCAATCTTAACCCTGACCGTCTCTCTAACAGTAGCCCTCAACCTAACCCTAACCCTAGGTCCAAACCTAACCCTAACTGTCTCTCTAACCCTAGCCCTCAACATAACCCTAACCCTAGGTCCAATCCTAACCCTAACCGTCTCTCTAACCCTAGCCCTCAACATAACCCTGACCCTAATTCCAATCCTAACCCTATCTGTCTCTCTAACCCTAGCCCTCAACATAACCCTAACCCTAGTTCCAATCCTAACCCTAACCTTCTCTCTAACCCTAGCCCTCTACAGAACCCTAACCCTACCTCCAATGCTAACCCTAACCGTCTCTCTAACCCTAGCCCTCAACATAACCCTAACTCTAGGTGCAATCCAAATCCTAACCGTCTCTCTAACCCTAGCTCTCAACATATCCCTAACCCTAGGTCCAATCCTAACCCTAACCGTCTCTCTAACTCTAACCCTCAACATAACCCTAACCCTAGGTCCAATCCTAACCATCAACGTCTCTCTAACCCGAGCCATCAACCTAACCCTAACCCTAGGTCCAATCCTAACCCTAACTGTCTCTCTAACCCTAGCCCTCAGCATAACCCTAACCCTACGTCCAAACCTAACCCTAACTGTCTCTCTAACCCTAGCCCTCAGCATAACCCTAACCCTAGGTCCAATCCTAACCCTAACCACGTCTCTAACACTAGCCCTCAACATAACTCTAACCCTAGGTCCAATCAAATCCTAACCGTCTCTCTAACCCTATCCCTCAACATAACCCTAACCCTAGGTCCAATGCTAACCCTAACCGTCTCTCTAACCCTAGCCCTCAACATAACCCTAAACCTAGGTCCAATCCTCACCCTAACCGTCTCTCTAACCCTAGCCCTCAACATAACCCTAACCCTAGGTACAATCCTAACCCTAACCGTCTCTCTCTCCCTAGCCCTCAACATAACCCTAACCCTAGGTCCAATCCTAACCCTAAAACGTCTCTCTAACCCTAGCCCTCAACATAACCCTAAATCTAGGTGCAATCCAAATCCTAACCGTCTCTCTAACCCTAGCTCTCAACATATCCCTAACCCTAGGTCCAATCCTAACCCTAACCGTCTCTCTAACTCTAACCCTCAAAATAACCCTAACCCTTGGTCCAATCCTAACCATCAACGTCTCTCTAACCCAAGCCATCAACCTAACCCTAACCCTAGGTCCAATCCTAACCCTAACCGTCTCTCTAACCCTAGCCCTCAACATAACCCTAACCCTAGGTCCAAACCTAACCCTAACTGTCTCTCTAACCCTAGCCCTCAACATAACCCTAACCCTAGGTCCAATCCTAACCCTAACCACGTCTCTAACACTAGCCCTCAACATAACTCTAACCCTAGGTCCAATCAAATCCTAACCGTCTCTCTAACCCTATCCCTCAACATAACCCTAACCCTAGGTCCAATGCTAACCCTAACCGTCTCTCTAACCCTAGCCCTCAACATAACCCTAAACCTAGGTCCAATCCTCACCCTAACCGTCTCTCTAACCCTAGCCCTCAACATAACCCTAACCCTAGGTACAATCCTAACCCTAACCGTCTCTCTCTCCCTAGCCCTCAACATAACCCTAACCCTAGGTCCAATTCTAACCCTAACCGTCTCTGTAACCCTAGCCATCAACATAAGCCTAACCCTAGGTCCAATCCTAACCCTAACCGTCTTTCTAAGCCTAGCCCTCAACATAACCCTAACCCTAGTTCCAATCCTAACCCTAACCTTCTCTCTAACCCTAGCCCTCTACAGAACCCTAACCCTACCTCCAATGCTAACCCTAACCATCTCTCTTACCCTAGCCCTCAACATAACCCTAACCCTAGGTCCAATCCTAACCCTGACCGTCTCTCTAACAGTAGCCCTCAACCTAACCCTAACCCTAGGTCCAAACCTAACCCTAACTGTCTCTCTAATCCTAGCCCTCAACATAACCCTAACCCTAGGTCCAATCCTAACCCTAACCACGTCTCTAACACTAGCCCTCAACATAACTCTAACCCTAGGTCCAATCAAATCCTAACCGTCTCTCTAACCCTATCCCTCAACATTACCCTAACCCTAGGTCCAATGCTAACCCTAACCGTCTCTCTAACCCTAGCCCTCAACATAACCCTAAACCTAGGTCCAATCCTCACCCTAACCGTCTCTCTAAACCTAGCCCTCAACATAACCCTACCCCTAGGTACAATCCTAACCCTAACCGTCTCTCTAACCCTAGCCATCAACATAACCCTAACCCTAGGTCCAATCCTAACCCTAACCGTCTCTCTAACCCTAGCCCTCAACATAACCCTAACCGTAGGTCCAATTCTAACCCTAACCGTCTCTGTAACCCTAGCCATCAACATAAGCCTAACCCTAGGTCAAATCCTAACCCTAACCGTCTCTCTAACCCTAGCCCTCAACATAACCCTAACCCTAGGTCCAATGCTAACCCTAACCGTCTCTCTAACCCTAGCCCTCAACATAACCCTGACCCTAATTCCAATCCTAACCCTATCTGTCTCTCTAACCCTAGGCCTCAACATAACCCTAACCCTAGTTCCAATCCTAACCCTAACCTTCTCTCTAACCCTAGCCCTCTACAGAACCCTAACCCTACCTCCAATGCTAACCCTAACCGTCTCTCTAACCCTAGCCCTCAACATAACCCTAAACCTAGGTGCAATCCTAATCCTAACCGTCTCTAAACCTAGCCCTCAACATATCCATAACCCTAGGTCCAATCCTAACCCTAACCGTCTCTCTAACCCTATCCCTCAACATAACCGTAATCCTACGTCCAATGCTAACCCTAACCGTCTCTCTAACCCTAGCCCTCAACATAACCCTAACCCTAGTTCCAATCCTAACCCTAACCTTCTCTCTAAACCTAGCCCTCTACAGAACCCTAACCCTACCTCCAATGCTAACCCTAACCGTCTCTCTAACCCTAGCCCTCAACATAACCCTAACCCTAGGTCCAATCCTAACCCTGACCGTCTCTCTAACAGTAGCCCTCAACCTAACCCTAACCCTAGGTCCAAACCTAACCCTAACTGTCTCTCTAACCCTAGCCCTCAACATAACCCTAACCCTAGGTCCAATCCTAACCCTAACCGTCTCTCTAACCCTAGCCATCAACATAACCCTAACCCTAGGTCCAATCCTAACCCTAACCGTCTCTCTAACCCTAGCCCTCAACATAACCCTAACCGTAGGTCCAATTCTAACCCTAACCGTCTCTGTAACCCTAGCCATCAACATAAGCCTAACCCTAGGTCAAATCCTAACCCTAACCGTCTCTCTAACCCTAGCCCTCAACATAACCCTAACCCTAGGTCCAATGCTAACCCTAACCGTCTCTCTAACCCTAGCCCTCAACATAACCCTAAACCTAGGTCCAATCCTCACCCTAACCGTCTCTCTAAACCTAGCCCTCAACATAACCCTAACCCTAGTTCCAATCCTAACCCTATCTGTCTCTCTAACTCTAGCCCTCAACATAACCCTAACCCTAGGTCCAATCCTAACCCTAATCGTCTCTCTAACCCTAGCCCTCAACATAACCCTAACCCTAGGTCCAATCCTAACCCTAACCGTCTCTCTAACCCTAGCCCTCAACATAACCCTGACCCTAATTCCAATCCTAACCCTATCTGTCTCTCTAACCCTAGGCCTCAACATGACCCTAACCCTAGTTCCAATCCTAACCCTAACCTTCTCTCTAACCCTAGCCCTCTACAGAACCCTAACCCTACCTCCAATGCTAAGCCTAACCGTCTCTCTAACCCTAGCCCTCAACATAACCCTAACCCTAGGTCCAATCCTAACCCTGACCGTCTCTCTAACCCTTGCCCTCAACATAACCGTAAACCTAGGTGCAATCCTAATCCTAACCGTCTCTAAACCTAGCCCTCAACATATCCATAACCCTAGGTCCAATCCTAACCCTAACCGTCTCTCTAACCCTATCCCTCAACATAACCGTAATCCTACGTCCAATGCTAACCCTAACCGTCTCTCTAACCCTAGCCCTCAACATAACCCTAACCCTAGTTCCAATCCTAACCCTAACCTTCTCTCTAAACCTAGCCCTCTACAGAACCCTAACACTACCTCCAATGCTAACCCTAACCGTCTCTCTAACCCTAGCCCTCAACATAACCCTAACCCTAGGTCCAATCCTAACCCTGACCGTCTCTCTAACAGTAGCCCTCAACCTAACCCTAACCCTAGGTCCAAACCTAACCCTAACTGTCTCTCTAACCCTAGCCCTCAACATAACCCTAACCCTAGGTCCAATCCTAACCCTAACCGTCTCTCTAACCCTAGCCCTCAACATAACCCTAACTCTAGGTGCAATCCAAATCCTAACCGTCTCTCTAACCCTAGCTCTCAACATATCCCTAACCCTAGGTCCAATCCTAACCCTAACCTTCTCTTTAACCCTAGCCCTCTACAGAACCCTAACCCTACCTCCAATGCTAACCCTAACCATCTCTCTAACCCTAGCCCTCAACATAACCCTAACCCTAGGTCCAATCCTAACCCTGACCGTCTCTCTAACAGTAGCCCTCAACCTAACCCTAACCCTAGGTCCAAACCTAACCCTAACTGTCTCTCTAACCCTAGCCCTCAACATAACCCTAACCCTAGGTCCAATCCTAACCCTAACCACGTCTCTAACACTAGCCCTCAACATAACTCTAACCCTAAGTCCAATCAAATCCTAACCGTCTCTCTAACCCTAGCCCTCAACATAACCCTAACCCTAGGTCCAATTCCAACCCTAACCGTCTCTGTAACCCTAGCCATCAACATAAGCCTAACCCTAGGTCAAATCCTAACCCTAACAGTCTCTCTAACCCTAGCCCTCAACATAACCGTAACCCTAGTTCCAATCCTAACCCTATCTGTCTCTCTAACCCTAGCCCTCAACATAACCCTAACCCTAGGTCCAATCCTAACCCTAATCGTCTCTCTAACCCTAGCCCTCAACATAACCCTAACCCTAGGTCCAATCCTAACCCTAACCGTCTCTCTAACCCTAGCCCTCAACATAACCCTGACCCTAATTCCAATCCTAACCCTATCTGTCTCTCTAACCCTAGCCCTCAACATAACCCTAACCCTAGTTCCAATCCTAACCCTAACTTTCTCTCTAACCCTAGCCCTCTACAGAACCCTAACCCTACCTCCAATGCTAACCCTAACCGTCTCTCTAACCCTAGCCCTCAACATAACCCTAACCCTAGGTCCAATCCTAACCCTGACCGTCTCTCTAACCCTAGCCCTCAACATAACCCTAAACATAGGTCCAATCCTAACCGTAACCGTCTCTATAACCCTAGCCCTCAACATAACCCTAACCCTAGGTCCAATCCTAACCCTAAACGTCTCTCTAACCCTAGCCCTCAACATAACCCTAACTCTAGGTGCAATCCAAATCCTAACCGTCTTTCTAACTCTAGCTCTCAACATATCCCTAACCCTAGGTCCAATCCTAACCCTAACCGTCTCTCGAACTCTAACCCTCAACATAACCCTAACCCTAGGTCCAATCCTAACCATCAACGTCTCTCTAACCCGAGCCATCAACCTAACCCTAACCCTAGGCCCAATCCTAACCCTAACCGTCTCTCTAACCCTAGCCCTCAACATAACCCTAACCCTAGGTCCAAAGCTAACCCTAACTGTCTCTCTAACTCTAGCCCTCAACATAACCCTAACCCTAGGTCCAATCCTAACCCTAACCACGTCTCTAACACTAGCCCTCAACATAACTCTAACCCTAGGTCCAATCAAATCCTAACCGTCTCTCTAACCCTATCCCTCAACATAACCCTAACCCTAGGTCCAATGCTAACCCTAACCGTCTCTCTAACCCTAGCCCTCAACATAACCCTAACCCTAGGTACAATCCTAACCCTAACCGTCTCTCTCTCCCTAGCCCTCAACATAACCCTAACCCTAGGTCCAATTCTAACCCTAACCGTCTCTGTAACCCTAGCCATCAACATAAGCCTAACCCTAGGTCCAATCCTAACCCTAACCGTCTCTCTAACCCTAGCCCTCAACATAACCCTAACCCTAGTTCCAATCCTAACCCTAACCTTCTCTCTAACCCTAGCCCTCTACAGAACCCTAACCCTACCTCCAATGCTAACCCTAACCGTCTCTCTAACCCTAGCCCTCAACATAACCCTAACCCTAGGTCCAATCCTAACCCTGACCGTCTCTCTAACCCTAGCCCTCAACATAACCTTAAACCTAGGTCCAATCCTAACCGTAACCGTCTCTCTAACCCTAGCCCTCAACATAACCCTAACCCTAGGTCCAATCCTAACCCTAAACGTCTCTCTAACCCTACCCCTCAACATAACCCTAACCCTAGTTGCAATCCTAATCCTAACCGTCTCTCTAACCCTAGCCCTCAACGTATACCTAACCCTAGGTCCAATCCTAACCCTAACCGTCTCTCTAACTCTAACCCTCAACATAACCCTAACCCTAGGTTCCATCCTAACCATAAACGTCTCTCTAACCCGAGACATCAACCTAACCCTAACCCTAGGTCCAATCCTAACCCTAACTGTCTCTCTAAAAGTAGCCCTCAACATAACCCTAACCCTAGGTCCAATACTAACCCTAACCGCCTCTTTAACCTTAGCCCTCAACATAACTCTAACCCTAGGTCCAATCCTAACCCTAACCCTCTCTCTAACCCATCCCTCAACATAACCGTAATCCTAGGTCCAATGCTAACCCTAACCGTCTCTTTAACCCTAGCCCTCAACATAACCCTTACCCTAGGTCCAATCCTAACCCTATCTGTCTCTCTAACCCTAGCTCTCAACATAACCCTAACCCTAAGTCCAATCCTCACCCTAACCGTCTCTCTAACTCTAGCCCTCAACATAACCCTAACCGTAGGTCCAATCCTAAACCTAACCGTCTCTCTAACAGTAGCCCTCAACCTAACCCTAACCCTAGGTCCAAACCTAACCCTAACTGTCTCTCTAACCCTAGCCCTCAACATAACCCTAACCTTAGGTCCAATCCTAACCCTAACCACGTCTCTAACACTAGCCCTCAACATAACTCTAACCCTAGGTCCAATCAAATCCTAACCGTCTCTCTAACCCTATCCCTCAACATTACCCTAACCCTAGGTCCAATGCTAACCCTAACCGTCTCTCTAACCCTAGCCCTCAACATAGCCCTAAACCTAGGTCCAATCCTCACCCTAACCGTCTCTCTAAACCTAGCCCTCAACATAACCCTACCTCTAGGTACAATCCTAACCCTAACCGTCTCTCTAACCCTAGCCATCAACATAACCCTAACCCTAGGTCCAATCCTAACCCTAACCGTCTCTCTAACCGTAGCCCTCAACATAACCCTAACCCTAGGTCCAATTCTAACCCTAACCGTCTCTGTAACCCTAGCCATCAACATAAGCCTAACCCTAGGTCAAATCCTAACCCTAACCGTCTCTCTAACCCTAGCCCTCCACATAACCCTAACCCTAGTTCCAATCCTAACCCTATCTGTCTCTCTAACCCTAGCCCTCAACATAACCCTAACCCTAGGTCCAATCCTAACCCTAATCGTCTCTCTAACCCTAGCCTCAACATAACCCTAACCCTAGGTCCAATCCTAACCCTAACCGTCTCTCTAACCCTAGCCCTCAACATAACCCTGACCCTAATTCCAATCCTAACCCTATCTGTCTCTCTAACCCTAGCCCTCAACATAACCCTAACTCTAGGTGTAATCCTAACCCTAACCGTCTCTCTGACACTAACCCTCAAGATAACACTAAACCTAGGGCCAATCCTAACCCTAACTGTCTCTCTGAACTTAGCCCTCAACATAACCGTAACCCTAGGTCTAATTCTAACCCTAACCATCTCTGTAACCCTAGCCATCAACATAAGCCTAACCCTAGGTCCAATCCTAACCCTAACCGTCTCTCTAACCCTAGCCCTCAACATAACCCTAACCCTAGTTCCAATCCTAACCCTAAACTTCTCTCTAACCCTAGCCCTCAACATAACCCTAACCCTAAGTCCAATGCTAACCCTAACCGTCTCTCTAACCCTAGCCCTCAACATAACCCTAACCCTAGGTGCAATCCTAACCCTAACCGTCTCTCTAACCCTTGCCCTCAACATAACCCTAACCCTAGGTCCAATCCTAACCCTAACCGCGTCTCTAACCGTAGCCCTCAACATAACTCTAACCCTAGGTCCAATCAAACCCTAACCGTCTCTCTAACCCTAGCCCTCAACATAACACTAACCCTAGGTCCAATCCTAACCCTAAACGTCTCTCTAACCCTAGCCTTCAACATAACCCTAACCCTAGGTGCAATCTTAATCCTAAACGTCTCTCTAACCGTAGCCCTCAACATAACCCTAACCCTAGGTCCAATCCTCACCCTAACCGTCTCTCTAACTCTAGCCCTCAACATAACCCTAACCGTAGGTCCAATCCTAACCCTAACCGTCTCTCTAACAGTAGCCCTCAACCTAACCCTAACCCTAGGTCCAAACCTAACCCTAACTGTCTCTCTAACCCTAGCCTTCAACATAACCCTAACCCTAGGTCCAATCCTAACCCTAACCACGTCTCTAACAAGAGCCCTCAACATAACTCTAACCCTAGGTCCAATCAAATCCTAACCGTCTCTCTAACCCTATCCCTCAACATAACCCTAACCCTAGGTCCAATGCTAACCCTAACCGTCTCTCTAACCCTAGCCCTCAACATAACCCTAAACCTAGGTCCAATCCTCACCCTAACCGTCTCTCTAACCCTAGCCCTCAACATAACCCTAACCCTAGGTCCAATCCTAACCCTAACCGTCTCTCTAACCCTAGCCCTCAACATAACCCTAACCCTAAGTCCAATCCTACCCCTAACCGCCTCTCTAACCGTAGCCCTGAACATAACCCGAACCCTAGGTCCAATCTTAATCCTAACCGTCTCTCTAACCCTAGCCCTCAACATAACCCTAACCCTAGGTCCAATCCTAACCCTAACCGTCTCTCTAACCCTAGCCCTCAACATAACCCTAAACCTAGGTCCAATCCTCACCGTAACCGTCTCTCTAACCCTTGCCCTCAACATAACACTAACCCTAGTTCCAATCCTAACCCTAACCGTCTCTCTAACCCTAGCCCTCAACATAACCCTAACCCTAGTTCCAATCCTAACCCTAACCGTCTCTCTAACCCTAGCCCTCAACATAACCCTAAACCTAGGTCCAATCCTCACCCTAACCGTCTCTCTAACCCTAGCCCTCAACATAACCCTAACCCTAGTTCCAATCCTAACCCTAACCGTCTCTCTAACCCTAGCCCTCAACATAACCCTAAACCTAGGTCCAATCCTCACCCTAACCGTCTCTCTAACCCTAGCCCTCAACATAACCATAACCCTAGTTCCAATCCTAACCCTAACCGTCTCTCTAACCCTAGCCCTCAACATAACCCTAACCCTAGGTCCAATCCTAACCCTAACCGTCTCTCTCTCCCTAGCCCTCAACACAACCCTAACCCTAGGTCCAATTCTAACCCTAACCGTCTCTGTAACCCTAGCCATCAACATAAGCCTAACCCTAGGTCCAATCCTAACCCTAACCGTCTCTCTAACCCTAGCCCTCAACATAACCCTAACCCTAGTTCCAATCCTAACCCTAACCTTCTCTCTAACCCTAGCCCTTCAACATAACCCTAACCCTAGGTCCAATCCTAACCCTGACCGTCTCTCTAACCCTAGCCCTCAACATAACCCTAACCCTAGGTACAATCCTAACCCTAACCGTCTCTCTCTCCCTAGCCCTCAACATAACCCTAACCCTAGGTCCAATTCTAACCCTAACCGTCTCTGTAACCCTAGCCATCAACATAAGCCTAACCTAGGTCCAATCCTAACCCTAATCGTCTCTCTAACCCTAGCCCTCAACATAACCCTAACCCTAGTTCCAATCCTAACCCTAACCTTCTCTCTAACCCTAGCCCTCTACAGAACCCTAACCCTACCTCCAATGCTAACCCTAACCATCTCTCTAACCCTAGCCCTCAACATAACCCTAACCCTAGGTCCAATCCTAACCCTGACCGTCTCTCTAACAGTAGCCCTCAACCTAACCCTAACCCTAGGTCCAAACCTAACCCTAACTGTCTCTCTAACCCTAGCCCTCAACATAACCCTAACCCTAGGTCCAATCCTAACCCTAACCACGTCTCTAACACTAGCCCTCAACATAACTCTAACCCTAGGTCCAATCAAATCCTAACCGTCTCTCTAACCCTATCCCTCAACATTACCCTAACCCTAGGTCCAATGCTAACCCAAACCGTCTCTCTAACCCTAGCCCTCAACATAACCCTACCCCTAGGTACAATCCTAACCCTAACCGTCTCTCTAACCCTAGCCATCAACATAACCCTAACCCTAGGTCCAATCCTAACCCTAACCGTCTCTCTAACCCTAGCCCTCAACATAACCCTAACCCTAGGTCCAATTCTAACCCTAACCGTCTCTGTAACCCTAGCCATCAACATAAGCCTAACCCTAGGTCCAATGCTAACCCAAACCGTCTCTCTAACCCTAGCCCTCAACATAACCCTAAACCTAGGTCCAATCCTCACCCTAACCGTCTCTCTAAACCTAGCCCTCAACATAACCCTACCCCTAGGTACAATCCAAAACCTAACCGTCTCTCTAACCCTAGCCATCAACATAATCCTAACCCTAGGTCCAATCCTAACCCTAACCGTCTCTCTAACCCTAGCCCTCAACATAACCCTAACCCTAGGTCCAATTCTAACCCTAACCGTCTCTGTAACCCTAGCCATCAACATAAGCCTAACCCTAGGTCAAATCCTAACCCTAACAGTCTCTCTAACCCTAGCCCTCAACATAACCGTAACCCTAGTTCCAATCCTAACCCTATCTGTCTCTCTAACCCTAGCCCTCAACATAACCCTAACCCTAGGTCCAATCCTAACCCTAATCGTCTCTCTAACCCTAGCCCTCAACATAACCCTAACCCTAGGTCCAATCCTAACCCTAACCGTCTCTCTAACCCTAGCCCTCAACATAACCCTGACCATAATTCCAATCCTAACCCTATCTGTCTCTCTAACCCTAGCCCTCAACATAACCCTAACCCTAGTTCCAATCCTAACCCTAACTTTCTCTCTAACCCTAGCCCTCTACAGAACCCTAACCCTACCTCCAATGCTAACCCTAACCTTCTCTCTAACCCTAGCCCTCAACATAACCCTAACCCTAGGTCCAATCCTAACCCTGACCGTCTCTCTAACCCTAGCCCTCAACATAACCCTAAACATAGGTCCAATCCTAACCGTAACCGTCTCTATAACCCTAGCCCTCAACATAACCCTAACCCTAGGTCCAATCCTAACCCTAAACGTCTCTCTAACCCTAGCCCTCAACATAACCCTAACTCTAGGTGCAATCCAAATCCTAACCGTCTCTCTAACCCTAGCTCTCAACATATCCCTAACCCTAGGTCCAATCCTAACCCTAACCGTCTCTCGAACTCTAACCCTCAACATAACCCTAACCCTAGGTCCAATCCTAACCATCAACGTCTCTCTAACCCGAGCCATCAACCTAACCCTAACCCTAGGTCCAATCCTAACCCTAACCGTCTCTCTAACCCTAGCCCTCAACATAACCCTAACCCTAGGTCCAAACCTAACCCTAACTGTCTCTCTAAAAGTAGCCCTCAACATAACCCTAACCCTAGGTCCAATACTAACCCTAACCGCCTCTTTAACCTTAGCCCTCAACATAACTCTAACCCTAGGTCCAATCCTAACCCTAACCCTCTCTCTAACCCATCCCTCAACATAACCGTAATCCTAGGTCCAATGCCAACCCTAACCGTCTCTTTAACCCTAGCCCTCAACATAACCCTTACCCTAGGTCCAATCCTAACCCTATCTGTCTCTCTAACCCTAGCTCTCAACATAACCCTAACCCTAAGTCCAATCCTCACCCTAACCGTCTCTCTAACTCTAGCCCTCAACATAACCCTAACCGTAGGTCCAATCCTAACCCTAACCGTCTCTCTAACAGTAGCCCTCAACCTAACCCTAACCCTAGGTCCAAACCTAACCCTAACTGTCTCTCTAACCCTAGCCCTCAACATAACCCTAACCTTAGGTCCAATCCTAACCCTAACCACGTCTCTAACACTAGTCCTCAACATAACTCTAACCCTAGGTCCAATCAAATCCTAACCGTCTCTCTAACCCTATCCCTCAACATTACCCTAACCCTAGGTCCAATGCTAACCCTAACCGTCTCTCTAACCCTAGCCCTCAACATAGCCCTAAACCTAGGTCCAATCCTCACCCTAACCGTCTCTCTAAACCTAGCCCTCAACATAACCCTACCTCTAGGTACAATCCTAACCCTAACTGTCTCTCTAACCCTAGCCATCAACATAACCCTAACCCTAGGTCCAATCCTAACCCTAACCGTCTCTCTAACCGTAGCCCTCAACATAACCCTAACCCTAGGTCCAATTCTAACCCTAACCGTCTCTGTAACCCTAGCCATCAACATAAGCCTAACCCTAGGTCAAATCCTAACCCTAACCGTCTCTCTAACCCTAGCCCTCAACATAACCCTAACCCTAGTTCCAATCCTAACACTATCTGTCTCTCTAACCCTAGCCCTCAACATAACCCTAACCCTAGGTCCAATCCTAACCCTAATCGTCTCTCTAACCCTAGCCCTCAACATAACCCTAACCCTAGGTCCAATCCTAACCCTAACCGTCTCTCTAACCCTAGCCCTCAACATAACCCTGACCCTAATTCCAATCCTAACCCTATCTGTCTCTCTAACCCTAGCCCTCAACATAACCCTTAACTCTAGGTGTAATCCTAACCCTAACCGTCTCTCTGACCCTAACCCTCAAGATAACACTAAACCTAGGGCCAATCCTAACCCTAACTGTCTCTCTGAACTTAGCCCTCAACATAACCGTAACCCTAGGTGTAATTCTAACCCTAACCATCTCTGTAACCCTAGCCATCAACATAAGCCTTACCCTAGGTCCAATCCTAACCCTAACCGTCTCTCTAACCCTAGCCCTCAACATAACCCTAACGCTAGTTCCAATCCTAACCCTAAACTTCTCTCTAACCCTAGCCCTCAACATAACCCTAACCCTAAGTCCAATGCTAACCCTAACCGTCTCTCTAACCCTAGCCCTCAACATAACCCTAACCCTAGGTGCAATCCTAACCCTAACCGTCTCTCTAACCCTTGCCCTCAACATAACCCTAACCCTAGGTCCAATCCTAACCCTAACCGCGTCTCTAACCCTAGCCCTCAACATAACTCTAACCCTAGGTCCAATCAAACCCTAACCGTCTCTCTAACCCTAGCCCTCAACATAACACTAACCCTAGGTCCAATCCTAACCCTAAACGTCTCTCTAACACTAGCCTTCAACATAACCCTAACCCTAGGTGCAATCTTAATCCTAAACGTCTCTCTAACCCTAGCCCTCAACATATCCCTAACCCTAGGTCCAATCCTAACCCTAACCGTCTCTCTAACTCTAACCCTCAACATAACCCTAACCCTAGGTCCAATCCTAACCATAAACGTCTCTCTAACCCGAGCCATCAACCTAACCCTAACCCTAGGTCCAATCCTAACCCTAACCGTCTCTCTAAACCTAGCCCTCAACATAACCCTAACCCTAGGTCCAAACCTAACCCTAACTGTCTCTCTAACCCTAGCCTTCAACATAACCCTAACCCTAGGTCCAATGCTAACCCTAACCGTCTCTCTAACCCTAGCCCTCAACATAACCCTAAACCTAGGTCCAATCCTCACCCTAACCGTCTCTCTAACCCTAGCCCTCAACATAACCCTAACCCTAGGTCCAATCCTAACCCTAACCGTCTCTCTAACCCTAGCCCTCAACATAACCCTAACCCTAAGTCCAATCCTACCCCTAACCGCCTCTCTAACCGTAGCCCTGAACATAACCCGAACCCTAGGTCCAATCTTAACCCTAACCGTCTCTCTAACCCTAGCCCTCAACATAACCCTAACCCTAGGTCCAATCCTAACCCTAACCGTCTCTCTAACCCTAGCCCTCAACATAACCCTAAACCTAGGTCCAATCCTCACCGTAACCGTCTCTCTAACCCTTGCCCTCAACATAACACTAACCCTAGTTCCAATCCTAACCCTAACCGTCTCTCTAACCCTAGCCCTCAACATAACCCTAACCCTAGTTCCAATCCTAACCCTAACCGTCTCTCTAACCCTAGCCCTCAACATAACCCTAAACCTGGGTCCAATCCTCACCCTAACCGTCTCTCTAACCCTAGCCCTCAACATAACCCTAACCCTAGTTCCAATCCTAACCCTAACCGTCTCTCTAACCCTAGCCCTCAACATAACCCTAAACCTAGGTCCAATCCTCACCCTAACCGTCTCTCTAACCCTAGCCCTCAACATAACCATAACCCTAGTTCCAATCCTAACCCTAACCGTCTCTCTAACCCTAGCCCTCAACATAACCCTAACCCTAGGTCCAATCCTAACCCTAACCGTCTCTCTCTCCCTAGCCCTCAACACAACCCTAACCCTAGGTCCAATTCTAACCCTAACCGTCTCTGTAACCCTAGCCATCAACATAAGCCTAACCCTAGGTCCAATCCTAACCCTAACCGTCTCTCTAACCCTAGCCCTCAACATAACCCTAACCCTAGTTCCAATCCAAACCCTAACCTTCTCTCTAACCCTAGCCCTTCAACATAACCCTAACCCTAGGTCCAATCCTAACCCTGACCGTCTCTCTAACCCTAGCCCTCAACATAACCCTAACCCTAGGTACAATCCTAACCCTAACCGTCTCTCTCTCCCTAGCCCTCAACATAACCCTAACCCTAGGTCCAATTCTAACCCTAACCGTCTCTGTAACCCTAGCCATCAACATAAGCCTAACCCTAGGTCCAATCCTAACCCTAACCTTCTCTCTAACCCTAGCCCTCTACAGAACCCTAACCCTACCTCCAATGCTAACCCTAACCATCTCTCTAACCCTAGCCCTCAACATAACCCTAACCCTAGGTCCAATCCTAACCCTGACCGTCTCTCTAACAGTTGCCCTCAACCTAACCCTAACCCTAGGTCCAAACCTAACCCTAACTGTCTCTGTAACCCTAGCCCTCAACATAACCCTAACCCTAGGTCCAATCGTAACCCTAACCACGTCTCTAACACTAGCCCTCAACATAACTCTAACCCTAGGTCCAATCAAATCCTAACCGTCTCTCTAACCCTATCCCTCAACATTACCCTAACCCTAGGTCCAATGCTAACCCAAACCGTCTCTCTAACCCTAGCCCTCAACATAACCCTACCCCTAGGTACAATCCTAACCCTAACCGTCTCTCTAACCCTAGCCATCAACATAACCCTAACCCTAGGTCCAATCCTAACCCTAACCGTCTCTCTAACCCTAGCCCTCAACATAACCCTAACCCTAGGTCCAATTCTAACCCTAACCGTCTCTGTAACCCTAGCCATCAACATAAGCCTAACCCTAGGTCAAATCCTAACCCTAACCGTCTCTCTAACCCTAGCCCTCAACATAACCCTAATCCTAGTTCCAATCCTAACCCTATCTGTCTCTCTAACCCTAGCCCTCAACATAACCCTAACCCTAGGTCCAATCCTAACCCTAATCGTCTCTCTAACCCTAGCCCTCAACATAACCCTAACCCTAGGTCCAATCCTAACCCTAACCGTCTCTCTAACCCTAGCCCTCAACATAACCCTGACCCTAATTCCAATCCTAACCCTATCTGTCTCTCTAACCCTAGCCCTCAACATAACCCTAACCCTAGTTCCAATCCTAACCCTAACCTTCTCTCTAACCCTAGCCCTCTACAGAACCCTAAACCTACCTCCAATGCTAACCCTAACCGTCTCTCTAACCCTAGCCCTCAACATAACCCTAACCCTAGGTCCAATCCTAACCCTGACCGTCTCTCTAACCCTAGCCCTCAACATAACCCTAAACATAGGTCCAATCCTAACCGTAACCGTATCTATAACCCTAGCCCTCAACATAACCCTAACCCTAGGTCCAATCCTAACCCTAAACGTCTCTCTAACCCTAGCCCTCAACATAACCCTAACTCTAGGTGCAATCCAAATCCTAACCGTCTTTCTAACCCTAGCTCTCAACATATCCCTAACCCTAGGTCCAATCGTAACCCTAACCGTCTCTCTAACTCTAACCCTCAAGAAAACCCTAACCCTAGGTCCAATCCTAACCATCAACGTCTCTCTAACCCGAGCCATCAACCTAACCCTAACCCTAGGTCCAATTCTAACCCTAACCGTCTCTCTAACCCTAGCCCTCAACATAACCCTAACCCTAGGTCCAAACCTAACCCTAACTGTCTCTCTAACTCTAGCCCTCAACATAACCCTAACCCTAGGTCCAATCATAACCCTAACCACGTCTCTAACACTAGCCCTCAACATAACTCTAACCCTAGGTCCAATCAAGTCCTAACCGTCTCTCTAACCCTATCCCTCAACATAACCCTAACCCTAGGTCCAATGCTAACCCTAACCGTCTCTCTAACCCTAGCCCTCAACATAACACTAAACCTAGGTCCAATCCTCACCCTAACCGTCTCTCTAACCCTAGCCCTCAACATAACCCTAACCCTAGTTCCAATCCTAACCCTAACCTTCTCTCTAACCCTAGCCCTCTACAGAACCCTATCCCTACCTCCAATGCTAACCCTAACCGTCTCTCTAACCCTAGGCCCCAACATAACCCTAACCCTAGGTCCAATCCTAACCCTGACCGTCTCTCTAACCCTAGCCCTCAACATAACCCTAAACCTAGGTCCAATCCTAACCGTAACCGTCTCTCTAACCCTAGCCCTCAACATAACCCTAACCCTAGGTCCAATCCTAACCCTAAACGTCTCTCTAACCCTAGCCCTCAACATAACCCTAACCCTAGTTGCAATCCTAATCCTAACCGTCTCTCTAACCCTAGCCCTCAACGTATACCTAACCCTAGGTCCAATCCTAACCCTAACCGTCTCTCTAACTCTAACCCTCAACATAACCCTAACCCTAGGTCCAATCCTAACCATAAACGTCTCTCTAACCCGAGACATCAACCTAACCCTAACCCTAGGTCCAATCCTAACCCTAACTGTCTCTCTAAAAGTAGCCCTCAACATAACCCTAACCCTAGGTCCAATACTAACCCTAACCGCCTCTTTAACCTTAGCCCTCAACATAACTCTAACCCTAGGTCCAATCCTAACCCTAACCGTCTCTCTAACCCATCCCTCAACATAACCGTAATCCTAGGTCCAATGCTAACCCTAACCGTCTCTTTAACCCTAGCCCTCAACATAACCCTTACCCTAGGTCCAATCCTAACCCTATCTGTCTCTCTAACCCTAGCTCTCAACATAACCCTAACCCTAAGTCCAATCCTCACCCTAACCGTCTCTCTAACTCTAGCCCTCAACATAACCCTAACCGTAGGTCCAATCCTAACCCTAACCACGTCTCTAACACTAGCCCTCAACATAACTCTAACCCTAGGTCCAATCAAATCCTAACCGTCTCTCTAACCCTATCCCTCAACATTACCCTAACCCTAGGTCCAATCCTAACCCTAACCGTCTCTCTAACCCTAGCCCTCAACATTGCCCTAAACCTAGGTCCAATCCTCACCCTAACCGTCTCTCTAAACCTAGCCCTCAACATAACCCTACCCCTAGGTACAATCCTAACCCTAACCGTCTCTCTAACCCTAGCCATCAACATAACCCTAACCCTAGGTCCAATCCTAACCCTAACCGTCTCTCTAACCGTAGCCCTCAACATAACCCTAACCCTAGGCCCAATTCTAACCCTAACCGTCTCTGTAACCCTAGCCATCAACATAAGCCTAACCCTAGGTCAAATCCTAAGCCTAACCGTCTCTCTAACCCTAGCCCTCAACATAACCCTAACCCTAGTTCCAATCCTAACCCTATCTGTCTCTCTAACCCTAGCCCTCAACATAACCCTAACCCTAGGTCCAATCCTAACCCTAATCGTCTCTCTAACCCTAGCCCTCAACATAACCCTAACCCTAGGTCCAATCCTAACCGTAACCGTCTCTCTAACCCTAGCCCTCAACATAACCCTGACCCTAATTCCAATCCTAACCCTATCTGTCTCTCTAACCCTAGCCATCAACATAACCCTAACTCTAGGTGTAATCCTAACCCTAACCGTCTCTCTGACCCTAACCCTCAAGATAACACTAAACCTAGGGCCAATCCTAACCCTAACTGTCTCTCTGAACTTAGCCCTCAACATAACCGTAACCCTAGGTCTAATTCTAACCCTAACCGTCTCTGTAACCCTAGCCATCAACATAAGCCTAACCCTAGGTCCAATCCTAACCCTAACCGTCTCTCTAACCCTAGCCCTCAACATAACCCTAACCCTAGTTCCAATCCTAACCCTAACCTTCTCTCTAACCCTAGCCCTCAACATAACCCTAACCCTAAGTCCAATGCTAACCCTAACCGTCTCTCTAACGCTAGCCCTCAACATAACCCTAACCCTAGGTCCAATCCTAACCCTAACCGTCTCTCTAACCCTAGCCCTCAACATAACCCTAACCCTAGGTGCAATCCTAACCCTAACCGTCTCTCTAACCCTTGCCCTAAACATAACCCTAACCCTAGGTCCAATCCTAACCCTAACCGCGTCTCTAACCCTAGCCCTCAACATAACTCTAACCCTAGGTCCAATCAAACCCTAACCGTCTCTCTAACCCCAGCCCTCAACATAACCCTAACCCTAGGTCCAATCCTAACCCTAAACGTCTCTCTAACCCTAGCCCTCAACATTACCCTAACCCTAGGTTTAATCTTAATCCTAAACGTCTCTCTAACCCTAGCCCTCAACATATCCCTAACCCTAGGTCCAATCCTAACCCAAACCGTCTCTATAACTCTAACCCTCAACATAACCCTAACCCTAGGTCCAATCCTAACCATAAACGTCTCTCTAACCCTAGCCCAAAACATAACCCTAACCCTAGGTCCAGTCCTAACCCTAACCGCCTCTTTAACCTTAGCCCTCAACATAACTCTAACCCTAGGTCCAATCCTAACTCTAACCGTCTCTCTAACCGTATCCCTCAACATAACCGTAATCGTAGGTCCAATGCTAACCCTAACCGTCTCTCTAACCCTAGCCCTCAACATAACCCTTACCCTAGGTCTAATCCTAACCCTATCTGTCTCTCTAACCCTAGCCCTCAACATAACCCTAACCCTAGGTCCAATCCTCACCCTAACCGTCTCTCTAACTCTAGCCCTCAACATAACCCTAACCGTAGGTCCAATCCTAACCCTAACCGTCTCTCTAACAGTAGCCCTCAACCTAACCCTAATGCTAGGTCCAAACCTAACCCTAACTGTCTCTCTAACCCTAGCCCTCAACATAACCCTAACCCTAGGTCCAATCCTAACCCTAACCACGTCTCTAACACTAGCCCTCAACATAACTCTAACCCTAGGTCCAATCAAATCCTAACCGTCTCTCTAACCCTATCCCTCAACATAACCCTAACCCTAGGTCCAATGCTAACCCTAACCGTCTCTCTAACCCTAGCCCTCAACATAACCCTAAACTAGGTCCAATCCTCACCCTAACCGTCTCTCTAACCCTAGCCCTCAACATAACCCTAACCCTATGTACAATCCTACCCTAACCGTCTCTCTCTCCCTAGCCCTCAACATAACCCTAACCCTAGGTCCAATCCTAACCCTAAACGTCTCTCTAACCCTAGCCCTCAACATAACCCTAACTCTAGGTGCAATCCAAATCCTAACCGTCTCTCTAACCCTAGCTCTCAACATATCCCTAACCCTAGGTCCAATCCTAACCCTAACCTTCTCTCTAACCCTAGCCCTCTACAGAACCCTAACCCTACCTCCAATGCTAACCCTAACCATCTCTCTAAACCTAGCCCTCAACATAACCCTAACCCTAGGTCCAATCCTAACCCTGACCGTCTCTCTAACAGTAGCCCTCAACCTAACCCTAACCCTAGGTCCAAACCTAACCCTAACTGTCTCTCTAACCCTAGCCCTCAACATAACCCTAACCCTAGGTCCAATCCTAACCCTAACCACGTCTCTAACACTAGCCCTCAACATAACTCTAACCCTAGGTCCAATCAAATCCTAACCGTCTCTCTAACCCTATCCCTCAACATTACCCTAACCCTAGGTCCAATGCTAACCCAAACCGTCTCTCTAACCCTAGCCCTCAACATAACCCTAAACCTAGGTCCAATCCTCACCCTAACCGTCTCTCTAAATCTAGCCCTCAACATAACCCTACCCCTAGGTACAATCCTAACCCTAACCGTCTCTCTTAACCTAGCCATCAACATAACCCTAACCCTAGGTCCAATCCTAACCCTAACCGTCTCTCGAACTCTAACCCTCAACATAACCCTAACCCTAGGTCCAATCCTAACCATCAACGTTTCTCTAACCCGAGCCATCAACCTAACCCTAACCCTAGGTCCAATCCTAACCGTAACCGTCTCTCTAACCCTAGCCCTCAACATAACCCTAACCCTAGGTCCAAACCTAACCCTAACTGTCTCTCTAACTCTAGCCCTCAACATAACCCTAACCCTAGGTCCAATCCTAACCCTAACCGTCTCTCTAACCCTAGCCCTCAACATAACCCTAACCCTAGGTCCAAACCTAACCCTAACTGTCTCTCTAACCCTAGCCCTCAACATAACCCTAACCCTAGGTCCAATCCTAACCCTAACCGTCTCTCTAACCCTAGCCCTCAACATAACCCTAACCCTAGGTCCAATTCTAACCCTAACCGTCTCTGTAACCCTAGCCATCAACATAAGCCTAACCCTAGGTCAAATCCTAACCTTAACCGTCTCTCTAACCCTAGCCCTCAACATAACCCTAACCCTAGTTCCAATCCTAACCCTATCTGTCTCTCTAACCCTAGCCCTCAACATAACCCTAACCCTAGGTCCAATCCTAACCCTAATCGTTTCTCTAACCCTAGCCCTCAACATAACCCTAACCCTAGGTCCAATCCTAACCCTAACCGTCTCTCTAACCCTAGCCCTCAACATAACCCTGACCCTAATTCCAATCCTAACCCTATCTGTCTCTCTAACCCTAGCCCTCAACATAACCCTTACCCTAGTTCCATTCCTAACCCTAACCTTCTCTCTAACCCTAGCCCTCTACAGAACCCTAACCCTACCTCCAATGCTAACCCTAACCGTCTCTCTAACCCTAGCCCTCAACATAACCCTAACCCTAGGTCCAATCCTAACCCTAAACGTCTCTCTAACCCTAGCCCTCAACATAACCCTAACTCTAGGTGCAATCCAAATCCTAACCGTCTCTCTAACCCTAGCTCTCAACATATCCCTAACCCTAGGTCCAATCCTAACCCTAACCGTCTCTCGAACTCTAACCCTCAACATAACCCTAACCCTAGGTCCAATCCTAACCATCAACGTCTCTCTAACCCGAGCCATCAACCTAACCCTAACCCTAGGTCCAATAATAACCCTAACCGTCTCTCTAACCCTAGCCCTCAACATAACCCTAACCCTAGGTCCAAACCTAACCCTAACTGTCTCTCTAACTCTAGCCCTCAACATAACCCTAACCCTAGGTCCAATCCTAACCCTAACCGTCTCTCTAACCCTAGCCCTCAACATAACCCTAACCCTAGCTCCAAACCTAACCCTAACTGTCTCTCTAACCCTAGCCCTCAACATAACCCTAACCCTAGGTCCAATCCTAACCCTAACCACGTCTCTAACCCTAGCCCTCAACATAACCCTAACCCTAGGTCCAATCCTAACCCTAAACGTCTCTCTAACCCTAGCCCTCAACATAACCCTAACTCTAGGTGCAATCCAAATCCTAACCGTCTCTCTAACCCTAGCTCTCAACATATCCCTAACCCTAGGTCCAATCCTAACCCTAAACTTCTCTCTAACCCTAGCCCTCTACAGAACCCTAACCCTACCTCCAATGCTAACCCTAACCATCTCTCTAACCCTAGCCCTCAACATAACCCTAACCCTAGGTCCAATCCTAACCCTGACCGTCTCTCTAACAGTAGCCCTCAACCTAACCCTAACCCTAGGTCCAAACCTAACCCTAACTGTCTCTCTAACCCTAGCCCTCAACATAACCCTAACCCTAGGTCCAATCCTAACCCTAACCACGTCTCTAACACTAGCCCTCAACATAACTCTAACCCTAGGTCCAATCAAATCCTAACCGTCTCTCTAACCCTATCCCTCAACATTACCCTAACCCTAGGTCCAATGCTAACCCTAACCGTCTCTCTAACCCTAGCCCTCAACATTGCCCTAAACCTAGGTCCAATCCTCACCCTAACCGTCTCTCTAAACCTAGCCCTCAACATAACCCTACCCCTAGGTACAATCCTAACCCTAACCGTCTCTCTAACCCTAGCCATCAACATAACCCTAACCCTAGGTCCAATCCTAACCCTAACCGTCTCTCTAACCGTAGCCCTCAACATAACCCTAACCCTAGGCCCAATTCTAACCCTAACCGTCTCTGTAACCCTAGCCATCAACATAAGCCTAACCCTAGGTCAAATCCTAAGCCTAACCGTCTCTCTAACCCTAGCCCTCAACATAACCCTAACCCTAGTTCCAATCCTAACCCTATATGTCTCTCTAACCCTAGCCCTCAACATAACCCTAACCCTAGGTCCAATCCTAACCCTAATCGTCTCTCTAACCCTAGCCCTCAACATAACCCTAACCCTAGGTCCAATCCTAACCCTAACCGTCTCTCTAACCCTAGCCCTCAACATAACCCTGACCCTAATTCCAATCCTAACCCTATCTCTCTCTCTAACCCTAGCCCTCAACATAACCCTAACCCTAGTTCCAATCCTAACCCTAACTTTCTCTCTAACCCTAGCCCTCTACAGAACCCTAACCCTACCTCCAATGCTAACCCTAACCGTCTCTCTAACCCTAGCCCTCAACATAACCCTAACCCTAGGTCCAATCCTAACCCTGACCGTCTCTCTAACCCTAGCCCTCAACATAACCCTAAACATAGGTCCAATCCTAACCGTAACCGTCTCTATAACCCTAGCCCTCAACATAACCCTAACCCTAGGTCCAATCCTAACCCTAAACGTCTCTCTAACCCTAGCCCTCAACATAACCCTAACTCTAGGTGCAATCCAAATCCTAACCGTCTCTCTAACCCTAGCTCTCAACATATCCCTAACCCTAGGTCCAATCCTAACCCTAACCGTCTCTCGAACTCTAACCCTCAACATAACCCTAACCCTAGGTCCAATCCTAACCATCAACGTCTCTCTAACCCGAGCCATCAACCTAACCCTAAACCTAGGTCCAATCCTAACCCTAACCGTCTCTCTAACCCTAGCCCTCAACATAACCCTAACCCTAGGTCCAAACCTAACCCTAACTGTCTCTCTAACTCTAGCCCTCAACATAACCCTAACCCTAGGTCCAATCCTAACCCTAACCACGTCTCTAACACTAGCCCTCAACATAACTCTAACCCTAGGTCCAATCAAATCCTAACCGTCTCTCTAACCCTATCCCTCAACATAACCCTAACCCTAGGTCCAATGCTAACCCTAACCGTCTCTCTAACCCTAGCCCTCAACATAACCCTAACCCTAGGTACAATCCTAACCCTAACCGTCTCTCTCTCCCTAGCCCTCAACATAACCCTAACCCTAGGTCCAATCCTAACCCTGACCGTCTCTCTAACCCTAGCCCTCAACATAACCCTAAACCTAGGTCCAATCCTAACCGTAACCGTCTCTCTAACCCTAGCCCTCAACATAACCCTAACCCTAGGTCCAATCCTAACCCTAAACGTCTCTCTAACCCTACCCCTCAACATAACCCTAACCCTAGTTGCAATCCTAATCCTAACCGTCTCTCTAACCCTAGCCCTCAACGTATACCTAACCCTAGGTCCAATCCTAACCCTAACCCTCTCTCTAACCCATCCCTCAACATAACCGTAATCCTAGGTCCAATGCTAACCCTAACCGTCTCTTTAACCCTAGCCCTCAACATAACCCTTACCCTAGGTCCAATCCTAACCCTATCTGTCTCTCTAACCCTAGCCCTCAACATAACCCTAACCCTAGGTCCAATCCTCACCCTAACCGTCTCTCTAACTCTAGCCCTCAACATAACCCTAACCGTAGGTCCAATCCTAACCCTAACCGTCTCTCTAACAGTAGCCCTCAACCTAACCCTAACCCTAGGTCCAAACCTAACCCTAACTGTCTCTCTAACCCTAGCCCTCAACATAACCCTAACCTTAGGTCCAATCCTAACCCTAACCACGTCTCTAACACTAGCCCTCAACATAACTCTAACCCTAGGTCCAATCAAATCCTAACCGTCTCTCTAACCCTATCCCTCAACATTACCCTAACCCTAGGTCCAATGCTAACCCTAACCGTCTCTCTAACCCTAGCCCTCAACATAGCCCTAAACCTAGGTCCAATCCTCACCCTAACCGTCTCTCTAAACCTAGCCCTCAACATAACCCTACCTCTAGGTACAATCCTAACCCTAACCGTCTCTCTAACCCTAGCCATCAACATAACCCTAACCCTAGGTCCAATCCTAACCCTAACCGTCTCTCTAACCGTAGCCCTCAACATAACCCTAACCCTAGGTCCAATTCTAACCCTAACCGTCTCTGTAACCCTAGCCATCAACATAAGCCTAACCCTAGGTCAAATCCTAACCCTAACCGTCTCTCTAACCCTAGCCCTCAACATAACCCTAACCCTAGTTCCAATCCTAACCCTATCTGTCTCTCTAACCCTAGCCCACAACATAACCCTAACCCTAGGTCCAATCCTAACCCTAATCGTCTCTCTAACCCTAGCCCTCAACATAACCCTAACCCTAGGTCCAATCCTAACCCTAACCGTCTCTCTAACCCTAGCCCTCAACATAACCCTGACCCTAATTCCAATCCTAACCCTATCTGTCTCTCTAACCCTAGCCCTCAACATAACCCTAACTCTAGGTGTAATCCTAACCCTAACCGTCTCTCTGACCCTAACCCTCAAGATAACACTAAACCTAGGGCCAATCCTAACCCTAACTGTCTCTCTGAACTTAGCCCTCAACATAACCGTAACCCTAGGTCTAATTCTAACCCTAACCATCTCTGTAACCCTAGCCATCAACATAAGCCTAACCCTAGGTCCAATCCTAACCCTAACCGTCTCTCTAACCCTAGCCCTCAACATAACCCTAACCCTAGTTCCAATCCTAACCCTAAACTTCTCTCTAACCCTATCCCTCAACATAACCCTAACCCTAAGTCCAATGCTAACCCTAACCGTCTCTCTAACGCTAGCCCTCAACATAACCCTAACCCTAGGTCCAATCCTAACCCTAACCGTCTCTCTAACCCTAGCCCTCAACATAACCCTAACCCTAGGTGCAATCCTAACCCTAACCGTCTCTCTAACCCTTGCCCTCAACATAACCCTAACCCTAGGTCCAATCCTAACCCTAACCGCGTCTCTAACCCTAGCCCTCAACATAACTCTAACCCTAGGTCCAATCAAACCCTAACCGTCTCTCTAACCCTAGCCCTCAACATAACACTAACCCTAGGTCCAATCCTAACCCTAAACGTCTCTCTAACCCTAGCCTTCAACATAACCCTAACCCTAGGTGCAATCTTAATCCTAAACGTCTCTCTAACCCTAGCCCTCAACATATCCCTAACCCTAGGTCCAATCCTAACCCTAACCGTCTCTCTAACTCTAACCCTCAACATAACCCTAACCCTAGGTCCAATCCTAACCATAAACGTCTCTCTAACCCGAGACATCAACCTAACCCTAACCCTAGGTCCAATCCTAACCCTAACTGTCTCTCTAAAAGTAGCCCTCAACATAACCCTAACCCTAGGTCCAATACTAACCCTAACCGCCTCTTTAACCTTAGCCCTCAACATAACTCTAACCCTAGGTCCAATCCTAACCCTAACCCTCTCTCTAACCCATCCCTCAACATAACCGTAATCCTAGGTCCAATGCTAACCCTAACCGTCTCTTTAACCCTAGCCCTCAACATAACCCTTACCCTAGGTCCAATCCTAACCCTATCTGTCTCTCTAACCCTAGCCCTCAACATAACCCTAACCCTAGGTCCAATCCTCACCCTAACCGTCTCTCTAACTCTAGCCCTCAACATAACGCTAACCGTAGGTCCAATCCTAACCCTAACCGTCTCTCTAACAGTAGCCCTCAACCTAACCCTTACCCTAGGTCCAAACCTAACCCTAACTGTCTCTCTAACCCTAGCCCTCAACATAACCCTAACCTTAGGTCCAATCCTAACCCTAACCACGTCTCTAACACTAGCCCTCAACATAACTCTAACCCTAGGTCCAATCAAATCCTAACCGTCTCTCTAACCCTATCCCTCAACATTACCCTAACCCTAGGTCCAATGCTAACCCTAACCGTCTCTCTAACCCTAGCCCTCAACATAGCCCTAAACCTAGGTCCAATCCTCACCCTAACCGTCTCTCTAAACCTAGCCCTCAACATAACCCTACCTCTAGGTACAATCCTAACCCTAACCGTCTCTCTAACCCTAACCATCAACATAACCCTAACCCTAGGTCCAATCCTAACCCTAACCGTCTCTCTAACCGTAGCCCTCAACATAACCCTAACCCTAGGTCCAATTCTAACCCTAACCGTCTCTGTAACCCTAGCCATCAACATAAGCCTAACCCTAGGTCAAATCCTAACCCTAACCGTCTCTCTAACCCTAGCCCTCAACATAACCCTAACCCTAGTTCCAATCCTAACCCTATCTGTCTCTCTAACCCTAGCCCACAACATAACCCTAACCCTAGGTCCAATCCTAACCCTAATCGTCTCTCTAACCCTAGCCCTCAACATAACCCTAACCCTAGGTCCAATCCTAACCCTAACCGTCTCTCTAACCCTAGCCCTCAACAAAACCCTGACCCTAATTCCAATCCTAACCCTATCTGTCTCTCTAACCCTAGCCCTCAACATAACCCTAACTCTAGGTGTAATCCTAACCCTAACCGTCTCTCTGACCCTAACCCTCAAGATAACACTAAACCTAGGGCCAATCCTAATCCTAACTGACTCTCTGAACTTAGCCCTCAACATAACCGTAACCCTAGGTCTAATTCTAACCCTAACCATCTCTGTAACCCTAGCCATCAACATAAGCCTAACCCTAGGTCCAATCCTAACCCTAACCGTCTCTCTAACCCTAGCCCTCAACATAACCCTAACCCTAGTTCCAATCCTAACCCTAAACTTCTCTCTAACCCTAGCCCTCAACATAACCCTAACCCTAAGTCCAATGCTAACCCTAACCGTCTCTCTAACGCTAGCCCTCAACATAACCCTAACCCTAGGTCCAATCCTAACCCTAACCGTCTCTCTAACCCTAGCCCTCAACATAACCCTAACCCTAGGTGCAATCCTAACCCTAACCGTCTCTCTAACCCTTGCCCTCAACATAACCCTAACCCTAGGTCCAATCCTAACCCTAACCGCGTCTCTAACCCTAGCCCTCAACATAACTCTAACCCTAGGTCCAATCAAACCCTAACCGTCTCTCTAACCCTAGCCCTCAACATAACACTAACCCTAGGTCCAATCCTAACCCTAAACGTCTCTCTAACCCTAGCCTTCAACATAACCCTAACCCTAGGTGCAATCTTAATCCTAAACGTCTCTCTAACCCTAGCCCTCAACATATCCCTAACCCTAGGTCCAATCCTAACCCTAACCGTCTCTCTAACTCTAACCCTCAACATAACCCTAACCCTAGGTCCAATCCTAACCATAAACGTCTCTCTAACCCGAGCCATCAACCTAACCCTAACCCTAGGTCCAATCCTAACCCTAACCGTCTCTCTAAACCTAGCCCTCAACATAACTCTAACCCTAGGTCCAATCCTAACCCTAACCGTCTCTCTAACCGTATCCCTCAACATAACCGTAATCGTAGGTCCAATGCTAACCCTAACCGTCTCTCTAACCCTAGCCCTCAACATAACCCTTACCCTAGGTCCAATCCTAACCCTATCTGTCTCTCTAACCCTAGCCCTCAACATAACCCTAACCCTAGGTCCAATCCTCACCCTAACCGTCTCTCTAACTCTAGCCCTCAACATAACCATAACCGTAGGTCCAATCCTAAACCTAACCGTCTCTCTAACAGTAGCCCTCAACCTAACCCTAACCCTAGGTCCAAACCTAACCCTAACTGTCTCTCTAACCCTAGCCTTCAACATAACCCTAACCCTAGGTCCAATCCTAACCCTAACCACGTCTCTAACAAGAGCCCTCAACATAACTCTAACCCTAGGTCCAATCAAATCCTAACCGTCTCTCTAACCCTATCCCTCAACATAACCCTAACCCTAGGTCCAATGCTAACCCTAACCGTCTCTCTAACCCTAGCCCTCAACATAACCCTAAACCTAGGTCCAATCCTCACCCTAACCGTCTCTCTAACCCTAGCCCTCAACATAACCCTAACCCTAGGTCCAATCCTAACCCTAACCGTCTCTCTAACCCTAGCCCTCAACATAACCCTAACCCTAAGTCCAATCCTACCCCTAACCGCCTCTCTAACCGTAGCCCTGAACATAACCCGAACCCTAGGTCCAATCTTAACCCTAACCGTCTCTCTAACCCTAGCCCTCAACATAACCCTAACCCTAGGTCCAATCCTAACCCTAACCGTCTCTCTAACCCTAGCCCTCAACATAACCCTAAACCTAGGTCCAATCCTCACCGTAACCGTCTCTCTAACCCTTGCCCTCAACATAACACTAACCCTAGTTCCAATCCTAACCCTAACCGTCTCTCTAACCCTAGCCCTCAACATAACCCTAACCCTAGTTCCAATCCTAACCCTAACCGTCTCTCTAACCCTAGCCCTCAACATAACCCTAAACCTAGGTCCAATCCTCACCCTAACCGTCTCTCTAATCCTAGCCCTCAACATAACCATAACCCTAGTTCCAATCCTAACCCTAACCGTCTCTCTAACCCTAGCCCTCAACATAACCCTAACCCTAGGTCCAATGCTAACCCTAACTGTCTCTCTCTCCCTAGCCCTCAACACAACCCTAACCCTAGGTCCAATTCTAACCCTAACCGTCTCTGTAACCCTAGCCATCAACATAAGCCTAACCCTAGGTCCAATCCTAACCCTAACCGTCTCTCTAACCCTAGCCCTCAACATAACCCTAACCCTAGTTCCAATCCTAACCCTAACCTTCTCTCTAACCCTAGCCCTTCAACATAACCCTAACCCTAGGTCCAATCCTAACCCTGACCGTCTCTCTAACCCTAGCCCTCAACATAACCCTAACCCTAGGTACAATCCTAACCCTAACCGTCTCTCTCTCCCTAGCCCTCAACATAACCCTAACCCTAGGTCCAATTCTAACCCTAACCGTCTCTGTAACCCTAGCCATCAACATAAGCCTAACCCTAGGTCCAATCCTAACCCTAACCGTCTCTCTAACCCTAGCCCTCAACATAACCCTAACCCTAGTTCCAATCCTAACCCTAACCTTCTCTCTAACCCTAGCCCTCTACAGAACCCTAACCCTACCTCCAATGCTAACCCTAACCATCTCTCTAACCCTAGCCCTCAACATAACCCTAACCCTAGGTCCAATCCTAACCCTGACCGTCTCTCTAAGAGTAGCCCTCAACCTAACCCTAACCCTAGGTCCAAACCTAACCCTAACTGTCTCTCTAACCCTAGCCCTCAACATAACCCTAACCCTAGGTCCAATCCTAACCCTAACCACGTCTCTAACACTAGCCCTCAACATAACTCTAACCCTAGGTCCAATCAAATCCTAACCGTCTCTCTAACCCTATCCCTCAACATTACCCTAACCCTAGGTCCAATGCTAACCCAAACCGTCTCTCTAACCCTAGCCCTCAACATAACCCTACCCCTAGGTACAATCCTAACCCTAACCGTCTCTCTAACCCTAGCCATCAACATAAGCCTAACCCTAGGTCAAATCCTAACCCTAACCGTCTCTCTAACCCTAGCCCTCAACATAACCCTAACCCTAGTTCCAATCCTAACCCTATCTGTCTCTCTAACCCTAGCCCTCAACATAACCCTAACCCTAGGTCCAATCCTAACCCTAATCGTCTCTCTAACCCTAGCCCTCAACATAACCCTAACCCTAGGACCAATCCTAACCCTAACCGTCTCTCTAACCCTAGCCCTCAACATAACCCTGACCCTAATTCCAATCCTAACCCTATCTGTCTCTCTAACCCTAGCCCTCAACATAACCCTAACCCTAGGTGCAATCCTAACCCTAACCGTCTCTCTAACCCTTGCCCTCAACATAACCCTAACCCTAGGTCCAATCCTAACCCTAACCGCGTCTCTAACCCTAGCCCTCAACATAACTCTAACCCTAGGTCCAATCAAACCCTAACCGTCTCTCTAACCCTAGCCCTCAACATAACACTAACCCTAGGTCCAATCCTAACCCTAAACGTCTCTCTAACCCTAGCCTTCAACATAACCCTAACCCTAGGTGCAATCTTAATCCTAAACGTCTCTCTAACCCTAGCCCTCAACATATCCCTAACCCTAGGTCCAATCCTAACCCTAACCGTCTCTCTAACTCTAACCCTCAACATAACCCTAACCCTAGGTCCAATCCTAACCATAAACGTCTCTCTAACCCGAGCCATCAACCTAACCCTAACCCTAGGTCCAATCCTAACCCTAACCGTCTCTCTAAACCTAGCCCTCAACATAACCCTAACCCTAGGTCCAATCCTAACCCTAACCGCCTCTTTAACCTTAGCCCTCAACATAACTCTAACCCTAGGTCCAATCCTAACCCTAACCGTCTCTCTAACCGTATCCCTCAACATAACCGTAATCGTAGGTCCAATGCTAACCCTAACCGTCTCTCTAACCCTAGCCCTCAACATAACCCTTACCCTAGGTCCAATCCTAACCCTATCTGTCTCTCTAACCCTAGCCCTCAACATAACCCTAACCCTAGGTCCAATCCTCACCCTAACCGTCTCTCTAACTCTAGCCCTCAACATAACCATAACCGTAGGTCCAATCCTAAACCTAACCGTCTCTCTAACAGTAGCCCTCAACCTAACCCTAACCCTAGGTCCAAACCTAACCCTAACTGTCTCTCTAACCCTAGCCTTCAACATAACCCTAACCCTAGGTCCAATCCTAACCCTAACCACGTCTCTAACAAGAGCCCTCAACATAACTCTAACCCTAGGTCCAATCAAATCCTAACCGTCTCTCTAACCCTATCCCTCAACATAACCCTAACCCTAGGTCCAATGCTAACCCTAACCGTCTCTCTAACCCTAGCCCTCAACATAACCCTAAACCTAGGTCCAATCCTCACCCTAACCGTCTCTCTAACCCTAGCCCTCAACATAACCCTAACCCTAGGTCCAATCCTAACCCTAACCGTCTCTCTAACCCTAGCCCTCAACATAACCCTAACCCTAAGTCCAATCCTACCCCTAACCGCCTCTCTAACCGTAGCCCTGAACATAACCCGAACCCTAGGTCCAATCTTAACCCTAACCGTCTCTCTAACCCTAGCCCTCAACATAACCCTAACCCTAGGTCCAATCCTAACCCTAACCGTCTCTCTAACCCTAGCCCTCAACATAACCCTAAACCTAGGTCCAATCCTCACCGTAACCGTCTCTCTAACCCTTGCCCTCAACATAACACTAACCCTAGTTCCAATCCTAACCCTAACCGTCTCTCTAACCCTAGCCCTCAACATAACCCTAACCCTAGTTCCAATCCTAACCCTAACCGTCTCTCTAACCCTAGCCCTCAACATAACCCTAAACCTAGGTCCAATCCTCACCCTAACCGTCTCTCTAATCCTAGCCCTCAACATAACCATAACCCTAGTTCCAATCCTAACCCTAACCGTCTCTCTAACCCTAGCCCTCAACTTAACCCTAACCCTAGGTCCAATGCTAACCCTAACTGTCTCTCTCTCCCTAGCCCTCAACACAACCCTAACCCTAGGTCCAATTCTAACCCTAACCGTCTCTGTAACCCTAGCCATCAACATAAGCCTAACCCTAGGTCCAATCCTAACCCTAACCGTCTCTCTAACCCTAGCCCTCAACATAACCCTAACCCTAGTTCCAATCCTAACCCTAACCTTCTCTCTAACCCTAGCCCTTCAACATAACCCTAACCCTAGGTCCAATCCTAACCCTGACCGTCTCTCTAACCCTAGCCCTCAACATAACCCTAACCCTAGGTACAATCCTAACCCTAACCGTCTCTCTCTCCCTAGCCCTCAACATAACCCTAACCCCAGGTCCAATTCTAACCCTAACCGTCTCTGTAACCCTAGCCATCAACATAAGCCTAACCCTAGGTCCAATCCTAACCCTAACCGTCTCTCTAACCCTAGCCCTCAACATAACCCTAACCCTAGTTCCAATCCTAACCCTAACCTTCTCTCTAACCCTAGCCCTCTACAGAACCCTAACCCTACCTCCAATGCTAACCCTAACCATCTCTCTAACCCTAGCCCTCAACATAACCCTAACCCTAGGTCCAATCCTAACCCTGACCGTCTCTCTAAGAGTAGCCCTCAACCTAACCCTAACCCTAGGTCCAAACCTAACCCTAACTGTCTCTCTAACCCTAGCCCTCAACATAACCCTAACCCTAGGTCCAATCCTAACCCTAACCACGTCTCTAACACTAGCCCTCAACATAACTCTAACCCTAGGTCCAATCAAATCCTAACCGTCTCTCTAACCCTATCCCTCAACATTACCCTAACCCTAGGTCCAATGCTAACCCAAACCGTCTCTCTAACCCTAGCCCTCAACATAACCCTACCCCTAGGTACAATCCTAACCCTAACCGTCTCTCTAACCCTAGCCATCAACATAAGCCTAACCCTAGGTCAAATCCTAACCCTAACCGTCTCTCTAACCCTAGCCCTCAACATAACCCTAACCCTAGTTCCAATCCTAACCCTATCTGTCTCTCTAACCCTAGCCCTCAACATAACCCTAACCCTAGGTCCAATCCTAACCCTAATCGTCTCTCTAACCCTAGCCCTCAACATAACCCTAACCCTAGGACCAATCCTAACCCTAACCGTCTCTCTAACCCTAGCCCTCAACATAACCCTGACCCTAATTCCAATCCTAACCCTATCTGTCTCTCTAACCCTAGCCCTCAACATAACCCTAACCCTAGTTCCAATCCTAACCCTAACCTTCTCTCTAACCCTAGCCCTCTATTGAACCCTAACCCTACCTCCAATGCTAACCCTAACCGTCTCTCTAACCCTAGCCCTCAACATAACCCTAACCCTAGGTCCAATCCTAACCCTGACCGTCTCTCTAACCCTAGCCCTCAACATAACCCTAAACATAGGTCCAATCCTAACCGTAACAGTCTCTATAACCCTAGCCCTCAACATAACCCTAACCCTAGGTCCAATCCTAACCCTAAACGTCTCTCTAACCCTAGCCCTCAACATAACCCTAACTCTAGGTGCAATCCAAATCCTAACAGTCTTTCTAACCCTAGCTCTCAACATATCCCTAACCCTAGGTCCAATCCTAACCCTAACCGTCTCTCTAATTCTAACCCTCAAGAAAACCCTAACCCTAGGTCCAATCCTAACCATCAACGTCTCTCTAACCCGAGCCATCAACCTAACCCTAACCCTAGGACCAATTCTAACCCTAACCGTCTCTCTAACCCTAGCCCTCAACATAACCCTAACCCTAGGTCCAAACCTAACCCTAACTGTCTCTCTAACTCTAGCCCTCAACATAACCCTAACCCTAGGTCCAATCATAACCCTAACCACGTCTCTAACACTAGCCCTCAACATAACTCTAACCCTAGGTCCAATCAAGTCCTAACCGTCTCTCTAACCCTATCCCTCAACATAACCCTAACCCTAGGTCCAATGCTAACCCTAACCGTCTCTCTAACCCTAGCCCTCAACATAACACTAAACCTAGGTCCAATCCTCACCCTAACCGTCTCTCTAACCCTAGCCCTCAACATAACCCTAACCCTAGTTCCAATCCTAACCCTAACCTTCTCTCTAACCCTAGCCCTCTACAGAACCCTATCCCTACCTCCAATGCTAACCCTAACCGTCTCTCTAACCCTAGGCCCCAACATAACCCTAACCCTAGGTCCAATCCTAACCCTGACCGTCTCTCTAACCCTAGCCCTCAACATAACCCTAAACCTAGGTCCAATCCCAACCGTAACCGTCTCTCTAACCCTAGCCCTCAACATAACCCTAACCCTAGGTCCAATCCTAACCCTAAACGTCTCTCTAACCCTAGCCCTCAACATAACCCTAACCCTAGTTGCAATCCTAATCCTAACCGTCTCTCTAACCCTAGCCCTCAACGTATACCTAACCCTAGGTCCAATCCTAACCCTAACCGTCTCTCTAACTCTAACCCTCAACATAAACCTAACCCTAGGTCCAATCCTAACCATAAACGTCTCTCTAACCCGAGACATCAACCTAACCCTAACCCTAGGTCCAATCCTAACCCTAACTGTCTCTCTAAAAGTAGCCCTCAACATAACCCTAACCCTAGGTCCAATACTAACCCTAACCGCCTCTTTAACCTTAGCCCTCAACATAACTCTAACCCTAGGTCCAATCCTAACCCTAACCGTCTCTCTAACCCATCCCTCAACATAACCGTAATCCTAGGTCCAATGCTAACCCTAACCGTCTCTTTAACCCTAGCCCTCAACATAACCCTTACCCTAGGTCCAATCCTAACCCTATCTGTCTCTCTAACCCTAGCTCTCAACATAACCCTAACCCTAAGTCCAATCCTCACCCTAACCGTCTCTCTAACTCTAGCCCTCAACATAACCCTAACCGTAGGTCCAATCCTAACCCTAACCGTCTCTCTAACAGGAGCCCTCAACCTAACCCTAACCCTAGGTCCAAACCTAACCCTAACTGTCTCTCTAACCCTAGCCCTCAAAATAACCCTAACCTTAGGTCCAATCCTAACCCTAACCACGTCTCTAACACTAGCCCTCAACATAACTCTAACCCTAGGTCCAATCAAATCCTAACCGTCTCTCTAACCCTATCCCTCAACATTACCCTAACCCTAGGTCCAATGCTAACCCTAACCGTCTCTCTAACCCTAGCCCTCAACATAGCCCTAAACCTAGGTCCAATCCTCACCCTAACCGTCTCTCTAAACCTAGCCCTCAACATAACCCTACCCCTAGGTACAATCCTAACCCTAACCGTCTCTCTAACCCTAGCCATCAACATAACCCTAACCCTAGGTCCAATCCTAACCCTAACCGTCTCTCTAACCGTAGCCCTCAACATAACCCTAACCCTAGGCCCAATTCTAACCCTAACCGTCTCTGTAACCCTAGCCATCAACATAAGCCTAACCCTAGGTCAAATCCTAAGCCTAACCGTCTCTCTAACCCTAGCCCTCAACATAACCCTAACCCTAGTTCCAATCCTAACCCTATCTGTCTCTCTAACCCTAGCCCTCAACATAACCCTAACCCTAGGTCCAATCCTAACCCTAATCGTCTCTCTAACCCTAGCCCTCAACATAACCCTAACCCTAGGTCCAATCCTAACCCTAACCGTCTCTCTAACCCTAGCCCTCAACATAACCCTGACCCTAATTCCAATCCTAACCCTATCTGTCTCTCTAACCCTAGCCCTCAACATAACCCTAACTCTAGGTGTAATCCTAACCCTAACCGTCTCTCTGACCCTAACCCTCAAGATAACACTAAACCTAGGGCCAATCCTAACCCTAACTGTCTCTCTGAACTTAGCCCTCAACATAACCGTAACCCTAGGTCTAATTCTAACCCTAACCGTCTCTGTAACCCTAGCCATCAACATAAGCCTAACCCTAGGTCCAATCCTAACCCTAACCGTCTCTCTAACCCTAGCCCTCAACATAACCCTAACCCTAGTTCCAATCCTAACCCTAACCTTCTCTCTAACCCTAGCCCTCAACATAACCCTAACCCTAAGTCCAATGCTAACCCTAACCGTCTCTCTAACGCTAGCCCTCAACATAACCCTAACCCTAGGTCCAATCCTAACCCTAACCGTCTCTCTAACCCTAGCCCTCAACATAACCGTAACCCTAGGTGCAATCCTAACCCTAACCGTCTCTCTAACCCTTGCCCTCAACATAACCCTAACCCTAAGTCCAATCCTAACCCTAACCGCGTCTCTAACCCTAGCCCTCAACATAACTCTAACCCTAGGTCCAATCAAACCCTAACCGTCTCTCTAACCCTAGCCCTCAACATAACCCTAACCCTAGGTCCAATCCTAACCCTAAACGTCTCTCTAACCCTAGCCCTCAACATTACCCTAACCCTAGGTTTAATCTTAATCCTAAACGTCTCTCTAACCCTAGCCCTCAACATATCCCTAACCCTAGGTCCAATCCTAACCCTAACCGTCTCTCTAATTCTAACCCTCAACATAACCCTAACCCTAGGTCCAATCCTAACCATAAACGTCTCTCTAACCCGAGCCATCAACCTAACCCTAACCCTAGGTCCAATCCTAACCCTAACCGTCTCTCTAACCCTAGCCCTCAACATAACCCTAACCCTAGGTCCAATCCTAACCCTAACCGCCTCTTTAACCTTAGCCCTCAACATAACTCTAACCCTAGGTCCAATCCTAACTCTAACCGTCTCTCTAACCGTATCCCTCAACATAACCGTAATCGTAGGTCCAATGCTAACCCTAACCGTCTCTCTAACCCTAGCCCTCAACATAACCCTTACCCTAGGTCCAATCCTAACCCTATCTGTCTCTCTAACCCTAGCCCTCAACATAACCCTAACCCTAGGTCCAATCCTCACCCTAACCGTCTCTCTAACCCTAGCCCTCAACATAACCCTTACCCTAGGTCCAATCCTAACCCTATCTGTCTCTCTAACCCTAGCCCTCAACATAACCCTAACCCTAGGTCCAATCCTCACCCTAACCGTCTCTCTAACTCTAGCCCTCAACATAACCCTAACCGTAGGTCCAATCCTAACCCTAACCGTCTCTCTAACAGTAGCCCTCAACCTAACCCTAATGCTAGGTCCAAACCTAACCCTAACTGTCTCTCTAACCCTAGCCTTCAACATAACCCTAACCCTAGGTCCAATCCTAACCCTAACCACGTCTCTAACAATAGCCCTCAACATAACTCTAACCCTAGGTCCAATCAAATCCTAACCGTCTCTCTAACCCTATCCCTCAACATAACCCTAACCCTAGGTCCAATGCTAACCCTAACCGTCTCTCTAACCCTAGCCCTCAACATAACCCTAAACCTAGGTCCAATCCTCACCCTAACCGTCTCTCTAACCCTAGCCCTCAACATAACCCTAACCCTAGGTCCAATCCTAACCCTAACCGTCTCTCTAACCCTAGCCCTCAACATAACCCTAACCCTAAGTCCAATCCTACCCCTAACCGCCTCTCTAACCGTAGCCCTGAACATAACCCGAACCCTAGGTCCAATCTTAACCCTAACCGTCCCTCTAACCCTAGCCCTCAACATAACCCTAACCCTAGGTCCAATCCTAACCTTAACCGTCTCTCTAACCCTAGCCCTCAACATATCCCTAAACCTAGGTCCAATCCTCACCCTAACCGTCTCTCTAACCCTTGCCCTCAACATAACCCTAACCCTAGGTCCAATCCCAACCCTAACCGTCTCTCTAACCCTAGCCCTCAACATAACCCTTACCCTAGGTCCAATCCTAACCCTATCTGTCTCTCTAACCCTAGCCCTCAACATAACCCTAACCCTAGGTCCAATCCTCACCCTAACCGTCTCTCTAACTCTAGCCCTCAACATAACCCTAACCGTAGGTCCAATCCTAACCCTAACCGTCTCTCTAACAGTAGCCCTCAACCTAACCCTAATGCTAGGTCCAAACCTAACCCTAACTGTCTCTCTAACCCTACCCTTCAACATAACCCTAACCCTAGGTCCAATCCTAACCCTAACCACGTCTCTAACAATAGCCCTCAACATAACCCTAACCCTAGGTCCAATGCTAACCCTAACCGTCTCTCTAACCCTAGCCCTCAACATAACCCTAAACCTAGGTCCAATCCTCACCCTAAGCGTCTCTCTAACCCTAGCCCTCAACATAACCCTAACCCTAGGTCCAATCCTAACCCTAACCGTCTCTCTAACCCTAGCCCTCAACATAACCCTAACCCTAAGTCCAATCCTACCCCTAACCGCCTCTCTAACCGTAGCCCTGAACATAACCCGAACCCTAGGTCCAATCTTAACCCTAACCGTCTCTCTAACCCTAGCCCTCAACATAACCCTAACCCTAGGTCCAATCCTAACCCTAACCGTCTCTCTAACCCTAGCCCTCAACATAACCCTAAACCTAGGTCCAATCCTCACCCTAACCGTCTCTCTAACCCTAGCCCTCAACATAACCCTAACCCTAGTTCCAATCCTAACCCTAACCGTCTCTCTAACCCTAGACCTCAACATAACCCTAACCCTAGTTCCAATCCTAACCCTAACCGTCTCTCTAACCCTAGCCCTCAACATAACCCTAAACCTAGGTCCAATCCTCACCCTAACCGTCTCTCTAACCCTAGCCCTCAACATAACCCTAACCCTAGTTCCAATCCTAACCTAACCGTCTCTCTAACCGTAGCCCTCAACATAACCCTAAACCTAGGTCCAATCTTAACCCTAACCGTCTCTCTAACCCTAGCCCTCAACATAACCCTAACCCTAGTTCCAATCCTAACCCTAACCGTCTCTCTAACCCTAGCCCTCAACATAACCCTAACCCTAGGTCCAATCCTAACCCTAACCGTCTCTCTCTCCCTAGCCCTCAACACAACCCTAACCCTAGGTCCAATTCTAACCCTAACCGTCTCTGTAACCCTAGCCATCAACATAAGCCTAACCCTAGCTGCAATCCTAACCCTAACCGTCTCTCTAACCCTAGCCCTCAACATAACCCTAACCCTAGTTCCAATCCTAACCCTAACCTTCTCTCTAACCCTAGCCCTCAACATAACCCTAACCCTAGGTCCAATCCTAACCCTGACCGTCTCTCTAACCCTAGCCCTCAACATAACCCTAAACCTAGGTCCAATCCTAACCGGAACCGTCTCTCTAACCCTAGCCCTCAACATAACCCTAACCCTAGGTCCAATCCTAACCCTAAACGTCTCTCTAACCCTAGCCCTCAACATAACCCTAACCCTAGGTGCAATCCTAATCCTAACCGTCTCTCTAACCCTAGCCCTCAACATATCCCTAACCCTAGGTCCAATCCTAACCCTAACCGTCTCTCTAACTCTAATCCTCAACATAACCCTAACCCTAGGTCCAATCCTAACCATAAACGTCTCTCTAACCCGAGCCATCAACCTAACCCTAACCCTAGGTCCAATCCTAACCCTAACCGTCTCTCTAACCCTAGCCCTCAACATAACCCTAACCCTAGGTCCAATCCTAACCCTAACCGCCTCTTTAACCTTAGCCCTCAACATAACTCTAACCCTAGGTCCAATCCTAACCCTAACAGTCTCTCTAACCCTATCCCTCAACATAACCGTAATCCTAGGTCCAATGCTAACCCTAACCGTCTCTCTAACCGTAGCCCCCAACATAACCCTTACCTTAGGTCCAATCCTAACCCTATCTGTCTCTCTAACCCGAGCCCTCAACATAACACTAACCCTAGGTCCATTCCTAACCATAAACGTCTCTCTAACCCGAGCCATCACCCTAACCCTAACCCTAGGTCCAATCCTAACCCTAACCGTCTCTCTAACTCTAATCCTCAACATAACCCTAACCCTAGGTCCAATCCTAACCATAAACGTCTCTCTAACCCGAGCCATCAACCTAACCCTAACCCTAGGTCCAATCCTAACCCTAACCGTCTCTCTAACCCTATCCCTCAACATTACCCTAACCCTAGGTCCAATGCTAACCCTAACCGTCTCTCTAACCCTAGCCCTCAACATAACCCTAAACCTAGGTCCAATCCTCAACCTAACCGTCTCTCTAAACCTAGCCCTCAACATAACCCTACCCCTAAGTACAATCCTAACCCTAACTGTCTCTCTAACCCTAGCCATCAACATAACCCTAACCCTAGGTCCAATCCTAACCCTAACCGTCTCTCTAAACCTAGCCCTCAACATAACCCTAACCCTAGGTCCAATTCTAACCCTAACCGTCTCTGTAACCCTAGCCATCAACATAAGCCTAACCCTAGGTCAAATCCTATCCCTAACCGTCTCTCTAACCCTAGCCCTCAACATAACCCTAACCCTAGTTCCAATCCTAACCCTATCTGTCTCTCTAACCCTAGCCCTCAACATAACCCTAACCCTAGGTCCACTCCTAACCGTAATCGTCTCTCTAACCCTAGCCCTCAACATAACCCTAACCCTAGGTCCAATCCTAACCCTAACCGTCTCTCTAACCCTAGCCCTCAACATAACCCTGACCCTAATTCCAATCCTAACCCTATCTGTCTCTCTAACCCTAGCCCTCAACATAACCCTAACCCTAGTTCCAATCCTAACCCTAACCTTCTCTCTAACCCTAGCCCTCTACAGAACCCTAACCCTACCTCCAATGCTAACCCTAACCGTCTCTCTAACCCTAGCCCTCAACATAACCCTAACCCTAGGTCCAATCCTAACCCTGACCGTCTCTCTAACCCTAGCCCTCAACATAACCCTAAACCTAGGTCCAATCCTAACCGTAACCGTCTCTATAACCCTAGCCCTCAACATAACCCTAACCCTAGGTCCAACCCTAACCCTAAACGTCTCGCTAACCCTAGCCCTCAACATAACCCTAACTCTAGGTGCAATCCAAATCCTAACCGTCTCTCTAACCCTAGCTCTCAACATATCCCTAACCCTAGGTCCAATCCTAACCCTAACCGTCTCTCTAACTCTAACCCTCAACATAACCCTAACCCTAGGTCCAATCCTAACCATCAACGTCTCTCTAACCCGACCCATCAACCTAACCCTAACCCTAGGTCCAATCCTAACCCTAACCGTCTCTCTAACCCTAGCCCTCAATAAAACCCTAACCCTAGGTCCAAACCTAACCCTAACTGACTCTCTAACCCTAGCCCTCAACATAACCCTAACCCTAGGTCCAATCCTAACCCTAACCACGTCTCTAACACTAGCCCTCAACATAACTCTAACCCTAGGTCCAATCAAATCCTAACCGTCTCTCTAACCCTATCCCTCAACATAACCCTAACCCTAGGTCCAATGCTAACCCTAACCGTCTCTCTAACCCTAGCCCTCAACATAATCCTAAACCTAGGTCCAATCCTCACCGTAACCTTCTCTCTAACCCTAGCCTTCAACATAACCCTAACCCTAGGTCCAATCCTAACCTTAACCGTCTCTCTAACCCTAGCCATCAACATAACCCTAACCCTAGGTCCAATCCTAACCCTAACCGTCTCTCTAACCCTAGCCCTCAACATAACCTTAATCCTAGGTCCAATCCTAACCCTAACCGTCTCTCTAACCCTAGCCCTCAACATAACCCTAACCCTAGGTCCAATTCTAACCCTAACCGTCTCTGTAACCCTAGCCATCAACATAAGCCTAACCCTAGGTCCAATCCTAACCCTAACCGTCTCTCTAACCTAGCTCTCAACATAACCCTAACCCTAGGTCCAATCCTAACCCTAACCGTCTCTCTAACCCTATCCCTCAACATTACCCTAACCCTAGGTCCAATCCTCACCCTAACCGTCTCTCTAACCCTAGCCCTCAACATAACCCTAACCCTAGTTCCAATCCTAACCCTAACCGTCTCTCTAACCCTAGCCCTCAACATAACCCTAACCCTAGTTCCAATCCTAACCCTAACCGTCTCTCTAACCCTAGCCCTCAACATAACCCTAAACCTAGGTCCAATCCTCACCCTAACCGTCTCTCTAACCCTAGCCCTCAACATAACCCTAACCCTAGTTCCAATCCTAACCCTAACCGTCTCTCTAACCGTAGCCCTCAACATAACCCTAAACCTAGGTCCAATCTTAACCCTAACCGTCTCTCTAACCCTAGCCCTCAACATAACCCTAACCCTAGTTCCAATCCTAACCCTAACCGTCTCTCTAACCCTAGCCCTCAACATAACCCTAACCCTAGGTCCAATCCTAACCCTAACCGTCTCTCTCTCCCTAGCCCTCAACACAACCCTAACCCTAGGTCCAATTCTAACCCTAACCGTCTCTGTAACCCTAGCCATCAACATAAGCCTAACCCTAGCTGCAATCCTAACCCTAACCGTCTCTCTAACCCTAGCCCTCAACATAACCCTAACCCTAGTTCCAATCCTAACCCTAACCTTCTCTCTAACCCTAGCCCTCAACATAACCCTAACCCTAGGTCCAATCCTAACCCTGACCGTCTCTCTAACCCTAGCCCTCAACATAACCCTAAACCTAGGTCCAATCCTAACCGGAACCGTCTCTCTAACCCTAGCCCTCAACATAACCCTAACCCTAGGTCCAATCCTAACCCTAAACGTCTCTCTAACCCTAGCCCTCAACATAACCCTAACCCTAGGTGCAATCCTAATCCTAACCGTCTCTCTAACCCTAGCCCTCAACATATCCCTAACCCTAGGTCCAATCCTAACCCTAACCGTCTCTCTAACTCTAATCCTCAACATAACCCTAACCCTAGGTCCAATCCTAACCATAAACGTCTCTCTAACCCGAGCCATCAACCTAACCCTAACCCTAGGTCCAATCCTAACCCTAACCGTCTCTCTAACCCTAGCCCTCAACATAACCCTAACCCTAGGTCCAATCCTAACCCTAACCGCCTCTTTAACCTTAGCCCTCAACATAACTCTAACCCTAGGTCCAATCCTAACCCTAACAGTCTCTCTAACCCTATCCCTCAACATAACCGTAATCCTAGGTGCAATGCTAACCCTAACCGTCTCTCTAACCGTAGCCCCCAACATAACCCTTACCTTAGGTCCAATCCTAACCCTATCTGTCTCTCTAACCCGAGCCCTCAACATAACACTAACCCTAGGTCCATTCCTAACCATAAACGTCTCTCTAACCCGAGCCATCACCCTAACCCTAACCCTAGGTCCAATCCTAACCCTAACCGTCTCTCTAACTCTAATCCTCAACATAACCCTAAACCTAGGTCCAATCCTAACCATAAACGTCTCTCTAACCCGAGCCATCAACCTAACCCTAACCCTAGGTCCAATCCTAACCCTAACCGTCTCTCTAACCCTATCCCTCAACATTACCCTAACCCTAGGTCCAATGCTAACCCTAACCGTCTCTCTAACCCTAGCCCTCAACATAACCCTAAACCTAGGTCCAATCCTCAACCTAACCGTCTCTCTAAACCTAGCCCTCAACATAACCCTACCCCTAAGTACAATCCTAACCCTAACTGTCTCTCTAACCCTAGCCATCAACATAACCCTAACCCTAGGTCCAATCCTAACCCTAACCGTCTCTCTAAACCTAGCCCTCAACATAACCCTAACCCTAGGTCCAATTCTAACCCTAACCGTCTCTGTAACCCTAGCCATCAACATAAGCCTAACCCTAGGTCAAATCCTATCCCTAACCGTCTCTCTAACCCTAGCCCTCAACATAACCCTAACCCTAGTTCCAATCCTAACCCTATCTGTCTCTCTAACCCTAGCCCTCAACATAACCCTAACCCTAGGTCCAATCCTAACCGTAATCGTCTCTCTAACCCTAGCCCTCAACATAACCCTAACCCTAGGTCCAATCCTAACCCTAACCGTCTCTCTAACCCTAGCCCTCAACATAACCCTGACCCTAATTCCAATCCTAACCCTATCTGTCTCTCTAACCCTAGCCCTCAACATAACCCTAACCCTAGTTCCAATCCTAACCCTAACCTTCTCTCTAACCCTAGCCCTCTACAGAACCCTAACCCTACCTCCAATGCTAACCCTAACCGTCTCTCTAACCCTAGCCCTCAACATAACCCTAACCCTAGGTCCAATCCTAACCCTGACCGTCTCTCTAACCCTAGCCCTCAACATAACCCTAAACCTAGGTCCAATCCTAACCGTAACCGTCTCTATAACCCTAGCCCTCAACATAACCCTAACCCTAGGTCCAACCCTAACCCTAAACGTCTCGCTAACCCTAGCCCTCAACATAACCCTAACTCTAGGTGCAATCCAAATCCTAACCGTCTCTCTAACCCTAGCTCTCAACATATCCCTAACCCTAGGTCCAATCCTAACCCTAACCGTCTCTCTAACTCTAACCCTCAACATAACCCTAACCCTAGGTCCAATCCTAACCATCAACGTCTCTCTAACCCGACCCATCAACCTAACCCTAACCCTAGGTCCAATCCTAACCCTAACCGTCTCTCTAACCCTAGCCCTCAATAAAACCCTAACCCTAGGTCCAAACCTAACCCTAACTGACTCTCTAACCCTAGCCCTCAACATAACCCTAACCCTAGGTCCAATCCTAACCCTAACCACGTCTCTAACACTAGCCCTCAACATAACTCTAACCCTAGGTCCAATCAAATCCTAACCGTCTCTCTAACCCTATCCCTCAACATAACCCTAACCCTAGGTCCAATGCTAACCCTAACCGTCTCTCTAACCCTAGCCCTCAACATAATCCTAAACCTAGGTCCAATCCTCACCGTAACCTTCTCTCTAACCCTAGCCTTCAACATAACCCTAACCCTAGGTCCAATCCTAACCTTAACCGTCTCTCTAACCCTAGCCATCAACATAACCCTAACCCTAGGTCCAATCCTAACCCTAACCGTCTCTCTAACCCTAGCCCTCAACATAACCTTAATCCTAGGTCCAATCCTAACCCTAACCGTCTCTCTAACCCTAGCCCTCAACATAACCCTAACCCTAGGTCCAATTCTAACCCTAACCGTCTCTGTAACCCTAGCCATCAACATAAGCCTAACCCTAGGTCCAATCCTAACCCTAACCGTCTCTCTAACCTAGCTCTCAACATAACCCTAACCCTAGGTCCAATCCTAACCCTAACCGTCTCTCTAACCCTATCCCTCAACATTACCCTAACCCTAGGTCCAATCCTCACCCTAACCGTCTCTCTAACCCTAGCCCTCAACATAACCCTAACCCTAGTTCCAATCCTAACCCTAACCGTCTCTCTAACCCTAGCCCTCAACATAACCCTAACCCTAGTTCCAATCCTAACCCTAACCGTCTCTCTAACCCTAGCCCTCAACATAACCCTAAACCTAGGTCCAATCCTCACCCTAACCGTCTCTCTAACCCTAGCCCTCAACATAACCCTAACCCTAGTTCCAATCCTAACCCTAACCGTCTCTCTAACCGTAGCCCTCAACATAACCCTAAACCTAGGTCCAATCTTAACCCTAACCGTCTCTCTAACCCTAGCCCTCAACATAACCCTAACCCTAGTTCCAATCCTAACCCTAACCGTCTCTCTAACCCTAGCCCTCAACATAACCCTAACCCTAGGTCCAATCCTAACCCTAACCGTCTCTCTCTCCCTAGCCCTCAACACAACCCTAACCCTAGGTCCAATTCTAACCCTAACCGTCTCTGTAACCCTAGCCATCAACATAAGCCTAACCCTAGCTGCAATCCTAACCCTAACCGTCTCTCTAACCCTAGCCCTCAACATAACCCTAACCCTAGTTCCAATCCTAACCCTAACCTTCTCTCTAACCCTAGCCCTCAACATAACCCTAACCCTAGGTCCAATCCTAACCCTGACCGTCTCTCTAACCCTAGCCCTCAACATAACCCTAAACCTAGGTCCAATCCTAACCGGAACCGTCTCTCTAACCCTAGCCCTCAACATAACCCTAACCCTAGGTCCAATCCTAACCCTAAACGTCTCTCTAACCCTAGCCCTCAACATAACCCTAACCCTAGGTGCAATCCTAATCCTAACCGTCTCTCTAACCCTAGCCCTCAACATATCCCTAACCCTAGGTCCAATCCTAACCCTAACCGTCTCTCTAACTCTAATCCTCAACATAACCCTAACCCTAGGTCCAATCCTAACCATAAACGTCTCTCTAACCCGAGCCATCAACCTAACCCTAACCCTAGGTCCAATCCTAACCCTAACCGTCTCTCTAACCCTAGCCCTCAACATAACCCTAACCCTAGGTCCAATCCTAACCCTAACCGCCTCTTTAACCTTAGCCCTCAACATAACTCTAACCCTAGGTCCAATCCTAACCCTAACAGTCTCTCTAACCCTATCCCTCAACATAACCGTAATCCTAGGTGCAATGCTAACCCTAACCGTCTCTCTAACCGTAGCCCCCAACATAACCCTTACCTTAGGTCCAATCCTAACCCTATCTGTCTCTCTAACCCGAGCCCTCAACATAACACTAACCCTAGGTCCATTCCTAACCATAAACGTCTCTCTAACCCGAGCCATCACCCTAACCCTAACCCTAGGTCCAATCCTAACCCTAACCGTCTCTCTAACTCTAATCCTCAACATAACCCTAAACCTAGGTCCAATCCTAACCATAAACGTCTCTCTAACCCGAGCCATCAACCTAACCCTAACCCTAGGTCCAATCCTAACCCTAACCGTCTCTCTAACCCTATCCCTCAACATTACCCTAACCCTAGGTCCAATGCTAACCCTAACCGTCTCTCTAACCCTAGCCCTCAACATAACCCTAAACCTAGGTCCAATCCTCAACCTAACCGTCTCTCTAAACCTAGCCCTCAACATAACCCTACCCCTAAGTACAATCCTAACCCTAACTGTCTCTCTAACCCTAGCCATCAACATAACCCTAACCCTAGGTCCAATCCTAACCCTAACCGTCTCTCTAAACCTAGCCCTCAACATAACCCTAACCCTAGGTCCAATTCTAACCCTAACCGTCTCTGTAACCCTAGCCATCAACATAAGCCTAACCCTAGGTCAAATCCTATCCCTAACCGTCTCTCTAACCCTAGCCCTCAACATAACCCTAACCCTAGTTCCAATCCTAACCCTATCTGTCTCTCTAACCCTAGCCCTCAACATAACCCTAACCCTAGGTCCAATCCTAACCGTAATCGTCTCTCTAACCCTAGCCCTCAACATAACCCTAACCCTAGGTCCAATCCTAACCCTAACCGTCTCTCTAACCCTAGCCCTCAACATAACCCTGACCCTAATTCCAATCCTAACCCTATCTGTCTCTCTAACCCTAGCCCTCAACATAACCCTAACCCTAGTTCCAATCCTAACCCTAACCTTCTCTCTAACCCTAGCCCTCTACAGAACCCTAACCCTACCTCCAATGCTAACCCTAACCGTCTCTCTAACCCTAGCCCTCAACATAACCCTAACCCTAGGTCCAATCCTAACCCTGACCGTCTCTCTAACCCTAGCCCTCAACATAACCCTAAACCTAGGTCCAATCCTAACCGTAACCGTCTCTATAACCCTAGCCCTCAACATAACCCTAACCCTAGGTCCAACCCTAACCCTAAACGTCTCGCTAACCCTAGCCCTCAACATAACCCTAACTCTAGGTGCAATCCAAATCCTAACCGTCTCTCTAACCCTAGCTCTCAACATATCCCTAACCCTAGGTCCAATCCTAACCCTAACCGTCTCTCTAACTCTAACCCTCAACATAACCCTAACCCTAGGTCCAATCCTAACCATCAACGTCTCTCTAACCCGACCCATCAACCTAACCCTAACCCTAGGTCCAATCCTAACCCTAACCGTCTCTCTAACCCTAGCCCTCAATAAAACCCTAACCCTAGGTCCAAACCTAACCCTAACTGACTCTCTAACCCTAGCCCTCAACATAACCCTAACCCTAGGTCCAATCCTAACCCTAACCACGTCTCTAACACTAGCCCTCAACATAACTCTAACCCTAGGTCCAATCAAATCCTAACCGTCTCTCTAACCCTATCCCTCAACATAACCCTAACCCTAGGTCCAATGCTAACCCTAACCGTCTCTCTAACCCTAGCCCTCAACATAATCCTAAACCTAGGTCCAATCCTCACCGTAACCTTCTCTCTAACCCTAGCCTTCAACATAACCCTAACCCTAGGTCCAATCCTAACCTTAACCGTCTCTCTAACCCTAGCCATCAACATAACCCTAACCCTAGGTCCAATCCTAACCCTAACCGTCTCTCTAACCCTAGCCCTCAACATAACCTTAATCCTAGGTCCAATCCTAACCCTAACCGTCTCTCTAACCCTAGCCCTCAACATAACCCTAACCCTAGGTCCAATTCTAACCCTAACCGTCTCTGTAACCCTAGCCATCAACATAAGCCTAACCCTAGGTCCAATCCTAACCCTAACCGTCTCTCTAACCTAGCTCTCAACATAACCCTAACCCTAGGTCCAATCCTAACCCTAACCGTCTCTCTAACCCTATCCCTCAACATTACCCTAACCCTAGGTCCAATGCTAACCCTAACCGTCTCTCTAACCCTAGCCCTCAACATAACCCTAAACCTAGGTCCAATCCTCAACCTAACCGTCTCTCTAAACCTAGCCCTCAACATAACCCTACACCTAGGTACAATCCTAACCCTAACTGTCTCTCTAACCCTAGCCATCAACATAACCCTAACCCTAGGTCCAATCCTAACCCTAACCGTCTCTCTAAACCTAGCCCTCAACATAACCCTAACCCTAGGTCCAATTCTAACCCTAACCGTCTCTGTAACCCTAGCCATCAACATAAGCCTAACCCTAGGTCAAATCCTATCCCTAACCGTCTCTCTAACCCTAGCCCTCAACATAACCCTAACCCTAGTTCCAATCCTAACCCTATCTGTCTCTCTAACCCTAGCCCTCAACATGACCCTAACCCTAGGTCCAATCCTAACCCTAACCGTCTCTCTAACCCTAGCCCTCAACATAACCCTAACACTAGGTCCAATCCTAACCATAAACGTCTCTCTAACCCTAGCCCTCAACATAACCCTAACCCTAGGTCCAATCATAACCCTAACCGTCTCTGTAACCCTAGCCCTCAACATAACCCTAACCCTAGGTCCAATCCTAACCCTAACCGTCTCTCTGACCCTAGCCCTCAACATAACCCTAACCCTAGGTCCAATATTCACCCTAACCCTCTGTCTAACCCTAGCCCTCAACCTAACCCTAACCCTAGGTCCAATCCTAACCCTAACCATCTCTCTAACCCTAGTACTCAACCTAACCCTAAACCTAGGTCCAATCCTAACCCTAACTTTCTCTCTAACCCTAGCCCTCAACATAACCCTAATCCTAGGTCCAATCCTAACCCTAACAGTCTCTCTAACCCTAGCCCTCAACATAACCCTAACCGTAGGTCCAATCCTAACCCTAACCGTCTCTCTAACCCTAGCCCTCAACGTAACACTAACCCTAGGTCCAATCCTAACCCTAACCGTCTCTCTAACCCTAGCCCTCAACATAACCCTAACCCTAGGTCCAATCTTCACCCTAACCGTCTGTCTAAACCTAGACCTCAACCTAACCCTAACCCTAGGTCCAATCCTAACCCTAACCATCTCTCTAACCCTAGTCCTCAACCTAACCCTAAACCTAGGTCCAATCCTAACCCTAACCGCCTCTCTAACCCTAGCCCTCAACATAACCCTAACCCTAGGTCCAATCCTAACCCTAATTGTCTCTCTAACCCTAGCCCTCAAGCTAACCCTAACCCTAGGTCCAATCCTAACCCTAACCGTCTCTCTAACCCTAGCCCTCAACATAACACTAACCCTAGGTCCAATCCTAACCCTAACCGTCTCTCTAACCCTAGCCCTCCACATAACCCTAACCCTAGGTCCAATCCCAACCCTAACCATCTCTCTAACCCTAGCCCTCAACATAACACTAACCCTAGGTCCAATCCTAGCCCTAACCGTCTCTCTAACCCTAGCCCTCAACATAACACTAACCCTAGGTCCAATATTCACCCTAACCGTCTGTCTAAACCTAGCCCTCAACATAACCTTAACCCTAGGTCCAATCCTAAGCCTAACCGTGTCTCTAATCCTAGCCCTCAACCTAACCCTAACCATAGGTCCATACCTAACCCTAACCGTCTCTGTGACCCTAGCCCTCAACATAACCCTAACCCTAGGTCCAATCCTAACCCTAACCGTCTCTCTAACCCTAGCCCTCAACATAACCCTAACCCTAGGTCCAATATTCACCCTAACCGTCTCTCTAACCCTAGCCCGAAACGTAACCCTAACCCTAGGTCCTATCCTAACCCTAACCATCTCTCTAACCCTAGTACTCAACCTAACCCTAACCCTAGGTCCAATCCTAACCGTAACCGTCTCTCTAACCCTAGCCCTCAACATAACCCTAACCCTAGGTGCAATCTTCACCCTAAACGTCTGTCTAACCCTTGCACTCAACCGAATCCTAACCCTAGGTCCAAACTTAGCCCTAACCGTTTCTCTAACCCTAGCCCTCAACATAACCTTAACCCTAGGTCCAATCCTAACCCTAACTGTCTCTCTAACCCTAGCCCTCAACATAACCCTAACCCTAGGTCCAATCCGAGCCCTAACCGTCTCTCTAACCCTAGCCCTCAACATATCCCTAACCCTAGGTCCAATCCTAGCCCTAACCGTCTCTCTAACCCTAGCCCTCAACATAACTCCAACCCTAGGTCCAATCTTAACCCTAACCGTCTCTGTGAACCTAGGCCTCAACATAACCCTAAACCTAGGTCCAATCCTAACCCTAACCGTCTCTCTAACCCTAGCCCTCAACATAACACTAACCCTAGGTCCAATCTTAAACCTAACCGTCTGTCTAACCATAGCCCTCAACCTAACACTAACCCTAGGTCCAATCCTAACCCTAACCATCTCTCTAACCCTAGTTCTCAACCGAACCCTAAACCTAGGTCCAATCCTAACCCTAATTGTCTCTCTAACCCTAGCCCTCAAGCTAACCCTAACCCTAGGTCCAATCCTAACCCTAACTGTCTCTCTAACCCTAGCCCTCAACATAACCCTAACCCTAGGTCCAATCCTAGCCCTAACCGTCTCTCTAACCCTAGCCCTCAACATAACCCTAACCCTAGGTCCAATATTCACCCTAATCATCTGTCTAACCCTAGCCCTCAACCTAACCCTAACCCTAGGTCCAATCCTAACCCTAACCGTCTCTCTAACCCTAGCCCTCAACATAACCTTAACCCTAGGTCCAATCCTAACCCTAATTGTCTCTGTAACATTAGCCCTCAACATAACCCTAACCCTAGGTCCAATCCTAACCCTAACCGTCTCTCTAACCCTAGCCCTCAACATAACCCTAACCCTAGGTCCAATCCTAAACCTTACCGTCTCTCTAACCCTAGCCCTCAACATAACACTAACCCTAGGTCCAATCCTAACCCTAACCGTCTCTCTAACCCTAGCCCTCAACATAACTCTAACCCTAGGTCCAATCCTAACCCTAACCGTCTCTCTAACCCTAGCCCTCAACATACCCCTAACCCTAGGTCCAATCCTAACCCTAACCGTCTCTGTGACCCTAGCCCTCAGCATAACCCTAACCCTAGGTCCAATCCTAACCGTAACCGTCTCTCTAAGCATAGCCCTCAACATAACCCTAACCCTAGGTCCAATCTTCACCCTAACCGTCTGTCTAACCCTAGACCTCAACCTAACCCTAACCCTAGGTCCAATCCTAACCCTTACCATCTCTCTAACCCTAGTCCTCAACCTAACCCTAAACCTAGGTCCAATCCTAACCCTAACCGCCTCTCTAAACCTAGACCTCAACATAACCCTAACGCTAGGTCCAATCCTAACCCTAACCGTCTCTCTAACCCTAGCCCTCCACATAACCCTAACCCTAGGTCCAATCCCAACCCTAACCAGCTCTCTAACCCTAGCCCTCAACATAACACTAACCCTAGGTCCAATCCTAGCCCTAACCATCTCTCTAACACTAGCCCTCCACATAACCCTAACCCTAGGTCCAATCCCAACCCTAACCATCTCTCTAACCGTAGCCCTCAACATAACACTAACCGTAGGTCCAATCCTAACCCTAACCATCTCTCTAACCCTAGTCCTCACCTAACCCTAAACCTAGATCCAATCCTAACCCTAACCGTCTCTGTGAACCTAGCCCTCAACATAACCCTAAACCTAGGTCCAATCCTAACCCTAACTGTCTCTCTAACCCTAGGCATCAACGTAACCCTAATCCTACGTCCAATCCTAACCCTAACCGTCTCTGTGACCCTAGCCCTCAACATAACCCTAACCCTAGGTCCAATCCTAACCCTAACCGTCTCTCTAACCCTAGCCCTCAACATAACCCTAACCCTAGGTCCAATCTTCACCCTAACCGTCTGTCTAACCCTAGCCCTCAACCTAACCCTAACCCTAGGTCCAATCCTAACCCTAACCGTCTCTGTGACCCTAGCCCTCATAATAACCCTAACCCTAGGTCCAATCCTAACCCTAACCGTCTCTCTAAACCTAGCCCTCAACATAACCCTAACCCTAGGTCCAATCCTAACCCTAACCGTCTCTCTAACCCTAGCCCTCAACATAACCCTAACCCCAGGTCCAATCATAACCCTAACCATCTCTGTGACCCTAGCCCTCAACATAACCCTAACCCTAGGTCCAATCCTAACCCTAACCGTCTCTCTAACCCTAGCCCTCAACATAACCCTAACCCTAGGTCCAATCCTAACCCTAACCGTCTCTCTAACCCTAGCCCTCAACATAACCCTAACCCTAGGTCCAATCCTAACCCTAACCGTCTCTGTGACCCTAGCCCTCAACATAACCCTAACCCTAGTTCCAATCCTCACCCTAACCGTCTCTCTAACCCTAGCCCTCAACATAACCCTAACCCTAGGTCCAATATTCACCCTAATCGTCTGTCTAACCCTAGCCCTCAACCTAACCCAAACCCTAGGTCCAATCCTAACCCTAACCGTCTCTCTAACCCTAGTACTCAACCTAACGCTAAACCTAGGTCCAATCCTAACCCTAACCGTCTCTCTAACCCTACCCCTCAACATAAACTTAACTCTAGGTCCAATCCTAACCCTAATTGTCTCTCTAACATTAGCCCTCAACATAACCCTAACCCTAGGTCCAATCTTCACCCTAACCGTCTGTCTAACCCTGGCGCTCAACCTAACCCTAACCCTAGGTCCAATCCTAGCCCTAACCGTCTCTCTAACCTTAGCCCTCAACTTAACCTTAACCCTAGGTCCAATCCTAACCCTAACCGTCTCACTAACCCTAGCCCTCAACATAAGCCTAACCCTAGGTCCAATCCTAACCCTAACCGTCTCTCTAACCCTAGCCCTCAATATAACCCTAACCCTAGGTCCATTCCTAACCCTAACCGTCTCTCTAACCCTAGCCCTCAACATAACCCTAACCCTAGGTCCAATCCTAACCCTAACCGTCTCTCTAACACTAGCCCTCAACATAACCCTAACCCTAGGTCCAATCCTAACCCTAACCGTCTCTGTGACCCTGACCCTCAACATAACCCTAACCTTAGGTCCAATCCTAACCCTAACCGTCTCTCTAACCCTAGCCTTCAATATAACCCTAACCCTAGATCAAATCCTCACCCTAACCGTCTCTCTAACCCTAGCCCTCAACATAACCCTAACCCTAGGTCCAATCCTAACCGCAACCGTCTCTGTGACCCTAACCCTCAACATAACCCTAACCTTAGGTCCAATCCTAACCCTAACCGTCTCTCTAACCCTAGCCCTAAACATAACCCTAACCCTAGGTCCAATCTTCACCCTAACCGTCTGTCTAACCCTAGCCCTCAACCTAACCCTAACCCTAGGTCCAATCCTAGCCCTAACCGTCACTCTAAACCTAGCCCTCAACATAACCTTAACCCTAGGTCCAATCCTAACCCTAACCGACTCTCTAACCACAGCCCTCAACATAACCCTAACCCTAGGTCCAATCCTAACCCCAACCGTCTCTGTGACCCTAACCCTCAACATAACCCTAACCTTAGGTCCAATACTAACCCTAACCGTCTCTCTAACCCTAGCCCTAAACATAACCCTAACCCTAGGTCCAATCCTAACCCTAATCGTCTCTCTAACCCTAGCCCTCAACATAAACCTAACCCTAGGTTCAATCCTACCCTAACCGTCTCTCTAAACCTAGCCCTCAACAAAACCCTAACCCAAGGTCCAATCTTCACCCTAACCGTCTGTCTAACCATAGCCCTCAACCTAACCCTAACCCTAGGTCCAATCCTAACCCTAATCATCTCTCTAACCCTAGTCCTCAACCTAACCCTAAACCTAGGTCCAATCCTAACCCTAATTGTCTCTCTAACCCTAGCCCTCAAGCTAACCATAACCCTAGGTCCAATCAAAACCCTAACCGTCTCTCTAACACTAGCCCTCAACATAACCCTAACCCTAGGTCCAATCCTAACCCTAACCGTCTCTCTAACCCTAGCCCTCAACATAACCCTAACCCTAGGTCCAATCCTAACCCTAACCGTCTCTCTAACTCTAGCCCTCAACATAACCCTAACCCTAGGTCCAATCTTCACCCTACCCGTCTGTCTAACCCTAGCCCTCAACCTAACCCTAACCCTAGGTCCAAACCTAGCCCTAACCGTCTCTCTAACCCTAGCCCTTAACATAACCTTAACCCTAGGTCCAATCCTAACCGTAACCGTCTCTCTAAGCCTAGCCCTCAACATAAGCCTTACCCTAGGTCCAATCCTCACCCTAACCTTCTCTCTAACCCTAGCCCTCAACATAACCCTAACCCTAGGTCCAATCCTCACCCTAACCGTCTCTCTAACCCTAGCCCTCAACATAACCCTAACCCTAGGTCCAATCCTAACCCTAACCGTCTCTCTAACCCTAGCCCTCAACATAACCCTAACCCTAGGTCCAATCCTAACCCTAACCGTCTCTCTAACCCTAGCCCTCAACATAACACTAACCCTAGGTCCAATCCTCACCCTTACCGTCTCTCTAAACCTAGCCCTCAACATAACCCTAACCATAGGTCCAATTATAACCCTAACCGTCTCTCTAACCCTAGCCCTCAACATAATCCTAACCCTAGGTCCAAACCTAACCCTAACCGCCTCTCTAACCCTAGCCCTCAACATAACCCTAACCCTAGGTCCAATCCTAACCCTGACCGTCTCTCTAAACCTAACCCTCAACATAACCCTAACCCTAGGTCCAATCGTAACCCTAACCGTCTCTCTAACCCTAGCCCTCAACATAACCCTAACCCTAGGTCCAATCCTAACCCTAACCGTCTCTCTAACCCTAGCCATCAACATAACCCTAACCCTAGGTGTAATCTTCACCCTAACCGACTCTCTAACCCTAGCCCTCAACATAACCCTAACCCTAGGTCCAATCCTAACCCTAACCGTCACTCTAACCCAGCCCTCAACATAACCCTAACCCTAGGTCCAATCCTAACCCTAACCGTCTCTGTGACCCTAGCCATCAACATAACCCTAACCCTAGGTCCAATCCTAACCCTAACCGTCTCTGTGACCCTAGCCCTCAACATAACCCTAACCCTAGGTCCAATCCTAACCCTAACCGTCTCTCTAACCCTAGCCCTCAACATAACCCTAACCCTTGGTCCAATCCTAACCCTAACCGTCTCTGTGACCCTAGCCCTCAACATAACCCTAACCCTAGGGCCAATCCTAACCCTAACCGTCTCTCTAACCCTAGCTCTCAACATAACCCTAACCCTAGGTCCAATATTCACCCAAATCGTCTGTCTAACCCTAGCCCTCAACCTAACCCTAACCCTAGGTCCAATCCTAACCCTAACCGTCTCTCTATCCCTAGCCCTCAACATAACCCTAACCCTAGGTACAATATTCACCCTAATCGTCTGTCTAACCCTAGCCCTCAACATAACCCTAACCCTAAGTCCAATCCTAACCCTAACCGTCTCTCTAACCCTAGCCCTCAACATAATCCTAACCCTAGGTCCAAACCTAACCCTAACCGCCTCTCTAACCCTAGCCCTCAACATAACCCTAACCCTAGGTCCAATCCTAACCCTGACCGTCTCTCTAAACCTAACCCTCAACATAACCCTAACCCTAGGTCCATCGTAACCCTAACCGTCTCTCTAACCCTAGCCCTCAACATAACCCTAACCCTAGGTCCAATCCTAACCCTAACCGTCTCTCTAACCCTAGCCCTCAACATAACCCTAACCCTAGGTGTAATCTTCACCCTAACCGACTCTCTAACCCTAGCCCTCAACATAACCCTAACCCTAAGTCCAATCCTAACCCTAACCGTCTCTCTAACCCTAGCCCTCAACATAATCCTAACCCTAGGTCCAAACCTAACCCTAACCGCCTCTCTAACCCTAGCCCTCAACATAACCCTAACCCTAGGTCCAATCCTAACCCTGACCGTCTCTCTAAACCTAACCCTCAACATAACCCTAACCCTAGGTCCATCGTAACCCTAACCGTCTCTCTAACCCTAGCCCTCAACATAACCTTAACCCTAGGTCCAATCCTAACCCTAACCGACTCTCTAACCCTAGCCCTCAACATAACCCTAACCCTAGGTCCAATCCTAACCCTAACCGTCACTCTAACCCAGCCCTCAATATAACCCTAACCCTAGGTCCAATCCTAACCCTAACCGTCTCTGTGACCCTAGCCATCAACATAACCCTAACCCTAGGTCCAATCCTAACCCTAACCGTCTCTGTGACCCTAGACCTCAACATAACCATAACCCTAGGTCCAATCCTAACCCTAACCGTCTCTCTAACCCTAGCCCTCAACATAACCCTAACCCTTGGTCCAATCCTAACCCTAACCGTCTCTGTGACCCTAGCCCTCAACATAACCCTAACCCTAGGGCCAATCCTAACCCTAACCGTCTCTCTAACCCTAGCTCTCAACATAACCCTAACCCTAGGTCCAATATTCACCCAAATCGTCTGTCTAACCCTAGCCCTCAACCTAACCCTAATCCTAGGTCCAATCCTAACCCTAACCGTCTCTCTATCCCTAGCCCTCAACATAACCCTAACCCTAGGTACAATATTCACCCTAATCGTCTGTCTAACCCTAGCCCTCAACATAACCCTAACCCTAAGTCCAATCCTAACCCTAACCGTCTCTCTAACCCTAGCCCTCAACATAATCCTAACCCTAGGTCCAAACCTAACCCTAACCGCCTCTCTAACCCTAGCCCTCAACATAACCCTAACCCTAGGTCCAATCCTAACCCTGACCGTCTCTCTAAACCTAACCCTCAACATAACCCTAACCCTAGGTCCAATCGTAACCCTAACCGTCTCTCTAACCCTAGCCCTCAACATAACCCTAACCCTAGGTCCAATCCTAAACCTAACCGTCTCTCTAACCCTAGCCCTCAACATAACCCTAACCCTAGGTGTAATCTTCACCCTAACCGACTCTCTAACCCTAGCCCTCAACATAACCTTAACCCTAGGTCCAATCCTAACCCTAACCGACTCTCTAACCCTAGCCCTCAACATAACCCTAACCCTAGGTCCAATCCTAACCCTAACCGTCACTCTAACCCAGCCCTCAACATAACCCTAACCCTAGGTCCAATCCTAACCCTAACCGTCTGTGTGACCCTAGCCATCAACATAACCCTAACCCTAGGTCCAATCCTAACCCTAACCGTCTCTGTGACCCTAGCCATCAACATAACCCTAACCCTAGGTCCAATCCCTACCCTAACCGTCTCTGTGACCCTAGCCCTCAACATAACCCTAACCTTTGGTCCAATCCTAACCCTAACCGTCTCTGTGACCCTAGCCCTCAACATAACCCTAACCCTAGGTCCAATCCTAACCCTAACCGTCTCTCTAACCCTAGCCCTCAACATAACCCTAACCCTAGGTCCAATATTCACCCAAATCGTCTGTCTAACCCTAGCCCTCAACCTAACCCTAACCCTAGGTCCAATCCTAACCCTAACCGTCTCTCTATCCCTAGCCCTCAAAATAACCCTAACCCTAGGTACAATATTCACCCTAATCGTCTGTCTAACCCTAGCCCTCAACATAACCCTAACCCTAAGTCCAATCCTAACCCTAACCGTCTCTCTAACCCTAGCCCTCAACATAACCCTAACCCTAGGTCCAATCCTAACCCTAACCGTCTCTCTAACCCTAGCCCTCAACATAACCCTAACCCTAGGTCCAATCCTAACCCTAACCGTCTCTCTAAACCTAGCCCTCAACATAACCCTAACCCTAGGTCCAATACTAACCCTAACCGTCTCTCTAACCCTAGCCCTCAACATAACCCTAACCCTAGGTCCAATCCTAACCCTAACCGTCTCTCTAACCCTAGCCCTCAACATAACCCTAACCCTAGGTCCAATCTTCACCCTAACCGTCTGTCTAACCCTAGCCCTCAACCTAACCCTAACCCTAGGTCCAAACCTAGCCCTAACCGTCTCTCTAACCCTAGCCCTTAACATAACCTTAACCCTAGGTCCAATCCTAACCCTAACCGTCTCTCTAAGCCTAGCCCTCAACATAACCCTAACCCTAGGTCCAATCCTTACCCTAACCGTCTCTCTAACCCTAGCCCTCCAAATAACCCTAACCCTAGGTCCAATCCTAACCATAACCGTCTCTCTAACGCTAGCCCTCAACATAACCCTAACCCTAGGTCCAATCCTAACCCTAACCGTCTGTCTAACCCTAGCCCTCAACATAACCCTAACCCTAGGTCCAATCCTAACCCTAACCGTCTCTCTAACCCTAGCCCTCAACATAACCCTAACCCTAGGTCCAATCCTCACCCATAACTTCTCTCTAAAACTAGCCCTCAACATAACCCTAACCCTAGGTCCAATACTAACCCTAACCGTCTCTCTAACTCTAGCCCTCAACATAATCCTAACCCTAGGTCCAAACCTAACCCTAACCGCCTCTCTAACCCTAGCCCTCCACATAACCCTAACCCTAGGTCCAATCCTAACCCTGACCGTCTCTCTAAACCTAACCCTCAACATAACCCTAACCCTAGGTCCAGTCGTAACCCTAACCGTCTCTCTAACCCTAGCCCTCAACATAACCCTAACCCTAGGTCCAATCCTAACCCTAACCGTCTCTCTAACCCTAGCCCTCAACATAACCCTAACCCTAGGTGTAATCTTCACCCTAACCGTCTCTCTAACCCTAGACCTCAACATAACCTTAACCCTAGGTCCAATCCTAACCCTAACCGTCTCTCTAACCCTAGCCCTCAACATAACCCTAACCCTTGGTCCAATCCTAACCCTAACCGTCTCTGTGACCCTAGCCCTCAACATAACCCTATCCCTAGGGCCAATCCTAACCCTAACCGTCTCTCTAACCCTAGCTCTCAACATAACCCTAACCCTAGGTCCAATATTCACCCAAATCGTCTGTCTAAACCTAGCCCTCAACCTAACCCTAACCCTAGGTCCAATCCTAACCCTAACCGTCTCTCTATCCCTAGCCCTCAACATAACCCTAACCCTAGGTACAATATTCACCCTAATCGTCTGTCTAACCCTAGCCCTCAACATAACCCTAACCCTAAGTCCAATCCTAACCCTAACCGTCCTTCTAACCCTAGCCCTCAACATAATCCTAACCCTAGGTCCAAACCTAACCCTAACCGCCTCTCTAACCCTAGCCCTCAACATAACCCTAACCCTAGGTCCAATCCTAACCCTGACCGTCTCTCTAAACCTAACCCTCAACATAACCCTAACCCTAGGTCCATCGTAACCCTAACCGTCTCTCTAACCCTAGCCCTCAACATAACCCTAACCCTAGGTCCAATCCTAACCCTAACCGTCTCTCTAACCCTAGCCCTCAACATAACCCTAACCCTAGGTGTAATCTTCACCCTAACCGACTCTCTAACCCTAGCCCTCAACATAACCTTAACCCTAGGTCCAATCCTAACCCTAACCGACTCTCTAACCCTAGCCCTCAACATAACCCTAACCCTAGGTCCAATCCTAACCCTAACCGTCACTCTAACCCAGCCCTCAATATAACCCTAACCCTAGGTCCAATCCTAACCCTAACCGTCTCTGTGACCCTAGCCATCAACATAACCCTAACCCTAGGTCCAATCCTAACCCTAACCGTCTCTGTGACCCTAGACCTCAACATAACCCTAACCCTAGGTCCAATCCTAACCCTAATCGTCTCTCTAACCCTAGCCCTCAACATAACCCTAACCCTTGGTCCAATCCTAACCCTAACCGTCTCTGTGACCCTAGCCCTCAACATAACCCTAACCCTAGGGCCAATCCTAACCCTAACCGTCTCTCTAATCCTAGCTCTCAACATAACCCTAACCCTAGGTCCAATATTCACCCAAATCGTCTGTCTAACCCTAGCCCTCAACCTAACCCTAATCCTAGGTCCAATCCTAACCCTAACCGTCTCTCTATCCCTAGCCCTCAACATAACCCTAACCCTAGGTACAATATTCACCCTAATCGTCTGTCTAACCCTAGCCCTCAACATAACCCTAACCCTAAGTCCAATCCTAACCCTAACCGTCTCTCTAACCCTAGCCCTCAACATAATCCTAACCCTAGGTCCAAACCTAACCCTAACCGCCTCTCTAACCCTAGCCCTCAACATAACCCTAACCCTAGGTCCAATCCTAACCCTGACCGTCTCTCTAAACCTAACCCTCAACATAACCCTTACCCTAGGTCCAATCGTAACCCTAACCGTCTCTCTAACCCTAGCCCTCAACATAACCCTAACCCTAGGTCCAATCCTAACCCTAACCGTCTCTCTAACCCTAGCCCTCAACATAACCCTAACCCTAGGTGTAATCTTCACCCTAACCGACTCTCTAACCCTAGCCCTCAACATAACCTTAACCCTAGGTCCAATCCTAACCCTAACCGACTCTCTAACCCTAGCCCTCAACATAACCCTAACCCTAGGTCCAATCCTAACCCTAACCGTCACTCTAACCCAGCCCTCAACATAACCCTAACCCTAGGTCCAATCCTAACCCTAACCGTCTCTGTGACCCTAGCCATCAACATAACCCTAACCCTAGGTCCAATCCTAACCCTAACCGTCTCTGTGACCCTAGCCATCAACATAACCCTAACCCTAGGTCCAATCCCTACCCTAACCGTCTCTGTGACCCTAGCCCTCAACATAACCCTAACCTTTGGTCCAATCCTAACCCTAACCGTCTCTGTGACCCTAGCCCTCAACATAACCCTAACCCTAGGTCCAATCCTAACCCTAACCGTCTCTCTAACCCTAGCCCTCAACATAACCCTAACCCTAGGTCCAATATTCACCCAAATCGTCTGTCTAACCCTATCCCTCAACCTAACCCTAACCCTAGGTCCAATCCTAACCCTAACCGTCTCTCTATCCCTAGCCCTCAAAATAACCCTAACCCTAGGTACAATATTCACCCTAATCGTCTGTCTAACCCTAGCCCTCAACATAACCCTAACCCTAAGTCCAATCCTAACCCTAACCGTCTCTCTAACCCTAGCCCTCAACATAACCCTAACCCTAGGTCCAATCCTAACCCTAACCGTCTCTCTAACCCTAGCCCTCAACATAACCCTAACCCTAGGTCCAATCCTAACCCTAACCGTCTCTCTAAACCTAGCCCTCAACATAACCCTAACCCTAGGTCCAATACTAACCCTAACCGTCTCTCTAACCCTAGCCCTCAACATAACCCTAACCCTAGGTCCAATCCTAACCCTAACCGTCTCTCTAACCCTAGCCCTCAACATAACCCTAACCCTAGGTCCAATCTTCACCCTAACCGTCTGTCTAACCCTAGCCCTCAACCTAACCCTAACCCTAGGTCCAAACCTAGCCCTAACCGTCTCTCTAACCCTAGCCCTTAACATAACCTTAACCCTAGGTCCAATCCTAACCCTAACCGTCTCTCTAAGCCTAGCCCTCAACATAACCCTAACCCTAGGTCCAATCCTAACCCTAACCGTCTCTCTAAGCCTAGCCCTCAACATAACCCTAACCCTAGGGCCAATCCTAACCCTAACCGTCTCTCTAACCCTAGCTCTCAACATAACCCTAACCCTAGGTCCAATATTCACCCAAATCGTCTGTCTAACCCTAGCCCTCAACCTAACCCTAATCCTAGGTCCAATCCTAACCCTAACCGTCTCTCTATCCCTAGCCCTCAACATAACCCTAACCCTAGGTACAATATTCACCCTAATCGTCTGTCTAACCCTAGCCCTCAACATAACCCTAACCCTAAGTCCAATCCTAACCCTAACCGTCTCTCTAACCCTAGCCCTCAACATAATCCTAACCCTAGGTCCAAACCTAACCCTAACCGCCTCTCTAACCCTAGCCCTCAACATAACCCTAACCCTAGGTCCAATCCTAACCCTGACCGTCTCTCTAAACCTAACCCTCAACATAACCCTTACCCTAGGTCCAATCGTAACCCTAACCGTCTCTCTAACCCTAGCCCTCAACATAACCCTAACCCTAGGTCCAATCCTAACCCTAACCGTCTCTCTAACCCTAGCCCTCAACATAACCCTAACCCTAGGTGTAATCTTCACCCTAACCGACTCTCTAACCCTAGCCCTCAACATAACCTTAACCCTAGGTCCAATCCTAACCCTAACCGACTCTCTAACCCTAGCCCTCAACATAACCCTAACCCTAGGTCCAATCCTAACCCTAACCGTCACTCTAACCCAGCCCTCAACATAACCCTAACCCTAGGTCCAATCCTAACCCTAACCGTCTCTGTGACCCTAGCCATCAACATAACCCTAACCCTAGGTCCAATCCTAACCCTAACCGTCTCTGTGACCCTAGCCATCAACATAACCCTAACCCTAGGTCCAATCCCTACCCTAACCGTCTCTGTGACCCTAGCCCTCAACATAACCCTAACCTTTGGTCCAATCCTAACCCTAACCGTCTCTGTGACCCTAGCCCTCAACATAACCCTAACCCTAGGTCCAATCCTAACCCTAACCGTCTCTCTAACCCTAGCCCTCAACATAACCCTAACCCTAGGTCCAATATTCACCCAAATCGTCTGTCTAACCCTAGCCCTCAACCTAACCCTAACCCTAGGTCCAATCCTAACCCTAACCGTCTCTCTATCCCTAGCCCTCAAAATAACCCTAACCCTAGGTACAATATTCACCCTAATCGTCTGTCTAACCCTAGCCCTCAACATAACCCTAACCCTAAGTCCAATCCTAACCCTAACCGTCTCTCTAACCCTAGCCCTCAACATAACCCTAACCCTAGGTCCAATCCTAACCCTAACCGTCTCTCTAACCCTAGCCCTCAACATAACCCTAACCCTAGGTCCAATCCTAACCCTAACCGTCTCTCTAAACCTAGCCCTCAACATAACCCTAACCCTAGGTCCAATACTAACCCTAACCGTCTCTCTAACCCTAGCCCTCAACATAACCCTAACCCTAGGTCCAATCCTAACCCTAACCGTCTCTCTAACCCTAGCCCTCAACATAACCCTAACCCTAGGTCCAATCTTCACCCTAACCGTCTGTCTAACCCTAGCCCTCAACCTAACCCTAACCCTAGGTCCAAACCTAGCCCTAACCGTCTCTCTAACCCTAGCCCTTAACATAACCTTAACCCTAGGTCCAATCCTAACCCTAACCGTCTCTCTAAGCCTAGCCCTCAACATAACCCTAACCCTAGGTCCAATCCTTACCCTAACCGTCTCTCTAACCCTAGCCCTCCAAATAACCCTAACCCTAGGTCCAATCCTAACCATAACCGTCTCTCTAACGCTAGCCCTCAACATAACCCTAACCCTAGGTCCAATCCTAACCCTAACCGTCTGTCTAACCCTAGCCCTCAACATAACCCTAACCCTAGGTCCAATCCTAACCCTAACCGTCTCTCTAACCCTAGCCCTCAACATAACCCTAACCCTAGGTCCAATCCTCACCCTTAACTTCTCTCTAAAACTAGCCCTCAACATAACCCTAACCCTAGGTCCAATACTAACCCTAACCGTCTCTCTAACCCTAGCCCTCAACATAATCCTAACCCTAGGTCCAAACCTAACCCTAACCGCCTCTCTAACCCTAGCCCTCCACATAACCCTAACCCTAGGTCCAATCCTAACCCTGACCGTCTCTCTAAACCTAACCCTCAACATAACCCTAACCCTAGGTCCAGTCGTAACCCTAACCGTCTCTCTAACCCTAGCCCTCAACATAACCCTAACCCTAGGTGCAATCCTAACCCTAACCGTCTCTCTAACCCTAGCCCTCAACATAACCCTAACCCTAGGTGTAATCTTCACCCTAACCGTCTCTCTAACCCTAGACCTCAACATAACCTTAACCCTAGGTCCAATCCTAACCCTAACCGACTCTCTAACCGTAGCCCTCAACATAACCCTAACCCTAGGTCCAATCCTAACCCTAACCGTCACTCTAACCCAGCCCTCAACATAACCCTAACCCTAGGTCCAATCCTAACCCTACCCGTCTCTCTAACCCTAACCCTCAACATAACCCTAACCCTAGGTCCAATCTTCACCCTAACCATCTGTCTAACCCTAGCCCTCAACCTAACCCTAACCCTAGGTCCAATACTAGCCCTAACCGTCTCTCTAACCCTAGTCCTCAACATAACCTTAACCCTAGGTCCAATCCTAACCCTAACCGCCTCTCTAACCGTAGCCCTCAACATAACCTTAACCTTAGGTCCAATCCTAACCCTAACCGTCTCTCTATTCGTAGCCCTCAACATAACCCTAACCCTAGGTCCAAACCTAACCCTAACCGTCTCTCTAACCCTAGCCCTCAACATAACCCTAACCCTAGGTCCAAACCTAACCCTAACCGTCTCTCTAACCCTAGCCCTCAACATAACCCTAACCCTAGGTCCAATCCTAACCCTAACCGCCTCTCTAATCCTAGCCCTCAACATAACCCTAACCCTAGGTCCAATCCTAACCCTAACCGTCTCTCTAATCCTAGCCCTCAACATAACCCTAACCCTAGGTCCAATCCTAACCCTAACCGCCTCTCTAACCCTAGCCCTCAACATAACCCTAACCCTAGGTCCAATCCTAAACCTAACCGTCTCTCTAACCCTAGCCCTCAACATAACCTTAACCTTAGGTCCAATACTAACCCTAACAGTCTCTCTAACCCTAGCCCTCAACATAACCCTAACCCTAGGTCCAAACCTCACCCTAACCGTCTCTCTAACCCTAGTCCTCAACATAACCCTAATCCTAGGTCCAACCTAACCCTAACCGTCTCTCTAACCCTAGCCCTCAACATAACCTTAACCCTAGGTCCAATCCTAACCCTAACCGTCTCTCTAACCCTAGCCCTCAACATAACCCTAACCCTAGGTCCAATCCTAACCCTAACCGTCTCTCTAACCGTAGCCCTCAACATAACCCTAACCCTAGGTCCAATCCTAACCCTAACCGTCTCTCTAACCCTAGCCCTCAACATAACCCTAACCCTAGGTGCAATCTTCACCCTAACCGTCTGTCTAAACCTAGCCCTCAACCTAACCCTAAGCCTAGGTCCAAACCTAGCCCTAAACGTCTCTCTAACCCTAGCCCTTAACATAACCTTAACCCTAGGTCCAATCCTAACCCTAACCGTCTCTCTAAGCCTAGCCCTCAACATAACCCTAACCCTAGGTCCAATCCTCACCCTAACCGTTTCTCTAACCCTAGCCCTCAACATAACCCTAACCCTAGGTTCAATCCTAACCCTAATCGTCTCTCTAACCCTAGCCCTCAACATAACCCTAACCCTAGGTCCAATCCTAACCCTAACCGTCTCTCTAACCCTAGCCCTCAACATAACCCTAACCCTAGGTCCAATCCTAACCCTAATCGTCTCTGTGACAATAGCCCTCAACATAACCCTAACCCTAGGTCCAATCCTAAACCTAACCGTATCTCTAACTCTAGCCCTCAACATAACACTAACCCTAGGTCCAATCTTCACCCTAACCGTCTGTCTAACCCTAGCCCTCAACCTAACCCTAACCCTAGGTCCAATCCTAGCCCTAACCGTCTCTCTAACCCTAGCCCTCAACATAACACTAACCCTAGGTCCAATCCTAACCCTAACCGTCTCTCTAACCCTAGCCCTCAACATAACCCTAACCCTAGGTCCAATCCTAACCCTAACCGTCTCTCTAACCCTAGCCTTCAACATAACCCTAACCCTAGGTCCAATCCTAACCCTAACCGTCTCTGTGACCCTAGCCCTCAACATAACCCTAACCCTAGTTCCAATCCTAACCCTAACCGTCTCTCTAACCCTAGCCCTCAACATAACCCTAACCCTAGGTACAATCTTCACCCTAACCATCTGTCTAACCCTAGCCCTCAACCTAACCCTAACCCTAGGTCCAATCCTACCCCTAACCGTCTCTCTAACCCTAGCCCTCAACATAACCTTAACCTTAGGTCCAATCCTGACCCTAACCGTCTCTCTAACCCTAGCCCTCAACATAACCCTAACCCTAGGTCCAATCCTAACCCTAACCGTCTCTCTAACCCTAGCCCTCAACATAACCCTAACCCTTGGTCCAATCCTCACCCTTACCGTCTCTCTAAACCTAGCCCTCAACATAACCCTAACCCTAGGTCCAATACTAACCCTAACCGTCTCTCTAACCCTAGCCCTCAACATAACCCTAACCCTAGGTCCAATCCTAGCCCTAACCGTCTCTCTAACCCTAGCCCTCAACATAACCTTAACCTTAGGTCCAATCCTAACCCTAACCGTCTCTCTAACCCTAGCCCTTAACATAACCCTAACCCTAGGTCCAATCCTAACCCTAACCGTCTCTCTAACCCTAGCCCTCAACATAACCCTAACCCTAGGTCCAATCCTCACCCTTACCGTCTCTCTAAACCTAGCCCTCAACATAACCCTAACCCTAGGTCCAATACTAACCCTAACCGTCTCTCTAACCCTAGCCCTCAACATAACCCTAACCCTAGGTCCAATCCTAACCCTACCCACCTCTCTAACCCTAGCCCTCAACATAACCCTAACCCTAGGTCCAATCCTAACCCTAACCGTCTCTCTAACCCTAGCCCTCAACATAACCCTAACCCTAGGTCCAATCCTAACACTAAACGGATCTCTAACCCTAGCCCTCAACATAACCTTAACCTTAGGTCCAATCCTAACCCTAACCGTCTCTGTAACCCTAGCCGTCAAAATAACGCTAACCCTAGGTCCAATCCTAACCCTAACTGTCTCTCTAACCCTAGCCCTCAACATAACCCTAACCCTAGGTCCAATCCTCACCCTAACCGTCTCTCTAACCCTAGCCCTCAACATAACCTTAACCTTAGGTCCAATCCTAACCCTAACCGTCTCTCTAATCGTAGCCCTCAACATAACCCTAATCCTAGGCCCAAACCTAACCCTAACCGTCTCTCTAACCCTAGCCCTCAACATAACCCTAACCCTAGGTCCAATCCTAACCCTAACCGCCTCTCTAACCCTAGCCCTCAACATAACCCTAACCCTAGGTCCAATCCTAACCCTAACCGTCTCTCTAATCCTAGCCCTCAACATAACCCTAACCCTAGGTCCAATCCTAACCCTAACCGCCTCTCTATCCCTAGCCCTCAACATAACCCTAACCCTAGGTCCAATCCTAACCCTAACCGTCTCTCTAACCCTAGCCCTCAACATAACCCTAACCCTAGGTCCAATCCTACACCTAACCGTCTCTCTAACCCTAGCCCTCAACATAACCTTAACCTTAGGTCCAATACTAACCCTAACAGTCTCTCTAACCCTAGCCCTCAACATAACCCTAATCCTAGGTCCAATCCTAACCCTAACCGTCTCTCTAAACCTAGCCCTCAACATAACCCTAACCCTAGGTCCAATCCTAACCCTAACCGTCTCTCTAACCCTAGCCCTCAACATAACCCTAACCCTAGGTCCAATCCTAATCCTAACCGTCTCTCTGACCCTAGCCCTCAACATAACCCTAACCCTAGGTCCAATCCTAACCCTAACCGTCTCTCTAACCCTAGCCCTCAACATAACCCTAACCCTAGGTCCAAACCTCACCCTAACCGTCTCTCTATCCCTAGTCCTCAACATAACCCTAATCCTACGTCCAACCTAACCCTAACCGTCTCTCTAACCCTAGCCCTCAACATAACCTTAACCCTAGGTCCAATCCTAACCCTAACCGTCTCTCTAACCCTAGCCCTCAACATAACCCTAACCCTAGATCCAATCCTAACCCTAACCGTCTCTCTAACCCTAGCCCTCAACATAACCCTAACCCTAGGTCCAATCCTAACCCTAACCGTCTGTCTAACCGTAGCCCTCAACATAACCCTAACCCTAGGTCCAATCCTAACCCTAACCGTCTCTCTAACCCTAGCCCTCAACATAACCCTAACCCTAGGTGCAATCTTCACCCTAACCGTCTGTCTAAACCTAGCCCTCAACCTAACCCTAAGCCTAGGTCCAAACCTAGCCCTAACCGTCTCTCTAACCCTAGCCCTTAACATAACCTTAACACTAGGTCCAATCCTAACCCTAACCGTCTCTCTAAGCCTAGCCCTCAACATAACCCGAACCCTAGGTCCAATCCTCACCCTAACCGTTTCTCTAACCCTAGCCCTCAACATAACCCTAACCCTAGGTCCAATCCTAACCCTAACCGTCTCTCTAACCCTAGCCCTCAACATAACCCTAACCCTAGGTCCAATCCTAACCCTAACCGTCTCTGTGACAATAGCCCTCAACATAACCCTAACCCTAGGTCCAATCCTAAACCTAACCGTATTTCTAACCCTAGCCCTCAACATAACACTAACCCTAGGTCCAATCTTCACCCTAACCGTCTGTCTAACCCTAGCCCTCAACCTAACCCTAACCCTAGGTCCAATCCTAGCCCTAACCGTCTCTCTAACCCTAGCCCTCAACATAACACTAACCCTAGGTCCAATCCTAACCCTAACCGTCTCTCTAACCCTAGCCCTCAAAATAACCCTAACCCTAGGTCCAATCCTAACCCTAACCGTCTCTCTAACCCTAGCCTTCAACATAACCCTAACCCTAGGTTCAATCCTAACCCTAACCGTCTCTGTGACCCTAGCCCTCAACATAACCCTAACCCTAGTTCCAATCCTAACCCTAATCGTCTCTCTAACCCTAGCCCTCAACATAACCCTAACCCTAGGTACAATCTTCACCCTAACCATCTGTCTAACCCTAGCCCTCAACCTAACCCTAACCCTAGGTCCAATCCTAGCCCTAACCGTCTCTCTAACCCTAGCCCTCAACATAACCTTAACCCTAGGTCCAATCCTAACCCTAACCGTCTCTCTAACCCTAGCCCTCAACATAACCCTAACCCTAGTTCCAATCCTAACACTAACCGTCTCTCTAACCCTTGCCCTCAACTTAACCCTAACCCTAGGTCCAATCCTAACCCTAACCGTCTCTCTAACCCTAGCCCTCAACATAACACTAACCCTAGGTCCAATCCTAACCCTAACCGTCTCTCTAACCCTAGCCCTCAACATAACCCTAACCCTAGGTCCAATCTTCACCCTAACCGTCTGTCTAACCCTAGCCCTCAACCTAACCCTAACCCTAGGTCCAAACCTAGCCCTAACCGTCTCTCTAACCCTAGCCCTTAGCATAACCTTAACCCTAGGTCCAATCCTAACCCTAACCGTCTCTCTAAGCCTAGCCCTCAACATAACCCTAACCCTAGGTCCAATCCTCACCCTAACCGTCTCTCTAACCCTAGCCCTCTACATAACCCTAACCCTAGGTCCAAACCTCACCCTAACCGTCTCTCTAACCCTAGTCCTCAACATAAACCTAATCCTAGGTCCAACCTAACCCTAACCGTCTCTCTAACCCTAGCCCTCAACATAACCTTAACCCTAGGTCCAATCCTAACCCTAACCGTCTCTATAACCCTAGCCCTCAACATAACCCTAACCCTAGGTCCAATCCTAACCCTAAGCGTCTCTCTAACCCTAGCCCTAAACATAACACTAACCCTAGGTCCAATCTTAACCCTAACCGTCTCTCTAACCCCAGCCCTCAACATAACCCTAACCCTAGGTCCAATCCTAACCCTAACCGTCTCTCTAACCCTAGCCCTCAACATAACCCTAACCCTAGGTGCAATCTTCACCCTAACCGTCTGTCTAAACCTAGCCCTCAACCTAACCCTAAGCCTAGGTCCAAACCTAGCCCTAACCGTCTCTCTAACCCTAGCCCTTAACATAACCTTAACCCTAGGTCCAATCCTAACCCTAACCGTCTCTCTAAGCCTAGCCCTCAACATAACCCTAACCCTAGGTCCAATCCTCACCCTAACCGTTTCTCTAACCCTAGCCCTCAACATAACCCTAACCCTAGGTTCAATCCTAACCCTAATCGTCTCTCTAACCCTAGCCCTCAACATAACCCTAACCCTAGGTCCAATCCTAACCCTAACCGTCTCTCTAACCCTAGCCCTCAACATAACCCTAACCCTAGGTCCAATCCTAACCCTAACCGTCTCTGTGACAATAGCCCTCAACATAACCCTAACCCTAGGTCCAATCCTAAACCTAACCGTATCTCTAACCCTAGCCCTCAACATAACACTAACCCTAGGTCCAATCTTCACCCTAACCGTCTGTCTAACCCTGGCCCTCAACCTAACCCTAACCCTAGGTCCAATCCTAGCCCTAACCGTCTCTCTAACCCTAGCCCTCAACATAACACTAACCCTAGGTCCAATCCTAACCCTAACCGTCTCTCTAACCCTAGCCCTCAACATAACCCTAACCCTAGGTCCAATCCTAACCCTGACCCTCTCTCTAACCCTAGCCTTCAACATAACCCTAACCCTAGGTCCAATCCTAACCCTAACCGTCTCTGTGACCCTAGCCCTCAACATAACCCTAACCCTAGTTCCAATCCTAACCCTAACCGTCTCTCTAACCCTAGCCCTCAACATAACCCTAACCCTAGGTCCAATCCTAATCCTAACCGTCTCTCTGACCCTAGCCCTCAACATAACCCTAACCCTAGGTCCAATCCTAACCCTAACCGTCTCTCTAACCCTAGCCCTCAACATAACCCTAACCCTAGGTCCAAACCTCACCCTAACCGTCTCTCTAACCGTAGTCCTCAACATAACCCTAATCCTAGGTCCAACGTAACCCTAACCGTCTCTCTAACCCTAGCCCTCAACATAACCTTAACCCTAGGTCCAATCCTAACCCTAACCGTCTCTCTAACCCTAGCCCTCAACATAACCCTAACCCTAGGTCCAATCCTAACCCTAACCGTCTCTCTAACCCTTGACCTCAACTTAACCCTAACCCTAGGTCCAATCCTAACCCTAACCGTCTCTCTAACCCTAGCCCTCAACATAACACTAACCCTAGGTCCAATCCTAACCCTAACCGTCTCTCTAACCCTAGCCCTCAACATAACCCTAACCCTAGGTCCAATCTTCACCCTAACCGTCTGTCTAACCCTAGCCCTCAACCTAACCCTAACCCTAGGTCCAAACCTAGCCCTAACCGTCTCTCTAACCCTAGCCCTTAGCATAACCTTAACCCTAGGTCCAATCCTAACCCTAACCGTCTCTCTAAGCCTAGCCCTCAACATAACCCTAACCCTAGGTCCAATCCTCACCCTAACCGTCACTCTAACCCTAGCCCTCAACATAACCCTAAGCCTAGGTCCAATCCTCACCCTAACCGTCTCTCTAACCCTAGCCCTCAACATAACCCTAACCCTAGGTCCAATCCTAACCCTAGCCGTCTCTCTAACGCTAGCCCTCAACATAACCCTAACCCTAGGTCCAATCCTAACCCTAACCGTCTCTCTAACCCTAGCCCTCAACATAACCCTAACCCTAGGTCCAATCCTCACCCTTACCATCTCTCTAAACCTAGCCCTCAACATAACCCTAACCCTAGGTCCAATACTAACCCTAACCGTCTCTCTAACCCTAGCCCTCAACATAACCCTAACCCTAGGTCCAAACCTAACCCTAACCGCCTCTCTAACCCTAGCTCTCAACATAACCCTAACCCTAGGTGTAATCTTCACCCTAACCGTCTCTCTAACCCTAGCCCTCAACATAACCCTAACACTAGGTCCAATACTAAGCCTAACCGTCACTCTAACCCAGCACTCAACATAACCCTAACCCTAGGTCCAATCCTAACCCTAACCGTCTCTCTAACCCTAGCCCTCAACATAACCCTAACCCTAGGTCCAATCCTAACCCTAACCGTCTCTCTAACCCTAGGCCTCAACATAACCCTAACCCTAAGTCCAACCATAACCCTAACCGTCACTCTTACCCTAGCCCTAAACATAACCCTAACCCTAGGTCCAATCCTAACCCTAACCGTCTCTCTAGCCCTAGCCCTCAAAATAACCCTAACCCTAGGTCCAATCCTAACCCTAACCGTCTCTGTGACCCTAGCCCTCAACATAACCCTAACCCTAGGTCCAATCCTAACCCTAACCGTCTCTCTAACCCTAACCCTCAACATAACCCTAACCCTAGGTCCAATCTTCACCCTAACCATCTGTCTAACCCTAGCCCTCAACCTAACCCTAACCCTAGCTCCAATACTAACCCTAACAGTCTCTCTAACCCTAGCCCTCAACCTAACCCTAACCCTAGGTCCAATACTAGCCCTAACCGTCTCTCTAACCCTAGCCCTCAACATAACCCTAACCCTAGGTCCAATCCTAACCCTAACCGTCTCTCTAACCCTAGCCCTCAACATAACCCTAACCCTAGGTCCAATCCTAACCCTAAACGTCTCTGTGACCCTAGCCCTCAACATAACCCTAACCCTAGTTCCAATCCTAACCCTAACCGTCTCTCTAACCCTAGCCCTCAACATAACCCTAACCCTAGGTCCAATCTTCACCCTAACCATCTTTCTAACCCTAGCCCTCAACATAACCCTACCCCTAGGTCCAATCCTAACCCTAACCGTCTCTCTAACCCTAGCCCTCAACATAACCCTAACCCTAGGTCCAATCCTAACCCTAACCGTCTCTGTGACCCTAGCCCTCAACATAACCCTAACCTTAGTTCCAATCTTAACCCTAACCGTCTCTCTAACCCTAGCCCATAACATAACCCTAACCCTAGGTCCAATCTTCACCCTAACCATCTTTCTAACCCTAGCCCTCAACATAACCCTAACCCTAGGTCCAATCCTAACCCTAACCGTCTCTCTAACCCTAGTCCTCAATATCACCCTAACCCTAGGTCCAATCCTCACCCTAACCGTCTCTCTAACCCTAGCCTTCAACATAGCGCTAACCCTAGGACCAATCCTAATCCTAACCGTCTCTCTAACCCTAGCACTCAACATAACCCTAACCCTAGGTCCAAACCTCACCCTAACCGTCTCCCTAACCCTAGTCCTCAACATAACCCTAATCCTAGGTCCAACCTAACCCTAACCGTCTCTCAACCCTAGCCCTCAACATAACATTAACCCTAGGTCCAATCCTAACCCTAACCGTCTCTCTAACTCTAGCCCTCAACATAACCCTAACCCTAGGTCCAATCCTAACCCTAACCGTCTCTCTAAACCTAGCCCTCAACATAACCCGAACCCCAGGTCCAATCCCAACCCTAACCGTCTCTCTAACCCTAGCCCTCAACATAACCCTAACGCTAGGTGCAATCTTCACCCTAACCGTCTGTCTAACCCTAGCCCTCAACCTAACACGAACCCTAGGTCCAAACCTAGCCCTAACCGTCTCTCTAAACCTAGCCCTCAACATAACCCTAACCTTAGGACGAATCCTAACCCTAACCGTCTATCTAACCCTAGCCCTCAACATAACCCTAACCCTAGGTCCAATCCTAACCCTAACCCTCTCTCTAACCCTAGCCCTAAACATAACCCTAACCCTAGGTCCAATCCTAAACCAAACCGTCTCTCTAACCCTAGCCCTCAACATAACCCTTACCCTAGGTCCAATCCTCACCCTAACCGTCTCTCTAACCCTAGCCCTCAACATAACCCTAACCCTAGGTCCAATCCTAACCCTAACCGTCTCTCTAACCCTAGCCCTAAACATAACCCTAACCCTAGTTCCAATCCTCACCCTTACCGTCTCTCTAAACCTAGCCCTCAACATAACCCTAACCCTGGGTCCAATCCTAACCCTAACCGTCTCTCTAACCCTAGCCCTCAACATAAGCCTAACCCTAGGACCAATCCTAACCCTAACCGTCTCTCTAACCCTTGCCCTCAACATAACCCTAACCCTAAGTGTAATCTTCACCCTAACCGTATCTCTAACCCTAGCCCTCAACATAACCTTAACCCTAGGTCCAATCCTAACCTTAACCGACTCTCTAACCCTAGCCCTCAACATAACCCTAACCCTAGGTCCAATCCTAACCCTAACCGTCACTCTAACCCAGCCCTCAACATAACCCTAACCCTAGGTCCAATCCTAAACCTAACCGTCTCTCTAACCCTAGCCCTCAACATAACCCTAACCCTAGGTCCAATCCTAACCTTAACCGTCTCTCTAACTCTAGCCCTCAACATAACCCTAACCCTAAGTCCAACCATAACCCTAACCGTCACTCTAACCCAAGCCTTAAACATAACCCTAACCCTAGGTCCAATCCTAACCCTATCCGTCTCTCTAGCCCTAGCCCTCAACATAACCCTAATCCTCGGTCCAATCCTAACCCTAACCGTCTCTGTGACCCTAGCCCTCAACATAACCCTAACCCTAGGTCCAATCCTAACCCTGACCGTCTCTCTAACCCTAACCCTCAACATAACCCTAACCCTAGGTCCAATCTTCACCCTAACCATCTGTCTAACCCTAGCCCTCAACCTAACCCTAACCCTAGGTCCAATACTAGCCCTAACCGTCTCTCTAACCCTAGCCCTCAACATAACCTTAACCCTAGGTCCAATCCTAACCCAAACCGTCTCTCTATCCCTAGCCCTTAACATAACCCTAACCCTAGTTCCAATCCTAACCCTAACCGTCTCTCTAATCCTAGCCCTCAACATAACCTTAACCTTAGGTCCAATACTAACACTAACCGTCTCTCTAACCCTAGCCCTCAGCATAACCCTAACCCTAGGTCCAATCTTAACCCTAACCGTCTCTCTAACCCTAGCCCTCAACATAACCCTAACCCTAGGTCCAATCTTCACCCTAACCGTCTGTCTAACCCTAGCCCTCAACCTAACACTAACCCTAGGTCCAATCCTAACCCTAACCATCTCTCTAACCCTAGTCCTCAACCTGACCCTAAACCTAGGTCCAATCCTAACCCTAACCGCCTCTCTAACCCTAGCCCTCAACATAACCCTAACCCTAGGTCCAATCCCAAACCTAACCATCTCTCTAACCCTAGCCCTCAACATAACTCTAACCCTAGGTGCAATCTTCACCCTAACCGTCTCTCTAACCCTAGCCCTCAACATAACCTTAACCCTAGGTCCAATCCTAATCCTAACCGTCTCTCTAACCCTAGCCCTCAACATAACCCTAACCCTAGGTCCAATACTAACCCTAACCATCACTCTAACCCAGCCCTCAACATAACCCTAACCCTAGGTCCAATCCTAACCCTAACCGTCTCTCTAACCCTAGCCCTCAAATTAACCCTAACCCTAGGTCCAATCCTGACCCTAACCCTCTCTCTAGCCCTAGCCCTCAACATAACCCTAACCCTAGGTCCAATCCTAACCCTAACCGTCTCTGTAACCCTAGCCCTCAACATAACCCTAACCCTAGGTCCAATCCTAACCCTAACCGTCTCTCTAACCCTAACCCTCAACATAACCCTAACCATAGGTCCAATATTCACCCTAACCATCTGTCTAACCCTAGCCCTCAACCTAACCCTAACCCTAGGTCCAATGCTAGCCCTAACCGTCTCTCTAACACTAGCCCTCAACATAACCCTAACCCTAGGTCCAAACCTCACCCTAACCGTCTCTCAACCCTAGCCCTCAACATAACCCTAACCCTAGGTCCAATCCTAACCCTAACCGTCTCTCTAACTCTAGCCCTCAACATAACCCTAACCCTAGGTCCAATCCTAACCCTAACCGTCTCTCTAACCCTAGCCCTCAACATAACCCTAACCCCAGGTCCAATCCTAACCCTAACAGTCTCTCTAACCCAAGCCCTCAACATAACCCTAACCCTAGGTGCAATCTAACCATAAACGTCTCTCTAACCCGAGCCATCAACCTAACCCTAACCCTAGGTCCAAACCTAGCCCTAACCGTCTCTCTAACCGTAGCCCTCAACATAACCCTAACCCTAGGTCCAATCTTCACCCTAACCATCTGTCTAACCCTAGTCCTCAACCTGACCCTAAACGTAGGTCCAATCCTAACCCTAACCGCCTCTCTAACCCTAGCCCTCAACATAACCCTAACCCTAGGTCCAATCCCAAACCTAAGCATCCCTCTAACCCTAGCCCTCAACATAACTCTAACCCTAGGTGCAATCTTCACCCTAACCGTCTCTCTAACCCTAGCCCTCAACATAACCTTAACCCTAGGTCCAATCCTAACCCTAACCGTCTCTCTAACCCTAGCCCTCAACATAACCCTAACCCTAGGTCCAATCCTAACCCTAACCATCACTCTAACCCAGCCCTCAACATAACCCTAACCCTAGGTCCAATCCTAACCCTAACCGTCTGTCTAACCCTAGCCCTCAAATTAACCCTAACCCTAGGTCCAATCCTAACCCTAACCGTCTCTCTAGCCCTAGCCCTCAACATAACCCTAACCCTAGGTCCAATCCTAACCCTAACCGTCTCTCTAACCCTAGCCCTCAACATAACCCTAACCCCAGGTCCAATCCTAACCCTAACCGTCTCTCTAACCCTAGCCCTCAACATAACCCTAACCCTAGGTGCAATCTTCACCCTAACCGTCTGTCTAACCCTAGCCCTCAACCTAACCCTAACCCTAGGTCCAAACCTAGCCCTAACCGTCTCTCTAACCGTAGTCCTCAACATAACCCTAACCTTAGGACCAATCCTAACCCTAACCGTCTATCTAACCCTAGCCCTCAACATAACCCTAACCCTAGGTCCAATCCTAACCCTAACCGTCTCTCTAAACCTAGCCCTAAACATAACCCTAACCCTAGTTCCAATCCTAACCCTAACCGTCTCTCTAACCCTAGCCCTCAACATAACCTTAACCTTAGGTCCAATCCTAACCCTAACCGTCTCTCTAACCCTAGCCCTCAGCATAACCCTAACCCTAGGTCCAATCTTAACCCTAACCGTCTCTCTAACCCTAGCCCTCAACATAACCCTAACCCTAGGTCCAATCTTCACCCTAACCGTCTGTCTAACCCTAGCCCTCAACCTAACACTAACCCTAGGTCCAATCCTAACCCTAACCATCTCTCTAACCCTAGTCCTCAACCTGACCCTAAACCTAGGTCCAATCCTAACCCTAACCGCCTCTCTAACCCTAGCCCTCAACATAACCCTAACCCTAGGTCCAATCCCAAACCTAACCATCTCTCTAACCCTAGCCCTCAACATAACTCTAACCCTAGGTGCAATCTTCACCCTAACCGTCTCTCTAACCCTAGCCCTCAACATAACCTTAACCCTAGGTCCAATCCTAATCCTAACCGTCTCTCTAACCCTAGCCCTCAACATAACCCTAACCCTAGGTCCAATACTAACCCTAACCATCACTCTAACCCAGCCCTCAACATAACCCTAACCCTAGTTCCAATCCTAACCCTAACCGTCTCTCTAACCCTAGCCCTCAAATTAACCCTAACCCTAGGTCCAATCCTGACCCTAACCGTCTCTCTAGCCCTAGCCCTCAACATAACCCTAACCCTAGGTCCAATCCTAACCCTAACCGTCTCTGTAACCCTAGCCCTCAACATAACCCTAACCCTAGGTCCAATCCTAACCCTAACCGTCTCTCTAACCCTAACCCTCAACATAACCCTAACCATAGGTCCAATATTCACCCTAACCATCTGTCTAACCCTAGCCCTCAACCTAACCCTAACCCTAGGTCCAATGCTAGCCCTAACCGTCTCTCTAACACTAGCCCTCAACATAACCCTAACCCTAGGTCCAAACCTCACCCTAACCGTCTCTCAACCCTAGCCCTCAACATAACCTTAACCCTAGGTCCAATCCTAACCCTAACCGTCTCTCTAACCCTAGCCCTCAACATAACCCTAACCCTAGGTCCAATCCTAACCCTAACCGTCTCTCTAACTCTAGCCCTCAACATAACCCTAACCCTAGGTCCAATCCTAACCCTAACCGTCTCTCTAACCCTAGCCCTCAACATAACCCTAACCCCAGATCCAATCCTAACCCTAACAGTCTCTCTAACCCTAGCCCTCAACATAACCCTAACCCTAGGTGCAATCTAACCATAAACGTCTCTCTAACCCGAGCCATCAACCTAACCCTAACCCTAGGTCCAAACCTAGCCCTAACCGTCTCTCTAACCGTAGCCCTCAACATAACCCTAACCTTAGGACCAATCCTAACCCTAACCATCTCTCTAAACCTAGTCCTCAACCTGACCCTAAACCTAGGTCCAATCCTAACCCTAACCGCCTCTCTAACCCTAGCCCTCAACATAAACCTAACCCTAGTTCCAATCCCAACCCTAACCATCTCTCTAACCTTAGCCCTCAACATAACCCTAACCCTAGGTCCAATCCTAACCCTAACCGTCTCTCTAACCCTAGCCCTCAACATAACCCTAACCCTAGGTCCAATCCTAACCCTAACCGTCTCTCTAACCCTAGCCCTCAACATAACCCTAACCCTAAGTCCAACCATAACCCTAACCGTCACTCTAACCCTAGCCCTAAACATAACCCTTACCCTAGGTCCAATCCTAACCCTAACCGTCTCTGTGACCCTAGCCCTCAACATAACCCTAACCCTAGGTCCAATTCTAACCCTAACCGTCTCTCTAACCCTAGCCCTCAACATAACCCTAACCCTAGGTCCAATCTTCACCCTAACCATCTGTCTAACCCTAGCCCTCAACCTAACCCTAACCCTGGGTCCAATACTAACCCTAACCGTCTCTGTGACCCTAGCCCTCAACATAACCCTAACCCTAGGTCCAATCCAAACCCTAACCGTCTCTCTAACCCTAGCCCTCAACATAACCCTAACCCTAGGTCCAATCCTAACCCTAACCGTCTCTCTAACCCTAGCCCTCAACATAACCCTAACCCTAAGTACAACCATAACCCTAACCGTCACTCTAACCCTAGCCCTAAACATAACCCTAACCCTAGGTCCAATCCTAACCCTAACCGTCTCTGTGACCCTAGCCCTCAACATAACCCTAACCCTAGGTCCAATCCTAACTCTAACCGTCTCTCTAACCCTAACCCTCAACATAACCCTAACCCTAGGTCCAATCTTCACCCTAACCATCTGTCTAACCCTAGCCCTCAACCTAACCCTAACCCTAGGTCCAATGCTAACCCTAACCGTCTCTCTAACCCTAGCCCTCAACCTAACCCTAACCCTAGGTCCAATACTAACCCTAACCGTCTCTCTAACCCTAGCCCTCAACATAACCCTAACCCTAGGTCCAATCCTAACCCTAACCGTCTCTCTAACCCTAGCCCTCAACATAACCCTAACCCTAGGTCCAATCCTAACCCTAACCGTCTCTCTAACCCTAGCCCTCAACATAACCCTAACCCTAGGTCCAATCTTCACCCTAACCATCTTTCTAAACCTAGCCCTCAACATAACCCTAACCCTAGGTCCAATTCTAACCCTAACCGTCTCTCTAACCCTAGTCCTCAATATAACCCTAACCCTAGGTCCAATACTAACCCTAACCGTCTCTCTAACCCTAGCCCTCAACATAACGCTAACCCTAGGTCCAATCCTAATCCTAACCGTCTCTCTAACCCTAGTCCTCAACATAACCCTAACCCTAGGTCCAATACTAACCCTAACCGTCTCTCTAACCCTAGCCCTCAACATAACCTTAACCCTAGGTCCAAACCTCACTCTAACCGTCTCTCTAACCCTAGTCCTCAACATAACCCTAATCCTAGGTCCAACCTAACCCTAACCGTCTCTCAACCCTAGCCATCAACATAACCTTAACCCTAGGTCCAATCCTAACCCTAACCGTCTCTCTAACCCTAGCCCTCAACATAACCCTAACCCTAGGTCCAATCCTAACCCTAACCGACTCTCTAACTCTACCCCTCAATATAATCCTAACCCTAGGTCCAATCCTAACCCTAACCGTCTCTCTAACCCTAGCCCTCAACATAACCCTAACCCCAGGTCCAATCCCAACCCTAACCGTCTCTCTAACCCTAGCCCTCAACATAACCCTAACCCTAGGTGCAATCTTCACCCTATCCGTCTGTCTAACCCTAGCCCTCAACCTAACCCTAACCCTAGGTCCAAACCTAGCCCTAACCGTCTCTCTAAACCTAGCCCTCAACATAACCCTAACCTTAGGACGAATCCTAACCCTAACCGTCTATCTAACCCTAGCCCTCAACATAACCCTAACCCTAGGTCCAATCCTAACCCTAACCCTCTCTCTAACCCTAGCCCTAAACATAACCCTAACCCTAGGTCCAATCCTAAACCAAACCGTCTCTCTAACCCTAGCCCTCAACATAACCCTTATCCTAGGTCCAATCCTCACCCTAACCGTCTCTCTAACCCTAGCCCTCAACATAACCCTAACCCTAGGTCCAATCCTAACCCAAACCGTCTCTCTATCCCTAGCCCTTAACATAACCCTAACCCTAGTTCCAATCCTAACCCAAACTGTCTCTCTATCCCTAGCCCTCAACATAACCCAAACCCTAGGTCCATCCTAACCCTAACCGTCTCTGTGACCCTAGCCCTCAACATAACCCTAACCCTAGGTCCAATCCTAACCCTAACCCTCTCTCTAACCCTAGCACTCAACAAAACCCTAACCCTAGGTCCAATCTTCACCCTAACCGTCTGTCTAACCCTAGCCCTCAACCTAACACTAACCCTAGATCCAATCCTAACCCTAACCATCTCTCTAACCCTAGTCCTCAACCTGACCCTAAACGTAGGTCCAATCCTAACCCTAACCGCCTCTCTAACCCTAGCCCTCAACATAACCCTAACCCTAGGTCCAATCCCAAACCTAACCATCCCTCTAACCCTAGCCCTCAACATAACTCTAACCCTAGGTGCAATCTTCACCCTAACCGTCTCTCTAAACCTAGCCCTCAACATAACCTTAACCCTAGGTCCAATCCTAACCCTAACCGTCTCTCTAACCCTAGCCCTCAACATAACCCTAACCCTAGGTCCAATCCTAACCCTAACCATCACTCTAACCCAGCCCTCAACATAACCCTAACCCTAGGTCCAATCCTAACCCTAACCGTCTGTCTAACCCTAGCCCTCAAATTAACCCTAACCCTAGGTCCAATCCTAACCCTAACCGTCTCTCTAGCCCTAGCCCTCAACATAACCCTAACCCTAGGTCCAATCCTAACCCTAACCGTCTCTCTAACCCTAGCCCTCAACATAACCCTAACCCCAGGTCCAATCCTAACCCTAACCGTCTCTCTAACCCTAGCCCTCAACATAACCCTAACCCTAGGTGCAATCTTCACCCTAACCGTCTGTCTAACCCTAGCCCTCAACCTAACCCTAACCCTAGGTCCAAACCTAGCCCTAACCGTCTCTCTAACCGTAGTCCTCAACATAACCCCAACCTTAGGACCAATCCTAACCCTAACCGTCTATCTAACCCTAGCCCTCAACATAACCCTAACCCTAGGTCCAATCCTAACCCTAACCGTCTCTCTAAACCTAGCCCTAAACATAACCCTAACCCTAGGTCCAATCCTAAACCAAACCGTCTCTCTAACCCTAGCCCTCAACATAACCCTTACCCTAGGTCCAATCCTCACCCTAACCGTCTCACTACCCTAGCCCTCAACATAACCCTAACCTTAGGACCAATCCTAACCCTACCGTCTATCTAACCCTAGCCCTCAACATAACCCTAACCCTAGGTCCAATCCTAAACCAAACCGTCTCTCTAACCCAAGCCCTCAACATAATCCTAACCCTAGGTCCAATCCTCACCCTTACCGTCTCTCTAAACCTAGCCCTCAACATAACCCTAATCCTAGGTCCAATACAAACCCTAACCGTCTCTCTAACCCTAGCCCTCAACATAACCCTAACCCTAAGTCCAATCCTAACCCTCACCGCCTCTCTATCCCTAGCCCTCAACATAACCCTAACCCTAGGTCCAATCCTAACCCTAACCGTCTCTCTAACCCTAGCCCTCAACATAACCCTAACCCTAGGTCCAATCCTAACCCTAACCGTCTCTCTAACCCTAGCCCTCAACATAACCCTAACCCTAGGTCCAATCCTAACCCTAACCGTCTCTCTACCCTAGCCCTCAACATAACCCTAACCCTAGGTCCAATCCTAACCCTAACCGTCTCTCTAAGCCTAGCCCTCAACATAACCCTAACCCTAGGTCCAATCCTAACCTTAACCGTCTCTCTAACCCTAGCCCTCAACATAACCCTAACCCTAAGTCCAACCATAACCCTAACCGTCACTCTAACCCTAGCCCTAAACATAACCCTAACCCTAGGTCCAATCCTAACCCTATCCGTCTCTCTAGCCCTAGCCCTCAACATAACCCTAATCCTAGGTCCAATCCTAACCCTAACCGTCTCTGTGACCCTAGCCCTCAACATAACCCTAACCCTAGGTCCAATCCTAACCCTGACCGTCTCTCTAACACTAACCCTCAACATAACCCTAACCCTAGGTCCAATCTTCACCCTAACCATCTGTCTAACCCTAGCCCTCAACCTAACCCTAACCCTAGGTCCAATACTAGCCCTAACCGTCTCTCTAACCCTAGCCCTCAACATAACCTTAACCCTAGGTCCAATCCTTACCCTAACCGTCTCTCTAACTCTAGCCCTCAACATAACCCTAACCCTAGGTCCAATCCTAACCCAAACCGTCTCTCTATCCCTAGCCCTTAACATAACCCTAACCCTAGTTCCAATCCTAACCCAAACTGTCTCTCTAACCCTAGCCCTCAACATAACCCTAACCCTAGGTCCATCCTAACCCTAACCGTCTCTGTGACCCTAAGCCTCAACATAACCCTAACCCTAGGTCCAATCCTAACCCTAACCGTCTCTCTAACCCTAGCACTCAACAAAACCCTAACCCTAGGTCCAATCTTCACCCTAACCGTCTGTCTAACCCTAGCCCTCAACCTAACACTAACCCTAGGTCCAATCCTAACCCTAACCATCTCTCTAACCCTAGCCCTCAACCTGACCCTAAACCTAGGTCCAATCCTAACCCTAACCGCCTCTCTAACCCTAGCCCTCAACATAACCCTAACCCTAGGTCCAATCCCAAACCTAACCATCTCTCTAACCATAGCCCTCAACATAACTCTAACCCTAGGTGCAATCTTCACCCTAACCGTCTCTCTAACCCTAGCCCTCAACATAACCCTAACCCTAGGTCCAATCCTAACCCTAACCATCACTCTAACCCAGCCCTCAACATAACCCTAACCCTAGGTCCAATCCTAACCCTAACCGTCTCTCTAACCCTAGCCTTCAAATTAACCCTAACCCTAGGTCCAATCCTAACCCTAACCGTCTCTGTAACCCTAGCCCTCAACATAACCCTAACCCTAGGTCCAATCCTAACCCTAAGCGTCTCTCTAACCCTAACCCTCAACATAACCCTAACCATAGGTCCAATATTCACCCTAACCATCTGTCTAACCCTAGCCCTCAACCTAACCCTAACCCTAGGTCCAATGCTAGCCCTAACCGTCTCTCTAAACCTAGCCCTCAACATAACCCTAACCTTAGGACCAATCCTAACCCTAACCGTCTATCTAACCCTAGCCCTCAACATAACCCTAACCCTAGGTCCAATCCTAACCCTAACCCTCTCTCTAACCCTAGCCCTAAACATAACCCTAACCCTAGGTCCAATCCTAAACCAAACCGTCTCTCTAACCCTAGCCCTCAACATAACCCTTACCCTAGGTCCAATACTCACCCTAACCGTCTCTCTAACCCTAGCCCTCAACATAACCCTAACCCTAGGTCCAATCCTAACCCTAACCGTCTCTCTAACCCTAGCCCTCAACATAACCCTAACCCTAGTTCCAATCCTCACCCTTACCGTCTCTCTAAACCTAGCCCTCAACATAACCCTAACCCTGGGTCCAATCCTAACCCTAACCGTCTCTCTAACCCTAGCCCTCAACATAACCCTAACCCTAGGTCCAATCCTAACCCTAACCGTCTCTCTAACCCTAGCCCTCAACATAACCCTAACCCTAGGTGTAATCTTCACCCTAACCGTATCTCTAACCCTAGCCCTCAACATAACCTTAACCCTAGGTCCAATCCTAACCCTAACCGACTCTCTAACCCTAGCCCTCAACATAACCCTAACCCTAGGTCCAATCCTAACCCTAACCGTCACTCTAACCCAGCCCTCAACATAACCCTAACCCTAGGTCCAATCCTAACCCTAACCGTCTCTCTAACCCTAGCCCTCAACATAACCCTAACTCTAGGTCCAATCCTAACCTTAACCGTCTCTCTAACCCTAGCCCTCAACATAACCCTAACCCTAAGTCCAACCATAACCCTAACCGTCACTCTTACCCTAGCCCTAAACATAACCCTAACCCTAGGTCCAATCCTAACCCAAACCGTCTCTCTATCCTAGCCCTTACCATAACCCTAACCCTAGTTCCAATCCTAACCCAAACTGTCTCTCTAACCCTAGCCCTCAACATAACCCTAACCCTAGGTCCATCCTAACCCTAACCGTCTCTGTGACCCTAGCCCTCAACATAACCCTAACCCTAGGTCCAACCTAACCCTAACCGTCTCTCTAGCCCTAGCCCTCAACATAACCCTAACCCTAGGTCCAATCCTAACCCTAACCGTCTCTGTAAACCTAGCCCTCAACATAAACCTAACCCTAGGTCCAATCCGAACACTAACCGTCTCTCTAACCCTAACCCTCAACATAACCCTAACCATAGGTCCAATATTCACCCTAACCATCTGTCTAACCCTAGCCCTCAACCTAACCCTAACCCTAGGTCCAATGCTAGCCCTAACCGTCTCTCTAACCCTAGCCCTCAACATAACCTTAACCCTAGGTCCAATCCTAACCCTAACCGTCTCTCTAACCCTAGCCCTCAACATAACCCTAACCCTAGGTCCAATCCTAACCCTAACCGTCTCTCTAACCCTAGCCCTCAACAAAACGCTAACCCTAGGTCCAATCCTAATCCTAACCGTCTCTCTAACCCTAGTATTCAACATAAACCTAACCCTAGGTCCAATACTAACCCTAACCGTCTCTCTAACACTAGCCCTCAACATAACCCTAACCCTAGGTCCAAACCTCACCCTAACCGTCTCTCTAACCCTGGTCCTCAACATAACCCTAATCCTAGGTCCAAGCTAACCCTAACCGTCTCTCAACCCTAGCCCTCAACATAACCTTAACCCTAGGTCCAATCCTAACCCTAACCGTCTCTCTAACCCTAGCCCTCAACATAACCCTAACCCTAGGTCCAATCCTAACCCTAACCGTCTCTCTAACTCTAGCCCTCAACATAACCCTAACCCTAGGTCCAATCCTAACCCTAACCGTCTCTCTAACCCTAGCCCTCAATATAAAACTAACCCCAGGTCCAATCCTAACCCTAACCGTCTCTCTAAACCTAGCCCTCAACATAACCCTAACCCTAGGTGCAATCTTCACCCTAACCGTCTGTCTAACCCTAGCCATCAACCTAACCCTAACCCTAGGTCCAAACCTAGCCCTAACCGTCTCTCTAACCGTAGCCCTCAACATAACCCTAACCTTAGGACCAATCCTAACCCTAACCATCTCTCTAACCCTAGTCCTCAACCTGACCCTAAACCTAGGTCCAATCCTAACCCTAACCGCCTCTCTAACCCTAGCCCTCAACATAAACCTAACCCTAGGTCCAATCCCAACCTAACCATCTCTCTAACCCTAGCCCTCAACATAATCCTAACCCTAGGTGCAATCTTCACCCTAACCGTCTCTCTACCCTAGCCCTCAACATAACCTTAACCCTAGGTCCAATCCTAACCCTAACCGACTCTCTAACCCTAGCCCTCAACATAACCCTAACCCTAGGTCCAATCCTAACCCTAACCGTCACTCTAACCCAGCCCTCAACATAACCCTAACGCTAGGTCCAATCCTAACCCTAACCGTCTCTCTAACCCTAGCCCTCAACATAACCCTAACCATAGGTCCAATATTCACCCTAACCATCTGTCTAACCCTAGCCCTCAACCTAACCCTAACCCTAGGTCCAATGCTAGCCCTAACCGTCTCTCTAACCCTAGCCCTCAACATAACCTTAACCCTAGGTCCAATCCTAACCCTAACCGTCTCTCTAACCCTAGTCCTCAACATAACCCTAATCCTAGGTCCAACCTAACCCTAACCGTCTCTCAACCTTAGCCCTCAACATAACCTTAACCCTAGGTCCAATCCTAACCCTAACCGTCTCTCTAACCCTAGCCCTCAACATAACCCTAACCCTAGGTCCAATCCTAACCCTAACCGTCACTCTAACCCAGCCCTCAACATAACCCTAACCCTAGGTCCAATCCTAACCCTAACCGTCTCTCTAACCCTAGCCCAAAACATAACCCTAACCCTAGGTCCAATCCTAACCCTAACCGTCTCTCTAACCCTAGCCCTCAACATAACCTTAACCCTAAGTCCAACCATAACCCTAAACGTCACTCTAACCCTAGCCCTAAACATAACCCTAACCCTAGGTCCAATCCTAACCCTAACCGTCTCTGTGACCCTAGCCCTCAACATAAACCTAACCCTAGGTCCAATCCTAACCCTAACCGTCTCTCTAACCCTAACCCTCAACATAACCCTAACCCTAGGTCCAATCTTCACCCTAACCATCTGTCTAACCCTAGCCCTGAACCTAACCCTAACCCTAGGTCCAATACTAACCCTAACCGTCTCTCTAACCCTAGCCCTCAAGATAACCCTAACCGTAGTTCGAATCCTAACCCTAATCGTCTCTCTAAACCTAGCCCTCAACATAACCCTAACCCTAGGTCCAATCTTCACCCTAACCATCTTTCTAACCCTAGCCCTCAACATAACCCTAACCCTAGGTCCAATCCTCACCCTAACCGTATCTCTAACCCTAGCCCTCAACATAACCCTAACCCTAGGTCCAATCCTAACCCTAACCGTCTCTCTAACCCTAGCCCTCAACATAGCCCTAACCCTAGGTCCAAACCTAGCCCTAACCGTCTCTCTAACCCTAGCCCTTAACATAACCTTAACCCAAGGTCCAATCCTAACCCTAACCGTCTCTCTAAGCCTAGCCATCAACATAACCCTAACCCTAGGTCCAATCCTCACCCTAACCGTCTCTCTAACCCTAGCCCTCAAAATAACCCTAACCCTAGGTCCAATCCTCACCCTAACCGTCTCTCTAACCCTAGCCCTCAACATAACCCTGACCCTAGGTCCAATCCTAACCCTAACCGTCTCTCTAACCCTAGCCCTCAACATAACCCTTACTCTAGGTCCAATCCTAACCCTAACCATCTCTCTAACCCTAGCCCTCAACATAACCCTAACCCTAGGTCCAATCCTCACCCTTACCGTCTCTCTAAACCTAGCCCTCAACATAACACTAACCCTAGGTCCAATACTAACCCTAACCGTCTCTCTAAGCCTAGCCCTCAACATAACCCTAACCCTGGGTCCAAACCTAACCCTAACCGCCTCTCTAACCCTAGCCCTCAACATAACCCTAACCTTAGGACCAATCCTAACCTTAACCGTCTATCTAACCCTAGCCCTCAACATAACCCTAACCCTAGGTCCAATCCTAACCCTAACCGTCTCTCTAACCCTAGCCCTCAACATAACCCTAACCCTAGGTCCAATCCTAACCCTAACCGTCTCTCTAACCCTAGCCCTCAACATAACCCTAACTTTAGGTCCAATCCTAACCCTAACCGCCTCTCTAACCCTAGCCCTCAACATAACCCTAACCCTAGGTCCAATCCTAACCCTAACCGTCTCTCTAACCCTCGCCCTCAACATAACCCTAACCCTAGGTCCAATCCAAACCCTAACCGTCTCTCTAACCCTGGCCCTCAACATAACCCTAACCGTAGGTCCAATCCTCACCCTAACGGTCTCTCTAACCCTAGCCCTCAACATAACCCTAACACTAGGTCCAATCCTAACCCTAACCGTCTCTCTAACCCTAGCCCTCAACATAACCCTAACCCTAGGTCCAATCCTAATCCTAACCGTCTCTCTGACCCTAGCCCTCAACATAACCCTAACCCTAGGTCCAATCCTAACCCTAACCGTCTCTCTAACCTTAGCCCTCAACATAACCCTAACCCTAGGTCCAAACCTCACCCTAACCGTCTCTCTAACCCTAGCCCTCAACAGAACACTAATCCTAGGTCCAACCTAACCCTAACCGTCTCTCTAACCCTAGCCCTCAACATAACCTTAACCCTAGGTCCAATCCTAACCCTAACCGTCTCTCTAACCCTAGCCCTCAACATAACCCTAACCCTAGGTCCCATCCTACCCCTAACCGTCTCTCTAACCCTAGCCCTCAACATAACCCTAACCCTAGGTCCAATCCTAACCCTAACCGTCTCTCTAACCCTAGCCCTCAACATAACCCTAACCCTAGGTCCAATCCTAACCCTAACCGTCTCTCTAACAGTAGCCCTCAACATAACTCTAACCCTATGTGCAATCTTCACCCTAACCGTCTGTCTAACCCTAGCCCTCAACCTAACCCTAACCCTAGGTCCAAACCTACCCCTAACCGTCTCTCTAACCCTAGCCCTTAACATAACCTTAACCCTAGGTCCAATCCTAACCCTAACCGTCTCTCTAAGCCTACCCCTCAACATAACCCTAACCCTAGGTCCAATCCTAACCCTAACCGTCTCTCTAAACCTAGCCCTCAACATAACCCTAACCCTAGGAGCAATCTTCACCCTAAGCGTCTGTCTAACCCTAGCCCTCAACCTAACCCTAACCCTAGGTCCAAACCTAGCCCTAACCGTCTCTCTAAACCTAGCCCTTAACATAACCTTAACCCTAGGTCCAATCCTAACCCTAACGGTCTCTCTAACCCTAGCCCTCAACATAACCCTAACCCTAGGTCCAATCCTAACCGTAACCGTCTCTCTAACCCTAGCCCTCAACATAACCCTAACCCTAGGTCCAATCCTAACCCTAACCGTCTCTCTAACCCTAATCCTCAACATAACCCTAATCCTAGGTCCAACTTAACCCTAAACGTCTCTCTAACCCTAGCCCTCAACATAACCTTAACCCTAGCTCCAATCCTAACCCTAACCGTCTCTCTAACCCTAGCCCTCAACATAACCCTAACCCTAGGTCCAATCCTAACCCTAACCGTCTATCTAACCCTAGCCCTCAACATAACCCTAATCCTAGGTCCAACCTAACCCTAACCGTCTCTCTAACCCTACCCCTCAACATAACCCTAACCCTAGGTCCAATCCTAACCCTAACCGTCTCTCTAACCCTAGCCCTCATCATAACCCTAACCCTAGGTGCAATCTTCACCCTAACCGTCTGTCTAACCCTAGCCCTCAACCTAACCCTAACCCTAGGTCCAAACCTAGCCCTAACCGTCTCTCTAACCCTAGCCCTTAACATAACCTTAACCCTAGGTCCAATCCTAACCCTAACCGTCTCTCTAAACCTAGCCCTCAACATAACCCTAACCCTAGGTCCAATCCTAACACTAACCATCTCTGTAACCCTAGCCCTCAACATAACCCTAACCCTAGGTGCAATCTTCACCCTAACCGTCTGTCTAACCCTAGCCCTCAACCTAACCCTAACCCTAGGTCCAAACCTAGCCCTAACCGTCTCTCTAACCCTAGCCCTTAACATAACCTTAACCCTAGGTCCAATCCTAACCCTAACCGTCTCTCTAACCCTAGCCCTCAACATAACCCTAACCCTAGGTCCAATCCTAACCCTAACCGCCTCTCTAACCCTAGCCCTCAACATAACCCTAACCCTAGGTCCAATCCTAACCCTAACCGTCTCTCTAACCCTCGCCCTCAACATAACCCTAACCCTAGGTCCAATCCAAACCCTAACCGTCTCTCTAACCCTGGCCCTCAACATAACCCTAACCGTAGGTCCAATCCTCACCCTAACGGTCTCTCTAACCCTAGCCCTCAACATAACCCTAACCCTAGGTCCAATCCTAACCCTAACCGTCTCTCTAACCCTAGCCCTCAACATAACCCTAACCCTAGGTCCAATCCTAATCCTAACCGTCTCTCTGACCCTAGCCCTCAACATAACCCTAACCCTAGGTCCAATCCTAACCCTAACCGTCTCTCTAACCTTAGCCCTCAACATAACCCTAACCCTAGGTCCAAACCTCACCCTAACCGTCTCTCTAACCCTAGCCCTCAACAGAACACTAATCCTAGGTCCAACCTAACCCTAACCGTCTCTCTAACCCTAGCCCTCAACCTAACCTTAACCCTAGGTCCAATCCTAACCCTAACCGTCTCTCTAACCCTAGCCCTCAACATAACCCTAACCCTAGGTCCCATCCTACCCCTAACCGTCTCTCTAACCCTAGCCCTCAACATAACCCTAACCCTAGGTCCAATCCTAACCCTAACCGTCTCTCTAACCCTAGCCCTCAACATAACCCTAACCCTAGGTCCAATCCTAACCCTAACCGTCTCTCTAACAGTAGCCCTCAACATAACTCTAACCCTATGTGCAATCTTCACCCTAACCGTCTGTCTAACCCTAGCCCTCAACCTAACCCTAACCCTAGGTCCAAACCTACCCCTAACCGTCTCTCTAACCCTAGCCCTTAACATAACCTTAACCCTAGGTCCAATCCTAACCCTAACCGTCTCTCTAAGCCTACCCCTCAACATAACCCTAACCCTAGGTCCAATCCTAACCCTAACCGTCTCTCTAAACCTAGCCCTCAACATAACCCTAACCCTAGGAGCAATCTTCACCCTAACCGTCTGTCTAACCCTAGCCCTCAACCTAACCCTAACCCTAGGTCCAAACCTAGCCCTAACCGTCTCTCTAACCCTAGCCCTTAACATAACCTTAACCCTAGGTCCAATCCTAACCCTAACGGTCTCTCTAACCCTAGCCCTCAACATAACCCTAACCCTAGGTCCAATCCTAACCGTAACCGTCTCTCTAACCCTAGCCCTCAACATAACCATAACCCTAGGTCCAATCCTAACCCTAACCGTCTCTCTAACCCAATCCTCAACATAACCCTAATCCTAGGTCCAACTTAACCCTAAACGTCTCTCTAACCCTAGCCCTCAACAAAACCTTAACCCTAGCTCCAATCCTAACCCTAACCGTCTCTCTAACCCTAGCCCTCAACATAACCCTAACCCTAGGTCCAATCCTAACCCTAACCGTCTATCTAACCCTAGCCCTCAACATAACCCTAATCCTAGGTCCAACCTAACCCTAACCGTCTCTCTAACCCTACCCCTCAACATAACCCTAACCCTAGGTCCAATCCTAACCCTAACCGTCTCTCTAACCCTAGCCCTCATCATAACCCTAACCCTAGGTGCAATCTTCACCCTAACCGTCTGTCTAACCCTAGCCCTCAACCTAACCCTAACCCTAGGTCCAAACCTAGCCCTAACCGTCTCTCTAACCCTAGCCCTTAACATAACCTTAAACCTAGGTCCAATCCTAACCCTAACCGTCTCTCTAACCCTAGCCCTCAACATAACCCTAACCCTAGGTCCAATCCTAACACTAACCGTCTCTGTAACCCTAGCCCTCAACATAACCCTAACCCTAGGTGCAATCTTCACCCTAACCGTCTGTCTAACCCTAGCCCTCAACCTAACACTAACCCTAGGTCCAAACCTAGCCCTAACCGTCTCTCTAACCCTAGCCCTTAACATAACCTTAACCCTAGGTCCAATCCTAACCCTAACCGTCCCTCTAAGCCTAGCCCTAAACATAACCCTAACCCTAGGTCCAATCCTCACACTAACCGTCTCTCTAACCCTAGCCCTCAACATAACCATAACCCTAGGTCCAATCCTCACCCTAACCGTCTCTCTAACCCTAGCCCTCAACATAACCCTAACCCTAGGTCCAATCCTAACCCTAACCGTCTCTCTAACCCTACCCCTCAACATAACCCTAACCCTAGGCCCAATCCTAACCCTAACCGTCTCTCTAACCCTAGCCCTCAACATAACCCTCTCCCTAGGTCCAATCCTCACCTTTACCGTCTCTCTAACCCTAGCCCTCAACATAACCCTCACCCTAGGTCCAATCCTCACCTTTACCGTCTTTCTAAACCTAGCCCTCAACATAACCCTAACCCTAGGTTTAATCCTAACCCTACCCGTCTCTCTAACCCTAGCCCTCAACATAACCCTAACCCTAGGTCCAATCCTAACCCTAACCGCCTCTCTAACCCTAGCCCTCAACATAACCCTAACCCTAGGTCCAATCCTAACCCTAACCGTCTCTCTAACCCTCGCCCTCAACATAACCCTAACCCTAGGTCCAATCCAAACCCTAACCGTCTCTCTAACCCTGGCCCTCAACATAACCCTAACCGTAGGTCCAATATTCACCCTAACGGTCTCTCTAACCCTAGCCCTCAACATAACCCTAACCCTAGGTCCAATCCTAACCCTAACCGTCTCTCTAACCCTAGCCCTCAACATAACCCTAACCCTAGGTCCAATCCTAATCCTAACCGTCTCTCTGACCCTAGCCCTCAACATAACCCTAACCCTAGGTCCAATCCTAACCCTAACCGTCTCTCTAACCTTAGCCCTCAACATAACCCTAACCCTAGGTCCAAACCTCACCCTAACCGTCTCTCTAACCCTAGCCCTCAACAGAACACTAATCCTAGGTCCAACCTAACCCTAACCGTCTCTCTAACCCTAGCCCTCAACATAACCTTAACCCTAGGTCCAATCCTAACCCTAACCGTCTCTCTAACCCTAGCCCTCAACATAACCCTAACCCTAGGTCCCATCCTACCCCTAACCGTCTCTCTAACCCTAGCCCTCAACATAACCCTAACCCTAGGTCCAATCCTAACCCTAACCGTCTCTCTAACCCTAGCCCTCAACATAACCCTAACCCTAGGTCCAATCCTAACCCTAAACGTCTCTCTAACAGTAGCCCTCAACATAACTCTAACCTTATGTGCAATCTTCACCCTAACCGTCTGTCTAACCCTAGCCCTCAACCTAACCCTAACCCTAGGTCCAAACCTACCCCTAACCGTCTCTTTAACCCTAGCCCTTAACATAACCTTAACCCTAGGTCCAATCCTAACCCTAACCGTCTCTCTAAGCCTACCCCTCAACATAACCCTAACCCTAGGTCCAATCCTAACCCTAACCGTCTCTCTAAACCTAGCCCTCAACATAACCCTAACCCTAGGTGCAATCTTCACCCTAACCGTCTCTCTAACCCTAGCCCTCAACATAACCTTAACCTTAGGTCCAATCCTAACCCTAACCGCCTCTCTAACCCTAGCCCTCAACATAACCCTAACCCTAGGTCCAATCCTAACCCTAACCGTCTCTCTAACCCTAGCCCTCAACATAGCCCTAACCCTAGGTCCAATCCTAACCCTAACCGCCTCTCTAACCCTAGCCCTCAACATAACCCTAACCCTAGGTCCAATCCTAAACCTAACCGTCTCTCTAACCCTAGCCCTCAACATAACCCTAACCCTAGGTCCAATCCTAACCCTAACCGTCTCTCTAACCCTAGCCCTCAACATAACCTTAACCTTAGGTCCAATACTAACCCTAACCGTCTCTCTAACCCTAGCCCTCAACATAACCCTAACCCTAGGTCCAATCCTAACCCTAACCGTCTCTCTAACCCTACCCCTCAACATAACCCTAACCCTAGGTCCAATCCTAACCCTAACCGTCTCTCTAACCCTAGCCCTCAACATAACCCTAACCTAGGTGCAATCCTAAACCAAACCGTCTCTCTAACCCTAGCCCTCAACATAACCCTTACCCTAGGTCCAATCCTCACCCTAACCGTCTCTCTAACCCTAGCCCTCAACATAACCCTAACCCTAGGCCCAATCCTAACCCTAACCGTCTCTCTAACCCTAGCCCTCAACATAACCCTAACCCTAGTTCCAATCCTCACCCTTACGGTCTCTCGAAACCTAGCCCTCAACATAACCCTAACCCTGGGTCCAATCCTAACCCTAACCGTCTCTCTAACCCTAGCCCTCAACATAACACTAACCCTAGGTGTAATCTTCACCCTAACCGTATCTCTAACCCTAGCCCTCAACATAACCTTAACCCTAGGTCCAATCCTAACCCTAACCGACTCTCTAACCCTAGCCCTCAACATAACCCTAACACTAGGTCCAATCCTAACCCTAACCGTCACTCTAACCAGCCCTCAACATAACCCTAACCCTAGGTCCAATCCTAACCCTAACCGTCTCTCTAACCCTAGCCCTCAACATAACCCTAACCCTAGGTCCAATCCTAACCTTAACCGTCTCTCTAACCCTAGCCCTCAACATAACCCTAACCCTAAGTCCAACCATAACCCTAACCGTCACTCTAACCCTAGCCCTAAACATAACCCTAACCCTAGGTCCAATCCTAACCCTATCCGTCTCTCTAGCCCTAGCCCTCAACATAACCCTAATCCTAGGTCCAATCCTAACCCTAACCGTCTCTGGGACCCTAGCCCTCAACATAACCCTAACCCTAGGTCCAATCCTAACCCTGACCGTCTCTCTAACCCTAACCCTCAACATAACCCTAACCCTAGGTCCAATCTTCACCCTAACCATCTGTCTAACCCTAGCCCTCAACCTAACCCTAACCTTAGGTCCAATACTAGCCCTAACCGTCTCTCTAACCCTAGCCCTCAACATAACCTTAACCCTAGGTCCAATCCTAACCCTAACCGTCTCTCTAACCCTAGCCCTCAACATAACCCTAACCCTAGGTCCAATCCTAACCCAAACCGTCTCTCTATCCCTAGCCCTTAACATAACCCTAACCCTAGTTCCAATCCTAACCCAAACTGTCTCTCTAACCCTAGCCCTCAACATAACCCTAACCCTAGGTCCATCCTAACCCTAACCGTCTCTGTGAGCCTAGCCCTCAACATAACCCTAACCCTAGGTCCAATCCTAACCCTAACCGTCTCTCTAACCCTAGCACTCAACAAAACCCTAACCCTAGGTCCAATCTTCACCCTAACCGTCTGTCTAACCCTAGCCCTCAACCTAACACTAACCCTAGGTCCAATCCTAACCCTAACCATCTCTCTAACCCTAGCCCTCAACCTGACCCTAAACCTAGGTCCAATCCTAACCCTAACCGCCTCTCTAACCCTAGCCCTCAACATAACCCTAACCCTAGGTCCAATCCTAACCCTAACCGTCTCTCTAAACCTAGCCCTCAACATAACCCTAACCCTAGGTCCAATCCTAACCCTAACCGTCTCTCTAACCCTAGCCCTCAACATAACCCTAACCCTAGGTGTAATCTTCACCCTAACCGTATCTATAACCGTAGCCCTCAACATAACCTTAACCCTAGGTCCAATCCTAACCCTAACCGTCTCTCTGACCCTAGCCCTCAACATAACCCTAACCCTAGGTCCAATCCTAACCCTAACCGTCTCTCTAACTGTAGCCCTCAACATAACCCTAACCCTAGGTCCAATCCTATCCCTAACCGTCTCTCTAACCCTATCCCTCAACATAACCCTAACCCCAGGTCCAATCCTAACCCTAACCGTCTCTCTAACCCTAGCCCTCAACATAACCCTAACCCTAGGTGCAATCTTCACCCTAACCGTCTGTCTAACCCTAGCCCTCAACCTAACCCTAACCCTAGGTCCAATCCTAGCCCTAACCGTCTCTCTAACCGTAGCCCTGAACATAACCCTAAGCTTAGGACCAATCCTAACCCTAACCGTCTATCTAACCCTAGCCCTCAACATAACCCTAACCCTAGGTCCAATCCTAACCCTAACCGTCTCTCTAACCCTAGCCCTAAACATAACCCTAACCCTAGGTCCAATCCTAAACCAAACGGTCTCTCTAACCCTAGCCCTCAACATAACCCTTACCCTAGGTCCAATCCTCACCCTAACTGTCTCACTACCCTAGCCCTCAACATAACCCTAACCTTAGGACCAATCCTAACCCTAACCGTCTATCTAACCCTAGCCCTCAACATAACCCTAACCCTAGGTCCAATCCTAAACCAAACCGTCTCTCTAAACCAAGCCCTCAACATAACCCTAACCCTAGGTCCAATCCTCACCCTTACCGTCTGTCTAAACCTAGCCCTCAACATAACCCTAACCCTAGGTCCAATACAAACCCTAACCGTCTCTCTAACCCTAGCCCTCAACATAACCCTAACCCTAGGTCCAACCCTAACCCTCACCGCCTCTCTATCCCTAGCCCTCAACATAACCCTAATCCTAGGTCCAATCCTAACCCTAACCGTCTCTCTAACCCTAGCCCTCAACGTAACCCTAACCCTAGGTCCAATCCTAACCCTAACCGTCTCTCTAACCCTAGCCCTCAACATAACCCTAACCCTAGGTCCAATCCTAACCCTAACCGTCTCTGTGACCCTAGCCCTCAAGATAAAACAAACCCTAGGTCCAATCCTAACCCTAACCGTCTCTCTAAGCCTAGCCGTCAACATAACCCTAACCCTAGGTCCAATCCTAACCCTAACCGTCTCTCTAACCCTAGCCCTCAACATAACCCTAACCCTAGGTCCAATCCTAACCCTAACGGTCTCTGTGACCCTAGCCCTCAACATAACCCTAACCCTAGGTCCAATCCTAACCCTAACCGTCTCTCTAAGCCTAGCCCTCAACATAACCCTAACCCTAGGTCCAATCCTAACCCTAACCGTCTCTCTAAGCCTAGCCCTCAACATAACCCTAACCCTAGGTCCAATCCTAGCTCTAACCGTCTCTCTAACCCTAGCCCTCAACATAACCTTAACCTTAGGTCCAATCCTAACCCTAACCGTCTCTCTAACCCTAGCCCTCAACGTAACCCTAACCCTAGGTCCAATCCTAACCCTAACCGTCTCTCTAACCCTAGCCCTAAACATAACCCTAACCCTAGGTCCAATCCTAAACCAAACCGTCTCTCTAACCCTAGCCCTCAACATAACCCTAACCCTATGTCCAATCTTCACCCTAACCGTCTGTCTAACCATAGCCCTCAACCTAACCCTAACCCTAGGTCCAATCCTAGCTCTAACCGTCTCTCTAACCCTAGCCCTCAACATAACCTTAACCTTAGGTCCAATCCTAACCCTAACCGTCTCTCTAACCCTAGCCCTAAACATAACCCTAACCCTAGGTCCAATCCTAAACCAAACCGTCTCTCTAACCCTAGCCCTCAACATAACCCTAACCTTAGGACCAATCCTAACCCTAACCGTCTATCTAACCCTAGCCCTCAACATAACCCTAACCCTAGGTCCAATCCTAACCCTAACCTTTTCTCTAACCCTAGCCCTCAACATAACCCTAACCCTAGGTCCAATCTTAACCCTAACCGTCTCTCTAACCCTAGCCCTCAACATAACCCTAACACTAGGTCCAATCCTAACCCTAACCGTCTCTCTAACCCTAGCCCTCAACATAACCCTAACCCTAGGTCCAATCCTAGCCCTAACCGCCTCTCTAACCCTAGCCCTCAACATAACCCTAACCCTAGGTCCAATCCTAACCCTAACCGTCTCTCTAACCCTAGCCCTCAACATAACCTTAACCTTAGGTCCAATCCTAACCCTAACCGTCTCTCTAAACCTAGCCCTCAACATAACCCTAACCCTAGGTCCAATCCTAACTCTAACCGTCTCTCTAACCCTAGCCCTCAACATAACCCTAACCCTATGTCCAATCTTCACCCTAACCGTCTGTCTAACCATAGCCCTCAACCTAACCCTAACCCTAGGTCCAATCCTAGCTCTAACCGTCTCTCTAACCCTAGCCCTCAACATAACCTTAACCTTAGGTCCAATCCTAACCCTAACCGTCTCTCTAACCCTAGCCCTCAACGTAACCCTAACCCTAGGTCCAATCCTAACCCTAACCGTCTCTCTAACCCTAGCCCTAAACATAACACTAACCCTAGGTCCAATCCTAAACCAAACCGTCTCTCTAACCCTAGCCCTCAACATAACCCTAACCTTAGGACCAATCCTAACCCTAACCGTCTATCTAACCCTAGCCCTCAACATAACCCTAACCCTAGGTCCAATCCTAACCCTAACCTTCTCTCTAACCCTAGCCCTCAACATAACCCTAACCCTAGGTCCAATCCTAACCCTAACCGTCTCTCTAACCCTAGCCCTCAACATAACCCTAACCCTAGGTCCAATCCTAACCCTAACCGTCTCTCTAACCCTAGCCCTCAACATAACCCTAACCCTAGGTCCAATCCTAGCCCTAACCGCCTCTCTAACCCTAGCCCTCAACATAACCCTAACCCTAGGTCCAATCCTAACCCTAACCGTCTCTCTAACCCTAGCCCTCAACATAACCTTAACCTTAGGTCCAATCCTAACCCTAAACGTCTCTCTAAACCTAGCCCTCAACATAACCCTAACCCTAGGTCCAATCCTAACTCTAACCGTCTCTCTAACCCTAGCCCTCAACATAACCCTAACCCTAGGTCCAATCCTCACCCTAACCGTCTCTCTATCCCTAGCCCTCAACATAACCCTAACACTAGGTCCAATCCTAATCCTAACCGTCTCTCTAACCCTAGCCCTAAACATAACCCTAACCCTAGGTCCAATACTAACCCTAACCGTCTCTCTAACCCTAGCCCTCAACATAACCCTAACCCTAGGTCCAAACCTCACCCTAACCGTCTCTCTAACCCTAGTCCTCAACATAACCCTAATCCTAGGTCCAACCTAACTCTAACCGTCTCTGTAACCCTAGCCCTCAACATAACCTTAACCCTAGGTCCAATCCTAACCCTAAGCGTCTCTCTAACCCTAGCCCTCAACATAACCCTAACCCTAGGTCCAATCCTAACCCTAACCGTCTCTCTAACCCTAGCCCTCAACATAGCCCTAACCCTAGGTCCAAACCTAGCCCTAACCGTCTCTCTAACCCTAGCCCTTAACATAACCTTAACCCAAGGTCCAATCCTAACCCTAACCGTCTCTCTAAGCCTAGCCCTCAACATAACCCTAACCCTAGGTCCAATCCTAACCCTAACCGTCTCTCTAACTGTAGCCCTCAACATAACCCTAACCCTAGGTCCAATCCTATCCCTAACCGTCTCTCTAACCCTATCCCTCAACATAACCCTAACCCCAGGTCCAATCCTAACCCTAACCGTCTCTCTAACCCTAGCCCTCAACATAACCCTAACCCTAGGTGCAATCTTCACCCTAACCGTCTGTCTAACCCTAGCCCTCAACCTAACCCTAACCCTAGGTCCAATCCTAGCCCTAACCGTCTCTCTAACCGTAGCCCTGAACATAACCCTAACCCTAGGTCCAATCCTCACCCTAACCGTCTCTCTATCCCTAGCCCTCAACATAACCCTAACACTAGGTCCAATCCTAATCCTAACCGTCTCTCTAACCCTAGCCCTAAACATAACCCTAACCCTAGGTCCAATACTAACCCTAACCGTCTCTCTAACCCTAGCCCTCAACATAACCCTAACCCTAGGTCCAAACCTCACCCTAACCGTCTCTCTAACCCTAGTCCTCAACATAACCCTAATCCTAGGTCCAACCTAACTCTAACCGTCTCTGTAACCCTAGCCCTCAACATAACCTTAACCCTAGGTCCAATCCTAACCCTAAGCGTCTCTCTAACCCTAGCCCTCAACATAACCCTAACCCTAGGTCCAATCCTAACCCTAACCGTCTCTCTAACCCTAGCCCTCAACATAGCCCTAACCCTAGGTCCAAACCTAGCCCTAACCGTCTCTCTAACCCTAGCCCTTAACATAACCTTAACCCAAGGTCCAATCCTAACCCTAACCGTCTCTCTAAGCCTAGCCATCAACATAACCCTAACCCTAGGTCCAATCCTCACCCTAACCGTCTCTCTAACCCTAGCCCTCAAAATAACCCTAACCCTAGGTCCAATCCTCACCCTAACCGTCTCTCTAACCCTAGCCCTCAACATAACCGTGACCCTAGGTCCAATCCTAACCCTAACCGTCTCTCTAACCCTAGCCCTCAACATAACCCTTACTCTAGGTCCAATCCTAACCCTAACCGTCTCTCTAACCCTAGCCCTCAACATAACCCTAACCCTAGGTCCAATCCTCACCCTTACCTTCTCTCTAAACCTAGCCCTCAACATAACACTAACCCTAGGTCCAATACTAACCCTAACCGTCTCTCTAAGCCTAGCCCTCAACATAACCCTAACCTTAGGACCAATAGTAACCTTAACCGTCTATCTAACCCTAGCCCTCAACATAACCCTAACCCTAGGTCCAATCCTAACCCTAACCGTCTCTCTAACCCTAGCCCTCAACATAACCCTAACCCTAGGTCCAATCCTAACCCTAACCGTCTCTCTAACCCTAGCCCTCAACATAACCCTAACCCTAGATCCAATCCTAACCCTAACCGCCTCTCTAACCCTAGCCCTCAACATAACCCTAACCCTAGGTCCAATCCTAACCCTAACCGTCTCTCTAACCCTCGCCCTCAACATAACCCTAACCCTAGGTCCAATCCAAACCCTAACCGTCTCTCTAACCCTGGCCCTCAACATAACCCTAACCGTAGGTCCAATCCTCACCCTAACGGTCTCTCTAACCCTAGCCCTCAACATAACCCTAACCCTAGGTCCAATCCTAACCCTAACCGTCTCTCTAACCCTAGCCCTCAACATAACCCTAACCCTAGGTCCAATCCTAATCCTAACCGTCTCTCTGACCCTAGCCCTCAACATAACCCTAACCCTAGGTCCAATCCTAACCCTAACCGTCTCTCTAACCTTAGCCCTCAACATAACCCTAACCCTAGGTCCAAACCTCACCCTAACCGTCTCTCTAACCCTAGCCCTCAACAGAACACTAATCCTAGGTCCAACCTAACCCTAACCGTCTCTCTAACCCTAGCCCTCAACATAACCTTAACCCTAGGTCCAATCCTAACCCTAACCGTCTCTCTAACCCTAGCCCTCAACATAACCCTAACCCTAGGTCCCATCCTACCCCTAACCGTCTCTCTAACCCTAGCCCTCAACATAACCCTAACCCTAGGTCCAATCCTAACCCTAACCGTCTCTCTAACCCTAGCCCTCAACATAACCCTAACCCTAGGTCCAATCCTAACCCTAACCGTCTCTCTAACAGTAGCCCTCAACATAACTCTAACCCTATGTGCAATCTTCACCCTAACCGTCTGTCTAACCCTAGCCCTCAACCTAACCCTAACCCTAGGTCCAAACCTACCCCTAACCGTCTCTCTAACCCTAGCCCTTAACATAACCTTAACCCTAGGTCCAATCCTAACCCTAACCGTCTCTCTAAGCCTACCCCTCAACATAACCCTAACCCTAGGTCCAATCCTAACCCTAACCGTCTCTCTAAACCTAGCCCTCAACATAACCCTAACCCTAGGAGCAATCTTCACCCTAACCGTCTGTATAACCCTAGCCCTCAACCTAACCCTAACCCTAGGTCCAAACCTAGCCCTAACCGTCTCTCTAACCCTAGCCCTTAACATAACCTTAACCCTAGGTCCAATCCTAACCCTAACGGTCTCTCTAACCCTAGCCCTCAACATAAACCTAACCCTAGGTCCAATCCTAACCCTAACCGTCTCTCTAACCCTAGCCCTCAACATAACCCTAACCCTAGGTCCAATCCTAACCCTAACCGTCTCTCTAACCCTAGCCCTCAACATAACCTTAACCCTAGCTCCAATCCTAACCCTAACCGTCTCTCTAAGCCTAGCCCTCAACATAACCCTAACCCTAGGTCCAATCCTAACCCTAACCGTCTATCTAACCCTAGCCCTCAAAATAACCCTAATCCTAGGTCCAACCTAACCCTAACCGTCTCTCTAACCCTACCCCTCAACATAACCCTAACCCTAGGAGCAATCTTCACCCTAACCGTCTGTATAACCCTAGCCCTCAACCTAACCCTAACCCTAGGTCCAAACCTAGCCCTAACCGTCTCTCTAACCCTAGCCCTTAACATAACCTTAACCCTAGGTCCAATCCTAACCCTAACGGTCTCTCTAACCCTAGCCCTCAACATAAACCTAACCCTAGGTCCAATCCTAACCCTAACCGTCTCTCTAACCCTAGCCCTCAACATAACCCTAACCCTAGGTCCAATCCTAACCCTAACCGTCTCTCTAACCCTAGCCCTCAACATAACCTTAACCCTAGCTCCAATCCTAACCCTAACCGTCTCTCTAAGCCTAGCCCTCAACATAACCCTAACCCTAGGTCCAATCCTAACCCTAACCATCTATCTAACCCTAGCCCTCAAAATAACCCTAATCCTAGGTCCAACCTAACCCTAACCGTCTCTCTAACCCTAGCCCTCAACATAACCCTAACCCTAGGTGCAATCTTCACCCTAACCGTCTGTCTAACCCTAGCCCTCAACCTAACCCTAACCCTAGGTCCAAACCTAGCCCTAACCGTCTCTCTAACCCTAGCCCTTAACATAACCTTAACCCTAGGTCCAATCCTAACCCTAACCGTCTCTCTAACCCTAGCCCTCAACATAACCCTAACCCTAGGTCCAATCCTAACACTAACCGTCTCTGTAACCCTAGCCCTCAACATAACCCTAACCCTAGGTGCAATCTTCACCCTAACCGTCTGTCTAACCCTAGCCCTCAACCTAACCCTAACCCTAGGTCCAAACCTAGCCCTAACCGTCTCTCTAACCCTAGCCCTTAACATAACCTTAACCCTAGGTCCAATCCTAACCCTAACCGTCCCTCTAAGCCTAGCCCTCAACATAACCCTAACCCTAGGTCCAATCCTCACACTAACCGTCTCTCTAACCCTAGCCCTCAACATAACCATAACCCTAGGTCCAATCCTCACCCTAACCGTCTCTCTAACCCTAGCACTCAACATAACCCTAACCCTAGGTCCAATCCTAACCCTAACCGTCTCTCTAACCCTACCCCTCAACATAACCCTAACCCTAGGCCCAATCCTAACCCTAACCGTCTCTCTAACCCTAGCCCTCAACATAACCCTCACCCTAGGTCCAATCCTCACCTTTACCGTCTCTCTAACCCTAGCCCTCAACATAACCCTAACCCTAGGTCCAATCCTAACCCTAACCGTCTCTCTAACCCTAGCCCTCAACATAACCCTAACCCTAGGTCCAATCCTAATCCTAACCGTCTCTCTGACCCTAGCCCTCAACATAACCCTAACCCTAGGTCCAATCCTAACCCTAACCGTTTCTCTAACCTTAGCCCTCAACATAACCCTAACCCTAGGTCCAAACCTCACCCTAACCGTCTCTCTAACCCTAGCCCTCAACAGAACACTAATCCTAGGTCCAACCTAACCCTAACCGTCTCTCTAACCCTAGCCCTCAACATAACCTTAACCCTAGGTCCAATCCTAACCCTAACCGTCTCTCTAACCCTAGCCCTCAACATAACCCTAACCCTAGGTCCCATCCTACCCCTAACCGTCTCTCTAACCCTAGCCCTCAACATAACCCTAACCCTAGGTCCAATCCTAACCCTAACCGTCTCTCTAACCCTAGCCCTCAACATAACCCTAACCCTAGGTCCAATCCTAACCCTAACCGTCTCTCTAACAGTAGCCCTCAACATAACTCTAACCCTATGTGCAATCTTCACCCTAACCGTCTGTCTAACCCTAGCCCTCAACCTAACCCTAACCCTAGGTCCAAACCTACCCCTAACCGTCTCTTTAACCCTAGCCCTTAACATAACCTTAACCCTAGGTCCAATCCTAACCCTAACCGTCTCTCTAAGCCTACCCCTCAACATAACCCTAACCCTAGGTCCAATCCTAACCCTAACCGTCTCTCTAAACCTAGCCCTCAACATAACCCTAACCCTAGGTGCAATCTTCACCCTAACCGTCTGTCTAACCCTAGCCCTCAACCTAACCCTAACCCTAGGTCCAAACCTAGCCCTAACCGTCTCTCTAACCCTAGCCCTTAACATAACCTTAACCCTAGGTCCAATCCTAACCCTAACGGTCTCTCTAACCCTAGCCCTCAACATAACCCTAAACCTAGGTCCAATCCTTACCCTAACCGTCTCTCTAACCCTAGCCCTCAACATAACCCTAACCCTAGGTCCAATCCTAACCCTAACCGTCTCTCTAACCCTAATCCTCAACATAACCCTAATCCTAGGTCCAACTTAACCCTAAACGTCTCTCTAACCCTACCCTCAACATAACCTTAACCCTAGCTCCAATCCTAACCCTAACCGTCTCTCTAACCCTAGCCCTCAACATAACCCTAACCCTAGGTCCAATCCTAACCCTAATCGTCTATCTAACCCTAGCCCTCAACATAACCCTAATCCTAGGTCCAACCTAACCCTAACCGTCTCTCTAACCCTAGCCCTCAACATAACCCTAACCCTAGGTCCAATCCTAACCCTAACCGTCTCTCTAATCCTAGCCCTCAACATAACCCTAACCCTAGGTGCAATCTTCACCCTAACCGTCTGTCTAACCCTAGCCCTCAACCTAACCCTAACCCTAGGTCCAAACCTAGCCCTAACCGTCTCTCTAACCCTAGCCCTTAACATAACCTTAACCCTAGGTCCAATCCTAACCCTAACCGTCTCTCTAACCCTAGCCCTCAACATAACCCTAACCCTAGGTCCAATCCTAACACTAACCGTCTCTGTAAACCTAGCCCTCAACATAACCCTAACCCTAGGTGCAATCTTCACCCTAACCGTCTGTCTAACCCTAGCCCTCCACCTAACCCTAACCCTAGGTCCAAACCTAGCCCTAACCGTCTCTCTAACCCTAGCCCTTAACATAACCTTAAGCCTAGGTCCAATCCTAACCCTAACCGTCTCTCTAAGCCTAGCCCTCAACATAACCCTAACCCTAGGTCCAATCCTCACACTAACCGTCTCTCTAACCCTAGCCCTCAACATAACCATAACCCTAGGTCCAATCCTCACCCTAACCGTCTCTCTAACCCTAGCCCTCAACATAACCCTAACCCTATGTCCAATCCTAGCCCTAACCGTCTCTCTAACCCTACCCCTCAACATAACCCTAACCCTAGGCCCAATCCTAACCCTAACCGTCTCTCTAACCCTAGCCCTCAACATAACCCTCACCCTAGGTCCAATCCTCACCTTTACCGTCTCTCTAAACCTAGCCCTCAACATAACCCTAACCCTAGGTCCAATACTAACCCTAACCGTCTCTCTAACCCTAGCCCTCAACATAACCCTAACCCTAGGTGCAATCTTCACCCTAACCGTCTGTCTAACCCTAGCCCTCAACCTAACCCTAACCCTAGGTCCAAACCTAGCCCTAACCGTCTCTCTAACCCTAGCCCTTAACATAACCTTAACCCTAGGTCCAATCCTAACCCTAACCGTCTCTCTAACCCTAGCCCTCAACATAACCCTAACCCTAGGTCCAATCCTAACCCTAACCGTCTCTCTAACCCTAGCCCTCAACATAACCATAACCCTAGGTCCAATCCTCACCCTAACCGTCTCTCTAACACTAGCCCTCAACATAACCCTAACCCTAGGTCCAATCCTAACCCTAACCGTCTCTCTAACCCTACCCCTCAACATAACCCTAACCCTAGGTCCAATCCTAACCCTAACCGTCTCTCTAACCCTAGCCCTCAACATAACCCTCACCCTAGGTCCAATCCTCACCTTTACCGTCTCTCTAAACCTAGCTCTCAACATAACCCTAACCCTAGGTCCAATCCTCACCCTAACCGTCTCTCTAACCCTAGCCCTCAACATAACCCTAACCCTAGGTCCAATCCTAACCCTAACCGTCTCTCTAACCCTAGCCCTCAACATAACCCTAACCCTAGGTCCAATCCAAACCCTAACCGTCTCTCTAACCGTGGCCCTCAACATAACCCTAACCCTAGGTCCAATCCTCACCCTAACGGTCTCTCTAACCCTAGCCCTCAACATAACCCTAACCCTAGGTCCAATCCTAACCCTAACCGTCTCTCTAACCCTAGCCCTCAACATAACCCTAACCCTAGGTCCAATCCTAATCCTAACCGTCTCTCTGACCCTAGCCCTCAACATAACCCTAACCCTAGGTCCAATCCTAACCCTAACCGTCTCTCTAACCTTAGCCCTCAACATAACCCTAAACCTAGTTCCAAACCTCACCCTAACCGTCTCTCTAACCCTAGCACTCAACAGAACACTAATCCTAGGTCCAACCTAACCCTAACCGTCTCTCTAACCCTAGCCCTCAACATAACCTTAACCCTAGGTCCAATCCTAACCCTAACCGTCTCTCTAACCCTAGCCCTCAACATAACCCTAACCCTAGGTCCCATCCTACCCCTAACCGTCTCTCTAACCCTAGCCCTCAACATAACCCTAACCCTAGGTCCAATCCTAACCCTAACCGTCTCTCTAACCCTAGCCCTCAACATAACCCTAACCCTAGGTCCAATCCTAACCCTAACCGTCTCTCTAACCGTAGCCCTCAACATAACTCTAACCCTATGTGCAATCTTCACCCTAACCGTCTGTCCAACCCTAGCCCTCAACCTAACCCTAACCCTAGGTCCAAACCTACCCCTAACTGTCTCTCTAACCCTAGCCCTCAACATAACCCTAACCCTAGGTCCAATCCTAACCCTAACCGTCTCTCTAACCCTACCCCTCAACATAACCCTAACCCTAGGTCCAATCCTAACCCTAACCGTCTCTCTAACCCTAGCCCTCAACATAACCCTCACCCTAGGTCCAATCCTCACCTTTACCGTCTCTCTAAACCTAGCCCTCAACATAACCCTAACCCTAGGTCCAATCCTCACCCTAACCGTCTCTCTAACCCTAGCCCTCAACATAACCCTAACCCTAGGTCCAATCCTAACCCTAACCGTCTCTCTAACCCTAGCCCTCAACATAACCCTAACCCTAGGTCCAATCCAAACCCTAACCGTCTCTCTAACCGTGGCCCTCAACATAACCCTAACCCTAGGTCCAATCCTCACCCTAACCGTCTCTCTAACCCTAGCACTCAACAGAACACTAATCCTAGGTCCAACCTAACCCTAACCGTCTCTCTAACCCTAGCCCTCAACATAACCTTAACCCTAGGTCCAATCCTAACCCTAACCGTCTCTCTAACCCTAGCCCTCAACATAACCCTAACCCTAGGTCCCATCCTACCCCTAACCGTCTCTCTAACCCTAGCCCTCAACATAACCCTAACCCTAGGTCCAATCCTAACCCTAACCGTCTCTCTAACCCTAGCCCTCAACATAACCCTAACCCTAGGTCCAATCCTAACCCTAACCGTCTCTCTAACCGTAGCCCTCAACATAACTCTAACCCTATGTGCAATCTTCACCCTAACCGTCTGTCCAACCCTAGCCCTCAACCTAACCCTAACCCTAGGTCCAAACCTACCCCTAACTGTCTCTCTAACCCTAGCCCTTAACATAACCTTAACCCTAGGTCCAATCCTAACCCTAACCGTCTCTCTAAGCCTAGCCCTCAACATAACCCTAACCCTAGGTCCAATCCTAACCCTAACCGTCTCTCTAAACCTAGCCCTCAACATAACCCTAACCCTAGGTGCAATCTTCACCCTAACCGTCTGTCTAACCCTAGCCCTCAACCTAACCCTAACCCTAGGTCCAAACCTAGCCCTAACCGTCTCTCTAACCCTAGCCCTCAACATAACCCTAACCCTAGGTCCAAACCTCACCCTAACCGTCTCTCTAACCCTAATCCTCAACATAACCCTAATCCTAGGTCCAACCTAACCCTAACCGTCTCTCTAACCCTAGCCCTCAACATAACCTTAACCCTAGCTCCAATCCTAACCATAACCGTCTCTCTAACCCTAGCCCTCAACGTAACCCTAACCCTAGGTCCAATCCTAACCCTAACCGTCTCTCTAACCCTAGCCCTCAACATAACCCTAATCCTAGGTCCAACCTAACCCTAACCATCTCTCTAACCCTAGCCCTCAACATAACCCTAACCCTAGGTCCAATCCTAACCCTAACCGTCTCTCTAACCCTAGCCCTCAACATAACCCTAACCCTAGGTGCAATCTTCACCCTAACCGTCTGTCTAACCCTAGCCCTCAACCTAACCCTAACCCTAGGTCCAAACCTAGCCCTAACCGTCTCTCTAACCCTAGCCCTTAACATAACCTTAACCCTAGGTCCAATCCTAACCCTAACCGTCTCTCTAACCCTAGCCCTCAACATAACCCTAACCCTAGGTCCAATCCTAACCCTAACCGTCTCTCTAACCCTAGCCCTCAACATAACCCTAACCCTAGGTGCAATCTTCACCCTAACCGTCTGTCTAACCCTAGCCCTCAACCTAACCCTAACCCTAGGTCCAAACCTAGCCCTAACCGTCTCTCTAACCCTAGCCCTTAACATAACCTTAACCCTAGGTCCAATCCAAACCTAACCGTCTCTCTAACCCTAGCCCTCAACATAACCATAACCCTAGGTCCAATCCTCACCCTAACCGTCTCTCTAACCCTAGCCCTCAACATAACCCTAACCCTAGGTCCAATCCTAACCCTAACCGTCTCTCTAACCCTACCCCTCAACATAACCCTAACCCTAGGCCCAATCCTAACCCTAACCGTCTCTCTAACCCTAGCCCTCAACATAACCCTCACCCTAGGTCCAATCCTCACCTTTACCGTCTCTCTAAACCTAGCCCTCAACATAACCCTAACCCTAGGTCCAATACTAACCCTAACCGTCTCTCTAACCCTAGCCCTCAACATAACCCTAACCCTAGGTCCAATCCTAACCCTAACCGCCTCTCTAACCCTAGCCCTCAACATAACCCTAACCCTAGGTCCAATCCTAACCCTAACCGTCTCCCTAACCCTAGCCCTCAAAATAACCCTAACCCTAGGTCCAATCCTAACACTAAACGTCTCTCTAACCCTAGCCCTCAACATAACCTTAACCTTAGGTCCAATCCTAACCCTAACCGTCTCTCTAATCCTAGCCCTCAACATAACCCTAACCCTAGGTCCAATCCTAACCCTAACCGTCTCTCTAACCCTAGCCCTCAACATAACCCTAACCCTAGGTCCAATCCTCACCCTAACCGCCTCTCTAACACTAGCCCTCAACATAACCTTAACCTTAGGTCCAATCCTAACCCTAACCGTCTCTCTAACCCTAGCCCTCAACATAACCCTAACCCTAGGTCCAAACCTCACCCTAACCGTTGCTCTAACCCTAGCCCTCAACATAACCCTAACCCTAGGTCCAATCCTAACCCTAACCGCCTCTCTAACCCTAGCCCTCAACATAACCCTAACCCTAGGTCCAATCCTAACCCTGACCGTCTCTCTAACCCTAGCCCTCAACATAACCCTAACCATAGGTCCAATCCTAACCCTAACCGCCTCTCTAACCCTAGCCCTCAACATAACCCTAACCCTAGGTCCAATCTTCACCCTAACCGTCTGTCTAACCCTAGCCCTCAACCGAACCCTAACCCTAGGTCCAATCCTAGCCCTAACCGTCTCTCTAACCCTAGCCCTCAGCAAAACCTTAACTTTAGGTCCAATCCTTACCCTAACCGTCTCTCTAACCCTAGCCCTCAACATAACCCTAACCCTAGGTCCAATCCTAACACTAAACGTCTCTCTAACCCTACCCCTCAACATAACCCTAACCCTAGGTCCAATCCTAACCCTAACCGCCTCTCTAACCCTAGCGCTCAACATAACCCTAACCCTAGGTCCAATCCTAAACCTAACCGTCTCTCTAACCCTAGCCCTCAACATAACCCTAACCCTAGGTCCAATCCTAACCCTAACCGTCTCTCTAACCCTAGCCCTGAACATAACCTTAACCTTAGGTCCAATCCTAACCCTAACCGTCTCTTTAACCCTAGCCCTCAACATAACCCTAACCCTAGGTCCAATCCTAACCCTAACCGTCTCTCTAACCCTAGCCCTCAACATAACCCTAACCCTAGGTCCAATCCTAATCCTAACCGTCTCTCTAACCCTAGCCCTCAACAGAACCCTAACCCTAGGTCCAATCCTAATCCTAACCGTCTCTCTAACCCTAGCCCTCAACATAACCATAACCCTAGGTCCAATCCTAATCCTAACCGTCTCTCTAACCCTAGCCCTCAACATAACCCTAACCCTAGGTCCAATCCTAACCCTAACCGTCTCTGTGACCGTAGCCCTCAACATAACCCTAACCCTAATTCCAATCCTAACCCTAACCGTCTCGCTAACCCTAGCCCTCAACATAACCCTAACCATAGGTCCAATCCTAACCCTAACCGCCTCTCTAACCCTAGCCCTCAACATAACCCTAACCCTAGGTCCAATCTTCACCCTAACCGTCTCTCTAACCCTAGCCCTCAACATAACCCTAACCCTAGGTCCAATCCTAACCCTAACCGTCTCTCTAACCCTAGCCCTCAGCATATCCTTAACCTTAGGTCCAATCCTAACCCTAACCGTCTCTCTAACCCTAGCCCTCAACATAACCCTAACCCTAGGTCCAATCCTAACCCTAACCGTCTCTCTAACCCTACCCCTCAACATAACCCTAACCCTAGGTCCAATCCTAACCCTAACCGCCTCTCTAACCCTAGCGCTCAACATAACCCTAACCCTAGGTCCAATCCTAAACCTAACCGTCTCTCTAACCCTAGCCCTCAACATAACCCTAACCCTAGGTCCAATCCTAACCCTAACCGTCTCTCTAACCCTAGCCCTGAACATAACCTTAACCTTAGGTCCAATCCTAACCCTAACCGTCTCTTTAACCCTAGCCCTCAACATAACCCTAACCCTAGGTCCAATCCTAACCCTAACCGTCTCTCTAACCCTAGCCCTCAACATAACCCTAACCCTAGGTCCAATCCTAATCCTAACCGTCTCTCTAACCCTAGCCCTCAACAGAACTCTAACCCTAGGTCCAATCCTAATCCTAACCGTCTCTCTAACCCTAGCCCTCAACATAACCCTAACCCTAGGTCCAATCCTAACCCTAACCGTCTCTCTAACCCTAGCCCTGAACATAACCTTAACCTTAGGTCCAATCCTAACCCTAACCGTCTCTTTAACCCTAGCCCTCAACATAACCCTAACCCTAGGTCCAATCCTAACCCTAACCGTCTCTCTAACCCTAGCCCTCAACATAACCCTAACCCTAGGTCCAATCCTAATCCTAACCGTCTCTCTAACCCTAGCCCTCAACAGAACCCTAACCCTAGGTCCAATCCTAATCCTAACCGTCTCTCTAACCCTAGCCCTCAACATAACCATAACCCTAGGTCCAATCCTAATCCTAACCGTCTCTCTAACCCTAGCCCTCAACATAACCCTAACCCTAGGTCCAATCCTAACCCTAACCGTCTCTGTGACCGTAGCCCTCAACATAACCCTAACCCTAATTCCAATCCTAACCCTAACCGTCTCGCTAACCCTAGCCCTCAACATAACCCTAACCATAGGTCCAATCCTAACCCTAACCGCCTCTCTAACCCTAGCCCTCAACATAACCCTAACCCTAGGTCCAATCTTCACCCTAACCGTCTCTCTAACCCTAGCCCTCAACATAACCCTAACCCTAGGTCCAATCCTAACCCTAACCGTCTCTCTAACCCTAGCCCTCAGCATAACCTTAACCTTAGGTCCAATCCTAACCCTAACCGTCTCTCTAACCCTAGCCCTCAACATAACCCTAACCCTAGGTCCAATCCTAACCCTAACCGTCTCTCTAACCCTACCCCTCAACATAACCCTAACCCTAGGTCCAATCCTAACCCTAACCGCCTCTCTAACCCTAGCGCTCAACATAACCCTAACCCTAGGTCCAATCCTAAACCTAACCGTCTCTCTAACCCTAGCCCTCAACATAACCCTAACCCTAGGTCCAATCCTAACCCTAACCGTCTCTCTAACCCTAGCCCTGAACATAACCTTAACCTTAGGTCCAATCCTAACCCTAACCGTCTCTTTAACCCTAGCCCTCAACATAACCCTAACCCTAGGTCCAATCCTAACCCTAACCGTCTCTCTAACCCTAGCCCTCAACATAACCCTAACCCTAGGTCCAATCCTAATCCTAACCGTCTCTCTAACCCTAGCCCTCAACAGAACTCTAACCCTAGGTCCAATCCTAATCCTAACCGTCTCTCTAACCCTAGCCCTCAACATAACCATAACCCTAGGTCCAATCCTAATCCTAACCGTCTCTCTAACCCTAGCCCTCAACATAACCCTAACCCTAGGTCCAATCCTAACCCTAACCGTCTCTTTGACCGTAGCCCTCAACATAACCCTAACCCTAATTCCAATCCTAACCCTAACCGTCTCGCTAACCCTAGCCCACAACATAACCCTAACCCTAGGTCCAATCTTCACCCTAACCGTCTGTCTAACCCTAGCCCTCAACCGAACCCTAACCCTAGGTCCAATCCTAGCCCTAACCGTCTCTCTAACCCTAGCCCTCAACAAAACCTTAACTTTAGGTCCAATCCTTACCCTAACCGTCTCTCTAACCCTAGCCCTCAACATAACCCTAACCCTAGGTCCAATCCTAACACTAAACGTCTCTCTAACCCTAGCCCTCAACATAACCCTAACCCTAGGTCCAATCCTAACCCTAACAGTCTCTGTAACCCTAGCCCTCAACATAACCCTAACCCTAGGTACAATCCTCACCCTAACAGCCTCTCTAACCCTAGCCCTCAACATAACCTTAACCTTAGGTCCAATCCTAACCCTAACCGTCTCTCTAACCCTAGCCCTCAACATAACCCTAACCCTAGGTCCAATCCTAACCCTAACCGTCTCTCTAACCCTACCCCTCAACATAACCCTAACCCTAGGTCCAATCCTAACCCTAACCGCCTCTCTAACCCTAGCGCTCAACATAACCCTAACCCTAGGTCCAATCCTAAACCTAACCGTCTCTCTAACCCTAGCCCTCAACATAACCCTAACCCTAGGTCCAATCCTAACCCTAACCGTCTCTCTAACCCTAGCCCTGAACATAACCTTAACCTTAGGTCCAATCCTAACCCTAACCGTCTCTTTAACCCTAGCCCTCAACATAACCCTAACCCTAGGTCCAATCCTAACCCTAACCGTCTCTCTAACCCTAGCCCTCAACATAACCCTAACCCTAGGTCCAATCCTAATCCTAACCGTCTCTCTAACCCTAGCCCTCAACATAACCCTAACCCTAGGTCCAATCCTAATCCTAACCGTCTCTCTAACCCTAGCCCTCAACATAACCATAACCCTAGGTCCAATCCTAATCCTAACCGTCTCTCTAACCCTAGCCCTCAACATAACCCTAACCCTAGGTCCAATCCTAACCCTAACCGTCTCTGTGACCGTAGCCCTCAACATAACCCTAACCCTAATTCCAATCCTAACCCTAACCGTCTCGCTAACCCTAGCCCTCAACATAACCCTAACCCTAGGTGCAATCTTCACCCTAACCGTCTGTCTAACCCTAGCCCTCAACCTAACCCTAACCCTAGGTCCAATCCTAGCCCTAACCGTCTCTCTAACCCTAGCCCTCAACAAAACCTTAACTTTAGGTCCAATCCTTACCCTAACCGTCTCTCTAACCCTAGCCCTCAACATAACCCTAACCCTAGGTCCAATCCTAACCCTAACCGTCTCTCTAAACCTAGTCCTCAATATAACCCTAACCGTAGGTCCAATCCTCACCCTAACCGTCTCTCTCACCCTAGCCCTCAACATAACCCTAACCCTAGGTCCAATTCTAATCCTAACCGAATCTCTGACCCTAGCCCTCAACATAACCCTAACCCTAGGTCCAATCCTAACCGTAACCGTCTCTCTAACCCTAGCCCTCAACATAACCCTAACCCTAGGTCCAAACCTCACCCTAACCGTCTCTCTAACCCTAGACCTCAACATAACCCTAACCCTAGGTCCAATCCTAACACTAAACGTCTCTCTAACGCTAGCCCTCAACATAACCTTAACCTTAGGTCCAATCCTAACCCTAACCGTCTCTCTAACCCTAGCCCTCAACATAACCCTAACCCTAGGTCCAATCCTAACCCTAACCGTCTCTGTAACCCTAGCCCTTAACATAACCCTAACCCTAGGTACAATCCTCACCCTAACAGCCTCTCTAACCCTAGCCCTCAACATAACCTTAACCTTAGGTCCAATCCTAACCCTAACCGTCTCTCTAACCCTAGCCCTCAACATAACCCTAACCCTATGTCCAAACCTAACCCTAACCGTCTCTCTAACCCTAGCCCTCAACATAACCCTAACCCTAGGTCCAATCCTAACCCTAACCGCCTCTCTAACCCTAGCCCTCAACATAACCCTAACCCTAGGTCCAATTCTAACCCTAACCGTCTCTCTAACCCTAGCCCTCAACATAACCCTAACCCTAGGTCCAATCCTAACCCTAACCGCCTCTCTAACCCTAGCCCTCAACATAACCCTAACCCTAGGTCCAATCCTAACCCTAACCGTCTCTCTAACCCTAGCCCTGAACATAACCCTAACCCTAGGTCCAATCCTAACCCTAACCGTCTCTCTAACCCTAGCCCTGAACATAACCCTAACCCTAGGTCCAATCCTAACCCTAACCGTCTCTCTAACCCTAGCCCTCAACATAACCCTAACCCTAGGTCCAATCCTAATCCTAACCGTCTCTCTAACCCTAGCCCTCAACATAACACTAACCCTAGGTCCAATCCTAATCCTAACCGTCTCTCTAACCCTAGCCCTCAACATAACCATAACCCTAGGTCCAATCCTAATCCTAACCGTCTCTCTAACCCTAGCCCTCAACATAACCCTAACCCTAGGTCCAATCCTAACCCTAACCGTCTCTGTGACCGTAGCCCTCAACATAACCCTAACCCTAATTCCAATCCTAACCCTAACCGTCTCGCTAACCCTAGCCCTCAACATAACCCTAACCCTAGGTCCAATCTTCACCCTAACCGTCTGTCTAACCCTAGCCCTCAACCTAACCCTAACCCTAGGTCCAATCCTAGCCCTAACCGTCTCTCTATCCCTAGCCCTCAACATAACCTTAACTTTAGGTCCAATCCTTACCCTAACCGTCTCTCTAACCCTAGCCCTCAACATAACCCTAACCCTAGGTCCAATCCTAACCCTAACCGTCTCTCTAAACCTAGTCCTCAATATAACCCTAACCGTAGGTCCAATCCTCACCCTAACCGTCTCTCTCACCCTAGCCCTCAACATAACCCTAACCCTAGGTCCAATTCTAATCCTAACCGTCTCTCTGACCCTAGCCCTCAACATAACCCTAACCCTAGGTCCAATCCTAACCCTAACCGTCTCTCTAACCCTAGCCCTCAACATAACCCTAACCCTAGGTCCAAACCTCACCCTAACCGTCTCTCTAACCCTAGACCTCAACATAACCCTAACCCTAGGTCCAATCCTAACCCTAACCGTCTCTCTAACCCTAGCCCTCAACATAACCCTAACCCTAGCTCCAAACCTAACCCTAACCGTCTCTCTAACCCTAGCCCTCAACATAACCATAACCCTAGGTCCAATCCTAATCCTAACCGTCTCTCTAACCCTAGCCCTCAACATAACCCTAACCCTAGGTCCAATCCTAACCCTAACCGTCTCTGTGACCGTAGCCCTCAACATAACCCTAACCCTAATTCCAATCCTAACCCTAACCGTCTCGCTAACCCTAGCCCTCAACATAACCCTAACCCTAGGTCCAATCTTCACCCTAACCGTCTGTCTAACCCTAGCCCTCAACCTAACCCTAACCCTAGGTCCAATCCTAGCCCTAACCGTCTCTCTAACCCTAGCCCTCAACATAACCTTAACTTTAGGTCCAATCCTTACCCTAACCGTCTCTCTAACCCTAGCCCTCAACATAACCCTAACCCTAGGTCCAATCCTAACCCTAACCGTCTCTCTAAACCTAGTCCTCAATATAACCCTAACCGTAGGTCCAATCCTCACCCTAACCGTCTCTCTCACCCTAGCCCTCAACATAACCCTAACCCTAGGTCCAATTCTAATCCTAACCGTCTCTCTGACCCTAGCCCTCAACATAACCCTAACCCTAGGTCCAATCCTAACCCTAACCGTCTCTCTAACCCTAGCCCTCAACATAACCCTAACCCTAGGTCCAAACCTCACCCTAACCGTCTCTCTAACCCTAGACCTCAACATAACCCTAACCCTAGGTCCAATCCTAACCCTAACCGTCTCTCTAACCCTAGCCCTCAACATAACCCTAACCCTAGCTCCAAACCTAACCCTAACCGTCTCTCTAACCCTAGCCCTCAACATAACCCTAACCCTAGGTCCAATCCTAACCCTAACCGCCTCTCTAACCCTAGCCCTCAACATAACCCTAACCCTAGGTCCAATCCTAACCCTAACCGCCTCTCTAACCCTAGCCCTCAACATAACCCTAACCCTAGGTCCAATCCTAACCCTAACCGCCTCTCTAACCCTAGCCCTCAACATAACCCTAACCCTAGGTCCAAACCTAACCCTAACCGTCTCTCTAACCCTAGCCCTCAACATAACCCTAACCCTAGGTCCAATCCTAACCCTAACCGCCTCTCTAACCCTAGCCCTCAACATAACCCTAACCCTAGGTCCAATCCTAACCCTAACCGCCTCTCTAACCCTAGCCCTCAACATAACCCTAACCCTAGGTCCAATCCTAACCCTAACCGTCTCTCTAACCCTAGCCCTCAACATAACCCTAACCCTAGGTCCAATCCTAACCCTAACCGCCTCTCTAACCTTAGCCCTCAACATAACCCTAACCCTAGGTCCAATCCTAACCCTAACCGTCTCTCTAACCCTAGCCCTCAACATAACCCTAACCCTAGGTCCAATATTAACCCTAACCGTCTCTCTAACCCTAGCCCTCAACATAACCTTAACCTTAGGTCCAATACTAACCCTAACCGTCTCTCTAACCCTAGGCCTCATCATAACCCTAACCCTAGGTCCAATCCTAACCCTAACCGTCTCTCTAACCCTAGCCCTCAACCTAACCCTAACCCTAGGTCCAATCCTAACCCTAACCGTCTCTGTGACCGTAGCCCTCAACATAACCCTAACCCTAATTCCAATCCCAACCCTAACCGTCTCGCTAACCCTAGCCCTCAACATAACCCTAACCATAGGTCCAATCCTAACCCTAACCGCCTCTCTAACCCTAGCCCTCAACATAACCCTAACCATAGGTCCAATCTTCACCCTAACCGTCTGTCTAACCCTAGCCCTCAACATAACCCTAACCCTAGGTCCAATCCTAACCCTAACCGTCTCTCTAACCCTAGACCTCAGCATAACCTTAACCTTAGGTCCAATCCTAACCCTAACCGTCTCTCTAACCCTAGCCCTCAACATAACCCTAACCCTAGGTCCAATCCTAACCCTAACCGTCTCTCTAACCCTACCCCTCAACATAACCCTAACCCTAGGTCCAATCCTAACCCTAACCGCCTCTCTAACCCTAGCGCTCAACATAACCCTAACCCTAGGTCCAATCCTAAACCTAACCGTCTCTCTAACCCTAGCCCTCAACATAACCCTAACCCTAGGTCCAATCCTAACCCTAACCGTCTCTCTAACCCTAGCCCTGAACATAACCTTAACCTTAGGTCCAATCCTAACCCTAACCGTCTCTTTAACCCTAGCCCTCAACATAACCCTAACCCTAGGTCCAATCCTAACCCTAACCGTCTCTCTAACCCTAGCCCTCAACATAACCCTAACCCTAGGTCCAATCCTAATCCTAACCGTCTCTCTAACCCTAGCCCTCAACAGAACTCTAACCCTAGGTCCAATCCTAATCCTAACCGTCTCTCTAACCCTAGCCCTCAACATAACCATAACCCTAGGTCCAATCCTAATCCTAACCGTCTCTCTAACCCTAGCCCTCAACATAACCCTAACCCTAATTCCAATCCTAACCCTAACCGTCTCGCTAACCCTAGCCCTCAACATAACCCTAACCCTAGGTCCAATCTTCACCCTAACCGTCTGTCTAACCCTAGCCCTCAACCGAACCCTAACCCTAGGTCCAATCCTAGCCCTAACCGTCTCTCTAACCCTAGCCCTCAACAAAACCTTAACTTTAGGTCCAATCCTTACCCTAACCGTCTCTCTAACCCTAGCCCTCAACATAACCCTAACCCTAGGTCCAATCCTAACACTAAACGTCTCTCTAACCCTAGCCCTCAACATAACCCTAACCCTAGGTCCAATCCTAACCCTAACCGTCTCTGTAACCCTAGCCCTCAACATAACCCTAACCCTAGGTACAATCCTCACCCTAACAGCCTCTCTAACCCTAGCCCTCAACATAACCTTAACCTTAGGTCCAATCCTAACCCTAACCGTCTCTCTAACCCTAGCCCTCAACATAACCCTAACCCTATGTCCAAACCTAACCCTAACCGTCTCTCTAACCCTAGCCCTCAACATAACCCTAACCCTAGGTCCAATCCTAACCCTAACCGCCTCTCTAACCCTAGCCCTCAACATAACCCTAACCCTAGGTCCAATCCTAACCCTAACCGTCTCTCTAACCCTAGCCCTGAACATAACCTTAACCTTAGGTCCAATCCTAACCCTAACCGTCTCTTTAACCCTAGCCCTCAACATAACCCTAACCCTAGGTCCAATCCTAACCCTAACCGTCTCTCTAACCCTAGCCCTCAACATAACCCTAACCCTAGGTCCAATCCTAATCCTAACCGTCTCTCTAACCCTAGCCCTCAACATAACCCTAACCCTAGGTCCAATCCTAATCCTAACCGTCTCTCTAACCCTAGCCCTCAACATAACCATAACCCTAGGTCCAATCCTAATCCTAACCGTCTCTCTAACCCTAGCCCTCAACATAACCCTAACCCTAGGTCCAATCCTAACCCTAACCGTCTCTGTGACCGTAGCCCTCAACATAACCCTAACCCTAATTCCAATCCTAACCCTAACCGTCTCGCTAACCCTAGCCCTCAACATAACCCTAACCCTAGGTGCAATCTTCACCCTAACCGTCTGTCTAACCCTAGCCCTCAACCTAACCCTAACCCTAGGTCCAAACCTAGCCCTAACCGTCTCTCTAACCCTAGCCCTTAACATAACCTTAACCCTAGGTTCAATCCTAACCCTAACGGTCTCTCTAAGCCTAGCCCTCAACATAACGCTAACCCTAGGTCCAATCCTCACCCTAACCGTCTCTCTAACCGTAGCTCTCAACATAACCCTAACCCTAGGTCCAATCCTAACCCTAACCGTCTCTCTAACCCTAGCCCTCAACGTAACCCTAACCCTAGGTCCAATCCTCACCCTTACCGTCTCTCTAAACCTAGCCCTCAACATAACCCTAACCCTAGGTCCAATCCTAACCCTAACCGTCTCTCTAACCCTAGCCCTCAACATAATCCTAACCCTAGGTCCAATCCTAACCCTAACCGTCTCTCTAACCCTAGCCCTGAACATAACCCTAACCCTAGGTCCAATCCTAACCCTAACCGTCTCTCTAACCCTAGCCCTCAACATAACCCTAACCCTAGGTCCAATCCTAATCCTAACCGTCTCTCTAACCCTAGCCCTCAACATAACACTAACCCTAGGTCCAATCCTAATCCTAACCGTCTCTCTAACCCTAGCCCTCAACATAACCATAACCCTAGGTCCAATCCTAATCCTAACCGTCTCTCTAACCCTAGCCCTCAACATAACCCTAACCCTAGGTCCAATCCTAACCCTAACCGTCTCTGTGACCGTAGCCCTCAACATAACCCTAACCCTAATTCCAATCCTAACCCTAACCGTCTCGCTAACCCTAGCCCTCAACATAACCCTAACCCTAGGTCCAATCTTCACCCTAACCGTCTGTCTAACCCTAGCCCTCAACATAACCTTAACTTTAGGTCCAATCCTTACCCTAACCGTCTCTCTAACCCTAGCCCTCAACATAACCCTAACCCTAGGTCCAATCCTAACCCTAACCGTCTCTCTAAACCTAGTCCTCAATATAACCCTAACCGTAGGTCCAATCCTCACCCTAACCGTCTCTCTCACCCTAGCCCTCAACATAACAATAACCCTAGGTCCAATTCTAATCCTAACCGTCTCTCTGACCCTAGCCCTCAACATAACCCTAACCCTAGGTCCAATCCTAACCCTAACCGTCTCTCTAACCCTAGCCCTCAACATAACCCTAACCCTAGGTCCAAACCTCACCCTAACCGTCTCTCTAACCCTAGACCTCAACATAACCCTAACCCTAGGTCCAATCCTAACACTAAACGTCTCTCTAACCCTAGCCCTCAACATAACCTTAACCTTAGGTCCAATCCTAACCCTAACCGTCTCTCTAACCCTAGCCCTCAACATAACCCTAACCCTAGGTCCAATCCTAACCCTAACCGTCTCTCTAACCCTAGCCCTCAACATAACCCTAACCCTAGGTACAATCCTCACCCTAACCGCCTCTCTAACCCTAGCCCTCAACATAACCTTAACCTTAGGTCCAATCCTAACCCTAACCGTCTCTCTAACCCTAGCCCTCAACATAACCCTAACCCTAGCTCCAAACCTAACCCTAACCGTCTCTCTAACCCTAGCCCTCAACATAACCCTAACCCTAGGTCCAATCCTAACCCTAACCGCCTCTCTAACCCTAGCCCTCAACATAACCCTAACCCTAGGTCCAATCCTAACCCTAACCGCCTCTCTAACCCTAGCCCTCAACATAACCCTAACCCTAGGTCCAATCCTAACCCTAACCGTCTCTCTAACCCTAGCCCTCAACATAACCCTAACCCTAGGTCCAATCCTAACCCTAACCGCCTCTCTAACCTTAGCCCTCAACATAACCCTAACCCTAGGTCCAATCCTAACCCTAACCGTCTCTCTAACCCTAGCCCTCAACATAACCCTAACCCTAGGTCCAATATTAACCCTAACCGTCTCTCTAACCCTAGCCCTCAACATAGCCTTAACCTTAGGTCCAATACTAACCCTAACCGTCTCTCTAACCCTAGGCCTCAACATAACCCTAACCCTAGGTCCAATCCTAACCCTAACCGTCTCTCTAACCCTAGCCCTCAACCTAACCCTAACCCTAGGTCCAATCCTAACCCTAACCGTCTCTGTGACCGTAGCCCTCAACATAACCCTAACCCTAATTCCAATCCTAACCCTAACCGTCTCGCTAACCCTAGCCCTCAACATAACCCTAACCATAGGTCCAATCCTAACCCTAACCGCCTCTCTAACCCTAGCCCTCAACATAACCCTAACCATAGGTCCAATCTTCACCCTAACCGTCTGTCTAACCCTAGCCCTCAACATAACCCTAACCCTAGGTCCAATCCTAACCCTAACCGTCTCTCTAACCCTAGCCCTCAGCATAACCTTAACCTTAGGTCCAATCCTAACCCTAACCGTCTCTCTAACCCTAGCCCTCAACATAACCCTAACCCTAGGTCCAATCCTAACCCTAACCGTCTCTCTAACCCTACCCCTCAACATAACCCTAACCCTAGGTCCAATCCTAACCCTAACCGCCTCTCTAACCCTAGCGCTCAACATAACCCTAACCCTAGGTCCAATCCTAAACCTAACCGTCTCTCTAACCCTAGCCCTCAACATAACCCTAACCCTAGGTCCAATCCTAACCCTAACCGTCTCTCTAACCCTAGCCCTGAACATAACCTTAACCTTAGGTCCAATCCTAACCCTAACCGTCTCTTTAACCCTAGCCCTCAACATAACCCTAACCCTAGGTCCAATCCTAACCCTAACCGTCTCTCTAACCCTAGCCCTCAACATAACCCTAACCCTAGGTCCAATCCTAATCCTAACCGTCTCTCTAACCCTAGCCCTCAACAGAACTCTAACCCTAGGTCCAATCCTAATCCTAACCGTCTCTCTAACCCTAGCCCTCAACATAACCATAACCCTAGGTCCAATCCTAATCCTAACCGTCTCTCTAACCCTAGCCCTCAACATAACCCTAACCCTAGGTCCAATCCTAACCCTAACCGTCTCTTTGACCGTAGCCCTCAACATAACCCTAACCCTAATTCCAATCCTAACCCTAACCGTCTCGCTAACCCTAGCCCTCAACATAACCCTAACCCTAGGTCCAATCTTCACCCTAACCGTCTGTCTAACCCTAGCCCTCAACCGAACCCTAACCCTAGGTCCAATCCTAGCCCTAACCGTCTCTCTAACCCTAGCCCTCAACAAAACCTTAACTTTAGGTCCAATCCTTACCCTAACCGTCTCTCTAACCCTAGCCCTCAACATAACCCTAACCCTAGGTCCAATCCTAACACTAAACGTCTCTCTAACCCTAGCCCTCAACATAACCCTAACCCTAGGTCCAATCCTAACCCTAACCGTCTCTGTAACCCTAGCCCTCAACATAACCCTAACCCTAGGTACAATCCTCACCCTAACAGCCTCTCTAACCCTAGCCCTCAACATAACCTTAACCTTAGGTCCAATCCTAACCCTAACCGTCTCTCTAACCCTAGCCCTCAACATAACCCTAACCCTATGTCCAAACCTAACCCTAACCGTCTCTCTAACCCTAGCCCTCAACATAACCCTAACCCTAGGTCCAATCCTAACCCTAACCGCCTCTCTAACCCTAGCCCTCAACATAACCCTAACCCTAGGTCCAATCCTAACCCTAACCGTCTCTCTAACCCTAGCCCTGAACATAACCTTAACCTTAGGTCCAATCCTAACCCTAACCGTCTCTTTAACCCTAGCCCTCAACATAACCCTAACCCTAGGTCCAATCCTAACCCTAACCGTCTCTCTAACCCTAGCCCTCAACATAACCCTAACCCTAGGTCCAATCCTAATCCTAACCGTCTCTCTAACCCTAGCCCTCAACATAACCATAACCCTAGGTCCAATCCTAATCCTAACCGTCTCTCTAACCCTAGCCCTCAACATAACCATAACCCTAGGTCCAATCCTAATCCTAACCGTCTCTCTAACCCTAGCCCTCAACATAACCCTAACCCTAGGTCCAATCCTAACCCTAACCGTCTCTGTGACCGTAGCCCTCAACATAACCCTAACCCTAATTCCAATCCTAACCCTAACCGTCTCGCTAACCCTAGCCCTCAACATAACCCTAACCCTAGGTGCAATCTTCACCCTAACCGTCTGTCTAACCCTAGCCCTCAACCTAACCCTAACCCTAGGTCCAAACCTAGCCCTAACCGTCTCTCTAACCCTAGCCCTTAACATAACCTTAACCCTAGGTTCAATCCTAACCCTAACGGTCTCTCTAAGCCTAGCCCTCAACATAACGCTAACCCTAGGTCCAATCCTCACCCTAACCGTCTCTCTAACCGTAGCTCTCAACATAACCCTAACCCTAGGTCCAATCCTAACCCTAACCGTCTCTCTAACCCTAGCCCTCAACGTAACCCTAACCCTAGGTCCAATCCTCACCCTTACCGTCTCTCTAAACCTAGCCCTCAACATAACCCTAACCCTAGGTCCAATCCTAACCCTAACCGTCTCTCTAACCCTAGCCCTCAACATAATCCTAACCCTAGGTCCAATCCTAACCCTAACCGCCTCTCTAACCCTAGCCCTCAACATAACCCTAACCCTAGGTCCAATCCTAACCCTAACCGTCTCTCTAACCCTAGTCCTCAACATAACCCTAACCCTAGGTCCAATCCTAACCCTAACCGTCTCTCTAACCCTAGCCCTCAACATAACCTTAACCTTAGGTCCAATCCTAACCCTAACCGTCTCTCTAACCCTAGCCCTCAACATAACCCTAACCCTAAGTCCAATCCTAACCCTAACCGTCTCTCTAACCCTAGCCCTCAACATAACCCTAACCCTAGCTCCAATCCTAACCCTAACCGCCTCTCTAACCCTAGCCCTCAACATAACCCTAACCCTAGGTCCAAACCTCACCCTAACCGTCTCTCTAACCCTAATCCTCAACATAACCCTAATCCTAGGTCCAACCTAACCCTAACCGTCTCTCTAACCCTAGCCCTCAACATAACCTTAACCCTAGCTCCAATCCTAACCATAACCGTCTCTCTAACCCTAGCCCTCAACATAACCCTAACCCTAGGTCCAATCCTAACCCTAACCGTCTCTCTAACCCTAGCCCTCAACATAACCCTAACCCTAGGTCCAATCCTAATCCTAACCGTCTCTCTAACCCTAGCCCTCAACAGAACCCTAACCCTAGGTAAAATCCTAATCCTAACCGTCTCTCTAAACCTAGCCCTCAACATAACCATAACCCTAGGTCCAATCCTAATCCTAACCGTCTCTCTAACCCTAGCCCTCAACATAACCCTAACCCTAGGTCTAATCCTAACCCTAACCGTCTCTGTGACCGTAGCCCTCAACATAACCCTAACCCTAATTCCAATCCTAACCCTAACCGTCTCGCTAACCCTAGCCCTCAACATAACCCTAACCCTAGGTCCAATCTTCACCCTAACCGTCTGTCTAACCCTAGCCCTCAACCTAACCCTAACCCTAGGTCCAATCCTAGCCCTAACCGTCTCTCTAACCCTAGCCCTCAACAAAACCTTAACTTTAGGTCCAATCCTTACCCTAACCGTCTCTCTAACCCTAGCCCTCAACATAACCCTAACCCTAGGTCCAATCCTAACCCTAACCGTCTCTCTAAACCTAGTCCTCAATATAACCCTAACCGTAGGTCCAATCCTCACCCTAACCGTCTCTCTCACCCTAGCCCTCAACATAACCCTAACCCTAGGTCCAATTCTAATCCTAACCGAATCTCTGACCCTAGCCCTCAACATAACCCTAACCCTAGGTCCAATCCTAACCGTAACCGTCTCTCTAACCCTAGCCCTCAACATAACCCTAACCCTAGGTCCAATCCTAACCCTAACCGTCTCTCTAAACCTAGCCCTCAACATAACCCTAACCTTAGGTCCAATCCTAACCCTAACCGTCTCTTTCACCCTAGCCCTCAACATAACCCTAACCCTAGGTCCAATTCTAACCCTAACCGTCTCTCTAACCCTAGCCCTCAACGTAAGCCTAACCCTAGGTCCAATCCTAACCCTAACAGCCTCTCTAACCCTAGCCCTCAACATAACCCTAACCCTAGGACCAATCCTAACCCTAACCATCTCTCTAAACCTAGCCCTCAACATAACCCTAACCCTAGGTCCAATCCTAACCCTAACCGTCTCTCTAACCCTAACCCTCAACGTAACCCTAACCCTAGGTCCAAACCTAGCCCTAACCGTCTCTCTAACCCTAGCCCTCAACATAACCCTAACCTTAGGTCCAATCCTAACCCTAACCGTCTCTCTAACCCTAGCCCTCAACATAACCCTAACCCTAGGTCCAGTCCTAACCCTAACCGTCTCTCTAACCCTAGCCCTCAACATAACCCTAACCCTAGGTCCAATCCTAACCCTAACTGTCTCTCTAACCCTAGCCCTCAACATAACCCTAACCCTAGGTCCAATCCTAACCCTAACCTTCTCTGTGACCCTAGCCCTCAACATAAACCTAACCCTAGGTCCAATCCTCACCCTAACCGTCTCTCTAACCCTAGCCCTCAACATAACCCTAACCCTAGGTCCAAACCTAACCCTAACCGCTTCTCTAACCCTAGCCCTCAACATAACCCTAACCCTAGGTCCAATCCAAACCCTGACCGTCTCTCTAACCCTAGCCCTCAACATAACCCTAACCCTAGGTCCAATCCTAACCCTAACCGTCTCTCTAACCCTAGCCCTCAACATAACCCTAACCCTAGGTCCAATCCTAACCCTAACCGTCTCTCTAACCCTAGCCCTCAACATAACCCTAACCCTAGGTGCAATCTTCACCCTAACCGTCTCTCTAACCGTAGCCCTCAACATAACCTTAACCCTAGGTCCAATCCTAACCCTAACCGTCTCTCTAACCCTAGCCCTCAACATAACCCTAACCCTAGGTCCAATCCTAACCCTAACCGTCACTCTAACCCAGCCCTCAACATAACCCTAACCCTAGGTCCAATCCTAACCCTAACCGTCTCTCTAACCCTAGCCCTCAACATAACCCTAACCCTAGGTCCAATCCTAACCCTAACCGTCTCTCTAACCCTAGCCCTCAACATAACCCTAACCCTAGGTACAATCCTAACCCTAACCGTCTCTCTCTCCCTAGCCCTCAACATAACCCTAACCCTAGGTCCAATCCTAACCCTAACCGTCTCTCAAACCCTAGCCCTCAACATAACCCTAACCCTAGGTCCAATCCTAACCCCAACCGTCTCTGTGACCCTAGCCCTCAACATAACCCTAACCCTAGGTCCAATCCTAACCCTAACCGTCTCTCTAACCCTAACCCTCAACATAACCCTAACCCTAGGTCTAATCTTCACCCTAACCATCTGTCTAAGCCTAGCCCTCAACCTAACCCTAACCCTACGTCCAATACTAGCCCTAACCGTCTCTCTAACCCTAGCCCTCAACATAACCTTAAACCTAGGTCCAATCCTAACCCTAACCGTCTCTCTAACCCTAGCCCTCAACATAACCCTAACCCTAGGTCCAATCCTAACCCTAACCGTCTCTCTAACCCTAGCCCTCAATATACCCTTAACCCTAGGTCCAATACTCACCCTAACCGTCTCTCTAACCCTAGCCCTCAACATAACCCTAACCCTAGGTCCAATTCTAACCCTAACCGTCTCTCTAACCCTAGCCCTCAACGTAAGCCTAACCCTAGGTCCAATCCTAACCCTAACAGCCTCTCTAACCCTAGCCCTCAACATAACCCTAACCCTAGGACCAATCCTAACCCTAACCATCTCTCTAAACCTAGCCCTCAACATAACCCTAACCCTAGGTCCAATCCTAACCCTAACCGTCTCTCTAACCCTAACCCTCAACGTAACCCTAACCCTAGGTCCAAACGTAGCCCTAACCGTCTCTCTAACCCTAGCCCTCAACATAACCCTAACCTTAGGTCCAATCCTAACCCTAACCGTCTCTCTAACCCTAGCCCTCAACATAACCCTAACCCTAGGTCCAATCCTAACCCTAACCGTCTCTCTAACCCTAGCCCTCAACATAACCCTAACCCTAGGTCCAATCCTAACCCTAACTGTCTCTCTAACCCTAGCCCTCAACATAACCCTAACCCTAGGTCCAATCCTAACCCTAACCTTCTCTGTGACCCTAGCCCTCAACATAAACCTAACCCTAGGTCCAATCCTCACCCTAACCGTCTCTCTAACCCTAGCCCTCAACATAACCCTAACCCTAGGTCCAAACCTAACCCTAACCGCTTCTCTAACCCTAGCCCTCAACATAACCCTAACCCTAGGTCCAATCCAAACCCTGACCGTCTCTCTAACCCTAGCCCTCAACATAACCCTAACCCTAGGTCCAATCCTAACCCTAACCGTCTCTCTAACCCTAGCCCTCAACATAACCCTAACCCTAGGTCCAATCCTAACCCTAACCGTCTCTCTAACCCTAGCCCTCAACATAACCCTAACCCTAGGTGCAATCTTCACCCTAACCGTCTCTCTAACCGTAGCCCTCAACATAACCTTAACCCTAGGTCCAATCCTAACCCTAACCGTCTCTCTAACCCTAGCCCTCAACATAACCCTAACCCTAGGTCCAATCCTAACCCTAACCGTCACTCTAACCCAGCCCTCAACATAACCCTAACCCTAGGTCCAATCCTAACCCTAACCGTCTCTCTAACCCTAGCCCTCAACATAACCCTAACCCTAGGTCCAATCCTAACCCTAACCGTCTCTCTAACCCTAGCCCTCAACATAACCCTAACCCTAAGTCCAACCATAACCCTAACCGTCACTCTAACCCTCGCCCTAAACATAACCCTAACCCTAGGTCCAATCCTAACCCTAACCGTCTCTCTAGCCCTAACCCTCAACATAACCCTAACCCTAGGTCCAATCCTAACCCCAACCGACTCTGTGACCCTAGCCCTCAACATAACCCTAACCCTAGGTCCAATCCTAACCCTAACCGTCTCTTAACCCTAACCCTGAACATAACCCTAACCCTAGGTCCAATCCTCACCCTAACCGACTCTCTAACCCTAGCCCTCAACATATCCTTAACCCTAGGTCCAATCCTCACCCTAACCGTCTCTCTAACCCTAGCCCTCAACATAACCCTAACCCTAGGTCCAATCCTAATCCTAACCGTCTCTCTGACCCTAGCCCTCAACATAACCCTAACCCTAGGTCCAATCCTAACCCTAACGGTCTCTCTAACCCTAGCCCTCAACATATCCCTAACCCTAGGTCCAACCTCACCCTAACCGTATCTCTAACCCTAGTCCTCAACATAACCCTAATCCTAGCTCCAACCTAACCCTAACCGTCTCTCTAACCCTAGCCCTCAACATAACCCTAACCCTAGGTCCAAACCTCACCCTAACCGTCTCTCTAACCCTAGTCCTCAACATAACCCTAATACTAGGTCCAACCTAACCCTAACCGTTTCTCTAACCCTAGCCCTCAACATAACCTTAACCCTAGGTCCAATCCTAACCCTAACCGTCTCTCTAACCCTAGCCCTCAACATAACCCTAACCCTAGGTCCAATCCTAACCCTAACCGTCTCTCTAACCCTAGCCCTCAACAGAACCCTAACCCTAGGTCCAATGCTAACCCTAACAGTCTCTCTAACCCTAGCCCTCAACATAACCCTAACCCTAGGTCCAATCCTAACCCTAACCGTCTCTCTAACCTTAGCCCTCAACATAACCCTAACCCTAGGTCCAATCCTAACCCTAACCGTCTCTGTGACCGTAGCCCTCAACATAACCCTAACCCTAATTCCAATCCTAACCCTAACCGTCTCGCTAAACCTAGATCTCAACATAACCCTAACCCTAGGTCCAATCCTAACCCTAACCATCTCTCTAAACCTAGTCCTCAATATAACCCTAACCGTAGGTCCAATCCTCACCCTAACCGTCTCTCTCACCCTAGCGCTCAACATAACCCTAACCCTAGGTCCAATCCTAATCCTAACCGTCTCTCTGACCCTAGCCCTCAACATAACCCTAACCCTAGGTCCAATCCTAACCCTAACCGTCTCTCTAACCCTAGCCCTCAACATAACCCTAACCCTAGGTCCAAACCTCACCCTAACCGTCTCTCTTACCATAGCCATCAACATAACCCTAATCCCAGGTCCAACATAACCCTAACCGTCTCTCTAACCCTAGCCCTCAACATAACCCTAACCCTAGGTCCAATCCTAACCCTAACCGTCTCTCTAACCCTAGCCCTCAACATAACCCTAACCCTAGGTCCAATCCTACCCCTAACCGTCTCTCTAACCCTAGCCCTCAACATAACCCTAACCTAGGTCCAATCCTCACCCTTACCGTCTCTCTAAACCTAGCCCTCAACATAACCCTAACACTAGGTCCAATACTAGCCCTAACCGTCCCTCTAACCCTAGCCCTCAACATAACCCTAACCCTAGGTCCAATCCTAACCCTAACCGCCTCTCTAACCCTAGCCCTCAACATAACCCTAACCCTAGGTCCAATCCTAACCCTAACCGTCTCTCTAACCCTAGCCCTCAACATAACCCTAACCCTAAGTCCAACCTTTACCCTAACCGTCACTCTAACCCTAGCCCTAAACATAACCCTAACCCTAGGTCCAATCCTAACCCTAACTGTCTCTCTAACCCTAGCCCTCAACATAACCCTAACCCTAGGTCCAATCCTAACCCCAACCGTCTCTGTGACCCTAGCCCTCAACATAACCCTAACCCTAGGTCCAATCCTAACCCTAACCGTCTCTCTAACCCTAACCCTCAACATAACCCTAACCCTAGGTCTAATCTTCACCCTAACTATCTGTCTAAGCCTAGCCCTCAACCTAACCCTAACCCTACGTCCAATACTAGCCCTAACCGTCTCTCTAACCCTAGCCCTCAACATAACCTTAAACCTAGGTCCAATCCTAACCCTAACCGTCTCTCTAACCCTAGCCCTCAACATAACCCTAACCCTAGGTCCAATCCTAACCCTAACCGTCTCTCTAACCCTAGCCCTCAACATAAGCCTAACCCTAGGTCCAATCCTAACCCTAACAGCCTCTCTAACCCTAGCCCTCAACATAACCCTAACCCTAGGTCCAATCCTAACCCTAACCATCTCTCTAAACCTAGCCCTCAACATAACCCTAACCCTAGGTCCAATCCTAACCCTAACCGTCTCTCTAACCCTAACCCTCAACGTAACCCTAACCCTAGGTCCAAACCTAGCCCTAACCGCCTCTCTAACCCTAGCCCTCAACATAACCCTAACCCTAGGTCCAATCCTAACCCTAACCGTCTCTCTAACCCTAGCCCTCAACATAACCCTAACCCTAGGTCCAATCCTAACCCTAACCGTCTCTCTAACCCTAGCCCTCAACATAACCCTAACCCTAGGTCCAATCCTAACCCTAACCTTCTCTGTGACCCTAGCCCTCAACATAAACCTAACCCTAGGTCCAATCCTCACCCTAACAGTCTCTCTAACCCTAGCCCTCAACATAACCCTAACCCTAGGTCCAAACCTAACCCTAACCGCTTCTCTAACCCTAGCCCTCAACATAACCCTAACCCTAGGTCCAATCCAAACCCTGACCGTCTCTCTAACCCTAGCCCTCAACATAACCCTAACCCTAGGTTCAATCCTAAACCTAACCGCCTCTCTAACCCTAGCCCTCAACATAACCCTAACCCTAAGTCCAATCCTAACCCTAACCGTCTCTCTAACCCTAGCCCTCAACATAAGCCTAACCCTAGGTCCAATCCTAACCCTAACCGTCTCTCTAAACCTAGCCCTCAACATAACCCTAACCCTAGGTCCAATCCTAACCCTAACCGTCTCTCTAAACCTAGCCCTCAACATAACCCTAACCCTAGGTGCAATCTTCACCCTAAACGTCTGTCTAACCCTAGCCCTCAACCTAATCCTAACCCTAGGTCCAAACCTAGCCCTAACCGTCTCTCTAACCCTAGGCCTTAACATAACCTTAAACCTAGGTCCAATCCTAACCCTAACCGTCTCTCTAAGCCTAGGCCTCAACATAACCCTAACCCTAGGTCCAATCCTCACTCTAACCGTCTCTCTAACCCTAGCCCTCAACATAACCCTAACCCTAGGTCGAATCCTCACCCTAACCGTCTCTCTAACCCTAGCCCTCAACATAACCCTAACCCTAGGTCCAATCCTAACCCTAACCGTCTCTCTAACCCTAGCCCTCAACATAACCCTAACCCTAGGTCCAATCCTCACCCTTACCGTCTCACTAAACCTAGCCCTCAACATAACCCTAACCCTAGGTCCAATACTAACCCTAACCGTCTCTCTAATCCTAGCCCTCAACATAACCCTAACCCTAGGTCCAAACATAACCCTAACCGCTTCTCTCTCCCTAGCCCTCAAAATAACCCTAACCCTAGGTCCAATCCTAACCCTGACCGTCTCTCTAACCCTAGCCCTCAACATAACCCTAACCCTAGGTCCAATCCTAACCCTAACCGTCTCTCTAACCCTAGCCCTCAACATAACCCTAACCCTAGGTCCAATCCTAACCCTAACCGTCTCTCTAACCCTAGCCCTCAACAGAACCCTAACCCTAAGTCCAATCCTAACCCTAACCGCCTCTCTAACCCTAGCCCTCAACATAACCCTAACCCTAGGTCCAATCCTAACCCTAACCGTCTCTACGATCCTAGCCCTCAACATAACCCTAACCCTAGGTCCAATCCTAACCCTAACCGTCTCTCTAACCCTAGCCCTCAACATAACCCTAACCCTAGGTCCAATCCTAACCCTAACCGTCTCTCTAACCCTAGCCCTCAACATAACCCTAACCCTAGGTTCAATCCTATCCCTAACCGCCTCTCTAACCCTAGCCCTCAACATAACCCTAACCCTAAGTCCAATCCTATCCCTAACCGTCTCTCTAACCCTAGCCCTCAACGTAACCCTAACCCTAGGTCCAATCCTAACCCTAACCGCCTCTCTAACCCTAGCCCTCAACATAACCCTAACCCTAGGTCCAATCCTAACCCTAACCGTCTCTACGATCCTAGCCCTCAACATAACCCTAACCCTAGGTCCAATCCTAACCCTAACCGTCTCTCTAACCCTAGCCCTCAACATAACCTTAACCTTAGGTCCAATCCTAACCCTAACCGTCTCTCTAACCCTACCCCTCAACATAACCCTAACCCTAGGTCCAATCCTAACCCTAACTGCCTCTCTAACCCTAGCCCTCAACATAACCCTAACCCTAGGTCCAATCCTAACCCTAACCGTCTCTCTAACCCTAGCCCTCCACATAACCCTAACCCTAGGTCCAATCCTAACCCTAACCGTCTCTCTAACCCTAGCCCTCAACATAACCTTAACCTTAGGTCCAATCCTAACCCTAACCGTCTCTCTAACCCTAGCCCTCAGCATAACCCTAACCCTAGGTCCAATCTTAACCCTAACCGTCTCTCTAACCCTAGCCCTCAACATAACCCTAACCCTAGGTCCAATCCTCACCCTAACCGTCTCTCTAACCCTAGCCCTCAACATAACCCTAACCCTAGGTCCAATCCTAACCCTAACCGTCTCTCTAACCCTAGCCCTCAACATAACCCTAACCCTAGGTCCAATTCTAACCCTAACCGTCTCTCTGACCCTAGCCCTCAATATAACCCTAATCCTAGGTCCAAACCTCACCCTAACCGTCTCTCTAACCCTAGTCCTCAACATAACCCTAATCCTAGGTCCAACCTAACACTAACCGTCTCTCTAACGCTAGCCCTCAACATAACCTTAACCCTAGGTCCAATCCTAACCCTAACCGTCTCTCTAACCCTAGCCCTCAACATAATCCTAACCCTAGGTCCAATCCTAACCCTAACCGTCTCTCTAACCCTAGCCCTCAACATAACCCTAACCCTAGGTCCAATCCTAACCCTTACCGTCTCTCTAACCCTAGCCCTCAACATAACCCTAACCCTAGGTCCAATCCTAACCCTAACCGTCTCTCTAAACCTAGCCCTCAAAATAACCCTAACCCTAGGTGCAATCTTCACCCTAACCGTCTGTCTAACCCTAGCCCTCAACCTAATCCTAACCCTAGGTCCAAACCTAGCCCTAACCGTCTCTCTAACCCTAGGCCTTAACATAACCTTAAACCTAGGTCCAATCCTAACCCTAACCGTCTCTCTAAGCCTAGCCCTCAACATAACCCTAACCCTAGGTCCAATCCTCACCCTAACCGTCTCTCTAACACTAGCCCTCAACATAACCCTAACCCTAGGTCGAATCCTCACCCTAACCGTCTCTCTAACCCTAGCCCTCAACATAACCCTAACCCTAGGTCCAATCCTAACCCTAACCGTCTCTCTAACCCTAGCCCTCAACATAACCCTAACCCTAGGTCCAATCCTCACCCTTACCGTCTCACTAAACCTAGCCCTCAACATAACCCTAACCCTAGGTCCAATACTAACCCTAACCGTCTCTCTAATCCTAGCCCTCAACATAACCCTAACCCTAGGTCCAAACCTAACCCTAACCGCTTCTCTATCACTAGCCCTCAACATAACCCTAACCCTAGGTCCAATCCTAACCCTGACCGTCTCTCTAACACTAGCCCTCAACATAATCCTAACCCTAGGTCCAATCCTAACCCTAACCGTCTCTCTAACCCTAGCCCTCAACATAACCCTAACCCTAGTTCCAATCCTAACCCTAACCGTCTCTCTAACCCTAGCCCTCAACATAACCCTAACCCTAAGTCCCACCATAACCCTAACCGTCACTCTAACCCTAGCCCTCAACATCACCTTAACCCTAGGTCCAATCCTCACCCTAACTGTCTCTCTAGACCTAGCCCTCAACATAACCCTAACCCTAGGTCCAATCCTAACCCCAACCGTCTCTGTGACCCTAGCCCTCAACATAACCCTAACCCTAGGTCCAATCCTAACCCTAACCGTCTCTCTAACCCTAACCCTCAACATAACCCTAAACCTACGTCCAATCTTCACCCTAACCATCTCTCTAAACCTAGCCCTCAACCTAACCCTAACCGTAGGTCCAATACTAGCCCTAACCGTCTCTCTAACCCTAGCCCTCAACATAACCTTAACCCTAGGTCCAATCCTCACCCTAACTGTCTCTCTAACCCTAGCCCTCAACATAACCCTAACCCTAGGTCCAATCCTAACCCTAACAGTCTCTCTAACCCTAGCCCTCAACATAACCCTAACCCTAGGTCCAATCCTAACCCTAACCGTCTCTCTAACCCTAGCCCTCAACATAACCCTAACCCTAGGTCCAATCCTAACCCTAACCTTCTCTGTGACCCTAGCCCTCAACATAAACCTAACCCTAGGTCCAATCCTCACCCTAACCGTCTCTCTAACCCTAGCCCTCAACATAACCCTAACCCTAGGTCCAAACCTAACCCTAACCTCTTCTCTAACCCTAGCCCTCAACATAACCCTAACCCTAGGTCCAACCCCACCCTGACCGTCTCTCTAACCCTAGCCCTCAACATAACCCTAACCCTAGGTCCAATACTAGCCCCAACCGTCTCTCTAACCCTAGCCCTCAACATAACCTTAACCCTAGGTCCAATCCTAACCCTAACCGTCTCTCTAACCCTAGCCCTCAACATAACCCTAACCCTAGGTCCAATCCTCACCCTAACCGTCTCTCTAACCCTAGCCCTCAACATAACCTTAACCCTAGGTCCAAACCTCACCCTAACCGTCTCTCTAACCCTAGCCCTCAACATAACCCTAACCCTAGGTCCAATCCTAACCCTAACCGTCTCTCTAACCCTAGCCCTCAACATAACCCTAACCCTAGGTCCAATCCTCACCCTTACCGTCTCTCTAAACCTAGCCCTCAACATAACCCTAACCCTAGGTCCAATACTAACCCTAACCGTCTCTCTAACCCTAGCCCTCAACATAACCCCAAACCTAGGTCCAAACCTAACCCTAACCGCTTCTCTATCCCTAGCCCTCAACATAACCCTAACCCTAGGTCCAATCCTAACCCTGACCGTCTCTCTAACACTAGCCCTCAACATAACCCTAACCCTAGGTCCAATCCTAACCCTAACCTTTCTCTCTAACCCTAGCCCTCAACATAACCCTAACCCTAGGTCCAATCCTAACCCTAACCGTCTCTCTAACCCTAGCCCTCAACATAACCCTAACCCTAGGTCCAATCCTAACCCTAACCGTCTCTCTAACCCTAGCCCTCAACATAATCCTAACCCTAAGTCCCACCATAACCCTAACCGTCACTCTAACCCTAGCCCTAAACATAACCCTAACCCTAGGTCCAATCCTAACTCTAACCATCTCTCTAGCCCTAGCCCTCAACATAACCCTAACCCTAGGTCCAATCCTAACCCCAACCGTCTCTCTAACCCTAGCCCTCAGCATAACCTTAACCTTAGGTCCAATCCTAACCCTAACCGTCTCTCTAACCCTAGCCCTCAACATAACCCTAACCCTAGGTCCAATCCTAACCCTAACCGTGTCTCTAACCCTACCCCTCAACAAAACCCTAACCCTAGGTCCAATCCTAACCCTAACCACCTCTCTAACCCTAGCCCTCAACATAACCCTAACCCTAGGTCCAATCCTAACCCTAACCGTCTCTCTAACCCTATCCTCAACATAACCCTAACCCTAGGTCCAATCCTAACCCTAACCGTCTCTCTAACCCTAGCCCTCAACATAACCTTAACCTTAGGTCCAATTCTAACCCTAACTGTCTCTTTAACCCTAGCCCTCAACATAACCCTAACCCTACGTCCAATCCTAACCCTAACCGTCTCTCTAACCCTAGCCCTCAACATAACCCTAACCCTAGGTCCAATCCTCACCCTAACCGTCTCTCTATACCTAGCCCTCAACATAACCCTAACCCTAGGTCCAATCCTCACCCTAACCGTCTCTCTAACCCTAGCCCTCAACATAACCCTAACCGTAGGTCCAATCCTAACCCTAACCGTCTCTCTAACCCTAGCCCTCAACATAACCCTAACCCTAGGTCCAATCCTCACCCTAACCGTCTCTCTAACCCTAGTCCTCAACATAACCCTAATCCTAGGTCCAACCTAACCCTAACCGTCTCTCTAACCCTAGCCCTCAACATAACCCTAAGCCTAGGTCCAATCTTCACCCTAACCATCTGTCTAACCCTAGCCCTCAACCTAACCCTAACCCTAGGTCCAATCCTAGCCCTAACCGTCTCTCTAACCCTAGCCCTCAACATAACACTAACCCTAGGTCCAATCCTAACCCTAACCGTCTCTCTAACCCTAGCCCTCAACATAACCCTAAACCTAGGTCCAATCCTAACACTAACCGTCTCTCTAACCCTTACCCTCAACATAACCCTAACCCTAGGTCCAATCCTAACCCTAAGCGTCTCTCTGACCCTAGCCCTCAACATAACCCTAACCCTAGGTCCAAACCTCACCCTAACCGTCTCTCTAACCCTAGTCCTCAACATAACCCTAATCCCAGGTCCAACATAACCCTAACCGTCTCTCTAACCCTAGCCCTCAACATAACCCTAACCCTAGGTCCAATCCTCACCCTAACCGTCTCTCTAACCCTAGCCCTAAACATAACCCTAACCCTAGGTCCAATCCTAACACTAACCGTCTCTCTAACCCTAGCCCTCAACATAACCCTAACCCTAGGTCCAAACCTCACCCTAACCGTCTCTCTAACCCTAGTCCTCAACATAACCCTAATCCCAGGTCCAACATAACCCTAACCGTCTCTCTAACCCTAGCCCTCAACATAACCCTAACCCTAGGTCCAATCCTCACCCTAACCGTCTCTCTAACCCTAGCCCTAAACATAACCCTAACCCTAGGTCCAATCCTAACCCTAACCGTCTCTCTAACCCTAGCCCTCAACATAACCCTAACCCTAGGTCCAATCCTAACCCTAACCGTCTCTCTAACCCTAGCCCTCAATATAACCCTCACCATAGGTCCAATCCTCACCCTTACCGTCTCTCTAAACCTAGCCCTCAACATAACCCTAACCCTAGGTCCAATCCTAACCCTAACCGTCTCTCTAACCCTAGCCCTCAACATAACCCTAACCCTAGGTCCAATCCTAACCCTAACCGTCTCTCTAACCCTAGCCCTCAACATAACCCTAACCCTAGGTCCAATCCTCACCCTAACCGCCTCTCTAACCCTAGCCCTCAACATAACCTTAACCTTAGGTCCAATCCTAACCCTAACCGTCTCTCTAACCCTAGCCCTCAACATAACCCTAACCCTAGGTCCAAACCTAACCCTTATCGTCGCTCTAACCCTAGCCCTCAACATAACCCTAACCCTAGGTCCAATCCTAACCCTAACCGCCTCTCTAACCCTATCCCTCAACATAACCCTAACCCTAGGTCCAATCCTAACCCTAACCGTCTCTCTAACCCTAGCCCTCAACATAACCCTAACCCTAGGTCCAATCATAACCCTAACCGCCTCTCTAACCCTAGCCCTCAACATAACCCTAACCCTAGGTCCAATCCTAACCCTAACCGTCTCTCTTACCCTCGCCCTCAACATAACCCTAACCCTAGGTCCAATCCTAACCCTAACTGTCTCTCTAACCCTAGCCCTCAGCATAACCTTAACCTTAGGTCCAATCCTAACCCTAACCGTCTCTCTAACCCTAGCCCTCAACATAACCCTAACCCTAGGTCCAATCCTAACCCTAACCGTCTCTCTAACCCTAGCCCTCAACATAACACTAACCCTAGGTCCAAATCTAACCCTAACCGTCTCTCTAACCCTAGCCCTCAACATAACCCTAACCCTAGGTCCAATCCTAACCCTAACCGTCTCTCTAACCCTAGCGCTCAACATAACCCTAACCCTAGGTCCAATCCTAACCTAACCGTCTCTGTGACCCTAGCCCTCAACATAACCCTAACCCTAATTCCAATCCTAACCCTAACCGTCTCTCTAACCCTAGCCCTCAACATAACCCTAACCCTAGGTCCAATCTTCACCCTAACCGTCTGTCTAACCCTAGCCCTCAACCTAACCCTAACCCTAGGTCCAATCCTAGCCCTAACCGTCTCTCTAACCCTAGCCCTCAACATAACCTTAACCTTAGGTCCAATCCTAACCCTAACCGTCTCCCTAACCCTAGCCCTCAACATAACCCTAACCCTAGGTCCAATCCTAACACTAAACGTCTCTCTAACCCTAGCCCTCAACATAACCTTAACCTTAGGTCCAATCCTAACCCTAACCGTCTCTCTAACCCTAGCCCTCAACATAACCCTAACCCTAGGTCCAATCTTAACCCTAACCGTCTCTCTTACCCTAGCCCTCAACATAACCCTAACCCTAGGTCCAATCCTCACCCTAACCGCCTCTCTAACCCTAGCCCTCAACATAACCTTAACCTTAGGTCCAATCCTAACCCTAACCGTCTCTCTAACCCTAGCCCTCAACATAACCCTAACCCTAGGTCCAAACCTAACCCTAACCGTCGCTCTAACCCTAGCCCTCAACGTAACCCTAACCCTAGGTCCAATCCTAACCCTAACCGCCTCTCTAACCCTAGCCCTCAACATAACCCTAACCCTAGGTCCAATCCTCACCCTAACCGTCTCTCTAACCCTAGCCCTCAACATAACCCTAACCCTAGGTCCAATCCTCACCCTAACCGTCTCTCTAACCCTTGCCCTCAACATAACCCTAACCCTAGGTCCAATCCTAACCCTAACCGCCTCTCTAACCCTAGCCCTCAACATAACCCTAACCCTAGGTCCAAACCTAACCCTAACCGTCTCTCTAACCCTAGCCCTCAACATAACACTAACCCTAGGTCCAATCCTAACCCTAACCGTCTCTCTAACCCTAGCCCTCAACATAACCCTAACCCTAGGTCCAATCCTAATCCTAACCGTCTCTCTGACCCTAGCCCTCAACATAACCCTAACCCTAGGTCCAATCCTAACCCTAACCGTCTCTCTAACCCTAGCCCTCAACATAACCCTAACCCTAGGTCCAAACATCACCCTAACCGTCTCTCTAAACCTAGTCCTCAACATAACCGTAATCCCAGGTCCAAGATAACCCTAACCGTCTCTCTAACCCTAGCCCTCAACATAACCCTAACCCTAGGTCCAATCCTAACCCTAACCGTCTCTCTTACCCTAGCCCTCAACATAACCCTAACCCTAGGTTCAATCCTCACCCTAACCGCCTCTCTAACCCTAGCCCTCAACATAACCTTAACCTTAGGTCCAATCCTAACCCTAACCGTCTCTCTAACCCTAGCCCTCAACATAACCCTAACCCTAGGTCAAACCTAACCCTAACCGTCGCTCTAACCCTAGCCCTCAACGTAACCCTAACCCTAGGTCCAATCCTAACCCTAACCGCCTCTCTAACCCTAGCCCTCAACATAACCCTAACCCTAGGCACAATCCTCACCCTAACCGTCTCTCTAACCCTAGCCCTCAACATAACCTTAACCTTAGGTCCAATACTAACCCTAACCGTCTCTCTAACCCTAGCCCACAACATAACCCTAACCCTAGGTCCAATCCTAACCCTAACCGTCTCTCTAACCCTAGCCCTCAACATAAACCTAACCCTAGGTCCAATCCTAACCCTAACCGCCTTCTAACCCTAGCCCTCAACATAACCCTAACCCTAGGTCCAATCCTAACCCTAACCGTCTCTCTAACCCTAGCCCTCAACATAACCTCAACCTTAGGTCCAATCCTAACCCTAACCGTCTCTTTAATCCTAGCCCTCAACATAACCCTCACCCTAGGTCCAATCCTAACCCTAACCGTCTCTCTAACCCTAGCCCTCAACATAACCCTAACCCTAGGTCCAATCCTCACCCTAACCGTCTCTCTAACCCTAGCCCTCAACATAACCCTAACCCTAGGTCCAATCCTCACCCTAACCGTCTCTCTAACCCTAGCCCTCAACATAACCCTAACCTTAGGTCCAATCCTAACCCTAACCGTCTCTCTAACCCTAGCCCTCAACATAACCCTAACCCTAGGTCCAATCCTAACCCTAACCGTCTCTCTAACCCTAGCCCTCAACATAACCTTAACCTTAGGTCCAATCCTAACCCTAACCGTCTCTCTAACCGTAGCCCTCAACATAACCCTAACCCTAGGTTCAAACCTCACCCTAACCGTCTCTCTAACCCTAGTCCTCAACATAACCCTAATCCTAGGTCCAACCTAACCCTAACCGTCTCTCTAACCCTAGCCCTCAACATAACCTTAACCCTAGGTCCAATCCTAACCCTAACCGCCTCTCTAACCCTAGCCCTCAACATAACCCTAACCCTAGGTCCAATCCTAACCCTAACCGTCTCTCTAACCCGAGCCCTCAACATAACCCTAACCCTAGGTCCAATCCTCACCCTAACCGCCTCTCTAACCCTAGCCCTCAACATAACCTTAACCTTAGGTCCAATCCTAACCCTAACCGTCTCTCTAACCCTAGCCCTCAACATAACCCTAACATTAGGTCCAAACCTAACCCTAACCGTCTCTCTAACCCTAGCCCTCAACATAACCCTAACCCTAGGTCCAATCCTAACCCTAACCGCCTCTCTAACCCTAGCCCTCAACATAACCCTATCCCTAGGTCCAATCCTAACCCTAACCGTCTCTCTAACCCTAGCCCTCAACATAACCCTAACCCTAGGTCCAATGCTAACCCTAACCGCCTCTCTAACCCTAGCCCTCAACATAACCCTAACCCTAGGTCCAATCCTAACCCTAACCGTCTCTCTAACCCTAGCCCTCAACATAACCCTAACCCTAGGTCCAATCCTAACCCTAACCGTCTCTCTAACCCTAGCCCTCAACATAACCCTAACCCTAGGTCCAATCCTAACCCTAACCGCCTCTCTAACCCTAGCCCCCAACATAACCCTAACCCTAGGTCCAATCCTAACCCTAACCGTCTCTCTAACCCTAGCCCTCAACATAACCCTAACCCTAAGTCCAACCTTTACCCTAACCGTCACTCTAACCCTAGCCCTAAACATAACCCTAACCCTAGGTCCAATCCTAACCCTAACTGTCTCTCTAACCCTAGCCCTCAACATAACCCTAACCCTAGGTCCAATCCTAACCCCAACCGTCTCTGTGACCCTAGCCCTCAACATAACCCTAACCCTAGGTCCAATCCTAACCCTAACCGTCTCTCTAACCCTAACCCTCAACATAACCCTAACCCTAGGTCTAATCTTCACCCTAACCATCTGTCTAAGCCTAGCCCTCAACCTAACCCTAACCCTACGTCCAATACTAGCCCTAACCGTCTCTCTAACCCTAGCCCTCAACATAACCTTAAACCTAGGTCCAATCCTAACCCTAACCGTCTCTCTAACCCTAGCCCTCAACATAACCCTAACCCTAGGTCCAATCCTAACCCTAACCCTCTCTCTAACCCTAGCCCTCAATATACCCTTAACCCTAGGTCCAATACTCACCCTAACCGTCTCTCTAACCCTAGTCCTCAACATAACCCTAACCCTAGGTCCAATCCTAACCCTAACCGTCTCTCTAACCCTAGCCCTCAACATAAGCCTAACCCTAGGTCCAATCCTAACCCTAACAGCCTCTCTAACCCTAGCCCTCAACATAACCCTAACCCTAGGTCCAATCCTAACCCTAACCATCTCTCTAAACCTAGCCCTCAACATAACCCTAACCCTAGGTCCAATCCTAACCCTAACCGTCTCTCTAACCCTAACCCTCAACATAACCCTAACCCTAGGTCCAATCCTAACCCTAACCTTCTCTGTGACCCTAGCCCTCAACATAAACCTAACCCTAGGTCCAATCCTCACCCTAACCGTCTCTCTAACCCTAGCCCTCAACATAACATTAACCCTAGGTCCAAACCTAACCCTAACCGCTTCTCTAATCCTAGCCCTCAACATAACCCTAACCCTAGGTCCAATCCAAACCCTGACCGTCTCTCTAACCCTAGCCCTCAACATAACCCTAACCCTAGGTTCAATCCTAACCCTAACCGCCTCTCTAACCCTAGCCCTCAACATAACCCTAACCCTAAGTCCAATCCTAACCCTAACCGTCTCTCTAACCCTAGCCCTCAACATAAGCCTAACCCTAGGTCCAATCCTAACCCTAACCGCCTCTCTAACCCTAGCCCTCAAAATAACCCTAACTTTAGGTCCAATCCTAACCCTAACCGTCTCTGTGACCCTAGCCCTCAACATAACCCTAACCCTAGGTCCAATCCTAACCCTAACCGTCTCTCTAACCCTAGCCCTCAACATAACCCTAACCCTAGGTTCAATCCTATCCCTAACCGCCTCTCTAACCCTAGCCCTCAACATAACCCTAACCCTAAGTCCAATCCTATCCCTAACCGTCTCCCTAACCCTAGCCCTCAACATAACCCTAACCCTAGGTCCAATCCTAACCCTAACCGCCTCTCTAACCCTAGCCCTCAACATAACCATAACCCTATGTCCAATCCTAACCCTAACCGTCTCTACGATCCTAGCCCTCAACATAACCCTAACCCTAGGTCCAATCCTAACCCTAACCGTCTCTCTAACCCTAGCCCTCAACATAACCCTAACCCTAGGTCCAATTCTAACCCTAACCGTCTCTCTGACCCTAGCCCTCAATATAACCCTAATCCTAGGTCCAAACCTCACACTAACCGTCTCTCTAACCCTAGATCTCAACATAACCCTAATCCTAGGTCCAACCTAACCCTAACCGTCTCTCTAACGCTAGCCCTCAACATAACCTTAACCCTAGGTCCAATCCTAACCCTAACCGTCTCTCTAACCCTAGCCCTCAACATAATCCTAACCCTAGGTCCAATCCTAACCCTAACCGTCTCTCTAACCCTAGCCCTCAACATAACCCTAACCCTAGGTCCAATCCTAACCCTTACCGTCTCTCTAACCCTAGCCCTCAACATAACCCTAACCCTAGGTCCAATCCTAACCCTAACCGTCTCTCTAAACCTAGCCCTCAAAATAACCCTAACCCTAGGTGCAATCTTCACCCTAACCGTCTGTCTAACCCTAGCCCTCAACCTAATCCTAACCCTAGGTCCAAACCTAGCCCTAACCGTCTCTCTAACCCTAGGCCTTAACATAACCTTAAACCTAGGTCCAATCCTAACCCTAACCGTCTCTCTAAGCCTAGCCCTCAACATAACCCTAACCCTAGGTCCAATCCTCACCCTAACCGTCTCTCTAACACTAGCCCTCAACATAACCCTAACCCTAGGTCGAATCCACACCCTAACCGTCTCTCTAACCCTAGCCCTCAACATAACCCTAACCCTAGGTCCAATCCTAACCCTAACCGTCTCCCTAACCCTAGCCCTCAACATAACCCTAACCCTAGGTCCAATCCTCACCCTTACCGTCTCACTAAACCTAGCCCTCAACATAACCCTAACCCTAGGTCCAATACTAACCCTAACCGTCTCTCTAATCCTAGCCCTCAACATAACCCTAACCCTAGGTCCAAACCTAACCCTAACCGCTTCTCTATCACTAGCCCTCAACATAACCCTAACCCTAGGTCCAATCCTAACCCTGACCGTCTCTCTAACACTAGCCCTCAACATAATCCTAACCCTAGGTCCAATCCTAACCCTAACCGTCTCTCTAACCCTAGCCCTCAACATAACCCTAACCCTAGTTCCAATCCTAACCCTAACCGTCTCTCTAACCCTAGCCCTCAACATAACCCTAACCCTAGGTCCAATCCTAACCCTAACCGTCTCTCTAACCCTAGCCCTCAACATACCCCTAACCCTAAGTCCCACCATAACCCTAACCGTCACTCTAACCCTAGCCCTAAACATAACCCTAACCCTAGGTCCAATCCTAACCCTAACCGTCTCTCTAACCCTAACCCTCAACATAACCCTAAACCTACGTCCAATCTTCACCCTAACCATCTCTCTAAACCTATCCCTCAACCTAACCCTAACCCTAGGTCCAATACTAGCCCTAACCGTCTCTCTAACCCTAGCCCTCAACATCACCTTAACCCTAGGTCCAATCCTCACCCTAACTGTCTCTCTAGACCTAGCCCTCAACATAACCCTAACCCTAGGTCCAATCCTAACCCCAACCGTCTCTGTGACCCTAGCCCTCAACATAACCCTAACCCTAGGTCCAATCCTAACCCTAACCGTCTCTCTAACCCTAGCCCTCAACATAACCCTAACCCTAGGTCCAATCCTAACCCTAACCTTCTCTGTGACCCTAGCCCTCAACATAAACCTAACCCTAGGTCCAATCCTCACCCTAACCGTCTCTCTAACCCTAGCCCTCAACATAACCCTAACCCTAGGTCCAAACCTAACCCTAACCTCTTCTCTAACCCTAGCCCTCAACATAACCCTAACCCTAGGTCCAACCCCACCCTGACCGTCTCTCTAACCCTAGCCCTCAACATAACCCTAACCCTAGGTCCAATACTAGCCCCAACCGTCTCTCTAACCCTAGCCCTCAACATAACCTTAACCCTAGGTACAATCCTAACCCTAACCGTCTCTCTAACCCTAGCCCTCAACATAACCCTAACCCTAGCTCCAATCCTCACCCTAACCGTCTCTCTAACCCTAGCCCTCAACATAACCTTAACCCTAGGTCCAAACCTCACCCTAACCGTCTCTCTAACCCTAGCCCTCAACATAACCCTAACCCTAGGTCCAATCCTAACCCTAACCGTCTCTCTAACCCTAGCCCTCAACATAACCCTAACCCTAGGTCCAATCCTCACCCTTACCGTCTCTCTAAACGTAGCCCTCAACATAACCCTAACCCTAGGTCCAATACTAACCCTAACCGTCTCTCTAACCCTAGCCCTCAACATAACCCCAAACCTAGGTCCAAACCTAACCCTAACCGCTTCTCTATCCCTAGCCCTCAACATAACCCTAACCCTAGGTCCAATCCTAACCCTGACCGTCTCTCTAACACTAGCCCTCAACATAACCCTAACCCTAGGTCCAATCCTAACCCTAACCGTCTCTCTAACCCTAGCCCTCAACATAACCCTAACCCTAGGTCCAATCCTAACCCTAACCGTCTCTCTAACCCTAGCCCTCAACATAACCCTAACCCTAGGTCCAATCCTAACCCTAACCGTCTCTCTAACCCTAGCCCTCAACATAATCCTAACCCTAAGTCCCACCATAACCCTAACCGTCACTCTAACCCTAGCCCTAAACATAACCCTAACCCTAGGTCCAATCCTAACTCTAACCATCTCTCTAGCCCTAGCCCTCAACATAACCCTAACCCTAGGTCCAATCCTAACCCCAACCGTCTCTGTGACCCTAGCCCTCAACATAAACCTAACCCTAGGTCCAATCCTCACCCTAACCGTCTCTCTAACCCTAGCCCTCAACATAACCCTAACCCTAGGTCCAAACCTAACCCTAACCGTCGCTCTAACCCTAGCCCTCAACATAACCCTAACCCTAGGTCCAATCCTAACCCTAACCGCCTCTCTAACCCTAGCCCTCAGCATAACCCTAACCCTAGGTCCAATCCTAACCCTAACCGTCTCTCTAACCCTAACCCTCAACATAACCCTAACCCTAGGTCCAATCATAACCCTAACCGCCTCTCTAACCCTAGCCCTCAACATAACCCTAACCCTAGGTCCAATCCTAACCCTAACCGTCTCTCTAACCCTAGCCCTCAACATAACCCTAACCCTAGGTCCAATCCTAACCCTAACCGTCTCTCTAACCCTAGCCCTCAGCATAACCTTAACCTTAGGTCCAATCCTAACCCTAACCGTCTCTCTAACCCTAGCCCTCAACATAACCCTAACCCTAGGTCCAATCCTAACCCTAACCGTCTCTCTAACCCTAGCCCTCAGCATAACCTTAACCTTAGGTCCAATCCTAACCCTAACCGTCTCTCTAACCCTAGCCCTCAACATAACCCTAACCCTAGGTCCAATCCTAACCCTAACCGTGTCTCTAAACCTACCCCTCAACAAAACCCTAACCCTAGGTCCAATCCTAACCCTAACCACCTCTCTAACCCTAGCCCTCAACATAACCCTAACCCTAGGTCCAATCCTAACCCTAACCGTCTCTCTAACCCTATCCTCAACATAACCCTAACCCTAGGTCCAATCCTAACCCTAACCGTCTCTCTAACCCTAGCCCTCAACATAACCTTAACCTTAGGTCCAATTCTAACCCTAACTGTCTCTTTAACCCTAGCCCTCAACATAACCCTAACCCTACGTCCAATCCTAACCCTAACCGTCTCTCTAACCCTAGCCCTCAACATAACCCTAACCCTAGGTCCAATCCTCACCCTAACCGTCTCTCTATACCTAGCCCTCAACATAACCCTAACCCTAGGTCCAATCCTCACCCTAACCGTCTCTCTAAACCTAGCCCTCAACATAACCCTAACCGTAGGTCCAATCCTAACCCTAACCGTCTCTCTAACCCTAGCCCTCAACATAACCCTAACCCTAGGTCCAATCCTCACCCTAACCGTCTCTCTAACCCTAGTCCTCAACATAACCCTAATCCTAGGTCCAACCTAACCCTAACCGTCTCTCTAACCCTAGCCCTCAACATAACCTTAACCCTAGGTCCAATCCTAACCCTAACCGTCTCTCTAACCCTAGCCCTCAACAGAACCCTAACCCTAGGTCCAATCCTAACCCTAACCGTCTCTGTGACCATAGCCCTCAACATAAGCCTAACCCTAGGTCCAATCCTAAACCTAACCGTATCTCTAACCCTAGCCCTCAACATAACCCTAACCCTAGGTCCAATCTTCACCCTAACCGTCTGTCTAACCCTAGCCCTCAACCTAACCCTAACCCTAGGTCCAATGCTAGCCCTAACCGTCTCTCTAACCCTAGCCCTCAACATAACATTAACCCTAGGTCCAATCCTAACCGTAACCGTCTCTCTAACCCTAGCCCTCAACATAACCCTAAACCTAGGTCCAATCCTAACACTAACCGTCTCTCTAACCCTTACCCTCAACATAACCCTAACCCTAGGTCCAATCCTAACCCTAACCGTCTCTCTGACCCTAGCCCTCAACATAACCCTAACCCTAGGTCCAAACCTCACCCTAACCGTCTCTCTAACCCTAGTCCTCAACATAACCCTAATCCCAGGTCCAACATAACCCTAACCGTCTCTCTAACCCTAGCCCTCAACATAACCCTAACCCTAGGTCCAATCCTCACCCTAACCGTCTCTCTAACCCTAGCCCTAAACATAACCCTAACCCTAGGTCCAATCCTAACCCTAACCGTCTCTCTAACCCTAGCCCTCAACATAACCCTAACCCTAGGTCCAATCCTAACCCTAACCGTCTCTCTAACCCTAGCCCTCAATATAACCCTCACCCTAGGTCCAATCCTCACCCTTACCGTCTCTCTAAACCTAGCCCTCAACATAACCCTAACCCTAGGTCCAATACTAACCCTAACCGTCTCTCTAACCCTAGCCCTCAACATAACCCTAACCCTAGGTCCAATCGTAACCCTACCCGCCTCTCTAACCCTAGCCCTCAACATAACCCTAACCCTAGGTCCAATCCTAACCCTAACCGTCTCCCTAACCCTAGCCCTCAACATAACCCTAACCCTAGGTCCAATCCTCACCCTAACCGCCTCTCTAACCCTAGCCCTCAACATAACCTTAACCTTAGGTCCAATCCTAACCCTAACTGTCTCTCTAACCCTAGCCCTCAACATAACCCTAACCCTAGGTCCAAACCTAACCCTTATCGTCGCTCTAACCCTAGCCCTCAACATAACCCTAACCCTAGGTCCAATCCTAACCCTAACCGCCTCTCTAACCCTATCCCTCAACATAACCCTAACCCTAGGTCCAATCCTAACCCTAACCGTCTCTCTAACCCTAGCCCTCAACATAACCCTAACCCTAGGTCCAATCATAACCCTAACCGCCTCTCTAACCCTAGCCCTCAACATAACCCTAACCCTAGGTCCAATCCTAACCCTAACCGTCTCTCTTACCCTCGCCCTCAACATAACCCTAACCCTAGGTCCAATCCTAACCCTAACTGTCTCTCTAACCCTAGCCCTCAGCATAACCTTAACCTTAGGTCCAATCCTAACCCTAACCGTCTCTCTAACCCTAGCCCTCAACATAACCCTAACCCTAGGTCCAATCCTAACCCTAACCGTCTCTCTAACCCTAGCCCTCAACATAACACTAACCCTAGGTCCAATCCTAACCCTAACCGTCTCTCTAACCCTAGCCCTCAACATAACCCTAACCCTAGGTCCAATCCTAACCCTAACCGTCTCTCTAACCCTAGCCCTCAACATAACCCTAACCCTAGGTCCAATCCTAACTCTAACCGTCTCTGTGACCCTAGCCCTCAACATAACCCTAACCCTAATTCCAATCCTAACCCTAACCGTCTCTCTAACCCTAGCCCTCAACATAACCCTAACCCTAGGTCCAATCTTCACCCTAACCGTCTGTCTAACCCTAGCCCTCAACCTAACCCTAACCCTAGGTCCAATCCTAGCCCTAACCGTCTCTCTAACCCTAGCCCTCAACATAACCTTAAGCTTAGGTCCAATCCTAACCCTAACCGTCTCCCTAACCCTAGCCCTCAACATAACCCTAACCCTAGGTCCAATCCTAACACTAAACGTCTCTCTAACCCTAGCCCTCAACATAACCTTAACCTTAGGTGCAATCCTAACCCTAACCGTCTCTCTAACCCTAGCCCTCAACATAACCCTAACCCTAGGTCCAATCTTAACCCTAACCGTCTCTCTTACCCTAGCCCTCAACATAACCCTAACCCTAGGTCCAATCCTCACCCTAACCGCCTCTCTAACCCTAGCCCTCAACATAACCTTAACCTTAGGTCCAATCCTAACCCTAACCGTCTCTCTAACCCTAGCCCTCAACATAACCCTAACCCTAGGTCCAAACCTAACCCTAACCGTCGCTCTAACCCTAGCCCTCAACGTAACCCTAACCCTAGGTCCAATCCTAACCCTAACCGCCTCTCTAACCCTAGCCCTCAACATAACCCTAACCCTAGGTCCAATCCTCACCCTAACCGTCTCTCTAACCCTAGCCCTCAACATAACCCTAACCCTAGGTCCAATCCTCACCCTAACCGTCTCTCTAACCCTTGCCCTCAACATAACCCTAACCCTAGGTCCAATCCTAACCCTAACCGCCTCTCTAACCCTAGCCCTCAACATAACCCTAACCCTAGGTCCAAACCTAACCCTAACCGTCTCTCTAACCCTAGCCCTCAACATAACACTAACCCTAGGTCCAATCCTAACCCTAACCGTCTCTCTAACCCTAGCCCTCAACATAACCCTAACCCTAGGTCCAATCCTAATCCTAACCGTCTCTCTGACCCTAGCCCTCAACATAACCCTAACCCTAGGTCCAATCCTAACCCTAACCGTCTCTCTAACCCTAGCCCTCAACATAACCCTAACCCTAGGTCCAAACATCACCCTAACCGTCTCTCTAAACCTAGTCCTCAACATAACCGTAATCCCAGGTCCAAGATAACCCTAACCGTCTCTCTAACCCTAGCCCTCAACATAACCCTAACCCTAGGTCCAATCCCAACCCTAACCGTCTCTCTTACCCTAGCCCTCAACATAACCCTAACCCTAGGTTCAATCCTCACCCTAACCGCCTCTCTAACCCTAGCCCTCAACATAACCTTAACCTTAGGTCCAATCCTAACCCTAACCGTCTCTCTAACCCTAGCCCTCAACATAACCCTAACCCTAGGTCAAACCTAACCCTAACCGTCGCTCTAACCCTAGCCCTCAACGTAACCCTAACCCTAGGTCCAATCCTAACCCTAACCGCCTCTCTAACCCTAGCCCTCAACATAACCCTAACCCTAGGTACAATCCTCACCCTAACCGTCTCTCTAACCCTAGCCCTCAACATAACCCTAACCCTAGGTCCAATCCTCACCCTAACCGTCTCTCTAACCCTTGCTCTCAACATAACCCTAACCCTAGGTCCAATCCTAACCCTAACCGCCTCTCTAACCCTAGCCCTCAACATAACCCTAACCCTAGGTCCAAACCTAACCCTAACCGTCTCTCTAACCCTAGCCCTCAACATAAAACTAACCCTAGGTCCAATCCTAACCCTAACCGTCTCTCTAACCCTAGCCCTCAACATAACCCTAACCCTAGGCCCAATCTTCACCCTAACCGTCTGTCTAACCCTAGCCCTCAACCTAACCCTAACCCTAGGTCCAATCCTAGCCCTAACCGTCTCTCTAACCCTAGCCCTCAACATAACCTTAACCTTAGGTCCAATCCTAACCCTAACCGTCTCTCTAACCCTAGCCCTCAACATAACCCTAACCCTAGGTCAAACCTAACCCTAACCGTCGCTCTAACCCTAGCCCTCAACGTAACCCTAACCCTAGGTCCAATCCTAACCCTAACCGTCTCCCTAACCCTAGCCCTCAACAGAACCCTAACCCTAGGTCCAATCCTAACACTAAACGTCTCTCTAACCCTAGCCCTCAACATAACCTTAACCTTAGGTCCAATCCTAACCCTAACCGTCTCTCTAACCCTAGCCCTCAACATAACCCTAACCCTAGGTCCAATCTTAACCCTAACCGTCTCTCTTACCCTAGCCCTCAACATAACCCTAACCCTAGGTCCAATCCTCACCCTAACCGCCTCTCTAACCCTAGCCCTCAACATAACCTTAACCTTAGGTCCAATCCTAACCCTAACCGTCTCTCTAACCTTAGCCCTCAACATAACCCTAACCCTAGGTCCAAACCTAACCCTAACCGTCGCTCTAACCCTAGCCCTCAACGTAACCCTAACCCTAGGTCCAATCCTAACCCTAACCGCCTCTCTAACCCTAGCCCTCAACATAACCCTAACCCTAGGTCCAATCCTCACCCTAACCGTCTCTCTAACCCTAGCCCTCAACATAACCCTAACCCTAGGTCCAATACTAACCCTAACCGTCTCTCTAACCCTAGCCCTCAACATAACAATAACCCTAGGTCCATTCCTCACCCTTACCGTCTCTCTAAACCTAGCCCTCAACATAACCCTAACCCTAGGTCCAATACTAACCCTAACCGCCTCTCTAACCCTAGCCCTCAACATAACCCTAACCCTAGGTCCAATCCTAACCCTAACCGTATCTCTAACCCTAGCCCTCAACATAACCCTAACCCTAGGTCCATTCCTAACACTAAACGTCTCTCTAACCCTAGCCCTCAACATAACCTTAACCTTAGGTCCAATCCTAACCCTAACCGTCTCTCTAACCCTAGCCCTCAACATAACCCTAACGCTAGGTCCAATCCTAACCCTAACCGTCTCTCTAACCCTAGCCCTCATCATAACCCTAACCCTAGGTCCAATCCTCACCCTAACCGCCACTCTAACCCTAGCCCTCAACATAACCTTAACCTTAGGTCCAATCCTAACCCTAACCGTCTCTCTAACCCTAGCCCTCAACATAACCCTAACCCTAGGTCCAAACCTAACCCTAACTGTCTCTCTAACCCTAGCCCTCAACATAACCCTAACCCTAGGTCCTATCCTAACCCTAACCGCCTCTCTAACACTAGCCCTCAACATAACCCTAACCCTAGGTCCAATCCTAACCCTAACCGTCTCTCTAACCCTAGCCCTCAACATAACCCTAACCCTAGGTCCTATCCTAACCCTAACCGCCTCTCTAACCCTAGCCCTCAACATAACCCTAACCCTAGGTCCAATCCTAACCCTAACCGTCTCTCTAACCCTAGCCCTCAACATAACCCTAACCCTAGGTCCAATCCTAACCCTAACCGTCTCTCTAACCCTAGCCCTCAACATAACCTTAACCTTAGGTCCAATACTAACCCTAACCGTCTCTCTAACCCTAGCCCACAACATAACCCTAACCCTAGGTCCAATCCTAACCCTAACCGTCTCTCTAACCCTAGCCCTCAACATAAACCTAACCCTAGGTCCAATCCTAACCCTAACCGCCTTCTAACCCTAGCCCTCAACATAACCCTAACCCTAGGTCCAATCCTAACCCTAACCGTCTCTCTAACCCTAGCCCTCAACATAACCTCAACCTTAGGTCCAATCCTAACCCTAACCGTCTCTTTAATCCTAGCCCTCAACATAACCCTCACCCTAGGTCCAATCCTAACCCTAACCGTCTCTCTAACCCTAGCCCTCAACATAACCCTAACCCTAGGTCCAATCCTCACCCTAACCGTCTCTCTAACCCTAGCCCTCAACATAACCCTAACCCTAGGTCCAATCCTAACCCTAACCGTCTCTCTAACCCGAGCCCTCAACATAACCCTAACCCTAGGTCCAATCCTCACCCTAACCGCCTCTCTAACCCTAGCCCTCAACATAACCGTAACCTTAGGCCCAATCCTAACCCTAACCGTCACTCTAACCCTAGCCCTCAACATAACCCTAACATTAGGTCCAAACCTAACCCTAACCGTCTCTCTAACCCTAGCCCTCAACATAACCCTAACCCTAGGTCCAATCCTAACCCTAACCGCCTCTCTAACCCTAGCCCTCAACATAACCCTAACCCTAGGTCCAATCCTAACCCTAACCGTCTCTCTAACCCTAGCCCTCAACATAACCCTAACCCTAGGTCCAATGCTAACCCTAAGCGCCTCTCTAACCCTAGCCCTCAACATAACCCTAACCCTAGGTCCAATCCTAACCCTAACCGTCTCTCTAACCCTAGCCCTCAACATAACCCTAACCCTAGGTCCAATCCTAACCCTAACCGTCTCTCTAACCCTAGCCCTCAACATAACCTTAACCTTAGGTCCAATCCTAACCCTAACCGTCTCTCTAACCCTAGCCCTCAACATAACTTTAACCCTAGGTCCAATCCTAACCCTAACCGTCTCTCTAACCCTAGCCCTCAACATAACCCTAACCCTAGGTCCAATCCTAATCCTAACTGTCTCTCTGACCCTAGATCTCAACATAACCCTAACCCTAGGTCCAATCCTAACCCTAACCGTCTCTCTAACCTAGCCCTCAACATAACCCTAACCCTAGGTCCAAACCTCACCCTAACCGTCTCTCTAACCCTAGTCCTCAACATAACCCTAATCCTAGGTCCAACCTAACCCGAACCGTCTCTCTAGCCCTAGCCCTCAACATAACCCTACCCCTAGGTCCAAACCTCACCCTAACCGTCTCTCTAACCCTAGTCCTCAACATAACCCTAATCCTAGGTCCAACCTAACCCTAACCGTCTCTCTAACCCTAGCCCTCAACATAACCTTAACCCTAGGTCCAATCCTAACCCTAACCGTCTCTCTAACCCTAGCCCTCAACATAACCCTAACCCTAGGTCCAATCCTAACCCTAACCGTCTCTCTAACCCTAGCCCTCAACATAACCCTAACCCTAGGTCCAATCCTAACCCTAACCGTCTCTCTAACCCTAGCCCTCAACATAACCCTAACCCTAGGTCCAATCCTCACCCTTACCGTCTCTCTAAACCTAGCCCTCAACATAACCCTAACCCTAGGTCCAATACTAACCCTAACCGTCTCTCTAAACCTAGCCCTCAACATAACCCTAACCCTAGGTCCAATCCTAACCCTAACCGCCTCTCTAACCCTAGCCCTCAACATAACCCTAACCTTAGGTCCAATCCTAACCCTAACTGTCTCTCTAACCCTAGCCCTCAACATAACCCTAACCCTAGGTCCAAATCTAACCCTAACCGTCTCTCTAACCCTAGCCCTCAACATAACCCTAACCCTAGGTCCAATCCTAACCCTAACCGTCTCTCTAACCCTAGCCCTCAACATAACCCTAAACCTAGGTCCAATCCTAACCGTAACCGTGTCTCTAACCCTAGCCCTCAACATAACCCTAACCCTAGTTCCAATCCTAACCCTAACCTTCTCTCTAACCCTAGCCCTCAACATAACCCTAACCCTAAGTCCAATGCTAACCCTAACCGTCTCTCTAACCCTAGCCCTCAACATAACCCTAACCCTAGGTCCAATCCTAACCCTAACCACGTCTCTAACACTACCCCTCAACATAACTCTAATCCTAGGTCCAATCAAATCCTAACCGTCTCTCTAACCTTATCCCTCAACATAACCCTAATCCTAGGTCCAATGCTAACCCTAACCGTCTCTCTAACCCTAGCCCTCAACATAACCGTAAACCTAGGTCCAATCCTCACCCTAACCGTCTCTCTAACCCTAGCCCTCAACATAACCCTAACCCTAGGTACAATCCTAACCCTAACCGTCTCTCTAACCCTAGCCATCAACATAACCCTAACCCTAGGTCCAATCCTAACCCTAACCGTCTCTCTAACCCTAGCCCTCAACATAACCCTAACCCTAGGTCCAATTCTAACCCTAACCGTCTCTGTAACCCTAGCCATCAACATAAGCCTAACCCTAGGTCAAATCCTAACCCTAACTGTCTCTCTAACCCTAGCCCTCAACATAACCCTAACCCTAGTTCCAATCCTAACCCTATCTATCTCTCTAACCCTAGCCCTCAACATAACCCTAACCGTAGGTCCAATCCTAACCCTATCTATCTCTCTAACCCCAGCCCTCAACATAACCCTAACCCTAGTTCCAATCCTAACCCTATCTATCTCTCTAACCCCAGCCCTCAACATAACCCTAACCCTAGGTCCAATCCTAACCCTAACCGTCTCTCTAAACCTAACCCTCAACATAACCCTAACCCTAAGTCCAATCCTACCCCTAACCGCCTCTCTAACCGTAGCCCTGAACATAACCCGAACCCTAGGTCCAATCTTAACCCTAACCGTCTCTCTAACCCTAGCCCTCAACATAACCCTAACCCTAGGTCCAATCCTAACCCTAACCGTCTCTCTAACTCTAGCCCTCAACATAACCCTAAACCTTGGTCCAATTGTAACCCTAAACGTCTCTCTAACCCTAGCCCTCAACCTAACCTTAACCCTAGGTCCAATCCTAACCCTACCCGTCTCTCTAAACCTAGCCCTCAACATAACCCTAACCCTGGGTGTAATCCTAACCCTAACTGTCTCTCTGACCCTAACCCACAACATAACACTAAACCTAGGGCCAATCCTAACCCTAACTGTCTCTCTGAACTTAGCCCTCAACATAACCGTAAACCTAGGTCTAATTCTAACCCTAACCGTCTCTCTAACCCTAGCCCTCAACATAACCCTAACCCTAGGTCCAATCCTAAACCTAAACGTCTCTCTAACCCTAGCCCTCAACATAACCCTAACCCTAGGTGCAATCCTAACCCTAACCGTCTCTCTAACCCTAGCCCTCAACATATCCCTAACCCTAGGTCCAATCCTAACCCTAACCGTCTCTCTAACTCTAGCACTCAACATAACCCTAACCCTAGGTCCAATCCTAACCATAAACGTCTCTCTAACACGAGCCATCAACCTAACCTTAACCCTAGGTCCGATCCTAACCCTAACCGTCTATCTAACCCTAGCCCTCAACATAACCCTAACCCTAGGCCCAATCCTAACCCTAACCGCCTCTTTAACCTTAGCCCTCAACATAACTCTAACCCTAGGTCCAATCCTCACCCTAACCGTCTCTCTAACCCTAGCCCTCAACATAACCGTAATCCTAGGTCCAATGCTAATCCTAACCGTCTCTCTAACCCTAGCCCTCAACATAACCCTAACCCTAGGTCCAATCCTAACCCTATCTGTCCCTCTAACCCTAGCCCTCAACATAACCCTAACCCTAGGTCCAATCCTCACCCTAACCGTCTCTCTAACCCTAGCCCTCAACATAACCCTAACCCTAGGTCCAATCCTAACCCTAACCGTCTCTCTAATCCTAGCCCTCAACATAACCCTAACACTCGGTCCAATCCTAACCCTAACCGTCTCTCTAACCTTAGCCCACAACATAACCCTAACCCTACGTCCAATCTAACCCTAACCGTCGCTCTAACCCTAGCCCTCAAATAACCGGAACCCTAGGTCCAATCCTTAACTTAACCGTCTCTCTAACCCTAGCCCTCAACATAACGCAAACCCTAAGTCCAATCCTAACCCTAACCGCCTCTCTAACCCTAGCCCTGAACATAACCCTAACCCTAGGTCCAATCCTCTACCTAACCGTCTCTCTAACCCTAGCCCTCAACATAACCCTAACCCTAGGTCCAATCCTAACCCTAACCGTCTCTCTAACCCTAGCCCTCAACATAACCCTAACCCTAGGTCCAATCCTAACCCTAACATTCTCTCTAACCCTAGCCCTCAACATAACCCTAACCCTAGGTCCAATCCTAACCATAAACGTCTCTCTAACCCGAGCCCTCAACATAACCCTAACCCTAGGTCCAATCCTAACCCTAACCGTCTCTCTAACCCTAGCCCTCAACATAACACTAAACCTAGGACCAATCCTCACCCTAACGGTCTCTCTAACCCTAGACCTCAACATAACCCTAACCCTAGGTATAATCCTAACTCTAACCGCGTCTCTAACCCTAGCCCTCAACATAACTCTAACCCTAGGTACAATTCTAACCCTAACCGTCTCTGTAACCCTAGCCATCAACATAAGCCTAACCCTAGGTCCAATCCTAACCCTAACCGTCTCTCTAACCCTAGACCTCAACATAACCCTAACCCTAGTTCCAGTCCTAACCCTATCTGTCACTCTAACCCTAGCCCTCAGCATAACCCTAACCCTAGGTCCAATCCTAACCCTAACCTTCTCTCTAACCCTAGCCCTCAACAGAACCTATCCCTACCTCCAATGCTAACCCTAACCGTCTCTCTAACCCTAGCCCTCAACATAAACCTAACCCTAGGTCCAATCATATCCCTAACCGTCTCTATAACCCTAGCCCTCAACATAACCCTAACCCTAGGTGCAATCTTCACCCTAACCGTCTGTCTAACCCTAGCCCTCAACCTAACCCTAACCCTAGGTCCAAACCTAGCCCTAACCGTCTCTCTAACCCTAGCCCTTAACATAACCTTAACCCTAGGTCCAATCCTAACCCTAACCGTCTCTGTAAGCCTAGCCCTCAACATAACCCTAACCCTAGGTCCAATCCTCACCCTAACCGTCTCTTTAACCCTAGCCCTCAACATAACCCTAACCCTAGGTCCAATCCTAACCCTAATCGTCTCTCTAACCCTAGCCCTCAACATAACCCTAACCCTAGGTCCAATCCTAACCCTAACCGTCTCTGTGACCATAGCCCTCAACATAACCCGAAACCTAGGTTCAATCCTAAACCTAACCGTATCTCTAACCCTAGCCCTCAACATAACCCTAACCCTAGGTCCAATCCTCACCCTAACCGTCTCTCTAACCCTAGCCCTAAACATAACCCTAACCCTAGGTCCAATCCTAACCCTAACCGTCTCTCTAACCCTAGCCCTCAACATAACCCTAACCCTAGGTCCAATCCTAACCCTAACCGTCTCTCTAACCCTAGCCCTGAATATAACCCTCACCCTAGGTCCAATCCTCACCCTTACCGTCTCTCTAAACCTAGCCCTCAACATAACCCTAACCCTAGGTCCAATACTAACCCTAACCGTCTCTCTAACCCTAGCCCTCAACATAACCCTAACCCTAGGTCCAATCGTAACCCTACCCGCCTCTCTAACCCTAGCCCTCAACATAACCCTAACCCTAGGTCCAATCCTAACCCTAACCGTCTCCCTAACCCTAGCCCTCAACATAACCCTAACCCTAGGTCCAATCCTCACCCTAACCGCCTCTCTAACCCTAGCCCTCAACATAACCTTAACCTTAGGTCCAATCCTAACCCTAACCGTCTCTCTAACCCTAGCCCTCAACATAACCCTAACCCTAGGTCCAAACCTAACCCTTATCGTCGCTCTAACCCTAGCCCTCAACATAACCCTAACCCTAGGTCCAATCCTAACCCTAACCGCCTCTCTAACCCTATCCCTCAACATAACCCTAACCCTAGGTCCAATCCTAACCCTAACCGTCTCTCTAACCCTAGCCCTCAACATAACCCTAACCCTAGGTCCAATCATAACCCTAACCGCCTCTCTAACCCTAGCCCTCAACATAACCCTAACCCTAGGTCCAATCCTAACCCTAACCGTCTCTCTTACCCTCGCCCTCAACATAACCCTAACCCTAGGTCCAATCCTAACCCTAACTGTCTCTCTAACCCTAGCCCTCAGCATAACCTTAACCTTAGGTCCAATCCTAACCCTAACCGTCTCTCTAACCCTAGCCCTCAACATAACCCTAACCCTAGGCCCAATCCTAACCCTAACCGTCTCTCTAACCCTAGCCCTCAACATAACACTAACCCTAGGTCCAATCCTAACCCTAACCGTCTCTCTAACCCTAGCCCTCAACATAACCCTAACCCTAGGTCCAATCCTAACCCTAACCGTCTCTCTAAACCTAGCCCTCAACATAACCCTAACCCTAGGTCCAATCCTAACTCTAACCGTCTCTGTGACCCTAGCCCTCAACATAACCCTAACCCTAATTCCAATCCTAACCCTAACCGTCTCTCTAACCCTAGCCCTCAACATAACCCTAACCCTAGGTCCAATCTTCACCCTAACCGTCTGTCTAACCCTAGCCCTCAACCTAACCCTAACCCTAGGTCCAATCCTAGCCCTAACCGTCTCTCTAACCCTAGCCCTCAACATAACCTTAACCTTAGGTCCAATCCTAACCCTAACCGTCTCCCTAACCCTAGCCCGCAACATAACCCTAACCCTAGGTCCAATCCTAACACTAAACGTCTCTCTAACCCTAGCCCTGAATATAACCCTCACCCTAGGTCCAATCCTCACCCTTACCGTCTCTCTAAACCTAGCCCTCAACATAACCCTAACCCTAGGTCCAATACTAACCCTAACCGTCTCTCTAACCCTAGCCCTCAACATAACCCTAACCCTAGGTCCAATCGTAACCCTACCCGCCTCTCTAACCCTAGCCCTCAACATAAACCTAACCCTAGGTCCAATCCTAACCCTAACCGTCTCCCTAACCCTAGCCCTCAACATAACCCTAACCCTAGGTCCAATCCTCACCCTAACCGCCTCTCTAACCCTAGCCCTCAACATAACCTTAACCTTAGGTCCAATCCTAACCCTAACCGTCTCTCTAACCCTAGCCCTCAACATAACCCTAACCCTAGGTCCAAACCTAACCCTTATCGTCGCTCTAACCCTAGCCCTCAACATAACCCTAACCCTAGGTCCAATCCTAACCCTAACCGCCTCTCTAACCCTATCCCTCAACATAACCCTAACCCTAGGTCCAATCCTAACCCTAACCGTCTCTCTAACCCTAGCCCTCAACATAACCCTAACCCTAGGTCCAATCATAACCCTAACCGCCTCTCTAACCCTAGCCCTCAACATAACCCTAACCCTAGGTCCAATCCTAACCCTAACCGTCTCTCTTACCCTCGCCCTCAACATAACCCTAACCCTAGGTCCAATCCTAACCCTAACTGTCTCTCTAACCCTAGCCCTCAGCATAACCTTAACCTTAGGTCCAATCCTAACCCTAACCGTCTCTCTAACCCTAGCCCTCAACATAACCCTAACCCTAGGTCCAATCCTAACCCTAACCGTCTCTCTAACCCTAGCCCTCAACATAACACTAACCCTAGGTCCAATCCTAACCCTAACCGTCTCTCTAACCCTAGCCCTCAACATAACCCTAACCCTAGGTCCAATCCTAACCCTAACCGTCTCTCTAACCCTAGCCCTCAACATAACCCTAACCCTAGGTCCAATCCTAACTCTAACCGTCTCTGTGACCCTAGCCCTCAACATAACCCTAACCCTAATTCCAATCCTAACCCTAACCGTCTCTCTAACCCTAGCCCTCAACATAACCCTAACCCTAGGTCCAATCTTCACCCTAACCGTCTGTCTAACCCTAGCCCTCAACCTAACCCTAACCCTAGGTCCAATCCTAGCCCTAACCGTCTCTCTAACCCTAGCCCTCAACATAACCTTAACCTTAGGTCCAATCCTAACCCTAACCGTCTCCCTAACCCTAGCCCGCAACATAACCCTAACCCTAGGTCCAATCCTAACACTAAACGTCTCTCTAACCCTAGCCCTCAACATAACCTTAACCTTAGGTCCAATCCTAACCCTAACCGTCTCTCTAACCCTAGCCCTCAACATAACCCTAACCCTAGGTCCAATCTTAACCCTAACCGTCTCTCTTACCCTAGCCCTCAACATAACCCTAACCCTAGGTCCAATCCTCACCCTAACCGCCTCTCTAACCCTAGCCCTCAACATAACCTTAACCTTAGGTCCAATCCTAACCCTAACCGTCTCTCTAACCCTAGCCCTCAACATAACCCTAACCCTAGGTCCAAACCTAACCCTAACCGTCGCTCTAACCCTAGCCCTCAACGTAACCCTAACCCTAGGTCCAATCCTAACCCTAACCGCCTCTCTAACCCTAGCCCTCAACATAACCCTAACCCTAGGTCCAATCCTCACCCTAACCGTCTCTCTAACCCTAGCCCTCAACATAACCCTAACCCTAGGTCCAATCCTCACCCTAACCGTCTCTCTAACCCTTGCCCTCAACATAACCCTAACCCTAGGTCCAATCCTAACCCTAACCGCCTCTCTAACCATAGCCCTCAACATAACCCTAACCCTAGGTCCAAACCTAACCCTAACCGTCTCTCTAACCCTAGCCCTCAACATAACACTAACCCTAGGTCCAATCCTAACCCTAACCGTCTCTCTAACCCTAGCCCTCAACATAACCCTAACCCTAGGTCCAATCCTAATCCTAACCGTCTCTCTGACCCTAGCCCTCAACATAACCCTAACCCTAGGTCCAATCCTAACCCTAACCGTCTCTCTAACCCTAGCCCTCAACATAACCCTAACCCTAGGTCCAAACATCACCCTAACCGTCTCTCTAAACCTAGTCCTCAACATAACCGTAATCCCAGGTCCAAGATAACCCTAACCGTCTCTCTAACCCTAGCCCTCAACATAACCCTAACCCTAGGTCCAATCCCAACCCTAACCGTCTCTCTTACCCTAGCCCTCAACATAACCCTAACCCTAGGTTCAATCCTCACCCTAACCGCCTCTCTAACCCTAGCCCTCAACATAACCTTAACCTTAGGTCCAATCCTAACCCTAACCGTCTCTCTAACCCTAGCCCTCAACATAACCCTAACCCTAGGTCAAACCTAACCCTAACCGTCGCTCTAACCCTAGCCCTCAACGTAACCCTAACCCTAGGTCCAATCCTAACCCTAACCGCCTCTCTAACCCTAGCCCTCAACATAACCCTAACCCTAGGTACAATCCTCACCCTAACCGTCTCTCTAACCCTAGCCCTCAACATAACCCTAACCCTAGGTCCAATCCTCACCCTAACCGTCTCTCTAACCCTTGCTCTCAACATAACCCTAACCCTAGGTCCAATCCTAACCCTAACCGCCTCTCTAACCCTAGCCCTCAACATAAAACTAACCCTAGGTCCAATCCTAACCCTAACCGTCTCTCTAACCCTAGCCCTCAACATAACCCTAACCCTAGGTCCAATCTTCACCCTAACCGTCTGTCTAACCCTAGCCCTCAACCTAACCCTAACCCTAGGTCCAATCCTAGCCCTAACCGTCTCTCTAACCCTAGCCCTCAACATAACCTTAACCTTAGGTCCAATCCTAACCCTAACCGTCTCCCTAACCCTAGCCCTCAACAGAACCCTAACCCTAGGTCCAATCCTAACACTAAACGTCTCTCTAACCCTAGCCCTCAACATAACCTTAACCTTAGGTCCAATCCTAACCCTAACCGTCTCTCTAACCCTAGCCCTCAACATAACCCTAACCCTAGGTCCAATCTTAACCCTAACCGTCTCTCTTACCCTAGCCCTCAACATAACCCTAACCCTAGGTCCAATCCTCACCCTAACCGCCTCTCTAACCCTAGCCCTCAACATAACCTTAACCTTAGGTCCAATCCTAACCCTAACCGTCTCTCTAACCCTAGCCCTCAACATAACCCTAACCCTAGGTCCAAACCTAACCCTAACCGTCGCTCTAACCCTAGCCCTCAACGTAACCCTAACCCTAGGTCCAATCCTAACCCTAACCGCCTCTCTAACCCTAGCCCTCAACATAACCCTAACCCTAGGTCCAATCCTCACCCTAACCGTCTCTCTAACCCTAGCCCTCAACATAACCCTAACCCTAGGTCCAATACTAACCCTAACCGTCTCTCTAACCCTAGCCCTCAACATAACCCTAACCCTAGGTCCATTCCTCACCCTTACCGTCTCTCTAAACCTAGCCCTCAACATAACCCTAAGCCTAGGTCCAATACTAAGCCTAACCGTCTCTCTAACCCTAGCCCTCAACATAACCCTAACCCTAGGTCCAATCCTAACCCTAACCGCCTCTCTAACCCTAGCCCTCAACATAACCCTAACCCTAGGTCCAATCCTAACCCTAACCGTCTCTCTAACCCTAGCCCTCAACATAACCCTAACCCTAGGTCCATTCCTAACACTAAACGTCTCTCTAACCCTAGCCCTCAACATAACCTTAACCTTAGGTCCAATCCTAACCCTAACCGTCTCTCTAACCCTAGCCCTCAACATAACCCTAACCCTAGGTCCAATCCTAACCCTAACCGTCTCTCTAACCCTAGCCCTCATCATAACCCTAACCCTAGGTCCAATCCTCACCCTAACCGCCACTCTAACCCTAGCCCTCAACATAACCTTAACCTTAGGTCCAATCCTAACCCTAACCGTCTCTCTAACCCTAGCCCTCAACATAACCCTAACCCTAGGTCCAAACCTAACCCTAACTGTCTCTCTAACCCTAGCCCTCAACATAACCCTAACCCTAGGTCCAATCCTAACCCTAACCGCCTCTCTAAACCTAGCCCTCAACATAACTCTAACCCTAGGTCCAAACCTAACCCTAACCGTCTCTCTAACCCTAGCCCTCAACATAAAACTAACCCTAGGTCCAATCCTAACCCTAACCGTCTCTCTAACCCTAGCCCTCAACATAACCCTAACCCTAGGTCCAATCTTCACCCTAACCGTCTGTCTAACCCTAGCCCTCAACCTAACCCTAACCCTAGGTCCAATCCTAGCCCTAACCGTCTCTCTAACCCTAGCCCTCAACATAACCTTAACCTTAGGTCCAATCCTAACCCTCACCGTCTCTCTAACCCTAGCCCTCAACATAACCCTAACCCTAGGTCCAAACCTAACCCTAACCGTCGCTCTAACCCTAGCCCTCAACGTAACCCTAACCCTAGGTCCAATCCTAACCCTAACCGCCTCTCTAACCCTAGCCCTCAACATAACCCTAACCCTAGGTCCAATCCTCACCCTAACCGTCTCTCTAACCCTAGCCCTCAACATAACCCTAACCCTAGGTCCAATACTAACCCTAACCGTCTCTCTAACCCTAGCCCTCAACATAACCCTAACCCTAGGTCCATTCCTCACCCTTACCGTCTCTCTAAACCTAGCCCTCAACATAACCCTAAGCCTAGGTCCAATACTAAGCCTAACCGTCTCTCTAACCCTAGCCCTCAACATAACCCTAACCCTAGGTCCAATCCTAACCCTAACCGCCTCTCTAACCCTAGCCCTCAACATAACCCTAACCCTAGGTCCAATCCTAACCCTAACCGTCTCTCTAACCCTAGCCCTCAACATAACCCTAACCCTAGGTCCATTCCTAACACTAAACGTCTCTCTAACCCTAGCCCTCAACATAACCTTAACCTTAGGTCCAATCCTAACCCTAACCGTCTCTCTAACCCTAGCCCTCAACATAACCCTAACCCTAGGTCCAATCCTAACCCTAACCGTCTCTCTAACCCTAGCCCTCATCATAACCCTAACCCTAGGTCCAATCCTCACCCTAACCGCCACTCTAACCCTAGCCATCAACATAACCTTAACCTTAGGTCCAATCCTAACCCTAACCGTCTCTCTAACCCTAGCCCTCAACATAACCCTAACCCTAGGTCCAAACCTAACCCTAACTGTCTCTCTAACCCTAGCCCTCAACATAACCCTAACCCTAGGTCCAATCCTAACCCTAACCGCCTCTCTAACACTAGCCCTCAACATAACCCTAACCCTAGGTCCAATCCTAACCCTAACCGTCTCTCTAACCCTAGCCCTCAACATAACCCTAACCCTAGGTCCTATCCTAACCCTAACCGCCTCTCTAACCCTAGCCCTCAACATAACCCTAACCCTAGGTCCAATCCTAACCCTAACCGTCTCTAACCCTAGCCCTCAACATAACCCTAACCCTAGGTCCAATCCTAACCCTAACCCTCTCTCTAACCCTAGCCCTCAACATAACCTTAACCTTAGGTCCAATACTAACCCTAACCGTCTCTCTAACCCTAGCCCACAACATAACCCTAACCCTAGGTCCAATCCTAACCCTAACCGTCTCTCTAACCCTAGCCCTCAACATAAACCTAACCCTAGGTCCAATCCTAACCCTAACCGCCTTCTAACCCTAGCCCTCAACATAACCCTAACCCTAGGTCCAATCCTAACCCTAACCGTCTCTCTAACCCTAGCCCTCAACATAACCTCAACCTTAGGTCCAATCCTAACCCTAACCGTCTCTTTAATCCTAGCCCTCAACATAACCCTCACCCTAGGTCCAATCCTAACCCTAACCGTCTCTCTAACCCTAGCCCTCAACATAACCCTAACCCTAGGTCCAATCCTCACCCTAACCGTCTCTCTAACCCTAGCCCTCAACATAACCCTAACCCTAGGTCCAATCCTCACCCTAACCGTCTCTCTAACCCTAGCCCTCAACATAACCCTAACCCTAGGTCCAATCCTAACCCTAACCGTCTCTCTAAACCTAGCCCTCAACATAACCCTAACCCTAGGTCCAATCCTAACCCTAACCGTCTCTCTAACCCTAGCCCTCAACATAACCTTAACCTTAGGTCCAATCCTAACCCTAACCGTCTCTCTAACCGTAGCCCTCAACATAACCCTAACCCTAGGTCCAATCCTAACCCTAACCGTCTCTCTAACCCTAGCCCTCAACATAACCCTAACTCTAGGTCCAATCCTAATCCTAACCGTCTCTCTGACCCTAGCCCTCAACATAACCCTAACCCTAGGTCCAATCCTAACCCTAACCGTCTCTCTAACCCTAGCCCTCAACATAACCCTAACCCTAGGTCCAAACCTCACCCTAACCGTCTCTCTAACGCTAGTCCTCAACATAACCCTAATCCTAGGTCCAACCTAACCCTAACCGTCTCTCTAACCCTAGCCCTCAACATAACCCTAACCCTAGGTTCAAACCTCACCCTAACCGTCTCTCTAACCCTAGTCCTCAACATAACCCTAATCCTAGGTCCAACCTAACCCTAACCGTCTCTCTAACCCTAGCCCTCAACATAACCTTAACCCTAGGTCCAATCCTAACCCTAACCGCCTCTCTAACCCTAGCCCTCAACATAACCCTAACCCTAGGTCCAATCCTAACCCTAACCGTCTCTCTAACCCGAGCCCTCAACATAACCCTAACCCTAGGTCCAATCCTCACCCTAACCGCCTCTCTAACCCTAGCCCTCAACATAACCTTAACCTTAGGTCCAATCCTAACCCTAACCGTCTCTCTAACCCTAGCCCTCAACATAACCCTAACATTAGGTCCAAACCTAACCCTAACCGTCTCTCTAACCCTAGCCCTCAACATAACCCTAACCCTAGGTCCAATCCTAACCCTAACCGCCTCTCTAACCCTAGACCTCAACATAACCCTAACCCTAGGTCCAATCCTAACCCTAACCGTCTCTCTAACCCTAGCCCTCAACATAACCCTAACCCTAGGTCCAATGCTAACCCTAACCGCCTCTCTAACCCTAGCCCTCAACATAACCCTAACCCTAGGTCCAATCCTAACCCTAACCGTCTCTCTAACCCTAGCCCTCAACATAACCCTAACCCTAGGTCCAATGCTAACCCTAACCGTCTCTCTAACCCTAGCCCTCAACATAACCTTAACCTTAGGTCCAATCCTAACCCTAACCGTCTCTCTAACCCTAGCCCTCAACATAACTTTAACCCTAGGTCCAATCCTAACCCTAACCGTCTCTCTAACCCTAGCCCTCAACATAACCCTAACCCTAGGTCCAATCCTAATCCTAACTGTCTCTCTGACCCTAGCCCTCAACATAACCCTAACCCTAGGTCCAATCCTAACCCTAACCGTCTCTCTAACCTAGCCCTCAACATAACCCTAACCCTAGGTCCAAACCTCACCCTAACCGTCTCTCTAACCCTAGTCCTCAACATAACCCTAATTCTAGGTCCAACCTAACCCGAACCGTCTCTCTAGCCCTAGCCCTCAACATAACCCTAACCCTAGGTCCAAACCTCACCCTAACCGTCTCTCTAACCCTAGTCCTCAACATAACCCTAATCCTAGGTCCAACCTAACCCTAACCGTCTCTCTAACCCTAGCCCTCAACATAACCTTAACCCTAGGTCCAATCCTAACCCTAACCGTCTCTCTAACCCTAGCCCTCAACATAACCCTAACCCTAGGTCCAATCCTAACCCTAACCGTCTCTCTAACCCTAGCCCTCAACATAACCCTAACCCTAGGTCCAATCCTAACCCTAACCGTCTCTCTAACCCTAGCCCTCAACATAACCCTAACCCTAGGTCCAATCCTCACCCTTACCGTCTCTCTAAACCTAGCCCTCAACATAACCCTAACCCTAGGTCCAATACTAACCCTAACCGTCTCTCTAAACCTAGCCCTCAACATAACCCTAACCCTAGGTCCAATCCTAACCCTAACCGCCTCTCTAACCCTAGCCCTCAACATAACCCTAACCCTAGGTCCAATCCTAACCCTAACCGTCTCTCTAACCCTAGCCCTCAACATAACCCTAACCCTAGGTCCAATCCTAACACTAAACGTCTCTCTAACCCTAGCCCTCAACATAACCTTAACCTTAGGTCCAATCCTAACCCTAACCGTCTCTCTAACCCTAGCCCTCAACATAACCCTAACCCTAGGTCCAATCCTAACCTTAACCGTCTCTCTAACCCTAGCCCTCAACATAACCCTAACCCTAGGTCCAATCCTAACCTTAACCGTCTCTCTAACCCTAGCCCTCAACATAACCCTAACCCTAGGTCCAATCCTAACCCTAACCGTCTCTCTAACCCTAGCCCTCAACATAACCCTAACCCTAGGTCCAAACCTCACCCTAACCGTCTCTCTAACGCTAGTCCTCAACATAACCCTAATCCTAGGTCCAACCTAACCCTAACCGTCTCTCTAACCCTAGCCCTCAACATAACCCTAACCCTAGGTTCAAACCTCACCCTAACCGTCTCTCTAACCCTAGTCCTCAACATAACCCTAATCCTAGGTCCAACCTAACCCTAACCGTCTCTCTAACCCTAGCCCTCAACATAACCTTAACCCTAGGTCCAATCCTAACCCTAACCGCCTCTCTAACCCTAGCCCTCAACATAACCCTAACCCTAGGTCCAATCCTAACCCTAACCGTCTCTCTAACCCGAGCCCTCAACATAACCCTAACCCTAGGTCCAATCCTCACCCTAACCGCCTCTCTAACCCTAGCCCTCAACATAACCTTAACCTTAGGTCCAATCCTAACCCTAACCGTCTCTCTAACCCTAGCCCTCAACATAACCCTAACATTAGGTCCAAACCTAACCCTAACCGTCTCTCTAACCCTAGCCCTCAACATAACCCTAACCCTAGGTCCAATCCTAACCCTAACCGCCTCTCTAACCCTAGACCTCAACATAACCCTAACCCTAGGTCCAATCCTAACCCTAACCGTCTCTCTAACCCTAGCCCTCAACATAACCCTAACCCTAGGTCCAATGCTAACCCTAACCGCCTCTCTAACCCTAGCCCTCAACATAACCCTAACCCTAGGTCCAATCCTAACCCTAACCGTCTCTCTAACCCTAGCCCTCAACATAACCCTAACCCTAGGTCCAATGCTAACCCTAACCGTCTCTCTAACCCTAGCCCTCAACATAACCTTAACCTTAGGTCCAATCCTAACCCTAACCGTCTCTCTAACCCTAGCCCTCAACATAACTTTAACCCTAGGTCCAATCCTAACCCTAACCGTCTCTCTAACCCTAGCCCTCAACATAACCCTAACCCTAGGTCCAATCCTAATCCTAACTGTCTCTCTGACCCTAGCCCTCAACATAACCCTAACCCTAGGTCCAATCCTAACCCTAACCGTCTCTCTAACCTAGCCCTCAACATAACCCTAACCCTAGGTCCAAACCTCACCCTAACCGTCTCTCTAACCCTAGTCCTCAACATAACCCTAATCCTAGGTCCAACCTAACCCGAACCGTCTCTCTAGCCCTAGCCCTCAACATAACCCTAACCCTAGGTCCAAACCTCACCCTAACCGTCTCTCTAACCCTAGTCCTCAACATAACCCTAATCCTAGGTCCAACCTAACCCTAACCGTCTCTCTAACCCTAGCCCTCAACATAACCTTAACCCTAGGTCCAATCCTAACCCTAACCGTCTCTCTAACCCTAGCCCTCAACATAACCCTAACCCTAGGTCCAATCCTAACCCTAACCGTCTCTCTAACCCTAGCCCTCAACATAACCCTAACCCTAGGTCCAATCCTAACCCTAACCGTCTCTCTAACCCTAGCCCTCAACATAACCCTAACCCTAGGTCCAATCCTCACCCTTACCGTCTCTCTAAACCTAGCCCTCAACATAACCCTAACCCTAGGTCCAATACTAACCCTAACCGTCTCTCTAAACCTAGCCCTCAACATAACCCTAACCCTAGGTCCAATCCTAACCCTAACCGCCTCTCTAACCCTAGCCCTCAACATAACCCTAACCCTAGGTCCAATCCTAACCCTAACCGTCTCTCTAACCCTAGCCCTCAACATAACCCTAACCCTAGGTCCAATCCTAACACTAAACGTCTCTCTAACCCTAGCCCTCAACATAACCTTAACCTTAGGTCCAATCCTAACCCTAACCGTCTCTCTAACCCTAGCCCTCAACATAACCCTAACCCTAGGTCCAATCCTAACCTTAACCGTCTCTCTAACCCTAGCCCTCAACATAACACTAACCCTAGGTCCAATCCTCACCCTAACCGCCTCTCTAACCCTAGCCCTCAACATAACCTTAACCTTAGGTCCAATCCTAACCCTAACCGTCTCTCTAACCCTAGCCCTCAACATAACCCTAACCCTAGGTCCAAATCTAACCCTAACCGTCTCTCTAACCCTAGCCCTCAACATAACCCTAACCCTAGGTCCAATCCTAACCCTAACCGTCTCTCTAACCCTAGCCCTCAACATAACCCTAAACCTAGGTCCAATCCTAACCGTAACCGTGTCTCTAACCCTAGCCCTCAACATAACCCTAACCCTAGTTCCAATCCTAACCCTAACCTTCTCTCTAACCCTAGCCCTCAACATAACCCTAACCCTAAGTCCAATGCTAACCCTAACCGTCTCTCTAACCCTAGCCCTCAACATAACCCTAACCCTAGGTCCAATCCTAACCCTAACCACGTCTCTAACACTACCCCTCAACATAACCCTAACCCTAGGTCCAATCCTAACCCTAACCGTCTCTCTAACTCTAGCCCTCAACATAACCCTAAACCTTGGTCCAATTGTTACCCTAAACGTCTCTCTAACCCTAGCCCTCAACCTAACCTTAACCCTAGGTCCAATCCTAACCCTACCCGTCTCTCTAAACCTAGCCCTCAACATAACCCTAACCCTGGGTGTAATCCTAACCCTAACTGTCTCTCTGACCCTAACCCACAACATAACACTAAACCTAGGGCCAATCCTAACCCTAACTGTCTCTCTGAACTTAGCCCTCAACATAACCGTAAACCTAGGTCTAATTCTAACCCTAACCGTCTCTCTAACCCTAGCCCTCAACATAACCCTAACCCTAGGTCCAATCCTAAACCTAAACGTCTCTCTAACCCTAGCCCTCAACATAACCCTAACCCTAGGTGCAATCCTAACCCTAACCGTCTCTCTAACCCTAGCACTCAACATATCCCTAACCCTAGGTCCAATCCTAACCCTAACCGTCTCTCTAACTCTAGCCCTCAACATAACCCTAACCCTAGGTCCAATCCTAACCATAAACGTCTCTCTAACACGAGCCATCAACCTAACCTTAACCCTAGGTCCGATCCTAACCCTAACCGTCTATCTAACCCTAGCCCTCAACATAACCCTAACCCTAGGCCCAATCCTAACCCTAACCGCCTCTTTAACCTTAGCCCTCAACATAACTCTAACCCTAGGTCCAATCCTCACCCTAACCGTCTCTCTAACCCTAGCCCTCAACATTACCGTAATCCTAGGTCCAATGCTAATCCTAACCGTCTCTCTAACCCTAGCCCTCAACATAACCCTAACCCTAGGTCCAATCCTAACCCTATCTGTCCCTCTAACCCTAGCCCTCAACATAACCCTAACCCTAGGTCCAATCCTCACCCTAACCGTCTCTCTAACCCTAGCCCTCAACATAACCCTAACCCTAGGTCCAATCCTAACCCTAACCGTCTCTCTAATCCTAGCCCTCAACATAACCCTAACACTCGGTCCAATCCTAACCCTAACCGTCTCTCTAACCTTAGCCCACAACATAACCCTAACCCTACGTCCAATCTAACCCTAACCGTCGCTCTAACCCTAGCCCTCAAATAACCGGAACCCTAGATCCAATCCTAAACTTAACCGTCTCTCTAACCCTAGCCCTCAACATAACGCAAACCCTAAGTCCAATCCTAACCCTAACCGCCTCTCTAACCCTAGCCCTGAACATAACCCTAACCCTAGGTCCAATCCTAACCCTAACCGTGTCTCTAAACCTTGCCCTCAACATAACCCTAACCCTAGGTCCAATCCTAACCCTAACCGTCTCTCTAACCCTAGCCCTCAACATAACCCTAACCCTAGGTCCAATCCTAACCCTAACATTCTCTCTAACCCTAGCCCTCAACATAACCCTAAACCTAGGTCCAATCCTAACCATAAACGTCTCTCTAACCCGAGCCCTCAACATAACCCTAACCCTAGGTCCAATCCTAACCCTAACCGTCTCTCTAACCCTAGCCCTCAACATAACCCTAACCCTAGGTCCAATTCTAACCCTAACCGTCTCTGTAACCCTAGCCATCAACATAAGCCTAACCCTAGGTCCAATCCTAACCATAACCGTCTCTCTAACCCTAGACCTCAACATAACCCTAACCCTAGTTCCAATCCTAACCCTATCTGTCTCTCTAACCCTAGCCCTCAACATAACCCTAACCCTAGGTCCAATCCTAACCCTAACCGTCTCTCTAACCCTAGCCCTCAACATAACCTTAACCCTAGCTCTAAACCTAACCCTAACCGTCTCTCTCACCCTAGCCCTCAACATAACACTAAACCTAGGTCCAATCCTCACCCTAACGGTCTCTCTAACCCTAGACCTCAACATAACCCTAACCCTAGGTATAATCCTAACTCTAACCGCGTCTCTAACCCTAGCCCTCAACATAACTCTAACCCTAGGTACAATTCTAACCCTAACCGTCTCTGTAACCCTAGCCATCAACATAAGCCTAACCCTAGGTCCAATCCTAACCCTAACCGTCTCTCTAACCCTAGACCTCAACATAACCCTAACCCTAGTTCCAGTCCTAACCCTATCTGTCACTCTAACCCTAGCCCTCAGCATAACCCTAACCCTAGGTCCAATCCTAACCCTAACCTTCTCTCTAACCCTAGCCCTCAACAGAACCTATCCCTACCTCCAATGCTAACCCTAACCGTCTCTCTAACCCTAGCCCTCAACATAAACCTAACCCTAGGTCCAATCATATCCCTAACCGTCTCTATAACCCTAGCCCTCAACATAACCCTAACCCTAGGTGCAATCTTCACCCTAACCGTCTGTCTAACCCTAGCCCTCAACCTAACCCTAACCCTAGGTCCAAACCTAGCCCTAACCGTCTCTCTAACCCTAGCCCTTAACATAACCTTAACCCTAGGTCCAATCCTAACCCTAACCGTCTCTGTAAGCCTATCCCTCAACATAACCCTAACCCTAGGTCCAATCCTCACCCTAACCGTCTCTTTAACCCTAGCCCTCAACATAACCCTAACCCTAGGTCCAATCCTAACCCTAATCGTCTCTCTAACCCTAGCCCTCAACATAACCCTAACCCTAGGTCCAATCCTAACCCTAACCGTCTCTGTGACCATAGCCCTCAACATAACCCGAAACCTAGGTTCAATCCTAAACCTAACCGTATCTCTAACCCTAGCCCTCAACATAACCCTAACCCTAGGTCCAATCTTTACCCTAACCGTCTGTCTAACCCTAGCCCTCAACCTTACGCTAACCCTAGGTCCAATCCTAACCCTAACCGTCTCTCTAACCCTAGCCCTCAACATAACACTAACCCTAGGTCCAATCCTAACCCTAACCGTCTGTCTAACCCTAGCCCTCAACATAACCCTAACCCTAGGTCCAATCCTAACCCTAACCGTCTCTCTAACCCTAGCCCTCAACATAACCCTAACCCTAGGTCCAATCCTAACCCTAACCGTCTCTGTGACCCTAGCCCTCAACATAACCCTAACCCTAGTTCCAATCCTAACCCTAACCGTCTCTCTAACCCTAGCCCTCAACATAACCCTAACCCTAGGTCCAAACCTAACCCTAACCGTCTCTCTAACCCTAGCCCTCAACATAACCCTAACCCTAGGTCCAATCCTAACCCTAACCGCCTCTCTAACCCTAGCCCTCAACATAACCCTAACCCTAGGTCCAATCCTAACCCTAACCGTCTCTCTAACCCTAGCCCTCAACATAACCCTAACCCTAGGTCCAATCCTAACCCTAACCGTCTCTCTAACCTTAGCCCTCAACATAACCCTAACCCTAGGTCCAATCCTAACCCTAACCGTCTCTCTAACCCTAGCCCTCAACATAACCTTAACCTTAGGTCCAATCCTAACCCTAACCGTGTCTCTAACCCTAGCCCTCAACATAACTTTAACCCTAGGTCCAATCCTAACCCTAACCGTCTCTCTAACCCTAGCCCTCAACATAACCCTAACCCTAGGTCCAATCCTAATCCTAACCGTCTCTCTGACCCTAGCCCTCAACATAACCCTAACCCTAGGTCCAATCCTAACACTAACCGTCTCTCTAACCTAGCCCTCAACATAACCCTAACCCTAGGTCCAATCCTAACACTAACCGTCTCTCTAACCCTAGACCTCAACATAACCCTAACCCTAGGTATAATCCTAACTCTAACCGCGTCTCTAACCCTAGCCCTCAACATAACTCTAACCCTAGGTACAATTCTAACCCTAACCGTCTCTGTAACCCTAGCCATCAACATAAGCCTAACCCTAGGTCCAATCCTAACCCTAACCGTCTCTCTAACCCTAGACCTCAACATAACCCTAACCCTAGTTCCAGTCCTAACCCTATCTGTCACTCTAACCCTAGCCCTCAGCATAACCCTAACCCTAGGTCCAATCCTAACCCTAACCTTCTCTCTAACCCTAGCCCTCAACAGAACCTATCCCTACCTCCAATGCTAACCCTAACCGTCTCTCTAACCCTAGCCCTCAACATAAACCTAACCCTAGGTCCAATCATATCCCTAACCGTCTCTATAACCCTAGCCCTCAACATAACCCTAACCCTAGGTGCAATCTTCACCCTAACCGTCTGTCTAACCCTAGCCCTCAACCTAACCCTAACCCTAGGTCCAAACCTAGCCCTAACCGTCTCTCTAACCCTAGCCCTTAACATAACCTTAACCCTAGGTCCAATCCTAACCCTAACCGTCTCTGTAAGCCTATCCCTCAACATAACCCTAACCCTAGGTCCAATCCTCACCCTAACCGTCTCTTTAACCCTAGCCCTCAACATAACCCTAACCCTAGGTCCAATCCTAACCCTAATCGTCTCTCTAACCCTAGCCCTCAACATAACCCTAACCCTAGGTCCAATCCTAACCCTAACCGTCTCTGTGACCATAGCCCTCAACATAACCCGAAACCTAGGTTCAATCCTAAACCTAACCGTATCTCTAACCCTAGCCCTCAACATAACCCTAACCCTAGGTCCAATCTTTACCCTAACCGTCTGTCTAACCCTAGCCCTCAACCTTACGCTAACCCTAGGTCCAATCCTAACCCTAACCGTCTCTCTAACCCTAGCCCTCAACATAACACTAACCCTAGGTCCAATCCTAACCCTAACCGTCTGTCTAACCCTAGCCCTCAACATAACCCTAACCCTAGGTCCAATCCTAACCCTAACCGTCTCTCTAACCCTAGCCCTCAACATAACCCTAACCCTAGGTCCAATCCTAACCCTAACCGTCTCTGTGACCCTAGCCCTCAACATAACCCTAACCCTAGTTCCAATCCTAACCCTAACCGTCTCTCTAACCCTAGCCCTCAACATAACCCTAACCCTAGGTCCAAACCTAACCCTAACCGTCTCTCTAACCCTAGCCCTCAACATAACCCTAACCCTAGGTCCAATCCTAACCCTAACCGCCTCTCTAACCCTAGCCCTCAACATAACCCTAACCCTAGGTCCAATCCTAACCCTAACCGTCTCTCTAACCCTAGCCCTCAACATAACCCTAACCCTAGGTCCAATCCTAACCCTAACCGTCTCTCTAACCTTAGCCCTCAACATAACCCTAACCCTAGGTCCAATCCTAACCCTAACCGTCTCTCTAACCCTAGCCCTCAACATAACCTTAACCTTAGGTCCAATCCTAACCCTAACCGTGTCTCTAACCCTAGCCCTCAACATAACTTTAACCCTAGGTCCAATCCTAACCCTAACCGTCTCTCTAACCCTAGCCCTCAACATAACCCTAACCCTAGGTCCAATCCTAATCCTAACCGTCTCTCTGACCCTAGCCCTCAACATAACCCTAACCCTAGGTCCAATCCTAACACTAACCGTCTCTCTAACCTAGCCCTCAACATAACCCTAACCCTAGGTCCAAACCTAACCCTAACCGTCTCTCTAACCCTAGTCCTCAACATAACCCTAATCCTAGGTCCAACCTAACCCTAACCGTCTCTCTAGCCCTAGCCCTCAACATAACCCTAACCCTAGGTCCAAACCTCACCCTAACCGTCTCTCTAACCCTAGTCCTCAACATAACCCTAATCCTAGGTCCAACCTAAACCTAACCGTCTCTCTAACCCTAGCCCTCAACATAACCTTAACCCTAGGTCCAATCCTAACCCTAACCGTCTCTCTAACCCTAGCCCTCAACATAACCCTAACCCTAGGTCCAATCCTAACCCTAACCGTCTCTCTAACCATAGTCCTCAACATAACCCTAACCCTAGGTCCAATCCTAACCCTAACCGTCTCTCTAACCCTAGCCCTCAACATAACCCTAACCCTAGGTCCAATCCTCACCCTTACCGTCTCTCTAAACCTAGCCCTCAACATAACCCTAACCCTAGGTCCAATACTAAGCCTAACCGTCTCTCTAAACCTAGCCCTCAACATAACCCTAACCCTAGGTCCAATCCTAACACTAACCGCCTCTCTAACCCTAGCCCTCAACATAACCCTAACCCTAGGTCCAATCCTAACCCTAACCGTCTCTCTAACCCTAGCCCTCAACATAACCCTAACCCTAGGTCCAATCCTAACACTAAACGTCTCTCTAACCCTAGCCCTCAACATAACCTTAACCTTAGGTCCAATCCTAACCCTAACCGTCTCTCTAACCCTAGCCCTCAACATAACCCTAACCCTAGGTCCAATCCTAACCCTAACCGTCTCTCTAACCCTAGCCCTCAACATAACACTAACCCTAGGTCCAATCCTCACCCTAACCGCCTCTCTAACCCTAGCCCTCAACATAACCTTAACCTTAGGTCCAATCCTAACCCTAACCGTCTCTCTAACCCTAGCGCTCAACATAACCCTAACCCTAGGTCCAAATCTAACCCTAACCGTCTCTCTAACCCTAGCCCTCAACATAACCCTAAACCTAGGTCCAATCCTAACCGTAACCGTGTCTCTAACCCTAGCCCTCAACATAACCCTAACCCTAGCTCTAAACCTAATTCTAACCGTCTCTCTCACCCTAGCCCTCAACATAACCCTAACCCTAGGTCCAATTCTAACCCTAACCGTCTCTGTAACCCTAGCCATCAACATAAGCCTAACCCTAGGTCCAATCCTAACCCTAACCGTCTCTCTAACCCGAGCCCTCAACATAACCCTAACCCTAGGTCCAATCCTAACCCTAACCGTCTCTCTAACCCTAGCCCTCAACATAACCCTAACCCTAGGTCCAATTCTAACCCTAACCGTCTCTGTAACCCTAGCCATCAACATAAGCCTAACCCTAGGTCCAATCCTAACCATAACCGTCTCTCTAACCCTAGCCCTCAACATAACCCTAACCCTAGTTCCAATCCTAACCCTATCTGTCTCTCTAACCGTAGCCCTCAACATAACCCTAACCCTAGGTCCAATCCTAACCCTAACCGTCTCTCTAACCCTAGCCCTCAACATAACCCTAACCCTAGCTCTAAACCTAATTCTAACCGTCTCTCTCACCCTAGCCCTCAACATAACCCTAACCCTAGGTCCAATTCTAACCCTAACCGTCTCTGTAACCCTAGCCATCAACATAAGCCTAACCCTAGGTCCAATCCTAACCCTAACCGTCTCTCTAACCCTAGCCCTCAACATAACCCTAACCCTAGTTCCAGTCCTAACCCTATCTGTCACTCTAACCCTAGCCCTCAACATAACCCTAACCCTAGGTCCAATCCTAACCCTAACCTTCTCTCTAACCCTAGCCCTCAACAGAACCCTATCCCTACCTCCAATGGTAACCCTAACCGTCTCTCTAACCCTAGCCCTCAACATAACCCTAACCCTAGGTCCAATCCTAACCCTAACCGTCTCTCTAACCCTAGCCCTCAACATAACCCTAACCCTAGGTCCAATCCTAACCCTAATCGTCTCTCTAACCCTAGCCCTCAGCATAACCCTAACCCTAGGTCCAATCCTAACCCTAACCGCGTCTCTAACCCTAGCCCTCAACATAACTCTAACCCTAGGTCCAATCCAAACCCTAACCGTCTCTCTAACCCTATCCCTCAACATAACCCTAACCCTAGGTCCAATGCTTACCCTAACCGTCTCTCTAACCCTAGCCCTCAACATAACCCTAACCCTAGGTACAATCCTAACCCTAACCGTCTCTCTAACCCTAGCCCTCAACTTAACCCTAACCCTAGGTCCAATGCTAACCCTAACCGTCTCACTAACCCTAGCCTTGAACATAACCCTAACCCTAGGTCCAATCCTAACCCTAACCGTCTCTCTAACCCTAGCCCTCAACATAACCCTAACCCTAAGTCCAATCCTAACCCTAATCTTCTCTCGAAGCCTAGCCCTCAACATAACCCTAACCCTAGTTCCAATCCTAACCCTATCTGTCTCTCTAACCCTAGCCCTCAACATGACCCTAACCCTAGGTCCAATCATAACCCTAACCGTCTCTCTAACCCTAGCCCTCAACATAATCCTAACCCTAGGTCCAATCCTAACCCTAACTGTCTCTCTAACCCTAGCCCTCAACATAACCCTAACCCTAGGTCCAATCCTAACCCTAACCTTCTCTCTAACCCTAGCCCTCAACATAACCGTAACCCTAGGTCCAATCTAACCATAAACGTCTCTCCAACCCGAGCCATCAACCTAACCCTAACCCTAGGTCCAATCCAAACCCTAACCGTCTCTCTAACCCTAGCCCTCAACATAACCCTAACCCTAGGCCCAATCCTAACCCTAACCGCCTCTTTAACCTTAGCCCTCAACATAACTCTAACCCTAGGTCCAATCCTCACCCTAACCGTCTCTCTAACCCTAGCCCTCAACATAACCGTAATCCTAGGTCCAATGCTAATCCAAACCGTCTCTCTAACCCTAGCCCTCAACATAACCCTAACCCTAGGTCCAATCCTAACCCTATCTGTCCCTCTAACCCTAGCCCTCAACATAACACTAACCCTAGGTCCAATCCTCACCCTAACCGTCTCTCTAACCCTAGCCCTCAACATAACCCTAACCCTAGGTCCAATCCTAACCCTATCTGTCCCTCTAACCCTAGCCCTCAACATAACACTAACCCTAGGTCCAATCCTCACCCTAACCGTCTCTCTAACCCTAGCCCTCAAAATAACCCTAACCCTAGGTCCAATCCTAACCCTAACCGTCTCTCTAACCCTAGCCCTCAACATAACCCTAACCCTAGGTCCAATCCTAACCCTAACCGTCTCTCTAACCCTAGCCCTCAACATAAGCCTAACCCTAGGTCCAATCCTAACCCTAACCGTCTCTCTAACCCTAGCCCTCAACATAACCCTAACCCTAGGTCCAATCCTAACCCTAACCGTCTCTCTAACCCTAGCCCTCAACATAACCTTAACCTTAGGTCCAATCCTAACCCTAACCGTCTCTCTGACCCTAGCCCTCAACATAACCCTAACCCTAGGTCCAATCCTAACCCTAACCGTCTCTCTAACCCTAGCCCTCAACATAACCCTAACCCTAGGTCCAAACCTCACCCTAACCGTCTCTCTAACCCTAGTCCTCAACATAACCCTAATCCTAGGTCCAACCTAACCCTAACCGTCTCTCTAACCCTAGCCCTGAACATAACCCTAACCCTAGGTCCAAACCTCACCCTAACCGTCTCTCTAACCCTAGTCCTCAACATAACCCTAATCCTAGGTCCAACCTAACCCTAACCGTCTCTCTAACCCTAGCCCTCAACATAACCTTAACCCTAGGTCCAATCCTAACCCTAACCGCCTCTCTAACCCTAGCCCTCAACATAACCCTAACCCTAGGTCCAATCCTAACCCTAACCGTCTCTCTAACCCTAGCCCTCAACATAACCGTAACCCTAGGTCCAATCCTCACCCTAACCGCCTCTCTAACCCTAGCCCTCAACATAACCTTAACCTTAGGTCCAATCCTAACCCTAACCGTCTCTCTAACCCTAGCCCTCAACATAACCCTAACCCTAGGTCCAAACCTAACCCTAACCGTCTCTCTAACCCTAGCCCTCAACATAACCCTAACCCTAGGTCCAAACCTCACCCTAACCGTCTCTCTAACCCTAGTCCTCAACATAACCCTAATCCTAGGTCCAACCTAACCCTAACCGTCTCTCTAGCCCTAGCCCTCAACATATCCCTAACCCTAGGTCCAATCCTAACCCTAACCGCCTCTCTAACCCTAGCCCTCAACATATCCCTAACCCTAGGTCCAATCCTAACCCTAACCGTCGCTCTAACCCTAGCCCTCAACATAACCCTAACCCTAGGTCCAATCCTAACCCTAACCGTCTCTCTAACCCTAGCCCTCAACATAACCCTAACCCTAGGTCCAATCCTAACCCTAACCGTCTCTCTAAACCTAGCCCTCAACATAACCCTAACCCTAGGTCCAAACCTCACCCTAACCGTCTCTCTAACCCTAGCCCTCAACATAACCCTAACCCTAGGTGCAATCTTCACCCTAACCGTCTGTCTAACCCTAGCCCTCAACCTAACCCTAACCCTAGGTCCAAACCTAGCCCTAACCGTCTCTCTAACCCTAGCCCTTAACATAACCTTAACCCTAGGTCCAATCCTAACCCTAACCGTCTCTCTAAACCTAGCCCTCAACATAACCCTAACCCTAGGTCCAATCCTCACCCTAACCGTCTCTCTAACCCTAGCCCTCAAATAACCCTAACCCTAGGTCCAATCCTCACCCTAACCGTCTCTCTAACCCTAGCCCTCAACATAACCCTAACCCTAGGTCCAATCCTAACCCTAACCATCTCTCTAAACATAGCCCTCAACATAACCCTAACCCTAGGTCCAATCCTAACCCTAACCGTCTCCTAACCCTAACCCTGAACATAACCCTAACCCTAGGTCTAATCTTCACCCTAACCATCTGTCTAACCCCAGCCCTCAACCTAACCCTAACCCTACGTCCAATACTAGCCCTAACCGTCTCTCTAACCCTAGCCCTCAACACAACCCTAACCCTAGGTCCAATCCTAACCCTAACCGTCTCTCTAACCCTAGCCCTCAACATAACCCTAACCCTAGGTCCAATCCTAACCCTAACAGCCTCTCTAACCCTAGCCCTCAACATAACCCTAACCCTAGGTCCAATCCTAACCCTAACCGTCTCTCTAAACCTAGCCCTCAACATAACCCTAACCCTAGGTCCAATACTAACCCTAACCTTCTCTGTGACCCTAGCCCTCAACATAAACCTAACCCTAGGTCCAATCCTCACCCTAACCGTCTCTCTAACCCTAGCCCTCAACATAACCCTAACCCTAGGTCCAATCCTAACCCTAACCGTCTCTCTAAACCTAGCCCTCAACATAACCCTAACCCTAGGTCCAATCCTAACCCTAACCGTCTCTCTAAACCTAGCCCTCAACATAACCCTAACCCTAGGTCCAATCCTAACCCTAACCGCCTCTCTAAACCTAGCCCTCAACATAACCTTAACCTTAGGTCCAATCCTAACCCTAACCGTCTCTCTAACCCTAGCCCTCAACATAACCCTAACCCTAGGTCCAATCCTAACCCTAACCATCTCTCTAACCCTAGCCATCAACATAACTCTAACCCTAGGTCCAATCCTAACCCTAACCGCCTCTCTAACCCTAGCCCTCAACATATCCCTAACCCTAGGTCCAATCCTAACCCTAACCGTCGCTCTAACCCTAGCCCTCAACATAACCCTAACCCTAGGTCCAATCCTAACCCTAACCGTCTCTGTAACCCTAGCCCTCAACATAACCCTAACCCTAGGTCCAATTCTAACCCTAACCTTCTCTGTGACCCTAGCCCTCAACATAAACCTAACCCTAGGTCCAATCCTCACCCTAACCGTCTCTCTAACCCTAGCCCTCAACATAACCCTAACCCTAGGTCCAAACCTAACCCTAAGCGCTTCTCTAACCCCAGCCCTCAACATAACCCTAACCCTAGGTCCAATCCTAACCCTAACCGTCTCTCTAAACCTAGCCCTCAACATAACCCTAACCCTAGGTGCAATCTTCACCCTAACCGTCTGTCTAACCCTAGCCCTCAACCTAACCCTAACCCTAGGTCCAAACCTAGCCCTAACCGTCTCTCTAACCCTAGCCCTTAACATAACCTTAACCTTAGGTCCAATCCTAACCCTAACCGTCTCTTTAACCCTAGCCCTCAACATAACCCTAACCCTAGGTCCAATCCTAACCCTAACCGTCTCTCTAACCCTAGCCCTCAACATACCCTAACCCAAAGTCCAACCATAACCCTAACCGTCACTCTAAACCTAGCCCTAAACATAACCCTAACCCTAGGTCCAATCCTAACCCTAACCGTCTCTCTAACCCTAACCCTCAACATAACCCTAACCCTAGGTCCAATCTTCACCCTAACCATCTCTCTAAACCTAGCCCTCAACCTAACCCTAACCCTAGGTCCAATAGTAGCCCTAACCGTCTCTCTAACCCTAGCCCTCAACATAACCTTAACCCTAGGTCCAATCCTAACCCTAACCGTCTCTCTAACCCTAGCCCTCAACATAACCCTAACCCTAGGTCCAATCCTAACCCTAACCGTCTCTCTAACCCTAGCCCTCAATATAACCTTAACCCTAGGTCCAATCCTCACCCTAACTGTCTCTCTAACCCTAGCCCTCAACATAACCCTAACCCTAGGTCCAATCCTAACCCTAACCGTCTCTCTAACCCTAGCCCTCAACATAACCCTAACCCTAGGTCCAATCCTAACCCTAACAGTCTCTCTAACCCTAGCCCTCAACATAACCCTAACCCTAGGTCCAATCCTAACCCTAACCGTCTCTCTAACCCTAGCCCTCAACATAACCCTAACCCTAGGTCCAATCCTAACCCTAACCTTCTCTGTGACCCCAGCCCTCAACATAAACCTAACCCTAGGTCCAATCCTCACCCTAACCGTCTCTCTAACCCTAGCCCTCAACATAACCCTTACCCTAGGTTCAATCCTAACCCTAACCTTCTCTGTGACCCCAGCCCTCAACATAACCCTAACCCTAGGTCCAATCCTAACCCTAACCGTCTCTCTAACCCTAGCCCTCAACATAACCCTAACCCTAGGTTCAATCCTAACCCTAACCGCCTCTCTAACCCTAGCCCTCAACATAACCCTAACCCTAAGTCCAATCCTAACCCTAACCGTCTCTCTAACCCTAGCCCTCAACATAACCCTAACCCTAGGTCCAATCCTAACCCTAACCGCCTCTCTAACCCTAGCCCTCAACATAACCCTAACCCTAGGTCCAATCCTAACCCTAACCGTCTCTCCCACCCTAGCCCTCAACATAACCCAAACCCTAGGTCCAATTCTAACCCTAACCGTCTCTCTAACCCTAGCCCTCAAATAACCCTAACCCTAGGTCCAATCCTCACCCTAACCGTCTCTCTAACCCTAGCCCTCAACATAACCCTAACCCTAGGTCCAATCCTAACCCTAACCATCTCTCTAAACATAGCCCTCAACATAACCCTAACCCTAGGTCCAATCCTAACCCTAACCGTCTCCTAACCCTAACCCTGAACATAACCCTAACCCTAGGTCTAATCTTCACCCTAACCATCTGTCTAACCCCAGCCCTCAACCTAACCCTAACCCTACGTCCAATACTAGCCCTAACCGTCTCTCTAACCCTAGCCCTCAACACAACCCTAACCCTAGGTCCAATCCTAACCCTAACCGTCTCTCTAACCCTAGCCCTCAACATAACCCTAACCCTAGGTCCAATCCTAACCCTAACAGCCTCTCTAACCCTAGCCCTCAACATAACCCTAACCCTAGGTCCAATCCTAACCCTAACCGTCTCTCTAAACCTAGCCCTCAACATAACCCTAACCCTAGGTCCAATACTAACCCTAACCTTCTCTGTGACCCTAGCCCTCAACATAAACCTAACCCTAGGTCCAATCCTCACCCTAACCGTCTCTCTAACCCTAGCCCTCAACATAACCCTAACCCTAGGTCCAATCCTAACCCTAACCGTCTCTCTAAACCTAGCCCTCAACATAACCCTAACCCTAGGTCCAATCCTAACCCTAACCGTCTCTCTAAACCTAGCCCTCAACATAACCCTAACCCTAGGTCCAATCCTAACCCTAACCGCCTCTCTAAACCTAGCCCTCAACATAACCTTAACCTTAGGTCCAATCCTAACCCTAACCGTCTCTCTAACCCTAGCCCTCAACATAACCCTAACCCTAGGTCCAATCCTAACCCTAACCGTCTCTCTAACCCTAGCCATCAACATAACTCTAACCCTAGGTCCAATCCTAACCCTAACCGCCTCTCTAACCCTAGCCCTCAACATATCCCTAACCCTAGGTCCAATCCTAACCCTAACCGTCGCTCTAACCCTAGCCCTCAACATAACCCTAACCCTAGGTCCAATCCTAACCCTAACCGTCTCTGTAACCCTAGCCCTCAACATAACCCTAACCCTAGGTCCAATTCTAACCCTAACCTTCTCTGTGACCCTAGCCCTCAACATAAACCTAACCCTAGGTCCAATCCTCACCCTAACCTTCTCTCTAACCCTAGCCCTCAACATAACCCTAACCCTAGGTCCAAACCTAACCCTAAGCGCTTCTCTAACCCCAGCCCTCAACATAACCCTAACCCTAGGTCCAATCCTAACCCTAACCGTCTCTCTAAACCTAGCCCTCAACATAACCCTAACCCTAGGTGCAATCTTCACCCTAACCGTCTGTCTAACCCTAGCCCTCAACCTAACCCTAACCCTAGGTCCAAACCTAGCCCTAACCGTCTCTCTAACCCTAGCCCTTAACATAACCTTAACCTTAGGTCCAATCCTAACCCTAACCGTCTCTTTAACCCTAGCCCTCAACATAACCCTAACCCTAGGTCCAATCCTAACCCTAACCGTCTCTCTAACCCTAGCCCTCAACATACCCTAACCCAAAGTCCAACCATAACCCTAACCGTCACTCTAAACCTAGCCCTAAACATAACCCTAACCCTAGGTCCAATCCTAACCCTAACCGTCTCTCTAACCCTAACCCTCAACATAACCCTAACCCTAGGTCCAATCTTCACCCTAACCATCTCTCTAAACCTAGCCCTCAACCTAACCCTAACCCTAGGTCCAATAGTAGCCCTAACCGTCTCTCTAACCCTAGCCCTCAACATAACCTTAACCCTAGGTCCAATCCTAACCCTAACCGTCTCTCTAACCCTAGCCCTCAACATAACCCTAACCCTAGGTCCAATCCTAACCCTAACCGTCTCTCTAACCCTAGCCCTCAATATAACCTTAACCCTAGGTCCAATCCTCACCCTAACTGTCTCTCTAACCCTAGCCCTCAACATAACCCTAACCCTAGGTCCAATCCTAACCCTAACCGTCTCTCTAACCCTAGCCCTCAACATAACCCTAACCCTAGGTCCAATCCTAACCCTAACAGTCTCTCTAACCCTAGCCCTCAACATAACCCTAACCCTAGGTCCAATCCTAACCCTAACCGTCTCTCTAACCCTAGCCCTCAACATAACCCTAACCCTAGGTCCAATCCTAACCCTAACCTTCTCTGTGACCCCAGCCCTCAACATAAACCTAACCCTAGGTCCAATCCTCACCCTAACCGTCTCTCTAACCCTAGCCCTCAACATAACCCTTACCCTAGGTTCAATCCTAACCCTAACCTTCTCTGTGACCCCAGCCCTCAACATAACCCTAACCCTAGGTCCAATCCTAACCCTAACCGTCTCTCTAACCCTAGCCCTCAACATAACCCTAACCCTAGGTTCAATCCTAACCCTAACCGCCTCTCTAACCCTAGCCCTCAACATAACCCTAACCCTAAGTCCAATCCTAACCCTAACCGTCTCTCTAACCCTAGCCCTCAACATAACCCTAACCCTAGGTCCAATCCTAACCCTAACCGCCTCTCTAACCCTAGCCCTCAACATAACCCTAACCCTAGGTCCAATCCTAACCCTAACCGTCTCTCCCACCCTAGCCCTCAACATAACCCAAACCCTAGGTCCAATTCTAACCCTAACCGTCTCTCTAACCCTAGCCCTCAACATAACCCTAACCCTAGGTCCAATTCTAACCCTAACCGTCTCTGTAACCCTAGCCATCAACATAAGCCTAACCCTAGGTCAAATCCTAACCCTATCTATCTCTCTAACCCTAGCCCTCAACATAACCCTAACCGTAGGTCCAATCCTAACCCTAACCGTCTCTCTAACCCCAGCCCTCAACATAACCCTAACCCTAGGTCCAATCCTAACCCTAACCGTCTCTCTAAACCTAGCCCTCAACATAACCCTAACCCTAAGTCCAATCCTACCCCTAACCGCCTCTCTAACCGTAGCCCTGAACATAACCCGAACCCTAGGTCCAATCTTAACCCTAACCGTCTCTCTAACCCTAGCCCTCAACATAACCCTAACCCTAGGTCCAATCCTAACCCTAACCGTCTCTCTAACTCTAGCCCTCAACATAACCCTAAACCTTGGTCCAATTGTAACCCTAAACGTCTCTCTAACCCTTGCCCTCAACCTAACCTTAACCCTAGGTCCAATCCTAACCCTACCCGTCTCTCTAAACCTAGCCCTCAACATAACCCTAACCCTAGGTGTAATCCTAACCCTAACTGTCTCTCTGACCCTAACCCACAACATAACACTAAACCTAGGGCCAATCCTAACCCTAACTGTCTCTCTGAACTTAGCCCTCAACATAACCGTAAACCTAGGTCTAATTCTAACCCTAACCGTCTCTCTAACCCTAGCCCTCAACATAACCCTAACCCTAGGTCCAATCCTAAACCTAAACGTCTCTCTAACCCTAGCCCTCAACATAACCCTAACCCTAGGTGCAATCCTAACCCTAACCGTCTCTCTAACCCTAGCCCTCAACATATCCCTAACCCTAGGTCCAATCCTAACCCTAACCGTCTCTCTAACTCTAGCCCTCAACATAACCCTAACCCTAGGTCCAATCCTAACCATAAACGTCTCTCTAACACGAGCCATCAACCTAACCTTAACCCTAGGTCCGATCCTAACCCTAACCGTCTATCTAACCCTAGCCCTCAACATAACCCTAACCCTAGGCCCAATCCTAACCCTAACCGCCTCTTTAACCTTAGCCCTCAACATAACTCTAACCCTAGGTCCAATCCTCACCCTAACCGTCTCTCTAACCCTAGCCCTCAACATAACCGTAATCCTAGGTCCAATGCTAATCCTAACCGTCTCTCTAACCCTAGCCCTCAACATAACCCTAACCCTAGGTCCAATCCTAACCCTATCTGTCCCTCTAACCCTAGCCCTCAACATAACCCTAACCCTAGGTCCAATCCTCACCCTAACCGTCTCTCTAACCCTAGCCCTCAACATAACCCTAACCCTAGGTCCAATCCTAACCCTAACCGTCTCTCTAATCCTAGCCCTCAACATAACCCTAACACTCGGTCCAATCCTAACCCTAACCGTCTCTCTAACCTTAGCCCACAACATAACCCTAACCCTACGTCCAATCTAAACCTAACCGTCGCTCTAACCCTAGCCCTCAAATAACCGGAACCCTAGGTCCAATCCTAAACTTAACCGTCTCTCTAACCCTAGCCCTCAACATAACGCAAACCCTAAGTCCAATCCTAACCCTAACCGCCTCTCTAACCCTAGCCCTGAACATAACCCTAACCCTAGGTCCAATCCTAACCCTAACCGTGTCTCTAAACCTTGCCCTCAACATAACCCTAACCCTAGGTCCAATCCTAACCCTAACCGTCTCTCTAACCCTAGCCCTCAACATAACCCTAACCCTAGGTCCAATCCTAACCCTAACATTCTCTCTAACCCTAGCCCTCAACATAACCCTAACCCTAGGTCCAATCCTAACCATAAACGTCTCTCTAACCCGAGCCCTCAACATAACCCTAACCCTAGGTCCAATCCTAACCCTAACCGTCTCTCTAACCCTAGCCCTCAACATAACCCTAACCCTAGGTCCAATTCTAACCCTAACCGTCTCTGTAACCCTAGCCATCAACATAAGCCTAACCCTAGGTCCAACCCTAACCATAACCGTCTCTCTAATCCTAGACCTCAACATAACCCTAACCCTAGTTCCAATCCTAACCCTATCTGTCTCTCTAACCCTAGCCCTCAACATAACCCTAACCCTAGGTCCAATCCTAACCCTAACCGTCTCTCTAACCCTAGCCCTCAACATAACCTTAACCCTAGCTCTAAACCTAACCCTAACCGTCTCTCTCACCCTAGCCCTCAACATAACACTAAACCTAGGTCCAATCCTCACCCTAACGGTCTCTCTAACCCTAGACCTCAACATAACCCTAACCTTAGGTATAATCCTAACTCTAACCGCGTCTCTAACCCTAGCCCTCAACATAACTCTAACCCTAGGTTCAATTCTAACCCTAACCGTCTCTGTAACCCTAGCCATCAACATAAGCCTAACCCTAGGTCCAATCCTAACCCTAACCGTCTCTCTAACCCTAGACCTCAACATAACCCTAACCCTAGTTCCAGTCCTAACCCTATCTGTCACTCTAAACCTAGCCCTCAGCATAACCCTAACCCTAGGTCCAATCCTAACCCTAACCTTCTCTCTAACCCTAGCCCTCAACAGAACCTATCCCTACCTCCAATACTAACCCTAACCGTCTCTCTAACCCTAGCCCTCAACATAAACCTAACCCTAGGTCCAATAATAACCCTAACCGTCTCTATAACCCTAGCCCTCAACATAACCCTAACCCTAGGTGCAATCTTCACCCTAACCGTCTGTCTAACCCTAGCCCTCAACCTAACCCTAACCCTAGGTCCAAACCTAGCCCTAACCGTCTCTCTAACCCTAGCCCTTAACATAACCTTAACCCTAGGTCCAATCCTAACCCTAACCGTCTCTGTAAGCCTAGCCCTCAACATAACCCTAACCCTAGGTCCAATCCTCACCCTAACCGTCTCTTTAACCATAGCCCTCAACATAACCCTAACCCTAGGTCCAATCCTAACCCTAATCGTCTCTCTAACCCTAGCCCTCAACATAACCCTAACCCTAGGTCCAATCCTAACCCTAACCGTCTCTGTGACCATAGCCCTCAACATAACCCGAAACCTAGGTTCAATCCTAAACCTAACCGTATCTCTAACCCTAGCCCTCAACATAACCCTAACCCTAGGTCCAATCTTTACCCTAACCGTCTGTCTAACCCTAGCCCTCAACCTAACGCTAACCCTAGGTCCAATCCTAGCCCTAACCGTCTCTCTAACCCTAGCCCTCAACATAACACTAACCCTAGGTCCAATCCTAACCCTAACCGTCTGTCTAACCCTAGCCCTCAACATAACCCTAACCCTAGGTCCAATCCTAACCCTAACCGTCTCTCTAACCCTAGCCCTCAACATAACCCTAACCCTAGGTCCAATCCTAACCCTAACCGTCTCTGTGACCCTAGCCCTCAACATAACCCTAACCCTAGTTCCAATCCTAACCCTAACCGTCTCTCTAACCCTAGCCCTCAACATAACCCTAACCCTAGGTCCAATCTTCACCCTAACCGTCTGTCTAACGCTAGCCCTCAACCTAACCCTAACCCTAGGTCCAATCCTAGCCCTAACCGTCTCTCTAACCCCAGCCCTCAACATAACCTTAACCTTAGGTCCAATCCTTACCCTTACCGTCTCTCTAACCCTAGCCCTCAACATAACCCTAACCCTAGGTCCAATCCTAACCCTAACCGTCTCTCTAACCCTAGTCCTCAATATAACCCTAACCGTAGGTCCAATCCTCACCTTAACCGTCTCTCTAACCCTAGCCCTCAACATAACCCTAACCCTAGGTCCAATCCTAACCCTAACCGTCTCTCTAACCCTAGCCCTCAACATAACCTTAACCTTAGGTCCAATCCTAACCCTAACCGTCTCTCTAACCCTAGCCCTCAACATAACCCTAACCCTAGGTCCAATCCTAAACCTAACCGTCTCTCTAACCCTAGCCCTCAACATAACACTAACCCTAGGTCCAATCCTCACCCTAACCACCTCTCTAACCCTAGCCCTCAACATAACCTTAACCTTAGGTCCAATCCTAACCCTAACCGTCTCTCTAACCCTAGCCCTCAACATAACCCTAACCCTAGGTCCAAACCTAACCCTAACCGTCTCTCTAACCCTAGCCCTCAACATAACCCTAACCCTAGGTCCAATCCTAACCCTAACCGCCTCTCTAACCCTAGCCCTCAACATAACCCTAACCCTAGGTCCAATCCTAACCCTAACCGTCTCTCTAACCCTAGCCCTCAACATAACCCTAACCCTAGGTCCAATCCTAACCCTAACCGCCTCTCTAACCCTAGCCCACAACATAACCCTAACCCTAGGTCCAATCCTAACCCTAACCGTCTCTCTAACCCTAGCCCTCAACATAACCCTAACCCTAGGTCCAATCCTAACCCTAACCGTCTCTCTAACCCTAGCCCTCAACATAACCTTAACCTTAGGTCCAATCCTAACCCTAACCGTCTCTCTAACCGTAGCCCTCAACATAACCCTAACCCTAGGTCCAATCCTAACCCTAACTGTCTCTCTAACCCTAGCCCTCAACATAACCCTAACTCTAGGTCCAATCCTAATCCTAACCGTCTCTCTGACCCTAGCCCTCAACATAACCCTAACCCTAGGTCCAATCCTAACCCTAACCGTCTCTCTAACCCTAGCCCTCAACATAACCCTAACCCTAGGTCCAAACCTCACCCTAACCGTCTCTCTAACGCTAGTCCTCAACATAACCCTAATCCTAGGTCCAACCTAACCCTAACCGTCTCTCTAACCCTAGCCCTCAACATAACCCTAACCCTAGGTCCAAACCTCACCCTAACCGTCTCTCTAACCTTAGTCCTCAACATAACCCTAATCCTAGATCCAACCAAACCCTAACCGTCTCTCTAACCCTAGCCCTCAACATAACCTTAACCCTAGGTCCAATCCTAACCCTAACCGCCTCTCTAACCCTAGCCCTCAACATAACCCTAACCCTAGGTCCAATCCTAACCCTAACCGTCTCTCTAACCCTAGCCCTCAACATAACCCTAACCCTAGGTCCAATCCTCACCCTAACCGCCTCTCTAACCCTAGCCCTCAACATGACCTTAACCTTAGGTCCAATCCTAACCCTAACCGTCTCTCTAACCCTAGCCCTCAACATAACCCTAACCCTAGGTCCAAACCTAACCCTAACACGTCTCTCTAACCCTAGCCCTCAACATAACCCTAACCCTAGGTCTAATCCTAACCCTAACCGCCTCTCTAACCCTAGCCCTCAACATAACCCTAACCCTAGGTCCAATCCTAACCCTAACCGTCTCTCTAACCCTAGCCCTCAACATAACCCTAACCCTAGGCCAAATCCTAACCCTAACCGCCTCTCTAACCCTAGCCCTCAACATAACCCTAACCCTAGGTCCAATCCTAACCCTAACCGTCTCTCTAAGCCTAGCCCTCAACATAACCCTAACCCTAGGTCCAATCCTAACCCTAACCGTCTCTCTAACCCTAGCCCTCAACATAACCTTAACCTTAGGTCCAATCCTAATCCTAACCGTGTCTCTAACCCTAGCCCTCAACATAACTTTAACCCTAGGTCCAATCCTAACCCTAACCGTCTCTCTAACCCTAGCCCTCAACATAACCCTAACCCTAGGTCCAATCCTAATCCTAACCGTCTCTCTGACCCTAGCCCTCAACATAACCCTAACCCTAGGTCCAATCCTAACACTAACCGTCTCTCTAACCTAGCCCTCAACATAACCCTAACCCTAGGTCCAAACCTCACCCTAACCGTCTCTCTAACCCTAGTCCTCAACATAACCCTAATCCTAGGTCCAACCTAACCCTAACCGTCTCTCTAGCCCTAGCCCTCAACATAACCCTAACCCTAGGTCCAAACTTCACCCTAACCGTCTCTCTAACCCTAGTCCTCAACATAACCCTAATCCTAGGTCCAACCTAACCCTAACCGTCTCTCTAACCCTAGCCCTCAACATAACCTTAACCCTAGGTCCAATCCTAACCCTAACCGTCTCTCTAACCCTAGCCCTCAACATAACCCTAACCCTAGGTCCAATCCTAACCCTAACCGTCTCTCTAACCATAGCCCTCAACATAACCCTAACCCTAGGTCCAATCCTAACCCTAACCGTCTCTCTAACCCTAGCCCTCAACATAACCCTAACCCTAGGTCCAATCCTAACACTAAACGTCTCTCTAACCCTAGCCCTCAACATAACCTTAACCTTAGGTCCAATCCTAACCCTAACCGTCTCTCTAACCCTAGCCCTCAACATAACCCTAACCCTAGGTCCAATCCTAACCCTAGCCGTCTCTCTAACCCTAGCCCTCAACATAACACTAACCCTAGGTCCAATCCTCACCCTAACCGCCTCTCTAACCCTAGCCCTCAACATAACCTTAACCTTAGGTCCAATCCTAACCCTAACCGTCTCTCTAACCCTAGCCCTCAACATAACCCTAACCCTAGGTCCAAATCTAACCCTAACCGTCTCTCTAACCCTAGCCCTCAACATAACCCTAAACCTAGGTCCAATCCTAACCGTAACCGTGTCTCTAACCCTAGCCCTCAACATAACCCTAACCCTAGTTCCAATCCTAACCCTAACCTTCTCTCTAACCCTAGCCCTCAACATAACCCTAAGCCTAAGTCCAATGCTAACCCTAACCGTCTCTCTAACCCTAGCCCTCAACATAACCCTAACCCTAGGTCCAATCCTAACCCTAACCACGTCTCTAACACTAGCCCTCAACATAACTCGAATCCTAGGTCCAATCAAATCCTAACCGTCTCTCTAACCCTATCCCTCAACATAACCCTAATCCTAGGTCCAATGCTAACCCTAACCGTCTCTCTAACCCTAGCCCTCAACATAACCGTAAACCTAGGTCCAATCCTCACCCTAACCGTCTCTCTAACCCTAGCCATCAACATAACCCTAACCCTAGGTCCAATCCTAACCCTAACCGTCTCTCTAACCCTAGCCCTCAACATAACCCTAACCCTAGGTCCAATTCTAACCCTAACCGTCTCTGTAACCCTAGCCATCAACATAAGCCTAACCCTAGGTCAAATCCTAACCCTAACTGTCTCTCTAACCCTAGCCCTCAACATAACCCTAACCCTAGTTCCAATCCTAACCCTATCTATCTCTCTAACCCTAGCCCTCAACATAACCCTAACCGTAGGTCCAATCCTAACCCTAACCGTCTCTCTAACCCCAGCCCTCAACATAACCCTAACCCTAGGTCCAATCCTAACCCTAACCGTCTCTCTAAACCTAGCCCTCAACATAACCCTAACCCTAAGTTCCATCCTACCCCTAAACGCCTCTCTAACCGTAGCCCTGAACATAACCCGAACCCTAGGTCCAATCTTAACCCTAACCGTCTCTCTAACCCTAGCCCTCAACATAACCCTAACACTAGGTCCAATCCTAACCCTAACCGTCTCTCTAACTCTAGCCCTCAACATAACCCTAAACCTTGGTCCAATTGTAACCCTAAACGTCTCTCTAACCCTAGCCCTCAACCTAGCCTTAACCCTAGGTCCAATCCTAACCCTACCCGTCTCTCTAAACCTAGCCCTCAACATAACCCTAACCCTAGGTGTAATCCTAACCCTAACTGTCTCTCTGACCCTAACCCACAACATAACACTAAACCTAGGGCCAATCCTAACCCTAACTGTCTCTCTGAACTTAGCCCTCAACATAACCGTAACCCTAGGTCTAATTCTAACCCTAACCGTCTCTCTAACCCTAGCCCTCAACATAACCCTAACCCTAGGTCCAATCCTAACCCTAACCGTCTCTCTAACCCTAGCCCTCAACATAACCCTAACCCTAGGTGCAATCCTAACCCTAACCGTCTCTCTAACCCTAGCCCTCAACATATCCCTAAACCTAGGTCCAATCCTAACCCTAACCGTCTCTCTAACTCTAGCCCTCAACATAACCCTAACCCTAGGTCCAATCCTAACCATAAACGTCTCTCTAACCCGAGGGATCAACCTAACCTTAACCCTAGGTCCGATCCTAACCCTAACCGTCTCTCTAACCCTAGCCTTCAACATAACCCTAACCCTAGGCCCAATCCTAACCCTAACCGCCTCTTTAACCTTAGCCCTCAACATAACTCTAACCCTAGGTCCAATCCTCACCCTAACCGTCTCTCTAACCCTAGCCCTCAACATAACCGTAATCCTAGGTCCAATGCTAATCCTAACCGTCTCTCTAACCCTAGCCCTCAACATAACCCTAACCCTAGGTCCAATCCTAACCCTATCTGTCCCTCTAACCCTAGCCCTCAACATAACCCTAACCCTAGGTCCAATCCTCACCCTAACCGTCTCTCTAACCCTAGTCCTCAACATAACCCTAACCCTAGGTCCAATCCTAACCCTAACCGTCTCTCTAATCCTAGCCCTCAACATAACCCTAACACTCGGTCCAATCCTAACCCTAACCGTCTCTCTAACCTTAGCCCACAACATAACCCTAACCCTACGTCCAATCTAACCCTAACCGTCGCTCTAACCCTAGCCCTCAAATAACCGGAACCCTAGGTCCAATCCTAAACCTACCCGTCTCTCTAACCCTAGCCCTCAACATAACGCAAACCCTAAGTCCAATCCTAACCCTAACCGCCTCTCTAACCCTAGCCCTGAACATAACCCTAACCCTAGGTCCAATCCTAACCCTAACCGTGTCTCTAAAAATTGCCCTCAACATAACCCTAACCCTAGGTCCAATCCTAACCCTAACCGTCTCTCTAACCCTAGCCCTCAACATAACCCTAACCCTAGGTCCAATCCTAACCCTAACATTCTCTCTAACCCTAGCCCTCAACATAACCCTAACCCTAGGTCCAATCCTAACCATAAACGTCTCTCTAACCCGAGCCCTCAACATAACCCTAACCCTAGGTCCAATCCTAACCCTAACCGTCTCTCTAACCCTCGCCCTCAACATAACCCTAACCCTAGGTCCAATTCTAACCCTAACCGTCTCTGTAACCCTAGCCATCAACATAAGCCTAACCCTAGGTCCAATCCTAACCATAACCGTCTCTCTAACCCTAGCCCTCAACATAACCCTAACCCTAGTTCCAATCCTAACCCTATCTGTCTCTCTAAACGTAGCCCTCAACATAACCCTAACCCTAGGTCCAATCCTAACCCTAACCGTCTCTCTAACCCTAGCCCTCAACATAACCCTAACCCTAGCTCTAAACCTAATTCTAACCGTCTCTCTCACCCTAGCCCTCAACATAACCCTAACCCTAGGTCCAATTCTAACCCTAACCGTCTCTGTAACCCTAGCCATCAACATAAGCCTAACCCTAGGTCCAATCCTAACCCTAACCGTCTCTCTAACCCTAGCCCTCAACATAACCCTAACCCTAGTTCCAGTCCTAACCCTATCTGTCACTCTAACCCTAGCCCTCAACATAACCCTAACCCTAGGTCCAATCCTAACCCTAACCTTCTCTCTAACCCTAGCCCTCAACAGAACCCTATCCCTACCTCCAATGCTAACCCTAACCGTCTCTCTAACCCTAGCCCTCAACATAACCCTAACCCTAGGTCCAATCCTAACCCTAACCGTCTCTCTAACCCTAGCCCTCAACATAACCCTAACCCTAGGTGCAATCCTAACCCTAACCGTCTCTCTAACCCTAGCCCTCAGCATAACCCTAACCCTAGGTCCAATCCTAACCCTAACCGCGTCTCTAACCCTAGCCCTCAACATAACTCTAACCCTAGGTCCAATCCAAACCCTAACCGTCTCTCTAACCCTATCCCTCAACATAACCCTAACCCTAGGTCCAATGCTTACCCTAACCGTCTCTCTAACCCTAGCCCTCAACATAACCCTAACCCTAGGTACAATCCTAACCCTAACCGTCTCTCTAACCCTAGCCCTCAACATAACCCTAACCCTAGGTCCAATGCTAACCCTAACCGTCTCACTAACCCTAGCCCTGAACATAACCCTAACCCTAGGTCCAATCCTAACCCTAACCGTCTCTCTAACCCTAGCCCTCAACATAACCCTAACCCTAAGTCCAATCCTAACCCTAATCTTCTCTCGAAGCCTAGCCCTCAACATAACCCTAACCCTAGTTCCAATCCTAACCCTATCTGTCTCTCTAACCCTAGCCCTCAACATGACCCTAACCCTAGGTCCAATCATAACCCTAACCGTCTCTCTAACCCTAGCCCTCAACATAATCCTAACCCTAGGTCCAATCCTAACCCTAACTGTCTCTCTAACCCTAGCCCTCAACATAACCCTAACCCTAGGTCCAATCCTAACCCTAACCTTCTCTCTAACCCTAGCCCTCAACATAACCGTAACCCTAGGTCCAATCTAACCATAAACGTCTCTCTAACCCGAGCCATCAACCTAACCCTAACCCTAGGTCCAATCCAAACCCTAACCGTCTCTCTAACCCTAGCCCTCAACATAACCCTAACCCTAGGCCCAATCCTAACCCTAACCGCCTCTTTAACCTTAGCCCTCAACATAACTCTAACCCTAGGTCCAATCCTCACCCTAACCGTCTCTCTAACCCTAGCCCTCAACATAACCGTAATCCTAGGTCCAATGCTAATCCAAACCGTCTCTCTAACCCTAGCCCTCAACATAACCCTAACCCTAGGTCCAATCCTAACCCTATCTGTCCCTCTAACCCTAGCCCTCAACATAACACTAACCCTAGGTCCAATCCTCACCCTAACCGTCTCTCTAACCCTAGCCCTCAACATAACCCTAACCCTAGGTCCAATCCTAACCCTATCTGTCCCTCTAACCCTAGCCCTCAACATAACACTAACCCTAGGTCCAATCCTCACCCTAACCGTCTCTCTAACCCTAGCCCTCAACTTAACCCTAACCCTAGGTCCAATCCTAACCCTAACCGTCTCTCTAACCCTAGCCCTCAACATAACCCTAACCCTAGGTCCAATCCTAACCCTAACCGTCTCTCTAACCCTAGCCCTCAACATAAGCCTAACCCTAGGTCCAATCCTAACCCTAACCGTCTCTCTAACCCTAGCCCTCAACATAACCTTAACCTTAGTTCCAATCCTAACCCTAACCGTCTCTCTAACCCTACCACTCAACATAACCCTAACCCTAGGTCCAAACCTAACCCTAAGCGTCTCTCTATCCCTAGCCCTCAACATAACCCTAACCCTAGGTCCAATCCTAACCCTAACCGCCTCTCTAACCATAGCCCTCTACATAACCCTAACCCTAGGTCCAATCCTAACCCTAACCGTCTCTCTAACCCTAGCCCTCAACATAACCCTAACCCTAGGTCCAATCCTAACCCTAACCGTCTCTCTAACCCTAGCCCTCATCATAACCCTAACCTTAGGTCCAATCCTAACCCTAACCGTCTCTTTAACCCTAGCCCTCAACATAACCCTAACCCTAGGTCCAATCCTAACCCTAACCATCTCTCTAACCCTAGCCCTCAACATAACCCTAACCCTAGGTCCAATCCTCACCCTAACCGTCTCTCTAACCCTAGAGCTCAACATAACCCTAACCCTAGGTCCAATCCTCACCCTAACCGTCTCTCTAAACCTAGCCCTCAACATTACCCTAACCCTAGGTCCAATCCTAACCCTAATCGTCTCTGTAACCCTAGCCCTCAACATAACACTAACCCTAGGTCCAATCCTAACCCTAACCGTCTCTCTAACCCTAGCCCTCAACATAACCCTAACCCTAGGTCCAATCCTAACCCTAACCGTCTCTGTGACATAGCCCTCAACATAACCCTAACCCTAGGTCCAGTCCTAAACCTAACCGTATCTCTAACCCTAGCCCTCAACATAACACTAACCCTAGGTCCAATCTTCACCCTAACAGTCTGTCTAACCCTAGGCCTCAACCTAACCCTAACCCTAGGTCCAATCCTAGCCCTAACCGTCTCTCTAACCCTAGCCCTCAACATAACACTAATCCTAGGTCCAATCCTAACCCTAACCGTCTCTCTAACCCTAGGCCTCAACATAACCCTAACCCTAGGTCCAATCCTAACCCTAACCGTCTCTCTAACCCTAGCCCTCAACATAACCCTAACCCTAGGTCCAATCCCAACCCTAACCGTCTCTGTGACCCTAGCCCTCAACATAACCCTAACCGTAGTTCCAATCCTAACCCTAACCGTCTCTCTAACCCTAGCCCTCAACATAACCCTAACCCTAGGTCCAACCATATGCCTAACCGTCACTCTAACCCTAGCCCTAAACATAACCCTAACCCTAGGTCCAATCCTAACCCTAACCGTCTCTCTAGCCCTAGCCCTCAACATAACCCTAACCCTAGGTCCAATCCTAACCCTAACCGTCTCTCTGACCCTAGCCTCAACATAACCCTAACCCTAGGTCAAATCCTAACCCTAACCATCTCTCTAACCCTAACCCTCAACATAACCCTAACCCTAGGTCCAATCTTCACCCTAACCATCTGTCTAACCCTAGCCCTCAACCTAACCCTAACCCTAGGTCCAATACTAGCCCTAACCGTCTCTCTAACCCTAACCCTCAACATAACCTTAACCCTAGGTCCAATCCTAACCCTAACCGCCTCTCTAACCCTAGCCCTCAACATAACCTTAACCTTAGGTCCAATCCTAACCCTAACCGTCTTTGTGACCATAGCCCTCAACATAACCCTAGCCCTAGGTCCAATCCTAAACCTAACAGTATCTCTAACCCTAGCCCTCAACATAACCCTAACCCTAGGTCCAATCTTCACCCTAACCGTCTGTCTAACCCTAGCCCTCAACATAACCCTAACCCTAGGTCCAATCCTAGCCCTAACCGTCTGTCTAACCCTAGCCCTCAACCTAACCCTAACCCTAGGTCCAATCCTAGCCCTAACCGTCTCTCTAACCCTAGCCCTCAACATAACCTTAACCTTAGGTCCAATCCTAACCCTAACCGTCTCTCTAACCCTAGCCCTCAACATAACCCTAACCCTAGGTTCAATCCTAACCCTAACCGTCTCTCTAACCCTAGTCCTCAATATAACCCTAACCGTAGGTCCAATCCTCACCCTAACCGTCTCTCTAACCCTAGCCCTCAACATAACCCTAACCCTACGTCCAATCCTAATCCTAACCGTCTCTCTGACCCTAGCCCTCAACATAACCCTAACGCTAGGTCCAATCCTAACCCTAACCATCTCTCTAACCCTAGCCCTCAACATAACCCTAACCCTAGGTCCAAACCTCACCCTAACCGTCTCTCTAACCCTAGTCCTCAACATAACCCTAATCCTAGGTCCAACCTAACCCTAACCGTCTCTCTAACCCTAGCCCTCAACATAACCTTAACCCTAGGTCCAATCCTAACCCTAACCGTCTCTCTAACCCTAGCCCTGAACATAACCCTAACCCTAGGTCCAATCCTAACCCTAACCGTCTCTCTAACCCTTGCCCTCAACATAACCCTAACCCTAGGTCCAATCCTAACCCTAACCGTCTCTGTAACCCTAGCCCTCAACATAACCCTAACCCTAGGTCCAATCCTAAACCTAACCGTCTCTCTAACCCTAGCCCTCAACATAACCCTAACCCTAAGTCCAATCTTCACCCTAACCGTCTGTCTAACCCTAGCCCTCAACCTAACCTTAACCCTAGGTCCAAACCTAGCCCTAACAGTCTCTCTAACCCTAGCCTTTAACATAACCTTAACCCTAGGTCCAATCCTAACCCTAACCGTCTCTCAAAGCCTAGCCCTCAACATAACCCTAACCCTAGGTCCAATCCTCACCCTAACCGTCTCTCTAACCCTAGCCCTCAACATAACCCTAACCCTAGGTCCAATCCTAACCCTAACCGTCTCTCTAACCCTAGCCCTCAACATAACCCTAACCCTAGGTCCAATCCTAACCCTAACCATCTCTCTAACCCTAGCCCTCAACATAACCCTAACCCTAGGTCCAATCCTCACCCTTAACGTCTCTCTAAACCTAGCCCTCAACATAACCCTAACCCTAGGTCCAATACTAACCCTAACCGCCTCTCTAACCCTAGCCCTCAACATAACCCTAACCCTAGGTCCAATACTAACCCTGACCGTCTCTCTAACCCTAACCCTCAACATAACCCGAACCCTAGGTCCAATCCTAACCCTAACCGTCTCTCTAACCCTAGCCCTCAACATAACCCTAACCCTAGGTCCAATCCTAACCCTAACCGTCGCTCTAACCCTAGCCCTCAACATAACCCTAACCCTAGGTGTAATCTTCACCCTAACCATCTCTCTAACCCTAGCCCTCAACATAACCTTAACCCGAGGTCCAATCTTAACCCTAACCGTCACTCTAACCCAGCCCTCAACATAACCCTAACCCTAGGTCCAATCCTAACCCTAACCGTCACTCTAACCCAGCCCTCAACATAAACCTAACCCTAGGTCCAATCCTAACGCTAACCGTCTCTCTAACCCTAGCCCTCAACATAACCCTAACCCTAGGTCCAATCCTAACCCTAACCGTCACTCTAACCCAGCCCTCAACATAACCCTAAACCTAGGTCCAATCCTAACCCTAACCGTCTCTCTATCCCTAGCCCTCAACATAACACTAACCCTAGGTCCAATCCTAACCCTAACCGTCTCTCTAACCCTAGCCCTCAACATAACCCTAACCCTAAGTCCAACCATATGCCTAACCGTCACTCTAACCCTAGCCCTAAACATAACCCTAACCCTAGGTCCAATCCTAACCCTAACCGTCTCTCTAGCCCTAGCCCTCAACATAACCCTAACCCTAGGTCCAAACCTAACCCTAAACGTCTCTGTGACCCTAGCCTCAACATAACCCTAACCCTAGGTCCAATCCTAACCCTAACCGTCTCTCTAACCCTAACCCTCAACATAACCCTAACCCTAGGTCCAATCTTCACCCTAACCATCTGTCTAACCCTAGCCCTCAACCTAACCCTAACCCTAGGTCCAATACTAGCCCTAACCGTCTCTCTAACCCAAGCCCTCAACATAACCTTAACCCTAGGTCCAATCCTAACCCTAACCGCCTCTCTAACCCTAGCCCTCAACATAACCTTAACCTTAGGTCCAATCCTAACCCTAACCGTCTCTGTGACCATAGCCCTCAACATAACCCTAACCCTGGGTCCAATCCTAAACCTAACCGTATCTCTAACCCTAGCCCTCAACATAACCCTAACCCTAGGTCCAATCTTCACCCTAACCGTCTGTCTAACCCTAGCCCTCAACCTAACCCTAACCCTAGGTCCAATCCTAACCCTAACCGTCTCTCTAACCCTAGCCCTCAACATAACCCTAACCCTAGGTCCAATCCTAACCCTAACCGTATCTCTAACCCTAGCCCTCAACATAACCCTAACCCTAGCTCCAATCCTAACCCTAACCGTCTCTCTAACCCTAGCCCTCAACATAACCCTAACCCTAGGTCCAATCCTAACCCTAACCGTCTCTGTGACCCTAGCCCTCAACATAACCCTAACCCTAGTTCCAATGCTAACCCTAACCGTCTCTCTGACCCTAGCCCTCAACATAACCCTAACCCTAGGTCCAATCCTAAACCTAACCGTCTCTCTAACCCTACCCCTCAACATAACCCTAACCCTAGGTCCAAACCTAACCCTAACCGTCTGTCTAACCCTAGCCCTCAACATAACCCTAACCCTAGGTCCAATCTAACCCTAACCGTCTCTCTAACGCTAGCCCTCAACATAACCCTAACCCTAGGTCCAAACCTCACCCTAACCGTCTCTCTAACCCTAGTCCTCAACATAACCCTAATCCTAGGTCCAACATAACCCTAACCGTCTCTCTAATCCTAGCCCTCAACATAACCCTAACCCTAGGTCCAATCCTAACACTAAACGTCTCTCTAACCCTAGCCCTCAACATAACCTTAACCTTAGGTCCAATCCTAACCCTAACAGTCTCTCTAACCCTAGCCCTCAAAATAACCCTAACCCTAGGTCCAATCCTAACCCTAACCGTCTCTCTAACCCTAGCCCTAAACATAACCCTAACCCTAGGTCCAATCCTCACCCTAACCGCCTTTCTAACCCTAGCCCTCAACATAACCTTAACCTTAGGTCCAATCCTAACCCTAACCGTCTCTCTAACCCTAGCCCTCAACATAACCCTAACCCTAGGTCCAAACCTAACCCTAACCGTCTCTCTAACCCTAGCCCTCAACATAACCCTAACCCTAGGTCCAATCCTAACCCTAACCGCCTCTCTAACCCTAGCCCTCAACATAACCCTAACCCTAGGTCCAATCCTAACCCTAACCGTCTCTCTAACCCTACCCCTCAACATAACCCTAACCCTAGGTCCAAACCTAACCCTAACCGTCTCTCTAACCCTAGCCCTCAACATAACCCTAACCCTAGGTCCAATCTAACCCTAACCGTCTCTCTAACCCTAGCCCTCAACATAACCCTAACCCTAGGTCCAATCTAACCCTAACCGCCTCTCTAACCCTAGCCCTCAACATAACCCTAACCCTAGGTCCAATCCTCACCCTAACCGCCTCTCTAACCCTAGCCCTCAACATAACCTTAACCTTAGGTCCAATCCTAACCCTAACCGTCTCTCTAACCCTAGCCCTCAACATAACCCTAACCCTAGGTCCAAACCTAACTCTAACCGCCTCTCTAACCCTAGCCCTCAACATAACCCTAACCCTAGGTCCAATCCTCACCCTAACCGCCTCTCTAACCCTAGCCCTCAACATAACCTTAACCTTAGGTCCAATCCTAACCCTAACCGTCTCTCTAACCCTACCCCTCAACATAACCCTAACCCTAGGTCCAAACCTAACCCTAACCGTCTCTCTAACCCTAGCCCTCAACATAACCCTAACCCTAGGTCCAATCCTAACCCTAACCGCCTCTCTAACCCTAGCCCTCAACATAACCCTAACCCTAGGTCCAATCCTAACCCTAACCGTCTCTCTAACCCTACCCCTCAACATAACCCTAACCCTAGGTCCAAACCTAACCCTAACCGCCTCTCTAACCCTAGCCCTCAACATAACCCTAACCCTAGGTCCAATCCTAACCCTAACCGTCTCTCTAACCCTAGCGCTCAACATAACCCTAACCCTAGGTCCAATCTAACCCTAACCGCCTCTCTAACCCTAGCCCTCAACATAACCCTAACCCTAGGTCCAATCCTAACCCTAACCGTCTCTCTAACCCTAGCCCTCAACATAACCCTAAACCTAGGTCCAATCCTAACCCTAACCGCCTCTCTAACCCTAGCCCTCAACATAACCCTAACCCTAGGTCCAATCCTAACCATAACCGTCTCTCTAACCCTACCCTTCAACATAACCCTAACCCTAGGTCCAAACCTAACCCTAACCGTCTCTCTAACCCTAGCCCTCAACATAACCCTAACCCTAGGTCCAATCTAACCCTAACCGTCTCTCTAACCCTAGCCCTCAACATAACCCTAACCCTAGGTCCAATCTAACCCTAACCGCCTCTCTAACCCTAGCCCTCAACGTAACCCTAACCCTAGGTCCAATCCTCACCCTAACAGCCTCTCTAACCCTAGCCCTCAACGTAACCTTAACCTTAGGTCCAATCCTAACCCTAACCGTCTCTCTAACCCTAGCCCTCAACATAACCCTAACCCTAGGTCCAAACCTAACCCTAACCGTCTCTCTAACCCTAGCCCTCAACATAACCCTAACCCTAGGTCCAATCCTAACCCTAACCGTCTCTCTAACCCTAGCCCTCAACATAACCCTAACCCTAGGTCCAATCCTAACCCTAACCGTCTCTCTAACCCTAGCCCTCAACATAACCCTAACCCTAGGTCCAAACTTAACCCTAACCGCCTCTATAACCCTAGCCCTCAACATAACCCTAACCCTAGGTCCAATCCTAACCCTAACCGTCTCTCTAACCCTAGCCCTCAACATAACCCTAACCCTAGGTCCAATCTAACCCTAACCGCCTCTCTAACCCTAGCCCTCAACATAACCCGAACCCTAGGTCCAATCCTAACCCTAACCGTCTCTCTAACCCTAGCCCTCAACATAACCCTAAACCTAGGTCCAATCCTAACCCTAACCGTCTCTCTAACCCTAGCCCTCAACATAACCTTAACCTTAGGTCCAATACTAACCCTAACCGTCTCTCTAACCCTAGCCCTCAACATAACCCTAACCCTAGGTCCAATCCTAACCCTAAACGCCTCTCTAACGCTAGCCCTCAACATAACCCTAACCCTAGGTACAATCCTAACCCTAACCGTCTCTCTAACCCTAGCCCTCAACATAACCCTAACCCTAGGTCCAATCCTAACCCTAACCGCCTTTCTAACCCTAGCCCTCAACATAACCCTAACCGTAGGTCCAATCCTCACCCTAACTGTCTCTCTGACCCTAGCCCTCAACATAACCCTAACCCTAGGTCCAATCCTAACCCTAACCGTCTCTCTAACCCTAGCCCTCAACATAACCCTAACCCTAGGTCCAAACCTCACCCTAACCGTCTCTCTAACTCTAGCCCTCAACGTAACCCTAACCCTAGGTCCAATCCTCACCCTTACCGTCTCTCTAAACCTAGCCCTCAACATAACCCTAACCCTAGGTCCAATCCTAACCCTAACCGTCTCTCTAACCCTAGCCCTCAACATAACCCTTACCCTAGGTCCAATCCTAACCCTAACCGCCTCTCTAACCCTAGCCCTCAACATAACCCTAACCCTAGGTCCAATCCTAACCCTAATCGTCTCTCTAACTCTAGCCCTCAACATAACCCTAACTCTAGGTCCAATCCTAACCCTAACCGTCTCTCTAACCCTAGCCCTCAACATAACCTTAACTTTAGGTCCAATCCTAACCCTAACCGTCTCTTTAACCCTAGCCCTCAACATAACCCTAACCCTAGGTCCAATCCTAACCCTAACCGTCTCTCTAACCCTAGCCCTCAACATAACCCTAACCCTAGGTCCAATCCTCTACCTAACCGTCTCTCTAACCCTAGCCCTCAACATAACCCTAACCCTAGGTCCAATCCTCACCCTAACCGTCTCTCTGACCCTAGCCCTCAACATAACACTAATCCTAGGTCCAATCCTAACCCTAACCGTCTCTCTAACCCTAGCCCTCAACATAACCCTAACCCTAGGTCCAATCCTAACCCTAACCGTCTCTCTAACCCTAGCCCTCAACATAACCCTAACCCTAGGTCCAATCCTCACCCTAACCGTCTCTCTGACCCTAGCCCTCAACATAACACTAATCCTAGGTCCAATCCTAACCCTAACCGTCTCTCTAACCCTAGCCCTCAACATAACCCTAACCCTAGGTCCAAACCTCACCCTAACCGTCTCTCTAACACTAGTCCTCAACATAACCCTAATCCTAGGTCCAACATAACCCTAACCGTCTCTCTAACCCTAGCGCTCAACATAACCCTAACCCCAGGTCCAATCCTAACCCTAACTGTCTCTCTAACCCTAGCCCTCAACATAACCCTAACCCTAGGTCCAATCCTAACCCTAACCGTCTCTCTAACCCTAGCCCTCAACATAACCCTAACCCTAGGTCCAATCCTCACCCTTACCGTCTCTCTAAACCTAGGCCTCAACATAACCCTAACCCTAGGTCCAATACTAACCCTAACCGTCTATCTAACCCTAGCCCTCAACATAACCCTAACCCTAGGTCCAATCCTAACCCTAACCGCCTCTCTAACGCTAGCCCTCAACATAACCCTAAGCCTAGGTCCAATCCTAACCCTAACCATCTCTCTAACCCTAGCCCTCAACATAACCCTAACCCTAGTTCCACTCCTAACACTAAACGTCTCTCTAACCCTAGCCCTCAACATAACCTTAACCTTAGGTCCAATCCTAACCCTAACCCTCTCTCTAACCCTAACCGTCAAAATAACCCTATCCCTAGGTCCAATCCTAACCCTAACCGTCTCTCTAACCCTAGCCCTCAACATAACCCTAACCCTAGGTCCAATCCTCACCCTAACCGCCTCTCTAACCCTAGCCCTCAACATAACCTTAACCTTAGGTCCAATCCTAACCCTAACCCTCTCTCTAACCCTACCCCTCAACATAACCCTAAACCTAGGCCCAAACCTAACCCTAACCGTCTCTCTAACCCTAGCCCTCAACATAACCCTAACCCTAGGTCCAATCCTAACCCTAACTGCCTCTCTAACCCTAGCCCTCAACATAACCCTAACCCTAGGTCCAATCCTAACCCTAACCGTCTCTCTAACCCTAGCCCTCAACATAACCCTAACCCTAGGTCCAATCCTAACCCTAACCGCCTCTCTAACCCTAGCCCTCAACATAACCCTAACCCTAGGTCCAAACCTCACCCTAACCGCCTCTCTAACCCTAGCCCTCAACATAACCTTAACCTTAGGTCCAATCCTAACCCTAACCGTCTCTCTAACCCTACCCACCAACATAACCCTAACCCTAGGTCCAATCCTCACCCTAACCGCCTCTCTAACCCTAGCCCTCAACATAACCTTAACCTTAGGTCCAATCCTAACCCTAACCCTCTCTCTAACCCTACCCCTCAACATAACCCTAAACCTAGGCCCAAACCTAACCCTAACCGTCTCTCTAACCCTAGCCCTCAACATAACCCTAACCCTAGGTCCAATCCTAACCCTAACTGCCTCTCTAACCCTAGCCCTCAACATAACCCTAACCCTAGCTCCAATCCTAACCCTAACCGTCTCTCTAACCCTAGCCCTCCACATAACCTTAACTTTAGGTCCAATTCTAATCCTAACCGTCTCTTTAACCCTAGCCCTCAACATAACCCTAACCCTAGGTCCAATCCTAACCCTAACCGTCTCTCTAACCCTAGCCCTCAACATAACCCTAACCCTAGGTCCAATCCTCTACCTAACCGTCTCTCTAACCCTAGCCCTCAACATAACCCTAACCCTAGGTCCAATCCTCACCCTAACCGTCTCTCTGACCCTAGCCCTCAACATAACACTAATCCTAGGTCCAATCCTAACCCTAACCGTCTCTCTAACCCTAGCCCTCAACATAACCCTAACCCTAGGTCCAAACCTCACCCTAACCGTCTCTCTAACACTAGTCCTCAACATAACCCTAATCCTAGGTCCAACATAACCCTAACCGTCTCTCTAACCCTAGCGCTCAACATAACCCTAACCCCAGGTCCAATCCTAACCCTAACCGTCTCTCTAACCCTAGCCCTCAACATAACCCTAACCCTAGGTCCAATCCTAACCCTAACCGTCTCTCTAACCCTAGCCCTCAACATAACCCTAACCCTAGGTCCAATCCTCACCCTTACTGTCTCTCTAAACCTAGGCCTCAACATAACCCTAACCCTAGGTCCAATACTAACCCTAACCGTCTCTCTAACCCTAGCCCTCAACATAACCCTAACCCTAGGTCCAATCCTAACCCTAACCGCCTCTCTAACGCTAGCCCTCAACATAACCCTAACCCTAGGTCCAATCCTAACCCTAACCATCTCTCTAACCCTAGCCCTCAACATAACCCTAACCCTAGGTCCACTCCTAACACTAAACGTCTCTCTAACCCTAGCCCTCAACATAACCTTAACCTTAGGTCCAATCCTAACCCTAACCCTCTCTCTAACCCTAACCGTCAAAATAACCCTATCCCTAGGTCCAATCCTAACCCTAACCGTCTCTCTAACCCTAGCCCTCAACATAACCCTAACCCTAGGTCCAATCCTCACCCTAACCGCCTCTCTAACCTTAGCCCTCAACATAACCTTAACCTTAGGTCCAATCCTAACCGTAACCCTCTCTCTAACCCTACCCCTCAACATAACCCTAAACCTAGGCCCAAACCTAACCCTAACCGTCTCTCTAACCCTAGCCCTCAACATAACCCTAACCCTAGGTCCAATCCTAACCCTAACTGCCTCTCTAACCCTAGCCCTCAACATAACCCTAACCCTAGGTCCAATCCTAACCCTAACCGTCTCTCTAACCCTAGCCCTCAACATAACCCTAACCCTAGGTCCAATCCTAACCCTAACCGTCTCTCTAACCCTAGCCCTCAACATAACCCTAACCCTAGGTCCAAACTTAACCCTAACCGCCTCTATAACCCTAGCCCTCAACATAACCCTAACCCTAGGTCCAATCCTAACCCTAACCGTCTCTCTAACCCTAGCCCTCAACATAACCCTAACCCTAGGTCCAATCTAACCCTAACCGCCTCTCTAACCCTAGCCCTCAACATAACCCGAACCCTAGGTCCAATCCTAACCCTAACCGTCTCTCTAACCCTAGCCCTCAACATAACCCTAAACCTAGGTCCAATCCTAACCCTAACCGTCTCTCTAACCCTAGCCCTCAACATAACCTTAACCTTAGGTCCAATACTAACCCTAACCGTCTCTCTAACCCTAGCCCTCAACATAACCCTAACCCTAGGTCCAATCCTAACCCTAAACGCCTCTCTAACGCTAGCCCTCAACATAACCCTAACCCTAGGTACAATCCTAACCCTAACCGTCTCTCTAACCCTAGCCCTCAACATAACCCTAACCCTAGGTCCAATCCTAACCCTAACCGCCTTTCTAACCCTAGCCCTCAACATAACCCTAACCGTAGGTCCAATCCTCACCCTAACTGTCTCTCTGACCCTAGCCCTCAACATAACCCTAACCCTAGGTCCAATCCTAACCCTAACCGTCTCTCTAACCCTAGCCCTCAACATAACCCTAACCCTAGGTCCAAACCTCACCCTAACCGTCTCTGTAACTCTAGCCCTCAACGTAACCCTAACCCTAGGTCCAATCCTCACCCTTACCGTCTCTCTAAACCTAGCCCTCAACATAACCCTAACCCTAGGTCCAATCCTAACCCTAACCGTCTCTCTAACCCTAGCCCTCAACATAACCCTTACCCTAGGTCCAATCCTAACCCTAACCGCCTCTCTAACCCTAGCCCTCAACATAACCCTAACCCTAGGTCCAATCCTAACCCTAATCGTCTCTCTAACTCTAGCCCTCAACATAACCCTAACTCTAGGTCCAATCCTAACCCTAACCGTCTCTCTAACCCTAGCCCTCAACATAACCTTAACTTTAGGTCCAATCCTAACCCTAACCGTCTCTTTAACCCTAGCCCTCAACATAACCCTAACCCTAGGTCCAATCCTAACCCTAACCGTCTCTCTAACCCTAGCCCTCAACATAACCCTAACCCTAGGTCCAATCCTCTACCTAACCGTCTCTCTAACCCTAGCCCTCAACATAACCCTAACCCTAGGTCCAATCCTCACCCTAACCGTCTCTCTGACCCTAGCCCTCAACATAACACTAATCCTAGGTCCAATCCTAACCCTAACCGTCTCTCTAACCCTAGCCCTCAACATAACCCTAACCCTAGGTCCAATCCTAACCCTAACCGTCTCTCTAACCCTAGCCCTCAACATAACCCTAACCCTAGGTCCAATCCTCACCCTAACCGTCTCTCTGACCCTAGCCCTCAACATAACACTAATCCTAGGTCCAATCCTAACCCTAACCGTCTCTCTAACCCTAGCCCTCAACATAACCCTAACCCTAGGTCCAAACCTCACCCTAACCGTCTCTCTAACACTAGTCCTCAACATAACCCTAATCCTAGGTCCAACATAACCCTAACCGTCTCTCTAACCCTAGCGCTCAACATAACCCTAACCCCAGGTCCAATCCTAACCCTAACTGTCTCTCTAACCCTAGCCCTCAACATAACCCTAACCCTAGGTCCAATCCTAACCCTAACCGTCTCTCTAACCCTAGCCCTCAACATAACCCTAACCCTAGGTCCAATCCTCACCCTTACCGTCTCTCTAAACCTAGGCCTCAACATAACCCTAACCCTAGGTCCAATACTAACCCTAACCGTCTCTCTAACCCTAGCCCTCAACATAACCCTAACCCTAGGTCCAATCCTAACCCTAACCGCCTCTCTAACGCTAGCCCTCAACATAACCCTAAGCCTAGGTCCAATCCTAACCCTAACCATCTCTCTAACCCTAGCCCTCAACATAACCCTAACCCTAGGTCCACTCCTAACACTAAACGTCTCTCTAACCCTAGCCCTCAACATAACCTTAACCTTAGGTCCAATCCTAACCCTAACCCTCTCTCTAACCCTAACCGTCAAAATAACCCTATCCCTAGGTCCAATCCTAACCCTAACCGTCTCTCTAACCCTAGCCCTCAACATAACCCTAACCCTAGGTCCAATCCTCACCCTAACCGCCTCTCTAACCCTAGCCCTCAACATAACCTTAACCTTAGGTCCAATCCTAACCCTAACCCTCTCTCTAACCCTACCCCTCAACATAACCCTAAACCTAGGCCCAAACCTAACCCTAACCGTCTCTCTAACCCTAGCCCTCAACATAACCCTAACCCTAGGTCCAATCCTAACCCTAACTGCCTCTCTAACCCTAGCCCTCAACATAACCCTAACCCTAGGTCCAATCCTAACCCTAACCGTCTCTCTAACCCTAGCCCTCAACATAACCCTAACAATAGGTCCAATCCTAACCCTAACCGCCTCTCTAACCCTAGCCCTCAACATAACCCTAACCCTAGGTCCAAACCTCACCCTAACCGCCTCTCTAACCCTAGCCCTCAACATAACATTAACCTTAGGTCCAATCCTAACCCTAACCGTCTCTCTAACCCTACCCACCAACATAACCCTAACCCTAGGTCCAATCCTCACCCTAACCGCCTCTCTAACCCTAGCCCTCAACATAACCTTAACCTTAGGTCCAATCCTAACCCTAACCCTCTCTCTAACCCTACCCCTCAACATAACCCTAAACCTAGGCCCAAACCTAACCCTAACCGTCTCTCTAACCCTAGCCCTCAACATAACCCTAACCCTAGGTCCAATCCTAACCCTAACTGCCTCTCTAACCCTAGCCCTCAACATAACCCTAACCCTAGCTCCAATCCTAACCCTAACCGTCTCTCTAACCCTAGCCCTCCACATAACCTTAACTTTAGGTCCAATTCTAATCCTAACCGTCTCTTTAACCCTAGCCCTCAACATAACCCTAACCCTAGGTCCAATCCTAACCCTAACCGTCTCTCTAACCCTAGCCCTCAACATAACCCTAACCCTAGGTCCAATCCTCTACCTAACCGTCTCTCTAACCCTAGCCCTCAACATAACCCTAACCCTAGGTCCAATCCTCACCCTAACCGTCTCTCTGACCCTAGCCCTCAACATAACACTAATCCTAGGTCCAATCCTAACCCTAACCGTCTCTCTAACCCTAGCCCTCAACATAACCCTAACCCTAGGTCCAAACCTCACCCTAACCGTCTCTCTAACACTAGTCCTCAACATAACCCTAATCCTAGGTCCAACATAACCCTAACCGTCTCTCTAACCCTAGCCCTCCACATAACCTTAACTTTAGGTCCAATTCTAATCCTAACCGTCTCTTTAACCCTAGCCCTCAACATAACCCTAACCCTAGGTCCAATCCTCACCCTAACCGTCTCTCTGACCCTAGCCCTCAACATAACCCTAACCCCAGGTCCAATCCTAACCCTAACCGTCTCTCTAACCCTAGCCCTCAACATAACCCTAACCCTAGGTCCAATCCTAACCCTAACCGTCTCTCTAACCCTAGCCCTCAACATAACCCTAACCCTAGGTCCAATCCTCACCCTTACTGTCTCTCTAAACCTAGGCCTCAACATAACCCTAACCCTAGGTCCAATACTAACCCTAACCGTCTCTCTAACCCTAGCCCTCAACATAACCCTAACCCTAGGTCCAATCCTAACCCTAACCGCCTCTCTAACGCTAGCCCTCAACATAACCCTAACCCTAGGTCCAATCCTAACCCTAACCATCTCTCTAACCCTAGCCCTCAACATAACCCTAACCCTAGGTCCACTCCTAACACTAAACGTCTCTCTAACCCTAGCCCTCAACATAACCTTAACCTTAGGTCCAATCCTAACCCTAACCCTCTCTCTAACCCTAACCGTCAAAATAACCCTATCCCTAGGTCCAATCCTAACCCTAACCGTCTCTCTAACCCTAGCCCTCAACATAACCCTAACCCTAGGTCCAATCCTCACCCTAACCGCCTCTCTAACCTTAGCCCTCAACATAACCTTAACCTTAGGTCCAATCCTAACCGTAACCCTCTCTCTAACCCTACCCCTCAACATAACCCTAAACCTAGGCCCAAACCTAACCCTAACCGTCTCTCTAACCCTAGCCCTCAACATAACCCTAACCCTAGGTCCAATCCTAACCCTAACTGCCTCTCTAACCCTAGCCCTCAACATAACCCTAACCCTAGGTCCAATCCTAACCCTAACCGTCTCTCTAACCCTAGCCCTCAACATAACCCTAACCCTAGGTCCAATCCTAACCCTAACCGCCTCTCTAAACCTAGCCCTCAACATAACCCTAACCCTAGGTCCAATCCTAACCCTAACCGTCTCTTTAACCCTAGCCCTCAACATAACCCTAACCCTAGGTCCAATCCTAACCCTAACCGTCTCTCTAACCCTAGCCCTCAACATAACCCTAACCCTAGGTCCAATCCACACCCTAACCGTCTCTCTTACCCTAGCCCTCAACATAACCCTAACCCTAGGTCCAATCCTCATCCTAACCGTCTCTCTGACCCTAGCCCTCAACATAACCCTAACCCTAGGTCCAAACCTCACCCTAACCGTCTCTCTAACCCTAGTCCTCAACATAACCCTAATCCTAGGTCCAACATAACCCTAACCGTCTCTCTAACCCTAGCCCTCAACATAACCCTAACCCTAGGTCCAATCCTAACCCTAACCGTCTCTCTGACCCTAGCCCTCAACATAACCCTAACCCTAGGTCCAATGCTAACCCTAACCGTCTCTCTAACCCTAGCCCTCAACATAACCATAACCCTAGGTCCAATCCTAACCCTAACCGTCTCTCTAACCCTAGCCCTCAACATAACCCTAACCCTAGGTCCAATCCTCACCCTTAACGTCTCTCTAAACCTAGCCCTCAACATAACCCTAACCCTAGGTTCAATCCTAACCCTAACCGTCTCTCTAACCCTAGCCCTCAACATAACCCTAACCCTAGGTCCAATTCTAACCCTAACCGTCTCTCTAACCCTAGCCCTCAACATAACCCTAACCCTAGGTCCAATCCTAACACTAAACGTCTCTCTAACCTTAGCCCTCAACATAACCTTAACCTTAGGTCCAATCCTATCCCTAACCGTCTCTCTAACCCTAGCCCTCAAAATAACCATAACCCTAGGTCCAATCCTAACCCTAACCATCTCTCTAACCCTATCCCTCAACATAACCCTAACCCTAGGTCCAATCCTCACCCTAACCGCCTCTCTAACCCTAGCCCTCAACATAACCTTAACCTTAGGTCCAATTCTAACCCTAACCGTCTCTCTAACCCTACCCCTCAACATAACCCTAACCCTAGGTCCAAACCTAACCCTAACCGTCTGTCTAACCCTAGCCCTCAACATAACCCTAACCCTAGGTCCTATCCTAACCCTAACCGCCTCCCTAACCCTAGCCCTCAACATAACCCTAACCCTAGGTCCAATTCTAACCCTAACCGTCTCTCTAACCCTAGCCCTCAACATAACCCTAACCCTAGGTCCAATCCTAACCCTAACCGGCTCTCTAACCCTAGCCCTCAACATAACCCTAACCCTAGGTCCAATCCTAACCCTAACCGTCTCTCTAACCCTAGCCCTCAACATAACCCTAACCCTAGGTCCAATCCTAACCCTAACCGTCTCTCTAACCCTAGCCCTCAACATAACCCTAACCCTAGGTCCAATCCTAACACTAACCGTCTCTCTAACCCTAGCCCTCAACATAACCTTAACCTTAGGTCCAATCCTAACCCTAACCGTCTCTTTAACCCTAGCCCTCAACATAACCCTAACCCTAGGTCCAATCCTAACCCTAACCGTCTCTCTAACCCTAGCCCTCAACATAACCCTAACCCTAGGTCCAATCCTAACCCTAACCGTCTCTCTAACCCTAGCCCTCAACATAACCCTAACCCTAGGTCCAATCCTCACCCTTACCGTCTCTCTAAACCTAGCCCTCAACATAACCCTAACCCTAGGTCCAATCCTCACCCTAACCGTCTCTCTAACCCTAGCCCTCAACATAACCCTAACCCTAGGTCGAATCCTCATCCTAACCGTCTCTCTGACCCTAGCCCTCAACATAACCCTAACCCTAGGTCCAATCCTAACCCTAACCGTCTCTCTAACCCTAGCCCTCAACATAACCCTAACCCTAGGTCCAAACCTCACCCTAACCGTCTCTCTAACCCTAGTCCTCAACATAACCCTAATCCTAGGTCCAACATAACACTAACCGTCTCTCTAACCCTAGCCCTCAACATAACCCTAACCCTAGGTCCAATCCTCATCCTAACCGTCTCTCTGACCCTAGCCCTCAACATAACCCTAACCCTAGGTCCAATCCTAACCCTAACCGTCTCTCTAACCCTAGCCCTCAACATAACCCTAAACCTAGGTCCAATTCTAACCCTAACCGTCTCTCTAACCCTAGCCCTCAACATAACCCTCACCCTAGGTCCAATCCTAACACTAAACGTCTCTCTAACCCTAGCCCTCAACATAACCTTAACCTTAGGTCCAATCCTATCCCTAACCGTCTCTCTAACCCTAGCCCTCAAACTAACCCTAACCCTAGGTCCAATCCTAACCCTAACTGTCTCTCTAACCCTAACCCTCAACATAACCCTAACCCTAGGTCCAATCCTCACCCTAACCACCTCTCTAACCCTAGCCCTCAACATACCCTTAACCTTAGGTCCAATCCTAACCCTAAACGTCTCTCTAACCCTACCCCTCAACATAACCCTAACCCTAGGTCCAAACCTAACCCTAACCGTCTCTCTAACCCTAGCCCTCAACATAACCCTAACCCTAGGTCCTATCCTAACCCTAAGCGCCTCTCTAACCCTAGCCCTCAACATAACCCTAACCCTAGGTCCAATTCTAACCCTAACCGTCTCTCTAACCCTAGCCCTCAACATAACCCTAACCCTAGGTCCAATCCTAACCCTAACCGCCTCTCTAACCCTAGCCCTCAACATAACCCTAACCCTAGGTCCAATCCTAACCCTAACCGTCTCTCTAACCCTAGCCCTCAACATAACCATAACCCTAGGTCCAATCCTAACCCTAACCCTCTCTCTAACCCTAGCCCTCAACATAACCCTAACCCTAGGTCCAATCCTAACACTAACCGTCTCTCTAACCCTAACCCTCAACATAACCTTAACCTTAGGTCCAATCCTAACCCTAACCGTCTCTTTAACCCTAGCCCTCAACATAACCCTAACCCTAGGTCCAATCCTAACCCTAACCGTCTCTCTAACCCTAGCCCTCAACATAACCCTAACCCTAGGTCCAATCCTAACCCTAACAGTCTCTCTAACCCTAGCCCTCAACATAACCCTAACCCTAGGTCCAATCCTAACCCTAACCGTCTCTCTAACCCTAGCCCTCAACATAACCCTAACCCTAGGTCCAATCCTAACCCTAACCGTCTCTATAACCCTAGCCCTCAACATAACCCTAACCCTAGGTCCAATCCTCACCCTTACCGTCTCTCTAAACCTAGCCCTCAACATAACCCTAACCCTAGGTCCAATACTAACGCTAACCGTCTCTCTAACCCTAGCCCTCAACATAACCCTAACCCTAGGTCCAATCCTAACCCTAACCGCCTCTCTAACCCTAGCCCTCAACATAACCCTAACCCTAGGTCCAATCCTAACCCTAACCGTCTCTCTAACCCTAGCCCTCAACATAACCCTAACCCTAGGTCCAATCCTAACACTAAACGTCTCTCTAAACCTAGCCCTCAACATAACCTTAACCTTAGGTCCAATCCTAACCCTAACCGTCTCTCTAACCCTAGCCCTCAAAATAACCCTAACCCTAGGTCCAATCCTAACCCTAACCGTCTCTCTAACCCTAGCCCTCAACATAACCCTAACCCTAGGTCCAATCCTCACCCTAACCGCCTCTCTAACCCTAGCCCTCAACATAACCTTAACCTTAGGTCCAATCCTAACCCTAACCGTCTCTCTCACCCTACCCCTCCACATAACCCTAACCCTAGGTCCAAACCTAACCCTAACCGTCTCTATAACCCTAGCCCTCAACATAACCCTAACCCTAGGTCCAATCCTAACCCTAACTGCCTCTCTAACCCTAGCCCTCAACATAACCCTAACCCTAGGTCCAATCCTAACCCTAACCGTCTCTCTAAACCTAGCCCTCAACATAACCCTAACCCTAGGTCCAATCCTAACCCTAACCGTCTCTCTAACCCTAGCCCTCAACATAACCCTAACCCTAGGTCCAATCCTAACCCTAACCGCCTTTCTAACCCTAGCCCTCAACATAACCCTAACCGTAGGTCCAATCCTCACCCTAACTGTCTCTCTGACCCTAGCCCTCAACATAACCCTAACCCTAGGTCCAATCCTAACCCTAACCGTCTCTCTAACCCTAGCCCTCAACATAACCCTAACCCTAGGTCCAAACCTCACCCTAACCGTCTCTCTAACTCTAGCCCTCAACGTAACCCTAACCCTAGGTCCAATCCTCACCCTAACCGCCTCTCTAACCCTAGCCCTCAACATAACCTTAACCTTAGGTCCAATTCTAACCCTAACCGTCTCTCTAACCTTACCCCTCAACATAACCCTAACCCTAGGTCCAAACCTAACCCTAACCGTCTGTCTAACCCTAGCCCTCAACATAACCCTAACCCTAGGTCCTATCCTAACCCTAACCGCCTCCCTAACCCTAGCCCTCAACATAACCCTAACCCTAGGTCCAATTCTAACCCTAACCGTCTCTCTAACCCTAGCCCTCAACATAACCCTAACCCTAGGTCCAATCCTAACCCTAACCGCCTCTCTAACCCTAGCCCTCAATATAACCCTAACCCTAGGTCCAATCCTAACCCTAACCGTCTCTCTAACCCTAGCCCTCAACATAACCCTAACCCTAGGTCCAATCCTAACCCTAACCGTCTCTCTAACCCTAGCCCTCAACATAACCCTAACCCTAGGTCCAATCCTAACAATAACCGTCTCTCTAACCCTAGCCCTCAACATAACCTTAACCTTAGGTCCAATCCTAACCCTAACCGTCTCTTTAACCCTAGCCCTCAACATAACCCTAACCCTAGGTCCAATCCTAACCCTAACCGTCTCTCTAACCCTAGCCCTCAACATAACCCTAACCCTAGGTCCAATCCTAACCCTAACAGTCTCTCTAACCCTAGCCCTCAACATAACCCTAACCCTAGGTGCAATCCTAACCCTAACCGTCTCTCTAACCCTAGCCCTCAACATAACCCTAACCCTAGGTCCAATCCTAACCGTAACCGTCTCTCTAACCCTAGCCCTCAACATAACCCTAACCCTAGGTCCAATCCTCACCCTTACCGTCTCTCTAAACCTAGCCCTCAACATAACCCTAACCCTAGGTCCAATCCTCACCCTAACCGTCTCTCTAACCCTAGCCCTCAACATAACCCTAACCCTAGGTCCAATCCTCATCCTAACCGTCTCTCTGACCCTAGCCCTCAACATAACCCTAACCCTAGGTCCAATCCTAACCCTAACCGTCTCTCTAACCCTAGCCCTCAACATAACCCTAACCCTAGGTCCAAACCTCACCCTAACCGTCTCTCTAACCCTAGTCCTCAACATAACCCTAATCCTAGGTCCAACATAACCCTAACCGTCTCTCTAACCCTAGCCCTCAACATAACCCTAACCCTAGGTCCAATCCTCATCCTAACCGTGTCTCTGACCCTAGCCCTCAACATAACCCTAACCCTAGGTCCAATCCTAACCCTAACCGTCTCTCTAACCCTAGCCCTCAACATAACCCTAACCCTAGGTCCAATCCTAACCCTAACCGTCTCTCTAACCCTAGCCCTCAACATAACCCTAACCCTAGGTCCAATCCTAACACTAACCGTCTCTCTAACCCTAGCCCTCAACATAACCCTAACCCTAGGTCCAATCCTAACCCTAACCGTCTCTCTAACCCTAGCCCTCAACATAACCCTAACCCTAGGTCCAATCCTCACCCTTACCGTCTCTCTAAACCTAGCCCTCAACATAACCCTAACCCTAGGTCCAATCCTCACCCTAACCGTCTCTCTAACCCTAGCCCTCAACATAACCCTAACCCTAGGTCGAATCCTCATCCTAACCGTCTCTCTGACCCTAGCCCTCAACATAACCCTAACCCTAGGTCCAATCCTAACCCTAACCGTCTCTCTAACCCTAGCCCTCAACATAACCCTAACCCTAGGTCCAAACCTCACCCTAACCGTCTCTCTAACCCTAGTCCTCAACATAACCCTAATCCTAGGTCCAACATAACACTAACCGTCTCTCTAACCCTAGCCCTCAACATAACCCTAACCCTAGGTCCAATCCTCATCCTAACCGTCTCTCTGACCCTAGCCCTCAACATAACCCTAACCCTAGGTCCAATCCTAACCCTAACCGTCTCTCTAACCCTAGCCCTCAACATAACCCTAAACCTAGGTCCAATTCTAACCCTAACCGTCTCTCTAACCCTAGCCCTCAACATAACCCTCACCCTAGGTCCAATCCTAACACTAAACGTCTCTCTAACCCTAGCCCTCAACATAACCTTAACCTTAGGTCCAATCCTATCCCTAACCGTCTCTCTAACCCTAGCCCTCAAACTAACCCTAACCCTAGGTCCAATCCTAACCCTAACTGTCTCTCTAACCCTAACCCTCAACATAACCCTAAACCTAGGTCCAATCCTCACCCTAACCACCTCTCTAACCCTAGCCCTCAACATACCCTTAACCTTAGGTCCAATCCTAACCCTAAACGTCTCTCTAACCCTACCCCTCAACATAACCCTAACCCTAGGTCCAAACCTAACCCTAACCGTCTCTCTAACCCTAGCCCTCAACATAACCCTAACCCTAGGTCCTATCCTAACCCTAAGCGCCTCTCTAACCCTAGCCCTCAACATAACCCTAACCCTAGGTCCAATTCTAACCCTAACCGTCTCTCTAACCCTAGCCCTCAACATAACCCTAACCCTAGGTCCAATCCTAACCCTAACCGCCTCTCTAACCCTAGCCCTCAACATAACCCTAACCCTAGGTCCAATCCTAACCCTAACCGTCTCTCTAACCCTAGCCCTCAACATAACCATAACCCTAGGTCCAATCCTAACCCTAACCCTCTCTCTAACCCTAGCCCTCAACATAACCCTAACCCTAGGTCCAATCCTAACACTAACCGTCTCTCTAGCCCTAACCCTCAACATAACCTTAACCTTAGGTCCAATCCTAACCCTAACCGTCTCTTTAACCCTAGCCCTCAACATAACCCTAACCCTAGGTCCAATCCTAACCCTAACCGTCTCTCTAACCCTAGCCCTCAACATAACCCTAACCCTAGGTCCAATCCTAACCCTAACAGTCTCTCTAACCCTAGCCCTCAACATAACCCTAACCCTAGGTCCAATCCTAACCCTAACCGTCTCTCTAACCCTAGCCCTCAACATAACCCTAACCCTAGGTCCAATCCTAACCCTAACCGTCTCTATAACCCTAGCCCTCAACATAACCCTAACCCTAGGTCCAATCCTCACCCTTACCGTCTCTCTAAACCTAGCCCTCAACATAACCCTAACCCTAGGTCCAATACTAACGCTAACCGTCTCTCTAACCCTAGCCCTCAACATAACCCTAACCCTAGGTCCAATCCTAACCCTAACCGCCTCTCTAACCCTAGCCCTCAACATAACCCTAACCCTAGGTCCAATCCTAACCCTAACCGTCTCTCTAACCCTAGCCCTCAACATAACCCTAACCCTAGGTCCAATCCTAACACTAAACGTCTCTCTAAACCTAGCCCTCAACATAACCTTAACCTTAGGTCCAATCCTAACCCTAACCGTCTCTCTAACCCTAGCCCTCAAAATAACCCTAACCCTAGGTCCAATCCTAACCCTAACCGTCTCTCTAACCCTAGCCCTCAACATAACCCTAACCCTAGGTCCAATCCTCACCCTAACCGCCTCTCTAACCCTAGCCCTCAACATAACCTTAACCTTAGGTCCAATCCTAACCCTAACCGTCTCTCTCACCCTACCCCTCCACATAACCCTAACCCTAGGTCCAAACCTAACCCTAACCGTCTCTATAACCCTAGCCCTCAACATAACCCTAACCCTAGGTCCAATCCTAACCCTAACTGCCTCTCTAACCCTAGCCCTCAACATAACCCTAACCCTAGGTCCAATCCTAACCCTAACCGTCTCTCTAAACCTAGCCCTCAACATAACCCTAACCCTAGGTCCAATCCTAACCCTAACCGTCTCTCTAACCCTAGCCCTCAACATAACCCTAACCCTAGGTCCAATCCTAACCCTAACCGCCTTTCTAACCCTAGCCCTCAACATAACCCTAACCGTAGGTCCAATCCTCACCCTAACTGTCTCTCTGACCCTAGCCCTCAACATAACCCTAACCCTAGGTCCAATCCTAACCCTAACCGTCTCTCTAACCCTAGCCCTCAACATAACCCTAACCCTAGGTCCAAACCTCACCCTAACCGTCTCTCTAACTCTAGCCCTCAACGTAACCCTAACCCTAGGTCCAATCCTCACCCTAACCGCCTCTCTAACCCTAGCCCTCAACATAACCTTAACCTTAGGTCCAATTCTAACCCTAACCGTCTCTCTAACCTTACCCCTCAACATAACCCTAACCCTAGGTCCAAACCTAACCCTAACCGTCTGTCTAACCCTAGCCCTCAACATAACCCTAACCCTAGGTCCTATCCTAACCCTAACCGCCTCCCTAACCCTAGCCCTCAACATAACCCTAACCCTAGGTCCAATTCTAACCCTAACCGTCTCTCTAACCCTAGCCCTCAACATAACCCTAACCCTAGGTCCAATCCTAACCCTAACCGCCTCTCTAACCCTAGCCCTCAATATAACCCTAACCCTAGGTCCAATCCTAACCCTAACCGTCTCTCTAACCCTAGCCCTCAACATAACCCTAACCCTAGGTCCAATCCTAACCCTAACCGTCTCTCTAACCCTAGCCCTCAACATAACCCTAACCCTAGGTCCAATCCTAACAATAACCGTCTCTCTAACCCTAGCCCTCAACATAACCTTAACCTTAGGTCCAATCCTAACCCTAACCGTCTCTTTAACCCTAGCCCTCAACATAACCCTAACCCTAGGTCCAATCCTAACCCTAACCGTCTCTCTAACCCTAGCCCTCAACATAACCCTAACCCTAGGTCCAATCCTAACCCTAACAGTCTCTCTAACCCTAGCCCTCAACATAACCCTAACCCTAGGTGCAATCCTAACCCTAACCGTCTCTCTAACCCTAGCCCTCAACATAACCCTAACCCTAGGTCCAATCCTAACCGTAACCGTCTCTCTAACCCTAGCCCTCAACATAACCCTAACCCTAGGTCCAATCCTCACCCTTACCGTCTCTCTAAACCTAGCCCTCAACATAACCCTAACCCTAGGTCCAATCCTCACCCTAACCGTCTCTCTAACCCTAGCCCTCAACATAACCCTAACCCTAGGTCCAATCCTCATCCTAACCGTCTCTCTGACCCTAGCCCTCAACATAACCCTAACCCTAGGTCCAATCCTAACCCTAACCGTCTCTCTAACCCTAGCCCTCAACATAACCCTAACCCTAGGTCCAAACCTCACCCTAACCGTCTCTCTAACCCTAGTCCTCAACATAACCCTAATCCTAGGTCCAACATAACCCTAACCGTCTCTCTAACCCTAGCCCTCAACATAACCCTAACCCTAGGTCCAATCCTCATCCTAACCGTGTCTCTGACCCTAGCCCTCAACATAACCCTAACCCTAGGTCCAATCCTAACCCTAACCGTCTCTCTAACCCTAGCCCTCAACATAACCCTAAACCTAGGTCCAATTCTAACCCTAACCGTCTCTCTAACCCTAGCCCTCAACATAACCCTCACCCTAGGTCCAATCCTAACACTAAACGTCTCTCTAACCCTAGCCCTCAACATAACCTTAACCTTAGGTCCAATCCTATCCCTAACCGTCTCTCTAACCCTAGCCCTCAAAATAACCCTAACCCTAGGTCCAATCCTAAACCTAACTGTCTCTCTAACCCTAACCCTCAACATAACCCTAACCCTAGGTCCAATCCTCACCCTAACCACCTCTCTAACCCTAGCCCTCAACATACCCTTAACCTTAGGTCCAATCCTAACCCTAACCGTCTCTCTAACCCTACCCCTCAACATAACCCTAACCCTAGGTCCAAACCTAACCCTAACCGTCTCTCTAACCCTAGCCCTCAACATAACCCTAACCCTAGGTCCTATCCTAACCCTAAGCGCCTCTCTAACCCTAGCCCTCAACATAACCCTAACCCTAGGTCCAATTCTAACCCTAACCGCCTCTCTAACCCTAGCCCTCAACATAACCCTAACCCTAGGTCCAATCCTAACCCTAATCGTCTCTCTAACTCTAGCCCTCAACATAACCCTAACTCTAGGTCCAATCCTAACCCTAACCGTCTCTCTAACCCTAGCCCTCAACATAACCTTAACTTTAGGTCCAATCCTAACCCTAACCGTCTCTTTAACCCTAGCCCTCAACATAACCCTAACCCTAGGTCCAATCCTAACCCTAACCGTCTCTCTAACCCTAGCCCTCAACATAACCCTAACCCTAGGTCCAATCCTCTACCTAACCGTCTCTCTAACCCTAGCCCTCAACATAACCCTAACCCTAGGTCCAATCCTCACCCTAACCGTCTCTCTGACCCTAGCCCTCAACATAACACTAATCCTAGGTCCAATCCTAACCCTAACCGTCTCTCTAACCCTAGCCCTCAACATAACCCTAACCCTAGGTCCAAACCTCACCCTAACCGTCTCTCTAACAGTAGTCCTCAACATAACCCTAATCCTAGTTCCAACATAACCCTAACCGTCTCTCTAACCCTAGCGCTCAACATAACCCTAACCCCAGGTCCAATCCTAACCCTAACCGTCTCTCTAACCCTAGCCCTCAACATAACCCTAACCCTAGGTCCAATCCTAACCCTAACCGTCTCTTTAACCCTAGCCCTCAACATAACCCTAACCCTAGGTCCAATCCTAACCCTAACCGTCTCTCTAACCCTAGCCCTCAACATAACCCTAACCCTAGGTCCAATCCTCACCCTAACCGTCTCTCTGACCCTAGCCCTCAACATAACCCTAACCCTAGGTCCAAACCTCACCCTAACCGTCTCTCTAACCCTAGTCCTCAACATAACCCTAATCCTAGGTCCAACATAACCCTAACCGTCTCTCTAACCCTAGCCCTCAACATAACCCTAACCCTAGGTCCAATCCTCATCCTAACCGTCTCTCTGACCCTAGCCCTCAACATAACCCTAACCCTATGTCCAATGCTAACCCTAACCGTCTCTCTAACCCTAGCCCTCAACATAACCATAACCCTAGGTCCAATCCTAACCCTAACCGTCTCTCTAACCCTAGCCCTCAACATAACCCTAACCCTAGGTCCAATCCTCACCCTAACGTCTCTCTAAACCTAGCCCTCAACATAACCCTAACCCTAGGTTCAATCCTAACCCTAACCGTCTCTCTAACCCTAGCCCTCAACATAACCCTAACCCTAGGTCCAATTCTAACCCTAACCGTCTCTCTAACCCTAGCCCTCAACATAACCCTAACCCTAGGTCCAATCCTAACACTAAACGTCTCTCTAACCCTAGCCCTCAACATAACCTTAACCTTAGGTCCAATCCTAACCCTAACCGTCTCTCTAACCCTAGCCCTCAAAATAACCCTAACCCTAGGTCCAATCCTAACCCTAACTGTCTCTCTAACCCTATCCCTCAACATAACCCTAACCCTAGGTCCAATCCTCACCCTAACCGCCTCTCTAACCCTAGCCCTCAACATAACCTTAACCTTAGGTCCAATTCTAACCCTAACCGTCTCTCTAACCCTACCCCTCAACATAACCCTAACCCTAGGTCCAAACCTAACCCTAACCGTCTGTCTAACCCTAGCCCTCAACATAACCCTAACCCTAGGTCCTATCCTAACCCTAACCGCCTCACTAACCCTAGCCCTCAACATAACCCTAACCCTAGGTCCAATTCTAACCCTAACCGTCTCTCTAACCCTAGCCCTCAACATAACCCTAACCCTAGGTCCAATCCTAACCCTAACCGCCTCTCTAACCCTAGCCCCCAATATAACCCTAACCCTAGGTCCAATCCTAACCCTAACCGTCTCTCTAACCCTAGCCCTCAACATAACCCTAACCCTAGGTCCAATCCTAACCCTACCCGTCTCTCTAACCCTAGCCCTCAACATAACCCTAACCCTAGGTCCAATCCTAACACTAACCGTCTCTCTAACCCTAGCCCTCAACATAACCTTAACCTTAGGTCCAATCCTAACCCTAACCGTCTCTTTAACCCTAGCCCTCAACATAACCCTAACCCTAGGTCCAATCCTAACCCTAACCGTCTCTCTAACCCTAGCCCTCAACATAACCCTAACCCTAGGTCCAATCCTAACCCTAACAGTCTCTCTAACCCTAGCCCTCCACATAACCCTAACCCTAGGTCCAATCCTCACCCTAACCGTCTCTCTGACCCTAGCCCTCAACATAACACTAATCCTAGGTCCAATCCTAACCCTAACCGTCTCTCTAACCCTAGCCCTCAACATAACCCTAACCCTAGGTCCAAACCTCACCCTAACCGTCTCTCTAACACTAGTCCTCAACATAACCCTAATCCTAGGTCCAACATAACCCTAACCGTCTCTCTAACCCTAGCGCTCAACATAACCCTAACCCCAGGTCCAATCCTAACCCTAACCGTCTCTCTAACCCTAGCCCTCAACATAACCCTAACCCTAGGTCCAATCCTAACCCTAACCGTCTCTCTAACCCTAGCTCTCAACATAACCCTAACCCTAGGTCCAATCCTAACCATAACCGTCTCTTTAACCCTAGCCCTCAACATAACCCTAACCCTAGGTCCAATCCTAACCCTAACCGTCTCTCTAACCCTAGCCCTCAACATAACCCTAACCCTAGGTCCAATCCTCACCCTAACCGTCTCTCTGACCCTAGCCCTCAACATAACCCTAACCCTAGGTCCAAACCTCACCCTAACCGTCTCTCTAACACTAGTCCTCAACATAACCCTACTCCTAGGTCCAACATAACCCTAACCGTCTCTCTAACCCTAGCCCTCAACATAACCCTAACCCTAGGTCCAATCCTCATCCTAACCGTCTCTCTGACCCTAGCCCTCAACATAACCCTAACCCTAGGTCCAATGCTAACCCTAACCGTCTCTCTAACCCTAGCCCTCAAGATAACCATAACCCTAGGTCCAATCCTAAACCTAACCGTCTCTCTAACCCTAGCCCTCAACATAACCCTAACCCTAGGTCCAATCCTCACCCTAACGTCTCTCTAAACCTAGCCCTCAACATAACCCTAACCCTAGGTTCAATCCTAACCCTAACCGTCTCTCTAACCCTAGCCCTCAACATAACCCTAACCCTAGGTCCAATTCTAACCCTAACCGTCTCTCTAACCCTAGCCCTCAACATAACCCTAACCCTAGGTCCAATCCTAACACTAAACGTCTCTCTAACCCTAGCCCTCAACATAACCTTAACCTTAGGTCCAATCCTAACCCTAACCGTCTCTCTAACCCTAGCCCTCAAAATAACCCTAACCCTAGGTCCAATCCTAACCCTAACTGTCTCTCTAACCCTATCCCTCAACATAACCCTAACCCTAGGTCTAATCCTCACCCTAACCGCCTCTCTAACCCTAGCCCTCAACATAACCTTAACCTTAGGTCCAATTCTAACCCTAACCGTCTCTCTAACCCTACCCCTCAACATAACCCTAACCCTAGGTCCAAACCTAACCCTAACCGTCTGTCTAACCCTAGCCCTCAACATAACCCTAACCCTATGTCCTATCCTAACCCTAACCGCCTCCCTAACCCTAGCCCTCAACATAACCCTAACCCTAGGTCCAATTCTAACCCTAACCGTCTCTCTAACCCTAGCCCTCAACATAACCCTAACCCTAGGTCCAATCCTAACCCTAACCGCCTCTCTAACCCTAGCCCTCAATATAACCCTAACCCTAGGTCCAATCCTAACCCTAACCGTCTCTCTAACCCTAGCCCTCAACATAACCCTAACCCTAGGTCCAATCCTAACCCTACCCGTCTCTCTAACCCTAGCCCTCAACATAACCCTAACCCTAGGTCCAATCCTAACACTAACCGTCTCTCTAACCCTAGCCCTCAACATAACCTTAACCTTAGGTCCAATCCTAACCCTAACCGTCTCTTTAACCCTAGCCCTCAACATAACCCTAACCCTAGGTCCAATCCTAACCCTAACTGTCTCTCTAACCCTAGCCCTCAACATAACCCTAACCCTAGGTCCAATCCTAACCCTAACAGTCTCTCTAACCCTAGCCCTCAACATAACCCTAACCCTAGGTGCAATCCTAACCCTAACCGTCTCTCTAACCCTAGCCCTCAACATAACCCTAACACTAGGTCCAATCCTAACCCTAACCGTCTCTCTAACCCTAGCCCTCAACATAACCCTAACCCTAGGTCCAATCCTCACCCTTACCGTCTCTCTAAACCTAGCCCTCAACATAACCCTAACCCTAGGTCCAATCCTCACCCTAACCGTCTCTCTAACCCTAGCCCTCAACATAACCCTAACCCTAGGTCCAATCCTCATCCTAACCGTCTCTCTGACCCTAGCCCTCAACATAACCCTAACCCTAGGTCCAATCCTAACCCTAACCGTCTCTCTAACCCTAGCCCTCAACATAACCCTAACCCTAGGTCCAAACCTCACCCTAACCGTCTCTCTAACCCTAGTCCTCAACATAACCCTAATCCTAGGTCCAACATAACCCTAACCGTCTCTCTAACCCTAGCCCTCAACATAACCCTAACCCTAGGTCCAATCCTCATCCTAACCGTCTCTCTAACCCTAGCCCTCAACATAACCTTAACCTTAGGTCCAATCCTATCCCTAACCGTCTCTCTAACCCTAGCCCTCAAAATAACCCTAACCCTAGGTCCAATCCTAACCCTAACTGTCTCTCTAACCCTAACCCTCAACATAACCCTAACCCTAGGTCCAATCCTCACCCTAACCGCCTCTCTAACCCTAGCCCTCAACATACCCTTAACCTTAGGTCCAATCCTAACCCTAACCGTCTCTCTAACCCTACCCCTCAACATAACCCTAACCCTAGGTCCAAACCTAACCGTAACCGTCTCTCTAACCCTAGCCCTCAACATAACCCTAACCCTAGGTCCTATCCTAACCCTAACCGCCTCTCTAACCCTAGCTCTCAACATAACCCTAACCCTAGGTCCAATCCTAACCCTAACCGTCTCTCTAACCCTAGCCCTCAACATAACCCTAACCCTAGGTCCAATCCTAACCCTAACCGCCTCTCTAACACTAGCCCTCAACATAACCCTAACCCTAGGTCCAATCCTAACCCTAACCGTCTCTCTAACCCTAGCCCTCAACATAACCCTAACCCTAGGTCCAATCCTAACACTAACCGTCTCTCTAACCCTAACCCTCAACATAACCTTAACCTTAGGTCCAATCCTAACCCTAACCGTCTCTTTAACCCTAGCCCTCAACATAACCCTAACCCTAGGTCCAATCCTAACCCTAACCGTCTCTCTAACCCTAGCCCTCAACATAACCCTAACCCTAGGTCCAATCCTAACCCTAACAGTCTCTCTAACCCTAGCCCTCAACATAACCCTAACCCCAGGTCCAATCCTAACCCTAACCGTCTCTCTAACCCTAGCCCTCAACATAACCCTAACCCTAGGTCCAATCCTAACCCTAACCGTCTCTCTAACCCTAGCCCTCAACATAACCCTAACCCTAGGTCCAATCCTCACCCTTACCGTCTCTCTAAACCTAGGCCTCAACATAACCCTAACCCTAGGTCCAATACTAACCCTAACCGTCTCTCTAACCCTAGCCCTCAACATGACCCTAACCCTAGGTCCAATCCTAACCCTAACCGCCTCTCTAACGTTAGCCCTCAACATAACCCTAACCCTAGGTCCAATCCTAACCCTAACCATCTCTCTAACCCTAGCGCTCAACATAACCCTAACCCTAGGTCCACTCCTAACACTAAACGTCTCTCTAACCCTAGCCCTCAACATAACCTTAACCTTAGGTCCAATCCTAACCCTAACCCTCTCTCTAACCCTAACCGTCAAAATAACCCTATCCCTAGGTCCAATCCTAACCCTAACCGTCTCTCTAACCCTAGCCCTCAACATAACCCTAACCCTAGGTCCAATCCTCACCCTAACCGCCTCTCTAACCCTAGCCCTCAACATAACCTTAACCTTAGGTCCAATCCTAACCCTAACCCTCTCTCTAACCCTACCCCTCAACATAACCCTAAACCTAGGCCCAAACCTAACCCTAACCGTCTCTCTAACCCTAGCCCTCAACATAACCCTAACCCTAGGTCCAATCCTAACCCTAACTGCCTCTCTAACCCTAGCCCTCAACATAACCCTAACCCTAGGTCCAATCCTAACCCTAACCGTCTCTCTAACCCTAGCCCTCAACATAACCCTAACCCTAGGTCCAATCCTAACCCTAACCGCCTCTCTAACCCTAGCCCTCAACATAACCCTAACCCTAGGTCCAATCCTCACCCTAACCGCCTCTCTAACCCTAGCCCTCAACATAACCTTAACCTTAGGTCCAATCCTAACCCTAAACGTCTCTCTAACCCTACCCATCAACATAACCCTAACCCTAGGTCCAATCCTAACCCTAACCGTCTCTCTAACCCTAGCCCTAAACATAACCCTAACCCTAGGTCCAATCCTAACCCTAACCGCCTCTCTAAACCTAGCCCTCTACATAACACTAACCCTAGGTCCAATCCTAACCCTAACCTTCTCTCTAACCCTAGCCCTCAACATAACCCTAACCCTAGGTCCAATCCTAACCCTAACCGTCTCTCTAACCCTAGCCCTCAACATAACCCTAACCCTAGGTCCAATCCTAACCCTAACCGTCTCTTTAACCCTAGCCCTCAACATAACCCTAACCCTAGGTCCAATCCTAACCCTAACCGTCTCTCTAACCCTAGCCCTCAACATAACCCTAACCCTAGGTCCAATCCTCACCCTAACCGTCTCTCTGACCCTAGCCCTCAACATAACCCTAACCCTAGGTCCAAACCTCACCCTAACCGTCTCTCTAACCCTAGTCCTCAACATAACCCTAATCCTAGGTCCAACATAACCCTAACCGTCTCTCTAACCCTAGCCCTCAACATAACCCTAACCCTAGGTCCAATCCTCATCCTAACCGTCTCTCTGACCCTAGCCCTCAACATAACCCTAACCCTAGTTCCAATGCTAACCCTAAGCGTCTCTCTAACCCTAGCCCTCAACATAACCCTAACCCTAGGTCCAATCCTAACACTAAACGTCTCTCTAACCCTAGCCCTCAACATAACCTTAACCTTAGGTCCAATCCTAACCCTAACCGTCTCTCTAACCCTAGCCCTCAAAATAACCCTAACCCTAGGTCCAATCCTCATCCTAACCGTCTCTCTGACCCTAGCCCTCAACATAACCCTAACCCTAGGTCCAATCCTAACACTAAACGTCTCTCTAACCCTAGCCCTCAACATAACCTTAACCTTAGGTCCAATCCTAACCCTAACCGTCTCTCTAACCCTAGCCCTCAACATAACCCTAACCCTAGGTCCAAACCTCACCCTAACCGTCTCTCTAACCCTAGTCCTCAACATAACCCTAATCCTAGGTCCAACATAACCCTAACCGTCTCTCTAACCCTAGCCCTCAACATAACCCTAACCCTAGGTCCAATCCTCATCCTAACCGTCTCTCTAACCCTAGCCCTCAACATAACCATAACCTTAGGTCCAATCCTATCCCTAACCGTCTCTCTAACCCTAGCCCTCAAAATAACCCTAACCCTAGGTCCAATCCTAACCCTAACTGTCTCTCTAACCCTAACCCTCAACATAACCCTAACCCTAGGTCCAATCCTCACCCTAACCGCCTCTCTAACCCTAGCCCTCAACATACCCTTAACCTTAGGTCCAATCCTAACCCTAACCGTCTCTCTAACCCTACCCCTCAACATAACCCTAACCCTAGGTCCAAACCTAACCGTAACCGTCTCTCTAACCCTAGCCCTCAACATAACCCTAACCCTAGGTCCTATCCTAACCCTAACCGCCTCTCTAACCCTAGCCCTCAACATAACCCTAACCCTAGGTCCAATCCTAACCCTAACCGTCTCTCTAACCCTAGCCCTCAACATAACCCTAACCCTAGGTCCAATCCTAACCCTAACCGCCTCTCTAACCCTAGCCCTCAACATAACCCTAACCCTAGGTCCAATCCTAACCCTAACCGTCTCTCTAACCCTAGCCCTCAACATAACCCTAACCCTAGGTCCAATCCTAACCCTAACCGTCTCTCTAACCCTAGCCCTCAACATAACCCTAACCCTAGGTCCAATCCTAACACTAACCGTCTCTCTAACCCTAACCCTCAACATAACCTTAACCTTAGGTCCAATCCTAACCCTAACCGTCTCTTTAACCCTAGCCCTCAACATAACCCTAACCCTAGGTCCAATCCTAACCCTAACCGTCTCTCTAACCCTAGCCCTCAACATAACCCTAACCCTAGGTCCAATCCTCACCCTTACCGTCTCTCTAAACCTAGCCCTCAACATAACCCTAACCCTAGGTCCAATCCTCACCCTAACCGTCTCTCTAACCCTAGCCCTCAACATAACCCTAACCCTAGGTCCAATCCTCATCCTAACCGTCTCTCTGACCCTAGCCCTCAACATAACCCTAACCCTAGGTCCAAACCTCACCCTAACCGTCTCTCTAACCCTAGTCCTCAACATAACCCTAATCCTAGGTCCAACATAACCCTAACCGTCTCTCTAACCCTAGCCCTCAACATAACCCTAACCCTAGGTCCAATCCTCATCCTAACCGTCTCTCTGACCCTAGCCCTCAACATAACCCTAACCCTAGGTCCAATGCTAACCCTAACCGTCTCTCTAACCCTAGCCCTCAACATAACCATAACCCTAGGTCCAATCCTAACCCTAACCGTCTCTCTAACCCTAGCCCTCAACATAACCCTAACCCTAGGTCCAATCCTCACCCTTAACGTCTCTCTAAACCTAGCCCTCAACATAACCCTAACCCTAGGTTCAATCCTAACCCTAACCGTCTCTCTAACCCTAGCCCTCAACATAACCCTAACCCTAGGTCCAATTCTAACCCTAAACGTCTCTCTAACCCTAGCCCTCAACATAACCCTAACCCTAGGTCCAATCCTAACACTAAACGTCTCTCTAACCCTAGCCCTCAACATAACCTTAACCTTAGGTCCAATCCTAACCCTAACCGTCTCTCTAACCCTAGCCCTCAAAATAACCCTAACCCTAGGTCCAATCCTAACCCTAACTGTCTCTCTAACCCTATCCCTCAACATAACCCTAACCCTAGGTCCAATCCTCACCCTAACCGCCTCTCTAACCCTAGCCCTCAACATAACCTTAACCTTAGGTCCAATTCTAACCTTAACCGTCTCTCTAACCCTACCCCTCAACATAACCCTAACCCTAGGTCCAAACCTAACCCTAACCGTCTGTCTAACCCTAGCCCTCAACATAACCCTAACCCTAGGTCCTATCCTAACCCTAAGCGCCTCCCTAACCCTAGCCCTCAACATAACCCTAACCCTAGGTCCAATCCTAACCCTAACCGTCTCTCTAACCCTAGCCCTCAACATAACCCTAACCCTAGGTCCAATCCTAACCCTAACAGTCTCTCTAACCCTAGCCCTCAACATAACCCTAACCCTAGGTGCAATCCTAACCCTAACCGTCTCTCTAACCCTAGCCCTCAACATAACCCTAACCCTAGGTCCAATCCTAACCCTAACAGTCTCTCTAACCCTAGCCCTCAACATAACCCTAACCCTAGGTCCAATCCTCACCCTTACCGTCTCTCTAAACCTAGCCCTCAACATAACCCTAACCCTAGGTCCAATCCTCACCCTAACCGTCTCTCTAACCCTAGCCCTCAACATAACCCTAACCCTAGGTCCAATCCTCATCCTAACCGTCTCTCTGACCCTAGCCCTCAACATAACCCTAACCCTAGGTCCAATCCTAACCCTAACCGTCTCTCTAACCCTAGCCCTCAACATAACCCTAACCCTAGGTCCAAACCTCACCCTAACCGTCTCTCTAACCCTAGTCCTCAACATAACCCTAATCCTAGGTCCAACATAACCCTAACCGTCTCTCTAACCCTAGCCCTCAACATAACCCTAACCCTAGGTCCAATCCTAACCCTAACCGTCTCTCTAACCCTAGCCCTCAACATAACCCTAACCCTAGGTCCAATCCTCACCCTAACCGCCTCTCTAACCCTAGCCCTCAACATAACCTTAACCTTAGGTCCAATCCTAACCCTAACCGTCTATCTCACCCTACCCCTCCACATAACCCTAACCCTAGGTCCAAACCTAACCCTAACCGTCTCTCTAACCCTAGCCCTCAACATAACCCTAACCCTAGGTCCAATCCTAACCCTAACTGCCTCTCTAACCCTAGCCCTCAACATAACCCTAACCCTAGGTCCAATCCTAACCCTAACCGTCTCTCTAAACCTAGCCCTCAACATAACCCTAACCCTAGGTCCAATCCTAACCCTAACCGCCTCTCTAACCCTAGCCCTCAACATAACCCTAACCCTAGGTCCAATCCTCACCCTAACCGCCTCTCTAACCCTAGCCCTCAACATAACCTTAACCTTAGGTCCAAACCTTACCCTAACCGTCTCTCTAACCCTAGCCCTCAACATAACCCTAACCCTAGGTCCAATCCTAACCCTAACCGCCTCTCTAACCCTAGCCCTCAACATAACCCTAACCCTAGGTCCAATCCTAACCCTAACCGCCTCTCTAACCCTATCCCTGAACATAACCCTAACCCTAGGTCCAATCCTAACCCTAACCGTCTCTCTAACCTTAGCCCTCAACATAACCGTAACCTTAGGTCCAATCCTAACCCTAACCGTCTCTTTAACCCTAGCCCTCAACATAACCCTAACCCTAGGGCCAATCCTAACCCTAACCGTCTCTCTAACCCTAGCCCTCAACATAACCCTCACCCTAGGTCCAATCCTCACCCTAACCGTCTCTCTAACCCTAGCCCTCAACATAACCCTAACCCTAGGTCCAATCCTCAATCTAACCGTCTCTCTGACCCTAGCCCTCAACATAACCCTAACCCTAGGTCCAATCCTAACCCTAACCGTCTCTCTAACCCTAGCCCTCAACATAACCCTAACCGTAGGTCCAAACCTCACCCTAACCGTCTCTCTAACCCTAGTCCTCAACATAACCCTAATCCTAGGTCCAACATAACCCTAACCGTCTCTAACCCTAGCGCTCAACATAACCCTAACCCTAGGTCCAATCCTAACCCTAACCGTCTCTCTAACCCTAGCCTTCAACATAACCCTAACCCTAGGTCCAATCCTAACCCTAACCGTCTCTCTAACCCTAGCCCTCAACATAACCCTAACCCTAGGTCCAATCCTCACCCTTACCGTCTCTCTAAACCTAGCCCTCAACATCACCCTAACCCTAGGTCCAATACTAACCCTAACCGTCTCTCTAACCCTAGCCCTCAACATAACCCTAACCCTAGGTACAATCCTAACACTAAACGTCTCTCTAACCCTAGCCCTCAACATAACCCGAACCTTAGGTCCAATCCTAACCCTAACCGTCTCTCTAACCCTAGCCCTCAAAATAACCCTAACCCTAGGTCCAATCCTAACCCTAACCGTCTCTCTAACCCTAGCCCTCAACATAACCCTAACCCTAGGTACAATCCTAACACTAAACGTCTCTCTAACCCTAGCCCTCAACATAACCCGAACCTTAGGTCCAATCCTAACCCTAACCGTCTCTCTAACCCTAGCCCTCAAAATAACCCTAACCCTAGGTCCAATCCTAACCCTAACCGTCTCTCTAACCCTAGCCCTCAACATAACCCTAACCCTAGGTACAATCCTAACACTAAACGTCTCTCTAACCCTAGCCCTCAACATAACCCGAACCTTAGGTCCAATCCTAACCCTAACCGTCTCTCTAACCCTAGCCCTCAAAATAACCCTAACCCTAGGTCCAATCCTAACCCTAACCGCCTCTCTAAACCTAGCCCTCAACATAACCCTAACCTTAGGTCCAATCCTAACCCTAACCGTCTCTAACCCTAGCCCTCAACATAACCCTAACCCTAGGTCCAATCCTAACCCTAACCGCCTCTCTAACCCTAGCCCTCAACATAACCCTAACCCTAGGTCCAATCCTAACCCTAACCATCTCTCTAACCCTAGCCCTCAACATAACCCTAACCCTAGGTCCAATCCTAACACTAAACGTCTCTCTAACCCTAGCCCTCAACATAACCTTAACCTTAGGTCCAATCCTAACCCTAACCGTCTCTCTAACCTTAGCCCTCAAAATAACCCTAACCCTAGGTCCAATCCTAACCCTAACCGTCTCTCTAACCCTAGCCCTCAACATAACCCTAACCCTAGGTCCAATCCTCACCCTAACCGCCTCTCTAACCCTAGCCCTCGACATAACCTTAACCTTAGGTCCAATCCTAACCCTAACCGTCTCTCTAACCCTAGCCCTCAACATAACCCTAACCCTAGGTCCAATCCTCACCCTAACCGCCTCTCTAACCCTAGCCCTCAACATAACCTTAACCTTAGGTCCAATCCTAACCCTAACCGTCTCTCTAACCCTACCCCTCAACATAACCATAACCCTAGGCCCAAACCTAACCCTAACCCTCTCTCTAACCCTACCCCTCAACATAACCCTAACCCTAGGTCCAATCCTAACCCTAACTGCCTCTCTAACCCTAGCCCTCAACATAACCCTAACCCTAGGTCCAATCCTAACCCTAACCGTCTCTCTAAACCTAGCCCTCAACATAACCCTAACCCTAGGTCCAATCCTAACCCTAACCGCCTCTCTAACCCTAGCCCTCAACATAACCCTAACCCTAGGTCCAATTCTCACCCTAACCGCCTCTCTAAACCTAGCCCTCAACATAACCTTAACCTTAGGTGCAATCCTAACCCTAACCGTCTCTCTAACCCTACCCCTCAACATAACCCTAACCCTAGGTCCAAACCTAACCCTAACCGTCTCTCTAACCCTAGCCCTCAACATAACCCTAACCCTAGGTCCAATCCTAACCCTAACCGCCTCTCTAACCCTAGCCCTCAACATAACCCTAACCCTAGGTCCAATCCTAACCCTAACCGTCTCTCTAACCCTAGCCCTCAACATAACCCTAACCCTAGGTCCAATCCTAACACTAACCGTCTCTCTTACACTAGCCCTCAACATAACCCTAACCTTAGGTCCAATCCTAACCCTAACCGTCTCTTTAACCCTAGCCCTCAACATAACCCTAACCCTAGGTCCAATCCTAACCCTAACCGTCTCTCTAACCCTAGCCCTCAACATAACCCTAACCCTAGGTCCAATCCTCACCCTAACCGTCTCTCTAACCCTAGCCCTCAACATAACCCTAACCCTAGGTCCAATCCTCATCCTAACCGACTCTCTGACCCTAGCCCTCAACATAACCCTAACCCTAGGTCCAATCCTAACGCTAACCGTCTCTCTAACCCTAGCCCTCAACATAAACCTAACCCTAGGTCCAATACTAACCCTAAACGTCTCTCTAACCCTAGCCCTCAATATAACCTTAACCTTAGGTCCAATCCTATCCCTAACCGTCTCTCTAACCCTAGCCCTCAAAATAACCCTAACCCTAGGTCCAATCCTAACCCTAACTGTCTCTCTAACCCTATCCCTCAACATAACCCTAACCCTAGGTCCAATCCTCACCCTAACCGCCTCTCTAACCCTAGCCCTCAACATAACCTTAACCTTAGGTCCAATTCTAACCCTAACCGTCTCTCTAACCCTACCCCTCAACATAACCCTAAGCGTAGGTCCAAACATAACCCTAACCGTCTCTCTAACCCTAGCCCTCAACATAACCCTAACCCTAGGTCCTATCCTAACCCTAACCGCCTCTCTAACCCTAGCCCTCAACATAACCCTAACCCTAGGTCCAATCCTAAACCTAACCGTCTCTCTAACCCTAGCCCTCAACATAACCCTAACCCTACGTCCAATCCTAACCCTAACCGCCTCTCTAACCCTAGCCCTCAACATAACCTTAACCTTAGGTCCAATCCTAACCCTAACCGTCTCTCTAACCTTAGCCCTCAACATAACCCTAACCCTAGGTCCAATCCTAACCCTAACCGCCTCTCTAAACCTAGCCCTCAACATAACCCTAACCTTAGGTCCAATCCTAACCCTAACCGTCTCTCTAACCCTAGCCCTCAACATAACCCTAACCCTAGGTCCAATCCTAACCCTAACCGCCTCTCTAACCCTAGCCCTCAACATAACCCTAACCCTAGGTCCAATCCTAACCCTAACCATCTCTCTAACCCTAGCCCTCAACATAACCCTAACCCTAGGTCCAATCCTAACACTAAACGTCTCTCTAACCCTAGCCCTCAACATAACCTTAACCTTAGGTCCAATCCTAACCCTAACCGTCTCTCTAACCTTAGCCCTCAAAATAACCCTAACCCTAGGTCCAATCCTAACCCTAACCGTCTCTCTAACCCTAGCCCTCAACATAACCCTAACCCTAGGTCCAATCCTCACCCTAACCGCCTCTCTAACCCTAGCCCTCGACATAACCTTAACCTTAGGTCCAATCCTAACCCTAACCGTCTCTCTAACCCTAGCCCTCAACATAACCCTAACCCTAGGTCCAATCCTCACCCTAACCGCCTCTCTAACCCTAGCCCTCAACATAACCTTAACCTTAGGTCCAATCCTAACCCTAACCGTCTCTCTAACCCTAGCAATCAACATAACCCTAACCCTAGGCCCAAACCTAACCCTAACCGTCTCTCTAACCCTAGCCCTCAACATAACCCTAACCCTAGGTCCAATCCTAACCCTAACCGCCTCTCTAACCTTAGCCCTCAACATAACCCTAACCCTAGGTCCAATCCTAACCCTAACCATCTCTCTAACCCTAGCCCTCAACATAACCCTAACCCTAGGTCCAATCCTAACACTAAACGTCTCTCTAACCCGAGCCCTCAACATAACCCTAACCTTAGGTCGAATCCTAACCCTAACCGTCTCTCTAACCCTAGCCCTCAAAATAACCCTAACCCTAGGTCCAATCCTAACCCTAACCGTCTCTCTAACCCTAGCCCTCAACATAACCCTAACCCTAGGTCCAATCCTCACCCTAACCGCCTCTCTAACCCTAGCCCTCAACATAACCTTAACCTTAGGTCCAATCCTAACCCTAACCGTCTCTCTAACCCTACCCCTCAACATAACCATAACCCTAGGCCCAAACCTAACCCTAACCCTCTCTCTAACCCTACCCCTCAACATAACCCTAACCCTAGGTCCAACCCTAACCCTAACTGCCTCTCTAACCCTAGCCCTCAACATAACCCTAACCCTAGGTCCAATCCTAATCCTAACCGTCTCTCTAAACCTAGCCCTCAACATAACCCTAACCCTAGGTCCAATCCTAACCCTAACCGCCTCTCTAACCCTAGCCCTCAACATAACCCTAACCCTAGGTCCAATTCTCACCCTAACCGCCTCTCTAACCCTAGCCCTCAACATAACCTTAACCTTAGGTGCAATCCTAACCCTAACCGTCTCTCTAACCCTACCCCTCAACATAACCCTAACCCTAGGTCCAAACCTAACCCTAACCGTCTCTCTAACCCTAGCCCTCAACATAACCCTAACCCTAGGTCCAATCCTAACCCTAACCGCCTCTCTAACCCTAGCCCTCAACATAACCCTAACCCTAGGTCCAATCCTAACCCTAACCGTCTCTCTAACCCTAGCCCTCAACATAACCCTAACCCTAGGTCCAATCCTAACACTAACCGTCTCTCTTACCCTAGCCCTCAACATAACCCTAACCTTAGGTCCAATCCTAACCCTAACCGTCTCTCTAACCCTAGCCCTCAACATAACCCTAACCCTAGGTCCAATCCTAACCCTAACCGTCTCTCTAACCCTAGCCCTCAACATAACCCTAACCCTAGGTCCAATCCTCACCCTAACCGTCTCTCTAACCCTAGCCCTCAACATAACCCTAACCCTAGGTCCAATCCTCATCCTAACCGACTCTCTGACCCTAGCCCTCAACATAACCCTAACCCTAGGTCCAATCCTAACCCTAACCGTCTCTCTAACCCTAGCCCTCAACATAACCCTAACCCTAGGTCCAATACTAACCCTAAACGTCTCTCTAACCCTAGCCCTCAATATAACCTTAACCTTAGGTCCAATCCTATCCCTAACCGTCTCTCTAACCCTAACCCTCAAAATAACCCTAACCCTAGGTCCAATCCTAACCCTAACTGTCTCTCTAACCCTATCCCTCAACATAACCCTAACCCTAGGTCCAATCCTCACCCTAACCGCCTCTCTAACCCTAGCCCTCAACATAACCTTAACCTTAGGTCCAATTCTAACCCTAACCGTCTCTCTAACCCTACCCCTCAACATAACCCTAAGCGTAGGTCCAAACCTAACCCTAACCGTCTCTCTAACCCTAGCCCTCAACATAACCCTAACCCTAGGTCCTATCCTAACCCTAACCGCCTCTCTAACCCTAGCCCTCAACATAACCCTAACCCTAGGTCCAATCCTAACCCTAACCGTCTCTCTAACCCTAGCCCTCAACATAACCCTAACCCTACGTCCAATCCTAACCCTAACCGCCTCTCTAACCCTAGCCCTCAACATAACCCTAACCCTAGGTCCAATCCTAACCCTAACCGTCTCTCTAACCCTAGCCCTCAACATAACCCTAACCCTAGGTCCAATCCTAACCCTAACCGTCTCTCTAACCCTAGCCCTCAACATAACCCTAATACTAGGTTCAATCCTAACACTAACCGTCTCTCTAACCCTAGCCCTCAACATAACCTTAACCTTAGGTCCAATCCTAACCCTAACCGTCTCTTTAACCCTAGCCCTCAACATAAACCTAACCCTAGGTCCAATCCTAACCCTAACCGTCTCTCTATCCCTAGCCCTCAACATAACCCTAACCCTAGGTCCAATCCTAACCCTAACAGTCTCTCTAACCCTAGCCCTCAACATAACCCTAACCCTAGGTCCAATCCTAACCCTAACCGTCTCTCTAACCCTAGCCCTCAACATAACCCTAACCCTAGGTCCAATCCTAACCCTAACCGTCTCTCTAACCCTAGCCCTCAACATAACCCTAACCCTAGGTCCAATCCTCACCCTTACCGTCTCTCTAAACCTAGCCCTCAACATAACCCTAACCCTAGGTCCAATCCTCACCCTAACCGTCTCTCTAACCCTAGCCCTCAACATAACCCTAACCCTAGGTCCAATCCTCATCCTAACCGTCTCTCTGTCCCTAGCCCTGAACATAACCCTAACCCTAGGTCCAATCCTAACCCTAACCGTCTCTCTAACCCTAGCCCTCAACATAACCCTAACCCTAGGTCCAAACCTCACCCTAACCGTCTCTCTAACCCTAGTCCTCAACATAACCCTAATCCTAGGTCCAACATAACCCTAACCGTCTCTCTAACCCTAGCCCTCAACATAACCCTAACCCTAGGTCCAATCCTCATCCTAACCGTCTCTCTGACCCTAGCCCTCAACATAACCCTAACCCTAGGTCCAATCCTAACCCTAACCGTCTCTCTAACCCTAGCCCTCAACATAACCCTAACCCTAGGTCCAATCCTAACCCTAACCGTCTCTCTAACCCTAGCCCTCAACATAACCTTAACCCTAGGTCCAATCCTCACCCTTACCGTCTCTCTAAACCTAGCCCTCAACATAACCCTAACCCTAGGTCCAATCCTAACCCTAACCGCCTCTCTAACCCTAGCCCTCAACATAACCCTAACCCTAGGTCCAATCCTAACCCTAACTGTCTCTCTAACCCTAACCCTCAACATAACCCTAACCCTAGGTCCAATCCTCATCCTAACCGTCTCTCTGACCCTAGCCCTCAACATAACCCTAACCCTAGGTCCAATCCTAACCCTAACCGTCTCTCTAACCCTAGCCCTCAACATAACACTAACCCTAGGTCCAATCCTCACCCTTACCGTCTCTCTAAACCTAGCCCTCAACATAACCCTAACCCTAGGTCCAATACTAACCCTAACCGTCTCTCTAACCCTAGCCCTCAACATAACCCTAACCCTAGGTCCAATCCTAACCCTAACCGCCTCTCTAACCCTAGCCCTCAACATAACCCTAACCCTAGGTCCAATTCTAACCCTAACCGTCTCTCTAACCCTAGCCCTCAACATAACCCTAACCCTAGGTCCAATCCTAACACTAAACGTCTCTCTAACCCTAGCCCTCAACATAACCTTAACCTTAGGTCCAATCCTATCCCTAACCGTCTCTCTAACCCTAGCCCTCAAAATAACCCTAACCCTAGGTCCAATCCTAACCCTAACTGTCTCTCTAACCCTAACCCTCAACATAACCCTAACCCTAGGTCCAATCCTCACCCTAACCGCCTCTCTAACCCTAGCCCTCAACATAACCTTAACCTTAGGTCCAATCCTAACCCTAACCGTCTCTCTAACCCTACCCCTCAACATAACCCTAACCCTAGGTCCAAACCTAACCCTAACCGTCTCTCTAACCCTAGCCCTCAACATAACCCTAACCCTAGGTCCTATCCTAACCCTAACCGCCTCTCTAACCCTAGCCCTCAACATAACCCTAACCCTAGGTCCTATCCTAACCCTAACCGCCTCTCTAACCCTAGCCCTCAACATAACCCTAACCCTAGGTCCTATCCTAACCCTAACCGCCTCTCTAACCCTAGCCCTCAACATAACCCTAACCCTAGGTCCAATCCTAACCCTAACCGTCTCTCTAACCCTAGCCCTCAACATAACCCTAACCCTACGTCCAATCCTAACCCTAACCGCCTCTCTAACCCTAGCCCTCAACATAACCCTAACCCTAGGTCCAATCCTAACCCTAACCGTCTCTCTAACCCTAGCCCTCAACATAACCCTAACCCTAGGTCCAATCCTAACCCTAACCGTCTCTCTAACCCTAGCCCTCAACATAACCCTAATACTAGGTTCAATCCTAACACTAACCGTCTCTCTAACCCTAGCCCTCAACATAACCTTAACCTTAGGTCCAATCCTAACCCTAACCGTCTCTTTAACCCTAGCCCTCAACATAACCCTAACCCTAGGTCCAATCCTAACCCTAACCGTCTCTCTAACCCTAGCCCTCAACATAACCCTAACCCTAGGTCCAATCCTCACCCTTACCGTCTCTCTAAACCTAGCCCTCAACATAACCCTAACCCTAGGTCCAATCCTCACCCTAACCGTCTCTCTAACCCTAGCCCTCAACATAACCCTAACCCTAGGTCCAATCCTCATCCTAACCGTCTCTCTGTCCCTAGCCCTGAACATAACCCTAACCCTAGGTCCAATCCTAACCCTAACCGTCTCTCTAACCCTAGCCCTCAACATAACCCTAACCCTAGGTCCAAACCTCACCCTAACCGTCTCTCTAACCCTAGTCCTCAACATAACCCTAATCCTAGGTCCAACATAACCCTAACCGTCTCTCTAACCCTAGCCCTCAACATAACCCTAACCCTAGGTCCAATCCTCATCCTAACCGTCTCTCTGACCCTAGCCCTCAACATAACCCTAACCCTAGGTCCAATCCTAACCCTAACCGTCTCTCTAACCCTAGCCCTCAACATAACCCTAACCCTAGGTCCAATCCTAACCCTAACCGTCTCTCTAACCCTAGCCCTCAACATAACCTTAACCCTAGGTCCAATCCTCACCCTTACCGTCTCTCTAAACCTAGCCCTCAACATAACCCTAACCCTAGGTCCAATCCTAACCCTAACCGCCTCTCTAACCCTAGCCCTCAACATAACCCTAACCCTAGGTCCAATCCTAACCCTAACCGTCTCTCTAACCCTAGCCCTCAACATAACCTTAACCCTAGGTCCAATCCTAACCCTAACCGTCTCTCTAACCCTAGCCCTCAACATAACCCTAACATTAGGTCCAATCCTAACCCTAACCGTCTCTTTAACCCTAGCCCTCAACATAACCCTAACCCTAGGTCCAATCCTAACCCTAACCGTCTCTCTAACCCTAGTCCTCAACATAACCCTAATCCTAGGTCCAACATAACCCTAACCGTCTCTCTAACCCTAGCCCTCAACATAACTCTAACCCTAGGTCCAATCCTCATCCTAACCGTCTCTCTGACCCTAGCCCTCAACATAACCCTAACCCTAGGTCCAATCCTAACCCTAACCGTCTCTCTAACCCTAGCCCTCAACATAACACTAACCCTAGGTCCAATCCTCACCCTTACCGTCTCTCTAAACCTAGCCATCAACATAACCCTAACCCTAGGTCCAATCCTAACCCTAACCGCCTCTCTAACCCTAGCCCTCAACATAACCCTAACCCTAGGTCCAATTCTAACCCTAACCGTCTCTCTAACCCTAGCCCTCAACATAACCCTAACCCTAGGTCCAATCCTAACACTAAACGTCTCTCTAACCCTAGCCCTCAACATAACCTTAACCTTAGGTCCAATCCTATCCCTAACCGTCTCTCTAACCCTAGCCCTCAAAATAACCCTAACCCTAGGTCCAATCCTAACCCTAACTGTCTCTCTAACCCTAACCCTCAACATAACCCTAACCCTAGGTCCAATCCTCACCCTAACCGCCTCTCTAACCCTAGCCCTCAACATAACCTTAACCTTAGGTCCAATCCTAACCCTAACCGTCTCTCTAACCCTACCCCTCAACATAACCCTAACCCTAGGTCCAAACCTAACCCTAACCGTCTCTCTAACCCTAGCCCTCAACATAACCCTAACCCTAGGTCCTATCCTAACCCTAACCGCCTCTCTAACCCTAGCCCTCAACATAACCCTAACCCTAGGTCCAATCCTAACCCTAACCGTCTCTCTAACCCTAGCCCTCAACATAACCCTAACCCTAGGTCCAATCCTAACCCTAACCGTCTCTCTAACCCTAGCCCTCAACATAACCCTAACCCTAGGTGCAATCCTAACACTAAACGTCTCCCTAAACCTAGCCCTCAACATAACCTTAACCTTAGGTCCAATCCTAACCCTAACCGTCTCTCTAACCCTAGCCCTCAAAATAACCCTAACCCTAGGTCCAATCCTAACCCTAACCGTCTCTCTAACCCTAGCCCTCAACATAAGCCTAACCCTAGGTCCAATCCTCACCCTAACCGCCTCTCTAACCCTAGCCCTCAACATAACCTTAACCTTAGGTCCAATCCTAACCCTAACCATCTCTCTCACCCTACCCCTCCACATAACCCTAACCCTAGGTCCAAACCTAACCCTAACCGTCTCTCTAACCCTAGCCCTCAACATAACCCTAACCCTAGGTCCAATCCTAACCCTAACTGCCTCTCTAACCCTAGCCCTCAACATAACCCTAACCCTAGGTCCAATCCTAACCCTAACCGTCTCTCTAACCCTAGCCCTCAACATAATCCTAACCCTAGGTCCAATCCTAACCCTAACCGCCTCTCTAACCCTAGCCCTCAACATAACCCTAACCCTAGGTCCAATCCTCACCCTAACCGCCTCTCTAACCCTAGCCCTCAACATAACCTTAACCTTAGGTCCAATCCTAACCCTAACCGTCTCTCTAACCCTACCCCTCAACATAACCCTAACCCTAGGTCCAAACCTAACCCTAACCGTCTCTCTAACCCTAGCCCTCAACATAACCCTAACCCTAGGTCCAATCCTAACCCTAACCGCCTCTGTAACCCTAGCCCTCAACATAACCCTAACCCTAGGTCCAATCCTAACCCTAACCGCCTCTCTAAACCTAGCCCTCAACATAACCCTAACCCTAGGTGCAATCCTAACCCTAACCGTCTCTCTAAACCTAGCCCTCAACATAACCCTAACCTTAGGTCCAATCCTAACCCTAACCGTCTCTTTAACCCTAGCCCTCAACATAACCCTAACCCTAGGTCCAATCCTAACCCTAACCGTCTCTCTAACCCTAGCCCTCAACATAACCCTAAACTTAGGTCCAATCCTCACCCTAACCGTCTCTCTAACCCTAGCCCTCAACATAACCCTAACTCTAGGTCCAATCCTCATCCTAACCGTCTCTCTGACCCTAGCCCTCAACATAACCCTAACCCTAGGTCCAATCCTAACCCTAACCGTCTCTCTAACCCTAGCCCTCAACATAACCCTAACCCTAAGTCCAAACCTCACCCTAACCCTCTCTCTAACCCTAGTCCTCAACATAACCCTAATCCTAGGTCCAACATAACCCTAACCGTCTCTCTAACACTAGCGCTCAACATAACCCTAACCCTAGGTCCAATCCTAACCCTAACCGTCTCTCTAACCCTAGCCCTCAACATAACCCTAACCCTAGGTCCAATCCTAACCCTAACCGTCTCTCAAACCCTAGTCCTCAACATAACCCTAACCCTAGGTCCAATCCTAACCCTAACCGTCTCTTTAACCCTAGCCCTCAACATAACCCTAACCCTAGGTCCAATCCTAACCCTAACCGCCTTTCTAAACCTAGCCCTCAACATAACCCTAACCCTAGGTCCAATCCTAACCCTAACCGTCTCTCTAAACCTAGCCCTCAACATAACCCTAACCTTAGGTCCAATCCTAACCCTAACCGTCTCTTTCACCCTAGCCCTCAACATAACCCTAACCCTAGGTCCAATCCTAACCCTAACCGTCTCTCTAACCCTAGCCCTCAACATAACCCTAACCCTAGGTCCAATCCTCACCCTAACCGTCTCTCTAACCCTAGCCCTCAACATAACCCTAACCCTAGGTCCAATCCTCATCCTAACCGTCTCTCTGACCCTAGCCCTCAACATAACCCTAACCCTAGGTCCAATCCTAACCCTAACCGTCTCTCTAACCCTAGCCCTCAACATAACCCTAACCCTAGGTCCAAACCTCACCCTAACCGTCTCTCTAACCCTAGTCCTCAACATAACCCTAATCCTAGGTCCAACATAACCCTAACCGTCTCTCTAACACTAGCGCTCAACATAACCCTAACCCTAGGTCCAATCCTAACCCTAACCGTCTCTCTAACCCTAGCCCTCAACATAACCCTAACCCTAGGTCCAATCCTCACCCTTACCGTCTCTCTGAACCTAGCCCTCAACATAACCCTAACCCTAGGTCCAATCCTCACCCTTACCGTCTCTCTAACCCTAGCCCTCAACATAACCCTAACCCTAGGTCCAATCCTCACCCTTACCGTCTCTCTGAACCTAGCCCTCAACATAACCCTAACCCTAGGTCCAATACTAACCCTAACCGTCTCTCTAACCCTAGCCCTCAACATAACCCTAACCCTAGGCCCAATCCTAACCCTAACCGCCTCTCTAACCCTAGCCCTCAACATAACCCTAACCCTAGGTCCAATTCTAACCCTAACCGTCTCTCTAACCCTAGCCCTCAACATAACCCTAACCCTAGGTCCAATCCTAACACTAAACGTCTCTCTAACCCTAGCCCTCAACATAACCCGAACCTTAGGTCCAATCCTAACCCTAACCGTCTCTCTAACCCTAGCCCTCAAAATAACCCGAACCTTAGGTCCAATCCTAACCCTAACCGTCTCTCTAACCCTAGCCCTCAAAATAACCCTAACCCTAGGTCCAATCCTAACCCTCACCGTCTCTCTAACCCTAGCCCTCCACATAACCCTAACCCTAGGTCCAATCCTCACCCTAACCGCCTCTCTAACCCTAGCCCTCAACATAACCTTAACCTTAGGACCAATCCTAACCCTAACCGTCTCTCTAACCCTAGCCCTCAACATAACCCTAATCCTAGGTCCAATCCTAACCCTAACCGCCTCTCTAAACCTAGCCCTCAACATAACCCTAACCCTAGGTCCAATCCTAACACTAAACGTCTCTCTAAACCTAGCCCTCAACATAACCTTAACCTTAGGCCCAATCCTAACCCTAACCGACTCTCTAACCCTAGCCCTCAAAATAACCCTAACCCTAGGTCCAATCCTAACCCTAACGGTCTCTCTAACCCAAGCCCTCAACATAACCCTAACCCTACGTCCAATCCTAACCCTAACTGTCTCTCTAACCCTAACCCTCAACATAACCCTAACCCTAGGTCCAATCCTCACCCTAACCGCCTCTCTAACCCTAGCCCTCAACATAACCTTAACCTTAGGTCCAATCCTAACCCTAACCGTCTCTCTAACCCTAGCCCTCAAAATAACCCTAACCCTAGGTCCAATCCTAACCCTAACCGTCTCTCTAACCCTAGCCCTCAACATAAGCCTAACCCTAGGTCCAATCCTCACCCTAACCGCCTCTCTAACCCTAGCCCTCAACATAACCTTAACCTTAGGTCCAATCCTAACCCTAACCGTCTCTCTAACCCTAGCCCTCAAAATAACCCTAACCCTAGGTCCAATCCTAACCCTCACCGTCTCTCTAACCCTAGCCCTCAACATAACCCTAACCCTAAGTCCAAACCTCACCCTAACCCTCTCTCTAACCCTAGTCCTCAACATAACCCTAATCCTAGGTCCAACATAACCCTAACCGTCTCTCTAACACTAGCGCTCAACATAACCCTAACCCTAGGTCCAATCCTAACCCTAACCGTCTCTCTAACCCTAGCCCTCAACATAACCCTAACCCTAGGTCCAATCCTAACCCTAACCGTCTCTCAAACCCTAGTCCTCAACATAACCCTAACCCTAGGTCCAATCCTAACCCTAACCGTCTCTTTAACCCTAGCCCTCAACATAACCCTAACCCTAGGTCCAATCCTAACCCTAACCGCCTTTCTAAACCTAGCCCTCAACATAACCCTAACCCTAGGTCCAATCCTAACCCTAACCGTCTCTCTAAACCTAGCCCTCAACATAACCCTAACCTTAGGTCCAATCCTAACCCTAACCGTCTCTTTCACCCTAGCCCTCAACATAACCCTAACCCTAGGTCCAATCCTAACCCTAACCGTCTCTCTAACCCTAGCCCTCAACATAACCCTAACCCTAGGTCCAATCCTCACCCTAACCGTCTCTCTAACCCTAGCCCTCAACATAACCCTAACCCTAGGTCCAATCCTCATCCTAACCGTCTCTCTGACCCTAGCCCTCAACATAACCCTAACCCTAGGTCCAATCCTAACCCTAACCGTCTCTCTAACCCTAGCCCTCAACATAACCCTAACCCTAGGTCCAAACCTCACCCTAACCGTCTCTCTAACCCTAGTCCTCAACATAACCCTAATCCTAGGTCCAACATAACCCTAACCGTCTCTCTAACACTAGCGCTCAACATAACCCTAACCCTAGGTCCAATCCTAACCCTAACCGTCTCTCTAACCCTAGCCCTCAACATAACCCTAACCCTAGGTCCAATCCTCACCCTTACCGTCTCTCTGAACCTAGCCCTCAACATAACCCTAACCCTAGGTCCAATCCTCACCCTTACCGTCTCTCTAACCCTAGCCCTCAACATAACCCTAACCCTAGGTCCAATCCTCACCCTTACCGTCTCTCTGAACCTAGCCCTCAACATAACCCTAACCCTAGGTCCAATACTAACCCTAACCGTCTCTCTAACCCTAGCCCTCAACATAACCCTAACCCTAGGCCCAATCCTAACCCTAACCGCCTCTCTAACCCTAGCCCTCAACATAACCCTAACCCTAGGTCCAATTCTAACCCTAACCGTCTCTCTAACCCTAGCCCTCAACATAACCCTAACCCTAGGTCCAATCCTAACACTAAACGTCTCTCTAACCCTAGCCCTCAACATAACCCGAACCTTAGGTCCAATCCTAACCCTAACCGTCTCTCTAACCCTAGCCCTCAAAATAACCCGAACCTTAGGTCCAATCCTAACCCTAACCGTCTCTCTAACCCTAGCCCTCAAAATAACCCTAACCCTAGGTCCAATCCTAACCCTAACCGTCTCTCTAACCCTAGCCCTCCACATAACCCTAACCCTAGGTCCAATCCTCACCCTAACCGCCTCTCTAACCCTAGCCCTCAACATAACCTTAACCTTAGGACCAATCCTAACCCTAACCGTCTCTCTAACCCTAGCCCTCAACATAACCCTAATCCTAGGTCCAATCCTAACCCTAACCGCCTCTCTAAACCTAGCCCTCAACATAACCCTAACCCTAGGTCCAATCCTAACACTAAACGTCTCTCTAAACCTAGCCCTCAACATAACCTTAACCTTAGGCCCAATCCTAACCCTAACCGACTCTCTAACCCTAGCCCTCAAAATAACCCTAACCCTAGGTCCAATCCTAACCCTAACGGTCTCTCTAACCCAAGCCCTCAACATAACCCTAACCCTACGTCCAATCCTAACCCTAACTGTCTCTCTAACCCTAACCCTCAACATAACCCTAACCCTAGGTCCAATCCTCACCCTAACCGCCTCTCTAACCCTAGCCCTCAACATAACCTTAACCTTAGGTCCAATCCTAACCCTAACCGTCTCTCTAACCCTAGCCCTCAAAATAACCCTAACCCTAGGTCCAATCCTAACCCTAACCGTCTCTCTAACCCTAGCCCTCAACATAAGCCTAACCCTAGGTCCAATCCTCACCCTAACCGCCTCTCTAACCCTAGCCCTCAACATAACCTTAACCTTAGGTCCAATCCTAACCCTAACCGTCTCTCTAACCCTAGCCCTCAAAATAACCCTAACCCTAGGTCCAATCCTAACCCTCACCGTCTCTCTAACCCTAGCCCTCAACATAACCCTAACCCTAGGTCCAATCCTCACCCTAACCGCCTCTCTAACCCTAGCCCTCAACATAACCTTAACCTTAGGTCCAATCCTAACCCTAACCGTCTCTCTAACCCTAGCCCTCAACATAAGCCTAACCCTAGGTCCAATCCTCACCCTAACCGCCTCTCTAACCCTAGCCCTCAACATAACCTTAACCTTAGGTCCAATCCTAACCCTAACCGCCTCTCTAACCCTAGCCCTCAACATAACCCTAACCCTAGGTCCAATCCTAACCCTAACCGTCTCTCTAACCCTAGCCCTCAACATAACCTTAACCCTAGGTCCAATCCTAACCCTAACCGTCTCTCTAACCCTAGCCCTCAACATAACCCTAACATTAGGTCCAATCCTATCCCTAACTGTCTCTTTAACCCTAGCCCTCAACATAACCCTAACCCTAGGTCCAATCCTAACCCTAACCGTCTCTCTAACCCTAGTCCTCAACATAACCCTAATCCTAGGTCCAACATAACCCTAACCGTCTCTCTAACCCTAGCCCTCAACATAACCCTAACCCTAGGTCCAATCCTCACCCTAACCGCCTCTCTAACCCTAGCCCTCAACATAACCTTAACCTTAGGTCCAATCCTAACCCTAACCGTCTCTCTAACCCTACACCTCAACATAACCCTAACCCTAGGTCCAAACCTAACCCTAACCGTCTCTCTAACCCTAGCCCTCAACATAACCCTAACCCTAGGTCCTATCCTAACCCTAACCGCCTCTCTAACCCTAGCCCTCAACATAACCCTAACCCTAGGTCCAATCCTAACCCTAACCGTCTCTCTAACCCTAGCCCTCAACATAACCCTAACCCTAGGTCCAATCTTAACCCTAACCGCCTCTCTAACCCTAGCCCTCAACATAACCCTAACCCTAGGTCCAATCCTAACCCTAACCGTCTCTCTAACCCTAGCCCTCAACATAACCCTAACCCTAGGTCCAATCCTAACCCTAACCGTCTCACTAACCCTAGCCCTCAACATAACCCTAACCCTAGGTCCAATCCTAACACTAACCGTCTCTCTAAACCTAACCCTCAACATAACCTTAACCTTAGGTCCAATCCTAACCCTAACCGTCTCTTTAACACTAGCCCTCAACATAACCCTAACCCTAGGTCCAATCCTAACCCTAACCGTCTCTCTAACCCTAGCCCTCAACATAACCCTAACCCTAGGTCCAATCCTAACCCTAACAGTCTCTCTAACCCTAGCCCTCAACATAACCCTAACCCTAGGTCCAATCCTAACCCTAACCGCCTCTCTAACCCTAGCCCTCAACATAACCCTAACCCTAGGTCCAATCCTAACCCTAACCGTCTCTCTAACCCTAGCCCTCAACATAACCCTAACCCTAGGTCCAATCCTCACCCTTACCGTCTCTCTAAACCTAGCCCTCAACATAACCCTAACCCTAGGTCCAATACTAACCCTAACCGTCTCTCTAACCCTAGCCCTCAACATAACCCTAACCCTAGGTCCAATCCCAACCCTAACCGCCTCTCTAACCCTAGCCCTCAACATAACCCTAACCCTAGGTCCAATCCTAACCCTAACCGTCTCTCTAACCCTAGCCCTCAACATAACCCTAACCCTAGGTGCAATCCTAACACTAAACGTCTCCCTAAACCTAGCCCTCAACATAACCTTAACCTTAGGTCCAATCCTAACCCTAACCGTCTCTCTAACCCTAGCCCTCAAAATAACCCTAACCCTAGGTCCAATCCTAACCCTAACCGTCTCTCTAACCCTAGCCCTCAACATAAGCCTAACCCTAGGTCCAATCCTCACCCTAACCGCCTCTCTAACCCTAGCCCTCAACATAACCTTAACCTTAGGTCCAATCCTAACCCTAACCGTCTCTCTCACCCTACCCCTCCACATAACCCTAACCCTAGGTCCAAACCTAACCCTAACCGTCTCTCTATCCCTAGCCCTCAACATAACCCTAACCCTAGGTCCAATCCTAACCCTAACTGCCTCTCTAACCCTAGCCCTCAACATAACCCTAACCCTAGGTCCAATCCTAACCCTAACCGTCTCTCTAACCCTAGCCCTCAACATAACCCTAACCCTAGGTCCAATCCTAACCCTAACCGCCTCTCTAACCCTAGCCCTCAACATAACCCTAACCCTAGGTCCAATCCTCACCCTAACCGCCTCTCTAATCCTAGCCCTCAACATAACCTTAACCTTAGGTCCAATCCTAACCCTAACCGTCTCTCTAACCCTACCCCTCAACATAACCCTAACCCTAGGTCCAAACCTAACCCTAACCGTCTCTCTAACCCTAGCCCTCAACATAACCCTAACCCTAGGTCCAATCCTAACCCTAACCGCCTCTGTAACCCTAGCCCTCAACATAACCCTAACCCTAGGTCCAATCCTAACCCTAACCGCCTCTCTAAACCTAGCCCTCAACATAACCCTAACCCTAGGTCCAATCCTAACCCTAACCGTCTCTCTAAACCTAGCCCTCAACATAACCCTAACCTTAGGTCCAATCCTAACCCTAACCGTCTCTTTAACCCTAGCCCTCAACATAACCCTAACCCTAGGTCCAATCCTCACCCTAACCGTCTCTCTAACCCTAGCCCTCAACATAACCCTAACCCTAGGTCCAATCCTCATCCTAACCGACTCTCTGACCCTAGCCCTCAACATAACCCTAACCCTAGGTCCAATCCTAACCCTAACCGTCTCTCTATCCCTAGCCCTCAACATAACCCTAACCCTAGGTCCAATACTAACCCTAAACGTCTCTCTAACCCTAGCCCTCAATATAACCTTAACCTTAGGTCCAATCCTATCCCTAACCGTCTCTCTAACCCTAGCCCTCAAAATAACCCTAACCCTAGGTCCAATCCTAACCCTAACTGTCTCTCTAACCCTATCCCTCAACATAACCCTAACCCTAGGTCCAATCCTCACCCTAACCGCCTCTCTAACCCTAGCCCTCAACATAACCTTAACCTTAGGTCCAATTCTAACCCTAACCGTCTCTCTAACCCTACCCCTCAACATAACCCTAAGCGTAGGTCCAAAACTAACCCTAACCGTCTCTCTAACCCTAGCCCTCAACATAACCCTAACCCTAGGTCCTATCCTAACCCTAACCGCCTCTCTAACCCTAGCCCTCAACATAACCCTAACCCTAGGTCCAATCCTAACCCTAACCGTCTCTCTAACCCTAGCCCTCAACATAACCCTAACCCTACGTCCAATCCTAACCCTAACCGCCTCTCTAACCCTAGCCCTCAACATAACCCTAACCCTAGGTCCAATCCTAACCCTAACCGTCTCTCTAACCCTAGCCCTCAACATAACCCTAACCCTAGGTCCAATCCTAACCCTAACCGTCTCTCTAACCCTAGCCCTCAACATAACCCTAATCCTAGGTTCAATCCTAACACTAACCGTCTCTCTAACCCTAGCCCTCAACATAACCTTAACCTTAGGTCCAATCCTAACCCTAACCGTCTCTTTAACCCTAGCCCTCAAAATAAACCTAACCCTAGGTCCAATCCTAACCCTAACCGTCTCTCTATCCCTAGCCCTCAACATAACCCTAACCCTAGGTCCAATCCTAACCCTAACAGTCTCTCTAACCCTAGCCCTCAACATAACCCTAACCCTAGGTCCAATCCTAACCCTAACCGTCTCTCTAACCCTAGCCCTCAACATAACCCTAACCCTAGGTCCAATCCTAACCCTAACCGTCTCTCTAACCCTAGCCCTCAACATAACCCTAACCCTAGGTCCAATCCTCACCCTTACCGTCTCTCTAAACCTAGCCCTCAACATAACCCTAACCCTAGGTCCAATCCTCACCCTAACCGTCTCTCTAACCCTAGCCCTCAACATAACCCTAACCCTAGGTCCAATCCTCATCCTAACCGTCTCTCTGACCCTAGCCCTGAACATAACCCTAACCCTAGGTCCAATCCTAACCCTAACCGTCTCTCTAACCCTAGCCCTCAACATAACCCTAACCCTAGGTCCAAACCTCACCCTAACCGTCTCTCTAACCCTAGCCCTCAACATAACCCTAACCCTAGGTCCAATCCTCACCCTTACCGTCTCTCTAAACCTAGCCCTCAACATAACCCTAACCCTAGGTCCAATCCTCACCCTAACCGTCTCTCTAACCCTAGCCCTCAACATAACCCTAACCCTAGGTCCAATCCTCATCCTAACCGTCTCTCTGACCCTAGCCCTCAACATAACCCTAACCCTAGGTCCAATACTAACCCTAACCGTCTCTCTAACCCTAGCCCTCAACATAACCCTAACCCTAGGTCCAATCCTAACCCTAACCGTCTCTCTAACCCTAGCCCTCAACATAACCTTAACCCTAGGTCCAATCCTCACCCTTACCGTCTCTCTAAACCTAGCCCTCAACATAACCCTAACCCTAGGTCCAATCCTAACCCTAACCGCCTCTCTAACCCTAGCCCTCAACATAACCCTAACCCAAGGTCCAATCCTAACCCTAACCGTCTCTCTAACCCTAGCCCTCAACATAACCTTAACCCTAGGTCCAATCCTAACCCTAACCGTCTCTCTAAACCTAGCCCTCAACATAACCCTAACATTAGGTCCAATCCTAACCCTAACCGTCTCTTTAACCCTAGCCCTCAACATAACCCTAACCCTAGGTCCAATCCTAACCCTAACCGTCTCTCTAACCCTAGTCCTCAACATAACCCTAATCCTAGGTCCAACATAACCCTAACCGTCTCTCTAACCCTAGCCCTCAACATAACTCTAACCCTAGGTCCAATCCTCATCCTAACCGTCTCTCTGACCCTAGCCCTCAACATAACCCTAACCCTAGGTCCAATCCTAACCCTAACCGTCTCTCTAACCCTAGCCCTCAACATAACACTAACCCTAGGTCCAATCCTCACCCTTACCGTCTCTCTAAACCTAGCCCTCAACATAACCCTAACCCTAGGTCCAATACTAACCCTAACCGTCTCTCTAACCCTAGCCCTCAACATAACCCTAACCCTAGGTCCAATCCTAACCCTAACCGCCTCTCTAACCCTAGCCCTCAACATAACCCTAACCCTAGGTCCAATTCTAACCCTAACCGTCTCTCTAACCCTAGCCCTCAACATAACCCTAACCCTAGGTCCAATCCTAACACTAAACGTCTCTCTAACCCTAGCCCTCAACATAACCTTAACCTTAGGTCCAATAATATCCCTAACCGTCTCTCTAACCCTAGCCCTCAAAATAACCCTAACCCTAGGTCCAATCCTAACCCTAACTGTCTCTCTAACCCTAACCCTCAACATAACCCTAAGCCTAGGTCCAATCCTCACCCTAACCGCCTCTCTAACCCTAGCCCTCAACATAACCTTAACCTTAGGTCCAATCCTAACCCTAACCGTCTCTCTAACCCTACCCCTCAACATAACCCTAACCCTAGGTCCAAACCTAACCCTAACCGTCTCTCTAACCCTAGCCCTCAACATAACCCTAACCCTAGGTCCTATCCTAACCCTAACCGCCTCTCTAACCCTAGCCCTCAACATAACCCTAACCCTAGGTCCAATCCTAACCCTAACCGTCTCTCTAACCCTAACCCTCAACATAACCCTAACCCTAGGTCCAATCTTAACCCTAACCGCCTCTCTAACCCTAGCCCTCAACATAACCCTAACCCTAGGTCCAATCCTAACCCTAACCGTCTCTCTAACCCTAGCCCTCAACATAACCCTAACCCTAGGTCCAATCCTAACCCTAACCGTCTCACTAACCCTAGCCCTCAACATAACCCTAACCCTAGGTCCAATCCTAACACTAACAGTCTCTCTAAACCTAACCCTCAACATAACCTTACCCTTAGGTCCAATCCTAACCCTAACCGTCTCTTTAACCCTAGCCCTCAACATAACCTTAACCCTAGGTCCAATCCTAACCCTAACCGTCTCTCTAACCCTAGCCCTCAACATAACCCTAACCCTAGGTCCAATCCTAACCCTAACAGTCTCTCTAACCCTAGCCCTCAACATAACCCTAACCCTAGGTCCAATCCTAACCCTTACCGTCTCTCTAACCCTAGCCCTCAACATAACCCTAACCCTAGGTCCAATCCTAACCCTAACCGTCTCTCTAACCCTAGCCCTCAACATAACCCTAACCCTAGGTCCAATCCTCACCCTTACCGTCTCTCTAAACCTAGCCCTCAACATAACCCTAACCCTAGGTCCAATCCCAACCCTAACCGCCTCTCTAACCCTAGCCCTCAACATAACCCTAACCCTAGGTCCAATCCTAACCCTAACCGTCTCTCTAACCCTAGCCCTCAACATAACCCTAACCCTAGGTGCAATCCTAACACTAAACGTCTCCCTAAACCTAGCCCTCAACATAACCTTAACCTTAGGTCCAATCCTAACCCTAACCGTCTCTCTAACCCTAGCCCTCAAAATAACCCTAACCCTAGGTCCAATCCTAACCCTAACCGTCTCTCTAACCCTAGCCCTCAACATAAGCCTAACCCTAGGTCCAATCCTCACCCTAACCGCCTCTCTAACCCTAGCCCTCAACATAACCTTAACCTTAGGTCCAATCCTAACCCTAACCGTCTCTCTCACCCTACCCCTCCACATAACCCTAACCCTAGGTCCAAACCTAACCCTAACCGTCTCTCTAACCCTAGCCCTCAACATAACCCTAACCCTAGGTCCAATCCTAACCCTAACTGCCTCTCTAACCCTAACCCTCAACATAACCCTAACCCTAGGTCCAATCCTCACCCTAACCGCCTCTCTAACCCTAGCCCTCAACATAACCTTAACCTTAGGTCCAATCCTAACCCTAACCGTCTCTCTAACCCTACCCCTCAACATAACCCTAACCCTAGGTCCAAACCTAACCCTAACCGTCTCTCTAACCCTAGCCCTCAACATAACCCTAACCCTAGGTCCTATCCTAACCCTAACCGCCTCTCTAACCCTAGCCCTCAACATAACCCTAACCCTAGGTCCAATCCTAACCCTAACCGTCTCTCTAACCCTAACCCTCAACATAACCCTAACCCTAGGTCCAATCTTAACCCTAACCGCCTCTCTAACCCTAGCCCTCAACATAACCCTAACCCTAGGTCCAATCCTAACCCTAACCGTCTCTCTAACCCTAGCCCTCAACATAACCCTAACCCTAGGTCCAATCCTAACCCTAACCGTCTCACTAACCCTAGCCCTCAACATAACCCTAACCCTAGGTCCAATCCTAACACTAACAGTCTCTCTAAACCTAACCCTCAACATAACCTTACCCTTAGGTCCAATCCTAACCCTAACCGTCTCTTTAACCCTAGCCCTCAACATAACCTTAACCCTAGGTCCAATCCTAACCCTAACCGTCTCTCTAACCCTAGCCCTCAACATAACCCTAACCCTAGGTCCAATCCTAACCCTAACAGTCTCTCTAACCCTAGCCCTCAACATAACCCTAACCCTAGGTCCAATCCTAACCCTTACCGTCTCTCTAACCCTAGCCCTCAACATAACCCTAACCCTAGGTCCAATCCTAACCCTAACCGTCTCTCTAACCCTAGCCCTCAACATAACCCTAACCCTAGGTCCAATCCTCACCCTTACCGTCTCTCTAAACCTAGCCCTCAACATAACCCTAACCCTAGGTCCAATCCCAACCCTAACCGCCTCTCTAACCCTAGCCCTCAACATAACCCTAACCCTAGGTCCAATCCTAACCCTAACCGTCTCTCTAACCCTAGCCCTCAACATAACCCTAACCCTAGGTGCAATCCTAACACTAAACGTCTCCCTAAACCTAGCCCTCAACATAACCTTAACCTTAGGTCCAATCCTAACCCTAACCGTCTCTCTAACCCTAGCCCTCAAAATAACCCTAACCCTAGGTCCAATCCTAACCCTAACCGTCTCTCTAACCCTAGCCCTCAACATAAGCCTAACCCTAGGTCCAATCCTCACCCTAACCGCCTCTCTAACCCTAGCCCTCAACATAACCTTATCCTTAGGTCCAATCCTAACCCTAACCGTCTCTCTCACCCTACCCCTCCACATAACCCTAACCCTAGGTCCAAACCTAACCCTAACCGTCTCTCTAACCCTAGCCCTCAACATAACCCTAACCCTAGGTCCAATCCTAACCCTAACTGCCTCTCTAACCCTAACCCTCAACATAACCCTAACCCTAGGTCCAATCCTCACCCTAACCGCCTCTCTAACCCTAGCCCTCAACATAACCTTAACCTTAGGTCCAATCCTAACCCTAACCGTCTCTCTAACCCTAGCCCTCAAAATAACCCTAACCCTAGGTCCAATCCTAACCCTAACCGTCTCTCTAACCCTAGCCCTCAACATAAGCCTAACCCTAGGTCCAATCCTCACCCTAACCGCCTCTCTAACCCTAGCCCTCAACATAACCTTAACCTTAGGTCCAATCCTAACCCTAACCGTCTCTCTAACCCTAGCCCTCAAAATAACCCTAACCCTAGGTCCAATCCTAACCCTCACCGTCTCTCTAACCCTAGCCCTCAACATAACCCTAACCCTAGGTCCAATCCTCACCCTAACCGCCTCTCTAACCCTAGCCCTCAACATAACCTTAACCTTAGGTCCAATCCTAACCCTAACCGTCTCTCTAACCCTAGCCCTCAACATAAGCCTAACCCTAGGTCCAATCCTCACCCTAACCGCCTCTCTAACCCTAGCCCTCAACATAACCTTAACCTTAGGTCCAATCCTAACCCTAACCGCCTCTCTAACCCTAGCCCTCAACATAACCCTAACCCTAGGTCCAATCCTAACCCTAACCGTCTCTCTAACCCTAGCCCTCAACATAACCTTAACCCTAGGTCCAATCCTAACCCTAACCGTCTCTCTAACCCTAGCCCTCAACATAACCCTAACATTAGGTCCAATCCTATCCCTAACTGTCTCTTTAACCCTAGCCCTCAACATAACCCTAACCCTAGGTCCAATCCTAACCCTAACCGTCTCTCTAACCCTAGTCCTCAACATAACCCTAATCCTAGGTCCAACATAACCCTAACCGTCTCTCTAACCCTAGCCCTCAACATAACCCTAACCCTAGGTCCAATCCTCACCCTAACCGCCTCTCTAACCCTAGCCCTCAACATAACCTTAACCTTAGGTCCAATCCTAACCCTAACCGTCTCTCTAACCCTACCCCTCAACATAACCCTAACCCTAGGTCCAAACCTAACCCTAACCGTCTCTCTAACCCTAGCCCTCAACATAACCCTAACCCTAGGTCCTATCCTAACCCTAACCGCCTCTCTAACCCTAGCCCTCAACATAACCCTAACCCTAGGTCCAATCCTAACCCTAACCGTCTCTCTAACCCTAGCCCTCAACATAACCCTAACCCTAGGTCCAATCTTAACCCTAACCGCCTCTCTAACCCTAGCCCTCAACATAACCCTAACCCTAGGTCCAATCCTAACCCTAACCGTCTCTCTAACCCTAGCCCTCAACATAACCCTAACCCTAGGTCCAATCCTAACCCTAACCGTCTCACTAACCCTAGCCCTCAACATAACCCTAACCCTAGGTCCAATCCTAACACTAACCGTCTCTCTAAACCTAACCCTCAACATAACCTTAACCTTAGGTCCAATCCTAACCCTAACCGTCTCTTTAACACTAGCCCTCAACATAACCCTAACCCTAGGTCCAATCCTAACCCTAACCGTCTCTCTAACCCTAGCCCTCAACATAACCCTAACCCTAGGTCCAATCCTAACCCTAACAGTCTCTCTAACCCTAGCCCTCAACATAACCCTAACCCTAGGTCCAATCCTAACCCTAACCGCCTCTCTAACCCTAGCCCTCAACATAACCCTAACCCTAGGTCCAATCCTAACCCTAACCGTCTCTCTAACCCTAGCCCTCAACATAACCCTAACCCTAGGTCCAATCCTCACCCTTACCGTCTCTCTAAACCTAGCCCTCAACATAACCCTAACCCTAGGTCCAATACTAACCCTAACCGTCTCTCTAACCCTAGCCCTCAACATAACCCTAACCCTAGGTCCAATCCCAACCCTAACCGCCTCTCTAACCCTAGCCCTCAACATAACCCTAACCCTAGGTCCAATCCTAACCCTAACCGTCTCTCTAACCCTAGCCCTCAACATAACCCTAACCCTAGGTGCAATCCTAACACTAAACGTCTCCCTAAACCTAGCCCTCAACATAACCTTAACCTTAGGTCCAATCCTAACCCTAACCGTCTCTCTAACCCTAGCCCTCAAAATAACCCTAACCCTAGGTCCAATCCTAACCCTAACCGTCTCTCTAACCCTAGCCCTCAACATAAGCCTAACCCTAGGTCCAATCCTCACCCTAACCGCCTCTCTAACCCTAGCCCTCAACATAACCTTAACCTTAGGTCCAATCCTAACCCTAACCGTCTCTCTCACCCTACCCCTCCACATAACCCTAACCCTAGGTCCAAACCTAACCCTAACCGTCTCTCTATCCCTAGCCCTCAACATAACCCTAACCCTAGGTCCAATCCTAACCCTAACTGCCTCTCTAACCCTAGCCCTCAACATAACCCTAACCCTAGGTCCAATCCTAACCCTAACCGTCTCTCTAACCCTAGCCCTCAACATAACCCTAACCCTAGGTCCAATCCTAACCCTAACCGCCTCTCTAACCCTAGCCCTCAACATAACCCTAACCCTAGGTCCAATCCTCACCCTAACCGCCTCTCTAACCCTAGCCCTCAACATAACCTTAACCTTAGGTCCAATCCTAACCCTAACCGTCTCTCTAACCCTACCCCTCAACATAACCCTAACCCTAGGTCCAAACCTAACCCTAACCGTCTCTCTAACCCTAGCCCTCAACATAACCCTAACCCTAGGTCCAATCCTAACCCTAACCGCCTCTGTAACCCTAGCCCTCAACATAACCCTAACCCTAGGTCCAATCCTAACCCTAACCGCCTCTCTAAACCTAGCCCTCAACATAACCCTAACCCTAGGTCCAATCCTAACCCTAACCGTCTCTCTAAACCTAGCCCTCAACATAACCCTAACCTTAGGTCCAATCCTAACCCTAACCGTCTCTTTAACCCTAGCCCTCAACATAACCCTAACCCTAGGTCCAATCCTCACCCTAACCGTCTCTCTAACCCTAGCCCTCAACATAACCCTAACCCTAGGTCCAATCCTCATCCTAACCGACTCTCTGACCCTAGCCCTCAACATAACCCTAACCCTAGGTCCAATCCTAACCCTAACCGTCTCTCTATCCCTAGCCCTCAACATAACCCTAACCCTAGGTCCAATACTAACCCTAAACGTCTCTCTAACCCTAGCCCTCAATATAACCTTAACCTTAGGTCCAATCCTATCCCTAACCGTCTCTCTAACCCTAGCCCTCAAAATAACCCTAACCCTAGGTCCAATCCTAACCCTAACTGTCTCTCTAACCCTATCCCTCAACATAACCCTAACCCTAGGTCCAATCCTCACCCTAACCGCCTCTCTAACCCTAGCCCTCAACATAACCTTAACCTTAGGTCCAATTCTAACCCTAACCGTCTCTCTAACCCTACCCCTCAACATAACCCTAAGCGTAGGTCCAAAACTAACCCTAACCGTCTCTCTAACCCTAGCCCTCAACATAACCCTAACCCTAGGTCCTATCCTAACCCTAACCGCCTCTCTAACCCTAGCCCTCAACATAACCCTAACCCTAGGTCCAATCCTAACCCTAACCGTCTCTCTAACCCTAGCCCTCAACATAACCCTAACCCTACGTCCAATCCTAACCCTAACCGCCTCTCTAACCCTAGCCCTCAACATAACCCTAACCCTAGGTCCAATCCTAACCCTAACCGTCTCTCTAACCCTAGCCCTCAACATAACCCTAACCCTAGGTCCAATCCTAACCCTAACCGTCTCTCTAACCCTAGCCCTCAACATAACCCTAATCCTAGGTTCAATCCTAACACTAACCGTCTCTCTAACCCTAGCCCTCAACATAACCTTAACCTTAGGTCCAATCCTAACCCTAACCGTCTCTTTAACCCTAGCCCTCAAAATAAACCTAACCCTAGGTCCAATCCTAACCCTAACCGTCTCTCTATCCCTAGCCCTCAACATAACCCTAACCCTAGGTCCAATCCTAACCCTAACAGTCTCTCTAACCCTAGCCCTCAACATAACCCTAACCCTAGGTCCAATCCTAACCCTAACCGTCTCTCTAACCCTAGCCCTCAACATAACCCTAACCCTAGGTCCAATCCTAACCCTAACCGTCTCTCTAACCCTAGCCCTCAACATAACCCTAACCCTAGGTCCAATCCTCACCCTTACCGTCTCTCTAAACCTAGCCCTCAACATAACCCTAACCCTAGGTCCAATCCTCACCCTAACCGTCTCTCTAACCCTAGCCCTCAACATAACCCTAACCCTAGGTCCAATCCTCATCCTAACCGTCTCTCTGACCCTAGCCCTGAACATAACCCTAACCCTAGGTCCAATCCTAACCCTAACCGTCTCTCTAACCCTAGCCCTCAACATAACCCTAACCCTAGGTCCAAACCTCACCCTAACCGTCTCTCTAACCCTAGCCCTCAACATAACCCTAACCCTAGGTCCAATCCTCACCCTTACCGTCTCTCTAAACCTAGCCCTCAACATAACCCTAACCCTAGGTCCAATCCTCACCCTAACCGTCTCTCTAACCCTAGCCCTCAACATAACCCTAACCCTAGGTCCAATCCTCATCCTAACCGTCTCTCTGACCCTAGCCCTCAACATAACCCTAACCCTAGGTCCAATACTAACCCTAACCGTCTCTCTAACCCTAGCCCTCAACATAACCCTAACCCTAGGTCCAATCCTAACCCTAACCGTCTCTCTAACCCTAGCCCTCAACATAACCTTAACCCTAGGTCCAATCCTCACCCTTACCGTCTCTCTAAACCTAGCCCTCAACATAACCCTAACCCTAGGTCCAATCCTAACCCTAACCGCCTCTCTAACCCTAGCCCTCAACATAACCCTAACCCAAGGTCCAATCCTAACCCTAACCGTCTCTCTAACCCTAGCCCTCAACATAACCTTAACCCTAGGTCCAATCCTAACCCTAACCGTCTCTCTAAACCTAGCCCTCAACATAACCCTAACATTAGGTCCAATCCTAACCCTAACCGTCTCTTTAACCCTAGCCCTCAACATAACCCTAACCCTAGGTCCAATCCTAACCCTAACCGTCTCTCTAACCCTAGTCCTCAACATAACCCTAATCCTAGGTCCAACATAACCCTAACCGTCTCTCTAACCCTAGCCCTCAACATAACTCTAACCCTAGGTCCAATCCTCATCCTAACCGTCTCTCTGACCCTAGCCCTCAACATAACCCTAACCCTAGGTCCAATCCTAACCCTAACCGTCTCTCTAACCCTAGCCCTCAACATAACACTAACCCTAGGTCCAATCCTCACCCTTACCGTCTCTCTAAACCTAGCCCTCAACATAACCCTAACCCTAGGTCCAATACTAACCCTAACCGTCTCTCTAACCCTAGCCCTCAACATAACCCTAACCCTAGGTCCAATCCTAACCCTAACCGCCTCTCTAACCCTAGCCCTCAACATAACCCTAACCCTAGGTCCAATTCTAACCCTAACCGTCTCTCTAACCCTAGCCCTCAACATAACCCTAACCCTAGGTCCAATCCTAACACTAAACGTCTCTCTAACCCTAGCCCTCAACATAACCTTAACCTTAGGTCCAATCCTATCCCTAACCGTCTCTCTAACCCTAGCCCTCAAAATAACCCTAACCCTAGGTCCAATCCTAACCCTAACTGTCTCTCTAACCCTAACCCTCAACATAACCCTAAGCCTAGGTCCAATCCTCACCCTAACCGCCTCTCTAACCCTAGCCCTCAACATAACCTTAACCTTAGGTCCAATCCTAACCCTAACCGTCTCTCTAACCCTACCCCTCAACATAACCCTAACCCTAGGTCCAAACCTAACCCTAACCGTCTCTCTAACCCTAGCCCTCAACATAACCCTAACCCTAGGTCCTATCCTAACCCTAACCGCCTCTCTAACCCTAGCCCTCAACATAACCCTAACCCTAGGTCCAATCCTAACCCTAACCGTCTCTCTAACCCTAACCCTCAACATAACCCTAACCCTAGGTCCAATCTTAACCCTAACCGCCTCTCTAACCCTAGCCCTCAACATAACCCTAACCCTAGGTCCAATCCTAACCCTAACCGTCTCTCTAACCCTAGCCCTCAACATAACCCTAACCCTAGGTCCAATCCTAACCCTAACCGTCTCACTAACCCTAGCCCTCAACATAACCCTAACCCTAGGTCCAATCCTAACACTAACAGTCTCTCTAAACCTAACCCTCAACATAACCTTACCCTTAGGTCCAATCCTAACCCTAACCGTCTCTTTAACCCTAGCCCTCAACATAACCTTAACCCTAGGTCCAATCCTAACCCTAACCGTCTCTCTAACCCTAGCCCTCAACATAACCCTAACCCTAGGTCCAATCCTAACCCTAACAGTCTCTCTAACCCTAGCCCTCAACATAACCCTAACCCTAGGTCCAATCCTAACCCTTACCGTCTCTCTAACCCTAGCCCTCAACATAACCCTAACCCTAGGTCCAATCCTAACCCTAACCGTCTCTCTAACCCTAGCCCTCAACATAACCCTAACCCTAGGTCCAATCCTCACCCTTACCGTCTCTCTAAACCTAGCCCTCAACATAACCCTAACCCTAGGTCCAATCCCAACCCTAACCGCCTCTCTAACCCTAGCCCTCAACATAACCCTAACCCTAGGTCCAATCCTAACCCTAACCGTCTCTCTAACCCTAGCCCTCAACATAACCCTAACCCTAGGTGCAATCCTAACACTAAACGTCTCCCTAAACCTAGCCCTCAACATAACCTTAACCTTAGGTCCAATCCTAACCCTAACCGTCTCTCTAACCCTAGCCCTCAAAATAACCCTAACCCTAGGTCCAATCCTAACCCTAACCGTCTCTCTAACCCTAGCCCTCAACATAAGCCTAACCCTAGGTCCAATCCTCACCCTAACCGCCTCTCTAACCCTAGCCCTCAACATAACCTTAACCTTAGGTCCAATCCTAACCCTAACCGTCTCTCTCACCCTACCCCTCCACATAACCCTAACCCTAGGTCCAAACCTAACCCTAACCGTCTCTCTAACCCTAGCCCTCAACATAACCCTAACCCTAGGTCCAATCCTAACCCTAACTGCCTCTCTAACCCTAGCCCTCAACATAACCCTAACCCTAGGTCCAATCCTAACCCTAACCGTCTCTCTAACCCTAGCCCTCAACATAACCCTAACCCTAGGTCCAATCCTAACCCTAACCGCCTCTCTAACCCTAGACCTCAACATAACCCTAACCCTAGGTCCAATCCTCACCCTAACCGCCTCTCTAACCCTAGCCCTCAACATAACCTTAACCTTAGGTCCAATCCTAACCCTAATCGTCTCTCTAACCCTACCCCTCAACATAACCCTAACCCTAGGTCCAAACCTAACCCTAACCGTCTCTCTAACCCTAGCCCTCAACATAACCCTAACCCTAGGTCCAATCCTAACCCTAAACGCCTCTGTAACCCTAGCCCTCAACATAACCCTAACCCTAGGTCCAATCCTAACCCTAACCGCCTCTCTAAACCTAGCCCTCAACATAACCCTAACCCTAGGTCCAATCCTAACCCTAACCGTCTCTCTAAACCTAGCCCTCAACATAACCCTAACCTTAGGTCCAATCCTAACCCTAACCGTCTCTTTAACCCTAGCCCTCAACATAACCCTAACCCTAGGTCCAATCCTAACCTTAACCGTCTCTCTAACCCTAGCCCTCAACATAACCCTAACCCTAGGTCCAATCCTCACCCTAACCGTCTCTCTAACCCTAGCCCTCAACATAACCCTAACCCTAGGTCCAATCCTCATCCTAACCGACTCTCTGACCCTAGCCCTCAACATAACCCTAACCCTAGGTCCAATCCTAACCCTAACCGTCTCTCTAACCCTAGCCCTCAACATAACCCTAACCCTAGGTCCAATACTAACCCTAAACGTCTCTCTAACCCTAGCCCTCAATATAACCTTAACCTTAGGTCCAATCCTATCCCTAACCGTCTCTCTAACCCTAGCCCTCAAAATAACCCTAACCCTAGGTCCAATCCTAACCCTAACTGTCTCTCTAACCCTATCCCTCAACATAACCCTAACCCTAGGTCCAATCCTCACCCTAACCGCCTCTCTAACCCTAGCCCTCAACATAACCTTAACCTTAGGTCCAATTCTAACCCTAACCGTCTCTCTAACCCTACCCCTCAACATAACCCTAAGCGTAGGTCCAAACCTAACCCTAACCGTCTCTCTAACCCTAGCCCTCAACATAACCCTAACCCTAGGTCCTATCCTAACCCTAACCGCCTCTCTAACCCTAGCCCTCAACATAACCCTAACCCTAGGTCCAATCCTAACCCTAACCGTCTCTCTAACCCTAGCCCTCAACATAACCCTAACCCTACGTCCAATCCTAACCCTAACCGCCTCTCTAACCCTAGCCCTCAACATAACCCTAACCCTAGGTCCAATCCTAACCCTAACCGTCTCTCTAACCCTAGCCCTCAACATAACCCTAACCCTAGGTCCAATCCTAACCCTAACCGTCTCTCTAACCCTAGCCCTCAACATAACCCTAATCCTAGGTTCAATCCTAACACTAACCGTCTCTCTAACCCTAGCCCTCAACATAACCTTAACCTTAGGTCCAATCCTAACCCTAACCGTCTCTTTAACCCTAGCCCTCAACATAAACCTAACCCTAGGTCCAATCCTAACCCTAACCGTCTCTCTATCCCTAGCCCTCAACATAACCCTAACCCTAGGTCCAATCCTAACCCTAACCGTCTCTCTAACCCTAGCCCTCAACATAACCCTAACCCTAGGTCCAATCCTCACCCTTACCGTCTCTCTAAACCTAGCCCTCAACATAACCCTAACCCTAGGTCCAATCCCAACCCTAACCGCCTCTCTAACCCTAGCCCTCAACATAACCCTAACCCTAGGTCCAATCCTAACCCTAACCGTCTCTCTAACCCTAGCCCTCAACATAACCCTAACCCTAGGTGCAATCCTAACACTAAACGTCTCCCTAAACCTAGCCCTCAACATAACCTTAACCTTAGGTCCAATCCTAACCCTAACCGTCTCTCTAACCCTAGCCCTCAAAATAACCCTAACCCTAGGTCCAATCCTAACCCTAACCGTCTCTCTAACCCTAGCCCTCAACATAAGCCTAACCCTAGGTCCAATCCTCACCCTAACCGCCTCTCTAACCCTAGCCCTCAACATAACCTTAACCTTAGGTCCAATCCTAACCCTAACCGTCTCTCTCACCCTACCCCTCCACATAACCCTAACCCTAGGTCCAAACCTAACCCTAACCGTCTCTCTAACCCTAGCCCTCAACATAACCCTAACCCTAGGTCCAATCCTAACCCTAACTGCCTCTCTAACCCTAGCCCTCAACATAACCCTAACCCTAGGTCCAATCCTAACCCTAACCGTCTCTCTAACCCTAGCCCTCAACATAACCCTAACCCTAGGTCCAATCCTAACCCTAACCGCCTCTCTAACCCTAGACCTCAACATAACCCTAACCCTAGGTCCAATCCTCACCCTAACCGCCTCTCTAACCCTAGCCCTCAACATAACCTTAACCTTAGGTCCAATCCTAACCCTAATCGTCTCTCTAACCCTACCCCTCAACATAACCCTAACCCTAGGTCCAAACCTAACCCTAACCGTCTCTCTAACCCTAGCCCTCAACATAACCCTAACCCTAGGTCCAATCCTAACCCTAAACGCCTCTGTAACCCTAGCCCTCAACATAACCCTAACCCTAGGTCCAATCCTAACCCTAACCGCCTCTCTAAACCTAGCCCTCAACATAACCCTAACCCTAGGTCCAATCCTAACCCTAACCGTCTCTCTAAACCTAGCCCTCAACATAACCCTAACCTTAGGTCCAATCCTAACCCTAACCGTCTCTTTAACCCTAGCCCTCAACATAACCCTAACCCTAGGTCCAATCCTAACCTTAACCGTCTCTCTAACCCTAGCCCTCAACATAACCCTAACCCTAGGTCCAATCCTCACCCTAACCGTCTCTCTAACCCTAGCCCTCAACATAACCCTAACCCTAGGTCCAATCCTCATCCTAACCGACTCTCTGACCCTAGCCCTCAACATAACCCTAACCCTAGGTCCAATCCTAACCCTAACCGTCTCTCTAACCCTAGCCCTCAACATAACCCTAACCCTAGGTCCAATACTAACCCTAAACGTCTCTCTAACCCTAGCCCTCAATATAACCTTAACCTTAGGTCCAATCCTATCCCTAACCGTCTCTCTAACCCTAGCCCTCAAAATAACCCTAACCCTAGGTCCAATCCTAACCCTAACTGTCTCTCTAACCCTATCCCTCAACATAACCCTAACCCTAGGTCCAATCCTCACCCTAACCGCCTCTCTAACCCTAGCCCTCAACATAACCTTAACCTTAGGTCCAATTCTAACCCTAACCGTCTCTCTAACCCTACCCCTCAACATAACCCTAAGCGTAGGTCCAAACCTAACCCTAACCGTCTCTCTAACCCTAGCCCTCAACATAACCCTAACCCTAGGTCCTATCCTAACCCTAACCGCCTCTCTAACCCTAGCCCTCAACATAACCCTAACCCTAGGTCCAATCCTAACCCTAACCGTCTCTCTAACCCTAGCCCTCAACATAACCCTAACCCTACGTCCAATCCTAACCCTAACCGCCTCTCTAACCCTAGCCCTCAACATAACCCTAACCCTAGGTCCAATCCTAACCCTAACCGTCTCTCTAACCCTAGCCCTCAACATAACCCTAACCCTAGGTCCAATCCTAACCCTAACCGTCTCTCTAACCCTAGCCCTCAACATAACCCTAATCCTAGGTTCAATCCTAACACTAACCGTCTCTCTAACCCTAGCCCTCAACATAACCTTAACCTTAGGTCCAATCCTAACCCTAACCGTCTCTTTAACCCTAGCCCTCAACATAAACCTAACCCTAGGTCCAATCCTAACCCTAACCGTCTCTCTATCCCTAGCCCTCAACATAACCCTAACCCTAGGTCCAATCCTAACCCTAACAGTCTCTCTAACCCTAGCCCTCAACATAACCCTAACCCTAGGTCCAATCCTAACCCTAACCGTCTCTCTAACCCTAGCCCTCAACATAACCCTAACCCTAGGTCCAATCCTAACCCTAACCGTCTCTCTAACCCTAGCCCTCAACATAACCCTAACCCTAGGTCCAATCCTCACCCTTACCGTCTCTCTAAACCTAGCCCTCAACATAACCCTAACCCTAGGTCCAATCCTCACCCTAACCGTCTCTCTAACCCTAGCCCTCAACATAACCCTAACCCTAGGTCCAATCCTCATCCTAACCGTCTCTCTGACCCTAGCCCTGAACATAACCCTAACCCTAGGTCCAATCCTAACCCTAACCGTCTCTCTAACCCTAGCCCTCAACATAACCCTAACCCTAGGTCCAAACCTCACCCTAACCGTCTCTCTAACCCAGTCCTCAACATAACCCTAATCCTAGGTCCAACATAACCCTAACCGTCTCTCTAACCCTAGCCCTCAACATAACCCTAACCCTAGGTCCAATCCTCATCCTAACCGTCTCTCTGACCCTAGCCCTCAACATAACCCTAACCCTAGGTCCAATCCTAACCCTAACCGTCTCTCTAACCCTAGCCCTCAACATAACCCTAACCCTAGGTCCAATCCTAACCCTAACCGTCTCTCTAACCCTAGCCCTCAACATAACCTTAACCCTAGGTCCAATCCTCACCCTTACCGTCTCTCTAAACCTAGCCCTCAACATAACCCTAACCCTAGGTCCAATCCTAACCCTAACCGCCTCTCTAACCCTAGCCCTCAACATAACCCTAACCCAAGGTCCAATCCTAACCCTAACCGTCTCTCTAACCCTAGCCCTCAACATAACCTTAACCCTAGGTCCAATCCTAACCCTAACCGTCTCTCTAAACCTAGCCCTCAACATAACCCTAACATTAGGTCCAATCCTAACCCTAACCGTCTCTTTAACCCTAGCCCTCAACATAACCCTAACCCTAGGTCCAATCCTAACCCTAACCGTCTCTCTAACCCTAGTCCTCAACATAACCCTAATCCTAGGTCCAACATAACCCTAACCGTCTCTCTAACCCTAGCCCTCAACATAACTCTAACCCTAGGTCCAATCCTCATCCTAACCGTCTCTCTGACCCTAGCCCTCAACATAACCCTAACCCTAGGTCCAATCCTAACCCTAACCGTCTCTCTAACCCTAGCCCTCAACATAACACTAACCCTAGGTCCAATCCTCACCCTTACCGTCTCTCTAAACCTAGCCCTCAACATAACCCTAACCCTAGGTCCAATACTAACCCTAACCGTCTCTCTAACCCTAGCCCTCAACATAACCCTAACCCTAGGTCCAATCCTAACCCTAACCGCCTCTCTAACCCTAGCCCTCAACATAACCCTAACCCTAGGTCCAATTCTAACCCTAACCGTCTCTCTAACCCTAGCCCTCAACATAACCCTAACCCTAGGTCCAATCCTAACACTAAACGTCTCTCTAACCCTAGCCCTCAACATAACCTTAACCTTAGGTCCAATCCTATCCCTAACCGTCTCTCTAACCCTAGGCCTCAAAATGACCCTAACCCTAGGTCCAATCCTAACCCTAACTGTCTCTCTAACCCTAACCCTCAACATAACCCTAAGCCTAGGTCCAATCCTCACCCTAACCGCCTCTCTAACCCTAGCCCTCAACATAACCTTAACCTTAGGTCCAATCCTAACCCTAACCGTCTCTCTAACCCTACCCCTCAACATAACCCTAACCCTAGGTCCAAACCTAACCCTAACCGTCTCTCTAACCCTAGCCCTCAACATAACCCTAACCCTAGGTCCTATCCTAACCCTAACCGCCTCTCTAACCCTAGCCCTCAACATAACCCTAACCCTAGGTCCAATCCTAACCCTAACCGTCTCTCTAACCCTAGCCCTCAACATAACCCTAACCCTAGGTCCAATCTTAACCCTAACCGCCTCTCTAACCCTAGCCCTCAACATAACCCTAACCCTAGGTCCAATCCTAACCCTAACCGTCTCTCTAACCCTAGCCCTCAACATAACCCTAACCCTAGGTCCAATCCTAACCCTAACCGTCTCACTAACCCTAGCCCTCAACATAACCCTAACCCTAGGTCCAATCCTAACACTAACCGTCTCTCTAAACCTAACCCTCAACATAACCTTACCCTTAGGTCCAATCCTAACCCTAACCGTCTCTTTAACCCTAGCCCTCAACATAACCTTAACCCTAGGTCCAATCCTAACCCTAACCGTCTCTCTAACCCTAGCCCTCAACATAACCCTAACCCTAGGTCCAATCCTAACCCTAACAGTCTCTCTAACCCTAGCCCTCAACATAACCCTAACCCTAGGTCCAATCCTAACCCTTACCGTCTCTCTAACCCTAGCCCTCAACATAACCCTAACCCTAGGTCCAATCCTAACCCTAACCGTCTCTCTAACCCTAGCCCTCAACATAACCCTAACCCTAGGTCCAATCCTCACCCTTACCGTCTCTCTAAACCTAGCCCTCAACATAACCCTAACCCTAGGTCCAATCCCAACCCTAACCGCCTCTCTAACCCTAGCCCTCAACATAACCCTAACCCTAGGTCCAATCCTAACCCTAACCGTCTCTCTAACCCTAGCCCTCAACATAACCCTAACCCTAGGTGCAATCCTAACACTAAACGTCTCCCTAAACCTAGCCCTCAACATAACCTTAACCTTAGGTCCAATCCTAACCCTAACCGTCTCTCTAACCCTAGCCCTCAAAATAACCCTAACCCTAGGTCCAATCCTAACCCTAACCGCCTCTGTAACCCTAGCCCTCAACATAACCCTAACCCTAGGTCCAATCCTAACCCTAACCGCCTCTCTAAACCTAGCCCTCAACATAACCCTAACCCTAGGTCCAATCCTAACCCTAACCGTCTCTCTAAACCTAGCCCTCAACATAACCCTAACCTTAGGTCCAATCCTAACCCTAACCGTCTCTTTAACACTAGCCCTCAACATAACCCTAACCCTAGGTCCAATCCTAACCCTAACCGTCTCTCTAACCCTAGCCCTCAACATAACCCTAAACCTAGGTCCAATCCTCACCCTAACCGTCTCTCTAACCCTAGCCCTCAACATAACCCTAACCCTAGGTCCAATCCTCATCCTAACCGTCTCTCTGACCCTAGCCCTCAACATAACCCTAACCCTAGGTCCAATCCTAACCCTAACCGTCTCTCTAACCCTAGCCCTCAACATAACCCTAACCCTAGGTCCAAACATCACCCTAACCGTCTCTCTAACCCTAGTCCTCAACATAACCCTAATCCTAGGTCCAACATAACCCTAACCGTCTCTCTAACACTAGCGCTCAACATAACCCTAACCCTAGGTCCAATCCTAACCCTAACCGTCTCTCTAACCCTAGCCCTCAACATAACCCTAACCCTAGGTCCAATCCTAACCCTAACCGTCTCTTTAACCCTAGCCCTCAACATAACCCTAACCCTAGGTCCAATCCTAACCCTAAACGCCTCTCTAAACCTAGCCCTCAACATAACCCTAACCCTAGGTCCAATCCTAACCCTAACCGTCTCTCTAAACCTAGCCCTCAACATAACCCTAACCTTAGGTCCAATCCTAACCCTAACCGTCTCTTTCACCCTAGCCCTCAACTTAACCCTAACCCTAGGTCCAATCCTAACCCTAACCATCTCTCTAACCCTAGCCCTCAACATAACCCTAACCCTAGGTCCAATCCTCACCCTAACCGTCTCTCTATCCGTAGCCCTCAACATAACCCTAACCCTAGGTCCAATCCTCATCCTAACCGTCTCTCTGACCCTAGCCCTCAACATAACCCTAACCCTAGGTCCAATCCTAACCCTAACCGTCTCTCTAACCCTAGCCCTCAACATAACCCTAACCCTAGGTCCAAACCTCACCCTAACCGTCTCTCTAACCCTAGTCCTCAACATAACCCTAATCCTAGGTCCAACATAACCCTAACCGTCTCTCTAACACTAGCGCTCAACATAACCCTAACCCTAGGTCCAATCCTAACCCTAACCGTCTCTCTAACCCTAGCCCTCAACATAACCCTAACCCTAGGTCCAATCCTAACCCTAACCGTCTCTCTAACCCTAGCCCTCAACATAACCCTAACCCTAGGTCCAATCCTCACCCTTACAGTCTCTCTGAACCTAACCCTCAACATAACCCTAACCCTAGGTCCAATCCTCACCCTTACCGTCTCTCTAACCCTAGCCCTCAACATAACCCTAACCCTAGGTCCAATCCTCACCCTTACCGTCTCTCTGAACCTAGCCCTCAACATAACCCTAACCCTAGGTCCAATACTAACCCTAACCGTCTCTCTAACCCTAACCCTCAACATAACCCTAACCCTAGGCCCAATCCTAACCCTAACCGCCTCTCTAACCCTAGCCCTCAACATAACCCTAACCCTAGGTCCAATTCTAACCCTAACCGTCTTTCTAACCCTAGCCCTCAACATAACCCTAACCCTAGGTCCAATCCTAACACTAAACGTCTCTCTAACCCTAGCCCTCAACATAACCTTAACCTTAGGTCCAATCCTATCCCTAACCGTCTCTCTAACCCTAGGCCTCAAAATGACCCTAACCCTAGGTCCAATCCTAACCCTAACTGTCTCTCTAACCCTAACCCTCAACATAACCCTAAGCCTAGGTCCAATCCTCACCCTAACCGCCTCTCTAACCCTAGCCCTCAACATAACCTTAACCTTAGGTCCAATCCTAACCCTAACCGTCTCTCTAACCCTACCCCTCAACATAACCCTAACCCTAGGTCCAAACCTAACCCTAACCGTCTCTCTAACCCTAGCCCTCAACATAACCCTAACCCTAGGTCCTATCCTAACCCTAACCGCCTCTCTAACCCTAGCCCTCAACATAACCCTAACCCTAGGTCCAATCCTAACCCTAACCGTCTCTCTAACCCTAGCCCTCAACATAACCCTAACCCTAGGTCCAATCTTAACCCTAACCGCCTCTCTAACCCTAGCCCTCAACATAACCCTAACCCTAGGTCCAATCCTAACCCTAACCGTCTCTCTAACCCTAGCCCTCAACATAACCCTAACCCTAGGTCCAATCCTAACCCTAACCGTCTCACTAACCCTAGCCCTCAACATAACCCTAACCCTAGGTCCAATCCTAACACTAACCGTCTCTCTAAACCTAACCCTCAACATAACCTTACCCTTAGGTCCAATCCTAACCCTAACCGTCTCTTTAACCCTAGCCCTCAACATAACCTTAACCCTAGGTCCAATCCTAACCCTAACCGTCTCTCTAACCCTAGCCCTCAACATAACCCTAACCCTAGGTCCAATCCTAACCCTAACAGTCTCTCTAACCCTAGCCCTCAACATAACCCTAACCCTAGGTCCAATCCTAACCCTTACCGTCTCTCTAACCCTAGCCCTCAACATAACCCTAACCCTAGGTCCAATCCTAACCCTAACCGTCTCTCTAACCCTAGCCCTCAACATAACCCTAACCCTAGGTCCAATCCTCACCCTTACCGTCTCTCTAAACCTAGCCCTCAACATAACCCTAACCCTAGGTCCAATCCCAACCCTAACCGCCTCTCTAACCCTAGCCCTCAACATAACCCTAACCCTAGGTCCAATCCTAACCCTAACCGTCTCTCTAACCCTAGCCCTCAACATAACCCTAACCCTAGGTGCAATCCTAACACTAAACGTCTCCCTAAACCTAGCCCTCAACATAACCTTAACCTTAGGTCCAATCCTAACCCTAACCGTCTCTCTAACCCTAGCCCTCAAAATAACCCTAACCCTAGGTCCAATCCTAACCCTAACCGCCTCTGTAACCCTAGCCCTCAACATAACCCTAACCCTAGGTCCAATCCTAACCCTAACCGCCTCTCTAAACCTAGCCCTCAACATAACCCTAACCCTAGGTCCAATCCTAACCCTAACCGTCTCTCTAAACCTAGCCCTCAACATAACCCTAACCTTAGGTCCAATCCTAACCCTAACCGTCTCTTTAACACTAGCCCTCAACATAACCCTAACCCTAGGTCCAATCCTAACCCTAACCGTCTCTCTAACCCTAGCCCTCAACATAACCCTAAACCTAGGTCCAATCCTCACCCTAACCGTCTCTCTAACCCTAGCCCTCAACATAACCCTAACCCTAGGTCCAATCCTCATCCTAACCGTCTCTCTGACCCTAGCCCTCAACATAACCCTAACCCTAGGTCCAATCCTAACCCTAACCGTCTCTCTAACCCTAGCCCTCAACATAACCCTAACCCTAGGTCCAAACATCACCCTAACCGTCTCTCTAACCCTAGTCCTCAACATAACCCTAATCCTAGGTCCAACATAACCCTAACCGTCTCTCTAACACTAGCGCTCAACATAACCCTAACCCTAGGTCCAATCCTAACCCTAACCGTCTCTCTAACCCTAGCCCTCAACATAACCCTAACCCTAGGTCCAATCCTAACCCTAACCGTCTCTTTAACCCTAGCCCTCAACATAACCCTAACCCTAGGTCCAATCCTAACCCTAAACGCCTCTCTAAACCTAGCCCTCAACATAACCCTAACCCTAGGTCCAATCCTAACCCTAACCGTCTCTCTAAACCTAGCCCTCAACATAACCCTAACCTTAGGTCCAATCCTAACCCTAACCGTCTCTTTCACCCTAGCCCTCAACATAACCCTAACCCTAGGTCCAATCCTAACCCTAACCATCTCTCTAACCCTAGCCCTCAACATAACCCTAACCCTAGGTCCAATCCTCACCCTAACCGTCTCTCTAACCGTAGCCCTCAACATAACCCTAACCCTAGGTCCAATCCTCATCCTAACCGTCTCTCTGACCCTAGCCCTCAACATAACCCTAACCCTAGGTCCAATCCTAACCCTAACCGTCTCTCTAACCCTAGCCCTCAACATAACCCTAACCCTAGGTCCAAACCTCACCCTAACCGTCTCTCTAACCCTAGTCCTCAACATAACCCTAATCCTAGGTCCAACATAACCCTAACCGTCTCTCTAACACTAGCGCTCAACATAACCCTAACCCTAGGTCCAATCCTAACCCTAACCGTCTCTCTAACCCTAGCCCTCAACATAACCCTAACCCTAGGTCCAATCCTAACCCTAACCGTCTCTCTAACCCTAGCCCTCAACATAACCCTAACCCTAGGTCCAATCCTCACCCTTACAGTCTCTCTGAACCTAACCCTCAACATAACCCTAACCCTAGGTCCAATCCTCACCCTTACCGTCTCTCTAACCCTAGCCCTCAACATAACCCTAACCCTAGGTCCAATCCTCACCCTTACCGTCTCTCTGAACCTAGCCCTCAACATAACCCTAACCCTAGGTCCAATACTAACCCTAACCGTCTCTCTAACCCTAACCCTCAACATAACCCTAACCCTAGGCCCAATCCTAACCCTAACCGCCTCTCTAACCCTAGCCCTCAACATAACCCTAACCCTAGGTCCAATTCTAACCCTAACCGTCTTTCTAACCCTAGCCCTCAACATAACCCTAACCCTAGGTCCAATCCTAACACTAAACGTCTCTCTAGCCCTAGCCCTCAACATAACCCGAACCTTAGGTCCAATCCTAACCCTAACCGTCTCTCTAACCCTAGCCCTCAACATAACCCTAACCCTAGGTCCAATCCTCACCCTTACCGTCTCTCTGAACCTAGCCCTCAACATAACCCTAACCCTAGGTCCAATACTAACCCTAACCGTCTCTCTAACCCTAGCCCTCAACATAACCCTAACCCTAGGCCCAATCCTAACCCTAACCGCCTCTCTAACCCTAGCCCTCAACATAACCCTAACCCTAGGTCCAATTCTAACCCTAACCGTCTCTCTAACCCTAGCCCTCAACATAACCCTAACCCTAGGTCCAATCCTAACACTAAACGTCTCTCTAACCCTAGCCCTCAACATAACCCGAACCTTAGGTCCAATCCTAACCCTAACCGTCTCTCTAACCCTAGCCCTCAACATAACCCTAACCCTAGGTCCAATCCTCACCCTTACCGTCTCTCTGAACCTAGCCCTCAACATAACCCTAACCCTAGGTCCAATACTAACCCTAACCGTCTCTCTAACCCTAGCCCTCAACATAACCCTAACCCTAGGCCCAATCCTAACCCTAACCGCCTCTCTAACCCTAGCCCTCAACATAACCCTAACCCTAGGCCCAATCCTAACCCTAACCGCCTCTCTAACCCTAGCCCTCAACATAACCCTAACCCTAGGTCCAATTCTAACCCTAACCGTCTCTCTAACCCTAGCCCTCAACATAACCCTAACCCTAGGTCCAATCCTAACACTAAACGTCTCTCTAACCCTAGCCCTCAACATAACCCGAACCTTAGGTCCAATCCTAACCCTAACCGTCTCTCTAACCCTAGCCCTCAAAATAACCCGAACCTTAGGTCCAATCCTAACCCTAACCGTCTCTCTAACCCTAGCCCTCAAAATAACCCGAACCTTAGGTCCAATCCTCACCCTAACCGCCTCTCTAACCCTAGCCCTCAACATAACCTTAACCTTAGGTCCAATCCTAACCCTAACCGTCTCTCTAACCCTAGCCCTCAACATAACCCTAACCCTAGGTCCAATCCTCACCCTTACAGTCTCTCTTAACCTAACCCTCAACATAACCCTAACCCTAGGTCCAATCCTCACCCTTACCGTCTCTCTAACCCTAGCCCTCAACATAACCCTAACCCTAGGTCCAATCCTCACCCTTACCGTCTCTCTGAACCTAGCCCTCAACATAACCCTAACCCTAGGTCCAATACTAACCCTAACCGTCTCTCTAACCCTAACCCTCAACATAACCCTAACCCTAGGCCCAATCCTAACCCTAACCGCCTCTCTAACCCTAGCCCTCAACATAACCCTAACCCTAGGTCCAATTCTAACCCTAACCGTCTTTCTAACCCTAGCCCTCAACATAACCCTAACCCTAGGTCCAATCCTAACACTAAACGTCTCTCTAGCCCTAGCCCTCAACATAACCCGAACCTTAGGTCCAATCCTAACCCTAACCGTCTCTCTAACCCTAGCCCTCAACATAACCCTAACCCTAGGTCCAATCCTCACCCTTACCGTCTCTCTGAACCTAGCCCTCAACATAACCCTAACCCTAGGTCCAATACTAACCCTAACCGTCTCTCTAACCCTAGCCCTCAACATAACCCTAACCCTAGGCCCAATCCTAACCCTAACCGCCTCTCTAACCCTAGCCCTCAACATAACCCTAACCCTAGGTCCAATTCTAACCCTAACCGTCTCTCTAACCCTAGCCCTCAACATAACCCTAACCCTAGGTCCAATCCTAACACTAAACGTCTCTCTAACCCTAGCCCTCAACATAACCCGAACCTTAGGTCCAATCCTAACCCTAACCGTCTCTCTAACCCTAGCCCTCAACATAACCCTAACCCTAGGTCCAATCCTCACCCTTACCGTCTCTCTGAACCTAGCCCTCAACATAACCCTAACCCTAGGTCCAATACTAACCCTAACCGTCTCTCTAACCCTAGCCCTCAACATAACCCTAACCCTAGGCCCAATCCTAACCCTAACCGCCTCTCTAACCCTAGCCCTCAACATAACCCTAACCCTAGGCCCAATCCTAACCCTAACCGCCTCTCTAACCCTAGCCCTCAACATAACCCTAACCCTAGGTCCAATTCTAACCCTAACCGTCTCTCTAACCCTAGCCCTCAACATAACCCTAACCCTAGGTCCAATCCTAACACTAAACGTCTCTCTAACCCTAGCCCTCAACATAACCCGAACCTTAGGTCCAATCCTAACCCTAACCGTCTCTCTAACCCTAGCCCTCAAAATAACCCGAACCTTAGGTCCAATCCTAACCCTAACCGTCTCTCTAACCCTAGCCCTCAAAATAACCCGAACCTTAGGTCCAATCCTCACCCTAACCGCCTCTCTAACCCTAGCCCTCAACATAACCTTAACCTTAGGTCCAATCCTAACCCTAACCGTCTCTCTAACCCTAGCCCTCAACATAACCCTAATCCTAGGTCCAATCCTAACCCTAACCGCCTCTCTAAACCTAGCCCTCAACATAAAACTAACCCTAGGTCCAATCCTAACACTAAACGTCTCTCTAAACCTAGCCCTCAACATAACCTTAACCTTAGGCCCAATCCTAACCCTAACCGTCTCTCTAACCCTAGCCCTCAAAATAACCCTAACCCTAGGTCCAATCCTAACCCTAACGGTCTCTCTAACCCAAGCCCTCAACATAACCCTAACCCTAGGTCCAATCCTAACCCTAACTGTCTCTCTAACCCTAACCCTCAACATAACCCTAACCCTAGGTCCAATCCTCACCCTAACCGCCTCTCTAACCCTAGCCCTCAACATAACCTTAACCTTAGGTCCAATCCTAACCCTAACCGTCTCTCTAACCCTAGCCCTCAAAATAACCCTAACCCTAGGTCCAATCCTAACCCTAACCGTCTCTCTAACCCTAGCCCTCAACATAAGCCTAACCCTAGGTCCAATCCTCACCCTAACCGCCTCTCTAACCCTAGCCCTCAACATAACCTTAACCTTAGGTCCAATCCTAACCCTAACCGTCTCTCTAACCCTAGCCCTCAAAATAACCCTAACCCTAGGTCCAATCCTAACCCTCACCGTCTCTCTAACCCTAGCCCTCAACATAACCCTAACCCTAGGTCCAATCCTCACCCTAACCGCCTCTCTAACCCTAGCCCTCAACATAACCTTAACCTTAGGTCCAATCCTAACCCTAACCGTCTCTCTAACCCTAGCCCTCAACATAAGCCTAACCCTAGGTCCAATCCTCACCCTAACCGCCTCTCTAACCCTAGCCCTCAACATAACCTTAACCTTAGGTCCAATCCTAACCCTAACCGCCTCTCTAACCCTAGCCCTCAACATAACCCTAACCCTAGGTCCAATCCTAACCCTAACCGTCTCTCTAACCCTAGCCCTCAACATAACCTTAACCCTAGGTCCAATCCTAACCCTAACCGTCTCTCTAACCCTAGCCCTCAACATAACCCTAACCCTAGGTCCAATCCTAACCCTAACCGTCTCTCTAACCCTAGCCCTCAACATAACCCTAACCCTAGGTCCAATCTTAACCCTAACCGCCTCTCTAACCCTAGCCCTCAACATAACCCTAACCCTAGGTCCAATCCTAACCCTAACCGTCTCTCTAACCCTAGCCCTCAACATAACCCTAACCCTAGGTCCAATCCTAACCCTAACCGTCTCACTAACCCTAGCCCTCAACATAACCCTAACCCTAGGTCCAATCCTAACACTAACCGTCTCTCTAAACCTAACCCTCAACATAACCTTAACCTTAGGTCCAATCCTAACCCTAACCGTCTCTTTAACCCTAGCCCTCAACATAACCCTAACCCTAGGTCCAATCCTAACCCTAACCGTCTCTCTAACCCTAACCCTCAACATAACCCTAACCCTAAGTCCAATCCTAACCCTAACAGTCTCTCTAACCCTAGCCCTCAACATAACCCTAACCCTAGGTCCAATCCTAACCCTAACCGCCTCTCTAACCCTAGCCCTCAACATAACCCTAACCCTAGGTCCAATCCTAACCCTAACCGTCTCTCTAACCCTAGCCCTCAACATAACCCTAACCCTAGGTCCAATCCTCACCCTTACCGTCTCTCTAAACCTAGCCCTCAACATAACCCTAACCCTAGGTCCAATACTAACCCTAACCGTCTCTCTAACCCTAGCCCTCAACATAACCCTAACCCTAGGTCCAATCCCAACCCTAACCGCCTCTCTAACCCTAGCCCTCAACATAACCCTAACCCTAGGTCCAATCCTAACCCTAACCGTCTCTCTAACCCTAGCCCTCAACATAACCCTAACCCTAGGTGCAATCCTAACACTAAACGTCTCCCTAAACCTAGCCCTCAACATAACCTTAACCTTAGGTCCAATCCTAACCCTAACCGTCTCTCTAACCCTAGCCCTCAAAATAACCCTAACCCTAGGTCCAATCCTAACCCTAACCGTCTCTCTAACCCTAGCCCTCAACATAAGCCTAACCCTAGGTCCAATCCTCACCCTAACCGCCTCTCTAACCCTAGCCCTCAACATAACCTTAACCTTAGGTCCAATCCTAACCCTAACCGTCTCTCTCACCGTACCCCTCCACATAACCCTAACCCTAGGTCCAAACCTAACCCTAACCGTCTCTCTATCCCTAGCCCTCAACATAACCCTAACCCTAGGTCCAATCCTAACCCTAACTGCCTCTCTAACCCTAGCCCTCAACATAACCCTAACCCTAGGTCCAATCCTAACCCTAACCGTCTCTCTAACCCTAGCCCTCAACATAACCCTAACCCTAGGTCCAATCCTAACCCTAACCGCCTCTCTAACCCTAGCCCTCAACATAACACTAACCCTAGGTCCAATCCTCACCCTAACCGCCTCTCTAACCCTAGCCCTCAACATAACCTTAACCTTAGGTCCAATCCTAACCCTAACCGTCTCTCTAACCCTACCCCTCAACATAACCCTAACCCTAGGTCCAAACCTAACCCTAACCGTCTCTCTAACCCTAGCCCTCAACATAACCCTAACCCTAGGTCCAATCCTAACCCTAACCGCCTCTGTAACCCTAGCCCTCAACATAACCCTAACCCTAGGTCCAATCCTAACCCTAACCGCCTCTCTAAACCTAGCCCTCAACATAACCCTAACCCTAGGTCCAATCCTAACCCTAACCGCCTCTCTAAACCTAGCCCTCAACATAACCCTAACCTTAGGTCCAATCCTAACCCTAACCGTCTCTTTAACCCTAGCCCTCAACATAACCCTAACCCTAGGTCCAATCCTAACCCTAACCGTCTCTCTAACCCTAGCCCTCAACATAACCCTAACCCTAGGTCCAATCCTCACCCTAACCGTCTCTCTAACCCTAGCACTCAACATAACCCTAACCCTAGGTCCAATCCTCATCCTAACCGTCTCTCTGACCCTAGCCCTCAACATAACCCTAACCCTAGGTCCAATCCTAACCCTAACCGTCTCTCTAACCCTAGCCCTCAACATAACCCTAACCCTAGGTCCAAACCTCACCCTAACCGTCTCTCTAACCCTAGCCCTCAACATAACCCTAACCCTAGGTCCAATCCTAACCCTAACCGTCTCTCTAACACTAGCGCTCAACATAACCCTAACCCTAGGTCCAATCCTAACCCTAACCGTCTCTCTAACCCTAGCCCTCAACATAACCCTAACCCTAGGTCCAATCCTAACCCTAACCGTCTCTTTAACACTAGCCCTCAACATAACCCTAACCCTAGGTCCAATCCTAACCCTAACCGCCTCTCTAAACCTAGCCCTCAACATAACCCTAACCCTAGGTCCAATCCTAACCCTAACCGTCTCTCTAAACCTAGCCCTCAACATAACCCTAACCTTAGGTCCAATCCTAACCCTAACCGTCTCTTTAACCCTAGCCCTCAACATAACCCTAACCCTAGGTCCAATCCTAACCCTAACCGTCTCTCTAACCCTAGCCCTCAACATAACCCTAACCCTAGGTCCAATCCTCACCCTAACCGTCTCTCTAACCCTAGCCCTCAACATAACCCTAACCCTAGGTCCAATCCTCATCCTAACCGTCTCTCTGACCCTAGCCCTCAACATAACCCTAACCCTAGGTCCAATCCTAACCCTAACCGTCTCTCTAACCCTAGCCCTCAACATAACCCTAACCCTAGGTCCAAACCTCACCCTAACCGTCTCTCTAACCCTAGTCCTCAACATAACCCTAATCCTAGGTCCGACATAAACCTAACCGTCTCTCTAACACTAGCGCTCAACATAACCCTAACCCTAGGTCCTATCCTAACCCTAACCGTCTCTCTAACCCTAGCCCTCAACATAACCCTAACCCTAGGTCCAATCCTAACCCTAACCGTCTCTCTAACCCTAGCCCTCAACATAACCCTAACCCTAGGTCCAATCCTCACCCTTACCGTCTCTCTGAACCTAGCCCTCAACATAACCCTAACCCTAGGTCCAATCCTCACCCTTACCGTCTCTCTAACCCTAGCCCTCAACATAACCCTAACCCTAGGTCCAATCCTCACCCTTACCGTCTCTCTGAACCTAGCCCTCAACATAACCCTAACTCTAGGTCCAATACTAACCCTAACCGTCTCTCTAACCCTAGCCCTCAACATAACCCTAATCCTAGGTCCAATCCTAACCCTAACCGCCTCTCTAAACCTAGCCCTCAACATAACCCTAACCCTAGGTCCAATCCTAACACTAAACGTCTCTCTAAACCTAGCCCTCAACATAACCTTAACCTTAGGCCCAATCCTAACCCTAACCGTCTCTCTAACCCTAGCCCTCAAAATAACCCTAACCCTAGGTCCAATCCTAACCCTAACGGTCTCTCTAACCCAAGCCCTCAACATAACCCTAACCCTAGGTCCAATCCTAACCCTAACTGTCTCTCTAACCCTAACCCTCAACATAACCCTAACCCTAGGTCCAATCCTCACCCTAACCGCCTCTCTAACCCTAGCCCTCAACATAACCTTAACCTTAGGTCCAATCCTAACCCTAACCGTCTCTCTAACCCTAGCCCTCAAAATAACCCTAACCCTAGGTCCAATCCTAACCCTAACCGTCTCTCTAACCCTAGCCCTCAACATAAGCCTAACCCTAGGTCCAATCCTCACCCTAACCGCCTCTCTAACCCTAGCCCTCAACATAACCTTAACCTTAGGTCCAATCCTAACCCTAACCGTCTCTCTAACCCTAGCCCTCAAAATAACCCTAACCCTAGGTCCAATCCTAACCCTCACCGTCTCTCTAACCCTAGCCCTCAACATAACCCTAACCCTAGGTCCAATCCTCACCCTAACCGCCTCTCTAACCCTAGCCCTCAACATAACCTTAACCTTAGGTCCAATCCTAACCCTAACCGTCTCTCTAACCCTAGCCCTCAACATAAGCCTAACCCTAGGTCCAATCCTCACCCTAACCGCCTCTCTAACCCTAGCCCTCAACATAACCTTAACCTTAGGTCCAATCCTATCCCTAACCGTCTCTCTAACCCTAGCCCTCAAAATAACCCTAACCCTAGGTCCAATCCTAACCCTAACCGTCTCTCTAACCCTAGCCCTCAACATAACCCTAACCCTAGGTCCAATCCTAACCCTAACCGTCTCTCTAACCCTAGCCCTCAACATAACCCTAACCCTAGGTCCAATCCTAACCCTAACCGCCTCTCTAACCCTAGCCCTCAACATAACCCTAACCCTAGGTCCAATCCTCACCCTAACCGCCTCTCTAACCCTAGCCCTCAACATAACCTTAACCTTAGGTCCAATCCTAACCCTAACCGTCTCTCTAACCCTACCCCTCAACATAACCCTAACCCTAGGTCCAAACCTAACCCTAACCGTCTCTCTAACCCTAGCCCTCAACATAACCCTAACCCTAGGTCCAATCCTAACCCTAACCGCCTCTGTAACCCTAGCCCTCAACATAACCCTAACCCTAGGTCCAATCCTAACCCTAACCGCCTCTCTAAACCTAGCCCTCAACATAACCCTAACCCTAGGTCCAATCCTAACCCTAACCGTCTCTCTAACCCTAGCCCTCAACATAACCCTAACCTTAGGTCGAATACTAACCCTAACCGTCTCTTTAACCCTAGCCCTCAACATAACCCTAACCCTAGGTCCAATCCTAACCCTAACCGTCTCTCTAACCCTAGCCCTCAACATAACCCTAACCCTAGGTCCAATCCTCACCCTAACCGTCTCTCTAACCCTAGCCCTCAACATAACCCTAACCCTAGGTCCAATCCTCATCCTAACCGTCTCTCTGACCCTAGCCCTCAACATAACCCTAACCCTAGGTCCAATCCTAACCCTAACCGTCTCTCTAACCCTAGCCCTCAACATAACCCTAACCCTAGGTCCAAACCTCACCCTAACCGTCTCTCTAACCCTAGTCCTCAACATAACCCTAATCCTAGGTCCAACATAACCCTAACCGTCTCTCTAACACTGGCGCTCAACATAACCCTAACCCTAGGTCCAATCCTAACCCTAACCGTCTCTCTAACCCTAGCCCTCAACATAACCCTAACCCTAGGTCCAATCCTAACCCTAACCGTCTCTCTAACCCTAGCCCTCAACATAACCCTAACCCTAGGTCCAATCCTCACCCTTACCGTCTCTCTGAACCTAGGCCTCAACATAACCCTAACCCTAGGTCCAATACTAACCCTAACCGTCTCTCTAACCCTAGCCCTCAACATAACCCTAACCCTAGGTCCAATCCTAACCCTAACCGCCTCTCTAACCCTAGCCCTCAACATAACCCTAACCCTAGGTCCAATTCTAACCCTAACCGTCTCTCTAACCCTAGCCCTCAACATAACCCTAACCCTAGGTCCAATCCTAACACTAAACGTCTCTCTAACCCTAGCCCTCAACATAACCAGAACCTTAGGTCCAATCCTAACCCTAACCGTCTCTCTAACCCTAGCCCTCAAAATAACCCTAACCCTAGGTCCAATCCTAACCCTAACCGTCTCTCTAACCCTAGCCCTCAACATAACCCTAACCCTAGGTCCAATCCTCACCCTAACCGCCTCTCTAACCCTAGCCCTCAACATAACCTTAACCTTAGGTCCAATCCTAACCCTAACCGTCTCTCTAACCCTAGCCCTCAACATAACCCTAACCCTAGGTCCAATCCTAACCCTAACCGCCTCTCTAAACCTAGCCCTCAACATAAACCTAACCTTAGGTCCAATCCTAACCCTAACCGTCTCTCTAACCCTAGCCCTCAACATAACCCTAACCCTAGGTCCAATCCTAACCCTAACCGCCTCTCTAACCCTAGCCCTCAACATAACCCTAACCCTAGGTCCAATCCTAACCCTAACCGTCTCTCTAACCCAAGCCCTCAACCTAACCCTAACCCTAGGTCCAATCCTAACCCTAACCGTCTCTCTAACCCTAGCCCTCAACATAACCCTAACCCTAGGTCCAATCCTCACCCTAACCGTCTCTCTAACCCTAGCCCTCAACATAACCCTAACCCTAGGTCCAATCCTCACCCTAACCGTTTCTCTAACCCTAGCCCTCAACATAACCCTAACCCTAGGTCCAATCCTAACACTAAACGTCTCTCTAACCCTAGCCCTCAACATAACCTTAACCTTAGGCCCAATCCTAACCCTAACCGTCTATCTAACCCTAGCCCTCAAAATAACCCTAACCCTAGGTCCAATCCTAACCCTAACGGTCTCTCTAACCCAAGCCCTCAACATAACCCTAACCCTAGGTCCAATCCTCACCCTAACCGCCTCTCTAAGCCTAGCCCGCCAACATAACCTTAACCTTAGGTCCAATCCTAACCCTAACCGTCTCTCTAACCCTAGCCCTCAACATAACCCTAACCCTAGGTCCAAACCTAACCCTAACCGTCTCTCTAACCCTAGCCCTCAACATAACCCTAACCGTAGGTCCAATCCTAACCCTAACAGCCTCTCTAACCCTAGCCCTCAACATAACCCTAACCCTAGGTCCAATCCTAACCCTAACCGTCTCTCTAACCATAGCCCTCAACATAACCCTAACCCTAGGTCCAATCCTAACCCTAACCGCCTCTCTAACCCTAGCCCTCAACATAACCCTAACCCTAGGTTCAAACCTAACCCTAACCGTCTCTCTAAACCTAGCCCTCAACATAACCCTAACCCTAGGTCCAATCCTAACCCTAACAGCCTCTCTAACCTTAGCCCTCAACATAACCCTAACCCTAGGTCCAATCCTAACTTTAACAGCCTCTCTAACCCTAGCCCTCAACATAACCCTAACCCTAGGTCCAATCCTAACCCTAACCGTCTCTCTAACCCTAGCCCTCAACATAACCCTAACCCTAGGTCCAATCCTCACCCCTACCGTCTCTCTAAACCTAGCCCTCAACATAACCCTAACCCTAGGTCCAATACTAACCCGAACCGTCTCTCTAACCCTAGCCCTCAACATAACCCTAACCCTAGGTCCAATCCTAACCCTAACCGTCTCTCTAACCCTAGCCCTCAACATAACCCTAACCCTAGGTCCAATCCTAACCCTAACCGCCTCTCTAACCCTAGCCCTCAACATAACCCTAACCCTAGGTCCAATTCTAACCCTAACCGTCTCTCTAACCCTAGCCCTCAACATAACCCTAACCCTAGGTCCAATCCTAACACTAAACGTCTCTCTAACCCTAGCCCTCAAAATAACCTTAACCTTAGGTCCAATCCTATCCCTAACCGTCTCTCTAACCCTAGCCCTCAAAATAACCCTAACCCTAGGTCCAATCCTAACCCTAACTGTATCTCTAACCCTAACCCTCAACATAACCCTAACCCTAGGTCCAATCCTCACCCTAACCGCCTCTCTAACCCTAGCCCTCAACATAACCTTAACCTTAGGTCCAATCCTAACCCTAACCGTCTCTCTAACCCTACCCCTCAACCTAACCCTAACCCTAGGTCCAAACCTAACCCTAACCGTCTCTCTAACCCTAGCCCTCAACATAACCCTAACCCTAGGTCCTATCCTAACCCTAACCGCCTCTCTAACCCTAGCCCTCAACATAACCCTAACCCTAGGTCCAATCCTAACCCTAACCGTCTCTCTAAACCTAGCCCTCAACATAACCCAAACCCTAGGACCAATCCTAACCCTAACCGCCTCTCTAACCGTAGCCCTCAACATAACCCTAACCCTAGGTCCAATCCTAACCCTAACCGTCTCTCTAACCCTAGCCCTCAACATAACCCTAACCCTAGGTCCAATCCTAACCCTAACCGTCTCTCTAACCCTAGCCCTCAACATAACCCTAACCCTAGGTCCAATCCTAACACTAACCGTCTCTCTAACCCTAACCCTCAACATAACCTTAACCTTAGGTCCAATCCTAACCCTAACCGTCTCTTTAACCCTAGCCCTCAACAAAACCCTAACCCTAGGTCCAATCCTAACCCTAACCGTCTCTCTAACCCTAGCCCTCAACATAACCCTAACCCTAGGTCCAATCCTAAACCTAACAGTCTCTCTAACCCTAGCCCTCAACATAACCCTAACCCTAGGTCCAATCCTAATCCTAACCATCTCTCTAACCCTAGCCCTCAACATAACCCTAACCCTAGGTCCAATCCTAACCCTAACCGTCTCTCTAACCCTAGCCCTCAACATAACCCTAACCCTAGGTCCAATCCTCACCCTAACCGCCTCTCTAACCCTAGCCCTCAACATAATCCTAACCCTAGGTCCAATTCTAACCCTAACCGTCTCTCTAACCCTAGCCCTCAACATAACCCTAACCCTAGGTCCAATCCTAACACTAAACGTCTCTCTAACCCTAGCCCTCAAAATAACCTTAACCTTAGGTCCAATCCTATCCCTAACCGTCTCTCTAACCCTAGCCCTCAAAATAACCCTAACCCTAGGTCCAATCCTAACCCTAACTGTCTCTCTAACCCTAACCCTCAACATAACCCTAACCCTAGGTCCAATCCTCACCCTAACCGCCTCTCTAACCCTAGCCCTCAACATAACCTTAACCTTAGGTCCAATCCTAACCCTAACCGTCTCTCTAACCCTACCCCTCAACCTAACCCTAACCCTAGGTCCAAACCTAACCCTAACCGTCTCTCTAACCCTAGCCCTCAACATAACCCTAACCCTAGGTCCTATCCTAACCCTAACCGCCTCTCTAACCCTAGCCCTCAACATAACCCTAACCCTAGGTCCAATCCTAACCCTAACCGTCTCTCTAAACCTAGCCCTCAACATAACCCTAACCCTAGGTCCAATCCTAACCCTAACCGCCTCTCTAACCGTAGCCCTCAACATAACCCTAACCCTAGGTCCAACCCTAACCCTAACCGTCTCTCTAACCCTAGCCCTCAACATAACCCTAACCCTAGGTCCAATCCTAACCCTAACCGTCTCTCTAACCCTAGCCCTCAACAACACCCTAACCCTAGGTCCAATCCTAACACTAACCGTCTCTCTAACCCTAACCCTCAACATAACCTTAACCTTAGGTCCAATCCTAACCCTAACCGTCTCTTTAACCCTAGCCCTCAACAAAACCCTAACCCTAGGTCCAATCCTAACCCTAACCGTCTCTCTAACCCTAGCCCTCAACATAACCCTAACCCTAGGTCCAATCCTAAACCTAACAGTCTCTCTAACCCTAGCCCTCAACATAACCCTAACCCTAGGTCCAATCCTAATCCTAACCGTCTCTCTAACCCTAGCCCTCAACATAACCCTAACCCTAGGTCCAATCCTAACCCTAACCGTCTCTCTAACCCTAGCCCTCAACATAACCCTAACCCTAGGTCCAATCCTCACCCTAACCGTCTCTCTAACCCTAGCCCTCAACATAACCCTAACCCTAGGTCCAATCCTCATCCTAACCGTCTCTCTGACCCTAGCCTTCAACATAACCCTAACCCTAGGTCCAATCCTAACCCTAACCGTCTCTCTAACCCTAGCCCTCAACATAACCCTAACCCTAGGTCCAAACCTCACCCTAACCGTCTCTCTAACCCTAGTCCTCAACATAACCCTAATCCTAGGTCCAACATAACCCTAACCGTCTCTCCAACACTAGCGCTCAACATAACCCTAACCCTAGGTCCAATCCTAACCCTAACCGTCTCTCTAACCCTAGCCCTCAACATAACCCTAACCCTAGGTCCAATCCTAACCCTAACGGTCTCTCTAAGCCTAGCCCTCAACATAACCCTAATCCTAGGTCCAATCCTCAACCTAACCGTCTCTCTAACCCTAGCCCTCAACATAACCCTAACCCTAGGTCCAATCCTAACCCTAATCGTCTCTCTAAACCTAGCCCTCAACATAACCCTAACCCTAGGTCCAATCCTCACCCTAACCCTCTCTCTAACCCTAGCCCTCAACATAACCCTAACCCTAGGTCCAATCCTAATCCTAACCGTCTCTCTGACCCTAGCCCTCAACATAACCCTAACCCTAGGTCCAATCCTAACCCTAACCGTCTCTCTAACCCTAGCCCTCAACATAACCCTAACCCTAGGTCCAATCCTAACCCTAACCGTCTCTCTAACCCTAGCCCTCAACATAACCCTAACCCTAGGTCCAATCTTCACCCTAACCGTCTGTCTAACCCTAGCCCTCAACCTAACCCTAACCCTAGGTCCAAACCTACCCCTAACCGTCTCTCTAACCCTAGCCCTTAACATAACCTTAACCCTAGGTCCAATCCTAACCCTACCCGTCTCTCTAAGCCTAGCCCTCAACATAACCCTAAGCCGAGGTCCAATCCTCACCCTAACCGTCTTTCTAACCCTAGCCCTCAACATAACCCTAACCCTAGGTCCAATCCTCACCCTAACCGTCTCTCTAAGCCTAGCCCTCAACATAACCCTAAGCCGAGGTCCAATCCTCACCCTAACCGTCATTCTAACCCTAGCCCTCAACATAACCCTAACCCTAGGTCCAATCCTCACCCTTACCGTCTCTCTAAACCTAGCCCTCAACATAACCCTAACCCTAGGTCCAATACTAACCCTAACCGTCTCTCTAACCCTAGCCCTCAACATAACCCTAACCGTAGGTCCAAACCTAACCCTAACCGCCTCTCTAACCCTAGCCCTCAACATAACCCTAACCCTAGGTCCAATCCTAACCCTCACTGTCTCTCTAACCCTAACCCTCAACATAACCCTAACCCTAGGTCCAATCCTAACCCTAACCGTCTCTCTAACCCTAGCCCTCAACATAAACCTAACCCTAGGTCCAATCCTAACCCTAACCGTCTCTCTAACCCTAGCCCTCAACATAACCCTAACCCTAGGTGTAATGTTCACCCTAACCGTCTCTCTAACCCTAGCCCTCAACATAACCTTAACCTTAGGTCCAATCCTAACCCTAACCGTCTCTCTAACCCTAGCCCTCAACATAACCCTAACCCTAGGTCCAATCCTAACCCTAACCGCCTCTCTAACCCTAGCCCTCAACATAACCCTAACCCTAGGTCCAATTCTAACCCTAACCGTCTCTCTAACCCTAGCCCTCAACATAACCCTAACCCTAGGTCCAATCCTAACACTAAACGTCCCTCTAACCCTAGCCCTCAACATAACCCGAAGCTTAGGTCCAATCCTAACCCTAACCGTCTCTCTAACCCTAGCCCTCAAAATAACCCTAACCCTAGGTCCAATCCTAACCCTAACCGTCTCTCTAACCCTAGCCCTCAACATAACCCTAACCCTAGGTCCAATCCTCACCCTAACCGCCTCTCTAACCCTAGCCCTCAACATAACCTTAACCTTAGGTCCAATCCTAACCCTAACCGTCTCTCTAACCCTAGCCCTCAACATAACCCTAACCCTAGGTCCAATCCTAACCCTAACCGCCTCTCTAAACCTAGCCCTCAACATAACCCTAACCTTAGGTACAATCCTAACCCTAACCGTCTCTCTAACCCTAGCCCTCAACATAACCCTAACCCTAGGTCCAATCCTAACCCTAACCGCCTCTCTAACCCTAGCCCTCAACATAACCCTAACCCTAGGTCCAATCCTAACCCTAACCGTCTCTCTAACCCAAGCCCTCAACCTAACCCTAACCCTAGGTCCAATCCTAACCCTAACCGTCTCTCTAACCCTAGCCCTCAACATAACCCTAACCCTAGGTCCAATCCTCACCCTAACCGTCTCTCTAACCCTAGCCCTCAACATAACCCTAACCCTAGGTCCAATCCTCACCCTAACCGTTTCTCTAACCCTAGCCCTCAACATAACCCTAACCCTAGGTCCAATCCTAACACTAAACGTCTCTCTAACCCTAGCCCTCAACATAACCTTAACCTTAGGCCCAATCCTAACCCTAACCGTCTCTCTAACCCTAGCCCTCAAAATAACCTTAACCCTAGGTCCAATCCTAACCCTAACGGTCTCTCTAACCCAAGCCCTCAACATAACCCTAACCCTAGTTCCAATCCTCACCCTAACCGCCTCTCTAAGCCTAGCCCGCCAACATAACTTTAACCCTAGGTCCAATCCTAACCCTAACCGTCTCTCTAACCCTAGCCCTCAACATAACCCTAACCCTAGGTCCAAACCTAACCCTAACCGTCTCTCTAACCCTAGCCCTCAACATAACCCTAACCGTAGGTCCAATCCTAACCCTAACAGCCTCTCTAACCCTAGCCCTCAACATAACCCTAACCCTAGGTCCAATCCTCATCCTAACCGTCTCTCTGACCCTAGCCCTCAACATAACCCTAACCCTAGGTCCAAACCTAACCCTAACCGTCTATCTAACCCTAGCCCTCAACATAACCCTAACCCTAGGTCCAAACCTCACCCTAACCGTCTCTCTAACCCTAGTCCTCAACATAACCCTAATCCTAGGTCCAACATAACCCTAACCGTCTCTCTAACCCTAGCGCTCAACATAACACTAACCCTAGGTCCAATCCTAACCCTAACCGTCTCTCTAACCCTAGCCCTCAACGTAACCCTAACTCTAGGTCCAATTCTAACCCTAACCGTCTCTCTAACCCTAGCCCTCAACATAACCCTAACCCTAGGTCCAATCCTAACCCTAAACGCCTCTCTAACCCTAGCCCTCAACATAACCCTAACCCTAGGTCCAAACCTAACCCTAACCGTCTCTCTAACCCTAGCCCTCAACATAACCCTAACCCTAGGTCCAATCCTAACCCTAACAGCCTCTCTAACCTTAGCCGTCAACATAACCCTAACCCTAGGTCCAATCCTAACCCTAACAGCCTCTCTAACCCTAGCCCTCAACATAACCCTAACCCTAGGTCCAATCCTAACCCTAACCGTCTCTCTAACCCTAGCCCTCAACATAACCCTAACCCTAGGTCCAATCCTCACCCTTACCGTCTCTCTAAACCTAGCCCTCAACATAACCCTAACCCTAGGTCCAATACTAACCCTAACCGTCTCTCTAACCCTAGCCCTCAACATAACCCTAACCCTAGGTCCAATCCTAACCCTAACCGCCTCTCTAACCCTAGCCCTCAACATAACCCTAACCCTAGGTCCAATCCTAACCCTAACCATCTCTCTAACCCTAGCCCTCAACATAACCCTAACCCTAGGTCCAATCCTAACACTAAACGTCTCTCTAACCCTAGCCCTCAACATAACCTTAACCTTAGGTCCAATCCTAACCCTAACCGTCTCCCTAACCCTAGCCCTCAAAATAACCCTAACCCTAGGTCCAATCCTAACCCTAACCGTCTCTCTAACCCTAGCCCTCAACATAACCCTAACCCTAGGTCCAATCCTCACCCTAACCGCCTCTCTAACCCTAGCCCTCAACATAACCTTAACCTTAGGTCCAATCCTAACCCTAACCGTCTCTCTAACCCTAGCCCTCAACATAACCCTAACCCTAGGTCCAATCCTCACCCTAACCGCCTCTCTAATCCTAGCCCTCAACATAACCTTAACCTTAGGTCCAATCCTAACCCTAACCGTCTCTCTAACCCTAGCCCTCAACATAACCCTAACCCTAGGCCCAAACCTAACCCTAACCGTCTCTCTAACCCTAGCCCTCAACATAACCCTAACCCTAGGCCCAAACCAAACCCTAACCGTCTCTCTAACCCTAGCCCTCAACATAACCTTAACCTTAGGTCCAATCCTAACCCTAACCGTCTCTCTAACCCTACCCCTCAACATAACCCTAACCCTAGGTCCAATCCTAACCCTAACCGCCTCTCTAACCCTAGCCCTCAACATAACCCTAACCCTAGGTCCAATCCTAACCCTAACCGTCTCTCTAACCCTAGCCCTCAACATAACCCTAACCCTAGGTCCAATCCTAACACTAACCGTCTTCCTTACCCTAGCCCTCAACATAACCCTAACCTTAGGTCCAATCCTAACCCTAACCGTCTCTTTAACCCTAGCGCTCAACATAACCCTAACCCTAGGTCCAATCCTAACCCTAACCGTCTCTCTAACCCTAGCCCTCAACATAACCCTAACCCTAGGTCCAATCCTCACCCTAACCGTCTCTCTAACCCTAGCCCTCAACATAACCCTAACCCTAGGTCCAATCCTCATCCTAACCGACTCTCTGACCCTAGCCCTCAACATAACCCTAACCCTAGGTCCAATCCTAACCCTAACCATCTCTCTAACCCTAGCCCTCAACATAACCCTAACCCTAGGTCCAAACCTCACCCTAACCGTCTCTCTAACCCTAGTCCTCAACATAACCCTAATCCTAGGTCCAATATAACCCTAACCGTCTCTCTAACCCTAGCGCTCAACATAACCCTAACCCTAGGTCCAATCCTAACCCTAACCGTCTCTCTAACCCTAGCCCTCAACATAACCCTAACCCTAGGTCCAATCCTAACACTAACCGTCTCTCTAACCCTAGCCCTCAACATAACACTAACCCTAGGTCCAATCCTCACCCTAACCGCCTCTCTAACCCTAGCCCTCAACATAACCTTAACCTTAGGTCCAATCCTAACCCTAACCGTCTCTCTAACCCTACCCCTCAACATAACCCTAATCCTAGGTCCAATCCTAACCCTAACCGCCTCTCTAAACCTAGCCCTCAACATAACCCTAACCCTAGGTCCAATCCTAACCCTAACCGTCTCTCTAACCCTAGCCCTAAACATAACCCTAACCCTAGGTCCAATCCTAACCCTAACCGTCTCTGTGACCCTAGCCCTCAACATAAACCTAACCCTAGTTCCAATCCTAACCCTAACCCTCTCTCTAACCCTAGACCTCAACATAACCCTAACCCTAGGTGAAATCTTCACCCTAACCATCTGTCTAACCCTAGCCCTCAACCTAACCCTAACCCTAGGTCCAATCCTAGCCCTAACCGTCTCTCTAACACTAGCCCTCAACATAACCTTAACCTTAGGTCCAATCCTAACCCTAACCGTCTCTCTAACCCTAGCCCTCAACATAACCCTAACCCTAGGTCCAATCCTAACCCTAACCGTCTCTCTAACCCTAGTCCTCAATATAACCCTAACCGTAGGTCCAATCCTCACCCTAACCGTCTCTCTAACCCTAGCCCTCAACATAACCCTAACCCTAGGTCCAATCCTCACCCTAACCGTCTCTCTAACCCTAGCCCTCAACATAACCCTAACCCTAGGTCCAATCCTAACCCTAACCGTCTCTCTAACCCTAGCCCTCAACATAACCCTAACCCTAGGTCCAATCCTAACCCTAACCGCCTCTCTAACCCTAGCCCTGAACAAAACCTTAACCCTAGGTCCAATCCTAACCCTAACCGTCTCTCTAACCCTATCCCTCAGCATAACCCTAACCCTAGGTCCAATCCTAACCCTAACCGTCTCTCTAACCCTAGCCCTCAACATAACCTTAACCTTAGGTCCAATACTAACCCTAACCGTCTCTCTAACCCTAGTCCTCAACATTTCCCTAATCCTAGGTCCAACCTAACCCTAACCGTCTCTCTAACCCTAGCCCTCAACATAAACTTAACCCTAGGTCCAATCCTAACCCTAACCGTCTCTCTAACCCTAGCCCTCAACATAACCCTAACCCTAGGTCCAATCCTAACCCTAACCGTCTCTCTAACCCTAGCCCTCAACATAACCCTAACCCTAGGTCCAATCCTAACCCTAACCGTCTCTCTAACCCTAGCCCTCAACATAACCCTAACCCTAGGTCCAATCCTAACCCTAATCGTCTCTGTGACCCTAGCCCTCAACATAAACCTAACCCTATTTCCAATCCTAACCCTAACCGTCTCTCTAACCCTAGACCTCAACATAACCCTAACCCTAGGTGAAATCTTCACCCTAACCATCTGTCTAACCCTAGCCCTCAACCTAACCCTAACCCTAGGTCCAATCGTAGCCCTAACCGTCTCTCTAACACTAGCCCTCAACATAACCTTAACCTTAGGTCCAATCCTAACCCTAACCGTCTCTCTAACCCTAGCCCTCAACATAACCCTAACCCTAGGTCCAATCCTAACCCTAACCGTCTCTCTAACCCTAGTCCTCAATATAACCCTAACCGTAGGTCCAATCCTCACCCTAACCGTCTCTCTAACCCTAGCCCTCAACATAACCCTAACCCTAGGTCCAATCCTCACCCTAACCGTCTCTCTAACCCTAGCCCTCAACATAACCCTAACCCTAGGTCCAATCCTAACCCTAACCGTCTCTCTAACCCTATCCCTCAACATAACCCTAACCCTAGGTCCAATCCTAACCCTAACCGCCTCTCTAACCCTAGCCCTGAACAAAACCTTAACCCTAGGTCCAATCCTAACCCTAACCGTCTCTCTAACCCTATCCCTCAGCATAACCCTAACCCTAGGTCCAATCCTAACCCTAACCGTCTCTCTAACCCTAGCCCTCAACATAACCTTAACCTTAGGTCCAATACTAACCCTAACCGTCTCTCTAACCCTAGTCCTCAACATTTCCCTAATCCTAGGTCCAACCTAACCCTAACCGTCTCTCTAACCCTAGCCCTCAACATAAACTTAACCCTAGGTCCAATCCTAACCCTAACCGTCTCTCTAACCCTAGCCCTCAACATAACCCTAACCCTAGGTCCAATCCTAACCCTAACCGTCTCTCTAACCCTATCCCTCAGCATAACCCTAACCCTAGGTCCAATCCTAACCCTAACCGTCTCTCTAACCCTAGCCCTCAACATAACCTTAACCTTAGGTCCAATACTAACCCTAACAGTCTCTCTAACCCTAGTCCTCAACATTTCCCTAATCCTAGGTCCAACCTAACCCTAACCGTCTCTCTAAACCTAGCCCTCAACATAAACTTAACCCTAGGTCCAATCCTAACCCTAACCGTCTCTCTAACCCTAGCCCTCAACATAACCCTAACCCTAGGTCCAATCCTAACCCTAACCGTCTCTCTAACCCTATCCCTCAACATAACCCTAACCCTAGGTCCAATCCTAACCCTAACCGCCTCTCTAACCCTAGCCCTGAACAAAACCTTAACCCTAGGTCCAATCCTAACCCTAACCGTCTCTCTAACCCTATCCCTCAGCATAACCCTAACCCTAGGTCCAATCCTAACCCTAACCGTCTCTCTAACCCTAGCCCTCAACATAACCTTAACCTTAGGTCCAATACTAACCCTAACCGTCTCTCTAACCCTAGTCCTCAACATTTCCCTAATCCTAGGTCCAACCTAACCCTAACCATCTCTCTAACCCTAGCCCTCAACATAAACTTAACCCTAGGTCCAATCCTAACCCTAACCGTCTCTCTAACCCTAGCCCTCAACATAACCCTAACCCTAGGTCCAATCTTCACCCTAACCATCTGTCTAACCCTAGCCCTCAACCTAACCCTAACCCTAGGTCCAAACCTAGCCCTAACCGTCCTTCTAACCCTAGCCCTTAACATAACCTTAACCCTAGGTCCAATCCTAACCCTAACCGTCTATCTAAGCCTAGCCCTCAACATAACCCTAACCCTAGGTCCAATCCTCAACCTAACCGTCTCTCTAACCCTAGCCCTCAACATAACCCTAACCCTAGGTCCAATCCTAACCCTAATCGTCTCTCTAACCCTAGCCCTCAACATAACCCTAACCCTAGGTCCAATCATAACCCTAACCGTCTCTCTAACCCTAGCCCTCAACATAAACCTAACCCTAGGTCCAATCCTAACCCTAACCGTCTCTCTAACCCTAGGCCTCAAGATAACCCTAACCGTAGGTCCAATCCTAACCCTAACCGTCTCTGTGACCCTAGCCCTCAACATAACCCTAACCCTAGTTCCAATCCTAACCCTAACCGTCTCTCTAACCCTAGCCCTCAACATAACCCTAACCCTAGGTCCAATCTTCACCCTAACCATCTGTCTAACCCTAGCCCTCAACCTAACCCTAACCCTAGGTCCAATCCTAGCCCTAACCGTCTCTCTAACCCTAGCCCTCAACATAACCCTAACCCTAGGTCCAATCCTAACCCTAACCGTCTCTCTAACCCTAGTCCTCAATATAACCCTAACCGTAGGTCCAATCTTCACCCTAACCGTCTCTCTAACCCTAGCCCTCAACATAACCCTAAACCTAGGTCCAATCCTAATCCTAACCGTCTCTCTGACCCTAGCCCTCAACATAACCCTAACCCTAGGTCCAATCCTAACCCTAACCGTCTCTCTAACCCTAGCCCTCAACATAACCCTAACCCTAGTTCCAAACCTCACCCTAACCGACTCTCTAACCCTAGTCCTCAACATAACCTTAATCCTAGGTCCAACCTAACCCTAACCGTCTCTCTAACCCTAGCCCTCAACATAACCTTAACCCTAGGTCCAATCCTAACCCTAACAGTCTCTCTAACCCTTGCCCTCAACATAACCCTAACCCTACGTCCAAACCTAACCCTAACAGTCTCTCTAACCCTTGCCCTCAACATAACCCTAACCCTAGGTACAATCCTAACCCTAACCGTCTCTCTAACCCTAGCCCTCAACATAACCCTAACCCTAGGTCCAATCCTAACCCTAACCGTCTCTCTAACCCTAGCCCTCAACATAACCCTAACCCTTGGTCCAATCTTCACCCTAACCGTCTGTCTAACCCTAGCCCTCAACCTAACCCTAACCCTAGGTCCAAACCTACCCCTAACCGTCTCTCTAACCCTAGCCCTTAACATAACCTTAACCCTAGGTCCAATCCTAACCCTAAACGTCTCTCTAAGACTAGCCCTCAACATAACCCTAAGCCGAGGTCCAATCCTCACCCTAACCGTCTTTCTAACCCTAGCCCTCAACATGACCCTAACCCTAGGTCCAATCCTCACCCTAACCGTCTCTCTAAGCCTAGCCCTCAACATAACCCTAAGCCGAGGTCCAACCCTCACCCTAACCGTCTTTCTAATCCTAGCCCTCAACATAACCCTAACCCTAGGTCCAATCTTCACCCTTACCGTCTCTCTAAACCTAGCCCTCAACATAACCCTAACCCTAGGTCCAATACTAACCCTAACCGTCTCTCTAACCCTAGCCCTCAACATAACCCTAACCCTAGGTCCAATCCTAACCCTCACTTTCTCTCTAACCCTAGCCCTCAACATAACCCTAACCCTAGGTGTAATGTTCACCCTAACCGTCTCTCTAACCCTAGCCCTCAACATAACCTTAAACCTAGGTCCAATCCTAACCCTAACCGACTCTCTAACCCTAGCCCTCAACATAACCTTAAACCTAGGTCCAATCCTAACCCTAACCGTCACTCTAACCCAGCCCTCAACATAATCCTAACCCTAGGTCCAATCCTAACCCTAACCGTCTGTCTAACCCTAGGCCTCAACATAACCCTAACCCTAGGTCCAATCCTAACCCTAACCGTCTCTCTAGCCCTAGCCCTCAACATAACCCTAAGCCTAGGTCCAATCCTAACCCTAACCGTCTCTGTGACCCTAGCCCTCAACATAACCCTAACCCTAGGTCCAATCCTAACCCTAACCGTCTCTCTAACCCTAACCCTCAACATAACCCTAACCCTAAGTCCAATCTTCACCTAACCATCTGTCTAACCCTAGCCCTCAACCTAACCCTAACCTTAGGTCCAATACTAGCCCTAACCGTCTCTCTAACCCTAGCCCTCAACTTAACCGTAACCCTAGGTCCAATCCTAATCCTAACCGTCTCTCTAACCCTAGCCCTCAACATAACCCTAACCCTAGGTCCAATCCTAACCCTAACAGTCTCTCTAAACCTAGCCCTTAACATAACCCTAACCCTAGGTCCAATCCTAACCCAAACCGTCTATCTAAGCCTAGCCCTCAACATAACCCTAACCCTAGGTCCAATCCTCAACCTAACCGTCTCTCTAACCCTAGCCCTCAACATAACCCTAACCCTAGGTCCAATCCTAACCCTAATCGTCTCTCTAACCCTAGCCCTCAACATAACCCTAACCCTAGGTCCAATCATAACCCTAACCGTCTCTCTAACCCTAGCCCTCAACATAACCCTAACCCTAGGTCCAATCCTAACCCTAACCGTCTCTCTAACCCTAGGCCTCAAGATAACCCTAACCGTAGGTCCAATCCTAACCCTAACCGTCTCTGTGACCCTAGCCCTCAACATAACCCTAACCCTAGTTCCAATCCTAACCCTAACCGTCTCTCTAACCCTAGCCCTCAACATAACCCTAACCCTAGGTCCAATCTTCACCCTAACCATCTGTCTAACCCTAGCCCTCAACCTAACCCTAACCCTAGGTCCAATCCTAGCCCTAACCGTCTCTCTAACCCTAGCCCTCAACATAACCCTAACCCTAGGTCCAATCCTAACCCTAACCGTCTCTCTAACCCTAGTCCTCAATATAACCCTAACCGTAGGTCCAATCTTCACCCTAACCGTCTCTCTAACCCTAGCCCTCAACATAACCCTAAACCTAGGTCCAATCCTAATCCTAACCGTCTCTCTGACCCTAGCCCTCAACATAACCCTAACCCTAGGTCCAATCCTAACCCTAACCGTCTCTCTAACCCTAGCCCTCAACATAACCCTAACCCTAGTTCCAAACCTCACCCTAACCGACTCTCTAACCCTAGTCCTCAACATAACCCTAATCCTAGGTCCAACCTAACCCTAACCGTCTCTCTAACCCTAGCCCTCAACATAACCTTAACCCTAGGTCCAATCCTAACCCTAACAGTCTGTCTAACCCTAGCCCTCAACATAACCCTAACCCTAGGTCCAATCCTAACCCTAACAGTCTCTCTAACCCTTGCCCTCAACATAACCCTAACCCTAGGTACAATCCTAACCCTAACCGTCTCTCTAACCCTAGCCCTCAACATAACCCTAACCCTAGGTCCAATCCTAACCCTAACCGTCTCTCTAACCCTAGCCCTCAACATAACCCTAACCCTTGGTCCAATCTTCACCCTAACCGTCTGTCTAACCCTAGCCCTCAACCTAACCCTAACCCTAGGTCCAAACCTACCCCTAACCGTCTCTCTAACCCTAGCCCTTAACATAACCTTAACCCTAGGTCCAATCCTAACCCTAACCGTCTCTCTAAGACTAGCCCTCAACATAACCCTAAGCCGAGGTCCAATCCTCACCCTAACCGTCTTTCTAACCCTAGCCCTCAACATGACCCTAACCCTAGGTCCAATCCTCACCCTAACCGTCTCTCTAAGCCTAGCCCTCAACATAACCCTAAGCCGAGGTCCAACCCTCACCCTAACCGTCTTTCTAATCCTAGCCCTCAACATAACCCTAACCCTAGGTCCAATCTTCACCCTTACCGTCTCTCTAAACCTAGCCCTCAACATAACCCTAACCCTAGGTCCAATACTAACCCTAACCGTCTCTCTAACCCTAGCCCTCAACATAACCCTAACCCTAGGTCCAATCCTAACCCTCACTTTCTCTCTAACCCTAGCCCTCAACATAACCCTAACCCTAGGTGTAATGTTCACCCTAACCGTCTCTCTAACCCTAGCCCTCAACATAACCTTAAACCTAGGTCCAATCCTAACCCTAACCGACTCTCTAACCCTAGCCCTCAACATAACCCTAACCCTAAGTCCAATCCTAACCCTAACCGTCACTCTAACCCAGCCCTCAACATAATCCTAACCCTAGGTCCAATCCTAACCCTAACCGTCTGTCTAACCCTAGCCCTCAACATAACCCTAACCCTAGGTCCAATCATAACCCTAACCGTCTCTCTAACCCTAGGCCTCAACATAACCCTAACCCTAGGTCCAATCCTAACCCTAACCGTCTCTCTAGCCCTAGCCCTCAACATAACCCTAAGCCTAGGTCCAATCCTAACCCTAACCGTCTCTGTGACCCTAGCCCTCAACATAACCCTAACCCTAGGTCCAATCCTAACCCTAACCGTCTCTCTAACCCTAACCCTCAACATAACCCTAACCCTAAGTCCAATCTTCACCTAACCATCTGTCTAACACTAGCCCTCAACCTAACCCTAACCTTAGGTCCAATACTAGCCCTAACCGTCTCTCTAACCCTAGCCCTCAACTTAACCGTAACCCTAGGTCCAATCCTAATCCTAACCGTCTCTCTAACCCTAGCCCTCAACATAACCCTAACCCTAGGTCCAATCCTAACCCTAACCGTCTCTCTAAACTTAGCCCTTAACATAACCCTAACCCTAGGTCCAATCCTAACCCAAACCGTCTATCTAAGCCTAGCCCTCAACATAACCCTAACCCTAGGTCCAATCCTCAACCTAACCGTCTCTCTAACCCTAGCCCTCAACATAACCCTAACCCTAGGTCCAATCCTAACCCTAATCGTCTCTCTAACCCTAGCCCTCAACATAACCCTAACCCTAGGTCCAATCATAACCCTAACCGTCTCTCTAACCCTAGCCCTCAACATAATCCTAACCCTAGGTCCAATCCTAACCCTAACCGTCTCTCTAACCCTAGGCCTCAAGATAACCCTAACCGTAGGTCCAATCCTAACCCTAACCGTCTCTGTGACCCTAGCCCTCAACATAACCCTAACCCTAGTTCCAATCCTAACCCTAACCGTCTCTCTAACCCTAGCCCTCAACATAACCCTAACCCTAGGTCCAATCTTCACCCTAACCATCTGTCTAACCCTAGCCCTCAACCTAACCCTAACCCTAGGTCCAATCCTAGCCCTAACCGTCTCCCTAACCCTAGCCCTCAACATAACCCTAACCCTAGGTCCAATCCTAACCCTAACCGTCTCTCTAACCCTAGTCCTCAATATAACCCTAACCGTAGGTCCAATCTTCACCCTAACCGTCTCTCTAACCCTAGCCCTCAACATAACCCTAAACCTAGGTCCAATCCTAATCCTAACCGTCTCTCTGACCCTAGCCCTCAACATAACCCTAACCCTAGGTCCAATCCTAACCCTAACCGTCTCTCTAACCCTAGCCCTCAACATAACCCTAACCCTAGTTCCAAAACTCACCCTAACCGACTCTCTAACCCTAGTCCTCAACATAACCCTAATCCTAGGTCCAACCTAACCCTAACCGTCTCTCTAACCCTAGCTCTCAACATAACCTTAACCCTAGGTCCAATCCTAACCCTAACAGTCTGTCTAACCCTAGCCCTCAACATAACCCTAACCCTAGGTCCAATCCTAACCCTAACAGTCTCTCTAACCCTTGCCCTCAACATAACCCTAACCCTAGGTACAATCCTAACCCTAACCGTCTCTCTAACCCTAGCCCTCAACATAACCCTAACCCTAGGTCCAATCCTAACCCTAACCGTCTCTCTAACCCTAGCCCTCAACATAACCCTAACCCTTGGTCCAATCTTCACCCTAACCGTCTGTCTAACCCTAGCCCTCAACCTAACCCTAACCCTAGGTCCAAACCTACCCCTAACCGTCTCTCTAACCCTAGCCCTTAACATAACCTTAACCCTAGGTCCAATCCTAACCCTAACCGTCTCTCTAAGACTAGCCCTCAACATAACCCTAAGCCGAGGTCCAATCCTCACCCTAACCGTCTTTCTAACCCTAGCCCTCAACATGACCCTAACCCTAGGTCCAATCCTCACCCTAACCGTCTCTCTAAGCCTAGCCCTCAACATAACCCTAAGCCGAGGTCCAACCCTCACCCTAACCGTCTTTCTAATCCTAGCCCTCAACATAACCCTAACCCTAGGTCCAATCTTCACCCTTACCGTCTCTCTAAACCTAGCCCTCAACATAACCCTAACCCTAGGTCCAATCCCAACCCTAACCATCTCTCTAATCCTAGTCCTCAACCTGACCCTAAACCTAGGTCCAATCCTAACCCTAACCGCCTCTCTAACCCTAGCCCTCAACATAACCCTAACCCTAGGTCCAATCCCAACCCTAACCATCTCTCTAACCCTAGCCCTCAACATAACCCTAACCCTAGGTGCAATCTTCACCCTAACCGTCTCTCTAACCCTAGCCCTCAACATAACCTTAACCCTAAGTCCAATCCTAACCCTAACCGTCTCTCTAACCCTAGCCCTCAACATAACCCTAACCCTAGGTCCAATCCTAACCCTAACCGTCACTCTAACCCAGCCCTCAACATAACCCTAACCCTAGGTCCAATCCTAACCCTAACCGTCTCTCTAATCCTAGCCCTCAACATAACCCTAACCCTAGGTCCAATCCTAACCCTAACCGTCTCTCTAGCCCTAGCCCTCAACATAACCCTAACCCTAGGTCCAATCCTAACCCTAAACGTCTCTGTAACCCTAGCCCTCAACATAACCCTTACCCTAAGTCCAATCCTAACCCTAACCGTCTCTCTAACCCTAACCCTCAACATAACCCTAACCCTAGGTCCAATATTCACGCAAACCATCTGTCTAACCCTAGCCCTCAACCTAACCCTAAGCCTAGGTCCAATCCTAACCCTAACCGTCTCTGTGACCCTAGCCCTCAACATAACCCTAACCCTAGGTCCAATCCTAACCCTAACCGTCTCTGTAACCCTAGCCCTCAACATAACCCTTACCCTAAGTCCAATCCTAACCCTAACCGTCTCTCTAACCCTAGCCTGCCAACATAACCTTAACCTTAGGTCCAATCCTAACCCTAACCGTCTCTCTAACCCTAGCCCTCAACATAACCCTAACCCTAGGTCCAATCCTAACCCTAACCGCCTCTCTAACCCTAGCCTTCAACATAACCCTAACCCTAGGTCCAATCCTAACCCTAACAGCCTCTCTAACCTTAGCCCTCAACATAACCCTAACCCTAGGTCCAATCCTCACCCTAACCGCCTCTCTAACCCTAGCCCTCAACATAACCTTAACCTTAGGTCCAATCCTAACCCTAACCGTCTCTCTAACCCTACCCCTCAACATAACCCTAACCCTAGGCCCAAACCAAACCCTAACCGTCTCTCTAACCCTAGCCCTCAACATAACCTTAACCTTAGGTCCAATCCTAACCCTATCCGTCTCTCTAACCCTACCCCTCAACATAACCCTAACCCTAGGTCCAATCCTAACCCTAACCGCCTCTCTAACCCTAGCCCTCAACATAACCCTAACCCTAGGTCCAATCCTAACCCTAACCGTCTCTCTAACCCTAGCCCTCAACATAACCCTAACCCTAGGTCCAATCCTAACACTAACCGTCTTCCTTACCCTAGCCCTCAACATAACCCTAACCTTAGGTCCAATCCTAACCCTAACCGTCTCTTTAACCCTAGCGCTCAACATAACCCTAACCCTAGGTCCAATCCTAACCCTAACCGTCTCTCTAACCCTAGCCCTCAACATAACCCTAACCCTAGGTCCAATCCTCACCCTAACCGTCTCTCTAACCCTAGCCCTCAACATAACCCTAACCCTAGGTCCAATCCTCATCCTAACCGACTCTCTGACCCTAGCCCTCAACATAACCCTAACCCTAGGTCCAATCCTAACCCTAACCATCTCTCTAACCCTAGCCCTCAACATAACCCTAACCCTAGGTCCAAACCTCACCCTAACCGTCTCTCTAACCCTAGTCCTCAACATAACCCTAATCCTAGGTCCAATATAACCCTAACCGTCTCTCTAACCCTAGCGCTCAACATAACCCTAACCCTAGGTCCAATCCTAACCCTAACCGTCTCTCTAACCCTAGCCCTCAACATAACCCTAACCCTAGGTCCAATCCTAACACTAAACGTCTCTCTAACCCTAGCCCTCAACATAACCTTAACCTTAGGTCCAATCCTAACCCTAACCGTCTCTCTAACCCTAGCCCTCAACATAACACTAACCCTAGGTCCAATCCTCACCCTAACCGCCTCTCTAACCCTAGCCCTCAACATAACCTTAACCTTAGGTCCAATCCTAACCCTAACCGTCTCTCTAACCCTACCCCTCAACATAACCCTAATCCTAGGTCCAATCCTAACCCTAACCGCCTCTCTAAACCTAGCCCTCAACATAACCCTAACCCTAGGTCCAATCCTAACCCTAACCGTCTCTCTAACCCTAGCCCTAAACATAACCCTAACCCTAGGTCCAATCCTAACCCTAACCGTCTCTGTGACCCTAGCCCTCAACATAAACCTAACCCTAGTTCCAATCCTAACCCTAACCCTCTCTCTAACCCTAGACCTCAACATAACCCTAACCCTAGGTGAAATCTTCACCCTAACCATCTGTCTAACCCTAGCCCTCAACCTAACCCTAACCCTAGGTCCAATCCTAGCCCTAACCGTCTCTCTAACACTAGCCCTCAACATAACCTTAACCTTAGGTCCAATCCTAACCCTAACCGTCTCTCTAACCCTAGCCCTCAACATAACCCTAACCCTAGGTCCAATCCTAACCCTAACCGTCTCTCTAACCCTAGTCCTCAATATAACCCTAACCGTAGGTCCAATCCTCACCCTAACCGTCTCTCTAACCCTAGCCCTCAACATAACCCTAACCCTAGGTCCAATCCTCACCCTAACCGTCTCTCTAACCCTAGCCCTCAACATAACCCTAACCCTAGGTCCAATCCTAACCCTAACCGTCTCTCTAACCCTAGCCCTCAACATAACCCTAACCCTAGGTCCAATCCTAACCCTAACCGCCTCTCTAACCCTAGCCCTGAACAAAACCTTAACCCTAGGTCCAATCCTAACCCTAACCGTCTCTCTAACCCTATCCCTCAGCATAACCCTAACCCTAGGTCCAATCCTAACCCTAACCGTCTCTCTAACCCTAGCCCTCAACATAACCTTAACCTTAGGTCCAATACTAACCCTAACCGTCTCTCTAACCCTAGTCCTCAACATTTCCCTAATCCTAGGTCCAACCTAACCCTAACCGTCTCTCTAACCCTAGCCCTCAACATAAACTTAACCCTAGGTCCAATCCTAACCCTAACCGTCTCTCTAACCCTAGCCCTCAACATAACCCTAACCCTAGGTCCAATCCTAACCCTAACCGTCTCTCTAACCCTAGCCCTCAACATAACCCTAACCCTAGGTCCAATCCTAACCCTAACCGTCTCTCTAACCCTAGCCCTCAACATAACCCTAACCCTAGGTCCAATCCTAACCCTAACCGTCTCTGTGACCCTAGCCCTCAACATAAACCTAACCCTATTTCCAATCCTAACCCTAACCGTCTCTCTAACCCTAGACCTCAACATAACCCTAACCCTAGGTGAAATCTTCTCCCTAACCATCTGTCTAACCCTAGCCCTCAACCTAACCCTAACCCTAGGTCCAATCCTAGCCCTAACCGTCTCTCTAACACTAGCCCTCAACATAACCTTAACCTTAGGTCCAATCCTAACCCTAACCGTCTCTCTAACCCTAGCCCTCAACATAACCCTAACCCTAGGTCCAATCCTAACCCTAACCGTCTCTCTAACCCTAGTCCTCAATATAACCCTAACCGTAGGTCCAATCCTCACCCTAACCGTCTCTCTAACCCTAGCCCTCAACATAACCCTAACCCTAGGTCCAATCCTCACCCTAACCGTCTATCTAACCCTAGCCCTCAACATAACCCTAACCCTAGGTCCAATCCTAACCCTAACCGTCTCTCTAACCCTATCCCTCAACATAACCCTAACCCTAGGTCCAATCCTAACCCTAACCGCCTCTCTAACCCTAGCCCTGAACAAAACCTTAACCCTAGGTCCAATCCTAACCCTAACCGTCTCTCTAACCCTATCCCTCAGCATAACCCTAACCCTAGGTCCAATCCTAACCCTAACCGTCTCTCTAACCCTAGCCCTCAACATAACCTTAACCTTAGGTCCAATACTAACCCTAACCGTCTCTCTAACCCTAGTCCTCAACATTTCCCTAATCCTAGGTCCAACCTAACCCTAACCGTCTCTCTAACCCTAGCCCTCAACATAAACTTAACCCTAGGTCCAATCCTAACCCTAACCGTCTCTCTAACCCTAGCCCTCAACATAACCCTAACCCTAGGTCCAATCCTAACCCTAACCGTCTCTCTAACCCTATCCCTCAGCATAACCCTAACCCTAGGTCCAATCCTAACCCTAACCGTCTCTCTAACCCTAGCCCTCAACATAACCTTAACCTTAGGTCCAATACTAACCCTAACCGTCTCTCTAACCCTAGTCCTCAACATTTCCCTAATCCTAGGTCCAACCTAACCCTAACCGTCTCTCTAACCCTAGCCCTCAACATAAACTTAACCCTAGGTCCAATCCTAACCCTAACCGTCTCTCTAACCCTAGCCCTCAACATAACCCTAACCCTAGGTCCAATCCTAACCCTAACCGTCTCTCTAACCCTATCCCTCAACATAACCCTAACCCTAGGTCCAATCCTAACCCTAACCGCCTCTCTAACCCTAGCCCTGAACAAAACCTTAACCCTAGGTCCAATCCTAACCCTAACCGTCTCTCTAACCCTATCCCTCAGCATAACCCTAACCCTAGGTCCAATCCTAACCCTAACCGTCTCTCTAACCCTAGCCCTCAACATAACCTTAACCTTAGGTCCAATACTAACCCTAACCGTCTCTCTAACCCTAGTCCTCAACATTTCCCTAATCCTAGGTCCAACCTAACCCTAACCGTCTCTCTAACCCTAGCCCTCAACATAAACTTAACCCTAGGTCCAATCCTAACCCTAACCGTCTCTCTAACCCTAGCCCTCAACATAACCCTAACCCTAGGTCCAATCCTAACCCTAACCGTCTCTCTAACCCTATCCCTCAGCATAACCCTAACCCTAGGTCCAATCCTAACCCTAACCGTCTCTCTAACACTAGCCCTCAACATAACCTTAACCTTAGGTCCAATACTAACCCTAACCGTCTCTCTAACCCTAGTCCTCAACATTTCCCTAATCCTAGGTCCAACCTAACCCTAACCGTCTCTCTAACCCTAGCCCTCAACATAAACTTAACCCTAGGTCCAATCCTAACCCTAACCGTCTCTCTAACCCTAGCCCTCAACATAACCCTAACCCTAGGTCCAATCTTCACCCTAACCATCTGTCTAACCCTAGCCCTCAACCTAACCCTAACCCTAGGTCCAAACCTAGCCCTAACCGTCCTTCTAACCCTAGCCCTTAACATAACCTTAACCCTAGGTCCAATCCTAACCCTAACCGTCTATCTAAGCCTAGCCCTCAACATAACCCTAACCCTAGGTCCAATCCTCAACCTAACCGTCTCTCTAACCCTAGCCCTCAACATAACCCTAACCCTAGGTCCAATCCTAACCCTAATCGTCTCTCTAACCCTAGCCCTCAACATAACCCTAACCCTAGGTCCAATCATAACCCTAACCGTCTCTCTAACCCTAGCCCTCAACATAAACCTAACCCTAGGTCCAATCCTAACCCTAACCGTCTCTCTAACCCTAGGCCTCAAGATAACCCTAACCGTAGGTCCAATCCTAACCCTAACCGTCTCTGTGACCCTAGCCCTCAACATAACCCTAACCCTAGTTCCAATCCTAACCCTAACCGTCTCTCTAACCCTAGCCCTCAACATAACCCTAACCCTAGGTCCAATCTTCACCCTAACCATCTGTCTAACCCTAGCCCTCAACCTAACCCTAACCCTAGGTCCAATCCTAGCCCTAACCGTCTCTCTAACCCTAGCCCTCAACATAACCCTAACCCTAGGTCCAATCCTAACCCTAACCGTCTCTTTAACCCTAGTCCTCAATATAACCCTAACCGTAGGTCCAATCTTCACCCTAACCGTCTCTCTAACCCTAGCCCTCAACATAACCCTAAACCTAGGTCCAATCCTAATCCTAACCGTCTCTCTGACCCTAGCCCTCAACATAACCCTAACCCTAGGTCCAATCCTAACCCTAACCGTCTCTCTAACCCTAGCCCTCAACATAACCCTAACCCTAGTTCCAAACCTCACCCTAACCGACTCTCTAACCCTAGTCCTCAACATAACCTTAATCCTAGGTCCAACCTAACCCTAACCGTCTCTCTAACCCTAGCCCTCAACATAACCTTAACCCTAGGTCCAATCCTAACCCTAACAGTCTCTCTAACCCTTGCCCTCAACATAACCCTAACCCTACGTCCAAACCTAACCCTAACAGTCTCTCTAACCCTTGCCCTCAACATAACCCTAACCCTAGGTACAATCCTAACCCTAACCGTCTCTCTAACCCTAGCCCTCAACATAACCCTAACCCTAGGTCCAATCCTAACCCTAACCGTCTCTCTAACCCTAGCCCTCAACATAACCCTAACCCTTGGTCCAATCTTCACCCTAACCGTCTGTCTAACCCTAGCCCTCAACCTAACCCTAACCCTAGGTCCAAACCTACCCCTAACCGTCTCTCTAACCCTAGCCCTTAACATAACCTTAACCCTAGGTCCAATCCTAACCCTAACCGTCTCTCTAAGACTAGCCCTCAACATAACCCTAAGCCGAGGTCCAATCCTCACCCTAACCGTCTTTCTAACCCTAGCCCTCAACATGACCCTAACCCTAGGTCCAATCCTCACCCTAACCGTCTCTCTAAGCCTAGCCCTCAACATAACCCTAAGCCGAGGTCCAACCCTCACCCTAACCGTCTTTCTAATCCTAGCCCTCAACATAACCCTAACCCTAGGTCCAATCTTCACCCTTACCGTCTCTCTAAACCTAGCCCTCAACATAACCCTAACCCTAGGTCCAATACTAACCCTAACCGTCTCTCTAACCCTAGCCCTCAACATAACCCTAACCCTAGGTCCAATCCTAACCCTCACTTTCTCTCTAACCCTAGCCCTCAACATAACCCTAACCCTAGGTGTAATGTTCACCCTAACCGTCTCTCTAACCCTAGCCCTCAACATAACCTTAAACCTAGGTCCAATCCTAACCCTAACCGACTCTCTAACCCTAGCCCTCAACATAACCTTAAACCTAGGTCCAATCCTAACCCTAACCGTCACTCTAACCCAGCCCTCAACATAATCCTAACCCTAGGTCCAATCCTAACCCTAACCGTCTGTCTAACCCTAGGCCTCAACATAACCCTAACCCTAGGTCCAATCCTAACCCTAACCGTCTCTCTAGCCCTAGCCCTCAACATAACCCTAAGCCTAGGTCCAATCCTAACCCTAACCGTCTCTGTGACCCTAGCCCTCAACATAACCCTAACCCTAGGTCCAATCCTAACCCTAACCGTCTCTCTAACCCTAACCCTCAACATAACCCTAACCCTAAGTCCAATCTTCACCTAACCATCTGTCTAACCCTAGCCCTCAACCTAACCCTAACCTTAGGTCCAATACTAGCCCTAACCGTCTCTCTAACCCTAGCCCTCAACTTAACCGTAACCCTAGGTCCAATCCTAATCCTAACCGTCTCTCTAACCCTAGCCCTCAACATAACCCTAACCCTAGGTCCAATCCTAACCCTAACAGTCTCTCTAAACCTAGCCCTTAACATAACCCTAACCCTAGGTCCAATCCTAACCCAAACCGTCTATCTAAGCCTAGCCCTCAACATAACCCTAACCCTAGGTCCAATCCTCAACCTAACCGTCTCTCTAACCCTAGCCCTCAACATAACCCTAACCCTAGGTCCAATCCTAACCCTAATCGTCTCTCTAACCCTAGCCCTCAACATAACCCTAACCCTAGGTCCAATCATAACCCTAACCGTCTCTCTAACCCTAGCCCTCAACATAACCCTAACCCTAGGTCCAATCCTAACCCTAACCGTCTCTCTAACCCTAGGCCTCAAGATAACCCTAACCGTAGGTCCAATCCTAACCCTAACCGTCTCTGTGACCCTAGCCCTCAACATAACCCTAACCCTAGTTCCAATCCTAACCCTAACCGTCTCTCTAACCCTAGCCCTCAACATAACCCTAACCCTAGGTCCAATCTTCACCCTAACCATCTGTCTAACCCTAGCCCTCAACCTAACCCTAACCCTAGGTCCAATCCTAGCCCTAACCGTCTCTCTAACCCTAGCCCTCAACATAACCCTAACCCTAGGTCCAATCCTAACCCTAACCGTCTCTCTAACCCTAGTCCTCAATATAACCCTAACCGTAGGTCCAATCTTCACCCTAACCGTCTCTCTAACCCTAGCCCTCAACATAACCCTAAACCTAGGTCCAATCCTAATCCTAACCGTCTCTCTGACCCTAGCCCTCAACATAACCCTAACCCTAGGTCCAATCCTAACCCTAACCGTCTCTCTAACCCTAGCCCTCAACATAACCCTAACCCTAGTTCCAAACCTCACCCTAACCGACTCTCTAACCCTAGTCCTCAACATAACCCTAATCCTAGGTCCAACCTAACCCTAACCGTCTCTCTAACCCTAGCCCTCAACATAACCTTAACCCTAGGTCCAATCCTAACCCTAACAGTCTGTCTAACCCTAGCCCTCAACATAACCCTAACCCTAGGTCCAATCCTAACCCTAACAGTCTCTCTAACCCTTGCCCTCAACATAACCCTAACCCTAGGTACAATCCTAACCCTAACCGTCTCTCTAACCCTAGCCCTCAACATAACCCTAACCCTAGGTCCAATCCTAACCCTAACCGTCTCTCTAACCCTAGCCCTCAACATAACCCTAACCCTTGGTCCAATCTTCACCCTAACCGTCTGTCTAACCCTAGCCCTCAACCTAACCCTAACCCTAGGTCCAAACCTACCCCTAACCGTCTCTCTAACCCTAGCCCTTAACATAACCTTAACCCTAGGTCCAATCCTAACCCTAACCGTCTCTCTAAGACTAGCCCTCAACATAACCCTAAGCCGAGGTCCAATCCTCACCCTAACCGTCTTTCTAACCCTAGCCCTCAACATGACCCTAACCCTAGGTCCAATCCTCACCCTAACCGTCTCTCTAAGCCTAGCCCTCAACATAACCCTAAGCCGAGGTCCAACCCTCACACTAACCGTCTTTCTAATCCTAGCCCTCAACATAACCCTAACCCTAGGTCCAATCTTCACCCTTACCGTCTCTCTAAACCTAGCCCTCAACATAACCCTAACCCTAGGTCCAATACTAACCCTAACCGTCTCTCTAACCCTAGCCCTCAACATAACCCTAACCCTAGGTCCAATCCTAACCCTCACTTTCTCTCTAACCCTAGCCCTCAACATAACCCTAACCCTAGGTGTAATGTTCACCCTAACCGTCTCTCTAAACCTAGCCCTCAACATAACCTTAAACCTAGGTCCAATCCTAACCCTAACCGACTCTCTAACCCTAGCCCTCAACATAACCCTAACCCTAAGTCCAATCCTAACCCTAACCGTCACTCTAACCCAGCCCTCAACATAATCCTAACCCTAGGTCCAATCCTAACCCTAACCGTCTGTCTAACCCTAGCCCTCAACATAACCCTAACCCTAGGTCCAATCATAACCCTAACCGTCTCTCTAACCCTAGGCCTCAACATAACCCTAACCCTAGGTCCAATCCTAACCCTAACCGTCTCTCTAGCCCTAGCCCTCAACATAACCCTAAGCCAAGGTCCAATCCTAACCCTAACCGTCTCTGTGACCCTAGCCCTCAACATAACCCTAACCCTAGGTCCAATCCTAACCCTAACCGTCTCTCTAACCCTAACCCTCAACATAACCCTAACCCTAAGTCCAATCTTCACCTAACCATCTGTCTAACACTAGCCCTCAACCTAACCCTAACCTTAGGTCCAATACTAGCCCTAACCGTCTCTCTAACCCTAGCCCTCAACTTAACCGTAACCCTAGGTCCAATCCTAATCCTAACCGTCTCTCTAACCCTAGCCCTCAACATAACCCTAACCCTAGGTCCAATCCTAACCCTAACCGTCTCTCTAAACTTAGCCCTTAACATAACCCTAACCCTAGGTCCAATCCTAACCCAAACCGTCTATCTAAGCCTAGCCCTCAACATAACCCTAACCCTAGGTCCAATCCTCAACCTAACCGTCTCTCTAACCCTAGCCCTCAACATAACCCTAACCCTAGGTCCAATCCTAACCCTAATCGTCTCTCTAACCCTAGCCCTCAACATAACCCTAACCCTAGGTCCAATCATAACCCTAACCGTCTCTCTAACCCTAGCCCTCAACATAATCCTAACCCTAGGTCCAATCCTAACCCTAACCGTCTCTCTAACCCTAGGCCTCAAGATAACCCTAACCGTAGGTCCAATCCTAACCCTAACCGTCTCTGTGACCCTAGCCCTCAACATAACCCTAACCCTAGTTCCAATCCTAACCCTAACCGTCTCTCTAACCCTAGCCCTCAACATAACCCTAACCCTAGGTCCAATCTTCACCCTAACCATCTGTCTAACCCTAGCCCTCAACCTAACCCTAACCCTAGGTCCAATCCTAGCCCTAACCGTCTCCCTAACCCTAGCCCTCAACATAACCCTAACCCTAGGTCCAATCCTAACCCTAACCGTCTCTCTAACCCTAGTCCTCAATATAACCCTAACCGTAGGTCCAATCTTCACCCTAACCGTCTCTCTAACCCTAGCCCTCAACATAACCCTAAACCTAGGTCCAATCCTAATCCTAACCGTCTCTCTGACCCTAGCCCTCAACATAACCCTAACCCTAGGTCCAATCCTAACCCTAACCGTCTCTCTAACCCTAGCCCTCAACATAACCCTAACCCTAGTTCCAAAACTCACCCTAACCGACTCTCTAACCCTAGTCCTCAACATAACCCTAATCCTAGGTCCAACCTAACCGTAACCGTCTCTCTAACCCTAGCTCTCAACATAACCTTAACCCTAGGTCCAATCCTAACCCTAACAGTCTGTCTAACCCTAGCCCTCAACATAACCCTAACCCTAGGTCCAATCCTAACCCTAACAGTCTCTCTAACCCTTGCCCTCAACATAACCCTAACCCTAGGTACAATCCTAACCCTAACCGTCTCTCTAACCCTAGCCCTCAACATAACCCTAACCCTAGGTCCAATCCTAACCCTAACCGTCTCTCTAACCCTAGCCCTCAACATAACCCTAACCCTTGGTCCAATCTTCACCCTAACCGTCTGTCTAACCCTAGCCCTCAACCTAACCCTAACCCTAGGTCCAAACCTACCCCTAACCGTCTCTCTAACCCTAGCCCTTAACATAACCTTAACCCTAGGTCCAATCCTAACCCTAACCGTCTCTCTAAGACTAGCCCTCAACATAACCCTAAGCCGAGGTCCAATCCTCACCCTAACCGTCTTTCTAACCCTAGCCCTCAACATGACCCTAACCCTAGGTCCAATCCTCACCCTAACCGTCTCTCTAAGCCTAGCCCTCAACATAACCCTAAGCCGAGGTCCAACCCTCACCCTAACCGTCTTTCTAATCCTAGCCCTCAACATAACCCTAACCCTAGGTCCAATCTTCACCCTTACCGTCTCTCTAAACCTAGCCCTCAACATAACCCTAACCCTAGGTCCAATACTAACCCTAACCGTCTCTCTAACCCTAGCCCTCAACATAACCCTAACCCTAGGTCCAATCCTAACCCTCACTTTCTCTCTAACCCTAGCCCTCAACATAACCCTAACCCTAGGTGTAATGTTCACCCTAACCGTCTCTCTAACCCTAGCCCTCAACATAACCTTAAACCTAGGTCCAATCCTAACCCTAACCGACTCTCTAACCCTAGCCCTCAACATAACCCTAACCCTAAGTCCAATCCTAACCCTAACCGTCACTCTAACCCAGCCCTCAACATAATCCTAACCCTAGGTCCAATCCTAACCCTAACCGTCTGTCTAACCCTAGGCCTCAACATAACCCTAACCCTAGGTCCAATCCTAACCCTAACCGTCTCTCTAGCCCTAGCCCTCAACATAACCCTAAGCCTAGGTCCAATCCTAACCCTAACCGTCTCTGTGACCCTAGCCCTAACATAACCCTAACCCTAGGTCCAATCCTAACCCTAACCGTCTCTCTAACCCTAACCCTCAACATAACCCTAACCCTAAGTCCAATCTTCACCTAACCATCTGTCTAACCCTAGCCCTCAACCTAACCCTAACCTTAGGTCCAATACTAGCCCTAACCGTCTCTCTAACCCTAGCCCTCAACTTAACCGTAACCCTAGGTCCAATCCTAATCCTAACCGTCTCTCTAACCCTAGCCCTCAACATAACCCTAACCCTAGGTCCAATCCTAACCCTAACCGTCTCTCTAAACCTAGCCCTTAACATAACCCTAACCCTAGGTCCAATCCTAACCCAAACCGTCTTTCTAACCCTAGCCCTCAACATAACCCTAACTCTAGGTCCAATCCTAACCCTAACCGTCTCTGTGACCCTAGCCCTCAACATAACCCTAACCCTAGGTCCAATCCCAACCCTAACCATCTCTCTAATCCTAGTCCTCAACCTGACCCTAAACCTAGGTCCAATCCTAACCCTAACCGCCTCTCTAACCCTAGCCCTCAACATAACCCTAACCCTAGGTCCAATCCCAACCCTAACCATCTCTCTAACCCTAGCCCTCAACATAACCCTAACCCTAGGTGCAATCTTCACCCTAACCGTCTCTCTAACCCTAGCCCTCAACATAACCTTAACCCTAAGTCCAATCCTAACCCTAACCGTCTCTCTAACCCTAGCCCTCAACATAACCCTAACCCTAGGTCCAATCCTAACCCTAACCGTCACTCTAACCCAGCCCTCAACATAACCCTAACCCTAGGTCCAATCCTAACCCTAACCGTCTCTCTAATCCTAGCCCTCAACATAACCCTAACCCTAGGTCCAATCCTAACCCTAACCGTCTCTCTAGCCCTAGCCCTCAACATAACCCTAACCCTAGTTCCAATCCTAACCCTAAACGTCTCTGTAACCCTAGCCCTCAACATAACCCTTACCCTAAGTCCAATCCTAACCCTAACCGTCTCTCTAACCCTAACCCTCAACATAACCCTAACCCTAGGTCCAATATTCACCCTAACCATCTGTCTAACCCTAGCCCTCAACCTAACCCTAAGCCTAGGTCCAATCCTAACCCTAACCGTCTCTGTGACCCTAGCCCTCAACATAACCCTAACCCTAGGTCCAATCCTAACCCTAACCGTCTCTGTAACCCTAGCCCTCAACATAACCCTTACCCTAAGTCCAATCCTAACCCTAACCGTCTCTCTAACCCTAGCCTGCCAACATAACCTTAACCTTAGGTCCAATCCTAACCCTAACCGTCTCTCTAACCCTAGCCCTCAACATAACCCTAACCCTAGGTCCAATCCTAACCCTAACCGCCTCTCTAACCCTAGCCTTCAACATAACCCTAACCCTAGGTCCAATCCTAACCCTAACAGCCTCTCTAACCTTAGCCCTCAACATAACCCTAACCCTAGGTCCAATCCTAACCCTAACAGCCTCTCTAACCCTAGCCCTCAACATAACCCTAACCCTAGGTCCAATCCTAACCCTAACCGTCTCTCTAACCGTAGCCCTCAACATAACCCTAACCCTAGGTCCAATCCTAACCCTAACCATCTCTCTAAACCTAGCCCTCAACATAACCCTAACCCTAGGTCCAATCCTAACCCTAACCGTCTCTCTAACCCTAGCCCTCAACATAACCCTAACCCTAGGTCCAATCCTAACACTAAACGTCTCTCTAACCCTAGCCCTCAACATAACCTTAACCTTAGGCCCAATCCTAACCCTAACCGTCTCTCTAACCCTAGCCCTCAAAATAACCCTAACCCTAGGTCCAATCCAAACCCTAACGGTCTCTCTAACCCTAGCCCTCAACATAACCCTAACCCTAGGTCCAATCCTCACCCTAACCGCCTCTCTAACCCTAGCCTGCCAACATAACCTTAACCTTAGGTCCAATCCTAACCCTAACCGTCTCTCTAACCCTAGCCCTCAACATAACCCTAACCCTAGGTCCAATCCTAACCCTAACAGCCTCTCTAACCCTAGCCCTCAACATAACCCTAACCCTAGGTCCAATCCTAACCCTAACCGTCTCTCTAACCCTAGCCCTCAACATAACCCTAACCCTAGGTCCAATCCTCACCCTAACCGCCTCTCTAACCCTAGCCTGCCAACATAACCTTAACCTTAGGTCCAATCCTAACCCTAACCGTCTCTCTAACCCTAGCCCTCAACATAACCCTAACCCTAGGTCCAATCCTAACCCTAACAGCCTCTCTAACCCTAGCCCTCAACATAACCCTAACCCTAGGTCCAATCCTAACCCTAACCGTCTCTCTAACCCTAGCCCTCAACATAACCCTAACCCTAGGTCCAATCCTAACCCTAACCGCCTCTCTAACCCTAGCCTTCAACATAACCCTAACCCTAGGTCCAATCCTAACCCTAACAGCCTCTCTAACCTTAGCCCTCAACATAACCCTAACCCTAGGTCCAATCCTAACCCTAACAGCCTCTCTAACCCTAGCCCTCAACATAACCCTAACCCTAGGTCCAAACCTAACCCTAACCGCCTCTCTAACCCTAGCCTTCAACATAACCCTAACCCTAGGTCCAATACTAACCCTAACCGTCTCTCTAACCCTAGCCCTCAACATAACCCTAACCCTTGGTCCAAACTTCACCCTAACCGTCTGTCTAACCCTAGCCCTCAACCTAACCCTAACCCTAGGTCCAAACCTACCCCTAACCGTCTGTCTAACCCTAGCCCTTAACATAACCTTAACCCTAGGTCCAATCCTAACCCTAACCGTCTCTCTAAGACTAGCCCTCAACATAACCCTAAGCCGAGGTCCAATCCTCACCCTAACCGTCTTTCTAACCCTAGCCCTCAACATGACCCTAACCCTAGGTCCAATCCTCACCCTAACCGTCACTCTAAGCCTAGCCCTCAACATAACCCTAAGCCGAGGTCCAACCCTCACCCTAACCGTCTTTCTAATCCTAGCCCTCAACATAACCCTAACCCTAGGTCCAATCTTCACCCTTACCGTCTCTCTAAACCTAGCCCTCAACATAACCCTAACCCTAGGTCCAATACTAACCCTAACCGTCTCTCTAACCCTAGCCCTCAACATAACCCTAACCCTAGGTCCAATCCTAACCCTCACTTTCTCTCTAACCCTAGCCCTCAACATAACCCTAACCCTAGGTGTAATGTTCACCCTAACCGTCTCTCTAACCCTAGCCCTCAACATAACCTTAAACCTAGGTCCAATCCTAACCCTAACCGACTCTCTAACCCTAGCCCTCAACATAACCCTAACCCTAAGTCCAATCCTAACCCTAACCGTCACTCTAACCCAGCCCTCAACATAATCCTAACCCTAGGTCCAATCCTAACCCTAACCGTCTGTCTAACCCTAGCCCTCAACATAACCCTAACCCTAGGTCCAATCATAACCCTAACCGTCTCTCTAACCCTAGGCCTCAACATAACCCTAACCCTAGGTCCAATCCTAACCCTAACCGTCTCTCTAGCCCTAGCCCTCAACATAACCCTAAGCCTAGGTCCAATCCTAACCCTAACCGTCTCTGTGACCCTAGCCCTCAACCTAACCCTAACCCTAGGTCCAATCCTAACCCTAACCGTCTCTCTAACCCTAGCCCTCAACATAACCCTAACCCTAGTTCCAAAACTCACCCTAACCGACTCTCTAACCCTAGTCCTCAACATAACCCTAATCCTAGGTCCAACCTAACCCTAACCGTCTCTCTAACCCTAGCTCTCAACATAACCTTAACCCTAGGTCCAATCCTAACCCTAACAGTCTGTCTAACCCTAGCCCTCAACATAACCCTAACCCTAGGTCCAATCCTAACCCTAACAGTCTCTCTAACCCTTGCCCTCAACATAACCCTAACCCTAGGTACAATCCTAACCCTAACCGTCTCTCTAACCCTAGCCCTCAACATAACCCTAACCCTAGGTCCAATCCTAACCCTAACCGTCTCTCTAACCCTAGCCCTCAACATAACCCTAACCCTTGGTCCAATCTTCACCCTAACCGTCTGTCTAACCCTAGCCCTCAACCTAACCCTAACCCTAGGTCCAAACCTACCCCTAACCGTCTCTCTAACCCTAGCCCTTAACATAACCTTAACCCTAGGTCCAATCCTAACCCTAACCGTCTCTCTAAGACTAGCCCTCAACATAACCCTAAGCCGAGGTCCAATCCTCACCCTAACCGTCTTTCTAACCCTAGCCCTCAACATGACCCTAACCCTAGGTCCAATCCTCACCCTAACCGTCTCTCTAAGCCTAGCCCTCAACATAACCCTAAGCCGAGGTCCAACCCTCACCCTAACCGTCTTTCTAATCCTAGCCCTCAACATAACCCTAACCCTAGGTCCAATCTTCACCCTTACCGTCTCTCTAAACCTAGCCCTCAACATAACCCTAACCCTAGGTCCAATACTAACCCTAACCGTCTCTCTAACCCTAGCCCTCAACATAACCCTAACCCTAGGTCCAATCCTAACCCTCACTTTCTCTCTAACCCTAGCCCTCAACATAACCCTAACCCTAGGTGTAATGTTCACCCTAACCGTCTCTCTAACCCTAGCCCTCAACATAACCTTAAACCTAGGTCCAATCCTAACCCTAACCGACTCTCTAACCCTAGCCCTCAACATAACCCTAACCCTAAGTCCAATCCTAACCCTAACCGTCACTCTAACCCAGCCCTCAACATAATCCTAACCCTAGGTCCAATCCTAACCCTAACCGTCTGTCTAACCCTAGGCCTCAACATAACCCTAACCCTAGGTCCAATCCTAACCCTAACCGTCTCTCTAGCCCTAGCCCTCAACATAACCCTAAGCCTAGGTCCAATCCTAACCCTAACCGTCTCTGTGACCCTAGCCCTCAACATAACCCTAACCCTAGGTCCAATCCTAACCCTAACCGTCTCTCTAACCCTAACCCTCAACATAACCCTAACCCTAAGTCCAATCTTCACCTAACCATCTGTCTAACCCTAGCCCTCAACCTAACCCTAACCTTAGGTCCAATACTAGCCCTAACCGTCTCTCTAACCCTAGCCCTCAACTTAACCGTAACCCTAGGTCCAATCCTAATCCTAACCGTCTCTCTAACCCTAGCCCTCAACATAACCCTAACCCTAGGTCCAATCCTAACCCTAACCGTCTCTCTAAACCTAGCCCTTAACATAACCCTAACCCTAGGTCCAATCCTAACCCAAACCGTCTTTCTAACCCTAGCCCTCAACATAACCCTAACTCTATGTCCAATCCTAACCCTAACCGTCTCTGTGACCCTAGCCCTCAACATAACCCTAACCCTAGGTCCAATCCCAACCCTAACCATCTCTCTAATCCTAGTCCTCAACCTGACCCTAAACCTAGGTCCAATCCTAACCCTAACCGCCTCTCTAACCCTAGCCCTCAACATAACCCTAACCCTAGGTCCAATCCCAACCCTAACCATCTCTCTAACCCTAGCCCTCAACATAACCCTAACCCTAGGTGCAATCTTCACCCTAACCGTCTCTCTAACCCTAGCCCTCAACATAACCTTAACCCTAAGTCCAATCCTAACCCTAACCGTCTCTCTAACCCTAGCCCTCAACATAACCCTAACCCTAGGTCCAATCCTAACCCTAACCGTCACTCTAACCCAGCCCTCAACATAACCCTAACCCTAGGTCCAATCCTAACCCTAACCGTCTCTCTAATCCTAGCCCTCAACATAACCCTAACCCTAGGTCCAATCCTAACCCTAACCGTCTCTCTAGCCCTAGCCCTCAACATAACCCTAACCCTAGGTCCAATCCTAACCCTAAACGTCTCTGTAACCCTAGCCCTCAACATAACCCTTACCCTAAGTCCAATCCTAACCCTAACCGTCTCTCTAACCCTAACCCTCAACATAACCCTAACCCTAGGTCCAATATTCACCCTAACCATCTGTCTAACCCTAGCCCTCAACCTAACCCTAAGCCTAGGTCCAATCCTAACCCTAACCGTCTCTGTGACCCTAGCCCTCAACATAACCCTAACCCTAGGTCCAATCCTAACCCTAACCGTCTCTGTAACCCTAGCCCTCAACATAACCCTTACCCTAAGTCCAATCCTAACCCTAACCGTCTCTCTAACCCTAGCCTGCCAACATAACCTTAACCTTAGGTCCAATCCTAACCCTAACCGTCTCTCTAACCCTAGCCCTCAACATAACCCTAACCCTAGGTCCAATCCTAACCCTAACCGCCTCTCTAACCCTAGCCTTCAACATAACCCTAACCCTAGGTCCAATCCTAACCCTAACAGCCTCTCTAACCTTAGCCCTCAACATAACCCTAACCCTAGGTCCAATCCTAACCCTAACAGCCTCTCTAACCCTAGCCCTCAACATAACCCTAACCCTAGGTCCAATCCTAACCCTAACCGTCTCTCTAACCGTAGCCCTCAACATAACCCTAACCCTAGGTCCAATCCTAACCCTAACCATCTCTCTAAACCTAGCCCTCAACATAACCCTAACCCTAGGTCCAATCCTAACCCTAACCGTCTCTCTAACCCTAGCCCTCAACATAACCCTAACCCTAGGTCCAATCCTAACACTAAACGTCTCTCTAACCCTAGCCCTCAACATAACCTTAACCTTAGGCCCAATCCTAACCCTAACCGTCTCTCTAACCCTAGCCCTCAAAATAACCCTAACCCTAGGTCCAATCCAAACCCTAACGGTCTCTCTAACCCTAGCCCTCAACATAACCCTAACCCTAGGTCCAATCCTCACCCTAATCGCCTCTCTAACCCTAGCCTGCCAACATAACCTTAACCTTAGGTCCAATCCTAACCCTAACCGTCTCTCTAACCCTAGCCCTCAACATAACCCTAACCCTAGGTCCAATCCTAACCCTAACAGCCTCTCTAACCCTAGCCCTCAACATAACCCTAACCCTAGGTCCAATCCTAACCCTAACCGTCTCTCTAACCCTAGCCCTCAACATAACCCTAACCCTAGGTCCAATCCTCACCCTAACCGCCTCTCTAACCCTAGCCTGCCAACATAACCTTAACCTTAGGTCCAATCCTAACCCTAACCGTCTCTCTAACCCTAGCCCTCAACATAACCCTAACCCTAGGTCCAATCCTAACCCTAACAGCCTCTCTAACCCTAGCCCTCAACATAACCCTAACCCTAGGTCCAATCCTAACCCTAACCGTCTCTCTAACCCTAGCCCTCAACATAACCCTAACCCTAGGTCCAATCCTAACCCTAACCGCCTCTCTAACCCTAGCCTTCAACATAACCCTAACCCTAGGTCCAATCCTAACCCTAACAGCCTCTCTAACCTTAGCCCTCAACATAACCCTAACCCTATGTCCAATCCTAACCCTAACAGCCTCTCTAACCCTAGCCCTCAACATAACCCTAACCCTAGGTCCAAACCTAACCCTAACCGCCTCTCTAACCCTAGCCTTCAACATAACCCTAACCCTAGGTCCAATACTAACCCTAACCGTCTCTCTAACCCTAGCCCTCAACATAACCCTAACCCTAGGTCCAATCCTAACCCTAACCGCCTCTCTAACCCTAGCCCTCAACATAACCCTAACCCTAGGTCCAATCCTAACCCTAACCATTTCTCTAACCCTAGCCCTCAACATAACCCTAACCCTAGGTCCAATCCTAACCCTAACCGTCTCTCTAACCCTAGCCCTCAACATAACCTTAACCTTAGGTCCAATACTAACCCTAACCGTCTCTCTAAACCTAGCCCTCAACATAACCCTAACCCTAGGTCCAATCCTAACCCTAACAGTCTCTCTAACCCTAGCCCTCAACATAACCCTAACCCTAGGTCCAATCCTAACCCTAACCGTCTCTCTAACCCTAGCCCTCAACATAACCCTAACCCTAGGTCCAATCCTAACCCTAACCGTCTCTCTAACGCTAGCCCTCAACATAACCCTAACCCTAGGTCCAAACCTCACCCTAACCGTCTCTCTATCCCTAGTCCTCAACATATCCCTAATCCTAGGTCCAACCTAACCCTAACCGTCTCTCTAACGCTAGCCCTCAACATAACCTTAACCCTAGGTGCAATCCTAACCCTAACCGTCTCTCTAAGCCTAGCCCTCAACATAACCCTAACCCTAGGTCCAATCCTCAACCTAACCGTCTCTCTAACCCTAGCCCTCAACATAACCCTAACCATAGGTCCAATCCTAACCCTAACCGTCTCTCTAACCCTAGCCCTCAACATAACCTTAACCCTAGGTCCAATCCTAACCCAAACCGTCTCTCTAACCCTAGCCCTCAACATAACCCTAACCCTAGGTCCAATCCTAACCCTAACAGTCTCTCTAACCCTTGCCCTCAACATAACCCTAACCCTAGGTACAATCCTAACCCTAACCGTCTCTCTAACCCTAGCCCTCAACATAACCCTAACCCTAGGTCCAATCCTAACCCTAACCGTCTCTCTAACCCTAGCCCTCAACATAACACTAACCCTAGGTCCAATCTTCACCCTAACCGTCTGTCTAACCCTAGCCCTCAACCTAACCCTAACCCTAGGTCAAACCTACCCCTAACCGTCTCTCTAACCCTAGCCCTTAACATAACCTTAACCCTAGGTCCAATCCTAACCCTAACCGTCTCTCTAAGCCTAGCCCTCAACATAACCCTAAGCCGAGGTACAATCCTCACCCTAACCGTCTTTCTAACCCTAGCCCTCAACATAACCCTAACCCTAGGTCCAATCCTCACCCTAACCGTCTCTCTAAGCCTAGCCCTCAACATAACCCTAAGCCGAGGTCCAATCCTCACCCTAACCGTCTTTCTAACCCTAGCCCTCAACATAACCCTAACCCTAGGTCCAATCCTCACCCTTACCGTCTCTCTAAACCTAGCCCTCAACATAACCCTAACCCTAGGTCCAATACTAACCCTAACCGTCTCTCTAACCCTAGCCCTCAACATAACCCTAACCCTAGGTCCAAACCTAACCCTAACCGCCTCTCTAACCCTAGCCCTCAACATAACCCTAACCCTAGGTCCAATCCTAACCCTCACTGTCTCTCTAACCCTAACCCTCAACATAACCCTAACCCTAGGTCCAATCCTAACCCTAACCGTCTCTCTAACCCTAGCCCTCAACATAAACCTAACCCTAGGTCCAATCCTAACCCTAACCGTCTCTCTAACCCTAGCCCTCAACATAACCCAAACCCTAGGTGTAATGTTCACCCTAAACGTCTCTCTAACCCTAGCCCTCAACATAACCTTAAACCTAGGTCCAATCCTAACCCTAACCGACTCTCTAACCCTAGCCCTCAACATAACCCTAACCCTAGGTCCAATCCTAACCCTAACCGTCTCTCTAACCCTAGCCCTCAACATAACCCTAACCCTAGGTCCAATCCTCAACCTAACCGTCTCTCTAACCCTAGACCTCAACATAACACTAACCCTAGGTCCAATCCTAACCCTAATCGTCTCTCTAACCCTAGCCCTCAACATAACCCTAACCCTAGGTCCAATCGTAACCCTAACCGTCTCTCTAACCCTAGCCCTCAAGATAACCCTAACCCTAGGACCAATCCTAACCCTAACCGTCTCTCTAACCCTAGCCCTCAACATAACCCTAACCCTAGGTCCAATCCTAACCCTAACCGTCTCTCTAACCCTAGCCCTCAACATAACCCTAACCCTAGGTCCAATCTTCACCCTAACCGTCTGTCTAACCCTAGCCCTCAACCTAACCCTAACCCTAGGTCCAAACCTACCCCTAACCGTCTCTCTAACCCTAGCCCTTAACATAACCTTAACCCTAGGTCCAATCCTAACCCTAACCGTCTCTCTAAGCCTAGCCCTCAACATAACCCTAAGCCGAGGTCCAATCCTCACCGTAACCGTCTTTCTAACCCTAGCCCTCAACATAACCCTAACCCTAGGTCCAATCCTCACCCTAACCATCTCTCTAAGCCTAGCCCTCAACATAACCCTAAGCCGAGGTCCAATCCTCACCCTAACCGTCTTTCTAACCCTAGCCCTCAACATAACCCTAACCCTAGGTCCAATCCTCACCCTTACCGTCTCTCTAAACCTAGCCCTCAACATAACCCTAACCCTAGGTCCAATACTAACCCTAACCGTCTCTCTAACCCTAGCCCTCAACATAACCCTAACCCTAGGTCCAAACCTAACCCTAACCGCCTCTCTAACCCTAGCCCTCAACATAACCCTAACCCTAGGTCCAATCCTAACCCTCACTGTCTCTCTAACCCTAACCCTCAACATAACCCTAACCCTAGGTCTAATCCTAACCCTAACCGTCTCTCTAACCCTAGCCCTCAACATAAACCTAACCCTAGGTCCAATCCTAACCCTAACCGTCTCTCTAACCCTAGCCCTCAACATAACCCTAACCCTAGGTGTAATGTTCACCCTAACGGTCTCTCTAACCCTAGCCCTCAACATAACCTTAACCTTAGGTCCAATCCTAACCCTAACCGTCTCGCTAACCCTAGCCCTCAAAATAACCCTAACCCTAGGTCCAATCCTAACCCTAACCGTCTCTCTAACCCTAGCCCTCAACATAACGCTAACCCTAGGTCCAATCCTCACCCTAACCGCCTCTCTAACCCTAGCCCTCAACATAACCTTAACCTTAGGTCGAATCCTAACCCTAACCGTCTCTCTAACCCTAGCCCTCAACATAACCCTAATCCTAGGTCCAATCCTAACCCTAACCGCCTCTCTAACCCTAGCCCTCAACATAACCCTAACCCTAGGTCCAATCCTAACCCTAACCGTCTCTCTAACCCTAGCCCTCAACATAACCCTAACCCTAGGTCCAATCCTAACCCTAACCGCCTCTCTAAACCTAGCCCTCAACATAACCCTAACCCTAGGTCCAATCCTAACCCTAACCGTCTCTCTAACCCTAGCCCTCAACATAACCCTAACCCTAAGTCCAATCCTAACCGTAACCGTCTCTCTAACCCTAGCCCTCAACATAACCTTAACCTTAGGTCCAATACTAACCCTAACCGTCTCTCTAACCCTAGCCCTCAACATAACCCTAACCCTAGGTCCAATCATAACCCTAACCGTCTCTCTAACCCTAGCCCTCAACTTAACCCTAACCCTAGGTCCAATCCTAACCCTAACCGCCTCTCTAACCCTAGCCCTCAACATAACCCTAATCCTAGGTCCAATCCTAATCCTAACCGCCGCTCTAACCCTAGCCCTCAACATAACCCTAACCCTAGGTCCAATCCTAACCCTAACCGCCTCTCTAACCCTAGCCCTCAACATAACCTTAACCCTAGGTCCAATCCTAACCCTAACCGTCTCTCTAACCCTATCCCTCAACATAACCCTAACCCTAGGTCCAATGCTAACCCTAACCGTCTCTCTAACCCTATCCCTCAACATAACCCTAACCCTAGGTCCAATCCTAACCCTAACCGTCTCTCTAACCCTAGCCCTCAACATAACCTTAACCTTAGGTCCAATACTAACCCTAACCGTCTCTCTAACCCTAGCCCTCAACATAACCCTAACCCTAGGTCCAATCCTAACCCTAACAGTCTCTCTAACCCTAGCCCTCAACATAACCCTAACCCTTGGTCCAATCCTAACCCTAACCGTCTCTCTAAACCTACCCCTCAACATAACCCTAACCCTAGGTCCAATCCTAACCCTAACCGTCTCTCTAACCCTAGCCCTCAACATAACCCTAACCCTAGGTGCAATCTTCACCCTAACCGTCTGTCTAACCCTAGCCCTCAACCTAACCCTAAGCCTAGGTCCAAACCTAGCCCTAACCGTCTCTCTAACCCTAGCCCTTAACATAACCTTAACCCTAGGTCCATTCCTAACCCTAACCGTCTCTCTAAGCCTAGCCCTCAACATAACCCTAACCCTAGGTCCAATCCTCAACCTAACCGTCTCTCTAACCCTAGCCCTCAACATAACCCTAACCCTAGGTCCAATCCTAACCCTAATCGTCTCTCTAACCCTACCCCTCAACATAACCCTAACCCTAGGTCCAATCCTAACCCTAACCGTCTCTCTAACCCTAGCCCTCAACATAACCCTAACCCTAGGTCCAATCCTAACCCTAACCGTCTCTCTAACCCTAGTCCTCAATATATCCCTAACCGTAGGTCCAATCCTCACCCTAACCGTCTCTCTAACCCTAGCCCTTAACATAACCCTAACCCTAGGTCCAATCCTAATCCTAACCGTCTCTCTGACCCTAGCCCTCAACATAACCCTAACCCTAGGTCCAATCCCAACCCTAACCGTCTCTCTAACCCTAGCCCTCAACATAACCCTAACCCTAGGTCCAATCCTCACCCTAACCGTCTCTCTAACCCTAGCCCTCAACATAACCTTAACCTTAGGTCCAATCCTCACCCTAACCGTCTCTCTAACCCTAGCCCTCAACATAACCCTAACCCTAGGTCCAATCCTAACCCTAACCGTCTCTCTAACCCTAGTCCTCAATATAACCCTAACCGTAGGTCCAAACCTCACCCTAACCGTCTCTCTAACCCTAGCCCTCAACATAACCCTAACCCTAGGTCCAATCCTAATCCTAACCGTCTCTCTGACCCTAGCCCTCAACATAACCCTAACCCTAGGTCCAGTCCTAACCCTCACCGTCTCTCTAACCCTAGCCCTCAACATAACCCTAACCCTAGGTCCAATCCTAACCCTAACCGTCTCTCTAACCCTAGCCCTCAACTTAACCCTAACCCTAGGTCCAATCTTCACCCTAACCGTCTGTCTAACCCTAGCCCTCAACCTAACCCTAACCCTAGGTCCAAACCTACCCCTAACCGTCTCTCTAACCCTAGCCCTTAACATAACCTTAACCCTAGGTCCAATCCTAACCCTAACCGTCTCTCTAACCCTAGCCCTCAACATAACCCTAACCCTAGGTGTAATGTTCACCCTAACAGTCTCTCTAACCCTAGCCCTCAACATAACCTTAACCTTAGGTCCAATCCTAACCCTAACCGTCTCTCTAACCCTAGCCCTCAAAATAACCCTAACCCTAGGTCCAATCCTAACCCTAACCCTCTCTCTAACCCTAGCCCTCAACATAACGCTAACCCTAGGTCCAATCCTCACCCTAACCGCCTCTCTAACCCTAGCCCTCAACATAACCTTAACCTTAGGTCCAATCCTAACCCTAACCGTCTCTCTAAACCTAGCCCTCAACATAACCCTAACCTTAGGTCCAATCCTAACCCTAACCGCCTCTCTAACCCTAGCCCTCAACATAACCCTAACCCTAGGTCCAATCCTAACCCTTACCGTCTCTCTAAACCTAGCCCTCAACATAACCCTAACCCTAGGTCCAATCCTAACCCTAACCGCCTCTCTAACCCTAGCCCTCAACATAACCCTAACCCTAGGTCCAATCCTAAACCTAACCGTCTCTCTAACCCTAGCCCTCAACATAACCCTAACCCTAGGTCCAATCCTAACCCTAACCGTCTCTCTAACCCTAGCCCTCAACATAACCTTAACCTTAGGTCCAATACTAACCCTAAACGTCTCTCTAACCCTAGCCCTCAACATAACCCTAACCCTAGGTCCAATCATAACCCTAACCGTCTCTCTAACCCTAGCCCTGAACTTAACCCTAACCCTAGGTCCAATCCTAACCCTAACCGCCTCTCTAACCCTAGCCCTCAACATAACCCTAACCCTAGGTCGAATCCTAACCCTAAACGTCTCTCTAACCCTAGCCCTCAACATAACCCTAACCCTAGGTCCAATCATAACCCTAAGGCTCTCTGTAACCCTAGCCCTCAACATAACCCTAACCCTAGGTCCAATCCTCACCCTAACCGCCTCTCTAACCCTAGCCCGCCAACATAACCTTAACCTTAGGTCCAATCCTAACCCTAACCGTCTCTCTAACCCTACCCCTCAACATAACCCTAACCCTAGGTCCAATCCTAACCCTAACCGTCTCTCTAACCCTAGCCCTCAACATAAACTTAACCTTAGGTCCAATCCTAACCTTAACCGTCTCTTTAACCCTAGCCCTCAACATAACCCTAACCCTAGGTCCAATCCTAACCCTAACCGTCTCTCTAACCCTAGCCCTCAACATAACCCTAACCCTAGGTCCAATCCTCAACCTAACCGTCTCTCTAACCCTAGACCTCAACATAACACTAACCCTAGGTCCAATCCTAACCCTAATCGTCTCTCTAACCCTAGCCCTCAACATAACCCTAACCCTAGGTCCAATCCTAACCCTAACCGTCTCTCTAACCCTAGCCCTCAAGATAACCCTAACCCTAGGTCCAATCCTAACCCTAACCGTCTCTCTAACCCTAGCCCTCAACATAACCCTAACCCTAGGTCCAATCCTAACCCTAACCGTCTCTCTAACCCTAGCCCTCAACATAAACCTAACCCTAGTTCCAATCCTAACCCTAACCGTCTCTCTAACCCTAGACCTCAACATAACCCTAACCCTAGGTCCAATCTTCACCCTAACCATCTGTCTAACCCTAGCCCTCAACCTAACCCTAACCCTAGGTCCAATCCTAGCCCTAACCGTCTTTCTAACACTAGCCCTCAGCATAACCTTAACCTTAGGTCCAATCCTAACCCTAACCGTCTCTCTAACCCTAGCCCTCAACATAACCCTAACCCTAGGTCCAATCCTAACCCTAACCGTCGCTCTAACCCTAGTCCTCAATATAACCCTAACCGTAGGTCCAATCCTCACCCTAACCGTCTCTCTAACCCTAGCCCTCAACATAACCCAAACCCTAGGTCCAATTATAATCCTAACCGTCTCTCTGACCCTAGCCCTCAACATAACCCTAACCCTAGGTCCAATCCTAACCCTAACCGTCTCTCTAAACCTAGCCCTCAACATAACCCTAACCCTAGGTCCAATCCTAACCCTAACCGTCTCTCTAACCCTAGCCCTCAACATAACCCTAACCCTAGGTCCAATCTTCACCCTAACCGTCTGTCTAACCCAGCCCTCAACCTAACCCTAACCCTAGGTCCAAACCTACCCTTAACCGTCTCTCTAACCCTAGCCCTTAACATAACCTTAACCCTAGGTTCAATCCTAACCCTAACCGTCTCTCTAAGCCTAGCCCTCAACATAACCCTAAGCCGAGGTCCAATCCTCACCGTAACCGTCTTTCTAACCCTAGCCCTCAACATAACCCTAACCCTAGGTCCAATCCTCACCCTAACCGTCTCTCTAAGCCTAGCCCTCAACATAACCCTAAGCCGAGGTCCAATCCTCACCCTAACCGTCTTTCTAACCCTAGCCCTCAACATAACCCTAACCCTAGGTCCAATCCTCACCCTTACCGTCTCTCTAAACCTAGCCCTCAACATAACCCTAACCCTAGGTCCAATCATAACCCTAACCGCCTCTCTAACCCTAGCCCTCAACATAACCCTAACCCTAGGTCCAAGCCTAACCCTAACCGTCTCTCTAACCCTAGCCCTCAACATAACCCTAACCCTAGGTCCAATCCTAACCCTAACCGTCTCTCTAACCCTAGCCCTCAACATAACCTTAACCTTAGGTCCAATACTAACCCTAACCGTCTCTCTAACCCTAGCCCTGAACATAACCCTAACCCTAGGTCCAATCATAACCCTAACCGTCTCTCTAACCCTAGCCCTCAACTTAACCCTAACCCTAGGTCCAATCCTAACCCTAACCGCCTCTCTAACCCTAGCCCTCAACATAACCCTAATCCTAGGTCCAATCCTAACCCTAACCGCCTCTCTAACCCTAGCCCTCAACATAACCCTAACCCTAGGTCCAATCCTAACCCTAACCGCCTCTCTAACCCTAGCCCTCAACATAACCTTAACCCTAGGTCCAATCCTAACCCTAACCGTCTCTCTAACCCTATCCCTCAACATAACCCTAACCCTAGGTCCAATCCTAACCCTAACCGTCTCTCTAACCCTATCCCTCAACATAACCCTAACCCTAGGTCCAATCCTAACCCTAACCGTCTCTCTAACCCTAGGCCTCAACATAACCTTAACCTTAGGTCCAATACTAACCCTAACCGTCTCTCTAACCCTAGCCCTCAACATAACCCTAACCCTAGGTCCAATCCTAACCCTAACAGTCTCTCTAACCCTAGCCCTCAACATAACCCTAACCCTTGGTCCAATCCTAACCCTAACCGTCTCTCTAACCCTACCCCTCAACATAACCCTAACCCTAGGTCCAATCCTAACCCTAACCGTCTCTCTAACCCTAGCCCTCAACATAACCCTAACCCTAGGTGCAATATTCACCCTAACCGTCTGTCTAACCCTAGCCCTCAACCTAACCCTAAGCCTAGGTCCAAACGTAGCCCTAACGGTCTCTCTAACCCTAGCCCTTAACATAACCTTAACCCTAGGTCCAATCCTAACCCTAACCGTCTCTCTAAGCCTAGCCCTCAACATAACCCTAACCCTAGGTCCAATCCTCAACCTAACCGTCTCTCTAACCCTAGCCCTCAACATAACCCTAACCCTAGGTCCAATCCTAACCCTAATCGTCTCTCTAACCCTACCCCTCAACATAACCCTAACCCTAGGTCCAATCCAACCCTAACCGTCTCTCTAACCCTAGCCCTCAACATAACCCTAAAGCTAGGTCCAATCCTAACCCTAACCGTCTCTCTAACCCTAGTCCTCAACATAACCCTAACCCTAGGTCCAATCCTAACCCTAACCGTCTCTGTGACCCTAGCCCTCAACATAAACCTAACCCTAGTTCCAATCCTAACCCTAACCGTCTCTCTAACCCTAGCCCTCAACATAACCCTAACCCTAGGTCCAAACTTCACCCTATCCATCTGTCTAACCCTAGCCCTCAACCTAACCCTAACCCTAGGTCCAATCCTAGCCCTAACCGTCTCTCTAACACTAGCCCTCAACATAACCCTAACCCTAGGTCCAATCCTAACCCTAACCGTCTCTCTAACCCTAGTCCTCAATATATCCCTAACCGTAGGTCCAATCCTCACCCGAACCGTCTCTCTAACCCTAGCCCTCAACATAACCCTAACCCTAGGTCCAATCCTAATCCTAACCGTCTCTCTGACCCTAGCCCTCAACATAACCCTAACCCTAGGTCCAATCCCAACCCTAACCGTCTCTCTAACCCTAGCCCTCAACATAACCCTAACCCTAGGTCCAATCCTCACCCTAACCGTTTCTCTAACCCTAGCCCTCAACATAACCTTAACCTTAGGTCCAATCCTCACCCTAACCGTCTCCCTAACCCTAGCCCTCAACATAACCCTAACCCTAGGTCCAATCCTAATCCTAACCCTCTCTCTTACCCTAGCCCTCAACATAACCCCAACCCTAGGTCCAATCCTAACCCTAACCGTATCTCTAACCCTAGCCCTCAACATAACCTTAACCCTAGGTCCAATCCTAACCCTAACCGTCTCTCTAACCCTAGCCCTCAACATAACCCTAACCCTAGGTCCAATCCTAACCCTAACCGTCTCTCTAACCCTAGCCCTCAACATAACCCTAACCCTAGGTCCAATCCTAACCCTAACCGTCTCTCTAACCCTAGCCCTCAACATAACCCTAACCCTAGGTCCAATCCTAACCCTAACAGTCTCTCTAACCCTAGCCCTCAACATAACCCTAACCCTTGGTGCAATCCTAACCCTAACCGTCTCTCTAACCCTACCCCTCAACATAACCCTAACCCTAGGTCCAATCCTAACCCTAACCGTCTCTCTAACCCTAGCCCTCAACATAACCCTAACCCTAGGTGCAATCTTCACCCTAACCGTCTGTCTAACCCTAGCCCTCAACCTAACCCTAAGCCTAGGTCCAAACCTAGCCCTAACCGTCTCTCTAACCCTAGCCCTTAACATAACCTTAACCCTAGGTCCAATCCTAACCCTAACCGTCTCTCTAAGCCTAGCCCTCAACATAACCCTAACCCTAGGACCAATCCTCAACCTAACCGTCTCTCTAACCCTAGCCCTCAACATAACCCTAACCCTAGGTCCAATCCTAACCCTAATCGTCTCTCTAACCCTACCCCTCAACATAACCCTAACCCTAGGTCCAATCCTAACCCTAACCGTCTTTCTAACCCTAGCCCTCAACATAACCCTAAAGCTAGGTCCAATCCTAACCCTAACCGTCTCTCTAACCCTAGTCCTCAACATAACCCTAACCCTAGGTCCAATCCTAACCCTAACCGTCTCTGTGACCCTAGCCCTCAACATAAACCTAACCCTAGTTCCAATCCTAACCCTAACCGTCTCTCTAACCCTAGCCCTCAACATAACCCTAACCCTAGGTCCAATCTTCACCCTATCCATCTGTCTAACCCTAGCCCTCAACCTAACCCTAACCCTAGGTCCAATCCTAGCCCTAACCGTCTCTCTAACACTAGCCCTCAACATAACCTTAACCTTAGGTCCAATCCTAACCCTAACCGTCTCTCTAACCCTAGCCCTCAACATAACCCTAACCCTAGGTCCAATCCTAACCCTAACCGTCTCTCTAACCCTAGTCCTCAATATATCCCTAACCGTAGGTCCAATCCTCACCCTAACCGTTTCTCTAACCCTAGCCCTCAACATAACCCTAACCCTAGGTCCAATCCTAATCCTAACCGTCTCTCTGACCCTAGCCCTCAACATAACCCTAACCCTAGGTCCAATCCCAACCCTAACCGTCTCTCTAACCCTAGCCCTCAACATAACCCTAACCCTAGGTCCAATCCTCACCCTAACCGTTTCTCTAACCCTAGCCCTCAACATAACCTTAACCTTAGGTCCAATCCTCACCCTAACCGTCTCCCTAACCCTAGCCCACAACATAACCCTAACCCTAGGTCCAATCCTAATCCTAACCGTCTCTCTTACCCTAGCCCTCAACATAACCCCAACCCTAGGTCCAATCCTAACCCTAACCGTATCTCTAACCCTAGCCCTCAACATAACCTTAACCCTAGGTCCAATCCTAACCCTAACCGTCTCTCTAACCCTAGCCCTCAACATAACCCTAACCCTAGGTCCAATCCTAACCCTAACCGTCTCTCTAACCCTAGCCCTCAACATAACCCTAACCCTAGGTCCAATCCTAACCCTAACCGTCTCTCTAACCCTAGCCCTAAACATAACCGTAACCCTAGGTGCAATCTTCACCCTAACCGTCTGTCTAACCCTAGCCCTCAACCTAACCCTAAGCCTAGGTCCAAACCTAGCCCTAACCGTCTCTCTAACCCTAGCCCTTAACATAACCTTAACCCTAGGTCCAATCCAAACCCTAACCGTCTCTCTAACCCTAGCCCTCAAGATAACCCTAACCCTAGGTCCAATCCTAACCCTAACCGTCTCTCTAACCCTAGCCCTCAACATAACCCTAACCCTAGGTCCAATACTAACCCTAACCATCTCTGTGACCCTAGCCCTCAACATAAACCTAACCCTAGTTCCAATCCTAACCCTAACCGTCTCTCTAACCCTAGCCCTCAACATAAACCTAACCCTAGGTCCAATCTTCACCCTAACCATCTGTCTAACCCTAGCCCTCAACCTAACCCTAACCCTAGGTCCAATCCTAGCCCTAACCGTCCCTCTAACACTAGCCCTCAACATAACCTTAACCTTAGGTCCAATCCTAACCCTAACCGTCTCTCTAACCCTAGCCCTCAACATAACCCTAACCCTAGGTCCAATCCTAACCCTAACCGTCTCTCTAACCCTAGTCCTCAATATAACCCTAACCGTAGGTCCAATCCTCACCCTAACCGTCTCTCTAACCCTAGCCCTCAACATAACCCTAACCCTAGGTCCAATCCTAATCCTAACCGTCTCTCTGACCCTAGCCCTCAACATAACCCTAACCCTAGGTCCAATCCTAATCCTAACCGTCTCTCTGACCCTAGCCCTCAACATAACCCTAACCTTAGGTCCAATCCTAACCCTAACCGCCTCTCTAACCCTAGCCCTCAACATAACCCTAACCCTAGGTCCAATCCTAACCCTTACCGTCTCTCTAACCCTAGCCCTCAACATAACCCTAACCCTAGGTCGTATCCTAACCCTAACCGTCTCTCTAACCCTAGCCCTCAACATAACCCTAACCCTAGGTCCAATCCTAACCCTAACCGTCTCTCTAACCCTATCCCTCAACATAACCTTAACCTTAGGTCCAATACTAACCCTAACCGTCTCTCTAACCCTAGCCCTCAAAATAACCCTAACCCTAGGTCCAATCCTAACCCTAACCCTCTCTCTAACCCTAGCCCTCAACATAACGCTAACCCTAGGTCCAATCCTCACCCTAACCGCCTCTCTAACCCTAGCCCTCAACATAACCTTAACCTTAGGTCCAATCCTAACCCTAACCGTCTCTCTAAACCTAGCCCTCAACGTAACCCTAACCTTAGGTCCAATCCTAACCCTAACCGCCTCTCTAACCCTAGCCCTCAACATAACCCTAACCCTAGGTCCAATCCTAACCCTTACCGTCTCTCTAACCCTAGCCCTCAACATAACCCTAACCCTAGGTCCAATGCTAACCCTAACCGTCTCTCTAACCCTAGCCCTCAACATAACCCTAACCCTAGGTCCAATCCTAACCCTAACCGTCTCTCTAACCCTATCCCTCAACATAACCTTAACCTTAGGTCCAATACTAACCCTAACCGTCTCTCTAACCCTAGCCCTCAACATAACCCTAACCCTAGGTCCAATCATAACCCTAACCGTCTCTCTAACCCTAGCCCTCAACTTAACCCTAACCCTAGGTCCAATCCTAACCCTAACCGTCTCTCTAACCCTAGCCCTCAACATAACCCTAACCCTAGGTCGAATCCTAACCCTAAACGTCTCTCTAACCCTAGCCCTCAACATAACCCTAACCCTAGGTCCAATTATAACCCTAAGGGTCTCTGTAACCCTAGCCCTCAACATAACCCTAACCCTAGGTCCAATCCTCACCCTAACCGCCTCTCTAACCCTAGCCCGCCAACATAACCTTAACCTTAGGTCCAATCCTAACCCTAACCGTCTCTCTAACCCTAGCCCTCAACATAACCCTAACCCTAGGTCCAATCCTAACCCTAACAGCCTCTCTAACCCTAGCCCTCAACATAACCTTAACCTTAGGTCCAATCCTAACCCTAACCGTCTCTCTAAACCTAGCCCTCAACATAACCCTAACCTTAGGTCCAATCCTAACCCTAACCGCCTCTCTAACCCTAGCCCTCAACATAACCCTAACCCTAGGTCCAATCCTAACCCTTACCGTCTCTCTAACCCTAGCCCTCAACATAACCCTAACCCTAGGTCCAATCCTAACCCTAACCGTCTCTCTAACCCTAGCCCTCAACATAACCCTAACCCTAGGTGTAATGTTCACCCTAACAGTCTCTCTAACCCTAGCCCTCAACATAACCTTAACCTTAGGTCCAATCCTAACCCTAACCGTCTCTCTAACCCTAGCCCTCAAAATAACCCTAACCCTAGGTCCAATCCTAACCCTAACCCTCTCTCTAACCCTAGCCCTCAACATAACGCTAACCCTAGTTCCAATCCTCACCCTAACCGCCTCTCTAACCCTAGCCCTCAACATAACCTTAACCTTAGGTCCAATCCTAACCCTAACCGTCTCTCTAAACCTAGCCCTCAACATAACCCTAACCTTAGGTCCAATCCTAACCCTAACCGCCTCTCTAACCCTAGCCCTCAACATAACCCTAACCCTAGGTCCAATCCTAACCCTTACCGTCTCTCTAACCCTAGCCCTCAACATAACCCTAACCCTAGGTCCAATCCTAACCCTAACCGTCTCTCTAACCCTAGCCCTGAACATAACCCTAACCCTAGGTCCAATCCTAACCCTAACCGTCTCTCTAACCCTATCCCTCAACATAACCTTAACCTTAGGTCCAATACTAACCCTAACCGTCTCTCTAACCCTAGCCCTCAACATAACCCTAACCCTAGGTCCAATCATAACCCTAACCGTCTCTCTAACCCTAGCCCTCAACTTAACCCTAACCCTAGGTCCAATCCTAACCCTAACCGTCTCTCTAACCCTAGCCCTCAACATAACCCTAACCCTAGGTCCAATCCTAACCCTAACCGTCTCTCTAACCCTAGCCCTCAACATAACCCTAACCCTAGGTCGAATCCTAACCCTAAACGTCTCTCTAACCCTAGCCCTCAACATAACCCTAACCCTAGGTCCAATTATAACCCTAAGGGTCTCTGTAACCCTAGCCCTCAACATAACCCTAACCCTAGGTCCAATCCTCACCCTAACCGCCTCTCTAACCCTAGCCCGCCAACATAACCTTAACCTTAGGTCCAATCCTAACCCTAACCGTCTCTCTAACCCTAGCCCTCAACATAACCCTAACCCTAGGTCCAATCCTAACCCTAACCGTCTCTCTAACCCTAGCCCTCAACATAAACTTAACCTTAGGTCCAATCCTAACCTTAACCGTCTCTTTAACCCTAGCCCTCAACATAACCCTAACCCTAGGTCCAATCCTAACCCTAACCGTCTCTCTAACCCTAGCCCTCAACATAACCCTAACCCTAGGTCCAATCCTAACCCTAACCGTCTCTCTAACCCTAGCCCTCAAGATAACCCTAACCCTAGGTCCAATCCTAACCCTAACCGTCTCTCTAACCCTAGCCCTCAACATAACCCTAACCCTAGGTCCAATCCTAACCCTAACCGTCTCTCTAACCCTAGCCCTCAACATAAACCTAACCCTAGTTCCAATCCTAACCCTAACCGTCTCTCTAACCCTAGCCCTCAACATAACCCTAACCCTAGGTCCAATCTTCACCCTAACCATCTGTCTAACCCTAGCCCTCAACCTAACCCTAACCCTAGGTCCAATCCTAGCCCTAACCGTCTTTCTAACACTAGCCCTCAACATAACCTTAACCTTAGGTCCAATCCTAACCCTAACCGTCTCTCTAACCCTAGCCCTCAACATAACCCTAACCCTAGGTCCAATCCTAACCCTAACCGTCTCTCTAACCCTAGTCCTCAATATAACCCTAACCGTAGGTCCAATCCTCACCCTAACCGTCTCTCTAACCCTAGCCCTCAACATAACCCAAACCCTAGGTCCAATCCTAATCCTAACCGTCTCTCTGACCCTAGCCCTCAACATAACCCTAACCCTAGGTCCAATCCTAACCCTAACCGTCTCTCTAACCCTAGCCCTCAACATAACCCTAACCCTAGGTCCAATCCTAACCCTAACCGTCTCTCTAACCCTAGCCCTCAAGATAACCCTAACCCTAGGTCCAATCCTAACCCTAACCGTCTCTCTAACCCTAGCCCTCAACATAACCCTAACCCTAGGTCCAATCCTAACCCTAACCGTCTCTCTAACCCTAGCCCTCAACATAAACCTAACCCTAGTTCCAATCCTAACCCTAACCGTCTCTCTAACCCTAGCCCTCAACATAACCCTAACCCTAGGTCCAATCTTCACCCTAACCATCTGTCTAACCCTAGCCCTCAACCTAACCCTAACCCTAGGTCCAATCCTAGCCCTAACCGTCTTTCTAACACTAGCCCTCAACATAACCTTAACCTTAGGTCCAATCCTAACCCTAACCGTCTCTCTAACCCTAGCCCTCAACATAACCCTAACCCTAGGTCCAATCCTAACCCTAACCGTCTCTCTAACCCTAGTCCTCAATATAACCCTAACCGTAGGTCCAATCCTCACCCTAACCGTCTCTCTAACCCTAGCCCTCAACATAACCCAAACCCTAGGTCCAATCCTAATCCTAACCGTCTCTCTGACCCTAGCCCTCAACATAACCCTAACCCTAGGTCCAATCCTAACCCTAACCGTCTCTCTAACCCTAGCCCTCAACATAACCCTAACCCTAGGTCCAATCCTAACCCTAACCGTCTCTCTAACCCTAGCCCTCAACATAACCCTAACCCTAGGTGCAATCTTCACCCTAACCGTCTGTCTAACCCTAGCCCTCAACCTAACCCTAAGCCTAGGTCCAAACCTAGCCCTAACCGTCTCTCTAACCCTAGCCCTTAACATAACCTTAACCCTAGGTCCAATCCAAACCCTAACCGTCTCTCTAACCCTAGCCCTCAAGATAACCCTAACCCTAGGTCCAATCCTAACCCTAACCGTCTCTCTAACCCTAGCCCTCAACATAACCCTAACCCTAGGTCCAATACTAACCCTAACCGTCTCTGTGACCCTAGCCCTCAACATAAACCTAACCCTAGTTCCAATCCTAACCCTAACCGTCTCTCTAACCCTAGCCCTCAACATAAACCTAACCCTAGGTCCAATCTTCACCCTAACCATCTGTCTAACCCTAGCCCTCAACCTAACCCTAACCCTAGGTCCAATCCTAGCCCTAACCGTCCCTCTAACACTAGCCCTCAACATAACCTTAACCTTAGGTCCAATCCTAACCCTAACCGTCTCTCTAACCCTAGCCCTCAACATAACCCTAACCCTAGGTCCAATCCTAACCCTAACCGTCTCTCTAACCCTAGTCCTCAATATAACCCTAACCGTAGGTCCAATCCTCACCCTAACCGTCTCTCTAACCCTAACCCTCAACATAACCCTAACCCTAGGTCCACTCCTAATCCTAACCGTCTCTCTGACCCTAGCCCTCAACATAACCCTAACCCTAGGTCCAATCCTAACCCTAACCGTCTCTCTAACCCTAGTCCTCAATATAACCCTAACCGTAGGTCCAATCCTCACCCTAACCGTCTCTCTAACCCTAACCCTCAACATAACCCTAACCCTAGGTCCACTCCTAATCCTAACCGTCTCTCTGACCCTAGCCCTCAACATAACCCTAACCCTAGGTCCAATCCTAACCCTAACCGTCTCTCTAACCCTAGTCCTCAATATAACCCTAACCGTAGGTCCAATCCTCACCCTAACCGTCTCTCTGACCCTAACCCTCAACATAACCCTAACCCTAGGTCCACTCCTAATCCTAACCGTCTCTCTAACCCTAGCCCTCAACATAACCCTAACCCTAGGTCCAATCCTAACCCTAACCGTCTCTCTAACCCTAGCCCTCAACTTAACCCTAACCCTAGGTCCAATCTTCACCCTAACCGTCTGTCTAACCCTAGCCCTCAACCTAACCCTAACCCTAGGTCCAAACCTACCCCTAACCGTCTCTCTAACCCTAGCCCTTAACATAACCTTAACCCTAGGTCAATCCTAACCCTAACCGTCTCTCTAAGCCTAGCCCTCAACATAACCCTAAGCCGAGGTCCAATCCTCACCCTAACCGTCTTTCTAACCCTAGCCCTCAACATAACCCTAACCCTAGGTACAATCCTCACCCTTACCGTCTCTCTAAACCTAGCCCTCAACATAACCCTAACCCTAGGTCCAATACTAACCCTAACCGTCTCTCTAAACCTAGCCCTCAACATAACCCTAACCCTAGGTCCAAACCTAACCCTAAACGCCTCTCTAACCCTAGCCCTCAAATAACCCTAACGCTAGGTCCAATCCTAACCCTCACTGTCTCTCTAACCCTAACCTTCAACATAACCCTAACCCTAGGTCCAATCCTAACCCTAACCGTCTCTCTAACCCTAGCCCTCAACATAAACCTAACCCTAGGTCCAATCCTAACCCTAACCGTCTCTCTAACCCTAGCCCTCAACATAACCCTAACCCTAGGTGTAATGTTCACCCTAACAGTCTCTCTAACCCTAGCCCTCAACATAACCTTAACCTTAGGTCCAATCCTAACCCTAACCGTCTCTCTAACCCTAGCCCTCAAAATAACCATAACCCTAGGTCCAATCCTAACCCTAACCCTCTCTCTAACCCTAGCCCTCAACATAACGCTAACCCTAGGTCCAATCCTCACCCTAACCGCCTCTCTAACCCTAGCCCTCAACATAACCTTAACCTTAGGTTCAATCCTAACCCTAACCGTCTCTCTAAACCTAGCCCTCAACATAACCCTAACCTTAGGTCCAATCCTAACCCTAACCGCCTCTCTAACCCTAGCCCTCAACATAACCCTAACCCTAGGTCCAATCCTAACCCTTACCGTCTCTCTAACCCTAGCCCTCAACATAACCCTAACCCTAGGTCCAATCCTAACCCTAACCGCCTCTCTAACCCTAGCCCTCAACATAACCCTAACCCTAGGTCCAATCCTAACCCTAACCGTCTCTCTAACCCTAGCCCTCAACATAACCCTAACCCTAGGTCCAATCCTAACCCTAACCGTCTCTCTAACCCTATCCCTCAACATAACCTTAACCTTAGGTCCAATACTAACCCTAACCGTCTCTCTAACCCTAGCCCTCAACATAACCCTAACCCTAGGTCCAATCATAACCCTAACCGTCTCTCTAACCCTAGCCCTCAACTTAACCCTAACCCTAGGTCCAATCCTAACCCTAACCGTCTCTCTAACCCTAGCCCTCAACATAACCCTAACCCTAGGTCCAATGCTAACCCTAACCGTCTCTCTAACCCTAGCCCTCAACATAACCCTAACCCTAGGTCGAATCCTAACCCTAAACGTCTCTCTAACCCTAGCCCTCAACATAACCCTAACCCTAGGTCCAATTATAACCCTAAGGGTCTCTGTAACCCTAGCCCTCAACATAACCCTAACCCTAGGTCCAATCCTCACCCTAACCGCCTCTCTAACCCTAGCCCGCCAACATAACCTTAACCTTAGGTCCAATCCTAACCCTAACCGTCTCTCTAACCCTAGCCCTCAACATAACCCTAACCCTAGGTCCAATCCTAACCCTAACCGTCTCTCTAACCCTAGCCCTCAACATAAACTTAACCTTAGGTCCAATCCTAACCTTAACCGTCTCTTTAACCCTAGCCCTCAACATAACCCTAACCCTAGGTCCAATCCTAACCCTAACCGTCTCTCTAACCCTAGCCCTCAACATAACCCTAACCCTAGGTCCAATCCTAACCCTAACCGTCTCTCTAACCCTAGCCCTCAAGATAACCCTAACCCTAGGTCCAATCCTAACCCTAACCGTCTCTCTAACCCTAGCCCTCAACATAACCCTAACCCTAGGTCCAATCCTAACCCTAACCGTCTCTCTAACCCTAGCCCTCAACATAAAGCTAACCCTAGTTCCAATCCTAACCCTAAACGTCTCTCTAACCCTAGCCCTCAACATAACCCTAACCCTAGGTCCAATCTTCACCCTAACCATCTGTCTAACCCTAGCCCTCAACCTAACCCTAACCCTAGGTCCAATCCTAGCCCTAACCGTCTTTCTAACACTAGCCCTCAACATAACCTTAACCTTAGGTCCAATCCTAACCCTAACCGTCTCTCTAACCCTAGCCCTCAACATAACCCTAACCCTAGGTCCAATCCTAACCCTAACCGTCTCTCTAACCCTAGTCCTCAATATAACCCTAACCGTAGGTCCAATCCTCACCCTAACCGTCTCTCTAACCCTAGCCCTCAACATAACCCAAACCCTAGGTCCAATCCTAATCCTAACCGTCTCTCTGACCCTAGCCCTCAACATAACCCTAACCCTAGGTCCAATCCTAACCCTAACCGTCTCTCTAACCCTAGCCCTCAACATAACCCTAACCCTAGGTCCAATCCTAACCCTAACCGTCTCTCTAACCCTAGCCCTCAACATAATCCTAACCCTAGGTCCAATCTTCACCCTAACCGTCTGTCTAACCCTAGCCCTCAACCTAACCCTAACCCTAGGTCCAAACCTACCCCTAACCGTCTCTCTAACCCTAGCCCTTAACATAACCTTAACCCTAGGTCCAATCCTAACCCTAACCGTCTCTCTAAGCCTAGCCCTCAACATAACCCTAAGCCGAGGTCCAATCCTCACCGTAACCGTCTTTCTAACCCTAGCCCTCAACATAACCCTAACCCTAGGTCCAATCCTCACCCTAACCGTCTCTCTAAGCCTAGCCCTCAACATAACCCTAAGCCGAGGTCCAATCCTCACCCTAACCGTCTTTCTAACACTAGCCCTCAACATAACCCTAACCCTAGGTCCAATCCTCACCCTTACCGTCTCTCTAAACCTGGCCCTCAACATAACCCTAACCCTAGGTCCAATACTAACCCTAACCGTCTCTCTAACCCTGGGCCTCAACATAACCCTAACCCTAGGTCCAAACCTAACCCTAACCGCCTCTCTAACCCTAGCCCTCAACATAAACCTAACCCTAGGTCCAATCCTAACCCTCACTGTCTCTCTAACCCTAACCCTCAACATAACCCTAACCCTAGGTCCAATCCTAACCCTAACCGTCTCTCTAACCCTAGCCCTCAACATAAACCTAACCCTAGGTCCAATCCTAACCCTAACCGTCTCTCTAACCCTAGCTCTCAACATAACCCTAACCCTAGGTGTAATGTTCACCCTAACGGTCTCTCTAACCCTAGCCCTCAACATAACCTTAACCTTAGGTCCAATCCTAACCCTAACCGTCTCGCTAACCCTAGCCCTCAAAATAACCCTAACCCTAGGTCCAATCCTAACCCTAACCGTCTCTCTAACCCTAGCCCTCAACATAACGCTAACCCTAGGTCCAATCCTCACCCTAACCGCCTCTCTAACCCTAGCCCTCAACATAACCTTAACCTTAGGTCCTATCCTAACCCTAACCGTCTCTCTAAGCCTAGCCCTCAACATAACCCTAATCCTAGGTCCAATCCTAACCCTAACTGTCTCTCTAACCCTAGCCCTCAACATAACCCTAACCCTAGGTCCAATCCTAACCCTAACCGTCTCTCTAACCCTAGCCCTCAACATAACCCTAACCCTAGGTCCAATCCTAACCCTAACCGCCTCTCTAACCCTAGCCCTCAACATAACCCTAACCCTAGGTCCAATCCTAACCCTAACCGTCTCTCTAACCCTAGCCCTCAACATAACCCTAACCCTAGGTCCAATCCTAACCCTAACCGTCTCTCTAACCCTAGCCCTCAACATAACCTTAACCTTAGGTCCAATACTAACCCTAACCGTCTCTCTAACCCTAGCCCTCAACATAACCCTAACCCTAGGTCCAATCATAACCCTAACCGTCTCTCTAACCCTAGCCCTCAACTTAACCCTAACCCTAGGTCCAATCCTAACCCTAACCGCCTCTCTAACCCTAGCCCTCAACATAACCCTAATCCTAGGTCCAATCCTAACCCTAACCGCCTCTCTAACCCTAGGCCTCAACATAACCCTAACCCTAGGTCCAATCCTAACCCTAACCGCCTCTCTAACCCTAGCCCTCAACATAACCTTAACCCTAGGTCCAATCCTAACCCTAACCGTCTCTCTAACCCTATCCCTCAACATAACCCTAACCCTAGGTCCAATCCTAACCCTAACCGTCTCTCTAACCCTATCCCTCAACATAACCCTAACCCTAGGTCCAATCCTAACCCTAACCGTCTCTCTAAACCTAGCCCTCAACATAACCTTAACCTTAGGTCCAATACTAACCCTAACCGTCTCTCTAACCCTAGCCCTCAACATAACCCTAACCCTAGGTCCAATCCTAACCCTAACAGTCTCTCTAACCCTAGCCCTCAACATAACCCTAACCCTTGGTCCAATCCTAACCCTAACCGTCTCTCTAACCCTACCCCTCAACATAACCCTAACCCTAGGTCCAATCCTAACCCTAACCGTCCCTCTAACCCTAGCCCTCAACATAACCTTAACCTTAGGTCCAATCCTAACCCTAACCATCTCTTTAACCCTAGCCCTCAACATAACCCTAACCCTAGGTCCAATCCTAACCCTAACCGTCTCTCTAACCCTAGCCCTCAACATAACCCTAACCCTAGGTCCAATCCTCACCCTAACCGTCTCTCTAACCCCAGCCCTCAACATAACCCTAACCTTAGGTCCCATCCTCACCTTAACCGTCTCTCTAACCCTAGCCCTCAACATAACCCTAACCCTAGGTCCAATCCTAATCCTAACCGTCTCTCTAACCCTAGCCCTCAACATAACCCCAACCCTAGGTCCAATCCTAACCCTAACCGTCTCTCTAACCCTAGCCCTCAACATAACCCTAACCCTAGGTCCAAACCTCACCCTAACCGTCTCTCTAACCCTAGTCCTCAACATATCCCTAATCCTAGGTCCAACCTAACCCTAACCGTCTCTCTAACCCTAGCCCTCAACATTAACTTAACCCTAGGTCCAATCCTAACCCTAACCGTCTCTCTAACCCTAGCCCTCAACATAACACTAACCCTAGGTCCAATCCTAACCCTAACCGTCTCTCTAACCCTAGCCCTCAACATAACCCTAACCCTAGGTCCAATCCTAACCCTAACCGTCTCTCTAACTCTAGCCCTCAACATAACCCTAACCCTAGGTCCAATCCTCACCCTAACCGCCTCTCTAACCCTAGCCCGCCAACATAACCTTAACCTTAGGTCCAATTCTAAACCTAACCGTCTCTCTAACCCTAGACCTCAACATAACCCTAACCCTAGGTCCAATCCTAACCCTAACCGTCTCTCTTACCCTAGCCCTCAACATAACCCTAACCCTAGGTCCAATCCTAATCCTAACCGTCTCTCTAACCCTAGCCCTCAACATAACCCCAACCCTAGGTCCAATCCTAACCCTAACCGTCTCTCTAAACCTAGCCCTCAACATAACCCTAACCCTAGGTCCAAACCTCACCCTAACCGTCTCTCTAACCCTAGTCCTCAACATATCCCTAATCCTAGGTCTAACCTAACCCTAACCGTCTCTCTAACCCTAGCCCTCAACATAAACTTAACCCTAGGTCCAATCCTAACCCTAACCGTCTCTCTAACCCTAGCCCTCAACATAACCCTAACCCTAGGTCCAATCCTAACCCTAACCGTCTCTCTAACCCTAGCCCTCAACATAACCCTAACCCTAGGTCCAATCCTAACCCTAACCGTCTCTCTAACCCTAGTCCTCTACATAACCTTAACCCTAGGTCCAATCCTCACCCTAACCGCCTCTCTAACCCTAGCCCGCCAACATAACCTTAACCTTAGGTCCAATCCTAAACCTAACCGTCTCTCTAACCCTAGACCTCAACATAACCCTAACCCTAGGTCCAAACCTAACCCTAACCGTCTCTCTAACCCTAGCCCTCAACATAACCCTAACCCTAGGTCCAATCCTAACCCTAACAGCCTCTCTAACCCTAGCCCTCAACATAACCCTAACCCTAGGTCCAAACCTAACCCTAACCGTCTCTCTAACCCTACCCCAAAATAACCCTAACCCTAGGTCCAATCCTAACCCTAACAGTCTCTCTAACCCTAGCCCTCAACATACCCCTAACCCTAGGTCCAATCCTCACCCTAACCGTCTCTCTAACCCTAGCCCTCAACATAACCCTAACCCTAGGTCCAATCCTAACCCTAACCGTCTCTCTAACCCTAGCCCTCAACATAACCTTAACCTTAGGTCCAATCCTAACCCTAACCGTCTCTTTAACACTAGCCCTCAACATAACCCTAACCCTAGGTCCAATCCTAACACTAACCGTCTCTCTAACCCTAGCCCTCAACATAACCCTAACCCTAGGTCCAATCCTCACCCTAACCGTCTCTCTAACCCTAGCCCTCAACTTAACCCTAACCTTAGGTCCAATCCTCACCCTAACCGTCTCTCTAACCCTAGCCCTCAACATAACCCTAACCCTAGGTCCAATCCTAATCCTAACCGTCTCTCTTACCCTAGCCCTCAACATAACCCCAACCCTAGGTCCAATCCTAACCCTAACCGTCTCTCTAACCCTAGCCCTCAACATAACCCTAACCCTAGGTCCAATCCTAACCCTAACCGTCTCTCTAACCCTAGCCCTCAACATAACCCTAACCCTAGGTGCAATCTTCACCCTAACCGTCTGTCTAACCCTAGCCCTCAACCTAACCCTAAGCCTAGGTCCAAACCTACCCCTAACCGTCTCTCTAACCCTAGCCCTTAACATAACCTTAACCCTAGGTCCAATCCTAACCCTAACCGTCTCTCTAAGCCTAGCCCTCAACATAACCCTAATCCTAGGTCCAATCCTCAACCTAACCGTCTCTCTAACCCTAGCCCTCAACATAACCCTAACCCTAGGTCCAATCCTAACCCTAATCGTCTCTCTAAACCTAGCCCTCAACATAACCCTAACCCTAGGTCCAATCCTAATCCTAACCGTCTCTCTGACCCTAGCCCTCAACATAACCCTAACCCTAAGTCCAATCCTAACCCTAACCCTCTCTCTAACCCTAGCCCTCAACATAACCCTAACCCTAGGTCCAATCCTAATCCTAACCGTCTCTCTGACCCTAGCCCTCAACATAACCCTAACCCTAAGTCCAATCCTAACCCTAACCGTCTCTCTAACCCTAGCCCTCAACATAACCCTAACCCTAGGTCCAATCCTAACCCTAACCGTCTCTCTAACCCTAGCCCTCAACATAACCCTAACCCTAGGTCCAATCTTCACCCTAACCGTCTGTCTAACCCTAGCCCTCAACCTAACCCTAACCCTAGGTCCAAACCTACCCCTAACCGTCTCTCTAACCCTAGCCCTTAACATAACCTTAACCCTAGGTCCAATCCTAACCCTACCCGTCTCTCTAAGCCTAGCCCTCAACATAACCCTAAGCCGAGGTCCAATCCTCACCCTAACCGTCTTTCTAACCCTAGCCCTCAACATAACCCTAACCCTAGGTCCAATCCTCACCCTAACAGTCTCTCTAAGCCTAGCCCTCAACATAACCCTAAGCCGTGGTCCAATCCTCACCCTAACCGTCATTCTAACCCTAGCCCTCAACATAACCCTAACCCTAGGTCCAATCCTCACCCTTACCGTCTCTCTAAACCTAGCCCTCAACATAACCCTAACCCTAGGTCCAATACTAACCCTAACCGTCTCTCTAACCCTAGCCCTCAACATAACCCTAACCGTAGGTCCAAACCTAACCCTAACCGCCTCTCTAACCCTAGCCCTCAACATAACGCTAACCCTAGGTCCAATCCTAACCCTCACTGTCTCTCTAACCCTAACCCTCAACATAACCCTAACCCTAGGTCCAATCCTAACCCTAACCGTCTCTCTAACCCTAGCCCTCAACATAAACCTAACCCTAGGTCCAATCCTAACCCTAACCGTCTCTCTAACCCTAGCCCTCAACATAACCCTAACCCTAGGTGTAATGTTCACCCTAACCGTCTCTCTAACCCTAGCCCTCAACATAACCTTAACCTTAGGTCCAATCCTAACCCTAACCGTCTCTCTAACCCTAGCCCTCAAAATAACCCTAACCCTAGGTCCAATCCTAACCCTAACCGTCTCTCTAACCCTAGCCCTCAACATAACCCTAACCCTAGGTCCAATCCTCACCCTAACCGCCTCTCTAACCCTAGCCCTCAAGATAACTTTAACCTTAGGTCCAATCCTAACCCTAACCGTCTCTCTAACCCTAGCCCTCAACATAACCCTAATCCTAGGTCCAATCCTAACCCTAACCGCCTCTCTAACCCTAGCCCTCAACATAACCCTAACCCTAGGTCCAATCCTAACCCTAACCGTCTCTCTAACCCTAGCCCTCAACATAACCCTAACCCTAGGTCCAATCCTAACCCTAACCGCCTCTCTAACCCTAGCCCTCAACATAACCCTAACCCTAGGTCCAATCCTAACCCTAACCGTCTCTCTAACCCTAGCCCTCAACATAACCCTAACCCTAGGTCCAATCCTAACCCTATCCGTCTCTCTAACCCTAGCCCTCAACATAACCTTAACCTTAGGTCCAATACTAACCCTAACCGTCTCTCTAACCCTAGCCCTCAACATAACCCTAACCCTAGGTCCAATCATAACCCTAACCGTCTCTCTAACCCTAGCCCTCAACTTAACCCTAACCCTAAGTCCAATCCTAACCCTAACCGCCTCTCTAACCCTAGCCCTCAACATAACCTTAACCTTACGTCCAATCCTAACCCTAACTGTCTCTTTAACCCTAGCCCTCAACATAACCCTAACCCTAGGTCCAATCCTAACCCTAACCGTCTCTCTAACCCTAGCCCTCAACATAACCCTAACCCAAGGTCCAATCCTCACCCTAACCGTATCTCTAACCCTAGCCCTCAACATAACCCTAACCCTAGGTCGAATCCTCACCCTAACCGTCTCTCTAACCCTAGCCCTCAACATAACCCTAACCCTAGGTCCGATCCTAACAATAAACGTCTCTCTAACCCTAGCCCTCAACATAACCTTAACCTTAGGTCCAATCCTAACCCTAACCGTCTCTCTAACCCTAGCCCTCAAAATAACCCTAACCCTAGGTCCAATCCTAACCCTAACGGTCTCTCTAACCCTAACCCTAACCCTAACCCTAACCCTAGGTCCAATCCTCACCCTAACCGCCTCTCTAACCCTATCCCGCCAACATAACCTTAACCTTAGGTCCAATCCTAACCCTAACCGTCGCTCTAACCCTAGCCCTCAACATAACCCTAACCCTAGGTCCTAACCTAACCCTAACCGTCTCTCTAACCCTAGCCCTCAACATAACCCTAACCCTAGGTCCAATCCTAATCCTAACAGCCTCTCTAACCCTAGCCCTCAACATAACCCTAACCCTAGGTCCAATCCTAACCCTAACCGTCTCTCTAACCCTAGCCCTCAACATAACCCTAACCCTAGGTCCAATCCTAACCCTAACCGCCTCTCTAACCCTAGCCCTGAACATAACCTTAACCCTAGGTCCAATCCTAACCCTAACCGTCTCTCTAACCCTATCCCTCAACATAACCCTAACCCTAGGTCCAATCCTAACCCTAACCGTCTCTCTAACCCTAGCCCTCAACATAACCTTAACCTTAGGTCCAATACTAACCCTAACCGTCTCTCTAACCCTAGCCCTCAACATAACCCTAACCCTAGGTCCAATCCTAACCCTAACAGTCTTTCTAACCCTAGCCCTCAACATAACCCTAACCCTAGGTCCAATCCTAACCCTAACCGTCTCTCTAACCCTAGCCCTCAACATAACCCTAACCCTAGGCCCAATCCTAACCCTAACCGTCTCTCTAACCCTAGCCCTCAACATAACCTTAACCTTAGGTCCAATCCTAACCCTAACCGTCTCTTTAACCCTAGCCCTCAACATAACCCTAACCCTAGGTCCAATCCTAACCCTAACCGTCTCTCTAACCCTAGCCCTCAACATAACCCTAACCCTAGGTCCAATCCTCACCCTAACCGTCTCTCTAACCCTAGCCCTCAACATAACCCCAACCCTAGGTCCAATCCTAACCCTAACCGTCTCTCTAACCCTAGCCCTCAACATAACCCTAACCCTAGGTCCAAACCTCACCCTAACCGTCTCTCTAACCCTAGTCCTTAACATATCCCTAATCCTAGGTCCAACCTAACCCTAACCGTCTCTCTAACCCTAGCCCTCAACATAACCCTAACCCTAGGTCCAATCCTAACCCTAACCGTTCACTAACCCTAGCCCTCAACATAACCTTAACCTTACGTCCAATCCTAACCCTAACCGTCTCTTTAACCCTAGCCCTCAACATAACCCTAACCCTAGGTCCAATCCTAACCCTAACCGTCTCTCTGACCCTAGCCCTCAACATAACCCTAACCCAAGGTCCAATCCTCACCCTAACCGTCTCTCTAACCCTAGCCCTCAACATAACCCCAACCCTAGGTCCAATCCTAACCCTAACCGTCTCTCTAACCCTAGCCCTCAACATAACCCTAACCCTAGGTCCAAACCTCACCCTAACCGTCTCTCTAACTATAGTCCTTAACATATCCCTAATCCTAGGTCCAACCTAACCCTAACCGTCTCTCTAACCCTAGCCCTCAACATAACCCTAACCCTAGGTCCAAACCTAACCCTAACCGTCTCTCTAACCCTAGCCCTCAACATAACCCTAACCCTAGGTCCAATCCTAATCCTAACAGCCTCTCTAACCCTAGCCCTCAACATAACCCCAACCCTAGGTCCAAACCTAACCCTAACCGTCTCTCTAACCCTAGCCCTCAACATAACCCTAACCCTAGGTCCAATCCTAACCCTAACCGTTCACTAACCCTAGCCCTCAACATAACCTTAACCTTACGTCCAATCCTAACCCTAACCGTCTCTTTAACCCTAGCCCTCAACATAACCCTAACCCTAGGTCCAATCCTAACCATAACCGTCTCTCTAACCCTAGCCCTCAACATAAGCCTAACCCAAGGTCCAATCCTCACCCTAACCGTCTCTCTAACCCTAGCCCTCAACATAACCCTAACCCTAGGTCCAATCCTCACCCTAACCGTCTCTCTAACCCTAGCCCTCAACATAGCCCTAACCCTAGGTCCGATCCTAACAATAAACGTCTCTCTAAACCTAGCCCTCAACATAACCTTAACCTTAGGTCCAATCCTAACCCTAACCGTCTCTCTAACCCTAGCCCTCAAAATAACCCTAACCCTAGGTCCAATCCTAACCCTAACGGTCTCTCTAACCCTAGTCCTCAACATAACCCTAACCCTAGGTCCAATCCTCACCCTAACCGCCTCTCTAACCCTAGCCCGCCAACATAACCTTAACCTTAGGTCCAATCCTAACCCTAACCGTCTCTCTAACCCTAGCCCTCAACATAACCCTAACCCTAGGTCCAAACCTAACCCTAACCGTCTCTCTAACCCTAGCCCTCAACATAACCCTAACCCTAGGTCCAATCCTAATCCTAACAGCCTCTCTAACCCTAGCCCTCAACATAACCCTAACCCTAGGTCCAATCCTAACCCTAACCGTCTCTCTAACCCTAGCCCTCAACATAACCCTAACCCTAGGTCCAATCCTAACCCTAACCGTCTCTCTAACCCTAGCCCTCAACATAACCCTAACCCTAGGTCCAATCCTAACCCTAACAGTCTCTCTAACCCTAGCCCTCAACATAACCCTAACCCTAGGTCCAATCCTAACCCTAACCGTCTCTCTTACCCTAGCCCTCAACATAACCCTAACCCTAGGTCCAAACCTCACCCTAACCGTCTCTCTAACCCTAGTCCTCAACATAACCCTAACCCTAGGTCCAATCCTAACCCTAACCGTCTCTCTAACCCTAGCCCTCAACATAACCCTAACCCTAGGTGCAATCTTCACCCTAACCGTCTGTCTAACCCTAGCCCTCAACCTAACCCTAAGCCTAGGTCCAAACCTAGCCCTAACCGTCTCTCTAACCCTAGCCCTTAACATAACCTTAACCCTAGGTCCAATCCTAACCCTAACCGTCTCTCTAAGCCTAGCCCTCAACATAACCCTAACCCTAGGTCCAATCCTCAACCTAACCGTCTCTCTAACCCTAGCCCTCAACATAACCCTAACCCTAGGTCCAATCCTAACCCTAATCGTCTCTCTAACCCTAGCCCTCAACATAACCCTAACCCTAGGTCCAATCCTAACCCTAACCGTCTCTCTAACCCTAGCCCTCAACATAACCCTAACCCTAGGTCCAATCCTAACCCTAACCGACTCTCTAACCCTAGCCCTCAACATAACCCTAACCGTAGGTCCAATCCTAACCCTAACCGTCTCTCTAACCCTAGCCCTCAACATAACCCGAACCCTAGTTCCAATCCTAACCCTAACCGTCTCTCTAACCCTAGCCCTCAACATAACCCTAACCCTAGGTCCAATCCTAACCCTAATCGTCTCTCTAACCCTAGCCCTCAACATAACCCTAACCCTAGGTCCAATCCTAACCCTAACTGTCTCTCTAACCCTAGCCCTCAACATAACCCTAACCCTAGGTCCAATCCTAACCCTAACCGTCTCTCTAACCCTAGCCCTCAACATAACCCTAACCCTAGGTCCAATCCTAACCCTAACCGTCTCTCTAACCCTAGCCCTCAACATAACCCTAACCGTAGGTCCAATCCTAACCCTAACCGTCTCTCTAACCCTAGCCCTCAACATAACCCTAACCCTAGTTCCAATCCTAACCCTAACCGTCTCTCTAACCCTAGCCCTCAACATAACCCTAACCCTAGGTCCAATCTTCACCCTAACCATCTGTCTAACCCTAGCCCTCAACCTAACCCTAACCCTAGGTCCAATCCTAGCCCTAACCGTCTCTCTAACCCTAGCCCTCAACATAACCTTAACCTTAGGTCCAATCCTAACCCTAACCGTCTCTCTAACCCTAGCCCTCAACATAACCCTAACCCTAGGTCCAATCCTAACCCTAACCGTCTCTCTAACCCTAGTCCTCAATATATCCCTAACCGTAGGTCCAATCCTCACCCTAACCGTCTCTCTAACCCTAGCCCTCAACATAACCCTAACCCTAGGTCCAATCCTAATCCTAACGGTCTCTCTGACCCTAGCCCTCAACATAACCCTAACCCTAGGTCCAATCCTAACCCTAACCGTCTCTCTAACCCTAGCCCTCAACATAACCCTAACCCTAGTTCCAAACCTCACCCTAACCGACTCTCTAACCCTAGTCCTCAACATAACCCTAATCCTAGGTCCAACCTAACCCTAACCGTCTCTCTAACCCTAGCCCTCAACATAACCCTAAGCCGAGGTCCAATCCTCACCCTAACCGTCTTTCTAACACTAGCCCTCAACATAACCCTAACCCTAGGTCCAATACTCACCCTTACCGTCTCTCTAAACCTGGCCCTCAACATAACCCTAACCCTAGGTCCAATACTAACCCTAACCGTCTCTCTAACCCTGGCCCTCAACATAACCCTAACCCTAGGTCCAAACCTAACCCTAACCGCCTCTCTAACCCTAGCCCTCAACATAAACCTAACCCTAGGTCCAATCCTAACCCTAACCGTCTCTCTAACCCTAGCCCTCAACATAAACCTAACCCTAGGTCCAATCCTAACCCTAACCGTCTCTCTAACCCTAGCTCTCAACATAACCCTAACCCTAGGTGTAATGTTCACCCTAACGGTCTCTCTAACCCTAGCCCTCAACATAACCTTAACCTTAGGTCCAATCCTAACCCTAACCGTCTCTCTAACCCTGGCCCTCAACATAACCCTAACCCTAGGTCCAAACCTAACCCTAACCGCCTCTCTAACCCTAGCCCTCAACATAAACCTAACCCTAGGTCCAATCCTAACCCTAACGGTCTCTCTAACCCTAGCCCTCAACATAACGCTAACCCTAGGTCCAATCCTCACCCTAACCGCCTCTCTAACCCTAGCCCTCAACATAACCTTAACCTTAGGTCCAATCCTAACCCTAACCGTCTCTCTAACCTTAGCCCTCAACATAACCCTAATCCTAGGTCCAATCCTAACCCTAACCGTCTCTCTAACCCTAGCCCTCAACATAACCCTAACCCTAGGTCCAATCCTAACCCTAACCGTCTCTCTAACCCTAGCCCTCAACATAACCCTAACCCTAGGTCCAATCCTAACCCTAACCGCCTCTCTAACCCTAGCCCTCAACATAACCCTAACCCTAGGTCCAATCCTAACCCTAACCGTCTCTCTAACCCTAGCCCTCAACATAACCCTAACCCTAGGTCCAATCCTAACCCTAACCGTCTCTCTAACCCTAGCCCTCAACATAACCTTAACCTTAGGTCCAATACTAACCCTAACCGTCTCTCTAACCCTAGCCCTCAACATAACCCTAACCCTAGGTCCAATCATAACCCTAACCGTCTCTCTAACCCTAGCCCTCAACTTAACCCTAACCCTAGGTCCAATCCTAACCCTAACCGCCTCTCTAACCCTAGCCCTCAACATAACCCTAATCCTAGGTCCAATCCTAACCCTAACCGCCTCTCTAACCGTAGGCCTCAACATAACCCTAACCCTAGGTCCAATCCTAACCCTAACCGCCTCTCTAACCCTAGCCCTCAACATAACCTTAACCCTAGGTCCAATCCTAACCCTAACCGTCTCTCTAACCCTATCCCTCAACATAACCCTAACCCTAGGTCCAATCCTAACCCTAACCGTCTCTCTAACCCTATCCCTCAACATAACCCTAACCCTAGGTCCAATCCTAACCCTAACCGTCTCTCTAACCCTAGCCCTCAACATAACCTTAACCTTAGGTCCAATACTAACCCTAACCGTCTCTCTAACCCTAGCCCTCAACATAACCCTAACCCTAGGTCCAATCCTAACCCTAACAGTCTCTCTAACCCTAGCCCTCAACATAACCCTAACCCTTGGTCCAATCCTAACCCTAACCGTCTCTCTAACCCTACCCCTCAACATAACCCTAACCCTAGGTCCAATCCTAACCCTAACCGTCTCTCTAACCCTAGCCCTCAACATAACCTTAACCTTAGGTCCAATCCTAACCCTAACCATCTCTTTAACCCTAGCCCTCAACATAACCCTAACCCTAGGTCCAATCCTAACCCTAACCGTCTCTCTAACCCTAGCCCTCAACATAACCCTAACCCTAGGTCCAATCCTCACCCTAACCGTCTCTCTAACCCTAGCCCTCAACATAACCCTAACCTTAGGTCCAATCCTCACCTTAACCGTCTCTCTAACCCTAGCCCTCAACATAACCCTAACCCTAGGTCCAATCCTAATCCTAACCGTCTCTCTAACCCTAGCCCTCAACATAACCCCAACCCTAGGTCCAATCCCAACCCTAACCGTCTCTCTAACCCTAGCCCTCAACATAACCCTAACCCTAGGTCCAAACCTCACCCTAACCGTCTCTCTAACCCTAGTCCTCAACATATCCCTAATCCTAGGTCCAACCTAACCCTAACAGTCTCTCTAACCCTAGCCCTCAACATAAACTTAACCCTAGGTCCAATCCTAACCCTAACCGTCTCTCTAACCCTAGCCCTCAACATAACCCTAACCCTAGGTCCAATCCTAACCCTAACCGTCTCTCTAACCCTAGCCCTCAACATAACCCTAACCCTAGGTCCAATCCTAACCCTAACCGTCTCTCTAACCCTAGCCCTCAACATAACCCTAACCCTAGGTCCAATCCTCACCCTAACCGCCTCTCTAACCCTAGCCCGCCAACATAACCTTAACCTTAGGTCCAATTCTAAACCTAACCGTCTCTCTAACCCTAGACCTCAACATAACCCTAACCCTAGGTCCAATCCTAACCCTAACAGTCTCTCTAACCCTAGCCCTCAACATAACCCTAACCCTAGGTCCAATCCTAACCCGAACCGTCTCTCTAACCCTAGCCCTCAACATAACCTTAACCTTAGGTCCAATCCTAACCCTAACCGTCTCTTTAACCCTAGCCCTCAACATAACCCTAACCCTAGGTTCAATGCTAACCCTAACCGTCTCTCTAACCCTAGCCCTCAACATAACCCTAACCCTAGGTCCAATCCTCACTCTAACCGTCTCTCTAACCCTAGCCCTCAACATAACCCTAACCCTAGGTCCAATCCTCACCCTAACCGCCTCTCTAACCCTAGCCCGCCAACATAACCTTAACCTTAGGTCCAATTCTAAACCTAACCGTCTCTCTAACCCTAGACCTCAACATAACCCTAACCCTAGGTCCAATCCTAACCCTAACAGTCTCTCTAACCCTAGCCCTCAACATAACCCTAACCCTAGGTCCAATCCTAACCCGAACCGTCTCTCTAACCCTAGCCCTCAACATAACCTTAACCTTAGGTCCAATCCTAACCCTAACCGTCTCTTTAACCCTAGCCCTCAACATAACCCTAACCCTAGGTTCAATGCTAACCCTAACCGTCTCTCTAACCCTAGCCCTCAACATAACCCTAACCCTAGGTCCAATCCTCACTCTAACCGTCTCTCTAACCCTAGCCCTCAACATAACCCTAACCTTAGGTCCAATCCTCACCCTAACCGTCTCTTTAACCCTAGCCCTCAACATAACCCTAACCCTAGGTCCAATCCTAATCCTAACCGTCTCTCTAACCCTAGCTCTCAACATAACCCCAACCCTAGGTCCAATCCTAACCCTAACCGTCTCTCTAAACCTAGCCCTCAACATAACCCTAACCCTAGGTCCAAACCTCACCCTAACCGTCTCTCTAACCCTAGTCCTCAACATATCCCTAATCCTAGGTCTAACCTAACCCTAACCGTCTCTCTAACCCTAGCCCTCAACATAAACTTAACCCTAGGTCCAATCCTAACCCTAACCGTCTCTCTAACCCTAGCCCTCAACATAACCCTAACCCTAGGTCCAATCCTAACCCTAACCGTCTCTCTAACCCTAGCCCTCTACATAACCTTAACCCTAGGTCCAATCCTCACCCTAACCGCCTCTCTAACCCTAGCCCGCCAACATAACCTTAACCTTAGGTCCAATCCTAAACCTAACCGTCTCTCTAACCCTATACCTCAACATAACCCTAACCCTAGGTCCAAACCTAACCCTAACCGTCTCTCTAACCCTAGCCCTCAACATAACCCTAACCCTAGGTCCAATCTTAACCCTAACAGCCTCTCTAACCCTAGCCCTCAACATAACCCTAACCCTAGGTCCAATCCTAACCCTAACCGTCTCTCTAACCCTAGCCCTCAACATAACCCTAACCCTAGGTCCAATCCTAACCCTAACCGCCTCTCTAACCCTAGCCCTCAACATAACCTTAACCCTAGGTCCAATCCTAACCCTAACCGTCTCTCTAACCCTATCCCTCAACATAACCCTAACCCTAGGTCCAATCCTAACCCTAACCGTTTCTCTAACCCTAGCCCTCAACATAACCTTAATCTTAGGTCCAATACTAACCCTAACCGTCTCTCTAACCCTACCCCAAAATAACCCTAACCCTAGGTCCAATCCTAACCCTAACAGTCTCTCTAACCCTAGCCCTCAACATACCCCTAACCCTAGGTCCAATCCTAACCCTAACCGTCTCTCTAACCCTAGCCCTCAACATAACCCTAACCCTAGGTCCAATCCTAACCCTAACCGTCTCTCTAACCCTAGCCCTCAACATAACCTTAACCTTAGGTCCAATCCTAACCCTAACCGTCTCTTTAACACTAGCCCTCAACATAACCCTAACCCTAGGTCCAATCCTAACACTAACCGTCTGTCTAACCCTAGCCCTCAACATAACCCTAACCCTAGGTCCAATCCTAACCCTAACCGCCTCTCTAACCCTAGCCCTCAACATAACCTTAACCTTACGTCCAATCCTAACCCTAACTGTCTCTTTAACCCTAGCCCTCAACATAACCCTAACCCTAGGTCCAATCCTAACCCTAACCGTCTCTCTAACCCTAGCCCTCAACATAACCCTAACCCAAGGTCCAATCCTCACCCTAACCGTATCTCCTACCCTAGCCCTCAACATAACCCTAACCCTAGGTCGAATCCTCACCCTAACCGTCTCTCTAACCCTAGCCCTCAACATAACCCTAACCCTAGGTCCGATCCAACAATAAACGTCTCTCTAACCCTAGCCCTCAACATAACCTTAACCTTAGGTCCAATCCTAACCCTAACCGTCTCTCTAACCCTAGCCCTCAAAATAACCCTAACCCTAGGTCCAATCCTAACCCTAACGGTCTCTCTAACCCTAACCCTAACCCTAACCCTAACCCTAGGTCCAATCCTCACCCTAACCGCCTCTCTAATCCTATCCCGCCAACATAACCTTAACCTTAGGTCCAATCCTAACCCTAACCGTCTCTCTATCCCTAGCCCTCAACATAACCCTAACCCTAGGTCCAAACCTAACCCTAACCGTCTCTCTAACCCTAGCCCTCAACATAACCCTAACCCTAGGTCCAATCCTAATCCTAACAGCCTCTCTCACCCTAGCCCTCAACATAACCCTAACCCTAGGTCCAATCCTAACCCTAACCGTCTCTCTAACCCTAGCCCTCAACATAACCCTAACCCTAGGTCCAATCCTAACCCTAACCGCCTCTCTAACCCTAGCCCTGAACATAACCTTAACCCTAGGTCCAATCCTAACCCTAACCGTCTCTCTAACCCTATCCCTCAACATAACCCTAACCCTAGGTCCAATCCTAACCCTAACCGTCTCTCTAACCCTAGCCCTCAACATAACCTTAACCTTAGGTCCAATACTAACCCTAACAGTCTCTCTAACCCTAGCCCTCAACATAACCCTAACCCTAGGTCCAATCCTAACCCTAACCGTCTCTCTAACCCTAGCCCTCAACATAACCCTAACCCTAGGCCCAATCCTAACCCTAACCGTCTCTCTAACCCTAGCCCTCAACATAACCTTAACCTTAGGTCCAATCCTAACCCTAACCGTCTCTTTAACCCTAGCCCTCAACATAACCCTAACCCTAGGTCCAATCCTAACCCTAACCGTCTCTCTAACCCTAGCCCTCAACATAACCCTAACCCTAGGTCCAATCTTCACCCTAACCGTCTCTCTAACCCTAGCCCTCAACATAACCCCAACCCTAGGTCCAATCCTAACCCTAACCGTCTCTCTAACCCTAGCCCTCAACATAACCCTAACCCTAGGTCCAACCCTCACCCTAACCGTCTCTCTAACCCTAGTCCTTAACATATCCCTAATCCTAGGTCCAACCTAACCCTAACCGTCTCTCTAACCCTAGCCCTCAACATAACCCTAACCCTAGGTCCAATCCTAACCCTAACCGTTCACTAACCCTAGCCCTCAACATAACCTTAAACTTACGTCCAATCCTAACCCTAACCGTCTCTTTAACCCTAGCCCTCAACATAACCCTAACCCTAGGTCCAATCCTAACCCTAACCGTCTCTCTGACCCTACCCCTCAACATAACCCTAACCCAAGGTCCAATCCTCACCCTAACCGTCTCTCTAACCCTAGCCCTCAACATAACCCCAACCCTAGGTCCAATCCTAACCCTAACCGTCTCTCTAACCCTAGCCCTCAACATAACCCTAACCCTAGGTCCAAACCTCACCCTAACCGTCTCTCTAACTATAGTCCTTAACATATCCCTAATCCTAGGTCCAACCTAACCCTAACCGTCTCTCTAACCCTAGCCCTCAACATAACCCTAACCCTAGGTCCAAACCTAACCCTAACCGTCTCTCTAACCCTAGCCCTCAACATAACCCTAACCCTAGGTCCAATCCTAATCCTAACAGCCTCTCTAACCCTAGCCCTCAACATAACCCCAACCCTAGGTCCAATCCTAACCCTAACCGTTCACTAACCCTAGCCCTCAACATAACCTTAACCTTACGTCCAATCCTAACCCTAACCGTCTCTTTAACCCTAGCCCTCAACATAACCCTAACCCTAGGTCCAATCCTAACCATAACCGTCTCTCTAACCCTAGCCCTCAACATAAGCCTAACCCAAGGTCCAATCCTCACCCTAACCGTCTCTCTAACCCTAGCCCTCAACATAACCCTAACCCTAGGTCCAATCCTCACCCTAACCGTCTCTCTAACCCTAGCCCTCAACATAACCCTAACCCTAGGTCCGATCCTAACAATAAACGTCTCTCTAAACCTAGCCCTCAACATAACCTTAACCTTAGGTCCAATCCTAACCCTAACCGTCTCTCTAACCCTAGCCCTCAAAATAACCCTAACCCTAGGTCCAATCCTAACCCTAACGGTCTCTCTAACCCTAGCCCTCAACATAACCCTAACCCTAGGTCCAATCCTCACCCTAACCGCCTCTCTAACCCTAGCCCGCCAACATAACCTTAACCTTAGGTCCAATCCTAACCCTAACCGTCTCTCTAACCCTAGCCCTCAACATAACCCTAACCCTAGGTCCAAACCTAACCCTAACCGTCTCTCTAACCCTAGCCCTCAACATAACCCTAACCCTAGGTCCAATCCTAATCCTAACAGCCTCTCTAACCCTAGCCCTCAACATAACCCTAACCCTAGGTCCAATCCTAACCCTAACCGTCTCTCTAACCCTAGCCCTCAACATAACCCTAACCCTAGGTCCAATCCTAACCCTAACCGCCTCTCTAACCCTAGCCCTCAACATAACCCTAACCCTAGGTCCAATCCTAACCCTAACCGTCTCTCTAACCCTAGCCCTCAACATAACCCTAACCCTAGGTCCAATCCTAACCCTAACAGTCTCTCTAACCCTAGCCCTCAACATAACCCTAACCCTAGGTCCAATCCTAACCCTAACCGTCTCTCTAACCGTAGCCCTCAACATAACCCTAACCCTAGGTCCAAACCTCACCCTAACCGTCTCTCTAACCCTAGTCCTCAACATATCCCTAATCCTAGGTCCAACCTAACCCTAACCGTCTCTCTAACCCTAGCCCTCAACATAAACTTAACCCTAGGTCCAATCCTAAGCCTAACCGTCTCTCTAATCCTAGCCCTCAACATAACCCTAACCCTAGGTCCAATCCTAACCCTAACCGTCTCTCTAACCCTAGCACTCAACATAACCCTAACCCTAGGTCCAATCCTAACCCTAACCGTCTCTCTAACCCTAGCCCTCAACATAACCCTAACCCTAGGTCCAATCCTAACCCTAACCGTCTCTCTAACCCTAGCCCTCAACATAACCCTAACCCTAGGTGCAATCTTCACCCTAACCGTCTGTCTAACCCTAGCCCTCAACCTAACCCTAAGCCTAGGTCCAAACCTAGCCCTAACCGTCTCTCTAACCCTAGCCCTTAACATAACCTTAACCCTAGGTCCAATCCTAACCCTAACCGTCTCTCTAAGCCTAGCCCTCAACATAACCCTAACCCTAGGTCCAATCCTCAACCTAACCGTCTCTCTAACCCTAGCCCTCAACATAACCCTAACCCTAGGTCCAATCCTAACCCTAATCGTCTCTCTAACCCTAGCCCTCAACATAACCCTAACCCTAGGTCCAATCCTAACCCTAATCGTCTCTCTAACCCTAGCCCTCAACATAACCCTAACCCTAGGTCCAATCCTAACCCTAACCGTCTCTCTAACCCTAGCCCTCAACATAACCCTAACCCTAGGTCCAATCCTAACCCTAACCGCCTCTCTAACCCTAGCCCTCAACATAACCCTAACCCTAGGTCCAATCCTAACCCTAACCGTCTCTCTAACCCTAGCCCTCAACATAACCCTAACCCTAGGTCCAATCCTAACCCTATCCGTCTCTCTAACCCTAGCCCTCAACATAACCTTAACCTTAGGTCCAATACTAACCCTAACCGTCTCTCTAACCCTAGCCCTCAACATAACCCTAACCCTAGCTCCAATCATAACCCTAACCGTCTCTCTAACCCTAGCCCTCAACTTAACCCTAACCCTAGGTCCAATCCTAACCCTAACCGCCTCTCTAACCCTAGCCCTCAACATAACCTTAACCTTACGTCCAATCCTAACCCTAACTGTCTCTTTAACCCTAGCCCTCAACATAACCCTAACCCTAGGTCCAATCCTAACCCTAACCGTCTCTCTAACCCTAGCCCTCAACATAACCCTAACCCAAGGTCCAATCCTCACCCTAACCGTATCTCCTACCCTAGCCCTCAACATAACCCTAACCCTAGGTCGAATCCTCACCCTAACCGTCTCTCTAACCCTAGCCCTCAACATAACCCTAACCCTAGGTCCGATCCAACAATAAACGTCTCTCTAACCCTAGCCCTCAACATAACCTTAACCTTAGGTCCAATCCTAACCCTAACCGTCTCTCTAACCCTAGCCCTCAAAATAACCCTAACCCTAGGTCCAATCCTAACCCTAACGGTCTCTCTAACCCTAACCCTAACCCTAACCCTAACCCTAGGTCCAATCCTCACCCTAACCGCCTCTCTAATCCTATCCCGCCAACATAACCTTAACCTTAGGTCCAATCCTAACCCTAACCGTCTCTCTATCCCTAGCCCTCAACATAACCCTAACCCTAGGTCCAAACCTAACCCTAACCGTCTCTCTAACCCTAGCCCTCAACATAACCCTAACCCTAGGTCCAATCCTAATCCTAACAGCCTCTCTCACCCTAGCCCTCAACATAACCCTAACCCTAGGTCCAATCCTAACCCTAACCGTCTCTCTAACCCTAGCCCTCAACATAACCCTAACCCTAGGTCCAATCCTAACCCTAACCGCCTCTCTAACCCTAGCCCTGAACATAACCTTAACCCTAGGTCCAATCCTAACCCTAACCGTCTCTCTAACCCTATCCCTCAACATAACCCTAACCCTAGGTCCAATCCTAACCCTAACCGTCTCTCTAACCCTAGCCCTCAACATAACCTTAACCTTAGGTCCAATACTAACCCTAACAGTCTCTCTAACCCTAGCCCTCAACATAACCCTAACCCTAGGTCCAATCCTAACCCTAACCGTCTCTCTAACCCTAGCCCTCAACATAACCCTAACCCTAGGCCCAATCCTAACCCTAACCGTCTCTCTAACCCTAGCCCTCAACATAACCTTAACCTTAGGTCCAATCCTAACCCTAACCGTCTCTTTAACCCTAGCCCTCAACATAACCCTAACCCTAGGTCCAATCCTAACCCTAACCGTCTCTCTAACCCTAGCCCTCAACATAACCCTAACCCTAGGTCCAATCTTCACCCTAACCGTCTCTCTAACCCTAGCCCTCAACATAACCCCAACCCTAGGTCCAATCCTAACCCTAACCCTCTCTCTAACCCTAGCCCTCAACATAACCCTAACCCTAGGTCCAACCCTCACCCTAACCGTCTCTCTAACCCTAGTCCTTAACATATCCCTAATCCTAGGTCCAACCTAACCCTAACCGTCTCTCTAACCCTAGCCCTCAACATAACCCTAACCCTAGGTCCAATCCTAACCCTAACCGTTCACTAACCCTAGCCCTCAACATAACCTTAAACTTACGTCCAATCCTAACCCTAACCGTCTCTTTAACCCTAGCCCTCAACATAACCCTAACCCTAGGTCCAATCCTAACCCTAACCGTCTCTCTGACCCTACCCCTCAACATAACCCTAACCCAAGGTCCAATCCTCACCCTAACCGTCTCTCTAACCCTAGCCCTCAACATAACCCCAACCCTAGGTCCAATCCTAACCCTAACCGTCTCTCTAACCCTAGCCCTCAACATAACCCTAACCCTAGGTCCAAACCTCACCCTAACCGTCTCTCTAACTATAGTCCTTAACATATCCCTAATCCTAGGTCCAACCTAACCCTAACCGTCTCTCTAACCCTAGCCCTCAACATAACCCTAACCCTAGGTCCAAACCTAACCCTAACCGTCTCTCTAACCCTAGCCCTCAACATAACCCTAACCCTAGGTCCAATCCTAATCCTAACAGCCTCTCTAACCCTAGCCCTCAACATAACCCCAACCCTAGGTCCAATCCTAACCCTAACCGTCTCTCTAACCCTAGCCCTCAACATAACCCTAACCCTAGGTCCAATCCTAACCCTAACCGTTCACTAACCCTAGCCCTCAACATAACCTTAACCTTACGTCCAATCCTAACCCTAACCGTCTCTTTAACCCTAGCCCTCAACATAACCCTAACCCTAGGTCCAATCCTAACCATAACCGTCTCTCTAACCCTAGCCCTCAACATAAGCCTAACCCAAGGTCCAATCCTCACCCTAACCGTCTCTCTAACCCTAGCCCTCAACATAACCCTAACCCTAGGTCCAATCCTCACCCTAACCGTCTCTCTAACCCTAGCCCTCAACATAACCCTAACCCTAGGTCCGATCCTAACAATAAACGTCTCTCTAAACCTAGCCCTCAACATAACCTTAACCTTAGGTCCAATCCTAACCCTAACCGTCTCTCTAACCCTAGCCCTCAAAATAACCCTAACCCTAGGTCCAATCCTAACCCTAACGGTCTCTCTAACCCTAGCCCTCAACATAACCCTAACCCTAGGTCCAATCCTCACCCTAACCGCCTCTCTAACCCTAGCCCGCCAACATAACCTTAACCTTAGGTCCAATCCTAACCCTAACCGTCTCTCTAACCCTAGCCCTCAACATAACCCTAACCCTAGGTCCAAACCTAACCCTAACCGTCTCTCTAACCCTAGCCCTCAACATAACCCTAACCCTAGGTCCAATCCTAATCCTAACAGCCTCTCTAACCCTAGCCCTCAACATAACCCTAACCCTAGGTCCAATCCTAACCCTAACCGTCTCTCTAACCCTAGCCCTCAACATAACCCTAACCCTAGGTCCAATCCTAACCCTAACCGCCTCTCTAACCCTAGCCCTCAACATAACCCTAACCCTAGGTCCAATCCTAACCCTAACCGTCTCTCTAACCCTAGCCCTCAACATAACCCTAACCCTAGGTCCAATCCTAACCCTAACAGTCTCTCTAACCCTAGCCCTCAACATAACCCTAACCCTAGGTCCAATCCTAACCCTAACCGTCTCTCTAACCGTAGCCCTCAACATAACCCTAACCCTAGGTCCAAACCTCACCCTAACCGTCTCTCTAACCGTAGTCCTCAACATATCCCTAATCCTAGGTCCAACCTAACCCTAACCGTCTCTCTAACCCTAGCCCTCAACATAAAGTTAACCCTAGGTCCAATCCTAAGCCTAACCGTCTCTCTAATCCTAGCCCTCAACATAACCCTAACCCTAGGTCCAATCCTAACCCTAACCGTCTCTCTAACCCTAGCACTCAACATAACCCTAACCCTAGGTCCAATCCTAACCCTAACCGTCTCTCTAACCCTAGCCCTCAACATAACCCTAACCCTAGGTCCAATCCTAACCCTAACCGTCTCTCTAACCCTAGCCCTCAACATAACCCTAACCCTAGGTGCAATCTTCACCCTAACCGTCTGTCTAACCCTAGCCCTCAACCTAACCCTAAGCCTAGGTCCAAACCTAGCCCTAACCGTCTCTCTAACCCTAGCCCTTAACATAACCTTAACCCTAGGTCCAATCCTAACCCTAACCGTCTCTCTAAGCCTAGCCCTCAACATAACCCTAACCCTAGGTCCAATCCTCAACCTAACCGTCTCTCTAACCCTAGCCCTCAACATAACCCTAACCCTAGGTCCAATCCTAACCCTAATCGTCTCTCTAACCCTAGCCCTCAACATAACCCTAACCCTAGGTCCAATCCTAACCCTAACCGTCTCTCTAACCCTAGCCCTCAACATAACCCTAACCCTAGGTCCAATCCTAATCCTAACAGCCTCTCTAACCCTAGCCCTCAACATAATCCCAACCCTAGGTCCAATCCTAACCCTAACCGTCTCTCTAACCCTAGCCCTCAACATAACCCTAACCCTAGGTCCAATCCTAACCCTAACCGTTCACTAACCCTAGCCCTCAACATAACCTTAACCTTACGTCCAGTCCTAACCCTAACCGTCTCTTTAACCCTAGCCCTCAACATAACCCTAACCCTAGGTCCAATCCTAACCATAACCGTCTCTCTAACCCTAGCCCTCAACATAAGCCTAACCCAAGGTCCAATCCTCACCCTAACCGTCTCTCTAACCCTAGCCCTCAACATAACCCTAACCCTAGGTCCAATCCTCACCCTAACCGTCTCTCTAACCCTAGCCCTCAACATAACCCTAACCCTAGGTCCGATCCTAACAATAAACGTCTCTCTAAACCTAGCCCTCAACATAACCTTAACCTTAGATCCAATCCTAACCCTAACCGTCTCTCTAACCCTAGCCCTCAAAATAACCCTAACCCTAGGTCCAATCCTAACCCTAACGGTCTCTCTAACCCTAGCCCTCAACATAACCCTAACCCTAGGTCCAATCCTAACCCTAACGGTCTCTCTAACCCTAGCCCTCAACATAACCCTAACCCTAGGTCCAATCCTAACCCTAACCGTCTCTCTAACCCTAGCCCTCAACATAACCCTAACCCTAGGTCCAATCCTAACCCTAACCGCCTCTCTAACCCTAGCCCTCAACATAACCCTAACCCTAGGTCCAATCCTAACCCTAACCGTCTCTCTAACCCTAGCCCTCAACATAACCCTAACCCTAGGTCCAATCCTAACCCTAACAGTCTCTCTAACCCTAGCCCTCAACATAACCCTAACCCTAGGTCCAATCCTAACCCTAACCGTCTCTCTAACCCTAGCCCTCAACATAACCCTAACCCTAGGTCCAAACCTCACCCTAACCGTCTCTCTAACCCTAGTCCTCAACATATCCCTAATCCTAGGTCCAACCTAACCCTAACCGTCTCTCTAACCCTAGCCCTCAACATAAACTTAACCCTAGGTCCAATCCTAACCCTAACCGTCTCTCTAATCCTAGCCCTCAACATAACCCTAACCCTAGGTCCAATCCTAACCCTAACCGTCTCTCTAACCCTAGCACTCAACATAACCCTAACCCTAGGTCCAATCCTAACCCTAACCGTCTCTCTAACCCTAGCCCTCAACATAACCCTAACCCTAGGTCCAATCCTAACCCTAACCGTTCACTTACCCTAGCCCTCAACATAAACTTAACCTTACGTCCAATCCTAACCCTAACCGTCTCTTTAACCCTAGCCCTCAACATAACCCTAACCCTAGGTCCAATCCTAACCATAACCGTCTCTCTAACCCTAGCCCTCAACATAAGCCTAACCCAAGGTCCAATCCTCACCCTAACCGTCTCTCTAACCCTAGCCCTCAACATAACCCTAACCCTAGGTCCAATCCTCACCCTAACCGTCTCTCTAACCCTAGCCCTCAACATAACCCTAACCCTAGGTCCGATCCTAACAATAAACGTCTCTCTAAACCTAGCCCTCAACATAACCTTAACCTTAGGTCCAATCCTAACCCTAACCGTCTCTCTAAACCTAGCCCTCAAAATAACCCTAACCCTAGGTCCAATCCTAACCCTAACGGTCTCTCTAACCCTAGCCCTCAACATAACCCTAACCCTAGGTCCAATCCTCACCCTAACCGCCTCTCTAACCCTAGCCCGCCAACATAACCTTAACCTTAGGTCCAATCCTAACCCTAACCGTCTCTCTAACCCTAGCCCTCAACATAACCCTAACCCTAGGTCCAATCCTAACCCTAACCGTCTCTCTAACCCTAGCCCTCAACATAACCCTAACCCTAGGTCCAATCCTAACCCTAACCGCCTCTCTAACCCTAGCCCTCAACATAACCCTAACCCTAGGTCCAATCCTAACCCTAACCGTCTCTCTAACCCTAGCCGTCAACATAACCCTAACCCTAGGTCCAATCCTAACCCTAACAGTCTCTCTAACCCTAGCCCTCAACATAACCCTAACCCTAGGTCCAATCCTAACCCTAACCGTCTCTCTAACCCTAGCCCTCAACATAACCCTAACCCTAGGTCCAAACCTCACCCTAACCGTCTCTCTAACCCTAGTCCTCAACATATCCCTAATCCTAGGTCCAACCTAACCCTAACCGTCTCTCTAACCCTAGCCCTCAACATAAACTTAACCCTAGGTCCAATCCTAACCCTAACCGTCTCTCTAATCCTAGCCCTCAACATAACCCTAACCCTAGGTCCAATCCTAACCCTAACCGTCTCTCTAACCCTAGCACTCAACATAACCCTAACCCTAGGTCCAATCCTAACCCTAACCGTCTCTCTAACCCTAGCCCTCAACATAACCCTAACCCTAGGTCCAATCCTAACCCTAACCGTCTCTCTAACCCTAGCCCTCAACATAACCCTAACCCTAGGTGCAATCTTCACCCTAACCGTCTGTCTAACCCTAGCCCTCAACCTAACCCTAAGCCTAGGTCCAAACCTAGCCCTAACCGTCTCTCTAACCCTAGCCCTTAACATAACCTTAACCCTAGGTCCAATCCTAACCCTAACCGTCTCTCTAAGCCTAGCCCTCAACATAACCCTAACCCTAGGTCCAATCCTCAACCTAACCGTCTCTCTAACCCTAGCCCTCAACATAACCCTAACCCTAGGTCCAATCCTAACCCTAATCGTCTCTCTAACCCTAGCCCTCAACATAACCCTAACCCTAGGTCCAATCCTAACCCTAACCGTCTCTCTAACCCTAGCCCTCAACATAACCCTAACCCTAGGTCCAATCCTAACCCTAACCGTCTCTCTAACCCTAGCCCTCAACATAACCCTATCCCTAGGTCCAATCCTAACCCTAACCGACTCTCTAACCCTAGCCCTCAACATAACCCTAACCGTAGGTCCAATCCTAACCCTAACCGTCTCTCTAACCCTAGCCCTCAACATAACCCTAACCCTAGTTCCAATCCTAACCCTAACCGTCTCTCTAACCCTAGCCCTCAACATAACCCTAACCCTAGGTCCAATCCTAACCCTAATCGTCTCTCTAACCCTAGCCCTCAACATAACCCTAACCCTAGGTCCAATCCTAACCCTAACCGTTCACTAACCCTAGCCCTCAACATAACCTTAACCTTACGTCCAATCCTAACCCTAACCGTCTCTTTAACCCTAGCCCTCAACATAACCCTAACCCTAGGTCCAATCCTAACCCTAACCGTCTCTCTGACCCTAGCCCTCAACATAACCCTAACCCAAGGTCCAATCCTCACCCTAACCGTCTCTCTAACCCTAGCCCTCAACATAACCCCAACCCTAGGTCCAATCCTAACCCTAACCGTCTCTCTAACCCTAGCCCTCAACATAACCCTAACCCTAGGTCCAAACCTCACCCTAACCGTCTCTCTAACTATAGTCCTTAACATATCCCTAATCCTAGGTCCAACCTAACCCTAACCGTCTCTCTAACCCTAGCCCTCAACATAACCCTAACCGTAGGTCCAAACCTAACCCTAACCGTCTCTCTAACCCTAGCCCTCAACATAACCCTAACCCTAGGTCCAATCCTAATCCTAACAGCCTCTCTAACCCTAGCCCTCAACATAACCCCAACCCTAGGTCCAATCCTAACCCTAACCGTCTCTCTAACCCTAGCCCTCAACATAACCCTAACCCTAGGTCCAATCCTAACCCTAACCGTTCACTAACCCTAGCCCTCAACATAACCTTAACCTTACGTCCAGTCCTAACCCTAACCGTCTCTTTAACCCTAGCCCTCAACATAACCCTAACCCTAGGTCCAATCCTAACCATAACCGTCTCTCTAACCCTAGCCCTCAACATAAGCCTAACCCAAGGTCCAATCCTCACCCTAACCGTCTCTCTAACCCTAGCCCTCAACATAACCCTAACCCTAGGTCCAATCCTCACCCTAACCGTCTCTCTAACCCTAGCCCTCAACATAACCCTAACCCTAGGTCCGATCCTAACAATAAACGTCTCTCTAAACCTAGCCCTCAACATAACCTTAACCTTAGGTCCAATCCTAACCCTAACCGTCTCTCTAACCCTAGCCCTCAAAATAACCCTAACCCTAGGTCCAATCCTAACCCTAACGGTCTCTCTAACCCTAGCCCTCAACATAACCCTAACCCTAGGTCCAATCCTCACCCTAACCGCCTCTCTAACCCTAGCCCGCCAACATAACCTTAACCTTAGGTCCAATCCTAACCCTAACCGTCTCTCTAACCCTAGCCCTCAACATAACCCTAACCCTAGGTCCAAACCTAACCCTAACCGTCTCTCTAACCCTAGCCCTCAACATAACCCTAACCCTAGGTCCAATCCTAATCCTAACAGCCTCTCTAACCCTAGCCCTCAACATAACCCTAACCCTAGGTCCAATCCTAACCCTAACCGTCTCTCTAACCCTAGCCCTCAACATAACCCTAACCCTAGGTCCAATCCTAACCCTAACCGCCTCTCTAACCCTAGCCCTCAACATAACCCTAACCCTAGGTCCAATCCTAACCCTAACCGTCTCTCTAACCCTAGCCCTCAACATAACCCTAACCCTAGGTCCAATCCTAACCCTAACAGTCTCTCTAACCCTAGCCCTCAACATAACCCTAACCCTAGGTCCAATCCTAACCCTAACCGTCTCTCTAACCCTAGCCCTCAACATAACCCTAACCCTAGGTCCAAACCTCACCCTAACCGTCTCTCTAACCCTAGTCCTCAACATATCCCTAATCCTAGGTCCAACCTAACCCTAACCGTCTCTCTAACCCTAGCCCTCAACATAAACTTAACCCTAGGTCCAATCCTAACCCTAACCGTCTCTCTAATCCTAGCCCTCAACATAACCCTAACCCTAGGTCCAATCCTAACCCTAACCGTCTCTCTAACCCTAGCACTCAACATAACCCTAACCCTAGGTCCAATCCTAACCCTAACCGTCTCTCTAACCCTAGCCCTCAACATAACCCTAACCCTAGGTCCAATCCTAACCCTAACCGTCTCTCTAACCCTAGCCCTCAACATAACCCTAACCCTAGGTCCAATATTCACCCTAACCATCTGTCTAACCCTAGCCCTCAACCTAACCCTAACCCTAGGTCCAATACTAGCCCTAACCGTCTCTCTAAACCTAGCCCTCAACATAACCCTAACCCTAGGTCCAATCTTCACCCTTACCATCTCTCTAAACCTAGCCCTCAACATAACCCTAACCCTAGGTCCAATCCTCACCCTAACCGCCTCTCTAACACTAGCCCGCCAACATAACCTTAACCTTAGGTCCAAACCTAACCCTAACCGTCTCTCTAACCCTAGCCCTCAACATAACCCTAACCCTAGGTCCAAACCTAACCCTAATCGTCTCTCTAACCCTAGCCCTCAACATAACCCTAACCCTAGGTCCAATCCTAACCCTAACAGCCTCTCTAAGCCTAGCCCTCAACATAACCCTAACCCTAGGTCCAATCCTCAACATAACCGTCTCTCTAACCCTAGCCCTCAACATAACCCTAACCCTAGGTCCAATCCTAACCCTAACCGTCTCTCTAAACCTAGCCCTCAACATAACCCTAACCCTAGGTCCAATCCTAACCCTAACCATCTCTCTAACCCTAGCCCTCAACATAACCCTAACCCTAGGTCCAATCCTAACACTAAACGTCTCTCTAACCCTAGCCCTCAACATAACCCTAACCCTAGGTCCAATCCTAATCCTAACAGCCTCTCTAACCCTAGCCCTCAACATAACCCTAACCCTAGGTCCAATCCTAACCCTAACCGTCTCTCTAACCCTAGCCCTCAACATAACCCTAACCCTAGGTCCAATCCTAACCCTAACCGCCTCTCTAACCCTAGCCCTCAACATAACCCTAACCCTAGGTCCAATCCTAACCCTAACCGTCTCTCTAACCCTAGCCCTCAACATAACCCTAACCCTAGGTCCAATCCTAACCCTAACAGTCTCTCTAACCCTAGCCCTCAACATAACCCTAACCCTAGGTCCAATCCTAACCCTAACCGTCTCTCTAACCCTAGCCCTCAACATAACCCTAACCCTAGGTCCAAACCTCACCCTAACCGTCTCTCTAACCCTAGTCCTCAACATATCCCTAATCCTAGGTCCAACCTAACCCTAACCGTCTCTCTAACCCTAGCCCTCAACATAAACTTAACCCTAGGTCCAATCCTAACCCTAACCGTCTCTCTAATCCTAGCCCTCAACATAACCCTAACCCTAGGTCCAATCCTAACCCTAACCGTCTCTCTAACCCTAGCACTCAACATAACCCTAACCCTAGGTCCAATCCTAACCCTAACCGTCTCTCTAACCCTAGCCCTCAACATAACCCTAACCCTAGGTCCTATCATAACCCTAACCGTCTCTCTAACCCTAGCCCTCAACATAACCCTAACCCTAGGTCCAATATTCACCCTAACCATCTGTCTAACCCTAGCCCTCAACCTAACCCTAACCCTAGGTCCAATACTAGCCCTAACCGTCTCTCTAACCCTAGCCCTCAACATAACCCTAACCCTAGGTCCAATCTTCACCCTTACCGTCTCTCTAAACCTAGCCCTCAACATAACCCTAAACCTAGGTCCAATCCTCACCCTAACCGCCTCTCTAACACTAGCCCGCCAACATAACCTTAACCTTAGGTCCAAACCTAACCCTAACCGTCTCTCTAACCCTAGCCCTCAACATAACCCTAACCCTAGGTCCAAACCTAACCCTAATCGTCTCTCTAACCCTAGCCCTCAACATAACCCTAACCCTAGGTCCAATCCTAACCCTAACAGCCTCTCTAAGCCTAGCCCTCAACATAACCCTAACCCTAGGTCCAATCCTCAACATAACCGTCTCTCTAACCCTAGCCCTCAACATAACCCTAACCCTAGGTCCAATCCTAACCCTAACCGTCTCTCTAAACCTAGCCCTCAACATAACCCTAACCCTAGGTCCAATCCTAACCCTAACCATCTCTCTAACCCTAGCCCTCAACATAACCCTAACCCTAGGTCCAATCCTAACCCTAACAGCCTCTCTAAGCCTAGCCCTCAACATAACCCTAACCCTAGGTCCAATCCTCAACATAACCGTCTCTCTAACCCTAGCCCTCAACATAACCCTAACCCTAGGTCCAATCCTAACCCTAACCGTCTCTCTAAACCTAGCCCTCAACATAACCCTAACCCTAGGTCCAATCCTAACCCTAACCGTCTCTCTAACCCTAGCCCTCAACATAACCCTAACCCTAGGTCCAAGCCTAACCCTAACCGTCTCTCTAACCCTAACCCTAGGTCCAATCCTAACACTAAACGTCTCTCTAACCCTAGCCCTCAACATAACCTTAACCTTAGGCCCAATCCTAACCCTAACCGTCTCTCTAACCCTAGCCCTCAAAATAACCCTAACCCTAGGTCCAATCCAAACCCTAACGGTCTCTCTAACCCTAGCCCTCAACATTACCCAAACCCTAGGTCCAATCCTCACCCTAACCGCCTCTCTAACCCTAGCCCGCCAACATAACCTTAACCTTAGGTCCAATCCTAACCCTAACCGTCTCTCTAACCCTAGCCCTCAACATAACCCTAACCCTAGGTCCAAACCTAACCCTAACCGTCTCTCTAACCCTAGCCCTCAACATAACCCTAACCCTAGGTCCAATCCTAACCCTAACCGTCTCTCTAAGCCTAGCCCTCAACATAACCCTAAGCCGAGGTCCAATCCTCACCCTAACCGTCTTTCTAATCCTAGCCCTCAACATAACCCTAACCCTAGGTCCAATCTTCACCCTTACCGTCTCTCTAAACCTAGCCCTCAACATAACCCTAACCCTAGGTCCAATACTAACCCTAACCGTCTCTCTAACCCTAGCCCTCAACATAACCCTAACCCTAGGTCCAAACCTAACCCTAACCGCCTCTCTAACCCTAGCCCTCAACATAACCCTAACCCTAGGTCCAATCCTAACCCTCACTGTCTCTCTAACCCTAGCCCTCAACATAACCCTAACCCTAGGTCCAATCCTAACCCTAACCGTCTCTGTAACCCTAGCCCTCAACATAACCCTAACCCTAAGTCCAATCCTAACCCTAATCGTCTCTCTAACCCTAACCCTCAACATAACCCTAACCCTAGGTCCAATATTCACCCTAACCATCTGTCTAACCCTAGCCCTCAACCTAACCCTAACCCTAGGTCCAATACTGGCCCTAACCGTCTCTCTAACCCTAGCCCTCAACATAACCCTAAGCCGAGGTCCAATCCTCACCCTAACCGTCTTTCTAATCCTAGCCCTCAACATAACCCTAACCCTAGGTCCAATCTTCACCCTTACCGTCTCTCTAAACCTAGCCCTCAACATAACCCTAACCCTAGGTCCAATCCTCACCCTAACCGCCTCTCTAACACTAGCCCGCCAACATAACCTTAACCTTAGGTCCAATCCTAACCCTAACCGTCTCTCTAACCCTAGCCCTCAACATAACCCTAACCCTAGGTCCAAACCTAACCCTAACCGTCTCTCTAACCCTAGCCCTCAACATAACCCTAACCCTAGGTCCAATCCTAACCCTAACAGCCTCTCTAAGCCTAGCCCTCAACATAACCCTAACCCTAGGTCCAATCCTCAACCTAACCGTCTCTCTAACCCTAGCCCTCAACATAACCCTAACCCTAGGTCCCATCCTAACACGAACCGTCTCTCTACCCCTAGCACTCAATATAACCCTAACCCTAGGTCCCATCCTAAGATGAACCGTCTCTCTAACCCTAGCCCTCAACATAACCCCTACCGTAGGTCCAATCCTAACTCTAAACGTGTCTCGAACCCTAGCCCTCAACATAACCCTAACCCTAGCTCCCATCCTAACCCTAACCGTCTCTCTAACCCTAGCCCTCAACATAACACTAACCCTAGGTCCAATCCTCACCCTAACCGTCTCTCTAACCCTAGCCCTCAACATAACCCTAACCCTAGGTCCAATCCTATCCCTAACCGTCTCTCTAACCCTAGCCCTCAAAATTACCCTAACCCTAGGTCCAATCCTAACCCTAACCGTCTCTCTAACACTAGCCCTCAACGTAACCCTAACCCTAGGTCCAATCCTAACCCTAACAGTCTCTCTAACCCTAGCCCTCAACATAACAAAAACACTAGGTCCAATCCTAACCCTAACAGTCTCTCTAACCCTAGCCCTCAACATAACCCTAACCCTAGGTCCAATCCTAACCCTAACCGTCTCTCTAACCCTAGCCCTCAACATAACCCTAACCCTAGGACCATTCCTAACCCTAATCGTCTCTCTAACCCTAGCCCTCAACATAACCCTAACCCTAGGTCCAATCCTAACCCTAACTGTCTCTCTAAACCTAGCCCTCATCATAACCCTAACCCTACGTCCAATCATAACCCTGACCGTCTCCCTAACCCTAGCCTTCAACATAACCCTAACCCTAGGGCCAATTCTCCCTGACCGTCTCTCTAACCCTAGCCCTCAACATAACCCTAACCCTAGGTCCAATACTAACACTAACCGTCTCTCTAAACCTAGCCCTCAAGCTAACCCTAACCCTAGGTCCAATCCTAACCCTAACCGTCTCTCTAACCCTAGCCCTCAAGCTAACCCTAACCCTAGGTCCAATCCTAACCCTAAGCATCTCTCTAACCCTAGCCCTCAACATAACCCGAACGATAGGTCCAATCCTAACCATAACCGTCTCTCTAACCTTAGCCCTCTACATAACCCTAACCCTACGTCCAATCCTAACCCTAACCATCTCTCTAAACCTAGCCCTCAACATAACCCTAACCCTAGATCCAATCCTAACCCTAACCGTCACTCTAACCCTAGCCCTGAACATAACCCTAACCCTTTGTCCAATCCTTACCCTAACCGTCTCTCTAACCCTAGCCCTCAACATAACCCTAACCCTAGGTCCACTCCTCACCCTAACCGTCTCTCTAACCCTAGCCCTCAACATAACCCTAACCCTAGGTCCAATCTTAACCCTAACCGTCTCTCTAACACTAGCCCTCAACGTAACCCTAGCCCTAGGTCCAATCCTAACCCTAACCGTCTCTCTAACCCTAGCCCTCAACATAACCCTAACCCTAGGTCAAATCCTAACCCTAACAGTCTCTCTAACCCTAGCCCTCAACATAACCCTAATCCTAGGGCCAATCCTAACCTTAACCGTCTCTCTAACGCTAGCCCTCAACATAACCGTAACCCTAGGTAAAATCTTAACCCTACCCGTCTCTCTAACCATAGCCCTCAACATAACCTTAACCCTAGGTCCAATCCTAACCCTAATCGTCTCTCTAACCCTAGCCCTCAACATAACCCTAACCCTAGGTCCAATCCTAACCCTAACCGTCTCTCTAACCATAGCCCTCAACAGAACCCTAACCCTAGGTCCAATCCTAACCCTAACCGTCTCTCTAACCCTAGCCCTCAACATAACCCTAACCCTAGGTCCAATCCTAACCCTAACCGTCTCTCTAACCCTAGCCCTCAACGTAACCGTAACCCTAGGTCCAATACTAACCCTAACTGTCTCTCTAACTCTAGCCCTCAACATAACCCTATCCCTAGGTCCAATCCTAACCCTAACAGTATCTCTAACCCTAGACCTCAAGCTCACCCTAACCCTAGGTCCAATCCTAACCCTAACCGTCTCTCTAACCCTAGCCCTCAACGTAACCCTAACCCTAGGTCCAATACTAACCCTAACTGTCTCTCTAACTCTAGCCCTCAACATAACCCTATCCCTATGTCCAATTCTAACCCTAAGAGTATCTCTAACCCTAGCCCTCAACATAACCCTAACCCAAGGCTCAATCCTAACCCTAACCGTCTCCCTAACCATAGCCCTCAACATAACCCTAACCCTAGGTCCAATCCTAACCCTAACCGTCTCTCTAACCCTAGCCCTCAACATAGCCCTAACCCTAGGTCCAATCCTCACCCTAACCGTGTCTCTAACCCTAGCCCTCAACATAACCTTAACCCTAGGCCCAATCATAACCCTAACCGTCTCTCTAACCCTAGTCCTCAACCTAACCCTAACCCTAGGTCCAATCCTAACCCTAACAGTCTCTCTAACCCGAGTCCTCAATATAACCCTAACCCTAGGTCCAATCCTAACCCTAACCGTCTCTCTAACCCTAGCCCTCAAGCTAACCCTAACCCTAGCCCCAATCCTAACCCTAAGCATTTCTCTAACCCTAGCCCTCAACATAACCCGAACCCTAGGTCCAATCCTAACCCTAACTGTCTATCTAACCCTAGCCCTCAACATAACCCTAACCCTAGGTCCACTCCTCACCCTAACCGTCTCTCTAAACCAAGCCCTCAACATAACCCTAACCCTAGGTCCAATCCTAACCCTAACCTGCTCTCTAACACTAGCCCTCAATGTAACCCTAACCATAGGTCCAATCCTAACCCTAACCGTCTCTCTAACCCTAGCACTCAACATAACCCTAACCCTAGGTCCAATCTTAACCGTAACCGTCTCTTTAACCCTAGCCCTCAACCTAACCCTAACCCTAGGTCCAATCCTAACCCTAACCGTCTCTCTAACCCAAGCCCTCAACATAACCCTAACCCAAGGTCCAATACTAACCCTAACCGTCTCTCTAACCCTAGCCCTCAACATAACCCTAACCCTAGGTCCAATCCTAACACTAACCTGCTCTCTAACCCTAGCCCTCAACATAACCCTAACCCTAGGTCCAATCCTACCCATAAACGTCTGTCTAAACCGAGCCCTCAACATAACCCTAACCCTAGGTCCAATCCTAACCCTAACCGTCTCTCTAACCCTAGCCCTCAACATAACCCGAACCCTAGGTCCAATCCTAACCCTAACCATCTCTGTAAACCTAGCCCTCAACATAACCCTAACCCTAAGTCCAATCCTACCCCTAACCGCCTCTCTAACCCTAGCCCTGAACATAACCCTAACCCTAGGTCCAATCCTAACCCTAACCGTCTCTCTAACCCTATCCCTCAACATAACCCTAACCCTAGGTCCACTCCTCTCCCTAACCGTCTCTCTAACACTAGCTCTCAACATAACCCTAACCCTAGGTCCAATCCTAACCCTAACTGTCTCTCTAACCCTAGCCCTCAATATAACCCTAACCCTAGGTCCAATCCTAACCCTAACCGTCTCTCTAACCCTAGCCCTCAACATAACCCTAACCCTAGGTCCAATCCTAACCCTAAATGTCTCTCTAACCCTAGCCCTCAATATAACCCTAACCCTAGGTCCAATCCTAACCGTAACCGTCTCTCTAACCCTAGCCCTCAAATAACCGGAACCCTAGGTCCAATCCTAACCCTAACCGTCTCTCTAACCCTTTCCCTCAACATAACCCTAACCCTAGGTCCAATCCTAACCCTAGCCGTCTCTCTAACACTAGCCCTCAACATAACCCTCACCCTACGTGCAATCCTAACCCTAACCGTCTCTCTAACCCTAGCCCTCAACATAACCCTAACCCTAGGTCCAATCCTAACCCTAACCGTCTCTGTAAACCTAGCCCTCAACATAACCCTAACCCTAGGTCCAATCCTAACCCTAACCGTCTCTGTAAACCTAGCCCTCAACATAACCCTAACCCTAGGTCCAATCTTAACCCTAACCGTCTCTCTAACCCTAGCCCTCAACATGACCCTAACCCTAGGTGCAATCCTAACCCTAACCGTCTCTCTAACCCTAGCCCTCAACATAACCCTAACCCTAGGTCCAATCCTAACCGTAACCCTCTCTCTAACCCTAGCCCTCAACATAACCCTAACCCTAGGTCCAATCCTAACCCTAACCGTCTCTCTAACCCTAGCTTTCAACATAACCCTAACCCTAGGTCCAATCCTCACCCTAACCGTCTCTCTAACCCTAGCCCTCAACATAACCCTAACCCTAGGTGCAATCCTAACCCTAACCGTCTCTCTAACCATAGCCCTCAACATAACCCAAACCCTAGGTCCAATCCTAACCCTAACCGTCTCTCTAACCCTAGCCCTCAACATAACCCTAACCCTAGGTCCAATCCTTACCATAAACGTCTCTCTAAACCGAGCCCTCAACATAACCCTAACCCTAGGTCCAATCCTAACCCTAACCGTCTCTCTAACCCTAGCCCTCAACATAACCCGAACCCTAGGTCCAATCCTAACCCTAACCATCTCTGTAAACCTAGCCCTCAACATAACCCTAACCCTAAGTCCAATCCTACCCCTAACCTCCTCTCTAACCCTAGCCCTGAACATAACCCTAACCCTAGGTCCAATCCTAACCCTAACCGTCTCTCTAACCCTAGCCCTCAACATAACCCTAACACTAGGTCCAATCCAAACCCTAACCGTCTCTCCAACCCTAGCCCTCAACATAACCCTAACCCTAGGTCCAATCCTAACCCTAACTCTCTCTCTAACCCTAGCCCTCAATATAACCGTAACCCTAGGTCCAATCCTAACCCTAACCGTCTCTCTAACCGTAGCCCTCAACATAACCCTAACCCTAGGTCCAATCCTAACCCTAACCGTCTCTCCAACCCTAGCCCTCAACATAACCCTAACCCTAGGTCCAATCCTAACCATAACCGTCTCTCTAACCCTAGCCCTCAAAATAACCCTAACCCTAGGTCCAATCCTAACCCTAACCGTCTCTGTAAACCTAGCCCTCAACATAACCCTAACCCTAGGTCCAATCTTAACCCTAACCGTCTCTCTAAGCCTAGCCCTCAACATAACCCGAACCCTAGGTCCAATCCTAACCCTAACCGTCTCTGTAAACCTAGCCCTCAACATAACCCTAACCCTAGGTCCAATCCTAACCCTAACCGTCTCTCTAACCCTAGCCCTCAACATAACCCGAACCCTAGGTCCAATCCTAACCCTAACCATCTCTGTAAACCTAGCCCTCAACATAACTCTAACCCTAAGTCCAATCCTACCCCTAACCGCCTCTCTAACCCTAGCCCTGAACATAACCCCAACCCTAGGTCGAATCCTAACCCTAACCGTCTCTCTAACCCTAGCCCTCAACATAACCCTAACCCTAGGTCCAATCCTAACCCTAACCGTCTCTCCAACCCTAGCCCTCAACATAACCCTAACCCTAGGTCCAATCCTAACCCTAACTGTCTCTCTAACCCTAGCCCTCAATATAACCCTAACCCTAGGTCCAATCCTAACCCTAACCGTCTCTCTAACCCTAGCCCTCAACATAACCCTAACCCTAGGTCCAATCCTAACCCTAACTGTCTCTCTAACCCTAGCCCTCAATATAACCCTAACCCTAGGTCCAATCCTAACCCTAACAGTTTCTCTAACCCTATCCCTCAAATAACGGGAACCCTAGGTCCAATCCTAACCCTAACCATCTCTCTAACCCTTTCCCTCAACATAACCCTAACCCTAGGTCCAATCCTAACCCTAACCATCTGTCTAACCCTAGCCATCAACATAACCCTAACCCTAGGTCCAATCCTAACCCTAACCGTCTCTCTAACCCTAGCCCTCAACATGACCCTAACCCTAGGTGCAATCCTAACCCTAACCGTCTCTCTACCCCTAGCCCTCAACATAACCCTAACCCTAGGTCCAATCCTAACCGTAACCCTCTCTCTAACCCTAGCCCTCAACATAACCCTAACCCTAGCTCCAATCCTAACCCTAACCGTCTCTCTAACCCTAGCCCTCAACATAACCCTAACCCTAGGTCCAATCCTATCCCTAACTGTCTCTCTAACCCTAGCCCTCAACATAACCCTAACCCTAGGTCCAATCCTAACCCTAACCGTCTCTCTAACCCTAGCCCTCAACATGACCCTAACCCTAGGTGCAATCCTAACCCTAACCGTCTCTCTACCCCTAGCCCTCAACATAACCCTAACCCTAGGTCCAATCCTAACCGTAACCCTCTCTCTAACCCTAGCCCTCAACATAACCCTAACCCTAGCTCCAATCCTAACCCTAACCGTCTCTCTAACCCTAGCCCTCAACATAACCCTAACCCTAGGTCCAATCCTAACCCTAACTGTCTCTCTAACCCTAGCCCTCAACATAACCCTAACCCTAGGTCCAATCCTAACCCTAACCGTCTCTCTAACTCTAGCCCTCAACATGACCCTAACCCTAGGTGCAATCCTAACCCTAACCGTCTCTCTACCCCTAGCCCTCAACATAACCCTAACCCTAGGTCCAATCCTAACCCTAACTGTCTCTCTAACCCTAGCCCTCAACATAACCTTAACCCTAGGTCCAATCCTAACCCTAAACGTCTCTCTAACCCTAGCCCTCAACATAACAATAACCCTAGGGGCAATCCTCACCCTAACCGTCTCTCTAACCCTAGCCCTCAACATAACCCTAACCCTAGGTCCAATCCTTACCCTAACCGTCTCTCTAACCTTAGCCCTCAACATAACCCTAACCCTAGGTCCAATCCTAACCCTAAACGTCTCTCTAACCCTATCCCTCAACATAACCGTAATCCTAGGTCCAATGCTAACGCTAACTGTCTCTCTAACCCTAGCCCTCAACATAACCCTAACCCTAGGTCCAATCCTAACCCTATCTGTCTGTCCAAACCTAGCCCTCAACATAACCCTAACCCTAGGTCCAATACTAACCCTAACCGTCTCTCTAAACCTAGCCCTCAAGCTAACCCTAACCCTAGGTCCAATCCTAACCCTAACCGTCTCTCTAACCCTAGCCCTCAAGCTAACCCTAACCCTAGGTCCAATCCTAACCCTAACCATCTCTCTAACCCTAGCCCTCAACGTAACCGTAACCCTAGGTCCAATACTAACCCTAACTGTCTCTCTAACTCTAGCCCTCAACATAATCATATCTCTAGGTCCAATCCTAACCCTAACAGTATCTCTAACCCTAGCCCTCAACATAACCCTAATCCTAGGTCCAATCCTAACCCTAACCGTCTCTCTAACGCTAGCCCTCAACATAACCCTAACACTAGATTCAATCCTAACCCTAACCGTCTCCCTAACCATAGCCCTCAACATAACCCTAACCCTAGGTCCAATCCTAACCCTAACCGTCTCTCTAACCCTAGCCCTCAACATAACCCTAACTCTAGGTCCAATCCTCACCCTAACCGTCTCTCTAACCCTAGCCCTCAACATAACCTTAACCCTAGGCCGAATCATAACCCTAACCGTCTCTCTAACCCTAGCCCTCAACCTAACTCTAACCCTAGGTCAAACATAACCCTAACCGTCTCTCTAACCCTAGTCCTCAACCTAACCCTAAACCTAGGTCCAATCATAACCCTAACAGTCTCTCTAACCCTAGCCCGAAACATAACCCTAACCCTAGGTCCAAACCTAACGTTAACCGTCTCTCTAAACCTAGCCCTCAAGCTCACCCTAACCCTAGGTCCAATCCTAACCCTAACCGTCTCTCTAACCCTAGCCCTCAAGCTAACCCTAACCCTAGCCCCAATCCTAACCCTAAGCATTTCTATAACCCTAGCCCTCAACATAACCCGAACCCTAGGTCCAATCCTAACCCTAATCGTCTCTCTAACCCTAGCCCTCAACATAACCCTAACCCTAGGTCCAATCCTAACCCTAACTGTCTATCTAACCCTAGCCCTCAACATAACCCTAACCCTAGGTCCACTCCTCACCCTAACCGTCTCTCTAAACCAAGCCCTCAACATAACCCTAACCCTAGGTCCAATCCTAACACTAACCTGCTCTCTAACCCTAGCCCTCAACATAACCCTAACCCTAGGTCCAATCTTAACCCTAACCGTCTCTTTAACGCTAGCCCTCAACCTAACCGTAACCCTAGGTCCAATCCTAAACCTAACCGTCTCTCTAACCCAAGCCCTCAACATAACCCTAACCCAAGGTCCAATACTAACCCTAACCGTCTCTCTAACCCTAGCCCTCAACATAACCCTAACCCTAGGTCCAATCCTATCCCTAACCATCTCTCTAACCATAGCCTTCAACATAACCCTAACCCTAGGTCCAATCCTAACACTAACCTGCTCTCTAACCCTAGCCCTCAACATAACCCTAACCCTAGGTCCAATCTTAACCCTAACCGTCTCTTTAACGCTAGCCCTCAACCTAACCCTAACCCTAGGTCCAATCCTAACCCTAACCGTCTCTCTAACCCAAGCCCTCAACATAACCCTAACCCAAGGTCCAATACTAACCCTAACCGTCTCTCTAACCCTAGCCCTCAACATAACCCTAACCCTAGGTCCAATCCTATCCCTAACCATCTCTCTAACCATAGCCTTCAACATAACCCTAACCCTAGGTCCAATCCTAACCCTAACCGTCTGTCTAATACTAGCCCTCAACGTAACCCTAACCCTAGGTCCAATCCTAACCCTAACCGTCTCTCTAACCCTAGCCCTCAACATAACAATAACACTAGGTCCAATCGTAACCCTAACAGTCTCTCTAAACCTAGCCCTCAACAGAACCGTAATCCTAGGTCCAATCCTAACCCTAACCGTCTCTCTAACGCTAGCCCTCAACATAACCCTAACCCTACGTCCAATCCTAACCCTAACCGTCTCTCTAACAATAGCCCTCAACATAACCCTAACCCTAGGTCCAATCCTAACCCTAACCGTCTCTCTAACCCTAGCCCTCAACATAACCCTAATCCTAGATCCAATCCTAACCCTAATCGTCTCTCTAACCCTGTCCCTCAACATAACCCTAACCGTAGGTCCAATACTAACCCTAACCGTCTCTCTAATCCTAGCCCTCAACATAACCCTAACCCTATGTCCAATCCTAACCCTGACCGTCTCTCTAACCCTATCCCTCAACATAACCCTAACCCTAGGTCCACTCCTCACCCTAACCGTCTCTCTAACACTAGCTCTCAACATAACCCTAACCCTAGGTCCAATCCTAACCCTAACCGTCTCTCTAACACTAGCCCTCAACGTAACCCTAACCCTAGGTCCAATCCTAACCCTAACAGTCTCTCTAATCCTAGCCGTCAACCTAACCCTAACCCTAGGACCAATCCTAACCCTAACAGTCTCTCTAATCTTAGCCGTCAACCTAACCCTAACCGTAGGTCCAATCCTAACCCTAACCGTCTCTCTAACACTAGCCCTCAACGTAACCCTAACCCTAGGTCCATTCCTAACACTAACCGTCTCTCTAACACTAGCCCTCAACATAACCCTAACCCTAGGTCCAATCCTAACCCTAATCGTCTCTCTAAACCTAGCCCTCAACAAAACCCTAACCCTACGTCCAATCCTAACCCTGACCGTCTCCCTAACCCTAGCGCTCAACATCACCCTAACCCTACGGCCAATTCTAACCCTGACCGTCTCTCTAACCCTAGCCCTCAACATAACCCTAACCCTAGGTCCAATACTAACCCTAACCGTCTCTCTAACCCTAGCCCTCAAGGTAACCCTAACCCTAGGTCCTATCCTAACCCTAACCGTCTCTCTAACCCTAGCCCTCAAGCTAACCCTAACCCTAGGTCCAATCCTAACTCTAAGCATTTCTCTAACCCTAGCCCTCAACATAACCGTAACCCTCGGTCCAATCCTAACCCTAACCGTCTCTCTAACCCTAGCCCTCAACATAACCCTAACCCTAGGCCCAATCCTAACCCTAACCCTCTCTCTAACACTAGCCCTCAACATAACCCTAATCCTAGGTCCAATCCTAACCTTAACCGTCTCTCTAACGCTAGCCCTCAACATAACCCTAACCCTAGGTAAAATCTTAACCCTAACCGTCTCTCTAACCATAGCCCTCAACAAAACCTTAACCCTAGGTCCAATCCTAACCCTAACCGGCTCTCTAACCCTAGCCCTCAACATAACCCTAACCCTAGGTCCAATCCTCACCCTAACCGTCTCTCTAACCATCCCCTCAACATAACCCTAACCCTAGGTCCAATCCTAACCCTAACCGTCTCTCTAACCCTAGCCCTCAACGTAACCCTAACCCTAGGTCCAATACTAACCCTAACTGTCTCTCTAACTCTAGCCCTCAACATAACCCTATCCCTAGGTCCAATCTTAACGCTAACAGTATCTCTAACCCTAGCCCTCAAGCTCACCCTAACCCTAGGTCCAATCCTAACCCTAACCGTCTCTCTAACCCTAGCCCTCAACGTAACCCTAACCCTAGGTCCAATACTAACCCTAACTGTCTCTCTAACTCTAGCCCTCAACATAACCCTATCCCTAGGTCCAATTCTAACCCTAAGAGTATCTCTAACCCTAGCCCTCAACATAACCCTAACCGTAGGTTCAATCCTAACCCTAACCGTCTCCCTAACCATAGCCCTCAACATAACCCTAACCCTAGGTCCAATCCTAACCCTAACCGTCTCTCTAACCCTAGCCCTCAACATAGCCCTAACCCTAGGTCCAATCCTCTCCTTAACCGTCTCTCTAACCCTAGCCCTCAACATAACCTTAACCCTAGGCCCAATCATAACCCTAACCGTCTCTCTAACCCTAGTCCTCAACCTAACCCTAACCCTAGGTCCAATTCTAACCCTAACAGTCTCTATAACCCGAGTCCTCAATATAACCCTAACCCTAGGTCCAATCCTAACCCTAACCGTCTCTCTAACTCTAGCCCTCAACATAACCCTAACCCTAGGTCCAATCCTAACCCTAACCGTCTCTCTAAACCTAGCCCTCAACATAACCCTAACCCTAGGTCCAATCCTAACCCTAACCGTCTCTCTAAACCTAGCCCTCAACATAACCATAACCCTATGTCCAATCCTAACCCTGACCGTCTCCCTAACCCTAGCCCTCAACATAACCCTAACCCTAGGGCCAATCCTAACCCTGACCGTCTCTCTAACCCTAGCCCTCAACATAACCCTAACCCTAGGTCCGATACTAACCCTAACCGTCTCTCTAAACCTAGCCCTCAAGCTAACCCTAACCCTAGGTCCAATCCTAACCCTAACCGTCTCTCTAACCCTAGCCCTCAAGCTAACCCTAACCCTAGGTCCAATCCTAACCCTAACCATCTCTCTAACCCTAGCCCTCAACGTAACCCTAACCCTAGGTCCAATACTAACCCTAACTGTCTCTCTAACTCTAGCCCTCAACATAATCCTATCTCTAGGTCCAATCCTAACCCTAACAGTATCTCTAACCCTAGCCCTCAACATAACCCTAATCCTAGGTCCAATCCTAACCCTAACCGTCTCTCTAACGCTAGCCCTCAACATAACCCTAACACTAGATTCAATCCTAACCCTAACCGTCTCCCTAACCATAGCCCTCAACATAACCCTAACCCTAGGTCCAATCCTAACCCTAACCGTCTCTCTAACCCTAGCCCTCAACATAACCCTAACTCTAGGTCCAATCCTCACCCTAACCGTCTCTCTAACCCTAGCCCTCAACATAACCTTAACCCTAGGCCGAATCATAACCCTAACCGTCTCTCTAACCCTAGCCCTCAACCTAACTCTAACCCTAGGTCAAACATAACCCTAACCGTCTCTCTAACCCTAGTCCTCAACCTAACCCTAAACCTAGGTCCAATCATAACCCTAACAGTCTCTCTAACCCTAGCCCGAAACATAACCCTAACCCTAGGTCCAATCCTAACCCTAACCGTCTCTCTAACCCTAGCCCTCAAGCTAACCCTAACCCTAGCCCCAATCCTAACCCTAAGCATTTCTATAACCCTAGCCCTCAACATAACCCGAACCCTAGGTCCAATCCTAACCCTAATCGTCTCTCTAACCCTAGCCCTCAACATAACCCTAACCCTAGCCCCAATCCTAACCCTAAGCATTTCTATAACCCTAGCCCTCAACATAACCCTAACCCTAGGTCCACTCCTCACCCTAACCGTCTCTCTAAACCAAGCCCTCAACATAACCCTAACCCTAGGTCCAATCCTAACACTAACCTGCTCTCTAACCCTAGCCCTCAACATAACCCTAACCCTAGGTCCAATCCTACCCATAAACGTCTCTCTAAACCGAGCCCTCAACATAACCCTAACCCTAGGTCCAATCCTAACCCTAACCGTCTCTCTAACCCTAGCCCTCAACATAACCCGAACCCTAGGTCCAATCCTAACCCTAACCATCTCTGTAAACCTAGCCCTCAACATAACCCTAACCCTAAGTCCAATCCTACCCCTGACCGCCTCTCTAACCCTAGCCCTGAACATAACCCTAACCCTAGGTCCAATCCTAACCCTAACCGTCTCTCTAACCCTATCCCTCAACATAACCCTAACCCTAGGTCCACTCCTCACCCTAACCGTCTCTCTAACACTAGCTCTCAACATAACCCTAACCCTAGGTCCAATCCTAACCCTAACTGTCTCTCTAACCCTAGCCCTCAATATAACCCTAACCCTAGGTCCAATCCTAACCCTAACCGTCTCTCTAACCCTAGCCCTCAACATAACCCTAACCCTAGGTCCAATCCTAACCCTAACTGTCTCTCTAACCCTAGCCCTCAATATAACCCTAACCCTAGGTCCAATCCTAACCCTAACCGTCTCTCTAACCCTAGCCCTCAAATAACCGGAACCCTAGGTCCAATCCTAACCCTAACCGTCTCTCTAACCCTTTCCCTCAACATAACCCTAACCCTAGGTCCAATCCTAACCCTAGCCGTCTCTCTAACACTAGCCCTCAACATAACCCTCACCCTAGGTGCAATCCTAACCCTAACCGTCTCTCTAACCCTAGCCCTCAACATAACCCTAACCCTAGGTCCAATCCTAACCCTAACCGTCTCTGTAAACCTAGCCCTCAACATAACCCTAACCCTAGGTCCAATCCTAACCCTAACCGTCTCTCTAACCCTAGCCCTCAACATAACCCTAACCCTAGGTCCAATCCTAACCCTAACCATCTCTGTAAACCTAGCCCTCAACATAACCCTAACCCTAGGTCCAATCCTAACCCTAACCGTCTCTCTAACCCTAGCCCTCAACATAAACCTAACACTAGGTCCAATCCAAACCCTAACCGTCTCTCCAACCCTAGCCCTCAACATAACCCTAACCCTAGGTCCAATCCTAACCCTAACTCTCTCTCTAACCCTAGCCCTCAATATAACCCTAACCCTAGCTCCAATCCTAACCCTAACCGTCTCTCTAACCCTAGCCCTCAACATGACCCTAACCCTAGGTGCAATCCTAACCCTAACCGTCTCTCTACCCCTAGCCCTCAACATAACCCTAACCCTAGGTCCAATCCTAACCGTAACCCTCTCTAACCCTAGCCCTCAACATAACCCTAACCCTAGCTCCAATCCTAACCCTAACCGTCTCTCTAACCCTAGCCCTCAACATAACCCTAACCCTAGGTCCAATCCTAACCCTAACAGTCTCTCTAACCCTAGCCCTCAACATAACCCTAACCCTAGGTCCAATCCTAACCCTAACCGTCTCTCTAACTCTAGCCCTCAACATGACCCTAACCCTAGGTGCAATCCTAACCCTAACCGTCTCTCTACCCCTAGCCCTCAACATAACCCTAACCCTAGGTCCAATCCTAACCCTAACTGTCTCTCTAACCCTAGCCCTCAACATAACCTTAACCCTAGGTCCAATCCTAACCCTAAACGTCTCTCTAACCCTAGCCCTCAACATAACAATAACCCTAGGTCCAATCCTCACCCTAACCGTCTCTCTAACCCTAGCCCTCAACATAACCCTAACCCTAGGTCCAATCCTTACCCTAACCGTCTCTCTAACCTTAGCCCTCAACATAACCCTAACCCTAGGTCCAATCCTAACCCTAAACGTCTCTCTAACCCTATCCCTCAACATAACCGTAATCCTAGGTCCAATGCTAACGCTAACTGTCTCTCTAACCCTAGCCCTCAACATAACCCTAACCCTAGGTCCAATCCTAACCCTATCTGTCTGTCCAAACCTAGCCCTCAACATAACCCTAACCCTAGGTCCAATCCTAACCGTAACCGTCTCTCTAACCCTAGCCCTCAACAAAACCCTAACCCTAGGTCCAATCCTAACCCTAACCGTCTCTCTAACTGTAGCCCTCAACCTAACCCTAACCCTAGGTCCAAACCTAACCCTAACTGTCTCTCTAACTCTAGCCCTCAACATAACCCTATCCCTAGGTCCAATTCTAACCCTAAGAGTATCTCTAACCCTAGCCCTCAACATAACCCTAACCGTAGGTTCAATCCTAACCCTAACCGTCTCCCTAACCATAGCCCTCAACATAACCCTAACCCTAGGTCCAATCCTAACCCTAACCGTCTCTCTAACCCTAGCCCTCAACATAACCCTAACCCTAGGTCCAATCCTAACCCTAACCGTCTCTCCAACCCTAGCCCTCAACATAACCCTAACCCTAGGTCCAATCCTAACCCTAACTGTCTCTCTAACCCTAGCCCTCAATATAACCCTAACCCTAGGTCCAATCCTAACCCTAACCGTCTCTCTAACCCTAGCCCTCAACATAACCCTAACCCTAGGTCCAATCCTAACCCTAACTGTCTCTCTAACCCTAGCCCTCAATATAACCCTAACCCTAGGTCCAATCCTAACCCTAACCGTCTCTCTAACCCTAGCCCTCAAATAACCGGAACCCTAGGTCCAATCCTAACCCTAACCGTCTCTCTAACCCTTTCCCTCAACATAACCCTAACCCTAGGTCCAATCCTAACCCTAGCCGTCTCTCTAACACTAGCCCTCAACATAACCCTCACCCTAGGTGCAATCCTAACCCTAACCGTCTCTCTAACCCTAGCCCTCAACATAACCCTAACCCTAGGTCCAATCCTAACCCTAACCGTCTCTGTAAACCTAGCCCTCAACATAACCCTAACCCTAGGTCCAATCCTAACCCTAACCGTCTCTGTAAACCTAGCCCTCAACATAACCCTAACCCTAGGTCCAATCTTAACCCTAACCGTCTCTCTAACCCTAGCCCTCAACATGACCCTAACCCTAGGTGCAATCCTAACCCTAACCGTCTCTCTAACCCTAGCCCTCAACATAACCCTAACCCTAGGTCCAATCCTAACCGTAACCCTCTCTCTAACCCTAGCCCTCAACATAACCCTAACCCTAGGTCCAATCCTAACCCTAACCGTCTCTCTAACCCTAGCTTTCAACATAACCCTAACCCTAGGTCCAATCCTCACCCTAACCGTCTCTCTAACCCTAGCCCTCAACATAACCCTAACCCTAGGTGCAATCCTAACCCTAACCGTCTCTCTAACCCTAGCCCTCAACATAACCCAAACCCTAGGTCCAATCCTAACCCTAACCGTCTCTCTAACCCTAGCCCTCAACATAACCCTAACCCTAGGTCCAATCCTTACAATAAACGTCTCTCTAAACCGAGCCCTCAACATAACCCTAACCCTAGGTCCAATCCTAACCCTAACCGTCTCTCTAACCCTAGCCCTCAACATAACCCGAACCCTAGGTCCAATCCTAACCCTAACCATCTCTGTAAACCTAGCCCTCAACATAACCCTAACCCTAAGTCCAATCCTACCCCTAACCTCCTCTCTAACCCTAGCCCTGAACATAACCCTAACCCTAGGTCCAATCCTAACCCTAACCGTCTCTCTAACCCTAGCCCTCAACATAACCCTAACACTAGGTCCAATCCAAACCCTAACCGTCTCTCCAACCCTAGCCCTCAACATAACCCTAACCCTAGGTCCAATCCTAACCCTAACTCTCTCTCTAACCCTAGCCCTCAATATAACCGTAACCCTAGGTCCAATCCTAACCCTAACCGTCTCTCTAACCGTAGCCCTCAACATAACCCTAACCCTAGGTCCAATCCTAACCCTAACCGTCTCTCCAACCCTAGCCCTCAACATAACCCTAACCCTAGGTCCAATCCTAACCATAACCGTCTCTCTAACCCTAGCCCTCAAAATAACCCTAACCCTAGGTCCAATCCTAACCCTAACCGTCTCTGTAAACCTAGCCCTCAACATAACCCTAACCCTAGGTCCAATCTTAACCCTAACCGTCTCTCTAACCCTAGCCCTCAACATAACCCGAACCCTAGGTCCAATCCTAACCCTAACCGTCTCTGTAAACCTAGCCCTCAACATAACCCTAACCCTAGGTCCAATCCTAACCCTAAACGTCTCTCTAACCCTAGCCCTCAACATAACCCGAACCCTAGGTCCAATCCTAACCCTAACCATCTCTGTAAACCTAGCCCTCAACATAACCCTAACCCTAAGTCCAATCCTACCCCTAACCGCCTCTCTAACCCTAGCCCTGAACATAACCCCAACCCTAGGTCGAATCCTAACCCTAACCGTCTCTCTAACCCTAGCCCTCAACATAACCCTAACCCTAGGTCCAATCCTAACCCTAACCGTCTCTCCAACCCTAGCCCTCAACATAACCCTAACCCTAGGTCCAATCCTAACCCTAACTGTCTCTCTAACCCTAGCCCTCAATATAACCCTAACCCTAGGTCCAATCCTAACCCTAACCGTCTCTCTAACCCTAGCCCTCAACATAACCCTAACCCTAGGTCCAATCCTAACCCTAACTGTCTCTCTAACCCTAGCCCTCAATATAACCCTAACCCTAGGTCCAATCCTAACCCTAACAGTTTCTCTAACCCTAGCCCTCAAATAACGGGAACCCTAGGTCCAATCCTAACCCTAACCATCTCTCTAACCCTTTCCCTCAACATAACCCTAACCCTAGGTCCAATCCTAACCCTAACCGTCTCTCTAACCCTAGCCCTCAACATAACCCTAACCCTAGGTCCAATCCTCACCCTAACCGTCTCTCTAACCCTAGCCCTCAACATAACCCTAACCCAAGGTCCAATCCTAACCCTAACCGTCTGTCTAACCCTAGCCCTCAACGTAAACCGTAACCCTAGGTCCAATACCAACCCTAACTGTCTCTTTAACTCTAGCCCTCAACATAACCCTATCCCTAGGTCCAATCCTAACCCTAACAGTATCTCTAACCCTAGACCTCAAGCTCACCCTAACCCTAGGTCCAATCCTAACCCTAACCGTCTCTCTAACCCTAGCCCTCAACGTAACCCTAACCCTAGTTCCAATACTAACCCTAACTGTCTCTCTAACTCTAGCCCTCAACATAACCCTATCCCTAGGTCCAATTCTAACCCTAAGAGTATCTCTAACCCTAGCCCTCAACATAACCCTAACCGTAGGTTCAATCCTAACCCTAACCGTCTCCCTAACCATAGCCCTCAACATAACCCTAACCCTAGGTCCAATCCTAACCCTAACCGTCTCTCTAACCCTAGCCCTCAACATAGCCCTAACCCTAGGTCCAATCCTCACCTTAACCGTCTCTCTAACCCTAGCCCTCAACATAACCTTAACCCTAGGCCCAATCATAACCCTAACCGTCTCTCTAACCCTAGTCCTCAACCTAACCCTAACCCTAGGTCCAATTCTAACCCTAACAGTCTCTATAACCCGAGTCCTCAATATAACCCTAACCCTAGGTCCAATCCTAACCCTAACCGTCTCTCTAACTCTAGCCCTCAACATAACCCTAACCCTAGGTCCAATCCTAACCCTAACCGTCTCTCTAAACCTAGCCCTCAACATAACCCTAACCCTAGGTCCAATCCTAACCCTAACCGTCTCTCTAAACCTAGCCCTCAACATAACCATAACCCTATGTCCAATCCTAACCCTGACCGTCTCCCTAACCCTAGCCCTCAACATAACCCTAACCCTAGGGCCAATCCTAACCCTGACCGTCTCTCTAACCCTAGCCCTCAACATAACCCTAACCCTAGGTCCAATACTAACCCTAACCGTCTCTCTAAACCTAGCCCTCAAGCTAACCCTAACCCTAGGTCCAATCCTAACCCTAACCGTCTCTCTAACCCTAGCCCTCAAGCTAACCCTAACCCTAGGTCCAATCCTAACCCTAACCATCTCTCTAACCCTAGCCCTCAACGTAACCCTAACCCTAGGTCCAATACTAACCCTAACTGTCTCTCTAACTCTAGCCCTCAACATAATCCTATCTCTAGGTCCAATCCTAACCCTAACAGTATCTCTAACCCTAGCCCTCAACATAACCCTAATCCTAGGTCCAATCCTAACCCTAACCGTCTTTCTAACGCTAGCCCTCAACATAACCCTAACACTAGATTCAATCCTAACCCTAACCGTCTCCCTAACCATAGCCCTCAACATAACCCTAACCCTAGGTCCAATCCTAACCCTAACCGTCTCTCTAACCCTAGCCCTCAACATAACCCTAACTCTAGGTCCAATCCTCACCCTAACCGTCTCTCTAACCCTAGCCCTCAACATAACCTTAACCCTAGGCCGAATCATAACCCTAACCGTCTCTCTAACCCTAGCCCTCAACCTAACTCTAACCCTAGGTCAAACATAACCCTAACCGTCTCTCTAACCCTAGTCCTCAACCTAACCCTAAACCTAGGTCCAATCATAACCCTAACAGTCTCTCTAACCCTAGCCCGAAACATAACCCTAACCCTAGGTCCAAACCTAACGTTAACCGTCTCTCTAAACCTAGCCCTCAAGCTCACCCTAACCCTAGGTCCAATCCTAACCCTAACCGTCTCTCTAACCCTAGCCCTCAAGCTAACCCTAACCCTAGCCCCAATCCTAACCCTAAGCATTTCTATAACCCTAGCCCTCAACATAACCCGAACCCTAGGTCCAATCCTAACCCTAATCGTCTCTCTAACCCTAGCCCTCAACATAACCCTAACCCTAGGTCCAATCCTAACCCTAACTGTCTATCTAACCCTAGCCCTCAACATAACCCTAACCCTAGGTCCACTCCTCACCCTATCCGTCTCTCTAAACCAAGCCCTCAACATAACCCTAACCCTAGGTCCAATCCTAACACTAACCTGCTCTCTAACCCTAGCCATCAACATAACCCTAACCCTAGGTCCAATCTTAACCCTAACCGTCTCTTTAACGCTAGCCCTCAACCTAACCCTAACCCTAGGTCCAATCCTAACCCTAACCGTCTCTCTAACCCAAGCCCTCAACATAACCCTAACCCAAGGTCCAATACTAACCCTAACCGTCTCTCTAACCCTAGCCCTCAACATAACCCTAACCCTAGGTCCAATCCTATCCCTAACCATCTCTCTAACCATAGCCTTCAACATAACCCTAACCCTAGGTCCAATCCTAACACTAACCTGCTCTCTAACCCTAGCCCTCAACATAACCCTAACCCTAGGTCCAAACCTAACACTAACCTGCTCTCTAACCCTAGCCCTCAACATAACCCTAACCCTAGGTCCAATCTTAACCCTAATCGTCTCTCTAACCCTAGCCCTCAACATAACCCTAACCCTAGGTCCAATCCTATCCCTAACCATCTCTCTAACCATAGCCTTCAACATAACCCTAACCCTAGGTCCAATCCTAACCCTAACCGTCTGTCTAATACTAGCCCTCAACGTAACCCTAACCCTAGGTCCAATCCTAACCCTAACCGTCTCTCTAACCCTAGCCCTCAACATAACAATAACACTAGGTCCAATCGTAACACAACAGTCTCTCTAAACCTAGCCCTCAACAGAACCGTAATCCTAGGTCCAATCCTAACCCTAACCGTCTCTCTAACGCTAGCCCTCAACATAACCCTAACCCTACGTCCAATCCTAACCCTAACCGTCTCTCTAACAATAGCCCTCAACATAACCCTAACCCTAGGTCCAATCCTAACCCTAACCGTCTCTCTAACCCTAGCCCTCAACATAACCCTAATCCTAGATCCAATCCTAACCCTAACCGTCTCTCTAACCCTGTCCCTCAACATAACCCTAACCGTAGGTCCAATCCTAACCCTAACCGTCTCTCTAATCCTAGCCCTCAACATAACCCTAACCCTATGTCCAATCCTAACCCTGACCGTCTCTCTAACCCTATCCCTCAACATAACCCTAACCCTAGGTCCACTCCTCACCCTAACCGTCTCTCTAACACTAGCTCTCAACATAACCCTAACCCTAGGTCCAATCCTAACCCTAACCGTCTCTCTAACACTAGCCCTCAACGTAACCCTAACCCTAGGTCCAATCCTAACCCTAACAGTCTCTCTAATCCTAGCCGTCAACCTAACCCTAACCCTAGGACCAATCCTAACCCTAACAGTCTCTCTAATCTTAGCCGTCAACCTAACCCTAACCGTAGGTCCAATCCTAACCCTAACCGTCTCTCTAACACTAGCCCTCAACGTAACCCTAACCCTAGGTCCATTCCTAACACTAACCGTCTCTCTAACCCTAGCCCTCAACATAACCCTAACCCTAGGTCCAATCCTAACCCTAATCGTCTCTCTAAACCTAGCCCTCAACAAAACCCTAACCCTACGTCCAATCCTAACCCTGACCGTCTCCCTAACCCTAGCGCTCAACATCACCCTAACCCTACGGCCAATTCTAACCCTGACCGTCTCTCTAACCCTAGCCCTCAACATAACCCTAACCCTAGGTCCAATACTAACCCTAACCGTCTCTCTAACCCTAGCCCTCAAGCTAACCCTAACCCTAGGTCCTATCCTAACCCTAACCGTCTCTCTAACCCTAGCCCTCAAGCTAACCCTAACCCTAGGTCCAATCCTAACTCTAAGCATTTCTCTAACCCTAGCCCTCAACATAACCGTAACCCTCGGTCCAATCCTAACCCTAACCGTCTCTCTAACCCTAGCCCTCAACATAACCCTAACCCTAGGCCCAATCCTAACCCTAACCCTCTCTCTAACACTAGCCCTCAACATAACCCTAATCCTAGGTCCAATCCTAACCTTAACCGTCTCTCTAACGCTAGCCCTCAACATAACCCTAACCCTAGGTAAAATCTTAACCCTAACCGTCTCTCTAACCATAGCCCTCAACAAAACCTTAACCCTAGGTCCAATCCTAACCCTAACCGTCTCTCTAACCCTAGCCCTCAACATAACCCTAACCCTAGGTCCAATCCTCACCCTAACCGTCTCTCTAACCATCCCCTCAACATAACCCTAACCCTAGGTCCAATCCTAACCCTAACCGTCTCTCTAACCCTAGCCCTCAACGTAACCCTAACCCTAGGTCCAATACTAACCCTAACTGTCTCTCTAACTCTAGCCCTCAACATAACCCTATCCCTAGGTCCAATCTTAACGCTAACAGTATCTCTAACCCTAGCCCTCAAGCTCACCCTAACCCTAGGTCCAATCCTAACCCTAACCGTCTCTCTAACCCTAGCCCTCAACGTAACCCTAACCCTAGGTCCAATACTAACCCTAACTGTCTCTCTAACTCTAGCCCTCAACATAACCCTATCCCTAGGTCCAATTCTAACCCTAAGAGTATCTCTAACCCTAGCCCTCAACATAACCCTAACCGTAGGTTCAATCCTAACCCTAACCGTCTCCCTAACCATAGCCCTCAACATAACCCTAACCCTAGGTCCAATCCTAACCCTAACCGTCTCTCTAACCCTAGCCCTCAACATAGCCCTAACCCTAGGTCCAATCCTCACCTTAACCGTCTCTCTAACCCTAGCCCTCAACATAACTTTAACCCTAGGCCCAATCATAACCCTAACCGTCTCTCTAACCCTAGTCCTCAACCTAACCCTAACCCTAGGTCCAATTCTAACCCTAACAGTCTCTATAACCCGAGTCCTCAATATAACCCTAACCCTAGGTCCAATCCTAACCCTAACCGTCTCTCTAACTCTAGCCCTCAACATAACCCTAACCCTAGGTCCAATCCTAACCCTAACCGTCTCTCTAAACCTAGCCCTCAACATAACCCTAACCCTAGGTCCAATCCTAACCCTAACCGTCTCTCTAAACCTAGCCCTCAACATAACCATAACCCTATGTCCAATCCTAACCCTGACCGTCTCCCTAACCCTAGCCCTCAACATAACCCTAACCCTAGGGCCAATCCTAACCCTGACCGTCTCTCTAACCCTAGCCCTCAACATAACCCTAACCCTAGGTCCAATACTAACCCTAACCGTCTCTCTAAACCTAGCCCTCAAGCTAACCCTAACCCTAGGTCCAATCCTAACCCTAACCGTCTCTCTAACCCTAGCCCTCAAGCTAACCCTAACCCTAGGTCCAATCCTAACCCTAACCATCTCTCTAACCCTAGCCCTCAAAGTAACCCTAACCCTAGGTCCAATACTAACCCTAACTGTCTCTCTAACTCTAGCCCTCAACATAATCCTATCTCTAGGTCCAATCCTAACCCTAACAGTATCTCTAACCCTAGCCCTCAACATAACCCTAATCCTAGGTCCAATCCTAACCCTAACCGTCTCTCTAACGCTAGCCCTCAACATAACCCTAACACTAGATTCAATCCTAACCCTAACCGTCTCCCTAACCATAGCCCTCAACATAACCCTAACCCTAGGTCCAATCCTAACCCTAACCGTCTCTCTAACCCTAGCCCTCAACATAACCCTAACTCTAGGTCCAATCCTCACCCTAACCGTCTCTCTAACCCTAGCCCTCAACATAACCTTAACCCTAGGCCGAATCATAACCCTAACCGTCTCTCTAACCCTAGCCCTCAACCTAACTCTAACCCTAGGTTAAACATAACCCTAACCGTCTCTCTAACCCTAGTCCTCAACCTAACCGTAAACCTAGGTCCAATCATAACCCTAACAGTCTCTCTAACCCTAGCCCGAAACATAACCCTAACCCTAGGTCCAAACCTAACGTTAACCGTCTCTCTAAACCTAGCCCTCAAGCTCACCCTAACCCTAGGTCCAATCCTAACCCTAACCGTCTCTCTAACCCTAGCCCTCAAGCTAACCCTAACCCTAGCCCCAATCCTAACCCTAAGCATTTCTATAACCCTAGCCCTCAACATAACCCGAACCCTAGGTCCAATCCTAACCCTAATCGTCTCTCTAACCCTAGCCCTCAACATAACCCTAACCCTAGGTCCAATCCTAACCCTAACTGTCTATCTAACCCTAACCCTCAACATAACCCTAACCCTAGGTCCACTCCTCACCCTAACCGTCTCTCTAAACCAAGCCCTCAACATAACCCTAACCCTAGGTCCAATCCTAACACTAACCTGCTCTCTAACCCTAGCCCTCAACATAACCCTAACCCTAGGTCCAATCTTAACCCTAACCGTCTCTTTAACGCTAGCCCTCAACCTAACCCTAACCCTAGGTCCAATCCTAACCCTAACCGTCTCTCTAACCCAAGCCCTCAACATAACCCTAACCCAAGGTCCAATACTAACCCTAACCGTCTCTCTAACCCTAGCCCTCAACATAACCCTAACCCTAGGTCCAATCCTATCCCTAACCATCTCTCTAACCATAGCCTTCAACATAACCCTAACCCTAGGTCCAATCCTAACCCTAACCGTCTGTCTAATACTAGCCCTCAACGTAACCCTAACCCTAGGTCCAATCCTAACCCTAACCGTCTCTCTAACCCTAGCCCTCAACATAACAATAACACTAGGTCCAATCGTAACCCTAACAGTCTCTCTAAACCTAGCCCTCAACAGAACCGTAATCCTAGGTCCAATCCTAACCCTAACCGTCTCTCTAACGCTAGCCCTCAACATAACCCTAACCCTACGTCCAATCCTAAACCTAACCGTCTCTCTAACAATAGCCCTCAACATAACCCTAACCCTAGGTCCAATCCTAACCCTAACCGTCTCTCTAACCCTAGCCCTCAACATAACCCTAATCCTAGATCCAATCCTAACCCTAACCGTCTCTCTAACCCTGTCCCTCAACATAACCCTAACCGTAGGTCCAATCCTAACCCTAACCGTCTCTCTAATCCTAGCCCTCAACATAACCCTAACCCTATGTCCAATCCTAACCCTGACCGTCTCTCTAACCCTATCCCTCAACATAACCCTAACCCTAGGTCCACTCCTCACCCTAACCGTCTCTCTAACACTAGCTCTCAACATAACCCTAACCCTAGGTCCAATCCTAACCCTAACCGTCTCTCTAACACTAGCCCTCAACGTAACCCTAACCCTAGGTCCAATCCTAACCCTAACAGTCTCTCTAATCCTAGCCGTCAACCTAACCCTAACCCTAGGACCAATCCTAACCCTAACAGTCTCTCTAATCTTAGCCGTCAACCTAACCCTAACCGTAGGTCCAATCCTAACCCTAACCGTCTCTCTAAACCTAGCCCTCAACATAACCATAACCCTATGTCCAATCCTAACCATGACCGTCTCCCTAACCCTAGCCCTCAACATAACCCTAACCCTAGGGCCAATCCTAACCCTGAACGTCTCTCTAACCCTAGCCCTCAACATAACCCTAACCCTAGGTCCAATACTAACCCTAACAGTCTCTCTAAACCTAGCCCTCAAGCTAACCCTAACCCTAGGTCCAATCCTAACCCTAACCGTCTCTCTAACCCTAGCCCTCAAGCTAACCCTAACCCTAGGTCCAATCCTAACCCTAACCGTCTCTTTAACCCTAGCCCTCAACCTAACCCTAACCCTAGGTCCAATCCTAACCCTAACCGTCTCTCTCACCCAAGTCCTCAACATAACCCTAACCCAAGGTCCAATACTAACCCTAACCGTCTCTCTAATCCTAGCCCTCAACCTAATCCTAACCCTAGCTCCAATCCTAACCCTAACCGTCTCTCTAACCTTAGTCCTCTACATAACCCTAACCCTACGTCCAATCCTAACCCTAACCATCTCTCTAAACCGATCCCTCAACATAACCCGAACCCTAGGTCCAATCCTAACCTTAACCGTCTCTCTAACCCTAGCCCTCAACGTAACCCTAACCCTAGGTCCAATCCTATCCCTAACCGTCTCTCTAACCCTAGCCCTCAACATAACCCTAACCCTAGGTCCAATCCTAACCCTAACCGTCTCTCTAACTCTAGCCCTCAACATAACCCTATCCCTAGGTCCAATCCTAACCCTAACAGTATCTCTAACCCTAGCCCTCAAGCTCACCCTAACCCTAGGTCCAATCCTAACCCTAACCGTCTCTCTAACGCTAGCCCTCAACGTAATCCTAACCCTAGGTCCAATACTAACCCTAACTGTCTCTCGAACTCTAGCCCTCAACATAACCCTATCCCTAGGTCCAATCCTAACCCTAAGAGTATCTCTAACCCTAGCCCTCAACATAACCCTAACCCTAGGTTCAATCCTAACCCTAACCGTCTCCCTAACCATAGCCCTCAACATAACCCTAACCCTAGGTCCAATCCTAACCCTAACCGTCTCTCTAACCCTAGACCTCAACATAGCCCTAACCCTAGGTCCAATCCTCACCCTCACCGTCTCTCTAACCCTAGCCCTCAACATAACATTAACCCTAGGCCCAATCATAACCCTAACCGTCTCTCTAACCCTAGTCCTCAACCTAACCCTAACCCTAGGTCCAATCCTAACCCTAACAGTCTCTCTAACCCGAGCCCTCAATATAACCCTAACCCTAGGTCCAATCCTAACCCTAACAGTCTCTCTAAACCTAGCCCTCAACATAAGCGTAACCCTAGGTCCAATCCTCACCCTGACCGTCTCTCTAACCCTAGCCCTCAACCTAACCCTAACCTTAGGTCCAATCCTAACCCTAACCGTCTCTCTAACCCTAGCCCTCAACATAACCCTAACCCTAGGTCCAGTCCTAACCCTAACCGTCTCTCTAAACCTAGCCCTCAACATAACCATAACCCTATGTCCAATCCTAACCATGACCGTCTCCCTAACCCTAGCCCTCAACATAACCCTAACCCTAGGGCCAATCCTAACCCTGAACGTCTCTCTAACCCTAGCCCTCAACATAACCCTAACCCTAGGTCCAATACTAACCCTAACAGTCTCTCTAAACCTAGCCCTCAAGCTAACCCTAACCCTAGGTCCAATCCTAACCCTAACCGTCTCTCTAACCCTAGCCCTCAAGCTAACCCTAACCCTAGGTCCAATCCTAACCCTAACCGTCTCTTTAACCCTAGCCCTCAACCTAACCCTAACCCTAGGTCCAATCCTAACCCTAACCGTCTCTCTAACCCAAGACCTCAACATAACCCTAACCCAAGGTCCAATACTAACCCTAACCGTCTCTCTAATCCTAGCCCTCAACCTAATCCTAACCCTAGGTCCAATCCTTACCCTAACCGTCTCTCTAACCTTAGTCCTCTACATAACCCTAACCCTACGTCCAATCCTAACCCTAACCATCTCTCTAAACCGATCCCTCAACATAACCCGAACCCTAGGTCCAATCCTAACCTTAACCGTCTCTCTAACCCTAGCCCTCAACGTAACCCTAACCCTAGGTCCAATCCTATCCCTAACCGTCTCTCTAACCCTAGCCCTCAACATAACCCTAACCCTAGGTCCAATCCTAACCCTAACCGTCTCTCTAACTCTAGCCCTCAACATAACCCTATCCCTAGGTCCAATCCTAACCCTAACAGTATCTCTAACCCTAGCCCTCAAGCTCACCCTAACCCTAGGTCCAATCCTAACCCTAACCGTCTCTCTAACCCTAGCCCTCAACGTAACCCTAACCCTAGGTCCAATACTAACCCTAACTGTCTCTCGAACTCTAGCCCCCAACATAACCCTATCCCTAGGTCCAATCCTAACCCTAAGAGTATCTCTAACTCTAGCCCTCAACATAACCCTAACCCTAGGTTCAATCCTAACCCTAACCGTCTCCCTAACCATAGCCCTCAACATAACCCTAACCCTAGGTCCAATCCTAACCCTAACCGTCTCTCTAACCCTAGCCCTCAACATAGCCCTAACCCAAGGTCCAATCCTCACCCTAACCGTCTCTCTAACCCTAGCCCTCAACATAACCTTAACCCTAGGCCCAATCATAACCCTAACTGTCTCTCTAACCCTAGTCCTCAACCTAACCCTAACGCTAGGTCCAATCCTAACCCTAATAGTCTCTCTAACCCGAGCCCTCAATATAACCCTAACCCTAGGTCCAATCCTAACCCTAACAGTCTCTCTAAACCTAGCCCTCAACATAAGCGTAACCCTAGGTCCAATCCTCACCCTGACCGTATCTCTAACCCTAGCCCTCAACCTAACCCTAACCTTAGGTCCAATCCTAACCCTAACTGTCTCTCTAACCCTAGCCCTCAACATAACCCTAACCGTAGGTCCAATCCTAACCCTAACCGTCTCTCTAACCCTAGCCCTCAACATAACCCTAACCCTAGGTCCAATCCTAACCCTAACCGTCTCTCTAAACCTAGCCCTCAACATAACCATAACCCTATATCCAATCCTAATCATGACCGTCTCCCTAACCCTAGCCCTCAACATAACCCTAACCCTAGGGCCAATCCTAACCCTGAACGTCTCTCTAACCCTAGCCCTCAACATAACCCTAACCCTAGGTCCAATACTAACCCTAACAGTCTCTCTAAACCTAGCCCTCAAGCTAACCCTAACCCTAGGTCCAATCCTAACCCTAACCGTCTCTCTAACCCTAGCCCTCAAGCTAACCCTAACCCTAGGTCCAATCCTAACCCTAACCGTCTCTTTAACCCTAGCCCTCACCTAACCCTAACCCTAGGTCCAATCCTAACCCTAACCGTCTCTCTAAACCAAGCCCTCAACATAACCCTAACCCAAGGTCCAATACTAACCCTAACCGTCTCTCTAATCCTAGCCCTCAACCTAACCCTAACCCTACGTCCAATCCTAACGGTAACCATCTCTCTAACTCTAGCCCTCAACATAACCCGAACCCTAGGTCCAATCCTAACTCTAATCGTCTCTCTAACACCAGCCCTCAACGTAACCCTAACCATAGGTCCAATCCTAACCGTAACCGTCTCTCTAACCCTAGCGCTTAACATAACCCTAACCCTAGGTCCAATCCTAACCCTAACCGTCTCTCTAACACTAGCCCTCAACCTAACCTTAACCCTAGGTCCAATCCTAACCCTAACAGTCTCTCTAACCCTAGCGCTCAACATAACCCTAACCCGAGGTCCAATCCTAACCCTAACCGTCTCTCTAACCCTAGCCCTCAACATAACCCTAACCCTAGGTCCAATCCTCACCCTAACGGTCTCTCTAACCCTAGCCCTCAACATAACCCTAACCCTAGGTCCAATCCTAACCCTAACCGTCTCTCTAACCCTAGCCCTCAACGTAACCCTAACCCTAGGTCCAATACTAACCCTAACTTCTCTCTTTAACTCTAGCCCTCAACATAACCCTATCCCTAGGTCCAATCCTAACCCTAACAGTATCTCTAACCCTAGCCCTCAACATAACCCTAATCCTAGGTCCAATCCTAACCCTAACCGTCTCTCTAATGCTAGCCCTCAACATAACCCTAACCCTAGGTTCAATCCTAACCCTAATCGTCTCCCTAACCATAGCCCTCAACATAACCCTAACCCTAGGTCCAATCCTAACCCTAACAGTCTCTCTAACCCTAGCCCTCAACATAACCCTAACCCTAGGTCCAATCCTCACCCTAACCGTCTCTCTAACCCTAGCCCTCAACATAACCCTAACCCTAGGTCCAATCCTAACCCTAACAGTCTCTCTAACCCTAGCCCTCAATATAACCCTAACCCTAGGTCCAATCCTAACCCTAACAGTCTCTCAAAACCTAGCCCTCAACATAAGCCTAACCCTAGGTCCAATCCTCACCTTAACCGTCTCTCTAACCCTAGCCCTCAACCTAATCCTAACCCTAGGTCCAATCCTAACCCTAACCGTCTCTCTAACCTTAGCCCTCAACATAACCCTAAACCTATGTCCAATCCTAACCCTGACCGTCTCCCTAACCTTAGCCCTCAAAATAACCCTAACCCTAGGGCCAATCCTAACCCTGACGTCTCTCTAACCCTAGCCCTCAACATAACCCTAACCCTAGGTCCAATCCTAACCCTAACAGTCTCTCTAACCCTAGCCCTCAATATAACCCTAACCCTAGGTCCAATCCTAACCCTAACAGTCTCTCTAAACCTAGCCCTCAACATAAGCCTAACCCGAGGTCCAATCCTCACCTTAACCGTCTCTCTAACCCTAGCCCTCAACCTAACCCTAACCTTAGGTCCAATCATAACCCTAAACGTCTCTCTAACCCTAGCCCTCAACATAACCCTAACCCTAGATCCAATCCTAACCCTAACCGTCTCTCTAACCCTAGCCTTAAACATAACCCTAACCCTATGTCCAATCCTAACCCTAACCGTCTCTCTAAACCTAGCCCTCAACATAACCCTAACCCTATGTCCAATCCTAACCCTGACCGTCTCCCTAACCTTAGTCCTCAAAATAACCCTAACCCTAGGGCCAATCCTAACCCTGACGTCTCTCTAACTCTAGCCCTCAACATAACCCTAACCCTAGGTCCAATACTAACCCTAACCGTCTCTCTAACCCTAGCCCTCAACATAACCCTAACCCTATGTCCAATCCTAACCCTGACCGTCTCCCTAACCTTAGCCCTCAAAATAACCCTAACCCTAGGGCCAATCCTAACCCTGACGTCTCTCTAACCCTAGCCCTCAACATAAACCGAACCCTAGTTCCAATCCTAACCCTAATCGTCTCTCTAACCCTAGCCCTCAACATAACCCTAACCCTAGGTCCACTCCTCACCCTAACCGTCTCTCTAAACCAAGCCCTCAACATAACCCTAACCCTAGGTTCAATCCTAACCCTAACCTGCTCTCTAACACTAGCCCTCAACGTAACCCTAACCATAGGTCCAATCCTAACCCTAACCGTCTCTCTAACCCTAGCGCTTAACATAACCCTAACCCTAGGTCCAATCCTAACCCTAACCGTCTCTCTAACACTAGCCCTCAACCTAACCTTAACCCTAGGTCCAATCCTAACCCTAACAGTCTCTCTAACCCTAGCGCTCAACATAACCCTAACCCGAGGTCCAATCCTAACCCTAACCGTCTCTCTAACCCTAGCCCTCAACATAACCCTAACCCTAGGTCCAATCCTCACCCTAACCGTCTCTCTAACAATAGCCCTCAACATAACCCTAATCCTAGATCCAATCCTAACCCTAACCGTCTCTCTAACCCTAGCCCTCAACATAACCCTAACCCTAGGTCCAATCCTAACCCTTACCGTCTCTCTAATCCTAGCCCTCAACATAACCCTAACCCTATGTCCAATCCTAACCCTGACCGTCTCCCTAAACTTAGCCCTCAACATAACCCTAACCCTAGGTCCACTCCTCACCGTAACCGTCTTTCTAACACTAGCTCTCAACATAACCCTAACCCTAGGTCCAATCCTAACCCTAACCGTCTCTCTAACAGTAGCCCTCAACGTAACCCTAACCCTAGGTCCAATCCTAACACTAACAGTCTCTCTAATCCTAGCCGTCAACCTAACCCTAACCCTAGGACCAATCCTAACCCTAACAGTCTCTCTAATCTTAGCCGTCAACCTAACCCTAACCCTAGGTCCAATCCTAACCCTAATCATTTCTCTAATCCTAGCCCTCAACATAACCCTAACCCTAGGTCCATTCCAAACACTAACCGTCTCTCTAACCCTAGCCCTCAACATAACCCTAACCCTAGGTCCAATACTAACCCTAACCGTCTCTCTAACCCTAGCCCTCAAGCTAACCCTAACCCTAGGTCCAATCCTAACCCTAACCGTCTCTCTAACCCTAGCTCTCAAGCTAACACTAACCCTAGGTCCAATCCTAACTCTAAGCATTTCTCTAACCCTAGCCCTCAACATAACCGTAACCCTCGGTCCAATCCTAACCCTAACCGTCTCTCTAACCCTAGCCCTCAACATAACCCTAACCCTAGGTCCAATCCTAACCCTAACCCTCTCTCTAACACTAGCCCTCAACATAACCCTAATCTTAGGTCCAATCCTAACCTTAACCGTCTCTCTAACGCTAGCCCTCAACATAACCCTAACCCTAGGTAAAATCTTAACCCTAACCGTCTCTCTAACCATAGCCCTCAACAAAACTTTAACCCTAGGTCCTCCTAACCCTAACCGTCTCTCTAACCCTAGCCCTCAACATAACCCTAACCCTAGGTCCAATCCTAACCCTAACCGTCTCTCTAACGCTAGCCCTCAACATAACCCTAACCCTAGGTCCAATCCTAACCCTAACAGTCTCTCTAACCCTAGCCCTCAATATAACCCTAACCCTAGGTCCAATCCTAACCCTAACATTCTCTCTAAACCTAGCCCTCAACATAAGCCTAACCCTAGGTCCAATCCTCACCTTAACCGTCTCTCTAACCCTAGCCCTCAACCTAACCCTAAGCTTAGGTCCAATCATAACCCTAACCGTCTCTCTAACCCTAGCCCTCAACGTAACCCTAACCCTATGTCCAATCCTAACCCTAACCGTCTCTCTAACCCTAGCCCTCAACATAACCCTAACCCTATGTCCAATCCTAACCCTGACCGTCTCCCTAACCTTAGCCCTCAAAATAACCCTAACCCTAGGGCCAATCCTAACCCTGACGTCTCTCTAACCCTAGCCCTCAACATAACCCTAACCCTAGGTCCAATACTAACCCTAACCGTCTCTCTAAACCTAGCCCTCAAGCTAACCCTAACCCTAGGTCCAATCCTAACCCTAACCGTCTCTCTAACCTAGCCCTCAAGCTAACCCTAACCCTAGGTCCAATCCTAACACTAAGCATCTCTCTAGCCCTAACCCTCAACATAACCCTAACCCTAGGTCCAATCCTAACCCTAACCGTCTCTCTAAACTTAGCCCTCTACATACCCCTAACCCTACGTCCAATCCTAACGCTAACCATCTCTCTAACCCTAGCCCTCAACATAACCCGAACCCTAGGTCCAATCCTAACCCTAATCGTCTCTCTAACCCTAGCCCTCAACATAACCCTAACCCTAGGTCCAATCCTAACCCTAACTGTCTCTCTAACCCTAGCCCTCAACATAACCCTAACCCTAGGTCCACTCCTCACCCTAACCGTCTCTCTAAACCAAGCCCTCAACATAACCCTAACCCTAGGTCCAATCCTAACAGTAACCTGCTCTCTAACACTAGCCCTCAACGTAACCCTAACCATAGGTCCAATCCTAACCCTAACCGTCTCTCTAACCCTAGCGCTTAACATAACCCTAACCCTAGGTCCAATCCTAACCCTAACCGTCTCTCTAACACTAGTCCTCAACCTAACCTTAACCCTAGGTCCAATCCTAACCCTAACAGTCTCTCTAACCCTAGCGCTCAACATAACCCTAACCCGAGGTCCAATCCTAACCCTAACCGTCTCTCTAACCCTAGCCCTCAACATAACCCTAACCCTAGGTCCAATCCTCACCCTAACCGTCTCTCTAACCCTAGCCCTCAACATAACCCTAACCCTAGGTCCAATCCTAACCCTAACCGTCTCTCTAACCCTAGCCCTCAACGTAACCCTAACTCTAGGTCCAATACTAACCCTAACTCTCTCTTTAACTCTAGCCCTCAACATAACCCTATCCCTAGGTCCTATCCTAACCCTAACAGTATCTGTAACCCTAGCCCTCAACATAACCCTAACCCTAGGTTCAATCCTAACCCTAACCGTCTCCCTAACCATAGCCCTCAACATAACCCTAACCCTAGGTCCAATCCTAACCCTAACCGTCTCTCTAACCCTAGCCATCAACATAACCCTAACCCTAGGTCCAATCCTCACCCTAACCGTCTCTCTAACCCTAGTCCTCAACCTAACCCTAACCCTAGGTCCAATCCTAACCCTAACAGTCTCTCTAACCCTAGCCCTCAATATAACCCTAACCCTAGGTCCAATCCTAACCCTAACAGTCTCTCTAAACCTAGCCCTCAACATAAGCCTAACCCTAGGTCCAATCCTCACCTTAACCGTCTCTCTAACCCTAGCCCTCAACCTAACTCTAACCTTAGGTCCAATCATAACCCTAACCGTCTCTCTAACCCTAGCCCTCAACATAACCCGAACCCTAGATCCAATCCTAACCCTAACCGTCTCTCTAACCCTAGCCCTCAACATAACCCTAACCCTAGGTCCAATCCTAACCCTAACCGTCTCTCTAAACCTAGCCCTCAACATAACCCTAACCCTATGTCCAATCCTAACCCTGACCGTCTCCCTAACCTTAGCCCTCAACATAACCCTAACCCTAGGGCCAATCCTAACCCTGACCGTCTCTCTAACCCTAGCCCTCAACATAACCCTAACCCTAGGTCCAATACTAACCCTAACCGTCTCTCTAAACCTAGCCCTCAAGCTAACCCTAACCCTAGGTCCAATCCTAACCCTAACCGTCTCTCTAACCCTAGCCCTCAAGCTAACCCTAACCCTAGGTCCAATCCTAACCCTAAGCATCTCTCTAACCTTAGCCCTAAACATAACCCGAACCCTAGGTACAATCCTAACCCTAATCGTCTCTCTAACCCTAGCCCTCAACATAACCCTAACCCTAGGTCCACTCCTCACCCTAACCGTCTCTCTAAACCAAGCCCTCAACATAACCCTAACCCTAGGTCCAATCCTAACCCTAACCTGCTCTCTAACACTAGCCCTCAACGTAACCCTAACCATAGGTCCAATCCTAACCCTAACCGTCTCTCTAACACTAGCGCTTAACATTACCCTAACCCTTGGTCCAATCCTAACCCTAACCGTCTCTCTAACACTAGCGCTTAACATAACCCTAACCCTACGTCCAATCCTAACCCTAACCGTCTCTATAACCCTAGCCCTCAACATAACCCTAACCCTAAGTCCAATCCTAACCCTAACCGTCTCTCTAACCCTAGCCCTCAACATAACCCTAATCCTAGGTCCAATCCTAACCCTAACCGTCTCTCTAACGCTAGCCCTCAACATAACCCTAACCCTAGGTGAATCTTAACCCTACCGACTGTCTAACCATAGCCCTCAACATAACCTTAACCCTAGTCCAATCCTAACCCTAACCGTCTCTCTAACCCTAGCCCTCAACATAACCCTAACCCTAGGTCCAATCCTAACCCTAACCGTCACTCTAACCCTAGCCCTCAACATAACCCGAACCCTAGGTCCAATCCTAACCCTAACCGTCTCTCTAACCCTAGCCCTCAACATAACCCTAACCCTAGGTCCAATCCTCACCCTAACCGTCTCTCTAACCCTAGCCCTTAACATAACCCTAACCCTAGGTCCAATCCTAACCCTAACCGTCTCTCTAACCCTAGCCCTCAACATAACCCTAACCCTAGGTCCAATCCTCACCCTAACCGTCTCTATAACCGTAGCCCTCAACATAACCTTAACCCTAGGCCCAATCATACCCTAACTGTCTCTCTAAACCTAGTCCTCAACCTAACCCTAACCCTAGGTCCAATCCTAACCCTAACAGTCTCTCTAACCCTAGCCCTCAATATAACCCTAACCCTAGGTCCAATTCTAACCCTAACAGTCTCTCTAAACATAGCCCTCAACCTATCCCTAACCTTAGGTCCAATCCTAACCCTAACCGTCTCTCTAAACCTAGCCCTCAGCATAACCCTAACCCTAGGTCAAATCCTAACCCTAACCGTCTCTCTAACCCTAGCCCTCAACATAGCCCTAAACCTAGGTCCAATCCTAACCCTAACAGTCTCTCTAAACCTAGCCCTCAACATAACCCTAACCCTATGTCCAATCCTAACCCTAACCGTCTCCCTAACCCTAGCCCTCAACATAACCCTAACCCTAGGGCCAATCCTAACGCTGACCGTCTCTCTAACCCTAGCCCTCAACATAACCCTAACCCTAGGTCCAATCCTAACCCTAACCGTCTCTCTAAACCTAGCCCTCAACATAACCCTAACCCTATGTCCAATCCTAACCCTGACCGTCTCCCTAACACTAGCCCTCAACATAACCCTAACCCTAGGGCCAATCCTAACACTGACCGTCTCTCTAACCCTAGCCCTCAACATAACCCTAACCCTAGGTCCAATCCTAACCCTAACCGTCTCTCTAAACCTAGCCCTCAACATAACCCTAACCCTAGGTCAAATCGTAACGCTAACCATCTCTCTAAACCTAGCCCTCAACATAGCCCTAACCCTAGGTCCAATCCTAACCCTAACCGTCTCTCTACCCTAGCCCTCAAGCTAACCCTAACCCCAGGTCCAATCCTAACCCTAAGCATCTCTCTGACCCTAACCCTCAACATAACCCTAACCCTAGGTCCAATCCTAACCCTAACCATCTCTCTAACCCTAGCCCTCAACATAACCCGAACCCTAGGTCCAATCGTAACCCTAATCTTCTCTCTAACGCTCGCCCTCAACATAACCTGTAACCCTAGGTCCAATCCTAACCCTAACTGTCTCTCTAAACCTAACCCTGAACATAACCCTAACCCTAGGTCCACTCCTCACCCTAACCGTCTCTCTAAACCTAGCCCTCAACATAACCCTAACCCTAGGTCCAATCCTAACCCTAACCATCTCTCTAACACTAGCCCTCAACGTAACCCTAACCATAGGACCAATCCTAACCCTAACCGTCTCTCTAACCTTATCCCTCAACATATCCCTAACCCTAGGTCCAATCCTAACCCTAACCGTATCTTTAACCCTAGCCCTCAACCTAACACTAACCCTAGGTCCAATCCTAACCCTAACAATCTCTCTAACCCAAGCCCTCAAAATAACTCTAACCCAAGGTCCAATACTAACCCTAACCGTCTCTCTAATCCTAGCCCTCAAGCTAACCCTAACCCTAGGTCCAATCCTAACCCTAACCGTCTCTCTAACCCTAGATCTCAAGCTAACCCTAACCCTAGGTCCAATCCTAACCCTAAGCATCGCTCTAACCCTAGCCCTCAACATAACCCTAACCCTAGGTCCAATCCTAACCCTAACCGTCTCTCTAACGTAAGCCCTCTACATAACCCTAACCCTACGTCCACTCCTAACCCTAACCATCTCTCTAACCCTAGCCCTCAACATAACCCGAACAATAGGTCCAATCCTCACCCTAATGGTCTCTCTAACCCTAGCCCTCAACATAACCCGAACCCTAGGTCCAATCCTAACCCTAACCGTCTCTCTAACCCTATCCCTCAACATAACCCTAACCCTAGGTCCACTCCTCACCCTAACCGTCTCTCTAACCCTAGCCCTCAACATAACCCTAACCCTAGGTCCAATCCTAACCCTAACCGTCTCTCTAACACTAGCCCTCAACGTAACCCTAACCCTAGGTCCAATCCTAACCCTAACAGTCTCTCTAACCCTAGCCCTCAACATAACAAAAACACTAGGTCCAATGCTAACCCTAACAGTCTCTCTAAACCTACCCTCAACATAACCCTAACCCTAGGTCCAATCCTAACCCTAACCGTCTCTCTAACACTAGCCCTCAAGCTAACCCTAACCCTAGTTCCATTCCTAACCCTGATCGTCTCTCTAACCCTAGCCCTCAACATAACCCTAACCCTAGATCCAATCCTAACCCTAACCGTCTCCGTAAACCTAGCACTCAACATAACCCTAACCCTACGTCCAATCATAACCCTGACCGTCTCCCTAACCCTAGCCCTCAACATAACCCTAACCCTAGGACCAATTCTATCCCTGACCGTCTCTCTAACCCTAGCCCTCAACATAACCCTAACCCTAGGTCCAATACTAACACTAACCGTCTCTCTAACCCTAGCCCTCAAGCTAACCCTAACCCTAGGTCCAATCCTAACCAAACCGTCTCTCTAACCCTAGCCCTCAAGCTAACCCTAACCCAAGGTCCAATCCTAACCCTAAGCATCTCTCTAACCCTAGCCCTCAACATAACCCTAACCATAGGTCCAATCCTAACCCTAACCGTCTCTCTAACCTTAGCCCTCTACATAACCCTAGCCCTACGTCCAATCCTAACCCTAACCATCTCTCTAAACCTAGCCCTCAACATAACCCTAACCCTAGATCCAATCCTAACCCTAACCGTCTCTCTAACCCTAGCCCTCAACATAACCCTAACCCTAGGTCCAATCCTTACCCTAACCGTCTCTCTAACCCTAGCCCTCAACATAACCCTAACCCTAGGTCCACTCCTCACCCTAACCGTCTCTCTAACCCTAGCCCTCAACATAACCCTAACCCTGGGTCCAATCTTAACCCTAACCGTCTCTCTAACACTAGCCCCAACGTAACCCTAACCCTAGGTCCATTCCTAACCCTAACAGTCTCTCTAACCCTAGCCCTCAACATAACCCTAACCCTAGGTCCACTCCTCACCCTAACCGTCTCTCTAACCCTAGCCCTCAACATAACCCTAACCCTAGGTCCAATCTTAACCCTAACCGTCTCTCTAACCCTAGCCCTCAACATAACCCTAACCCTAGGTCCAATCCTAACCCTAACAGTCTCTCTAACCCTAGCCCTCAACCCTAATCCTAGGTCCAATCCTCACCCTAACCGTCTCTCTAACCCTAGCCCTCAACATAACCCTAACCCTAGGTCCAATCTTAACCCTAACCGTCTCTCTAACCCTAGCCCTCAACATAACCCTAACCCTAGGTCCAATCCTAATCCTAACCGTCTCTCTAACCCTAGCCCTCAACATAACCCTAACCCTAGGTCCAATCCTAACCCTAACAGTCTCTCTAACCCTAGCCCTCAACATAACCCTAATCCTAGGTCCAATCCTAACCTTAACCGTCTCTCTAACGCTAGCCCTCAAGATAACCCTAACCCTAGGTAAAATCTTATCCCTAACCGTCTCTCTAACCATAGCCCTCAACATAACCTTAACCCTAGGTCCAATCCTAACCCTAACCGTCTCTCTAACCCTAGCCCTCAACATAACCCTAACCCTAGGTCCAATCCTAACCCTAACGGTCTCTCTAACCATAGCCCTCAACATAACCCTAACCCTAGGTCCAATCCTAATCCTAACCGTCTCTCTAACCCTAGCCCTCAACATGACCCTAACCCTAGGTCCAATCCTCACCCTAACCGTCTCTCTAACCCTAGCCCTCAACCTAACCCTAACCCTAGGTCCAATCCTAACCTTAACCGTCTCTCTAACCCTAGCCCTAAACGTAACCCTAACCCTAGGTCCAATACTAACCCTAACTGTCTCTCTAACTCTAGCCCTTAACATAACCCTATCCCTAGGTCCAATCCTAACCCTAACAGTATCTCTAACCCTAGCCCTCAAACTCACCCTAACCCTAGGTCCAATCCTAACCCTAACCGTCTCTCTAACCCTAGCCCTCAACGTAACCCTAACCCTAGGTCCAATAATAACCCTAACTGTCTCTCTAACTCTAGCCCTCAACACAACCCTATCCCTAGGTCCAATCCTAACCCTAACAGTATCTCTAACCCTAGCCCTCAACATAACCCTAACCCTAGGTTCAATCCTAACCCTAACCGTCTCCCTAACCATAACCCTCAACATAACCCTAACCCTATGTCCAATCCTAACCCTAACCGTCTCTCTAACCCTACCCCTCAACATAACCCTAACCCTAGGTCCAATCCTCACCCTAACCGTCTCTCTAACACTAGCCCTCAACGTAACCCTAACCCTAGGTCCAATCCTAAACCTAACAGTCTCTCTAACCCTAGCCCTCAACATAACAAAAACACTAGGTCCAATCCTAACCCTAACAGTCTCTCTAAACCTAGCCGTCAACATAACCCTAACCCTAGGTCCAATCCTAACCCTAACCGTCTCTCTAACCCTATCCCTCAACATAACCCTAACCCTAGGTCCACTCCTCACCCTAACCGTCTCTCTAACCCTAGCCCTGAACATAACCCTAACCCTAGATCCAATCCTAACCCTAACCGTCTCTCTAACACTAGCCCTCAACGTAACCCTAACCCTAGGTCCAAGCCTAACCCTAACAGTCTCTCTAACCCTAGCCCTCAACATAACAAAAACACTAGGTCCAATCCTAATCCTAACAGTCTCTCTAAACATAGCCCTCAACATAACCCTAACCATAAGTCCAATCCTAACCCTAACCATCTCTCTAACCCTAGCCCTCAACATAACCCTAACCCTACGTCCAATCCTAACGCTAAACATCTCTCTAACCCTAGCCCTAAACATAACCCGAACCCTAGGTCCAATCCTAACCCTAATCGTCTCTCTAACCCTAGCCCTCAACATAACCCTAACCCTAGGTCCACTCCTCACCCTAACCGTCTCTCTAAACCAAGCCCTCAACATAACCCTAACCCTAGGTCCAATCCTAACCCTAACCTGCTCTCTAACACTAGCCTTCAACGTAACCCTAACCATAGGTCCAATCCTAACCCTAACCGTCTCTCTAACCCTAGCGCTTAACATAACCCTAACCCTAGGTCCAATCCTAACCCTAACCGTCTCTCTAACACTAGCGCTTAACATAACCCTAACCCTACGTCCAATCCTAAACCTAACCGTCTCTATAACCCTAACCCTCAACATAACCCTAACCCTAAGTCCAATCCTAACCCTAACCGTCTCTCTAACCCTAGCCCTCAACATAACCCTAATCCTAGGTCCAATCCTAACCCTAACCGTCTCTCTAACGCTAGCCCTCAACATAACCCTAACCCTAGGTCCAATGCTAACCCTAACCGTATCTCTAAACCAGCCCTCAAGCTAACCCTAAACCTAGGTCCAATCCTAACCCTAACCGTCTCTCTACCCTAGCCCTCAAACTAACCCTAACCCTAAGTCCAAACCTAACCCTAAGCATCTCTCTAACCCTAACCCTCAAGATAAACCAAACCCTAGGTCCAATCCTAACCCTAACCGTCTCTATAACCCTACCCCTCAACATAACCCTAACCCTAAGTCCAATCCTAACCCTAACCGTCTCTCTAACCCTAGCCCTCAACATAACCCTAACCCTAAGTCCAATCCTAACCCTAACAGTCTCTCTAACCCTAGCCCTCAACATAACAAAAACACTAAGTCCAATCCTAACCCTAACAGTCTCTCTAAACCTAGCCCTCAACATAACCCTAACCCTAGGTCCAATCCTAACCCTAACCGTCTCTCTAACCCTAGCCCTCAAGCTAACCCTAACCCTAGTTCCATTCCTAACCCTAATCGTCTCTCTAATCCTAGCCCTCAACATAACCCTAACCCTAGGTCCAATCCTAACCCTAACCGTCTCTCTAAACCTAGCCCTCAACATAACCCTAACCCTACGTCCAATCATAACCCTGACCATCTCCCTAACCCTAGACCTCAACATAACCCTAACCCTAGGGCCAATTCTATCCCTGACCGTCTCTCTAACCCTAGCCCTCAACATAACTCTAACCCTAGGTCCAATACTAACACTAACCGTCTCTCTAACCCTAGCCCTCAAGCTAACCCTAACCCTAGGTCCAATCCTAACCCTAAGCATCTCTCTAACCCTAACCCTCAACATAACCCTAACCCTCGGTCCAATCCTAACCCTAACCGTCTCTCTAACCTTAGCCCTCTACATAACCCTAACCCTACGTACAATCCTAACCCTAACCATCTCTCTAACCCTAGCCCTCAACATAACCTGAACCCTAGGTCCAATCGTAACCCTAATCGTCTCTCTAACCCTAGCCCTCAACATAACCCTAACCTTAGGTCCAATCCTAAACCTAACTGTCTCTCTAAACCTAACCCTCAACATAACCCTAACCCTAGGTCCACTCCTCACCCTAACCGTCTCTCTAAACCTAGCCCTCAACATAACCCTAACCCTAGGTCCAATCCTAACCCTAACCGTCTCTCTAACACTAGCCCTCAACGTAACCCTAACCATAGGACCAATCCTAACCCTAACCGTCTCTCTAACCCTAGCCCTCAACATAACCCTAACCCTAGGTCCAATCCTAACCCTAACCGTCTCTTTAACCCTAGCCCTCAACCTAACACTAACCCTAGGTCCAATCCTAACCCTAACCATCTCTCTAACCCAAGCCCTCAAAATAACCCTAACCCAAGGTCCAATACTAACCCTAACCGTCTCTCTAATCCTAGCCCTCAAGCTAACCCTAACCCTAGGTCCAATCCTAACCCTAACCGTCTCTCTAACCCTAGACCTCAAGCTAACCCTAACCCTAGGTCCAATCCTAACCCTAAGCATCGCTCTAACCCTAGCCCTCAACATAACCCTAACCCTAGGTCCAATCCTAACCCTAACCGTCTCTCTAACCCTAGCCCTCAACATAGCCCGAACAATAGGTCCAATCCTCACCCTAATCGTCTCTCTAACCCTAGCCCTCAACATAACCCTAACCCTAGGTCCAATCCTAACCCTAACCGTCTCTCTAACCCTATCCCTCAACATAACCCTAACCCTAGGTCCAATCCTAACCCTAACCGTCTCTCTAACACTAGCCCTCAACGTAATCCTAACCCTAGGTCCAATCCTAACCCTAACAGTCTCTCTAACCCTAGCCCTCAACATAACCCTAACCCTAGGTCCAATCCTAACCCTAACAGTCTCTCTAAACCTAGCCCTCAACATAACCCTAACCCTAGGTCCAATCCTAACCCTAACCGTCTCTCTAACCCTAGCCCTCAAGCTAACCCTAACCCTAGTTCCATTCCTAAACCTAATCGTCTCTCTAACCCTAGCCCTCAACATAACCCTAACCCTAGGTCCAATCCTAACCCTAACCGTCTCTCTAAACCTAGCCCTCAACATAACCCTAACCCTACGTCCAATCATTACCCTGACCGTCTCCCTAACCCTAGCCCTCAACATAACCTTAACCCTAGTCCAATCCTAACCCTAACCGGCTCTCTAACGCTAGCCCTCAACATAACCCTAACCCTAGGTCAAATCTTAACCCTAACCGTCTCTCTAACCATAGCCCTCAACATAATCTTAACCCTAGTCCAATCCTAACCCTAACCGTCTCTCTAACACTAGCCCTCAACATAACCCTAACCCTAGGTCCAATCCTAATCCTAACCGTCTCTCTAACCCTAGCCCTCAACATAACCCTAACCCTAGGTCCAATCCTAACCCTAACCGTCTCTCTAACCCTAGCCCTCAACATAACCCTAACCCTAGGTCCAATCCTCACCCTAACCGTCTCTCTAACCCTAGCCCTGAACATAACCCTAACCCTAGATCCAATCCTAACCCTAACCGTCTCTCTAACACTAGCCCTCAACGTAACCCTAACCCTAGGTCCAAGCCTAACCCTAACAGTCTCTCTAACCCTAGCCCTCAACATAACAAAAACACTAGGTCCAATCCTAATCCTAACAGTCTCTCTAAACATAGCCCTCAACATAACCCTAACCATAAGTCCAATCCTAACCCTAACCATCTCTCTAACCCTAGCCCTCAACATAACCCTAACCCTACGTCCAATCCTAACGCTAAACATCTCTCTAACCCTAGCCCTAAACATAACCCGAACCCTAGGTCCAATCCTAACCCTAATCGTCTCTCTAACCCTAGCCCTCAACATAACCCTAACCCTAGGTCCACTCCTCACCCTAACCGTCTCTCTAAACCAAGCCCTCAACATAACCCTAACCCTAGGTCCAATCCTAACCCTAACCTGCTCTCTAACACTAGCCTTCAACGTAACCGTAACCATAGGTCCAATCCTAACCCTAACCGTCTCTCTAACCCTAGCGCTTAACATAACCCTAACCCTAGGTCCAATCCTAACCCTAACCGTCTCTCTAACACTAGCGCTTAACATAACCCTAACCCTACGTCCAATCCTAACCCTAACCGTCTCTATAACCCTAGCCCTCAACATAACCCTAACCCTAAGTCCAATCCTAACCCTAACCGTCTCTCTAACCCTAGCCCTCAACATAACCCTAATCCTAGGTCCAATCCTAACCCTAACCGTCTCTCTAACGCTAGCCCTCAACATAACCCTAACCCTAGGTCCAATGCTAACCCTAACCGTATCTCTAAACCAGCCCTCAAGCTAACCCTAAACCTAGGTCCAATCCTAACCCTAACCGTCTCTCTACCCTAGCCCTCAAACTAACCCTAACCCTAAGTCCAAACCTAACCCAAAGCATCTCTCTAACCCTAACCCTCAACATAAACCAAACCCTAGGTCCAATCCTAACCCTAACCGTCTCTATAACCCTACCCCTCAACATAACCCTAACCCTAAGTCCAATCCTAACCCTAACCGTCTCTCTAACCCTAGCCCTCAACATAACCCTAACCCTAAGTCCAATCCTAACCCTAACAGTCTCTCTAACCCTAGCCCTCAACATAACAAAAACACTAAGTCCAATCCTAACCCTAACAGTCTCTCTAAACCTAGCCCTCAACATAACCCTAACCCTAGGTCCAATCCTAACCCTAACCGTCTCTCTAACCCTAGCCCTCAAGCTAACCCTAACCCTAGTTCCATTCCTAACCCTAATCGTCTCTCTAACCCTAGCCCTCAACATAACCCTAACCCTAGGTCCAATCCTAACCCTAACCGTCTCTCTAAACCTAGCCCTCAACATAACCCTAACCCTACGTCCAATCATAACCCTGACCATCTCCCTAACCCTAGACCTCAACATAACCCTAACCCTAGGGCCAATTCTATCCCTGACCGTCTCTCTAACCTTAGCCCTCTACATAACCCTAACCCTACGTACAATCCTAACCCTAACCATCTCTCTAACCCTAGCCCTCAACATAACCTGAACCCTAGGTCCAATCGTAACCCTAATCGTCTCTCTAACCCTAGCCCTCAACATAACCCTAACCTTAGGTCCAATCCTAAACCTAACTGTCTCTCTAAACCTAACCCTCAACATAACCCTAACCCTAGGTCCACTCCTCACCCTAACCGTCTCTCTAAACCTAGCCCTCAACATAACCCTAACCCTAGGTCCAATCCTAACCCTAACCGTCTCTCTAACACTAGCCCTCAACGTAACCCTAACCATAGGACCAATCCTAACCCTAACCGTCTCTCTAACCCTAGACCTCAAGCTAACCCTAACCCTAGGTCCAATCCTAACCCTAAGCATCGCTCTAACCCTAGCCCTCAACATAACCCTAACCCTAGTTCCAATCCTAACCCTAACCGTCTCTCTAACCCTAGCCCTCAACATAGCCCGAACAATAGGTCCAATCCTCACCCTAATCGTCTCTCTAACCCTAGCCCTCAACATAACCCTAACCCTAGGTCCAATCCTAACCCTAACCGTCTCTCTAACCCTATCCCTCAACATAACCCTAACCCTAGGTCCAATCCTAACCCTAACCGTCTCTCTAACACTAGCCCTCAACGTAATCCTAACCCTAGGTCCAATCCTAACCCTAACAGTCTCTCTAACCCTAGCCCTCAACATAACCCTAACCCTAGGTCCAATCCTAACCCTAACAGTCTCTCTAAACCTAGCCCTCAACATAACCCTAACCCTAGGTCCAATCCTAACCCTAACCGTCTCTCTAACCCTAGCCCTCAAGCTAACCCTAACCCTAGTTCCATTCCTAAACCTAATCGTCTCTCTAACCCTAGCCCTCAACATAACCCTAACCCTAGGTCCAATCCTAACCCTAACCGTCTCTCTAAACCTAGCCCTCAACATAACCCTAACCCTACGTCCAATCATAACCCTGACCGTCTCCCTAACCCTAGCCCTCAACATAACCTTAACCCTAGTCCAATCCTAACCCTAACCGGCTCTCTAACGCTAGCCCTCAACATAACCCTAACCCTAGGTCAAATCTTAACCCTAACCGTCTCTCTAACCATAGCCCTCAACATAATCTTAACCCTAGTCCAATCCTAACCCTAACCGTCTCTCTAACACTAGCCCTCAACATAACCCTAACCCTAGGTCCAATCCTAATCCTAACCGTCTCTCTAACCCTAGCCCTCAACATAACCCTAACCCTAGGTCCAATCCTAACCCTAACCGTCTCTCTAACCCTAGCCCTCAACATAACCCTAACCCTAGGTCCAATCCTCACCCTAACCGTCTCTCTAACCCTAGCCCTTAACATATCCCTAACCCTAGGTCCAATCCTAACCCTAACCGTCTCTCTAACCCTAGCCCTCAACATAACCCTAACCCTAGGTCCAATCCTCACCCTAACCGTCTCTCTAACCCTAGCCCTCAACATAACCTTAACCCTAGGCCCAATCATAACCCTAACCGTCTCTCTAACCCTAGCCCTCAATATAACCCTAACCCTAGGTCCAATCCTAAACCTAACAGTCTCTCTAAACCTAGCCCTCAACATAAGCCTTACCCTAGGTCCAAACCTCACCTTAACCGTCTCTCTAAACCTAGCCCTCAACCTAATCCTAACCTTAGGTCCAATCCTAACCCTAACCGTCTCTCTAAACCTAGCCCTTAACATAACTCTAACCCTAGGTCAAATCCTAACGCTAACTGTCTCTCTAACCCTAGCCCTCAACATAACCTTAACCCTAGGTCCAATCCTAACCCTAACCGTCTCTCTAAACCTAGCCCTCAACATAACCCTAACCCTATGTCCAATCCTAACCCTGACCGTCTCCCTAACCCTAGCCCTCAACATAACCCTAACCCTAGGGCCAATCCTAACCCTGACCGTCTCTCTAACCCTAGCTCTCAACATAACCCTAACCCTAGGTCCAATACTAACCCTAACCGTATCTCTAAACCTAGCCCTCAAGCTAACCCTAAACCTAGGTCCAATCCTAACCCTAACCGTCTCTCTACCCTAGCCCTCAAACTAACCCTAACCCTAAGTCCAATCCTAACCCTAAGCATCTCTCTAACCCTAACCCTCAACATAAACCTAACCCTAGGTCCATGTCTAACACTAACCGTCTCTCTAAACTTAGCACTCTACATAACCCTAACCCTACGTACAATCCAAACCGTAACCATCTCTCTAACCCTAGCCCTCAACATAACCCGAACCCTAGGTCCAATCGTAACCCTAATCGTCTCTCTAACCCTAGCCCTCAACATAACCCTAACCCTAGGTCCAATCCTAAACCTAACTGTCTCTCTAAACCTAACCCTCAACATAACCCTAACCCTATGTCCACTCCTCACCCTAACCGTCTCTCTAAACCTAGCCCTCAACATAACCCTAACCCTAGGTCCGATCCTAACCCTAACCGTCTCTCTAACACTAGCCCTCAACGTAACCCTAACCATAGGACCAATCCTAACCCTAACCGTCTCTCTAACCCTAGCCCTCAACATAACCCTAACCCTAGGTCCAATACTAACACTAACCGTCTCTCTAACACTAGCCCTCAACCTAACACTAACCCTAGGTCCAATCCTAACCCTAACCATCTCTCTAACCCAAGCCCTCAAAATAACCCTAACACAAGGTCCAATACTAACCCTAACCGTCTCTCTAATCCTAGCCCTCAAGCTAACCCTAACCCTAGGTCCAATCCTAACCCTAACCGTCTCTCTAACCCTAGACCTCAAGCTAACCCTAACCCTAGGTCCAATCCTAACCCTAAGCATCGCTCTAACCCTAGCCCTCAACATAACCCTAACCCTAGGTCCAATCCTAACCCTAACCGTCTCTCTAACGTAAGCCCTCTACATAACCCTAACCCTACGTCCACTCCTAACCCTAACCATCTCTCTAACCCTAGCCCTCAACATAACCCGAACAATAGGTCCAATCCTCACCCTAATCGTCTCTCTAACCCTAGCCCTCAACATAACCCTAACCCTAGGTCCAGTCCTAACCCTAACCGTCTCTCTAACCCAAGCCCTCAACATAACCCTAACCCTAGGTCCACTCCTCACCCTAACCGTCTCTCTAACCCTAGCCCTCAACATAACCCTAACCCTAGGTCCAATCCTAACCCTAACCGTCTCTCTAACACTAGCCCTCAACGTAACCCTAAGCCTAGGTCCAATCCTAACCCTAACAGCCTCTCTAACCCTAGCCCTCAACATAACAAAAACACTAGGTCCAATCCTAACCCTAACAGTCTCTCTAAACCTAGCCCTCAACATAACCCTAACCCTAGGTCCAATCCTAACCCTAACCGTCTCTCTAACCCTAGCCCTCAAGCTAACCCTAACCCTAGTTCCATTCTTAACCCTAATCGTCTCACTAACCCTAGCCCTCAACATAACCCTAACCCTAGGTCCAATCCTAACCCTAACCGTCTCTCTAACACTAGCCCTCAAGCTAACCCTAACCCTAGTTCCATTCCTAACCCTGATCGTCTCTCTAACCCTAGCCCTCAACATAACCCTAACCCTAGATCCAATCCTAACCCTAACCGTCTCTCTAAACCTAGCACTCAACATAACCCTAACCCTACGTCCAATCATAACCCTGACCGTCTCCCTAACCCTAGCCCTCAACATAACCCTAACCCTAGGACCAATTCTATCCCTGACCGTCTCTCTAACCCTAGCCCTCAACATAACCCTAACCCTAGGTCCAATACTAACACTAACCGTCTCTCTAACCCTAGCCCTCAAGCTAACCCTAACCCTAGGTCCAATCCTAACCCTAACCGTCTCTCTAACCCTAGCCCTCAAGCTAACCCTAACCCAAGGTCCAATCCTAACCCTAAGCATCTCTCTAACCCTAGCCCTCAACATAACCCTAACCATAGGTCCAATCCTAACCCTAACCGTCTCTCTAACCTTAGCCCTCTACATAACCCTAGCCCTACGTCCAATCCTAACCCTAACCATCTCTCTAAACCTAGCCCTCAACATAACCCTAACCCTAGATCCAATCCTAACCCTAACCGTCTCTCTAACCCTAGCCCTCAACATAACCCTAACCCTAGGTCCAATCCTTACCCTAACCGTCTCTCTAACCCTAGCCCTCAACATAACCCTAACCCTAGGTCCACTCCTCACCCTAACCGTCTCTCTAACCCTAGCCCTCAACATAACCCTAACCCTGGGTCCAATCTTAACCCTAACCGTCTCTCTAACACTAGCCCCAACGTAACCCTAACCCTAGGTCCATTCCTAACCCTAACAGTCTCTCTAACCCTAGCCCTCAACATAACCCTAACCCTAGGTCCACTCCTCACCCTAACCGTCTCTCTAACCCTAGCCCTCAACATAACCCTAACCCTAGGTCCAATCTTAACCCTAACCGTCTCTCTAACCCTAGCCCTCAACATAACCCTAACCCTAGGTCCAATCCTAACCCTAACAGTCTCTCTAACCCTAGCCCTCAACCCTAATCCTAGGTCCAATCCTCACCCTAACCGTCTCTCTAACCCTAGCCCTCAACATAACCCTAACCCTAGGTCCAATCTTAACCCTAACCGTCTCTCTAACCCTAGCCCTCAACATAACCCTAACCCTAGGTCCAATCCCAACCCTAACCGTCTCTCTAACCCTAGCCCTCAACATAACCCTAACCCTAGGTCCAATCCTAACCCTAACAGTCTCTCTAACCCTAGCCCTCAACATAACCCTAATCCTAGGTCCAATCCTAACCTTAACCGTCTCTCTAACGCTAGCCCTCAAGATAACCCTAACCCTAGGTAAAATCTTATCCCTAACCGTCTCTCTAACCATAGCCCTCAACATAACCTTAACCCTAGGTCCAATCCTAACCCTAACCGTCTCTCTAACCCTAGCCCTCAACATAACCCTAACCCTAGGTCCAATCCTAACCCTAACGGTCTCTCTAACCATAGCCCTCAACATAACCCTAACCCTAGGTCCAATCCTAATCCTAACCGTCTCTCTAACCCTAGCCCTCAACATGACCCTAACCCTAGGTCCAATCCTCACCCTAACCGTCTCTCTAACCCTAGCCCTCAACCTAACCCTAACCCTAGGTCCAATCCTAACCTTAACCGTCTCTCTAACCCTAGCCCTAAACGTAACCCTAACCCTAGGTCCAATACTAACACTAACTGTCTCTCTAACTCTAGCCCTTAACATAACCCTATCCCTAGGTCCAATCCTAACCCTAACAGTATCTCTAACCCTAGCCCTCAAACTCACCCTAACCCTAGGTCCAATCCTAACCCTAACCGTCTCTCTAACCCTAGCCCTCAACGTAACCCTAACCCTAGGTCCAATAATAACCCTAACTGTCTCTCTAACTCTAGCCCTCAACACAGCCCTATCCCTAGGTCCAATCCTAACCCTAACAGTATCTCTAACCCTAGCCCTCAACATAACCCTAACCCTAGGTTCAATCCTAACCCTAACCGTCTCCCTAACCATAGCCCTCAACATAACCCTAACCCTATGTCCAATCCTAACCCTAACCGTCTCTCTAACCCTACCCCTCAACATAACCCTAACCCTAGGTCCAATCCTCACCCTAACCGTCTCTCTAACACTAGCCCTCAACGTAACCCTAACCCTAGGTCCAATCCTAAACCTAACAGTCTCTCTAACCCTAGCCCTCAACATAACAAAAACACTAGGTCCAATCCTAACCCTAACAGTCTCTCTAAACCTAGCCGTCAACATAACCCTAACCCTAGGTACAATCCTAACCCTAACCGTCTCTCTAACCCTATCCCTCAACATAACCCTAACCCTAGGTCCACTCCTCACCCTAACCGTCTCTCTAACCCTAGCCCTGAACATAACCCTAACCCTAGATCCAATCCTAACCCTAACCGTCTCTCTAACATTAGCCCTCAACGTAACCCTAACCCTAGGTCCAAGCCTAACCCTAACAGTCTCTCTAACCCTAGCCCTCAACATAACAAAAACACTAGGTCCAATCCTAATCCTAACAGTCTCTCTAAACATAGCCCTCAACATAACCCTAACCATAAGTCCAATCCTAACCCTAACCATCTCTCCAACCCTAGCCCTCAACATAACCCTAACCCTACGTCCAATCCTAACGCTAAACATCTCTCTAACCCTAGCCCTAAACATAACCCGAACCCTAGGTCCAATCCTAACCCTAATCGTCTCTCTAACCCTAGCCCTCAACATAACCCTAACCCTAGGTCCACTCCTCACCCTAACCGTCTCTCTAAACCAAGCCCTCAACATAACCCTAACCCTAGGTCCAATCCTAACCCTAACCTGCTCTCTAACACTAGCCTTCAACGTAACCCTAACCATAGGTCCAATCCTAACCCTAACCGTCTCTCTAACCCTAGCGCTTAACATAACCCTAACCCTAGGTCCAATCCTAACCCTAACCGTCTCTCTAACACTAGCGCTTAACATAACCCTAACCCTACGTCCAATCCTAAACCTAACCGTCTCTATAACCCTAACCCTCAACATAACCCTAACCCTAAGTCCAATCCTAACCCTAACCGTCTCTCTAACCCTAGCCCTCAACATAACCCTAATCCTAGGTCCAATCCTAACCCTAACCGTCTCTCTAACGCTAGCCCTCAACATAACCCTAACCCTAGGTCCAATGCTAACCCTAACCGTATCTCTAAACCAGCCCTCATGCTAACCCTAAACCTAGGTCCAATCCTAACCCTAACCGTCTCTCTACCCTAGCCCTCAAACTAACCCTAACCCTACGTCCAATCCTAAACCTAACCGTCTCTATAACCCTAACCCTCAACATAACCCTAACCCTAAGTCCAATCCTAACCCTAACAGTCTCTCTAACCCTAGCCCTCAACATAACAAAAACACTAAGTCCAATCCTAACCCTAACAGTCTCTCTAAACCTAGCCCTCAACATAACCCTAACCCTAGGTCCAATCCTAACCCTAACCGTCTCTCTAACCCTAGCCCTCAAGCTAACCCTAACCCTAGTTCCATTCCTAACCCTAATCGTCTCTCTAACCCTAGCCCTCAACATAACCCTAACCCTAGGTCCAATCCTAACCCTAACCGTCTCTCTAAACCTAGCCCTCAACATAACCCTAACCCTACGTCCAATCATAACCCTGACCATCTCCCTAACCCTAGACCTCAACATAACCCTAACCCTAGGGCCAATTCTATCCCTGACCGTCTCTCTAACCCTAGCCCTCAACATAACTCTAACCCTAGGTCCAATACTAACACTAACCGTCTCTCTAACCCTAGCCCTCAAGCTAACCCTAACCCTAGGTCCAATCCTAACCCTAAGCATCTCTCTAACCCTAACCCTCAACATAACCCTAACCCTCGGTCCAATCCTAACCCTAACCGTCTCTCTAACCTTAGCCCTCTACATAACCCTAACCCTACGTACAATCCTAACCCTAACCATCTCTCTAACCCTAGCCCTCAACATAACCTGAACCCTAGGTCCAATCGTAACCCTAATCGTCTCTCTAACCCTAGCCCTCAACATAACCCTAACCTTAGGTCCAATCCTAAACCTAACTGTCTCTCTAAACCTAACCCTCAACATAACCCTAACCCTAGGTCCACTCCTCACCCTAACCGTCTCTCTAAACCTAGCCCTCAACATAACCCTAACCCTAGGTCCAATCCTAACCCTAACCGTCTCTCTAACACTAGCCCTCAACGTAACCCTAACCATAGGACCAATCCTAACCCTAACCGTCTCTCTAACCCTAGCCCTCAACATAACCCTAACCCTAGGTCCAATCCTAACCCTAACCGTCTCTTTAACCCTAGCCCTCAACCTAACACTAACCCTAGGTCCAATCCTAACCCTAACCATCTCTCTAACCCAAGCCCTCAAAATAACCCTAACCCAAGGTCCAATACTAACCCTAACCGTCTCTCTAATCCTAGCCCTCAAGCTAACCCTAACCCTACGTCCAATCCTAACCCTAACCGTCTCTCTAACCCTAGACCTCAAGCTAACCCTAACCCTAGGTCCAATCCTAACCCTAAGCATCGCTCTAACCCTAGCCCTCAACATAACCCTAACCCTAGGTCCAATCCTAACCCTAACCGTCTCTCTAACCCTAGCCCTCAACATAGCCCGAACAATAGGTCCAATCCTCACCCTAATCGTCTCTCTAACCCTAGCCCTCAACATAACCCTAACCCTAGGTCCAATCCTAACCCTAACCGTCTCTCTAACCCTATCCCTCAACATAACCCTAACCCTAGGTCCAATCCTAACCCTAACCGTCTCTCTAACACTAGCCCTCAACGTAATCCTAACCCTAGGTCCAATCCTAACCCTAACAGTCTCTCTAACCCTAGCCCTCAACATAACCCTAACCCTAGGTCCAATCCTAACCCTAACAGTCTCTCTAAACCTAGCCCTCAACATAACCCTAACCCTAGGTCCAATCCTAACCCTAACCGTCTCTCTACCCTAGCCCTCAAACTAACCCTAACCCTAAGTCCAATCCTAACCCTAAGCATCTCTCTAACCCTAACCCTCAACATAAACCTAACCCTAGGTCCATGTCTAACACTAACCGTCTCTCTAAACTTAGCACTCTACATAACCCTAACCCTACGTACAATCCAAACCCTAACCATCTCTCTAACCCTAGCCCTCAACATAACCCGAACCCTAGGTCCAATCGTAACCCTAATCGTCTCTCTAACCCTAGCCCTCAACATAACCCTAACCCTAGGTCCAATCCTAAACCTAACTGTCTCTCTAAACCTAACCCTCAACATAACCCTAACCCTATGTCCACTCCTCACCCTAACCGTCTCTCTAAACCTAGCCCTCAACATAACCCTAACCCTAGGTCCAATCCTAACCCTAACCGTCTCTCTAACACTAGCCCTCAACGTAACCCTAACCATAGGACCAATCCTAACCCTAACCGTCTCTCTAACCCTAGCCCTCAACATAACCCTAACCCTAGGTCCAATACTAACACTAACCGTCTCTCTAACACTAGCCCTCAACCTAACACTAACCCTAGGTCCAATCCTAACCCTAACCATCTCTCTAACCCAAGCCCTCAAAATAACCCTAACACAAGGTCCAATACTAACCCTAACCGTATCTCTAAACCTAGCCCTCAAGCTAACCCTAAACCTAGGTCCAATCCTAACCCTAACCGTCTCTCTAACCTAGCCCTCAAACTAACCTTAACCCTAAGTACAAACCTAACCCTAAACATCTCTCTAACCCTAACCCTCAACATAAACCTAACCCTAGGTCCAATCCTAACTCTAACCGTCTCTCTAACCTTAGCCCTCTACATAACCCTAACCCTACGTACAATCCTAACCCTAACCATCTCTCTAACCCTAGCCCTCAACATAACCCGAACCCTAGGTCCAATCGTAACCCTAATCGTCTCTCTAACCCTAGCCCTCAACATAACCCTAACCCTAGGTCCAATCCTAAACCTAACTGTCTCTCTAAACCTAACCCTCAACATAACCCTAACCCTAGGTCCACTCCTCACCCTAACCGTCTCTCTAAACCTAGCCCTCAACATAACCCTAACCCTAGGTCCGATCCTAACCCTAACCGTCTCTCTAACACTAGCCCTCAACGTAACCCTAACCATAGGACCAATCCTAACCCTAACCGTCTCTCTAACCCTAGCCCTCAACATAACACTAACCCTAGGTCCAATCCTAACCCTAACCGTCTCTTTGACCCTAGCCCTCAAACTAACACTAACCCTAGGTCCAATCCTAACTCTAACCATCTCTCTAACCCAAGCCCTCAAAATAACCCTAACCCAAGGTCCAATACTAACCCTAACCGTCTCTCTAATCCTAGCCCTCAAGCTAACCCTAACCCTAGGTCCAATCCTAACCCTAACCGTCTCTCTAACCCTAGACCTCAAGCTAACCCTAACCCTAGGTCCAATCCTAACCCTAAGCATCGCTCTAACCCTAGCCCTCAACATAACCCTAACCCTAGGTCCAATCCTAACCCTAACCGTCTCTCTAACGTAAGCCCTCTACATAACCCTAACCCTACGTCCACTCCTAACCCTAACCATCTCTCTAACCCTAGCCCTCAACATAACCCGAACAATAGGTCCAATCCTCACCCTAATCGTCTCTCTAACCCTAGCCCTCAACATAACCCTAACCCTAGGTCCAGTCCTAACCCTAACCGTCTCTCTAACCCAAGCCCTCAACATAACCCTAACCCTAGGTCCACTCCTCACCCTAACCGTCTCTCTAACCCTAGCCCTCAACATAACCCTAACCCTAGGTCCAATCCTAACCCTAACCGTCTCTCTAACACTAGCCCTCAACGTAACCCTAAGCCTAGGTCCAATCCTAACCCTAACAGCCTCTCTAACCCTAGCCCTCAACATAACAAAAACACTAGGTCCAATCCTAACCCTAACAGTCTCTCTAAACCTAGCCCTCAACATAACCCTAACCCTAGGTCCAATCCTAACCCTAACCGTCTCTCTAACCCTAGCCCTCAAGCTAACCCTAACCCTAGTTCCATTCTTAACCCTAATCGTCTCACTAACCCTAGCCCTCAACATAACCCTAACCCTAGGTCCAATCCTAACCCTAACCGTCATTCTAAACCTAGCCCTCAACATAACCCTAACCCTACGTCCAATCATAACCCTGACCATCTCCCTAACCCTAGCCCTCAACATAACCCTAACCCTAGGGCCAATTCTATCCATGACCGTCTCTCTAACCCTAGCCCTCAACATAACTCTAACCCTAGGTCCAATACTAACACTAACCGTCTCTCTAACCCTAGCCCTCAAGCTAACCCTATCCCTAGGTCCAATCCTAACCCTAACCGTCTCTCTAACCCTAGCCCTCAAGCTAACCCTAACCCAAGGTCCAATCCTAACCCTAAGCATCTCTCTAACCCTAGCCCTCAACATAACCCTAACCATAGGTCCAATCCTAACCCTAACCGTCTCTCTAACCTTAGCCCTCTACATAACCCTAGCCCTACGTCCAATCCTAACCCTAACCATCTCTCTAAACTTAGTCCTCAACATAACCCTAACCCTAGATCCAATCCTAACCCTAACCGTCTCTCTAACCCTAGCCCTCAACATAACCCTAACCCTAGGTCCAATCCTTACCCTAACCGTCTCTCTAACCCTAGCCCTCAACATAACCCTAACCCTAGGTCCACTCCTCACCCTAACCGTCTCTCTAACCCTAGCCCTCAAGATAACCCTAACCCTGGGTCCAATCTTAACCCTAACCGTCTCTCTAACACTAGCCCTCAACGTAACCCTAACCCTAGGTCCATTCCTAACCCTAACAGTCTCTCTAACCATAGCCCTCAACATAACCCTAACCCTAGGTCCACTCCTCACCCTAACCGTCTCTCTAACCCTAGCCCTCAACATAACCCTAACCCTAGGTCCAATCTTAACCCTAACCGTCTCTCTAACCCTAGCCTCAACATAACCCTAACCCTAGGTCCAATCCTAACCCTAACAGTCTCTCTAACCCTAGCCCTCAACATAACCCTAACCATAGGTCCAATCCTAACCCTAACCGTCTCTCTAACCCTAGCCCTCAACATAACCCTAACCCTAGGTCCACTCCTCACCCTAACCGTCTCTCTAACCCTAGCCCTCAACATAACCCTAACCCTAGATCCAATCCTAACCCTAACCGTCTCTCTAACACTAGCCCTCAACGTAACCCTAACCCTAGGTCCAATCCTAACCCTTACAGTCTCTCTAACCCTAGCCCTCAACATAACAAAAACACTAGGTCCAATCCTAACCCTAACAGTCTCTCTAACCCTAGCCCTCAACATAACCCTAACCCTAGGTCCACTCCTCACCCTAACCGTCTCTCTAACCCTAGCCCTCAACATAACCCTAACCCTAGATCCAATCCTAACCCTAACTGTCTCTCTAACACTAGCCCTCAACGTAACCCTAACCCTAGGTCCAATCCTAACCCTAACCGTCTCTCTAAACCTATCCCTCAACATAACCCTAACCCTACGTCCAATCATAACAATGACCGTCTCTCTAACCCTAGCCCTCAACATAACCTTAAGCCTAGTCCAATCCTAACCCTAACCGTCTCTCTAACGCTAGCCCTCAACATAACCCTAACCCTAGGTCAAATCTTAACCCTAACCGTCTCTCTAACCATAGCCCTCAACATAACCTTAACCCTAGTCCAATCCTAACCCTAACCGTCTCTCTAACACTAGCCCTCAACATAACCCTAACCCTAGGTCCAATCCTAACCCTAACCGTCTCTCTAACCCTAGCCCTCAACATAACCCTAACCCTAGGTCCAATCCTAACCCTAACCGTCTCTCTAACCCTAGCCCTCAACATAACCCTAACCCTAGGTCCAATCCTCACCCTAACCGTCTCTCTAACCCTAGCCCTCAACATAACCTTAACCCTAGGCCCAATCATAACCCTAACCGTATCTCTAAACCTAGTCCTCAACCTAACCCTAACCCTAGGTCCAATCCTAACCCTAACAGTCTCTCTAACCCTAGCCCTCAACATAACCCTAACCCTAGGCCCACTCCTCACCCTAACCGTCTCTCTAACCCTAGCCCTCAACATAACCCTAACCCTAGATCCAATCCTAACTCTAACCGTCTCTCTAACACTAGCCCTCAACGTAACCCTAACCCTAGGTCCAATCCTAACCCTAACAGTCTCTCTAACCCTAGCCCTCAACATAACAAAAACACTAGGTCCAATCCTAACCCTAACAGTCTCTCTAAACCTAGCCCTCAACATAACCCTAACCCTAGGTCCAATCCTAACCCAAACCGTCTCTCTAACCCTAGCCCTCAACGTAACCCTAACCCTAGGTCCAATACTAACCCTAACTGTCTCTCTAACTCTAGCCCTCAACATAACCCTATCCCTAGGTCCAATTCTAACCCTAACAGTATCTCTAACCCTAGCCCTCAACATAACCCTATCCCTAGGTCCAATCCTAACCCTAACAGTATCTCTAACCCTAGCCCTCAAACTCACCCTAACCCTACGTACAATCCTAACCCTAACCATCTCTCTAACCCTAGCCCTCAACATAACCCGAACCCTAGGTCCAATCGTAACCCTAATCGTCTCTCTAACCCTAGCCCTCAACATAACCCTAACCCTAGGTCCAATCCTAAACCTAACTGTCTCTCTAAACCTAACCCTCAACATAACCCTAACCCTAGGTCCACTCCTCACCCTAACCGTCTCTCTAAACCTAGCCCTCAACATAACCCTAACCCTAGGTCCAATCCTAACCCTAACCATCTCTCTAACACTAGCCCTCAACGTAACCCTAACCATAAGACCAATCCTAACCCTAACCGTCTCTCTAACCCTAGCCCTCAACATAACCCTAACCCTAGGTCCAATACTAACACTAACCGTCTCTCTAACCCTAGCCCTCAACCTAACACTAACCCTAGGTCCAATCCTAACCCTAACCATCTCTCTAACCCAAGCCCTCAAAATAACCCTAACCCAAGGTCCAATACTAACCCTAACCGTCTCTCTAATCCTAGCCCTCAAGCTAACCCTAACCCTAGGTCCAATCCTAACCCTAACCGTCTCTCTAACCCTAGACCTCAAGCTAAACCTAACCCTAGGTCCAATCCTAACCCTAAGCATCGCTCTAACCCTAGCCCTCAACATAACCCTAACCCTAGGTCCAATCCTAACCCTAACCGTCTCCTTAACGTAAGCCCTCTACATAACCCTAACCCTACGTCCACTCCTAACCCTAACCATCTCTCTAACCCTAGCCCTCAACATAACCCGAACAATAGGTCCAATCCTCACCCTAATCGTCTCTCTAACCCTAGCCCTCAACATAACCCTAACCCTAGGTCCAATCCTAACCCTAACCGTCTCTCTAACCCTATCCCTCAACATAACCCTAACCCTAGGTCCACTCCTCACCCTAACCGTCTCTCTAACCTTAGACCTCAACATAACCCTAACCCTAGGTCCAATCCTAACCCTAACCGTCTCTCTAACACTAGCCCTCAACGTAACCCTAACCCTAGGTCCAATCCTAACCCTAACAGTCTCTCTAACCCTAGCCCTCAACATAACAAAAACACTAGGTCCAATCCTAACCCTAACAGTCTCTCTAAACCTAGCCCTCAACATAACCCTAACCCTAGGTCCAATCCTAACCCTAACCGTCTCTCTAACCCTAGCCCTCAAGCTAACCCTAACCCTAGTTCCATTCCTAAACCTAATCGTCTCTCTAACCCTAGCCCTCAACATAACCCTAACCCTAGGTCCAATCCTAACCCTAACCGTCTCTCTAAACCTAGCCCTCAACATAACCCTAACCCTACGTCCAATCATAACCCTGACCGTCTCCCTAACCCTAGCCCTCAACATAACCTTAACCCTAGTCCAATCCTAACCCTAACCGTCTCTCTGACGCTAGCCCTCAACATAACCCTAACCCTAGGTCAAATCTTAACCCTAACCGTCTCTCTAACCATAGCCCTCAACATAACTTTAACCCTAGTCCAATCCTAACCCTAACCGTGTCTCTAACACTAGCCCTCAACATAACCCTAACCCTAGGTCCAATCCTAACCCTAACCGTCTCTCTAACCCTAGCCCTCAACATACCCCTAACCCTAGGTCCAATCCTAACCCTAACCGTCTCTCTCACCCTAGCCCTCAACATAACCCTAACCCTAGGTCCAATCCTCACCCTAACCGTCTCTCTAACCCTAGCCCTTAACATATCCCTAACCCTAGGTCCAATCCTAACCCTAACCGTCTCTCTAACCCTAGCCCTCAACATAACCCTAACCCTAGGTCCAATCCTCACCCTAACCGTCTCTCTAACCCTAGCCCTCAACATAACCTTAACCCTAGGCCCAATCATAACCCTAACCGTCTCTCTAAACCTAGTCCTCAACCTAACCCTAACCCTAGATCCAATCCTAACCCTAACAGTCTCTCTAACCCTAGCCCTCAATATAACCCTAACCCTAGGTCCAATCCTAACCCTAACAGTCTCTCTAAACCTAGCCCTCAACATAAGCCTAACCCTAGGTCCAATCCTCACCTTAACCGTCTCTCTAAACCTAGCCCTCAACCTAATCCTAACCTTAGGTCCAATCCTAACCCTAACCGTCTCTCTAAACCTAGCCCTCAACATAACCCTAACCCTAGGTCAAATCCTAACGCTAACTGTCTCTCTAACCCTAGCCCTCAACATAACCCTAACCCTAGGTCCAATCCTAACCCTAACCGTCTCTCTAAACCTAGCCCTCAACATAACCCTAACCCTATGTCCAATCCTAACCCTGACCGTCTCCCTAACCCTAGCCCTCAACATAACCCTAACCCTAGGGCCAATCCTAACCCTGACCGTCTCTCTAACCCTAGCCCTCAACATAACCCTAACCCTAGGTCCAATACTAACCCTAACCGTATCTCTAAACCTAGCCCTCAAGCTAACCCTAACCCTAGGTCCAATCCTAACCCTAACCGTCTCTCTACCCTAGCCCTCAAGCTAACCCTAACCCTAAGTCCAATCCTAACCCTAAGCATCTCTCTAACCCTAACCCTCAACATAAACCTAACCCTAGGTCCAATCCTAACCCTAACCGTCTCTCTAACACTAGCCCTCCACGTAACCCTAACCATAGGACCAATCCTAACCCTAACCGTCTCTCTAACCCTAGCCCTCAACATAACCCTAACCCTAGGTCCAATACTAACACTAACCGTCTCTCTAACCCTAGCCCTCAACCTAACACTAACCCTAGGTCCAATCCTAACCCTAACCGTCTCTCTAACCCTAGACCTCAAGCTAACCCTAACCCTAGGTCCAATCCTAACCCTAAGCATCGCTCTAACCCTAGCCCTCAACATAACCCTAACCCTAGGTCCAATCCTAACCCTAACCGTCTCTCTAACGTAAGCCCTCTACATAACCCTAACCCTACGTCCACTCCTAACCCTAACCATCTCTCTAACCCTAGCCCTCAACATAACCCGAACAATAGGTCCAATCCTCACCCTAATCGTCTCTCTAACCCTAGCCCTCAACATAACCCTAACCCTAGGTCCAATCCTAACCCTAACCGTCTCTCTAACCCTATCCCTCAACATAACCCTAACCCTAGGTCCACTCCTCACCCTAACCGTCTCTCTAACCCTAGACCTCAACATAACCCTAACCCTAGGTCCAATCCTAACCCTAACCGTCTCTCTAACACTAGCCCTCAACGTAACCCTAACCCTAGGTCCAATCCTAACCCTAACAGTCTCTCTAACCCTAGCCCTCAACATAACAAAAACACTAGGTCCAATCCTAACCCTAACAGTCTCTCTAAACCTAGCCCTCAACATAACCCTAACCCTAGGTCCAATCCTAACCCTAACCGTCTCTCTAACCCTAGCCCTCAAGCTAACCCTAACCCTAGTTCCATTCCTAAACCTAATCGTCTCTCTAAACCTAGCCCTCAACATAACCCTAACCCTAGGTCCAATCCTAACCCTAACCGTCTCTCTAAACCTAGCCCTCAACATAACCCTAACCCTACGTCCAATCATAACCCTGACCGTCTCCCTAACCCTAGCCCTCAACATAACCTTTACCCTAGTCCAATCCTAACCCTAACCGTCTCTCTGACGCTAGCCCTCAACATAACCCTAACCCTAGGTCAAATCTTAACCCTAACCGTCTCTCTAACCATAGCCCTCAACATAACCTTAACCCTAGTCCAATCCTAACCCTAACCGTCTCTCTAACACTAGCCCTCAACATAACCCTAACCCTAGGTCCAATCCTAACCCTAACCGTCTCTCTAACCCTAGCCCTCAACATACCCCTAACCCTAGGTCCAATCCTAACCCTAACCGTCTCTCTCACCCTAGCCCTCAACATAACCCTAACCCTAGGTCCAATCCTCACCCTAACCGTCTCTCTAACCCTAGCCCTTAACATATCCCTAACCCTAGGTCCAATCCTAACCCTAACCGTCTCTCTAACCCTAGCCCTCAACATAACCCTAACCCTAGGTCCAATCCTCACCCTAACCGTCTCTCTAACCCTAGCCCTCAACATAACCTTAACCCTAGGCCCAATCATAACCCTAACCGTCTCTCTAAACCTAGTCCTCAACCTAACCCTAACCCTAGGTCCAATCCTAACCCTAACAGTCTCTCTAACCCTAGCCCTCAATATAACCCTAACCCTAGGTCCAATCCTAACCCTAACAGTCTCTCTAAACCTAGCCCTCAACATAAGCCTAACCCTAGGTCCAATCCTCACCTTAACCGTCTCTCTAAACCTAGCCCTCAACCTAATCCTAACCTTAGGTCCAATCCTAACCCTAACCGTCTCTCTAAACTAGCCCTCAACATAACCCTAACCCTAGGTCAAATCCTAACGCTAACTGTCTCTCTAACCCTAGCCCTCAACATAACCCTAACCCTAGGTCCAATCCTAACCCTAACCGTCTCTCTAAACCTAGCCCTCAACATAACCCTAACCCTATGTCCAATCCTAACCCTGACCGTCTCCCTAACCCTAGCCCTCAACATAACCCTAACCCTAGGGCCAATCCTAACCCTGACCGTCTCTCTAACCCTAGCCCTCAACATAACCCTAACCCTAGGTCCAATACTAACCCTAACCGTATCTCTAAACCTAGCCCTCAAGCTAACCCTAACCCTAGGTCCAATCCTAACCCTAACCGTCTCTCTACCCTAGCCCTCAAGCTAACCCTAACCCTAAGTCCAATCCTAACCCTAAGCATCTCTCTAACCCTAACCCTCAACATAAACCTAACCCTAGGTCCAATCCTAACCCTAACCGTCTCTCTAACCTTAGCCCTCTACATAACCCTAACCCTACGTACAATCCTAACCCTAAACATCTCTCTAACCCTAGCCCTCAACATAACCCGAACCCTAGGTCCAATCGTAACCCTAATCGTCTCTCTAACCCTAGCCCTCAACATAACCCTAACCCTAGGTCCAATCCTAAACCTAACTGTCTCTCTAAACCTAACCCTCAACATAACCCTAACCCTAGGTCCGCTCCTCACCCTAACCGTCTCTCTAAACCTAGCCCTCAACATAACCCTAACCCTAGGTCCAATCCTCACCCTAACCGTCTCTCTAACACTAGCCCTCAACGTAACCCTAACCCTAGGTCCAATCCTAACCCTAACTGTCTCTCGAACCCTAGCCCTCAACATAACCCTAACCCTAGGTCCAATCCTAACCCTAACCGTCTCTCTAACCCTAGCCCTCAACATAACCCTAACCCTAGGTCCAATCCTAACCCTAACTGTCTCTCTAACCCTAGCCCTCAATATAACCCTAACCCTAGGTCCAATCCTAACCCTAACCGTCTCTCTAAACCTAGCCCTCAACATAACACTAACCCTAGGTCCAATCCTAACCCTAAGCGTCTCTTTAACCCTAGCCCTCAACCTAACACTAACCCTAGGTCCAATCCTAACCCTAACCATCTCTCTAACCCAAGCCCTCAAAATAACCCTAACCCAAGGTCCAATACTAACCCTAACCGTCTCTCTAATCCTAGCCCTCAAGCTAACCCTAACCCTAGGTCCAATCCTAACCCTAACCGTCTCTCTAACCCTAGACCTCAAGCTAACCCTAACCCTAGGTCCAATCCTAACCCTAACCGTCTCTCTAACGTAAGCCCTCTACATAACCCTAACCCTACGTCCACTCCTAACCCTAACCATCTCTCTAACCCTAGCCCTCAACATAACCCGAACAATAGGTCCAATCCTCACCCTAATCGTCTCTCTAACCCTAGCCCTCAACATAACCCTAACCCTAGGTCCAATCCTAACCCTAACCGTCTCTCTAACCCTATCCCTCAACATAACCCTAACCCTAGGTCCACTCCTCACCTTAACCGTCTCTCTAACACTAGCCCTCAACGTAACCCTAACCCTAGGTCCAATCCTAACCCTAACAGTCTCTCTAACCCTAGCCCTCAACATAACAAAAACACTAGGTCCAATCCTAACCCTAACAGTCTCTCTAAACCTAGCCCTCAACATAACCCTAACCCTAGGTCCAATCCTAACCCTAACCGTCTCTCTAACCCTAGCCCTCAACATAACCCTAACCCTAGGTCCATTCCTAACCCTAATCGTCTCTCTAACCCTAGCCCTCAACATAACCCTAACCCTAGGTCCAATCCTAACCCTAACCGTCTCTCAAAACCTAGCCCTCAACATAACCCTAACCCTACGTCCAATCATAACCCTGACTGTCTCCCTAACCCTAGCCCTCAACAAAACCCTAACCCTAGGGCCAATTCTATCCCTGACCGTCTCTCTAACCCTAGCCCTCAACATAACCCTAACCCTAGGTCCACTCCTCACCCTAACCGTCTCTCTAACCCTAGCCCTCAACATAACCCTAACCCTAGGTCCAATCTTAACCCTAACCGTCTCTCTAACACTAGCCCTCAACGTAACCCTAATCCTAGGTCCATTCCTAACCCTAACAGTCTCTCTAACCCTAGCCCTCAACATACCCCTAACCCTAGGTCCACTCCTCACCCTAACCGTCTCTCTAACCCTAGCCCTCAACATAACCCTAACCCTAGGTCCAATCTTAACTCTAACCGTCTCTCTAACCCTAGCCCTCAACATAACCCTAACCCTAGGTCCAATCCTAACCCTAACAGTCTCTCTAACCCTAGCCCTCAACATAACCCTAACCCTAGGTCCAATCCTAACACTAACAGTCTCTCTAACCCTAGCCCTCAACATAACCCTAATCCTAGGTCCAATCCTAACCCTGACCGTCTCCCTAACCCTAGCCCTCAACATAACCCTAACCCTAGGGCCAATCCTAACCCTGACCGTCTCTCTAACCCTAGCCCTCAACATAACCCTAACCCTAGGTCCAATACTAACCCTAACCGTATCTCTAAACCTAGCCCTCAAGCTAACCCTAACCCTAGGTCCAATCCTAACCCTAACCGTCTCTCTACCCTAGCCCTCAAGCTAACCCTAACCCTAAGTCCAATCCTAACCCTAAGCATCTCTCTAACCCTAACCCTCAACATAAACCTAACCCTAGGTCCAATCCTAACCCTAACCGTTTCTCTAACCTTAGCCCTCTACATAACCCTAACCCTACGTACAATCCTAACCCTAACCATCTCTCTAACCCTCGCCCTCAACATAACCCTAACCCTAGGTCCACTCCTCACCCTAACCGTCTCTCTAACCCTAGCCCTCAACATAACCCTAACCCTAGGTCCAATCTTAACCCTAACCGTCTCTCTAACCCTAGCCCTCAACATATCCCTAACCCTAGGTCCAATCCTAACCCTAACAGTCTCTCTAACCCTAGCCCTCAACATAACCCTAACCCTAGGTCCAATCCTAACCCTAACCGTCTCTCTAACCCTAGCCCTCAACATAACCCTAACCCTAGGTCCACTCCTCACCCTAACCGTCTCTCTAACCCTAGCCCTCAACATAACCCTAACCCTAGATCCAATCCTAACCTTCACCGTCTCTCTAACACTAGCCCTCAACGTAACCCTAACCCTAGGTCCAATCCTAACCCTTACAGTCTCTCTAACCCTAGCCCTCAACATAACAAAAACACTAGGTCCAATCCTAACCCTAACAGTCTCTCTAACCCTAGCCCTCAACATAACCCTAACCCTAGGTCCACTCCTCACCCTAACCGTCTCTCTAACCCTAGCCCTCAACATAACCCTAACTCTAGATCCAATCCTAACCCTAACCGTATCTCTAACACTAGCCCTCAACGTAACCCTAACCCTAGGTCCAATCCTAACCCTAATAGTCTCTCTAACCCTAGCCCTCAACATAACAAAAACACTAGGTCCAATCCTAACCCTAACAGTCTCTCTAAACCTAGCCCTCAACATAACCCTAACCCTAGGTCCAATCCTAACCCAAACCGTCTCTCTAAACCTAGCCCTCAACGTAACCCTAACCCTAGGTCCAATACTAACCCTAACTGTCTCTCTAACTCTAGCCCTCAACATAACCCTATCCCTAGGTCCAATCCTAACCCTAACAGTATCTCTAACCCTAGCCCTCAAACTCACCCTAACCCTACGTCCAATCCTAACCCTAACCGTCTCTCTAACCCTAGCCCTCAACGTAACCCTAACCCTAGGTCCAATACTGACCCTAACTTTCTCTCTAACTCTAGCCCTCAACATAACCCTATCCCTAGGTCCAATCCTAACCCTAACAGTATCTCTAACCCTAGCCCTCAACATAACCCTAACCCTAGGTTCAATCCTAACCCTAACCGTCTCCCTAACCATAGCCCTCAACATAACCCTAACCCTAAGTCCAATCCTAACCCTAACCGTCTCTCTAACCCTAGGCTTCAACGGAACAATAACCCTAGGTCCAATCCTAACCCTAACCGTCTCTCTAACCCTAGCCCTCAACATAACCCTAACCCTAGGTCCAATCCTAACCCTAACCGTCTCTCTAACCCTAGCCCTCAACGTAACCCTAACCCTAGGTCCAATCCTAAACCTAACCGTCTCTCTAACCCTAGCCCTCAACCTAACCCTAACCTAGGTCCAATCCTCACCCTAACCGTCTCTCTAAACCTAGCCCTCAACATAACCCTAAGCCTAGGTCCAATCCTAACCCTAACCGTCTCTCTAACCTTAGCCCTCAACATAACCCTAACCTTAGGTCTAATCCTAACCCTTACCGTCTCTCTAACCTAGTCCTCAACATAACCCTAACCCTAGGTCTAATCCTAACCCTAACCGTCTCTCTAACCCTAGCCCTCAACATAACCCTAACCCTAGGTCCAATCCTAACCCTAACCGTCTCTCTAACCCTAGCCCTCAACGTAACCCTAACCCTAGGTCCAATCCTAAACCTAACCGTCTCTCTAACCCTAGCCCTCAACCTAACCCTAACCTAGGTCCAATCCTCACCCTAACCGTCTCTCTAAACCTAGCCCTCAACGTAACCCTAAGCCTAGGTCCAATCCTAACCCTAACCGTCTCTCTAACCTTAGCCCTCAACATAACCCTAACCTTACGTCTAATCCTAACCCTTACCGTCTCTCTAACCTAGTCCTCAACATAACCCTAACCCTAGGTCTAATCCTAACCCTAACCGTCTCTCTAACCCTAGCCCTCAACATAACCCTAACCCTAGGTCCAATCCTAACCCTAACCATCTCTTTAACCCTAGCCCTCAACATAACCCTAACCCTAGGTCCAATCCTAACCCTAACCGTCTTTCTAACCCTACCCCTCAACATAACCCTTACCCTATGTCCAATCCTAACCATAACCGTCTCTCTAACCATAGCCCTCAACCTAACCCTAACCCTAGGTCCAATCCTAACCCTAACCTTCTCTCTAACCCTAGCCCTCAACATAACTCTAACCCTAGGTCCAATCCTCACCCTAACCGTCTCTCTAACCCTAGCGCTCAACATAACCCTAACCCTAGGTCCAATCCTAACCCTAACCGTCTCTCTAACACTAGCCCTCAACATAACCCTAACCCTAGGTCCAATCCTAACCCTAATCGTCTCTCTAACCCTAGCCCTCAACATAACCCTAACCCTAGGTCCAATCCTAACCCTAACGGTCTCTTTAACCCTAGCCCTCAACCTAATACTAACCCTAGGTCCAATCCTAACCCTAACCATCTCTCTAACCCTAGCCCTCAACATAACCCGAACAATAGGTCCAATCCTCACCCTAATCGTCTCTCTAACCCTAGCCCTCAACATAACCCTAACCCTAGGTCCAATCCTAACCCTAACCGTCTCTCTAACCCTATCCCTCAACATAACCCTAACCCGAGGTCCACTCCTCACCCTAACCATCTCTCTAACCCTAGCCCTCAACATAACCCTAACCCTAGGTCCAATCCTAACCCTAACCGTCTCTCTAACACTAGCCCTCAACGTAACCCTAACCCTAGGTCCAATCCTAACCCTAACAGTCTCTCTAACCCTAGCCCTCAACATAACAAAAACACTAGGTCCAATCCTAACCCTAACAGTCTCTCTAAAACTAGCCCTCAACATAACCCTAACCCTAGGTCCAATCCTAACCCTAACCGTCTCTCTAACCCTAGCCCTCAAGCTAACCCTAACCCTAGTTCCATTCCTAACCCTAATCGTCTCTCTAACCCTAGCCCTCAACATAACCCTAACCCTAGGTCCAATCCTAACCCTAACCGTCTCTCTAAACCTAGCCCTCAACATAACCCTAACCCTACGTCCAATCATAACCCTGACCGTCTCCCTAACCCTAGCCCTCAACATAACCCTAACCCTAGGGCCAATTCTATCCCTGACCGTCTCTCTAACCCTAGCCCTAAACATAACCCTAACCCTAGGTCCAATACTAACACTAACCGTCTCTCTAACCCTAGCCCTCAAGCTAACCCTAACCCTAGGTCCAATCCTAACCCTAACCATCTCTCTAAACCTAGCCCTCAAGCTAACCCTAACCCAAGGTCCAATCCTAACCCTAAGCATCTCTCTAACCCTAGCCTTCAACATAACCCTAACCATAGGTCCAATCCTAACCCTAACCGTCTCTCTAACCCTAGCCCTCTACATAACCCTAGCCCTACGTCCAATCCTAACCCTAACCATCTCTCTAAACCTAGCCCTCAACATAACACTAACCCTAGATCCAATCCTAACCCTAACCGTCTCTCTAACCCTAGCCCTCAACATAACCCTAACCCTAGGTCCAATCCTTACCCTAACCGTCTCTCTAACCCTAGCCCTCAACATAACCCTAACCCTAGGTCCACTCCTCACCCTAACCGTTTCTCTAACCCTAGCCCTCAACATAACCCTAACCCTGGGTCCAATCTTAACCCTAACCGTCTCTCTAACACTAGCCCTCAACGTAACCCTAACCCTAGGTCCATTCCTAACCCTAACAGTCTCTCCAACCCTAGCCCTCAACATAACCCTAACCCTAGGTCCACTCCTCACCCTAACCGTCTCTCTAACCCTAGCCCTCAACATAAACCTAACCCTAGGTCCAATCTTAACCCTAACCGTCTCTCTAACCCTAGCCCTCAACATAACCCTAACCCTAGGTCCAATCCTAACCCTAACAGTCTCTCTAACCCTAGCCCTCAACATAACCCTAACCCTAGGTCCAATCCTAACCCTAACCGTCTCTCTAACCCTAGCCCTCAACATAACCCTAACCCTAGGTCCACTCCTCACCCTAACCGTCTCTCTAACCCTAGCCCTCAACATAACCCTAACCCTAGGTCCAATCCTAACCCTTACAGTCTCTCTAACCCTAGCCCTCAACATAACAAAAACACTAGGTCCAATCCTAACCCTAACAGTCTCTCTAACCCTAGACCTCAACATAACCCTAACCCTAGATCCACTCCTCACCCTAACCGTCTCTCTAACCCTAGCCCTCAACATAACCCTAACCCTAGATCCAATCCTAACCCTAACCGTATCTCTAACACTAGCCCTCAACGTAACCCTAACCCTAGGTCCAATCCTAACCCTAACAGTCTCTCTAACCCTAGCCCTCAACATAACAAAATCACTAGGTCCAATCCTAACCCTAACAGTCTCTCTAAACCTAGCCCTCAACATAACCCTAACCCTAGGTCCAATCCTAACCCTAACAGTCTCTCTAACCCTAGCCCTCAACATAACCCTAACCCTTGATCCAATCCTAACCCTAACCGTATCTCTAACACTAGCCCTCAACGTAACCCTAACCCTAGGTCCAATCCTAACCCTAACAGTCTCTCTAAGCCTAGCCCTCAACATAACAAAAACACTAGGTCCAATTCTAACCCTAACAGTCTCTCTAACCCTAGCCCTCAACGTAACCCTAACCCTAGTTCCAATACTAACCCTAACTGTCTCTCTAACTCTAGCCCTCAACATAACCCTATCCCTAGGTCCAATCCTAACCCTAACAGTATCTCTAACCCTAGCCCTCAAACTCACCCTAACCCTACGTCCAATCCTAACCCTAACCGTCTCTCTAACCCTAGCCCTCAACGTAACCCTAACCCTAGGTCCAATACTAACCCTAACTTTCTCTCTAACTCTAGCCCTCAACATAACCCTATCCCTAGGTCCAATCCTAACCCTAACAGTATCTCTAACCCTAGCCCTCAACATAACCCTAACCCTAGGTTCAATCCTAACCCTAACCGTCTCCCTAACCATAGCCCTCAACATAACCCTAACCCTAAGTCCAATCCTAACCCTAACCGTCTCTCTAACCCTATCCCTCAACATAACCCTAACCCTAGGTCCACTCCTCACCCTAACCGTCTCTCTAACACTAGCCCTCAACGTAACCCTAACCCTAGGTCCAATCCTAACCCTAACAGTCTCTCTAACCCTAGCCCTCAACATAACAAAAACACTAGGTCCAATCCTAACCCTAACAGTCTCTCTAAACCTAGCCCTCAACATAACCCTAACCCTAGGTCCAATCCTAACCCTAACCGTCTCTCTAACCCTAGTCCTCAACATAACCCTAACCCTAGCTCCATTCCTAACCCTAATCGTCTCTCTAAACCTAGCCCTCAACATAACCCTAACCCTACGTCCAATCATAACCCTGACCGTCTCCCTAACCCTAGCCCTCAACATAACCCTAACCCTAGGGCCAATTCTATCCCTGACCGTCTCTCTAACCCTAGCCCTCAACATAACCCTAACCCTAGGTCCAATAATAACACTAACCGTCTCTCTAACCATAGCCCTCAAGCTAACCCTAACCCTAGGTCCACTCCTCACCCTAACCGTTTCTCTAACCCTAGCCCTCAACATAACCCTAACCCTGGGTCCAATCTTAACCCTAACCGTCTCTCTAACACTAGCCCTCAACGTAACCCTAACCCTAGGTCCATTCCTAACCCTAACAGTCTCTCTAACCCTAGCCCTCAACATAACCCTAACCCTAGGTCCACTCCTCACCCTAACCGTCTCTCTAACCCTAGCCCTCAACATAACCCTAACCCTAGGTCCAATCTTAACCCTAACCGTCTCTCTAACCCTAGCCCTCAACATAACCCTAACCCTAGGTCCAATCCTAACCCTAACAGTCTCTCTAACCCTAGCCCTCAACATAACCCTAACCCTAGGTCCAATCCTAAGCCTAACCGTCTCTCTAACCCTAGCCCTCAACATAACCCTAACCCTAGGTCCACTCCTCACCCTAACCGTCTCTCTAACCCTAGCCCTCAACATAACCCTAACCCTAGATCCAATCCTAACCCTCACCGTCTCTCTAACACTAGCCCTCAACGTAACCCTAACCCTAGGTCCAATCCTAACCCTTACAGTCTCTCTAACCCTAGCCCTCAACATAACAAAAACACTAGGTCCAATCCTAACCCTACCAGTCTCTCTAACCCTAGCCCTCAACATAACCCTAACCCTAGGTCCACTCCTCACCCTAACCGTCTCTCTACACTAGCCCTCAACATAACCCTAACCCTAGATCCAATCCTAACCCTAACCGTATCTCTAACACTAGCCCTCAACGTAACCCTAACCCTAGGTCCAATCCTAACCCTAACAGTCTCTCTAACCCTAGCCCTCAACATAACAAAAACACTAGGTCCAATCCTAACCCTAACAGTCTCTCTAAACCTAGCCCTCAACATAACCCTAACCCTAGGTCCAATCCTAACCCAAACCGTCTCTCTAACCCTAGCCCTCAACGTAACCCTAACCCTAGGTCCAATTCTAACCCTAACTGTCTCTCTAACTCTAGCCCTCAACATAACCCTATCCCTAGGTCCAATCCTAACCCTAACAGTATCTCTAACCCTAGCCCTCAAACTCACCCTAACCCTACGTCCAATCCTAACCCTAACCGTCTCTCTAACCCTAGCCCTCAACGTAACCCTAACCCTAGGTCCAATACTAACCCTAACTTTCTCTCTAACTCTAGCCCTCAACATAACCCTATCCCTAGGTCCAATCCTAACCCTAACAGTATCTCTAACTCTAGCCCTCAACATAACCCTAACCCTAGGTTCAATCCTAACCCTAACCGTCTCCCTAACCATAGCCCTCAACATAACCCTAACCCTAAGTCCAATCCTAAACCTAACCGTCTCTCTAACCCTAGGCTTCAACGGAACAATAACCCTAGGTCCAATCCTAACCCTAACCGTCTCTCTAACCCTAGCCCTCAACATAACCCTAACCCTAGGTCCAATCTTAACCCTAACCTTCTCTCTAAACCTAGCCCTCAACGTAACCCTAACCCTAGGTCCAATCCTAACCCTAACCGTCTCTCTAACCCTAGCCCTCAACCTAACACTAACCTAGGTCCAATCCTCACCCTAACCGTCTCTCTAAACCTAGCCCTCAACATAACCCTAAGCCTAGGTCCAATCCTAACCCTAACCGTCTCTCTAACCTTAGCCCTCAACAATCCCTAACCTTAGGTCTAATCCTAACCCTTACCGTCTCTCTAACCTAGTCCTCAACATAACCCTAACCCTAGGTCTAATCCTAACCCTAACCGTCTCTCTAACCCTAGCCCTCAACATAACCCTAACCCTAGGTCCAATCCTAACCCTAACCGTCTCTTTAACCCTAGCCCTCAACATAACCCTAACCCTAGGTCCAATCCTAACCCTAACCGTCTCTCTAACCCTACCCCTCAACATAACCCTTACCCTATGTCCAATCCTAACCATAACCGTCTCTCTAACCATAGCCCTCAACCTAACCCTAACCCTAGGTCCAATCCTAACCCTAACCGTCTCTCTAACCCTAGCCCTCAACATAACTCTAACCCTAGGTCCAATCCTCACCCTAACCGTCTCTCTAACCCTAGCGCTCAACATAACCCTAACCCTAGGTCCAATCCTAACCCTAACCGTCTCTCTAACACTAGCCCTCAACATAACCCTAACCCTAGGTCCAATCCTAAGCCTAATCGTCTCTCTAACCCTAGCCCTCAACATAACCCTAACCCTAGGTCCAATCCTAACCCTAACGGTCTCTTTAACCCTAGCCCTCAACCTAATACTAACCCTACGTCCAATCCTAACCCTAACCAACTCTCTAACCCAAGCCCTCAAAATAAGCCTAACCCAAGGTCCAATACTAACCCTAACCGTCTCTCTAATCCTAGACCTCAAGCTAACCCTAACCCTAAGTCCAATCCTAACCCTAAGCATCGCTCTAAACCTAGCCCTCAACATAACCCTAACCCTAGGTCCAATCCTAACCCTAACCGTCTCTCTAACGTAAGCCCTCTACATAACCCTAACCCTACGTCCACTCCTAACCCTAACCATCTCTCTAACCCTAGCCCTCAACATAACCCGAACAATAGGTCCAATCCTCACCCTAATCGTCTCTCTAACCCTAGCCCTCAACATAACCCTAACCCTACGTCCAATCCTAACCCTAACCGTCTCTCTAACCCTATCCCTCAACATAACCCTAACCCTAGGTCCACTCCTCACCCTAATCATCTCTCTAACCCTAGCCCTCAACATAACCCTAACCCTAGGTCCAATCCTAACCCTAACCGTCTCTCTAACACTAGCCCTCAACGTAACCCTAACCCTAGGTCCAATCCTAACCCTAACAGTCTCTCTAACCCTAGCCCTCAACATAACAAAAACACTAGGTCCAATCCTAACCCTAACAGTCTCTCTAAACCTAGCCCTCAACATAACCCTAACCCTAGGTCCAATCCTAACCCTAACCGTCTCTCTAACCCTAGCCCTCAAGCTAACCCTAACCCTAGTTCCATTCCTAACCCTAATCGTCTCTCTAACCCTAGCCCTCAACATAACCCTAACCCTATGTCCAATCCTAACCCTAACCGTCTCTCTAAACCTAGCCCTCAACATAACCCTAACCCTACGTCCAATCATAACCCTGACCGTCTCCCTAACCCTAGCCCTCAACATAACCCTAACCCTAGGGCCAATTCTATCCCTGACCGTCTCTCTAACCCTAGCCCTCAACATAACCCTAACCCTAGGTCCAATACTAACACTAACCGTCTCTCTAACCCTAGCCCTCAAGCTAACCCTAACTTAGGTCCAATCCTAACCCTAACCGTCTCTCTAACCCTAGCCCTCAAGCTAACCCTAACCCAAGGTCCAATCCTAACCCTAAGCATCTCTCTAAACCTAGCCCTCAACATAACCCTAACCATAGGTCCAATCCTAACCCTAACCGTCTCTCTAACCTTAGCCCTCTACATAACCCTAGCCCTACGTCCAATCCTAACCCTAACCATCTCTCTAAACCTAGCCCTCAACATAACACTAACCCTAGATCCAATCCTAACCCTAACCGTCTCTCTAACCCTAGCCCTCAACATAACCCTAACCCTAGGTCCAATCCTTACCCTAACCGTCTCTCTAACCCTAGCCCTCAACATAACCCTAACCCTAGGTCCACTCCTCACCCTAACCGTTTCTCTAACCCTAGCCCTCAACATAACCCTAACCCTGGGTCCAATCTTAACCCTAACCGTCTCTCTAACACTAGCCCTCAACGTAACCCTAACCCTAGGTCCATTCCTAACCCTAACAGTCTCTCTAACCCTAGCCCTCAACATAACCCTAACCCTAGGTCCACTCCTCACCCTAACCGTTTCTCTAACCCTAGCCCTCAACATAACCCTAACCCTGGGTCCAATCTTAACCCTAACCGTCTCTCTAACACTAGCCCTCAACGTAACCCTAACCCTAGGTCCATTCCTAACCCTAACAGTCTCTCTAACCCTAGCCCTCAACATAACCCTAACCCTAGGTCCACTCCTCACCCTAACCGTCTCTCTAACCCTAGCCCTCAACAGAAACCTAACCCTAGGTCCAATCTTAACCCTAACCGTCTCTCTAACCCTAGCCCTCAACATAACCCTAACCCTAGGTCCAATCCTAACCCTAACAGTCTCTCTAACCCTAGCCCTCAACATAACCCTAACCCTAGGTCCAATCCTAACCCTAACCGTCTCTCTAACCCTAGCCCTCAACATAACCCTAACCCTAGGTCCACTCCTCACCCTAACCGTATCTCTAACCCTAGCCCTCAACATAACCCTAACCCTAGGTCCAATCCTAACCCTTACAGTCTCTCTAACCCTAGCCCTCAACATAACAAAAACACTAGGTCCAATCCTAACCCTAACAGTCTCTCTAACCCTAGCCCTCAACATAACCCTAACCCTAGGTCCACTCCTCACCCTAACCGTCTCTCTAACCCTAGCCCTCAAAATAACCCTAACCCTAGATCCAATCCTAACCCTAACCGTATCTCTAACACTAGCCCTCAACGTAACCCTAACCCTAGGTCCAATCCTAACCCTAACAGTCTCTCTAACCCTAGCCCTCAACATAACAAAAACACTAGGTCCAATCCTAACCCTAACAGTCTCTCTAAACCTAGCCCTCAACATAACCCTAACCCTAGGTCCAATCCTAACCCTAACAGTCTCTCTAACCCTAGCCCTCAACATAACCCTAACCCTTGATCCAATCCTAACCCTAACCGTATCTCTAACACTAGCCCTCAACGTAACCCTAACCCTAGGTCCAATCCTAACCCTAACAGTCTCTCTAACCCTAGCCCTCAACATAACAAAAACACTAGGTCCAATCCTAACCCTAACAGTCTCTCTAACCCTAGCCCTCAACGTAACCCTAACCCTAGGTCCAATACTAACCCTAACTGTCTCTCTAACTCTAGCCCTCAACATAACCCTATCCCTAGGTCCAATCCTAACCCTAACAGTATCTCTAACCCTAGCCCTCAAACTCACCCTAACCCTACGTCCAATCCTAACCCCAACCGTCTCTCTAACCCTAGCCCTCAACGTAACCCTAACCCTAGGTCCAATACTAACCCTAACTTTCTCTCTAACTCTAGCCCTCAACATAACCCTATCCCTAGGTCCAATCCTAACCCTAACAGTATCTCTAACCCTAGCCCTCAACATAACCCTAACCCTAGGTTCAATCCTAACCCTAACCGTCTCCCTAACCATAGCCCTCAACATAACCCTAACCCTAAGTCCAATCCTAACCCTAACCGTCTCTCTAACCCTATCCCTCAACATAACCCTAACCCTAGGTCCACTCCTCACCCTAACCGTCTCTCTAACACTAGCCCTCAACGTAACCCTAACCCTAGGTCCAATCCTAACCCTAACAGTCTCTCTAACCCTAGCCCTCAACATAACAAAAACACTAGGTCCAATCCTAACCCTAACAGTCTCTCTAAACCTAGCCCTCAACATAACCCTAACCCTAGGTCCAATCCTAACCCTAACCGTCTCTCTAACCCTAGTCCTCAACATAACCCTAACCCTAGCTCCATTCCTAACCCTAATCGTCTCTCTAACCCTAGCCCTCAACATAACCCTAACCCTAGGTCCAATCCTAACCCTAACCGTCTCTCTAAACCTAGCCCTCAACATAACCCTAACCCTACGTCCAATCATAACCCTGACCGTCTCCCTAACCCTAGCCCTCAACATAACCCTAATCCTAGGGCCAATTCTATCCCTGACCGTCTCTCTAACCCTAGCCCTCAACATAACCCTAACCCTAGGTCCAATACTAACACTAACCGTCTCTCTAACCATAGCCCTCAAGCTAACCCTAACCCTAGGTCCACTCCTCACCCTAACCGTTTCTCTAACCCTAGCCCTCAACATAACCCTAACCCTGGGTCCAATCTTAACCCTAACCGTCTCTCTAACACTAGCCCTCAACGTAACCCTAACCCTAGGTCCATTCCTAACCCTAACAGTCTCTCTAACCCTAGCCCTCAACATAACCCTAACCCTAGGTCCACTCCTCACCCTAACCGTCTCTCTAACCCTAGCCCTCAACATAACCCTAACCCTAGGTCCAATCTTAACCCTAACCGTCTCTCTAACCCTAGCCCTCAACATAACCCTAACCCTAGGTCCAATCCTAACCCTAACAGTCTCTCTAACCCTAGCCCTCAACATAACCCTAACCCTAGGTCCAATCCTAAGCCTAACCGTCTCTCTAACCCTAGCCCTCAACATAACCCTAACCCTAGGTCCACTCCTCACCCTAACCGTCTCTCTAACCCTAGCCCTCAACATAACCCTAACCCTAGATCCAATCCTAACCCTCACCGTCTCTCTAACACTAGCCCTCAACGTAACCCTAACCCTAGGTCCAATCCTAACCCTTACAGTCTCTCTAACCCTAGCTCTCAACATAACAAAAACACTAGGTCCAATCCTAACCCTAACAGTCTCTCTAACCCTAGCCCTCAACATAACCCTAACCCTAGGTCCACTCCTCACCCTAACCGTCTCTCTAACCCTAGCCCTCAACATAACCCTAACCCTAGATCCAATCCTAACCCTAACCGTATCTCTAACACTAGCCCTCAACGAAACCCTAACCCTAGGTCCAATCCTAACCCTAACAGTCTCTCTAACCCTAGCCCTCAACATAACAAAAACACTAGGTCCAATCCTAACCCTAACAGTCTCTCTAAACCTAGCCCTCAACATAACCCTAACCCTAGGTCCAATCCTAACCCAAACCGTCTCTCTAACCCTAGCCCTCAACGTAACCCTAACCCTAGGTCCAATTCTAACCCTAACTGTCTCTCTAATTCTAGCCCTCAACATAACCCTATCCCTAGGTCCAATCCTAACCCTAACAGTATCTCTAACCCTAGCCCTCAAACTCACCCTAACCCTACGTCCAATCCTAACCCTAACCGTCTCTCTAACCCTAGCCCTCAACGTAACCCTAACCCTAGGTCCAATACTAACCCTAACTTTCTCTCTAACTCTAGCCCTCAACATAACCCTATCCCTAGGTCCAATCCTAACCCTAACAGTATCTCTAACCCTAGCCCTAAAAATAACCCTAACCCTAGGTTCAATCCTAACCCTAACCGTCTCCCTAACCATAGCCCTCAACATAACCCTAACCCTAAGTCCAATTCTAACCCTAACCGTCTCTCTAACCCTAGGCTTCAACGGAACAATAACCCTAGGTCCAATCCTAACCCTAACGGTCTCTCTAACCCTAGCCCTCAACATAACCCTAACCCTAGGTCCAATCTTAACCCTAACCGTCTCTCTAAACCTAGCCCTCAACGTAACCCTAACCCTAGGTCCAATCCTAACCCTAACCGTCTCTCTAACCCTAGCCCTCAACCTAACCCTAACCTAGGTCCAATCCTCACCCTAACCGTCTCTCTAAACCTAGCCCTCAACATAACCCTAAGCCTAGGTCCAATCCTAACCCTAACCGTCTCTCTAACCTTAGCCCTCAACATAACCCTAACCTTAGGTCTAATCCTAACCCTTACCGTCTCTCTAACCTAGTCCTCAACATAACCCTAACCCTAGGTCTAATCCTAACCCTAACCGTCTCTCTAACCCTAGCCCACAACATAACCCTAACCCTAGGTCCAATCCTAACCCTAACCGTCTCTTTAACCCTAGCCCTCAACATAACCCTAACCCTAGGTCCAATCCTAACCCTAACCGTCTCTCTAACCCTACCCCTCAACATAACCCTTACCCTATGTCCAATCCTAACCATAACCGTCTCTCTAACCATAGCCCTCAACCTAACCCTAACCCTAGGTCCAATCCTAACCCTAACCGTCTCTCTAACCCTAGCGCTCAACATAACCCTAACCCTAGGTCCAATCCTAACCCTAACCGTCTCTCTAACACTAGCCCTCAACATAACCCTAACCCTAGGTCCAATCCTAATCCTAATCGTCTCTCTAACCCTAGCCCTCAACATAACCCTAACCCTAGGTCCAATCCTAACCCAAACGGTCTCTTTAACCCTAGCCCTCAACCTAATACTAACCCTAGGTCCAATCCTAACCCTAACCATCTCTCTAACCCAAGCCCTCAAAATAAGCCTAACCCAAGGTCCAATACTAACCCTAACCGTCTCTCTAATCCTAGCCCTCAAGCTAACCCTAACCCTAGGTACAATCCTAACCCTAACCGTCTCTCTAACCCTAGACCTCAAGCTAACCCTAACCCTAGGTCCAATCCTAACCCTAAGCATCGCTCTAAACCTAGCCCTCAACATAACCCTAACCCTAGGTCCAATCCTAACCCTAACCGTCTCTCTAACGTAAGCCCTCTACATAACCCTAACCCTACGTCCACTCCTAACCCTAACCATCTCTCTAACCCTAGCCCTCAACATAACCCGAACAATAGGTCCAATCCTCACCCTAATCGTCTCTCTAACCCTAGCCCTCAACATAACCCTAACCCTAGGTCCAATACTAACCCTAACCGTCTCTCTAACCCTGTCCCTCAACATAACCCTAACCCTAGGTCCACTCCACACCCTAACCATCTCTCTAACCCTAGCCCTCAACATAACCCTAACCCTAGGTCCAATCCTAACCCTAACCGTCTCTCTAACACTAGCCCTCAACGTAACCCTAACCCTAGGTCCAATCCTAACCCTAACAGTCTCTCTAACCCTAGCCCTCAACATAACAAAAACACTAGGTCCAATCCTAACCCTAACAGTCTCTCTAAACCTAGCCCTCAACATAACCCTAACCCTAGGTCCAATCCTAACCCTAACCGTCTCTCAAACCCTAGCCCTCAAGCTTACCCTAACCCTAGTTCCATTCCTAACCCTAATCGTCTCTCTAACCCTAGCCCTCAACATAACCCTAACCCTAGGTCCAATCCTAACCCTAACCGTCTCTCTAAACCTAGCCCTCAACATAACCCTAACCCTACGTCCAATCATAACCCTGACCGTCTCCCTAACCCTAGCCCTCAACATAACCCTAACCCTAGGGCCAATTCTATCCCTGACCGTCTCTCTAACCCTAGCCCTCAACATAACCCTAACCCTAGGTCCAATACTAACACTAACCGTCTCTCTAACCCTAGCCCTCAAGCTAACCCTAACCCTAGGTAAAATCCTGACCCTAACCGTCGCTCTAACCCTAGCCCTCAAGCTAACCCTAACCCAAGGTCCAATCCTAACCCTAAGCATCTCTCTAACCCTAGCCCTCAACATAACCCTAACCATAGGTCCAATCCTAACCCTAACCGTCTCTCTAACCTTAGCCCTCTACATAACCCTAGCCCTACGTCCAATCCTAACCCTAACCATCTCTCTAAACCTAGCCCTCAACATAACACTAACCCTAGATCCAATCCTAACCCTAACCGTCTCTCTAACCCTAGCCATCAACATAACCCTAACCCTAGGTCCAATCCTTACCCTAACCGTCTCTCTAACCCTAGCCCTCAACATAACCTTAACCCTAGGTCCACTCCTCACCCTAACCGTTTCTCTAACCCTAGCCCTCAACATAACCCTAACCCTGGGTCCAATCTTAACCCTAACCGTCTCTCTAACACTAGCCCTCAACGTAACCCTAACCCTAGGTCCATTCCTAACCCTAACAGTCTCTCTAACCCTAGCCCTCAACATAACCCTAACCCTAGGTCCACTCCTCACCCTAACCGTCTCTCTAACCCTAGCCCTCAACATAACCCTAACCCTAGGTCCAATCTTAACCCTAACCGTCTCTCTAACCCTAGCCCTCAACATAACCCTAACCCTAGGTCCAATCCTAACCCTAACAGTCTCTCTAACCCTAGCCCTCAACATAACCCTAACCCTAGGTCCAATCCTAACCCTAACCGTCTCTCTAACCCTAGCCCTCAACATAAACCTAACCCTAGGTCCACTCCTCACCCTAACCGTCTCTCTAACCCTAGCCCTCAACATAACCCTAACCCTAGATCCAATCCTAACCCTCACCGTCTCTCTAACACTAGCCCTCAACGTAACCCTAACCCTAGGTCCAATCCTAACCCTTACAGTCTCTCTAACCCTAGCCCTCAACATAACAAAAACACTAGGTCCAATCCTAACCCTAACAGTCTCTCTAACCCTAGCCCTCAACATAACCCTAACCCTAGGTCCACTCCTCACCCTAACCGTCTCTCTAACCCTAGCCCTCAACATAACCCTAACCCTAGGTCCAATCCTAACCCTAACCGTATCTCTAACACTAGCCCTCAACGTAACCCTAACCCTAGGTCCAATCCTAACCCTAACAGTCTCTCTAACCCTAGCCCTCAACATAACAAAAACAATAGGTCCAATCCTAACCCTAACAGTCTCTCTAAACCTAGCCCTCAACAAAACCCTAACCCTAGGTCCAATCCTAACCCTAACCGTCTCTCTAACACTAGCCCTCAACATAACCCTAACCCTAGGTCCAATCCTAACCCTAATCGTCTCTCTAACCCTAGCCCTCAACATAACCCTAACCCTAGGTCCAATCCTAACCCTAACGGTCTCTTTAACCCTAGCCCTCAACCTAATACTAACCCTAAGTCCAATCCTAACCCTAACCATCTCTCTAACCCAAGCCCTCAAAATAAGCCTAACCCAAGGTCCAATACTAACCCTAACCGTCTCTCTAATCCTAGCCCTCAAGCTAACCCTAACCCTAGGTCCAATCCTAACCCTAACCGTCTCTCTAACCCTAGACCTCAAGCTAACCCTAACCCTAGGTCCAATCCTAACCCTAAGCATCGCTCTAAACCTAGCCCTCAACATAACCCTAACCCTAGGTCCAATCCTAACCCTAACCGTCTCTCTAACGTAAGCCCTCTACATAACCCTAACCCTACGTCCACTCCTAACCCTAACCATCTCTCTAACCCTAGCCCTCAACATAACCCGAACAATAGGTCCAATCCTCACCCTAATCGTCTCTCTAACCCTAGCCCTCAACATAACCCTAACCCTAGGTCCAATCCTAACCCTAACCGTCTCTCTAACCCTATCCCTCAACATAACCCTAACCCTAGGTCCACTCCTCACCCTAACCATCTCTCTAACCCTAGCCCTCAACATAACCCTAACCCTAGGTCCAATCCTAACCCTAACCGTCTCTCTAACACTAGCCCTCAACGTAACCCTAACCTTAGGTCCAATCCTAACCCTAACAGTCTCTCTAACCCTAGCCCTCAACATAACAAAAACACTAGGTCCAATCCTAACCCTAACAGTCTCTCTAACCCTAGCCCTAAACGTAACCCTAACCCTAGGTCCAATACTAACCCTAACTGTCTCTCTAACTCTAGCCCTCAACATAACCCTATCCCTAGGTCCAATCCTAACCCTAACCGTCTCTCTAACCCTAGCCCTCAACCTAACCCTAACCTAGGTCCAATCCTCACCCTAACCGTCTCTCTAAACCTAGCCCTCAACATAACCCTAAGCCTAGGTCCAATCCTAACCCTAACCGTCTCTCTAACCTTAGCCCTCAACATAACCCTAACCTTAGGTCTAATCCTAACCCTTACCGTCTCTCTAACCTAGTCCTCAACATAACCCTAACCCTAGGTCTAATCCTAACCCTAACCGTCTCTCTAACCCTAGCCCTCAACATAACCCTAACCCTAGGTCCAATCCTAACCCTAACCGTCTCTTTAACCCTAGCCCTCAACATAACCCTAACCCTAGGTCCAATCCTAACCATAACCGTCTCTCTAACCCTACCCCTCAACATAACCCTTACCCTATGTCCAATCCTAACCATAACCGTCTCTCTAACCATAGCCCTCAACCTAACCCTAACCCTAGGTCCAATCCTAACCCTAACCGTCTCTCTAACCCTAGCCCTCAACATAACTCTAACCCTAGGTCCAATCCTCACCCTAACCGTCTCTCTAACCCTAGCGCTCAACATAACCCTAACCCTAGGTCCAATCCTAACCCTAACCGTCTCTCTAACACTAGCCCTCAACATAACCCTAACCCTAGGTCCAATCCTAAGCCTAATCGTCTCTCTAACCCTAGCCCTCAACATAACCCTAACCCTAGGTCCAATCCTAACCCTAACGGTCTCTTTAACCCTAGCCCTCAACCTAATACTAACCCTAGGTCCAATCCTAACCCTAACCAACTCTCTAACCCAAGCCCTCAAAATAAGCCTAACCCAAGGTCCAATACTAACCCTAACCGTCTCTCTAATCCTAGACCTCAAGCTAACCCTAACCCTAAGTCCAATCCTAACCCTAAGCATCGCTCTAAACCTAGCCCTCAACATAACCCTAACCCTAGGTCCAATCCTAACCCTAACCGTCTCTCTAACGTAAGCCCTCTACATAACCCTAACCCTACGTCCACTCCTAACCCTAACCATCTCTCTAACCCTAGCCCTCAACATAACCCGAACAATAGGTCCAATCCTCACCCTAATCGTCTCTCTAACCCTAGCCCTCAACATAACCCTAACCCTAGGTCCAATCCTAACCCTAACCGTCTCTCTAACCCTATCCCTCAACATAACCCTAACCCTAGGTCCACTCCTCACCCTAACCATCTCTCTAACCCTAGCCCTCAACATAACCCTAACCCTAGGTCCAATCCTAACCCTATCCGTCTCTCTAACACTAGCCCTCAACGTAACCCTAACCCTAGGTCCAATCCTAACCCTAACAGTCTCTCTAACCCTAGCCCTCAACATAACAAAAACACTAGGTCCAATCCTAACCCTAACAGTCTCTCTAAACCTAGCCCTCAACATAACCCTAACCCTAGGTCCAATCCTAACCCTAACCGTCTCTCTAACCCTAGCCCTCAAGCTAACCCTAACCCTAGTTCCATTCCTAACCCTAATCGTCTCTCTAACCCTAGCCCTCAACATAACCCTAACCCTAGGTCCAATCCTAACCCTAACCGTCTCTCTAAACCTAGCCCTCAACATAACCCTAACCCTACGTCCAATCATAACCCTGACCGTCTCCCTAACCCTAGCCCTCAACATAACCCTAACCCTAGGGCCAATTCTATCCCTGACCGTCTCTCTAACCCTAGCCCTCAACATAACCCTAACCCTAGGTCCAATACTAACACTAACCGTCTCTCTAACCCTAGCCCTCAAGCTAACCCTAACTTAGGTCCAATCCTAACCCTAACCGTCTCTCTAACCCTAGCCCTCAAGCTAACCCTAACCCAAGGTCCAATCCTAACCCTAAGCATCTCTCTAACCCTAGCCCTCAACATAACCCTAACCATAGGTCCAATCCTAACCCTAACCGTCTCTCTAACCTTAGCCCTCTACATAAGCCTAGCCCTACGTCCAATCCTAACCCTAACCATCTCTCTAAACCTAGCCCTCAACATAACACTAACCCTAGATCCAATCCTAACCCTAACCGTCTCTCTAACCCTAGCCCTCAACATAACCCTAACCCTAGGTCCAATCCTTACCCTAACCGTCTCTCTAACCCTAGCCCTCAACATAACCCTAACCCTAGGTCCACTCCTCACCCTAACCGTTTCTCTAACCCTAGCCCTCAACATAACCCTAACCCTGGGTCCAATCTTAACCCTAACCGTCTCTCTAACACTAGCCCTCAACGTAACCCTAACCCTAGGTCCATTCCTAACCCTAACAGTCTCTCTAACCCTAGCCCTCAACATAACCCTAACCCTAGGTCCACTCCTCACCCTAACCGTTTCTCTAACCCTAGCCCTCAACATAACCCTAACCCTGGGTCCAATCTTAACCCTAACCGTCTCTCTAACACTAGCCCTCAACGTAACCCTAACCCTAGGTCTATTCCTAACCCTAACAGTCTCTCTAACCCTAGCCCTCAACATAACCCTAACCCTAGGTCCACTCCGCACCCTAACCGTCTCTCTAACCCTAGCCCTCAACATAAACCTAACCCTAGGTCCAATCTTAACCCTAACCGTCTCTCTAACCCTAGCCCTCAACATAACCCTAACCCTAGGTCCAATCCTAACCCTAACAGTCTCTCTAACCCTAGCCCTCAACATAACCCTTACCCTAGGTCCAATCCTAACCCTAACCGTCTCTCTAACCCTAGCCCTCAACATAACCCTAACCCTAGGTCCACTCCTCACCCTAACCGTCTCTCTAACCCTAGCCCTCAAAATAACCCTAACCCTAGATCCAATCCTAACCCTAACCGTATCTCTAACACTAGCCCTCAACGTAACCCTAACCCTAGGTCCAATCCTAACCCTAACAGTCTCTCTAACCCTAGCCCTCAACATAACAAAAACACTAGGTCCAATCTTAACCCTAACAGTCTCTCTAAACCTAGCCCTCAACATAACCCTAACCCTAGGTCCAATCCTAACCCTAACAGTCTCTCTAACCCTAGCCCTCAACATAACCCTAACCCTTGATCCAATCCTAACCCTAACCGTATCTCTAACACTAGCCCTCAACGTAACCCTAACCCTAGGTCCAATCCTAACCCTAACAGTCTCTCTAACCCTAGCCCTCAACATAACAAAAACACTAGGTCCAATCCTAACCCTAACAGTCTCTCTAACCCTAGCCCTCAACGTAACCCTAACCCTAGGTCCAATACTAACCCTAACTGTCTCTCTAACTCTAGCCCTCAACATAACCCTATCCCTAGGTCCAATCCTAACCCTAACAGTATCTCTAACCCTAGCCCTCAAACTCACCCTAACCCTACGTCCAATCCTAACCCTAACCGTCTCTCTAACCCTAGCCCTCAACGTAACCCTAACCCTAGGTCCAATACTAACCCTAACTTTCTCTCTAACTCTAGCCCTCAACATAACCCTATCCCTAGGTCCAATCCTAACCCTAACAGTATCTCTAACCCTAGCCCTCAACATAACCCTAACCCTAGGTTCAATCCTAACCCTAACAGTCTCTCTAAACCTAGCCCTCAACATAACCCTATCCCTAGGTCCAATCCTAACCCTAACAGTCTCTCTAACCCTAGCCCTCAACATAACAAAAACACTAGGTCCAATCCTAACCCTAACAGTCTCTCTAAACCTAGCCCTCAACATAACCCTAACCCTAGGTCCAATCCTAACCCTAACCGTCTCTCTAACCCTAGTCCTCAACATAACCCTAACCCTAGCTCCATTCCTAACCCTAATCGTCTCTCTAACCCTAGCCCTCAACATAACCCTAACCCTAGGTCCAATCCTAACCCTAACCGTCTCTCTAAACCTAGCCCTCAACATAACCCTAACCCTACGTCCAATCATAACCCTGACCGTCTCCCTAACCCTAGCCCTCAACATAACCCTAATCCTAGGGCCAATTCTATCCCTGACCGTCTCTCTAACCCTAGCCCTCAACATAACCCTAACCCTAGGTCCAATACTAACACTAACCGTCTCTCTAACCATAGCCCTCAAGCTAACCCTAACCCTAGGTCCACTCCTCACCCTAACCGTTTCTCTAACCCTAGCCCTCAACATAACCCTAACCCTGGGTCCAATCTTAACCCTAACCGTCTCTCTAACACTAGCCCTCAACGTAACCCTAACCCTAGGTCCATTCCTAACCCTAACAGTCTCTCTAACCCTAGCCCTCAACATAACCCTAACCCTAGGTCCACTCCTCACCCTAACCGTCTCTCTAACCCTAGCCCTCAACATAACCCTAACCCTAGGTCCAATCTTAACCCTAACCGTCTCTCTAACCCTAGCCCTCAACATAACCCTAACCCTAGGTCCAATCCTAACCCTAACAGTCTCTCTAACCCTAGCCCTCAACATAACCCTAACCCTAGGTCCAATCCTAAGCCTAACCGTCTCTCTAACCCTAGCCCTCAACATAACCCTAACCCTAGGTCCACTCCTCACCCTAACCGTCTCTCTAACCCTAGCCCTCAACATAACCCTAACCCTAGATCCAATCCTAACCCTCACCGTCTCTCTAACACTAGCCCTCAACGTAACCCTAACCCTAGGTCCAATCCTAACCCTTACAGTCTCTCTAACCCTAGCCCTCAACATAACAAAAACACTAGGTCCAATCCTAACCCTAACAGTCTCTCTAACCCTAGCCCTCAACATAACCCTAACCCTAGGTCCACTCCTCACCCTAACCGTCTCTCTAACCCTAGCCCTCAACATAACCCTAACCCTAGATCCAATCCTAACCCTAACCGTATCTCTAACACTAGCCCTCAACGAAACCCTAACCCTAGGTCCAATCCTAACCCTAACAGTCTCTCTAACCCTAGCCCTCAACATAACAAAAACACTAGGTCCAATCCTAACCCTAACAGTCTCTCTAAACCTAGCCCTCAACATAACCCTAACCCTAGGTCCAATCCTAACCCAAACCGTCTCTCTAACCCTAGCCCTCAACGTAACCCTAACCCTAGGTCCAATTCTAACCCTAACTGTCTCTCTAATTCTAGCCCTCAACATAACCCTATCCCTAGGTCCAATCCTAACCCTAACAGTATCTCTAACCCTAGCCCTCAAACTCACCCTAACCCTACGTCCAATCCTAACCCTAACCGTCTCTCTAACCCTAGCCCTCAACGTCACCCTAACCCTAGGTCCAATACTAACCCTAACTTTCTCTCTAACTCTAGCCCTCAACATAACCCTATCCCTAGGTCCAATCCTAACCCTAACAGTATCTCTAACCCTAGCCCTCAACATAACCCTAACCCTAGGTTCAATCCTAACCCTAACCGTCTCCCTAACCATAGCCCTCAACATAACCCTAACCCTAAGTCCAATTATAACCCTAACCGTCTCTCTAACCCTAGGCTTCAACGGAACAATAACCCTAGGTCCAATCCTAACCCTAACCGTCTCTCTAACCATAGCCCTCAACATAACCCTAACCCTAGGTCCAATCTTAACCCTAACCGTCTCTCTAAACCTAGCCCTCAACGTAACCCTAACCCTAGGTCCAATCCTAACCCTAACCGTCTCTCTAACCCTAGCCCTCAACCTAACCCTAACCTAGGTCCAATCCTCACCCTAACCGTCTCTCTAAACCTAGCCCTCAACATAACCCTAAACCTAGGTCCAATCCTAACCCTAACCGTCTCTCTAACCTTAGCCCTCAACATAACCCTAACCTTAGGTCTAATCCTAACCCTTACCGTCTCTCTAACCTAGTCCTCAACATAACCCTAACCCTAGGTCTAATCCTAACCCTAACCGTCTCTCTAAACCTAGTCCTCAACATAACCCTAACCCTAGGTCTAATCCTAACCCTTACCGTCTCTCTAACCTAGTCCTCAACATAACCCTAACCCTAGGTCCAATCCTAACCCTAACCGTCTCTCTAACACTAGCCCTCAACATAACCCTAACCCTAGGTCCAATCCTAACCCTAATCGTCTCTCTAACCCTAGCCCTCAACATAACCCTAACCCTAGGTCCAATCCTAACCCTAACGGTCTCTTTAACCCTAGCCCTCAACCTAATACTAACCCTAGGTCCAATCCTAACCCTAACCATCTCTCTAACCCAAGCCCTCAAAATAAGCCTAACCCAAGGTCCAATACTAACCCTAACCGTCTCTCTAATCCTAGCCCTCAAGCTAACCCTAACCCTAGGTCCAATCCTAACCCTAACCGTCTCTCTAACCCTAGACCTCAAGCTAACCCTAACCCTAGGTCCAATCCTAACCCTAAGCATCGCTCTAAACCTAGCCCTCAACATAACCCTAACCCTAGGTCCAATCCTAACCCTAACCGTCTCTCTAACGTAAGCCCTCTACATAACCCTAACCCTACGTCCACTCCTAACCCTAACCATCTCTCTAACCCTAGCCCTCAACATAACCCGAACAATAGGTCCAATCCTCACCCTAATCGTCTCTCTAACCCTAGCCCTCAACATAACCCTAACCCTAGGTCCAATCCTAACCCTAGCCGTCTCTCTAACACTAGCCCTCAACATAACCCTCACCCTAGGTGCAATCCTAACCCTAACCGTCTCTCTAACCCTAGCCCTCAACATAACCCTAACCCTAGGTCCAATCCTAACCCTAACCGTCTCTGTAATCCTAGCCCTCAACATAACCCTAACCCTAGGTCCAATCCTAACCCTAACCGTCTCTGTAAACCTAGCCCTCAACATAACCCTAACCCTAGGTCCAATCCTAACCCTAACTGTCTCTCTAACCCTAGCCCTCAATATAACCCTAACCCTAGGTCCAATCCTAACCCTAACCGTCTCTCTAACCCTAGCCCTCAACATAACCCGAACCCTAGGTCCAATCCTAACCCTAACCATCTCTGTAAACCTAGCCCTCAACATAACCCTAACCCTAAGTCCAATCCTACCCCTAACCGCCTCTCTAACCCTAGCCCTGAACATAACCCTAACCCTAGGTCCAATCCTAACCCTAACCGTCTCTATAACCCTAGCCCTCAACATAACCCGAACCCTAGGTCCAATCCTAACCCTAACCATCTCTGTAAACCTAGCCCTCAACATAACCCTAACCCTAAGTCCAATCCTACCCCTAACCGCCTCTCTAACCCTAGCCCTGAACATAACCCTAACCCTAGGTCCAATCCTAACCCTAACCGTCTCTCTAACCCTAGCCCTCAACATAACCCTAACCCTAGGTCCAATCCTAACCCTAACCGTCTCTCTAACCCTAGCCCTCAACATAACCCTAACCCTAGGTCCAATCCTAACCCTAACTGTCTCTCTAACCCTAGCCCTCAATATAACCCTAACCCTAGGTCCAATCCTAACCCTAACGTCTCTCTAACCCTTTCCCTCAACATAACCGTAACCCTAGGTCCAATCCTAACCCTAGCCGTCTCTCTAACACTAGCCCTCAACATAACCCTCACCCTAGGTGCAATCCTAACCCTAACCGTCTCTCTAACCCTAGCCCTCAACATAACCCTAACCCTAGGTCCAATCCTACCCATAAACGTCTCTCTAAACCGAGCCCTCAACATAACCCTAACCCTAGGTCCAATCCTAACCCTAACCGTCTCTCTAACCCTAGCCCTCAACATAACCCGAACCCTAGGTCCAATCCTAACCCTAACCATCTCTGTAAACCTAGCCCTCAACATAACCCTAACCCTAAGTCCAATCCTACCCCTAACCGCCTCTCTAACCCTAGCCCTGAACATAACCCTAACCCTAGGTCCAATCCTAACCCTAACCGTCTCTCTAACCCTAGCCCTCAACATAACCCTAACCCTAGGTCCAATCCTAACCCTAACCGTCTCTCCAACCCTAGCCCTCAACATAACCCTAACCCTAGGTCCAATCCTAACCCTAACTGTCTCTCTAACCCTAGCCCTCAATATAACCCTAACCCTAGGTCCAATCCTAACCCTAACCGTCTCTCTAACCCTAGCCCTCAACATAACCCTAACCCTAGGTCCAATCCTAACCCTAACTGTCTCTCTAACCCTAGCCCTCAATATAACCCTAACCCTAGGTCCAATCCTAACCCTAACCGTCTCTCTAACCCTTTCCCTCAACATAACCGTAACCCTAGGTCCAATCCTAACCCTAGCCGTCTCTCTAACACTAGCCCTCAACATAACCCTCACCCTAGGTGCAATCCTAACCCTAACCGTCTCTCTAACCCTAGCCCTCAACATAACCCTAACCCTAGGTCCAATCCTAACCCTAACCGTCTGTGTAATCTTAGCCCTCAACATAACCCTAACCCTAGGTCCAATCCTAACCCTAACCGTCTCTGTAAACCTAGCCCTCAACATAACCCTAACCCTAGGTCCAATCCTAACCCTAACTGTCTCTCTAACCCTAGCCCTCAATATAACCCTAACCCTAGGTCCAATCCTAACCCTAACCGTCTCTCTAACCCTTTCCCTCAACATAACCGTAACCCTAGGTCCAATCCTAACCCTAGCCGTCTCTCTAACACTAGCCCTCAACATAACCCTCACCCTAGGTGCAATCCTAACCCTAACCGTCTCTCTAACCCTAGCCCTCAACATAACCCTAACCCTAGGTCCAATCCTACCCATAAACGTCTCTCTAAACCGAGCCCTCAACATAACCCTAACCCTAGGTCCAATCCTAACCCTAACCGTCTCTCTAACCCTAGCTCTCAACATAACCCGAACCCTAGGTCCAATCCTAACCCTAACCATCTCTGTAAACCTAGCCCTCAACATAACCCTAACCCTAAGTCCAATCCTACCCCTAACCGCCTCTCTAACCCTAGCCCTGAACATAACCCTAACCCTAGGTCCAATCCTAACCCTAACCATCTCTGTAAACCTAGCCCTCAACATAACCCTAACCCTAAGTCCAATCCTACCCCTAACCGCCTCTCTAACCCTAGCCCTGAACATAACCCTAACCCTAGGTCCAATCCTAACCCTAACCGTCTCTCTAACCCTAGCCCTCAACATAACCCTAACCCTAGGTCCAATCCTAACCCTAACCGTCTCTGTAATCCTAGCCCTCAACATAACCCTAACCCTAGGTCCAATCCTAACCCTAACCGTCTCTGTAAACCTAGCCCTCAACATAACCCTAACCCTAGGTCCAATCCTAACCCTAACTGTCTCTCTAACCCTAGCCCTGAATATAACCCTAACCCTAGGTCCAATCCTAACCCTAACCGTCTCTCTAACCCTAGCCCTGAACATAACCCTAACCCTAGGTCCAATCCTAACCCTAACCGTCTCTCTAACCCTAGCCCTCAACATAACCCTAACCCTAGGTCCAATCCTAACCCTAACCGTCTCTCCAACCCTAGCCCTCAACATAACCCTAACCCTAGGTCCAATCCTAACCCTAACTGTCTCTCTAACCCTAGCCCTCAATATAACCCTAACCCTAGGTCCAATCCTAACCCTAACCGTCTCTCTAACCCTAGCCCTCAACATAACCCTAACCCTAGGTCCAATCCTAACCCTAACTGTCTCTCTAACCCTAGCCCTCAATATAACCCTAACCCTAGGTCCAATCCTAACCCTAACCGTCTCTCTAACCCTTTCCCTCAACATAACCGTAACCCTAGGTCCAATCCTAACCCTAGCCGTCTCTCTAACACTAGCCCTCAACATAACCCTCACCCTAGGTGCAATCCTAACCCTAACCGTCTCTCTAACCCTAGCCCTCAACATAACCCTAACCCTAGGTCCAATCCTAACCCTAACCGTCTCTGTAATCCTAGCCCTCAACATAACCCTAACCCTAGGTCCAATCCTAACCCTATCCGTCTCTGTAAACCTAGCCCTCAACATAACAGTAACCCTAGGTCCAATCCTAACCCTAACTGTCTCTCTAACCCTAGCCCTCAATATAACCCTAACCCTAGGTCCAATCCTAACCCTAACCGTCTCTCTAACCCTTTCCCTCAACATAACCGTAACCCTAGGTCCAATCCTAACCCTAGCCGTCTCTCTAACACTAGCCCTCAACATAACCCTAAGCCTAGGTCCAATCCTACCCATAAACGTCTCTCTAAACCGAGCCCTCAACATAACCCTAACCCTAGGTCCAATCCTAACCCTAACCGTCTCTCTAACCCTAGCCCTCAACATAACCCGAACCCTAGGTCCAATCCTAACCCTAACCATCTCTGTAAACCTAGCACTCAACATAACCCTAACCCTAAGTCCAATCCTACCCCTAACCGCCTCTCTAACCCTAGCCCTGAACATAACCCTAACCCTAGGTCCAATCCTAACCCTAACCGTCTCTCTAACCCTAGCCCTCAACATAACCCTAACCCTAGGTCCAATCCTAACCCTAACCGTCTCTCTAACCCTAGCCCTCAACATAACCCTAACCCTAGGTCCAATCCTAACCCTAACTGTCTCTCTAACCCTAGCCCTCAATATAACCCTAACCCTAGGTCCAATCCTAACCCTAACCGTCTCTCTAACCCTTTCCCTCAACATAACCGTAACCCTAGGTCCAATCCTAACCCTAGCCGTCTCTCTAACACTAGCCCTCAACATAACCCTCACCCTAGGTGCAATCCTAACCCTAACCGTCTCTCTAACACTAGCCCTCAACATAACCCTAACCCTAGGTCCAATCCTACCCCTAACCGCCTCTCTAACCCTAGCCCTGAACATAACCCTAACCGTAGGTCCAACTCCTAACCCTAACCGTCTCTCTAACCCTAGCCCTCAACATAACCCTAACCCTAGGTCCAATCCTAACCCTAACCGTCTCTCCAACCCTAGCCCTCAACATAACCCTAACCCTAGGTCCAATCCTAACCCTAACTGTCTCTCTAACCCTAGCCCTCAATATAACCCTAACCCTAGGTCCAATCCTAACCCTAACCGTCTCTCTAACCCTAGCCCTCAACATAACCCTAACCCTAGGTCCAATCCTAACCCTAACTGTCTCTCTAACCCTAGCCCTCAATATAACCCTAACCCTAGGTCCAATCCTAACCCTAACCGTCTCTCTAACCCTTTCCCTCAACATAACCGTAACCCTAGGTCCAATCCTAACCCTAGCCGTCTCTCTAACACTAGCCCTCAACATAACCCTCACCCTAGGTGCAATCCTAACCCTAACCGTCTCTCTAACCCTAGCCCACAACATAACCCTAACCCTAGGTCCAATCCTAACCCTAACCGTCTCTGTAATCCTAGCCCTCAACATAACCCTAACCCTAGGTCCAATCCTAACCCTAACCGTCTCTGTAAACCTAGCCCTCAACATAACCCTAACCCTAGGTCCAATCTTAACCCTAACCGTCTCTCTAACCCTAGCCCTCAACATGACCCTAACCCTAGGTGCAATCCTAACCCTAACCGTCTCTCTAACCCTAGCCCTCAACATAACCCTAACCCTAGGTCCAATCCTAACCCTAACCGTCTCTCTAACCCTAGCCCTCAACATAACCCTAACCCTAGGTCCAATCCTAACCCTAACTGTCTCTCTAACCCTAGCCCTCAACATAACCCTAACCCTAGGTCCAATCCTAACCCTAACTGTCTCTCTAACCCTAGCCCTCAATATAACCCTAACCCTAGGTCCAATCCTAACCCTAACGTCTCTCTAACCCTTTCCCTCAACATAACCGTAACCCTAGGTCCAATCCTAACCCTAGCCGTCTCTCTAACACTAGCCCTCAACATAACCCTCACCCTAGGTGCAATCCTAACCCTAACCGTCTCTCTAACCCTAGCCCTCAACATAACCCTAACCCTAGGTCCAATCCTACCCATAAACGTCTCTCTAAACCGAGCCCTCAACATAACCCTAACCCTAGGTCCAATCCTAACCCTAACCGTCTCTCTAACCCTAGCCCTCAACATAACCCGAACCCTAGGTCCAATCCTAACCCTAACCATCTCTGTAAACCTAGCCCTCAACATAACCCTAACCCTAAGTCCAATCCTACCCCTAACCGCCTCTCTAACCCTAGCCCTGAACATAACCCTAACCCTAGGTCCAATCCTAACCCTAACCGTCTCTCTAACCCTAGCCCTCAACATAACCCTAACCCTAGGTCCAATCCTAACCCTAACCGTCTCTCCAACCCTAGCCCTCAACATAACCCTAACCCTAGGTCCAATCCTAACCCTAACTGTCTCTCTAACCCTAGCCCTCAATATAACCCTAACCCTAGGTCCAATCCTAACCCTAACCGTCTCTCTAACCCTAGCCCTCAACATAACCCTAACCCTAGGTCCAATCCTAACCCTAACTGTCTCTCTAACCCTAGCCCTCAATATAACCCTAACCCTAGGTCCAATCCTAACCCTAACCGTCTCTCTAACCCTTTCCCTCAACATAACCGTAACCCTAGGTCCAATCCTAACCCTAGCCGTCTCTCTAACACTAGCCCTCAACATAACCCTCACCCTAGGTGCAATCCTAACCCTAACCGTCTCTCTAACCCTAGCCCTCAACATAACCCTAACCCTAGGTCCAATCCTACCCATAAACGTCTCTCTAAACCGAGCCCTCAACATAACCCTAACCCTAGGTCCAATCCTAACCCTAACCGTCTCTCTAACCCTAGCTCTCAACATAACCCGAACCCTAGGTCCAATCCTAACCCTAACCATCTCTGTAAACCTAGCCCTCAACATAACCCTAACCCTAAGTCCAATCCTACCCCTAACCGCCTCTCTAACCCTAGCCCTGAACATAACCCTAACCCTAGGTCCAATCCTAACCCTAACCATCTCTGTAAACCTAGCCCTCAACATAACCCTAACCCTAAGTCCAATCCTACCCCTAACCGCCTCTCTAACCCTAGCCCTGAACATAACCCTAACCCTAGGTCCAATCCTAACCCTAACCGTCTCTCTAACCCTAGCCCTCAACATAACCCTAACCCTAGGTCCAATCCTAACCCTAACCGTCTCTGTAATCCTAGCCCTCAACATAACCCTAACCCTAGGTCCAATCCTAACCCTAACCGTCTCTGTAAACCTAGCCCTCAACATAACCCTAACCCTAGGTCCAATCCTAACCCTAACTGTCTCTCTAACCCTAGCCCTGAATATAACCCTAACCCTAGGTCCAATCCTAACCCTAACCGTCTCTCTAACCCTAGCCCTGAACATAACCCTAACCCTAGGTCCAATCCTAACCCTAACCGTCTCTCTAACCCTAGCCCTCAACATAACCCTAACCCTAGGTCCAATCCTAACCCTAACCGTCTCTCCAACCCTAGCCCTCAACATAACCCTAACCCTAGGTCCAATCCTAACCCTAACTGTCTCTCTAACCCTAGCCCTCAATATAACCCTAACCCTAGGTCCAATCCTAACCCTAACCGTCTCTCTAACCCTAGCCCTCAACATAACCCTAACCCTAGGTCCAATCCTAACCCTAACTGTCTCTCTAACCCTAGCCCTCAATATAACCCTAACCCTAGGTCCAATCCTAACCCTAACCGTCTCTCTAACCCTTTCCCTCAACATAACCGTAACCCTAGGTCCAATCCTAACCCTAGCCGTCTCTCTAACACTAGCCCTCAACATAACCCTCACCCTAGGTGCAATCCTAACCCTAACCGTCTCTCTAACCCTAGCCCTCAACATAACCCTAACCCTAGGTCCAATCCTAACCCTAACCGTCTCTGTAATCCTAGCCCTCAACATAACCCTAACCCTAGGTCCAATCCTAACCCTATCCGTCTCTGTAAACCTAGCCCTCAACATAACAGTAACCCTAGGTCCAATCCTAACCCTAACTGTCTCTCTAACCCTAGCCCTCAATATAACCCTAACCCTAGGTCCAATCCTAACCCTAACCGTCTCTCTAACCCTTTCCCTCAACATAACCGTAACCCTAGGTCCAATCCTAACCCTAGCCGTCTCTCTAACACTAGCCCTCAACATAACCCTCACCCTAGGTGCAATCCTAACCCTAACCGTCTCTCTAACCCTAGCCCTCAACATAACCCTAAGCCTAGGTCCAATCCTACCCATAAACGTCTCTCTAAACCGAGCCCTCAACATAACCCTAACCCTAGGTCCAATCCTAACCCTAACCGTCTCTCTAACCCTAGCCCTCAACATAACCCGAACCCTAGGTCCAATCCTAACCCTAACCATCTCTGTAAACCTAGCACTCAACATAACCCTAACCCTAAGTCCAATCCTACCCCTAACCGCCTCTCTAACCCTAGCCCTGAACATAACCCTAACCCTAGGTCCAATCCTAACCCTAACCGTCTCTCTAACCCTAGCCCTCAACATAACCCTAACCCTAGGTCCAATCCTAACCCTAACCGTCTCTCTAACCCTAGCCCTCAACATAACCCTAACCCTAGGTCCAATCCTAACCCTAACTGTCTCTCTAACCCTAGCCCTCAATATAACCCTAACCCTAGGTCCAATCCTAACCCTAACCGTCTCTCTAACCCTTTCCCTCAACATAACCGTAACCCTAGGTCCAATCCTAACCCTAGCCGTCTCTCTAACACTAGCCCTCAACATAACCCTCACCCTAGGTGCAATCCTAACCCTAACCGTCTCTCTAACACTAGCCCTCAACATAACCCTAACCCTAGGTCCAATCCTACCCCTAACCGCCTCTCTAACCCTAGCCCTGAACATAACCCTAACCGTAGGTCCAACTCCTAACCCTAACCGTCTCTCTAACCCTAGCCCTCAACATAACCCTAACCCTAGGTCCAATCCTAACCCTAACCGTCTCTCCAACCCTAGCCCTCAACATAACCCTAACCCTAGGTCCAATCCTAACCCTAACTGTCTCTCTAACCCTAGCCCTCAATATAACCCTAACCCTAGGTCCAATCCTAACCCTAACCGTCTCTCTAACCCTAGCCCTCAACATAACCCTAACCCTAGGTCCAATCCTAACCCTAACTGTCTCTCTAACCCTAGCCCTCAATATAACCCTAACCCTAGGTCCAATCCTAACCCTAACCGTCTCTCTAACCCTTTCCCTCAACATAACCGTAACCCTAGGTCCAATCCTAACCCTAGCCGTCTCTCTAACACTAGCCCTCAACATAACCCTCACCCTAGGTGCAATCCTAACCCTAACCGTCTCTCTAACCCTAGCCCACAACATAACCCTAACCCTAGGTCCAATCCTAACCCTAACCGTCTCTGTAATCCTAGCCCTCAACATAACCCTAACCCTAGGTCCAATCCTAACCCTAACCGTCTCTGTAAACCTAGCCCTCAACATAACCCTAACCCTAGGTCCAATCTTAACCCTAACCGTCTCTCTAACCCTAGCCCTCAACATGACCCTAACCCTAGGTGCAATCCTAACCCTAACCGTCTCTCTAACCCTAGCCCTCAACATAACCCTAACCCTAGGTCCAATCCTAACCGTAACCCTCTCTCTAACCCTAGCCCTCAACATAACCCTAACCCTAGGTCCAATCCTAACCCTAACCGTCTCTCTAACCCTAGCCCTCAACATAACCCTAACCCTAGGTCCAATCCTAACCCTAACTGTCTCTCTAACCCTAGCCCTCAACATAACCCTAACCCTAGGTCCAATCCTAACCCTAACCGTCTCTCTAACCCTAGCCCTCAACATAACCCTAACCCTAGGTCCAATCCTAACCCTAACCGTCTCTCTAACCATGGCCCTCAACATAACCCTAACCCTAGGTCCAATCCTAACCCTAACCGTCTCTCTAACCCTTTCCCTCAACATAACCGTAACCCTAGGTCCAATCCTAACCCTAGCCGTCTCTCTAACACTAGCCCTCAACATAACCCTCACCCTAGGTGCAATCCTAACCCTAACCGTCTCTCTAACCCTAGCCCTCAACATAACCCTAAGCCTAGGTCCAATCCTACCCATAAACGTCTCTCTAAACCGAGCCCTCAACATAACCCTAACCCTAGGTCCAATCCTAACCCTAACCGTCTCTCTAACCCTAGCCCTCAACATAACCCGAACCCTAGGTCCAATCCTAACCCTAACCATCTCTGTAAACCTAGCACTCAACATAACCCTAACCCTAAGTCCAATCCTACCCCTAACCGCCTCTCTAACCCTAGCCCTGAACATAACCCTAACCCTAGGTCCAATCCTAACCCTAACCGTCTCTCTAACCCTAGCCCTCAACATAACCCTAACCCTAGGTCCAATCCTAACCCTAACCGTCTCTCTAACCCTAGCCCTCAACATAACCCTAACCCTAGGTCCAATCCTAACCCTAACTGTCTCTCTAACCCTAGCCCTCAATATAACCCTAACCCTAGGTCCAATCCTAACCCTAACCGTCTCTCTAACCCTTTCCCTCAACATAACCGTAACCCTAGGTCCAATCCTAACCCTAGCCGTCTCTCTAACACTAGCCCTCAACATAACCCTCACCCTAGGTGCAATCCTAACCCTAACCGTCTCTCTAACACTAGCCCTCAACATAACCCTAACCCTAGGTCCAATCCTACCCCTAACCGCCTCTCTAACCCTAGCCCTGAACATAACCCTAACCGTAGGTCCAACTCCTAACCCTAACCGTCTCTCTAACCCTAGCCCTCAACATAACCCTAACCCTAGGTCCAATCCTAACCCTAACCGTCTCTCCAACCCTAGCCCTCAACATAACCCTAACCCTAGGTCCAATCCTAACCCTAACTGTCTCTCTAACCCTAGCCCTCAATATAACCCTAACCCTAGGTCCAATCCTAACCCTAACCGTCTCTCTAACCCTAGCCCTCAACATAACCCTAACCCTAGGTCCAATCCTAACCCTAACTGTCTCTCTAACCCTAGCCCTCAATATAACCCTAACCCTAGGTCCAATCCTAACCCTAACCGTCTCTCTAACCCTTTCCCTCAACATAACCGTAACCCTAGGTCCAATCCTAACCCTAGCCGTCTCTCTAACACTAGCCCTCAACATAACCCTCACCCTAGGTGCAATCCTAACCCTAACCGTCTCTCTAACCCTAGCCCACAACATAACCCTAACCCTAGGTCCAATCCTAACCCTAACCGTCTCTGTAATCCTAGCCCTCAACATAACCCTAACCCTAGGTCCAATCCTAACCCTAACCGTCTCTGTAAACCTAGCCCTCAACATAACCCTAACCCTAGGTCCAATCTTAACCCTAACCGTCTCTCTAACCCTAGCCCTCAACATGACCCTAACCCTAGGTGCAATCCTAACCCTAACCGTCTCTCTAACCCTAGCCCTCAACATAACCCTAACCCTAGGTCCAATCCTAACCGTAACCCTCTCTCTAACCCTAGCCCTCAACATAACCCTAACCCTAGGTCCAATCCTAACCCTACCCGTCTCTCTAACCCTAGCCCTCAACATAACCCTAACCCTAGGTCCAATCCTAACCCTAACTGTCTCTCTAACCCTAGCCCTCAACATAACCCTAACCCTAGGTCCAATCCTAACCCTAACCGTCTCTCTAACCCTAGCCCTCAACATAACCCTAACCCTAGGTCCAATCCTAACCCTAACCGTCTCTCTAACCATGGCCCTCAACATAACCCTAACCCTAGGTCCAATCCTAACCCTAACCGTCTCTCTAACACTAGCTCTCAACATAACCCTAACCCTAGGTCCAATCCTAACCCTCACAGTCTCTCTGACGCTAGCCCTCAACATAACCCTAACCCTAGGTCCAATCCTAACCCTAACCGTCTCCTAACCCTAGCCTTCAACATAACCCTAACGCTAGGTCCAATCCTAACCCTAACCGTCTCTCTAACCCTAGCCCTCAACATAGCCCTAACCCTAGGTCCAATCCTAACCCTAACCGTCTCTCTAACCCTAGCCCTCAACATAACCCGAACCCTAGGTCCAATCCTAACCCTAACCATCTCTGTAAACCTAGCCCTCAACATAACCCTAACCCTAAGTCCAATCCTACCCCTAACCGCCTCTCTAACCCTAGCCCTGAACATAACCCTAACCCTAGGTCCAATCCTAACCCTAACCGTCTCTCTAACCCTGGCCCTCAACATAACCCTAACCCTAGGTCCAATCCTAACCCTAACAGTCTCTCCAACCCTAGCCCTCAACATAACCCTAACCCTAGCTCCAATCCTAACCCTAACTGTCTCTCTAACCCTAGCCCTCAATATAACCCTAACCCTAGGTCCAATCCTAACCCTAATCGTCTCTCTAACCCTAGCCCTCATCATAACCCTAACCCTAGGTCCAATCCTAACCCTAACCGTCTCTCCAACCCTAGCCCTCAACATAACCCTACCCTAGGTCCAATCCTAACCCTAACTGTCTCTCTAACCCTAGACCTCAATATAACCCTAACCCTAGGCCCAATCATAACCCTAACCGTCTCTCTAACCCTAGCCCTCAACATAACCCTAACCCTAGGTCCAATCCTAACCCTAACCGTCTCTCCAACCCTAGCCCTCAACATAACCCTAACCCTAGGTCCAATCCTAACCCTAACCGTCTCTCTAACCCTAGCCCTCAATATAACCCTAACCCTAGGTCCAATCCTAACCCTAACCGTCTCTCTAACCCTAGCTTTCAACATAACCCTAACCCTAGGTCCAATCCTCACCCTAACCGTCTCTCTAACCCTAGCCCTCAAAATAACCCTAACCCTAGGTGCAATCCTAACCCTAACCGTCTCTCTAACCCTAGCCCTCAACATAACCCTAACCCTAGGTCCAATCCTAACCCTAACCGTCTCTCTAACCCTAGCCCACAACATAACCCTAACCCTAGGTCCAATCCTAACCCTAACCGTCTCTCTAACACTAGCTCTCAACATAACCCTAACCCTAGGTCCAATCCTAACCCTCACAGTCTCTCTGACGCTAGCCCTCAACATAACCCTAACCCTAGGTCCAATCATAACCCTAACCGTCTCCTAACCCTAGCCTTCAACATAACCCTAACGCTAGGTCCAATCCTAACCCTAACCGTCTCTCTAACCCTAGCCCTCAACATAGCCCTAACCCTAGGTCCAATCCTAACCCTAACCGTCTCTCTAACCCTAGCCCTCAACATAACCCGAACCCTAGGTCCAATCCTAACCCTAACCATCTCTGTAAACCTAGCCCTCAACATAACCCTAACCCTAAGTCCAATCCTACCCCTAACCGGTTCTCTAACCCTAGCCCTGAACATAACCCTAACCCTAGGTCCAATCCTAACCCTAACCATCTCTGTAAACCTAGCCCTCAACATAACCCTAACCCTAAGTCCAATCCTACCCCTAACCGCCTCTCTAACCCTAGCCCTGAACATAACCCTAACCCTAGGTCCAATCCTAACCCTAACCATCTCTGTAAACCTAGCCCTCAACATAACCCTAACCCTAAGTCCAATCCTACCCCTAACCGCCTCTCTAACCCTAGCCCTGAACATAACCCTAACCCTAGGTCCAATCCTAACCCTAACCGTCTCTCTAACCCTAGCCCTCAACATAACCCTAACCCTAGGTCCAATCCTAACCCTAACCGTCTCTGTAATCCTAGCCCTCAACATAACCCTAACCCTAGGTCCAATCCTAACCCTAACCGTCTCTGTAAACCTAGCCCTCAACATAACCCTAACCCTAGGTCCAATCCTAACCCTAACTGTCTCTCTAACCCTAGCCCTGAATATAACCCTAACCCTAGGTCCAATCCTAACCCTAACCGTCTCTCTAACCCTAGCCCTGAACATAACCCTAACCCTAGGTCCAATCCTAACCCTAACCGTCTCTCTAACCCTAGCCCTCAACATAACCCTAACCCTAGGTCCAATCCTAACCCTAACCGTCTCTCCAACCCTAGCCCTCAACATAACCCTAACCCTAGGTCCAATCCTAACCCTAACTGTCTCTCTAACCCTAGCCCTCAATATAACCCTAACCCTAGGTCCAATCCTAACCCTAACCGTCTCTCTAACCCTAGCCCTCAACATAACCCTAACCCTAGGTCCAATCCTAACCCTAACTGTCTCTCTAACCCTAGCCCTCAATATAACCCTAACCCTAGGTCCAATCCTAACCCTAACCGTCTCTCTAACCCTTTCCCTCAACATAACCGTAACCCTAGGTCCAATCCTAACCCTAGCCGTCTCTCTAACACTAGCCCTCAACATAACCCTCACCCTAGGTGCAATCCTAACCCTAACCGTCTCTCTAACCCTAGCCCTCAACATAACCCTAACCCTAGGTCCAATCCTAACCCTAACCGTCTCTGTAATCCTAGCCCTCAACATAACCCTAACCCTAGGTCCAATCCTAACCCTATCCGTCTCTGTAAACCTAGCCCTCAACATAACCCTAACCCTAGGTCCAATCCTAAGCCTAACTGTCTCTCTAACCCTAGCCCTCAATATAACCCTAACCCTAGGTCCAATCCTAACCCTAACCGTCTCTCTAACCCTTTCCCTCAACATAACCGTAACCCTAGGTCCAATCCTAACCCTAGCCGTCTCTCTAACACTAGCCCTCAACATAACCCTCACCCTAGGTGCAATCCTAACCCTAACCGTCTCTCTAACCCTAGCCCTCAACATAACCCTAAGCCTAGGTCCAATCCTACCCATAAACGTCTCTCTAAACCGAGCCCTCAACATAACCCTAACCCTAGGTCCAATCCTAACCCTAACCGTCTCTCTAACCCTAGCCCTCAACATAACCCGAACCCTAGGTCCAATCCTAACCCTAACCATCTCTGTAAACCTAGCACTCAACATAACCCTAACCCTAAGTCCAATCCTACCCCTAACCGCCTCTCTAACCCTAGCCCTGAACATAACCCTAACCCTAGGTCCAATCCTAACCCTAACCGTCTCTCTAACCCTAGCCCTCAACATAACCCTAACCCTAGGTCCAATCCTAACCCTAACCGTCTCTCTAACCCTAGCCCTCAACATAACCCTAACCCTAGGTCCAATCCTAACCCTAACTGTCTCTCTAACCCTAGCCCTCAATATAACCCTAACCCTAGGTCCAATCCTAACCCTAACCGTCTCTCTAACCCTTTCCCTCAACATAACCGTAACCCTAGGTCCAATCCTAACCCTAGCCGTCTCTCTAACACTAGCCCTCAACATAACCCTCACCCTAGGTGCAATCCTAACCCTAACCGTCTCTCTAACACTAGCCCTCAACATAACCCTAACCCTAGGTCCAATCCTACCCCTAACCGCCTCTCTAACCCTAGCCCTGAACATAACCCTAACCGTAGGTCCAACTCCTAACCCTAACCGTCTCTCTAACCCTAGCCCTCAACATAACCCTAACCTTAGGTCCAATCCTAACCCTAACCGTCTCTCCAACCCTAGCCCTCAACATAACCCTAACCCTAGGTCCAATCCTAACCCTAACTGTCTCTCTAACCCTAGCCCTCAATATAACCCTAACCCTAGGTCCAATCCTAACCCTAACCGTCTCTCTAACCCTAGCCCTCAACATAACCCTAACCCTAGGTCCAATCCTAACCCTAACTGTCTCTCTAACCCTAGCCCTCAATATAACCCTAACCCTAGGTCCAATCCTAACCCTAACCGTCTCTCTAACCCTTTCCCTCAACATAACCGTAACCCTAGGTCCAATCCTAACCCTAGCCGTCTCTCTAACACTAGCCCTCAACATAACCCTCACCCTAGGTGCAATCCTAACCCTAACCGTCTCTCTAACCCTAGCCCACAACATAACCCTAACCCCAGGTCCAATCCTAACCCTAACCGTCTCTGTAATCCTAGCCCTCAACATAACCCTAACCCTAGGTCCAATCCTAACCCTAACCGTCTCTGTAAACCTAGCCCTCAACATAACCCTAACCCTAGGTCCAATCTTAACCCTAACCGTCTCTCTAACCCTAGCCCTCAACATGACCCTAACCCTAGGTGCAATCCTAACCCTAACCGTCTCTCTAACCCTAGCCCTCAACATAACCCTAACCCTAGGTCCAATCCTAACCGTAACCCTCTCTCTAACCCTAGCCCTCAACATAACCCTAACCCTAGGTCCAATCCTAACCCTAACCGTCTCTCTAACCCTAGCCCTCAACATAACCCTAACCCTAGGTCCAATCCTAACCCTAACTGTCTCTCTAACCCTAGCCCTCAACATAACCCTAACCCTAGGTCCAATCCTAACCCTAACCGTCTCTCTAACCCTAGCCCTCAACATAACCCTAACCCTAGGTCCAATCCTAACCCTAACCGTCTCTCTAACCATGGCCCTCAACATAACCCTAACCCTAGGTCCAATCCTAACCCTAACCGTCTCTCTAACACTAGCTCTCAACATAACCCTAACCCTAGGTCCAATCCTAACCCTCACAGTCTCTCTGACGCTAGCCCTCAACATAACCCTAACCCTAGGTCCAATCCTAACCCTAACCGTATCCTAACCCTAGCCTTCAACATAACCCTAACGCTAGGTCCAATCCTAACCCTAAGCGTCTCTCTAACCCTAGCCCTCAACATAGCCCTAACCCTAGGTCCAATCCTAACCCTAACCGTCTCTCTAACCCTAGCCCTCAACATAACCCGAACCCTAGGTCCAATCCTAACCCTAACCATCTCTGTAAACCTAGCCCTCAACATAACCCTAACCCTAAGTCCAATCCTACCCCTAACCGCCTCTCTAACCCTAGCCCTGAACATAACCCTAACCCTAGGTCCAATCCTAACCCTAACCGTCTCTCTAACCCTGGCCCTCAACATAACCCTAACCCTAGGTCCAATCCTAACCCTAACAGTCTCTCCAACCCTAGCCCTCAACATAACCCTAACCCTAGCTCCAATCCTAACCCTAACTGTCTCTCTAACCCTAGCCCTCAATATAACCCTAACCCTAGGTCCAATCCTAACCCTAATCGTCTCTCTAACCCTAGCCCTCATCATAACCCTAACCCTAGGTCCAATCCTAACCCTAACCGTCTCTCCAACCCTAGCCCTCAACATAACCCTAACCCTCGGTCCAATCCTAACCCTAACTGTCTCTCTAACCCTAGACCTCAATATAACCCTAACCCTAGGCCCAATCATAACCCTAACCGTCTCTCTAACCCTAGCCCTCAACATAACCCTAACCCTAGGTCCAATCCTAACCCTAACCGTCTCTCCAACCCTAGCCCTCAACATAACCCTAACCCTAGGTCCAATCCTAACCCTAACCGTCTCTCTAACCCTAGCCCTCAATATAACCCTAACCCTAGGTCCAATCCTAACCCTAACCGTCTCTCTAACCCTAGCTTTCAACATAACCCTAACCCTAGGTCCAATCCTCACCCTAACCGTCTCTCTAACCCTAGCCCTCAAAATAACCCTAACCCTAGGTGCAATCCTAACCCTAACCGTCTCTCTAACCCTAGCCCTCAACATAACCCTAACCCTAGGTCCAATCCTAACCCTAACCGTCTCTCTAACCCTAGCCCACAACATAACCCTAACCCTAGGTCCAATCCTAACCCTAACCGTCTCTCTAACACTAGCTCTCAACATAACCCTAACCCTAGGTCCAATCCTAACCCTCACAGTCTCTCTGACGCTAGCCCTCAACATAACCCTAACCCTAGGTCCAATCATAACCCTAACCGTCTCCTAACCCTAGCCTTCAACATAACCCTAACGCTAGGTCCAATCCTAACCCTAACCGTCTCTCTAACCCTAGCCCTCAACATAGCCCTAACCCTAGGTCCAATCCTAACCCTAACCGTCTCTCTAACCCTAGCCCTCAACATAACCCGAACCCTAGGTCCAATCCTAACCCTAACCATCTCTGTAAACCTAGCCCTCAACATAACCCTAACCCTAAGTCCAATCCTACCCCTAACCGGTTCTCTAACCCTAGCCCTGAACATAACCCTAACCCTAGGTTCAATCCTAACCCTAACCGTCTCTCTAACCCTAGCCCTCAACATAACCCTAACCCTAGGTCCAATCCTAACCCTAACAGTCTCTCCAACCCTAGCCCTCAACATAACCCTAACCCTAGCTCCAATCCTAACCCTAACTGTCTCTCTAACCCTAGCCCTCAATATAACCCTAACCCTAGGTCCAATCCTAACCCTAATCGTCTCTCTAACCCTAGCCCTCATCATAACCCTAACCCTAGGTCCAATCCTAACCCTAACCGTCTCTCCAACCCTAGCCCTCAACATAACCCTAACCCTAGGTCCAATCCTAACCCTAACTGTCTCTCTAACCCTAGACCTCAATATAACCCTAACCCTAGGCCCAATCATAACCCTAACCGTCTCTCTAACCCTAGCCCTCAACATAACCCTAACCCTAGGTCCAATCCTAACCCTAACCGTCTCTCCAACCCTAGCCCTCAACATAACCCTAACCCTAGGTCCAATCCTAACCCTAACCGTCTCTCTAACCCTAGCCCTCAATATAACCCTAACCCTAGGTCCAATCCTAACCCTAACCGTCTCTCTAACCCTAGCTTTCAACATAACCCTAACCCTAGGTCCAATCCTCACCCTAACCGTCTCTCTAACCCTAGCCCTCAATATAACCCTAACCCTAGGTCCAATCATAACACTAACCGTCTCTCTAACCCTAGCCCTCAACATAACCCTAACCCTAGGTCCAATCCTAACCCTAACTGTCTCTCTAACCCTAGCCCTCAATATAACCCTAACCCTAGGTCCAATCCTAACCCTAACCGTCTCTCTAACCCTTTCCCTCAACATAACCGTAACCCTAGGTCCAATCCTAACCCTAGCCGTCTCTCTAACACTAGCCCTCAACATAACCCTCACCCTAGGTGCAATCCTAACCCTAACCGTCTCTCTAACCCTAGCCCTCAACATAACCCTAACCCTAGGTCCAATCCTAACCCTAACCGTCTCTGTAATCCTAGCCCTCAACATAACCCTAACCCTAGGTCCAATCCTAATCCTAACCGTCTCTGTAAACCTAGCCCTCAACATAACCCTAACCCTAGGTCCAATCTTAACCCTAACCGTCTCTCTAACCCTAGCCCTCAACATGACCCTAACCCTAGGTGCAATCCTAACCCTAACCGTCTCTCTAACCCTAGCCCTCAACATAACCCTAACCCTAGGTCCAATCCTAACCGTAACCCTCTCTCTAACCCTAGCCCTCAACATAACCCTAACCCTAGGTCCAATCCTAACCCTAACCGTCTCTCTAACCCTAGCCCTCAACATAACCCTAACCCTAGGTCCAATCCTAACCCTAACTGTCTCTCTAACCCTAGCCCTCAACATAACCCTAACCCTAGGTCCAATCCTAACCGTAACCGTCTCTCTAACCCTAGCCCTCAACATAACCCTAACCCTAGGTCCAATCCTAACCCTAACCGTCTCTCTAACCATAGCCCTCAACATAACCCTAACCCTAGGTCCAATCCTAACCCTAACCGTCTCTCTAACACTAGCTCTCAACATAACCCTAACCCTAGGTCCAATCCTAACCCTCACAGTCTCTCTGACGCTAGCCCTCAACATAACCCTAACCCTAGGTCCAATCCTAACCCTAACCGTCTCCTAACCCTAGCCTTCAACATAACCCTAACGCTAGGTCCAATCCTAACCATAACCGTCTCTCTAACCCTAGCCCTCAACATAGCCCTAACCCGAGGTCCAATCCTAACCCTAACCGTCTCTCTAACCCTAGCCCTCTACATAACCCGAACCCTAGGTCCAATCCTAACCCTAACCATCTCTGTAAACCTAGCCCTCAACATAACCCTAACCCTAAGTCCAATCCTACCCCTAACCGCCTCTCTAACCCTAGCCCTGAACATAACCCTAACCCTAGGTCCAATCCTAACCCTAACCGTCTCTCTAACCCTAGCCCTCAACATAACCCTAACCCTAGGTCCAATCCTAACCCTAACCGTCTCTCTAACCCTAGCTTTCAACATAACCCTAACCCTAGGTCCAATCCTCACCCTAACCGTCTCTCTAACCCTAGCCCTCAACATAACCCTAACCCTAGGCGCAATCCTAACCCTAACCGTCTCTCTAACCCTAGCCCTCAACATAACCCTAACCCTAGGTCCAATCCTAACCCTAACCGTCTCTCTAACCCTAGCCCTCAACATAACCCTAACCCTAGGTCCAATCCTTACCATAAACGTCTCTCTAAACCGAGCCCTCAACATAACCCTAACCCTAGGTCCAATCCTAACCCTAACCGTCTCTCTAACCCTAGCCCTCAACATAACCCGAACCCTAGGTCCAATCCTAACCCTAACCATCTCTGTAAACCTAGCCCTCAACATAACCCTAACCCTAAGTCCAATCCTACCCCTAACCTCCTCTCTAACCCTAGCCCTGAACATAACCCTAACCCTAGGTCCAATCCTAACCCTAACCGTCTCTCTAACCCTAGCCCTCAACATAACCCTAACACTAGGTCCAATCCAAACCCTAACCGTCTCTCCAACCCTAGCCCTCAACATAACCCTAACCCTAGGTCCAATCCTAACCCTAACCGTCTCTCTAACCCTAGCTTTCAACATAACCCTAACCCTAGGTCCAATCCTCACCCTAACCGTCTCTCTAACCCTAGCCCTCAACATAACCTTAACCCTAGGTGCAATCCTAACCCTAACCGTCTCTCTAACCCTAGCCCTCAACATAACCCTAACCCTAGGTCCAATCCTAACCCTAACCGTCTCTCTAACCCTAGCCCTCAACATAACCCTAACCCTAGGTCCAATCCTTACCATAAACGTCTCTCTAAACCGAGCCCTCAACATAACCCTAACCCTAGGTCCAATCCTAACCCTAACCGTCTCTCTAACCCTAGCCCTCAACATAACCCTAACACTAGGTCCAATCCAAACCCTAACCGTCTCTCCAACCCTAGCCCTCAACATAACCCTAACCCTAGGTCCAATCCTAACCCTAACTCTCTCTCTAACCCTAGCCCTCAATATAACCGTAACCCTAGGTCCAATCCTAACCCTAACCGTCTCTCTAACCGTAGCCCTCAACATAACCCTAACCCTAGGTCCAATCCTAACCCTAACCGTCTCTCCAACCCTAGCCCTCAACATAACCCTAACCCTAGGTCCAATCCTAACCCTAACCGTCTCTCTAACCCTAGCCCTCAATATAACCCTAACCCTAGGTCCAATCCTAACCATAACCGTCTCTCTAACCCTAGCCCTCAACATAACCCTAACCTTAGGTCCAATCCTCACCCTAACCGTCTCTCTAACCCTAGCCCTCAACATAACCGTAACCCTAGGTGCAATCCTAACCCTAACCGTCTCTCTAACCCTAGCCCTCAACATAACCCTAACCCTAGGTCCAATCCTAACCCTAACTGTCTCTCTAACCCTAGCCCTCAATATAACCCTAACCCTATGTCCAATCCTAACCCTAACCGTCTCTCTAACCCTAGCCCTCAACGTAACCCTAACCCTAGGTCCAATCCTAACCCTAACTGTCTCTCTAACCCTAGCCCTCAATATAACCCTAACCCTAGGTCCAATCCTAACGCTAACAGTCTCTCTAACCCTAGCCCTCAAATAACGGGAACCCTAGGTCCAATCCTAACCCTAACCGTCTCTCTAACCCTTTCCCTCAACATAACCCTAACCCTAGGTCCAATCCTAACCCTAACCGTCTCTCTAACCCTAGCCCTCAACATAACCCTCACCCTAGGTGCAATCCTAACCCTAACCGTCTCTCTAACCCTAGCCCTCAACATAACCCTAACCCTAGGTCCAATCCTAACCCTAACCGTCTCTGTAAACCTAGCCCTCAACATAACCCTAACCCTAGGTCCAATCCTAACCCTAACCGTCTCTGTAAACCTAGCCCTCAACATAACCCTAACCCTAGGTCCAATCTTAACCCTAACCGTCTCTCTAACCCTAGCCCTCAACATGACCCTAACCCTAGGTGCAATCCTAACCCTAACCGTCTCTCTAACTCTAGCCCTCAACATAACCCTAACCCTAGGTCCAATCCTAACCGTAACCCTCTCTCTAACCCTAGCCCTCAACATAACCCTAACCCTAGCTCCAATCCTAACCCTAACCGTCTCTCTAACCCTAGTCCTCAACATAACCCTAACCCTAGGTCCAATCCTAACCCTAACTGTCTCTCTAACCCTAGCCTTCAACATAACCCTAACGCTAGGTCCAATCCTAACCCTAACCGTCTCTCTAACCCTAGCCCTCAACATAGCCCTAACCCTAGGTCCAATTCTAACCCTAACCGTCTCTCTAACCCTAGCCCTCAACATAACCCTAACCCTAGTTCCAATCGTAACCGTAACCATCTCTCTAACCCTAGCCCTCAACATAACCCTAACCCTAGGTCCAATCCTATCCCTAACCGTCTCTCTAACCCTAGCCCTCAACATAGCCCTATCCCTAGATCCAATCCTAACCATAAACGTCTCTCTAACCCTAGCCCTCAACATAACCCTAACCCTAGGGCCAATCCTAACCCTAACCGCCTCTCTGACCCTAGCCCTGAACATAACCCTAACCCTAGGTCCAATCCTAACCCTAACCGTCTCTCTAACCCTAGCCCTCAACATAACCCTAACCCTAGGTCTAATCCTAACCCTAACCGTCTCTCTGACCCTAGCCCTCAACATAACCCTAAACCTAGGTCCAATCCTAACCCTAACTGTCTCTCTGACCCTAGCCCTCAACATAACCCTAAAAATAGCTCCAATCCTAACCGTAACCGTCTCTGTCACCCTAGCCCTCAACATAACCCTAAACCTAGGTCCAATCCTCACCCTAACGGTCTCTCTAACGCTAGCCCTCAACATAACCTTAACCCTAGGTCCAATCCTAACCCTAAACGTCTCTCTAACCCTAGCCCTCAACATAACAATAACCCTAGGTCCAATCCTCACCCTAACCGTCTCTCTAACCCTAGCCCTCAACATAACCCTAACCCTAGGTCCAATCCTAACCCTAACCGTCTCTCTAACCTTAGCCCTCAACATAACCCTAACCCTAGGTCCAATCCTAACCCTAAACGTCTCTCTAACCCTATCCCTCAACATAACCGTAATCCTAGGTCCAATGCTAACGCTAACTGTCTCTCTAACCCTAGCCCTCAACATAACCCTAACCCTAGGTCCAATCCGAACCCTATCTGTCTCTCCAAACCTAGCCCTCAACATAACCCTAACCCTAGGTCCAATCCTAACCCTAACCGTCTCTCTAACCCTAGCCCTCAACACAACCCTAACCCTAGGTCCAATCCTAACCCTAACCGTCTCTCTAACTGTAGCCCTCAACCTAACCCTAACCCTAGGTCCAAACCTAACCCTAACTGTCTCTCTAACCCTAGCCCTCAAATAACCAGAACCCTAGGTCCAATCCTAACCCTAATCGTCTCTCTAACCCTAGCCCTCAACATAACCCTAAGCCTAAGTCCAATCCTAACCCTAACCGCCTCTCTAACCCTAGCCTTGAACATAACCCTAACCCAAGTCCAATCCTAACCCTAACCGTGTCTCTAACCCTTGCCCTCAACATAACCCTAACCCTAGGTCCAATCCTAACCCTAACCGTCTCTCTAACCCTAGCCCTCAACATAACCCTAACACTAGGTCCAATCCAAACCCTAACCGTCTCTCCAACCATAGCCCTCAACATAACCCTAACCCTAGGTCCAATCCTAACCCTAACTCTCTCTCTAACCCTAGCCCTCAATATAACCGTAACCCTAGGTCCAATCCTAACCCTAACCGTCTCTCTAACCGTAGCCCTCAACATAACCCTAACCCTAGGTCCAATCCTAACCCTAACCGTCTCTCCAACCCTAGCCCTCAACATAACCCTAACCCTAGGTCCAATCCTAACCCTAACCGTCTCTCTAACCCTAGCCCTCAATATAACCCTAACCCTAGGTCCAATCCTAACCATAGCCGTCTCTCTAACCCTAGCCCTCAACATAACCCTAACCCTAGGTCCAATCCTCACCCTAACCGTCTCTCTAACCCTAGCCCTCAACATAACCGTAACCCTAGGTGCAATCCTAACCCTAACCGTCTCTCTAACCCTAGCCCTCAACATAACCCTAACCCTAGGTCCAATCCTACCCATAAACGTCTCTCTAAACCGAGCCCTCAACATAACCCTAACCCTAGGTCCAATCCTAACCCTAACCGTCTCTCTAACCCTAGCCCTCAACATAACCCGAACCCTAGGTCCAATCCTAACCCTAACCATCTCTGTAAACCTAGCCCTCAACATAACCCTAACCCTAAGTCCAATCCTACCCCTAACCGCCTCTCTAACCCTAGCCCTGAACATAACCCTAACCCTAGGTCCAATCCTAACCCTAACCGTCTCTCTAACCCTAGCCCTCAACATAACCCTAACCCTAGGTCCAATCCTAACCCTAACCGTCTCTCCAACCCTAGCCCTCAACATAACCCTAACCCTAGGTCCAATCCTAACCCTAACTGTCTCTCTAACCCTAGCCCTCAATATAACCCTAACCCTAGGTCCAATCCTAACCCTAACCGTCTCTCTAACCCTAGCCCTCAACATAACCCTAACCCTAGGTCCAATCCTAACCCTAACTGTCTCTCTAACCCTAGCCCTCAATATAACCCTAACCCTAGGTCCAATCCTACCCCTAACCGTCTCTCTAACCCTAGCCCTCAAATAACGGGAACCCGAGGTCCAATCCTAACCCTAACCGTCTCTCTAACCCTTTCCCTCAACATAACCCTAACCCTAGGTCCAATCCTAACCCTAACCGTCTCTCCAACCCTAGCCCTCAACATAACCCTCACCCTAGGTGCAATCCTAACCCTAACCGTCTCTCTAACCCTAGCCCTCAACATAACCCTAACCCTAGGTCCAATCCTAACCCTAACAGTCTCTGTAGACCTAGCCCTCAACATAACCCTAACCCTAGGTCCAATCCTAACCCTAACCGTCTCCTAACCCTAGCCTTCAACATAACCCTAACGCTAGGTCCAATCCTAACCCTAACCGTCTCTCTAACCCTAGCCCTCAACATAGCCCTAACCCTAAGTCCAATCCTACCCCTAACCGCCTCTCTAACCCTAGCCCTGAACATAACCCTAACCCTAGGTCCAATCCTAACCCTAACTCTCTCTCTAACCCTAGCCCTCAATATAACCGTAACCCTAGGTCCAATCCTAACCCTAACCGTCTCTCTAACCGTAGCCCTCAACATAACCCTAACCCTAGGTCCAATCCTAACCCTAACCGTCTCTCCAACCCTAGCCCTCAACATAACCCTAACCCTAGGTCCAATCCTAACCCTAACCGTCTCTCTAACCCTAGCCCTCAATATAACCCTAACCCTAGGTCCAATCCTAACCATAACCGTCTCTCTAACCCTAGCCCTCAACATAACCCTAACCCTAGGTCCAATCCTCACCCTAACCGTCTCTCTAACCCTAGCCCTCAACATAACCCTAACCCTAGGTGCAATCCTAACCCTAACCGTCTCTCTAACCCTAGCCCTCAACATAACCCTAACCCTAGGTCCAATCCTACCCATAAACGTCTCTCTAAACCGAGCCCTCAACATAACCCTAACCCTAGGTCCAATCCTAACCCTAACCGTCTCTCTAAACCTAGCCCTCAACATAACCCGAACCCTAGGTCCAATCCTAACCCTAACCATCTGTGTAAACCTAGCCCTCAACATAACCCTAACCCTAAGTCCAATCCTACCCCTAACCGCCTCTCTAACCCTAGCCCTGAACATAACCCTAACCCTAGGTCCAATCCTAACCCTAACCGTCTCTCTAACCCTAGCCCTCAACATAACCCTAAACCTAGGTCCAATCCTAACCCTAACCGTCTCTCCAACCCTAGCCCTCAACATAACCCTAACCCTAGGTCCAATCCTAACCCTAACTGTCTCTCTAACCCTAGCCCTCAATATAACCCTAACCCTAGGTCCAATCCTAACCCTAACGGTCTCTCTAACCCTAGCCCTCAACATAACCCTAACCCTAGGTCCAATCCTAACCCTAACTGTCTCTCTAACCCTAGCCCTCAATATAACCCTAACCCTAGGTCCAATCCTAACCCTAACCGTCTCTCTAACCCTAGCCCTCAAATAACCGGAAACCTAGGTCCAATCCTAACCCTAACCGTCTCTCTAACCCTTTCCTTCAACATAACCCTAACCCTAGGTCCAATCCTAACCCTAACCGTCTCTCTAACCCTAGCCCTCAACATAACCCTCACCCTAGGTGCAATCCTAACCCTAACCGTCTCTCTAACCCTAGCCCTCAACATAACCCTAACCCTAGGTCCAATCCTAACCCTAACCGTCTCTGTAAACCTAGCCCTCAACATAACCCTAACCCTAGGTCCAATCCTAACCCTAACCGTCTCTGTAAACCTAGCCCTCAACATAACCCTAACCCTAGGTCCAATCTTAACCCTAACCGTCTCTCTAACCCTAGCCCTCAACGTGACCCTAACCCTAGGTGCAATCCTAACCCTAACCGTCTCTCTAACCCTAGCCCTCAACATAACCCTAACCCTATGTCCAATCCTAACCGTAACCCTCTCTCTAACCCTAGCCCTCAACATAACCCTAACTCTAGGTCCAATCCTAACCCTAACCGTCTCTCTAACCCTAGCCCTCAACATAACCCTAACCCTAGGTCCAATCCTAACCCTAACTGTCTCTCTAACCCTAGCCCTCAACATAACCCTAACCCTAGGTCCAATTCTAACCCTAACCGTCTCTCTAACCCTAGCCCTCAACATAACCCTAACCCTAGGTCCAATCCTAACCCTAACCGTCTCTCTAACCATAGCCCTTAACATAACCCTAACCCTAGGTCCAATCCTAACCCTAACCGTCTCTCTAACCCTAGCCCTCAACATAACCCTAACCCTAGGTCCAATCCTAACCCTAACCGTCTCTCTAACCATAGCCCTCAACATAACCCTAACCCTAGGTCCAATCCTAACCCTCACAGTCTCTCTGACGCTAGCCCTCAACATAACCCTAACCCTAGGTCCAATCCTAACCCTAACCGTCTCTCTAACCATAGCCCTCAACATAACCCTAACCCTAAGTCCAATCCTAACCCTAACCATCTCTGTAAACCTAGCCCTCAACATAACCCTAACCCTAAGTCCAGTCCTACCCCTAACCGCCTCTCTAACCCTAGCCCTGAACATAACCCTAACCCTAGGTCCAATCCTAACCCTAACCGTCTCTCTAACCCTAGCCCTCAACATAACCCTAACCCTAGGTCCAATCCTAACCCTAACAGTCTCTCCAACCCTAGCCCTCAACATAACCCTAACCCTAGCTCCAATCCTAACCCTAACTGTCTCTCTAACCCTAGCCCTCAATATAACCCTAACCCTAGGTCCAATCCTAACCCTAATCGTCTCTCTAACCCTAGCCCTCAACATAACCCTAACCCTAGGTCCAATCCTAACCTTAACCGTCTCTCCAACCCTAGCCCTCAACATAACCCTAACCCTAGGTCCAATCATAACCCTAACTGTCTCTCTAACCCTAGCCCTCAATATAACCCTAACCCTAGGTCCAATCATAACCCTAACCCTCTCTCCAACCCTAGCCCTCAACATAACCCTAACCCTAGGTCCAATCCTAACCCTAACCGTCTCTCCAACCCTAGCCCTCAACATAACCCTAACCCTAGGTCCAATCCTAACCCTAACCGTCTCTCTAACCCTAGCCCTCAATATAACCCTAACCTTAGGTCCAATCCTAACCCTAACCGTCTCTCTAACCCTAGCCCTCAACATAACCCTAACCCTAGGTCCAATCCTCACCCTAACCGTCTCTCTAACCCTAGCCCTCAACATAACCCTAACCCTAGGTGCAATCCTAACCCTAACCGTCTCTCTAACCCTAGCCCTCAACATAACCCTAACCCTAGGTCCAATCCTAACCCTAACTGTCTCTCCAACCCTAGCCCTCAACATAACCCTAACCCTAGGTCCAATCCTAACCCTAACCATCTCTGTAAACCTAGCCCTCAACATATCCCTAACCCTAAGTCCAATCCTACCCCTAACCTCCTCTCTAACCCTAGCCCTGAATATAACCCTAACCCTAGGTCCAATCATAACCCTAACCGTCTCTCTAACCCTAGCCTTCAACATAACCCTAACACTAGGTCCAATCCAAACCCTAGCCGTCTCTCCAACCCTAGCCCTCAACATAACCCTAACCCTAGGTCCAATCCTAACCCTAACTCTCTCTCTAACCCTAGCCCTCAATATAACCGTAACCCTAGGTCCAATCCTAACCCTAACCGTCTCTCTAAGAGTAGCCCTCAACATAACCCTAACCCTAGGTCCAATCCTAACCCTAACCGTCTCTCCAACCCTAGCCCTCAACATAACCCTAACCCTACGTCCAATCCTAACCCTAACCGTCTCTCTAATCCTAGCCCTCAATATAACCCTAACCCTAGGTCCAATCCTAACCCTAACCGTCTCTCTAACCCTAGCCCTCAACATAACCCTAACCCTAGGTCCAATCCTAACCCTAACTGTCTCTCTAACCCTAGCCCTCAACATAACCCTAACCCTAGGTCCAATCCTAACCCTAACCGTCTCTCTAACTCTAGCCCTCAACATAACCCTAACCCTAGGTCCAATCCTAACCCTAACCGTCTCTCTAACCATAGCCCTCAACATAACCCTAACCCTAGGTCCAATCCTAACCCTAACCGTCTATCTAACCCTAGCTCTCAACATAACCCTAACCCTAGGTCCAATCCTAACCCTCACAGTCTCTCTGACGCTAGCCCACAACATAACCCTAACCCTAGGTCCAATCCTAACTCTAACCGTCTCCTAACCCTAGCCTTCAACATAACCCTAACGCTAGGTCCAATCCTAACCCTAACCGTCTCTCTAACCCTAGCCCTCAACATAGCCCTAACCCTAGGTCCAATCCTAACCCTAACCGTCTCTCTAACCCTAGCCCTCAAAATAACCCTAACCCTAGTTCCAATCGTAACCGTAACCATCTCTCTAACCCTAGCCCTCAACATAACTCTAACCCTAGGTCCAATCCTATCCCTAACCGTCTCTCTAACCCTAGCCCTCAACATAGCCCTATCCCTAGATACAATCCTAACCATAAACGTCTCTCTAACCCTAGCCCTCAACATAACCCTAACGCTAGGTCCAATCCTAACCCTAACCGCCTCTCTGACCCTAGCCCTGAACATAACCCTAACCCTAGGTCCAATCCTAACCCTAACCGTCTCTCTAACCCTAGCCCTCAACATAACCCTAACCCTAGGTCTAATCCTAACTATAACCGTCTCTCTGACCCTAGCCCTCAACATAACCCTAAACATAGGTCCAATCCTAACCCTAACTGTCTCTCTGACCCTAGCCCTCAACATAACCCTAAAAATAGCTCCAATCCTAACCGTAACCGTCTGTCTCACCCTAGCCCTCAACATAACCCTAAACCTAGGTCCAATCCTCACCCTAACGGTCTCTCTAACGCTAGCCCTCAACATAACCCTAACCCTAGGTCCAATCCTAACCCTAACCGTCTCTCTAACCCTAGCCCTCAACATAACCCTAACCCTAGGTCCAATCCTAACCCTAACCGTCTCTCTAACCTTAGCCCTCAACATAACCCTAACCCTAGGTCCAATCCTAACCCTAAACGTCTCTCCAAACCTATCCCTCAACATAACCGTAATCCTAGGTCCAATGCTAACGCTAACTGTCTCTCTAACCCTAGCCCTCAACATCACCCTAACCCTAGGTGCAATCCTAACCCTATCTGTCTCTCCAAACCTAGCCCTCAACATAACCCTAACCCTAGGTCCAATCCTAACCCTAACCGTCTCTCTAACCCTAGCCCTCAACATAACCCTAACCCTAGGTCCAATCCTAACCCTAACCGTCTCTCTAACTGTAGCCCTCAACCTAACCCTAACCCTAGGTCCAAACCTAACCCTAACTGTCTCTCTAACCCTAGCCCTCAAATAACCAGAACCCTAGGTCCAATCCTAACCCTAACCGTCTCTCTAACCCTAGCCCTCAACATAACCCTAAGCCTAAGTCCAATCCTAACCCTAACCGCCTCTCTAACCCTAGCCCTGAACATAACCCTAACCCAAGTCCAATCCTAACCCTAACCGTGTCTCTAACCCTTGCCCTCAACATAACCCTAACCCTAGGTCCAATCCTAACCCTAACCGTCTCTCTAACCCTAGCCCTCAACATAACCCTAACCCTAGGTCAAATCCTAACCCTAACCGTCTCTCTAACCCTAGCCCTCAACATAACCCTAACCCTAGGTCCAATCCTAACACTAACCGTCTCTCTAACCCTAGCCCTCAACATAACCCTACCACTAGGTCCAATCCAAACCCTAACCGTCTCTCCAACCCTAGCCCTCAACATAACCCTAACTCTAGGTCCAATCCTAACCCTAACTCTCTCTCTAACCCTAGCCCTCAATATAACCGTAACCCTAGGTCCAATCCTAACCCTAACAGTCTCTCCAAACCTAGCCCTCAACATAACCCTAACCCTAGCTCCAATCCTAACCCTAACTGTCTCTCTAACCCTAGCCCTCAATATAACCCTAACCCTAGGTCCAATCCTAACCCTAATCGTCTCTCTAACCGTAGCCCTCAACATAACCCTAACCCTAGGTCCAATCCTAACCCTAACAGTCTCTCTAACCCTAGCCCTCAACATAACCGTAACCCTAGGTCCAATCCTAACCCTAACCGTCTCTCTAACTGTAGCCCTCAACCTAACCCTAACCCTAGGTCCAAACGTAACCCTAACTGTCTCTCTAACCCTAGCCCTCAAATAACCAGAACCCTAGGTCCAATCCTAACCCTAACCGTCTCTCTAACCCTAGTCCTCAACATAACCCGAACCCTAGGTCCAAACCTAACCCTAACCATCTCTGTAAACCTAGCCCTCAACATAACCCTAACCCTAGGTCCAATCCTAACCCTAACTGTCTCTCTAACCCTAGCCCTCAATATAACCCTAACCCTAGGTCCAATCCTAACCCTAACCGTCTCTCTAACCCTAGCCCTCAAATAACCGGAACCCTAGGTCCAATCCTAACCCTAACCGTCTCTCTAACCCTTTCCCTCAACATAACCCTAACCCTAGGTCCAATCCTAACCCTAACCGTCTCTCTAACTGTAGCCCTCAACCTAACCCTAACCCTAGGTCCAATCCTACCCATAAACGTCTCTCTAAACCGAGCCCTCAACTTAACCCTAACCCTAGGTCCAATCCTAACCCTACCGTCTCTCTAACCCTAGCCCTCAACATAACCCGAACCCTAGGTCCAATCCTAACCCTAACCATCTCTGTAAACCTAGCCCTGAACATAACCCTAACCCTAAGTCCAATCCTACCCCTAACCGCCTCTCTAACCCTAGCCCTCAACATAACCCTAACCCTAGGTCCAATCCTAACCCTAACCGTCTCTCTAACCCTAGCCCTCAACATAACCCTAACCCTAGGTCCAATCCTAACCCTAACAGTCTCTCCAAACCTAGCCCTCAACATAACCCTAACCCTAGCTCCAATCCTAACCCTAACTGTCTCTCTAACCCTAGCCCTCAATATAACCCTAACCCTAGGTCCAATCCTAACCCTAATCGTCTCTCTAACCCTAGCCCTCAACATAACCCTAACCCTAGGTCCAATCCTAACCCTAAACGTCTCTCTAACCCTATCCCTCAACATAACCGTAATCCTAGGTCCAATGCTAACCCTAACTGTCTCTCTAACCCTAGCCCTCAACATAACCCTAACCCTTGGTCCAATCCTAACCCTATCTGTCTCTCCAAACCTAGCCCTCAACATAACCCTAACCCTAGGTCCAATCCTAACCCTAACCGTCTCTCTAACCCTAGCCCTCAACATAACCCTAACCCTAGGTCCAATCCTAACCGTAACCGTCTCTCTAACTGTAGCCCTCAACCTAACCCTAACCCTAGGTCCAAACCTAACCCTAACTGTCTCTCTAACCCTAGCCCTCAAATAACCAGAACCCTAGGTCCAATCCTAACCCTAACCGTCTCTCTAAACCTAGCCCTCAACATAACCCTAAGCCTAAGTCCAATCCTAACCCTAACCGCCTCTCTAACCCTAGCCCTGAACATAACCCTAACCCAAGTCCAATCCTAACCCTAACCGTGTCTCTAACCCTAGCCCTCATCATAACCCTAACCCTAGGTCAAATCCTAACCCTAACCGTCTTTCTAACCCTAGCCCTCAACATAACCCTAACCCTAGGTCCAATCCTACCCATAAACGTCTCTCTAAACCGAGCCCTCAACATAACCCTAACCCTAGGTCCAATCCTAACCCTAACCGTCTCTCTAACCCTAGCCCTCAACATAACCCGAACCCTAGGTCCAATCCTAACCCTAACCATCTCTGTAAACCTAGCCCTCAACATAACCCTAACCCTAAGTCCAATCCTACCCCTAACCGCCTCTCTAACCCTAGCCCTGAACATAACCCTAACCCTAGGTCCAATCCTAACCCTAACCGTCTCTCTAACCCTAGCCCTCAACATAACCCTAACCCTAGGTCCAATCCTAACCCTAACAGTCTCTCCAAACCTAGCCCCCAACATAACCCTAACCCTAGCTCCAATCCTAACCCTAACTGTCTCTCTAACCCTAGCCCTCAATATAACCCTAACCCTAGTTCCAATCCTAACCCTAATCGTCTCTCTAACCCTAGCCCTCAACATAACCCTAACCCTAGGTCCAATCCTAACCCTACCGTCTCTCCAACCCTAGCCCTCAACATAACCCTAACCCTAGGTCCAATCCTAACCCTAACTGTCTCTCTAACCCTAGCCCCCAATATAACCCTAACCCTAGGTCCATTCCTAACCCTAACCGTCTCTCTAACCCTAGCCCTCAACATAACCCTAACCCTAGGTCCAATTCTAACCCTAACCGTCTCTCCAACCCTAGCCCTCAACATAACCCTAACCCTAGGTCCAATCCTAACCCTCACTGTCTCTCTAACCCTAGCCCTCAATATAACCCTAACCCCAGGTCCAATCCTAACCCTAACCGTCTCTCTAACCCTAGCCCTCAACATAACCCTAACCCTAGGTCCAATCCTAACCCTAACCGTCTCTCCAACCCTAGCCCTCAACATAACCCTAAACCTAGGTCCAATCCTAACCCTAACTGTCTCTCTAACCCTAGCCCTCAATATAACCCTAACCCTAGGTCCAATCCTAACCCTAACCGTCTCTCTAACCCTAGCCCTCAACATAATCCTAACCCTAGGTCCAATCCTAACCCTAACTGTCTCTCTAACCCTAGCCCTCAATATAACCCTAACCCTAGGTCCAATCACAACCCTAACCGTCTCTCTAACCCTAGCCCTCAACATAACCCTAACCCTAGGTCCAATCCTAACCCTAACCGTCTCTCCAACCCTAGCCCTCAACATAACCCTAACCCTAGGTCCAATCCTAACCCTAACCGTCTCTCTAACCCTAGCCCTCAATATAACCCTAACCCTAGGTCCAATCCTAACCCTAACCGTCTCTCTAACCCTAGCCCTCAACATAACCCTAACCCTAGGTCCAATCCTCACCCTAACCGTCTCTCTAACCCTAGCCCTCAACATAACCCTAACCCTAGGTGCAATCCTAACCCTAACCGTCTCTCTAACCCTAGACCTCAACATAACCCTAATCCTAGGTCCAATCCTAACCATAACCGTCTCTCTAACCCTAGCCCTCAACATAACCCTAACCCTAGGTCCAATCCTAACCATAAACGTCTCTCTAAACCGAGCCCTCAACATAACCCTAACCCTAGGTCCAATCCTAACCCTAACCGTCTCTCTAACCCTAGCCCTCAACATAACCCGAACCCTAGGTCCAATCCTAACCCTAACCATCTCTGTAAACCTAGCCCTCAACATAACCCTAACCCTAAGTCCAATCCTACCCCTAACCTCCTCTCTAACCCTAGCCCTGAACATAACCCTAACCCTAGGTCCAATCCTAACCCTAACCGTCTCTCTAACAATAGCCCTCAACATAACCCTAACCTTAGGTCCAATCCTCACCCTAACCGTCTCTCTAACCCTACCCCTCAACATAACCCTAACCCTAGGTGCAATCCTAACCCTAACCGTCTCTCTAACCCTAGCCCTCAACATAACCCTAACCCTAAGTCCAATCCTACCCCTAACCTCCTCTCTAACCCTAGCCCTGAACATAACCCTAACCCTAGGTCCAATCCTAACCCTAACCGTCTCTCTAATCCTAGCCCTCAACATAACCCTAACACTAGGTCCAATCCAAACCCTAACCGTCTCTCCAACCCTAGCCCTCAACATAACCCTAACCCTAGGTCCAATCCTAACCCTAACTCTCTCTCTAACCCTAGCCCTCAATATAACCGTAACCCTAGGTCCAATCCTAACCCTAACCGTCTCTCTAAACGTAGCCCTCAACATAACCCTAACCCTAGGTCCAATCCTAACCCTAACCGTCTCTCCAACCCTAGCCCTCAACATAACCCTAACCCTAGGTCCAATCCTAACCCTAACCGTCTCTCTAACCCTAGCCCTCAACATAACCCGAACCCTAGGTCCAATCCTAACACTAACCATCTCTGTGAACCTAGCCCTCAACATAACCCTAACCCTAAGTCCAATCCTACCCCTAACCGCCTCTCTAACCCTAGCCCTGAACATAACCCTAACCCTAGGTCCAATCCTAACCCTAACCGTCTCTCTAACCCTAGCCCTCAACATAACCCTAACCCTAGGTCTAATCCAAACCCTAACCGTCTCTCTGACCCTAGCCCTCAGCATAACCCTAAACCTAGGTCCAATCCTAACCCTAACTGTCTCTCTGACCCTAGCCCTCAACATAACCCTAAAAATAGCTCCAATCCTAACCGTAACCGTCTCTCTCACCCTAGCCCTCAACATAACCCTAAACCTAGGTCCAATCCTCACCCTAACGGTCTCTCTAACGCTAGCCCTCAACATAACCTTAACCCTAGGTCCAATCCTAACCCTAAACGTCTCTCTAACCCTAGCCCTCAACATAACAATAACCCTAGGTCCAATCCTCACCCTAACCGTCTCTCTAACCCTAGCCCTCAACATAACCCTAACCCTAGGTCCAATCCTAACCCTAACCGTCTCTCTAACCTTAGCCCTCAACATAACCCTAACCCTAGGTCCAATCCTAACCCTAAACGTCTCTCTAACCCTATCCCTCAACATAACCGTAATCCTAGGTCCAATGCTAACGCTAACTGTCTCTCTAACCCTAGCCCTCAACATAACCCTAACCCTAGGTCCAATCCTAACCCTATCTGTCTCTCCAAACCTAGCCCTCAACATAACCCTAACCCTAGGTCCAATCCTAACCCTAACCGTCTCTCTAACCCTAGCCCTCAACATAACCCTAACCCTAGGTCCAATCCTAACCCTAACCGTCTCTCTAACTGTAGCCCTCAACCTAACCCTAACCCTAGGTCCAAACCTAACCCTAACTGTCTCTCTAACCCTAGCCCTCAAATAACCAGAACCCTAGGTCCAATCCTAACCCTAACCGTCTCTCTAACCCTAGCCCTCAACATAACCCTAAGCCTAAGTCCAATCCTAACCCTAACCGCCTCTCTAACCCTAGCCCTGAACATAACCCTAACCCAAGTCCAATCATAACCCTAACCGTGTCTCTAACCCTTGCCCTCAACATAACCCTAACCCTAGGTCCAATCCTAACCCTAACCGTCTCTCTAACCCTAGCCCTCAACATAACCCTAACCCTAGGTCAAATCCTAACCCTAACCGTCTCTCTAACCCTAGCCCTCAACATAACCCTAACCCTAGGTCCAATCCTAACCCTAACCGTCTCTCTAACCCTAGCCCTCAACATAACCCTAACACTAGGTCCAATCCAAACCCTAACCGTCTCTCCAACCCTAGCCCTCAACATAACCCTAACCCTAGGTCCAATCCTAACCCTAACTCTCACTCTAACCCTAGCCCTCAATATAACCGTAACCCTAGGTCCAATCCTAACCCTAACCGTCTCTCTAACCATAGCCCTCAACATAACCCTAACCCTAGGTCCAATCCTAACCCTAACCGTCTCTCTAACCCTAGCTCTCAACATAACCCTAACCCTAGGTCCAATCCTAACCCTCACCGTCTCTCTGACGCTAGCCCTCAACATAACCCTAACCCTAGGTCCAATCCTAACCCTAACCGTCTCCTAACCCTAGCCTTCAACATAACCCTAACGCTAGGTCCAATCCTAACCCTAACCGTCTCTCTAACCCTAGCCCTCAACATAGCCCTAACCCTAGGTCCAATCCTAACCCTAACCGTCTCTCTAACCCTAGCCCTCAACATAACCCTAACCCTAGGTCCAATCATAACCATAACCGTCTCTCTAACCCTAGCCCTCAACATAACCCTAACCCTAGGTCCAATCCTATCCCTAACCGTCTCTCTAACCCTAGCCCTCAACATAGCCCTATCCCTAGATCCAATCCTAACCATAAACCTCTCTCTAACCCTAGCCCTCAACATAACCCTAACCCTAGGTCCAATCCTAACCCTAACCGCCTCTCTGACCCTAGCCCTGAACATAACCCTAACCCTAGGTCCAATCCTAACCCTAACCGTCTCTCTAACCCTAGCCCTCAACATAACCCTAACCCTAGGTCCAATCCTAACCCTAACCGTCTCTCTAACCCTAGCCCTCAACATAACCCTAACCCTAGGTCCAATCCTAACCCTAACCGTCTCTCTAACCCTAGCCCTCAACATAACCCGAACCCTAGGTCCAATCCTAACACTAACCATCTCTGTGAACCTAGCCCTCAACATAACCCTAACCCTAAGTTCAATCCTACCCCTAACCGCCTCTCTAACCCTAGCCCTGAACATAACCCTAACCCTAGGTCCAATCCTAACCCTAACCGTCTCTCTAACCCTAGCCCTCAACATAACCCTAACCCTAGGTCTAATCCAAACCCTAACCGTCTCTCTGACCCTAGCCCTCAGCATAACCCTAAACCTAGGTCCAATCCTAACCCTAACTGTCTCTCTGACCCTAGCCCTCAACATAACCCTAAAAATAGCTCCAATCCTAACCGTCACGGTCTCTCTCACCCTAGCCCTCAACATAACCCTAAACCTAGGTCCAATCCTAACCCTAACCGTCTCTCTAACCCTAGCTCTCAACATAACCCTAACCCTAGGTCCAATCCTAACCCTCACCGTCTCTCTGACGCTAGCCCTCAACATAACCCTAACCCTAGGTCCAATCCTAACCCTAACCGTCTCTCTAACCCTAGCTCTCAACATAACCCTAACCCTAGGTCCAATCCTAACCCTCACCGTCTCTCTGACGCTAGCCCTCAACATAACCCTAACCCTAGGTCCAATCCTAACCCTAACCGTCTCCTAACCCTAGCCTTCAACATAACCCTAACGCTAGGTCCAATCCTAACCCTAACCGTCTCTCTAACCCTAGCCCTCAACATAGCCCTAACCCTAGGTCCAATCCTAACCCTAACCGTCTCTCTAACCCTAGCCCTCAACATAACCCTAACCCTAGGTCCAATCATAACCGTAACCGTCTCTCTAACCCTAGCCCTCAACATAACCCTAACCCTAGGTCCAATCCTATCCCTAACCGTCTCTCTAACCCTAGCCCTCAACATAGCCCTATCCCTAGATCCAATCCTAACCATAAACCTCTCTCTAACCCTAGCCCTCAACATAACCCTAACCCTAGGTCCAATCCTAACCCTAACCGCCTCTCTGACCCTAGCCCTGAACATAACCCTAACCCTAGGTCCAATCCTAACCCTAACCGTCTCTCTAACCCTAGCCCTCAACATAACCCTAACCCTAGGTCTAATCCTAACCCTAACCGTCTCTCTGACCCTAGCCCTCAACATAACCCTAAACCTAGGTCCAATCCTAACCCTAACCGTCTCTCTAACCCTAGCCCTCAACATAACCCTAACCCTAGTTCCAATCGTAACCGTAACCATCTCTCTAACCCTAGCCCTCAACATATCCCTAACCCTAGGTCCAATCCTATCCCTAACCGTCTCTCTAACCCTAGCCCTCAACATAGCCCTATCCCTAGATCCAATCCTAACCATAAACGTCTCTCTAACCCTAGCCCTCAACATAACCCTAACCCTAGGTCCAATCCTAACCCTAACCGCCTCTCTGACCCTAGCCCTGAACATAACCCTAACCCTAGGTCCAATCCTAACCCTAACCGTCTCTCTAACCCTAGCCCTCAACATAACCCTAACCCTAGGTCTAATCCTAACCCTAACCGTCTCTCTGACCCTAGCCCTCAACATAACCCTAAACCTAGGTCCAATCCTAACCCTAACTGTCTCTCTGACCCTAGCCCTCAACATAACCCTAAAAATAGCTCCAATCCTAACCCTAACCGTCTCTCTCACCCAAGCCCTCAACATAACCCTAAACCTAGGTCCAATCCTCACCCTAACGGTCTCTCTAACGCTAGCCCTCAACATAACCTTAACCCTAGGTCCAATCCTAACCCTAAACGTCTCTCTAACCCTAGCCCTCAACATAACAATAACCCTAGGTCCAATCCTCACCCTAACCGTCTCTCTAACCCTAGCCCTCAACATAACCCTAACCCTAGGTCCAATGCTAACCCTAACCGTCTCTCTAACCTTAGCCCTCAACATAACCCTAATCCTAGGTCCAATCCTAACCCTAAACGTCTCTCTAACCCTATCCCTCAACATAACCGTAATCCTAGGTCCAATGCTAACGCTAACTGTCTCTCTAACCCTAGCCCTCAACATAACCCTAGCCCTAGGTCCAATCCTAACCCTATCTGTCTCTCCAAACCTAGCCCTCAACATAACCCTAACCCTAGGTCCAATCCTAACCCTAACCGTCTCTCTATCCCTAGCCCTCAACATAACCCTAACCCTAGGTCCAATCCTAACCCTAACCGTCTCTCTAACTGTAGCCCTCAACCTAACCCTAACCCTAGGTCCAAACCTAACCCTAACTGTCTCTCTAACCCTAGCCCTCAAATAACCAGAACCCTAGGTCCAATCCTAACCCTAACCGTCTCTCTAACCATAGCCCTCAACATAACCCTAAGCCTAAGTCCAATCCTAACCCTAACCGCCTCTCTAACCCTAGCCATGAACATAACCCCAACCCAAGTCCAATCCTAACCCTAACCGTGTCTCTAACCCTTGCCCTCAACATAACCCTAACCCGAGGTCCAATCCTAACCCTAACCGTCTCTCTAACCCTAGCCCTCGTCATAACCCTAACCCTAGGTCAAATCCTAACCCTAACCGTCTCTCTAACCCTAGCTCTCAACATAACCCTAACCCTAGGTCAAATCCTAACCCTAACCGTCTCTCTAACCCTAGCCCTCAACATAACCCTAACCCTAGGTCCAATCCTAACCGTAACCGTCTCTCTAACCCTAGCCCTCAACATAACCCTAACACTAGGTCCAATCCAAACCCTAACCGTCTCTCCAACCCTAGCCCTCAACATAACCCTAACCCTAGGTCCAATCCTAACCCTAACTCTCTCTCTAACCCTAGCCCTCAATATAACCGTAACCCTAGGTCCAATCCTAACCCTAACCGTCTCTCTAACCGTAGCCCTCAACATAACCCTAACCCTAGGTCCAATCCTAACCCTAACCGTCTCTCCAACCCTAGCCCTCAACATAACCCTAACCCTAGTTCCAATCCTAACCCTAACCGTCTCTCTAACCCTAGCCCTCAACATAACCCGAACCCTAGGTCCAATCCTAACACTAACCATCTCTGTGAACTTAGCCCTCAACATAACCCTAACCCTAAGTCCAATCCTACCCCTAACAGCCTCTCTAACCCTAGCCCTGAACATAACCCTAACCCTAGGTCCAATCCTAACCCTAACCGTCTCTCTAACCCTAGCCCTCAACATAACCCTAACCCTAAGTCTAATCCAAACCCTAACCGTCTCTCTGACCCTAGCCCTCAGCATAACCCTAAACCTAGGTCCAATCCTAACCCTAACTGTCTCTCTGACCCTAGCCCTCAACATAACCCTAAAAATAGCTCCAATCCTAACTGTAACCGTCTCTCTCACCCTAGCCCTCAACATAACCCTAAACCTAGGTCCAATCCTCACCCTAACGGTCTCTCTAACGCTAGCCCTCAACATAACCTTAACCCTAGGTCCAATCCTAACCCTAAACGTCTCTCTAACCCTAGCCCTCAACATAACAATAACCCTAGGTCCAATCCTCACCCTAACCGTCTCTCTAACCCTAGCCCTCAACATAACCCTAACCCTAGGTCCAATCCTAACCCTAACCGTCTCTCTAACCTTAGCCCTCAACATAACCCTAACCCTAGGTCCAATCCTAACCCTAAACGTCTCTCTAACCCTATCCCTCAACATAACCGTAATCCTAGGTCCAATGCTAACGCTAACTGTCTCTCTAACCCTAGCCCTCAACATAACCCTAACCCTAGGTCCAATCCTAACCCTATCTGTCTCTCCAAACCTAGCCCTCAACATAACCCTAACCCTAGGTCCAATCCTAACCCTAACCGTCTCTCTAACTGTAGCCCTCAACCTAACCCTAACCCTAGGTCCAAACCTAACCCTAACTGTCTCTCTAACCCTAGCCCTCAAATAACCAGAACCCTAGGTCCAATCCTAACCCTAACCGTCTCTCTAACCCTAGCCCTCAACATAACCCTAAGCCTAAGTCCAATCCTAACCCTAACCGCCTCTCTAACCCTAGCCCTGAACATAACCCTAACCCAAGTCCAATCATAACCCTAACCGTGTTTCTAACCCTTGCCCTCAACATAACCCTAACCCTAGGTCCAATCCTAACCCTAACCGTCTCTCTAACCCTAGCCCTCAACATAACCCTAACCCTAGGTCAAATCCTAACCCTAACCGTCTCTCTAACCCTAGCCCTCAACATAACCCTAACCCTAGGTCCAATCCTAACCCTAACCGTCTCTCTAACCCTAGCCCTCAACATAACCCTAACACTAGGTCCAATCCAAACCCTAACCGTCTCTCCAACCCTAGCCCTCAACATAACCCTAACCCTAGGTCCAATCCTAACCCTAACTCTCTCTCTAACCCTAGCCCTCAATATAACCGTAACCCTAGGTCCAATCCTAACCCTAACCGTCTCTCTAACCGTAGCCCTCAACATAACCCTAACTCTAGGTCCAATCCTAACCCTAACCGTCTCTCCAACCCTAGCCCTCAACATAACCCTAACCCTAGGTCCAATCCTCACCCTAACCGTCTCTCTAACCCTAGCCCTCAACATAACCGTAACCCTAGGTGCAATCCTAACCCTAACCGTCTCTCTAACCCTAGCCCTCAACATAACCCTAACCCTAGGTCCAATCCTACCCATAAACGTCTCTCTAAACCGAGCCCTCAACATAACCCTAACCCTAGGTCCAATCCTAACCCTAACCGTCTCTCTAACCCTAGCCCTCAACATAACCCGAACCCTAGGTCCAATCCTAACCCTAACCATCTCTGTAAACCTAGCCCTCAACATAACCCTAACCCTAAGTCCAATCCTACCCCTAACCGCCTCTCTAACCCTAGCCCTGAACATAACCCTAACCCTAGGTCCAATCCTAACCCTAACCGTCTCTCTAACCCTAGCCCTCAACATAACCCTAACCCTAGGTCCAATCCTAACCCTAACCGTCTCTCTAACTGTAGCCCTCAACCTAACCCTAACCCTAGGTCCAAACCTAACCCTAACTGTCTCTCTAACCCTAGCCCTCAAATAACCAGAACCCTAGGTCCAATCCTAACCCTAACCGTCTCTCTAACCCTAGCCCTCAACATAACCCTAAGCCTAAGTCCAATCCTAACCCTAACCGCCTCTCTAACCCTAGCCCTGAACATAACCCTAACCCAAGTCCAATCATAACCCTAACCGTGTTTCTAACCCTTGCCCTCAACATAACCCTAACCCTAGGTCCAATCCTAACCCTAACCGTCTCTCTAACCCTAGCCCTCAACATAACCCTAACCCTAGGTCAAATCCTAACCCTAACCGTCTCTCTAACCCTAGCCCTCAACATAACCCTAACCCTAGGTCCAATCCTAACCCTAACCGTCTCTCTAACCCTAGCCCTCAACATAACCCTAACACTAGGTCCAATCCAAACCCTAACCGTCTCTCCAACCCTAGCCCTCAACATAACCCTAACCCTAGGTCCAATCCTAACCCTAACTCTCTCTCTAACCCTAGCCCTCAATATAACCCTAACCCTAGGTCCAATCCTAACCCTAACCGTCTCTCCAACCCTAGCCCTCAACATAACCCTAACCCTAGGTCCAATCCTCACCCTAACCGTCTCTCTAACCCTAGCCCTCAACATAACCGTAACCCTAGGTGCAATCCTAACCGTAACCGTCTCTCTAACCCTAGCCCTCAACATAACCCTAACCCTAGGTCCAATCCTACCCATAAACGTCTCTCTAAACCGAGCCCTCAACATAACCCTAACCCTAGGTCCAATCCTAACCCTAACCGTCTCTCTAACCCTAGCCCTCAACATAACCCGAACCCTAGGTCCAATCCTAACCCTAACCATCTCTGTAAACCTAGCCCTCAACATAACCCTAACCCTAAGTCCAATCCTACCCCTAACCGCCTCTCTAACCCTAGCCCTGAACATAACCCTAACCCTAGGTCCAATCCTAACCCTAACCGTCTCTCTAACCCTAGCCCTCAACATAACCCTAACCCTAGGTCCAATCCTAACCCTAACCGTCTCTCCAACCCTAGCCCTCAACATAACCCTAACCCTAGGTCCAATCCTAACCCTAACTGTCTCTCTAACCTTAGCCCTCAATATAACCCTAACCCTAGGTCCAATCCTAACCCTAACCGTCTCTCTAACCCTAGCCCTCAACATAACCCTAACCCTAGTTCCAATCGTAACCGTAACCATCTCTCTAACCCTAGCCCTCAACATAACCCTAACCCTAGGTCCAATCCTATCCCTAACCGTCTCTCTAACCCTAGCCCTCAACATAGCCCTATCCCTAGATCCAATCCTAACCATAAACGTCTCTCTAAACCTAGCCCTCAACATAACCCTAACCCTAGGTCCAATCCTAACCCTAACCGTCTCTCTGACCCTAGCCCTCAACATAACCCTAAACCTAGGTCCAATCCTAACCCTAACTGTCTCTCTGACCCTAGCCCTCAACATAACCCTAAAAATAGCTCCAATCCTAACCCTAACCGTCTCTCTCACCCTAGCCCTCAACATAACCCTAAACCTAGGTCCAATCCTCACCCTAACGGTCTCTCTAACGCTAGCCCTCAACATAACCTTAACCCTAGGTCCAATCCTAACCCTAAACGTCTCTCTAACCCTAGCCCTCAACATAACAATAACCCTAGGTCCAATCCTCACCCTAACCGTCTCTCTAACCCTAGCCCTCAACATAACCCTAACCCTAGGTCCAATCCTAACCCTAACCGTCTCTCTAACCTTAGCCCTCAACATAACCCTAATCCTAGGTCCAATCCTAACCCTAAACGTCTCTCTAACCCTATCCCTCAACATAACCGTAATCCTAGGACCAATGCTAACGCTAACTGTCTCTCTAACCCTAGCCCTCAACATAACCCTAACCCTAGGTCCAATCCTAACCCTATCTGTCTCTCCAAACCTAGCCCTCAACCTAACCCTAACCCTAGGTCCAAACCTAACCCTAACTGTCTCTCTAACCCTAGCCCTCAAATAACCAGAACCCTAGGTCCAATCCTAACCCTAACCGTCTCTCTAACCCTAGCCCTCAACATAACCCTAAGCCTAAGTCCAATCCTAACCCTAACCGCCTCTCTAACCCTAGCCCTGAACATAACCCCAACCCAAGTCCAATCCTAACCCTAACCGTGTCTCTAACCCTTGCCCTCAACATAACCCTAACCCTAGGTCCAATCCTAACCCTAACCGTCTCTCTAACCCTAGCCCTCAACATAACCCTAACCCTAAGTCAAATCCTAACCCTAACCGTCTCTCTAACCCTAGCCCTCAACATAACCCTAACCCTAGGTCCAATCCTAACCCTAACCGTCTCTCTAACCCTAGCCCTCAACATAACCCTAACACTAGGTCCAATCCAAACCCTAACCGTCTCTCCAACCCTAGCCCTCAACATAACCCTAACCCTAGGTCCAATCCTAACCCTAACTCTCTCTCTAACCCTAGCCCTCAATATAACCGTAACCCTAGGTCCAATCCTAACCCTAACCGTCTCTCTAACCGTAGCCTTCAACATAACCCTAACCCTACGTCCAATCCTAACCCTAACCGTCTCTCCAACCCTAGCCCTCAACATAACCCTAACCCTAGGTCCAATCCTAACCCTAACCGTCTCTCTAACCCTAGCCCTCAACATAACCCGAACCCTAGGTCCAATCCTAACCCTAACCATCTCTGTAAACCTAGCCCTCAACATAACTCTAACCCTAAGTCCAATCCTACCCCTAACCACCTCTCTAACCCTAGCCCTGAACATAACCCTAAGCCTAGGTCCAATCCTAACCCTAACCGTCTCTCTAACCCTAGCCCTCAAAATAACCCTAACCCTAGGTGCAATCCTAACCCTAACCGTCTCTCCAACCCTAGCCCTCAACATAACCCTAACCCTAGGTCCAATCCTAACCTTAACTGTCTCTCTAACCCTAGCCCTCAATATAACCCTAACCCTAGGACCAATCCTAACCCTAACCGTCTCTCTAACCCTAGCCCTCAACATAACCCTAACCCTAGGTCCAAACCTAACCCTAACTGTCTCTCCAACCCTAGCCCTCAATATAATCCTAACCCTAGGTCCAATCCTAACCCTAACCGTCTCTCTAACCCTAGCCCTCAAATAACCGGAACCCTAGGTCCAATCCTAACCCTAACCGTCTCTCTAACCCTTTCCCTCAACATAACCCTAACCCTAGGTCCAATCCTAACCCTAAACGTCTCTCTAACCCTAGCCCTGAACACAACCCTCACCCTAGGTGCAATCCTAATCCTAACCGTCTCTCTAACCCTAGCCCTCAACATAACCCTAACCCTAGGTCCAATTCTAACCCTAACCGTCTCTGTAAACCTAGCCCTCAACATAACCCTAACCCTAGGTCCAATCCTAACCCTAACCGTCTCTCTAACCCTAGCTCTCAACATAACCCTAACCCTACGTCCAATCCTAACCCTCACCGTCTCTCTGACGCTAGCCCTCAACATAACCCTAACCCTAGGTCCAATCCTAACCCTAACCGTCTCCTAAACCTAGCCTTCAACATAACCCTAACGCTAGGTCCAATCCTAACCCTAACCGTCTCTCTAACCCTAGCCCTCAACATAGCCCTAACCCTAGGTCCAATCCTAACCCTAACCGTCTCTCTAACCCTAGCCCTCAACATAACCCTAACCCTAGGTCCAATCCTAACCGTAACCGTCTCTCTAACCCTAGCCCTCAACATAACCCTAACCCTAGGTCCAATCCTATCCATAACCGTCTCTCTAACCCTAGCCCTCAACATAGCCCTATCCCTAGATCCAATCCTAACCATAAACCTCTCTCTAACCCTAGCCCTCAACATAACCCTAACCCTAGGTCCAATCCTAACCCTAACCGCCTCTCTGACCCTAGCCCTGAACATAACCCTAACCCTAGGTCCAATCCTAACCCTAACCGTCTCTCTAACCCTAGCCCTCAACATAACCCTAACCCTAGGTCTAATCCTAACCCTAACCGTCTCTCTGACCCTAGCCCTCAACATAACCCTAAACCTAGGTCCAATCCTAACCCTAACCTTCTCTCTAACCCTCGCCCTCAACATAACCCTAACCCTAGTTCCAATCGTAACCGTAACCATCTCTCTAACCCTAGCCCTCAACATAACCCTAACCCTAGGTCCAATCCTATCCCTAACCGTCTCTCTAGCCCTAGCCCTCAACATAGCCCTATCCCTAGATCCAATCCTAACCATAAACGTCTCTCTAACCCTAGCCCTCAACATAACCCTAACCCTAGGTCCAATCCTAACCCTAACCGCCTCTCTGACCCTAGCCCTGAAAATAACCCTAACCCTAGGTCCAATCCTAACCCTAACCGTCTCTCTAACCCTAGCCCTCAACATAACCCTAACCCTAGGTCTAATCCAAAACCCTAACCGTCTCTCTGACCCTAGCCCTCAACATAACCCTAAACCTAGGTCCAATCCTAACCCTAACTGTCTCTCTGACCCTAGCCCTCAACATAACCCTAAAAATAGCTCCAATCCTAACCGTAACCGTCTCTCTCACCCTAGCCCTCAACATAACCCTAAACCTAGGTCCAATCCTCACCCTAACGGTCTCTCTAACGCTAGCCCTCAACGTAACCTTAACCCTAGGTCCAATCCTAACCCTAAACGTCTCTCTCACCCTAGCCCTCAACATAACAATAACCCTAGGTCCAATCCTCACCCTAACCGTCTCTCTAACCCTAGCCCTCAACATAACCCTAACCCTAGGTCCAATCCTAACCCTAACCGTCTCTCTAACCTTAGCCCTCAACATAACCCTAACCCTAGGTCCAATCCTAACCCTAAACGTCTCTCTAACCCTATCCCTCAACATAACCGTAATCCTAGGTCCAATGCTAACGCTAACTGTCTCTCTAACCCTAGCCCTCAACATAACCCTAACCCTAGGTCCAATCCTAACCCTATCTGTCTCTCCAAACCTAGCCCTCAACATAACCCTAACCCTAGGTCCAATCCTAACCCTAACCGTCTCTCTAACCCTAGCCCTCAACATAACCCTAACCCTAGGTCCAATCCTAACCCTAACCGTCTCTAACTGTAGCCCTCAACCTAACCCTAACCCTAGGTACAAACCTAACCCTAACTGTCTCTCTAACCCTAGCCCTCAAATAACCAGAACCCTAGGTCCAATCCTAACCCTAACCGTCTCTCTAACCCTAGCCCTCAACATAACCCTAAGCCTAAGTCCAATCCTAACCCTAACCGCCTCTCTAACCCTAGCCCTGAACAAACCCTAACCCAAGTCCAATCCTAACCCTAACCGTGTCTCTAACCCTTGCCCTCAACATAACCCTAACCCTAGGTCCAATCCTAACCCTAACCGTCTCTCTAACCCTAGCCCTCAACATAACCCTAACCCTAGGTCAAATCCTAACCCTAACCGTCTCTCTAACCCTAGCCCTCAACATAACCCTAACCCTAGGTCCAATCCTAACCCTAACCGTCTCTCTAACCCTAGCCCTCAACATAACCCTAACACTAGGTCCAATCCAAACCCTAACCGTCTCTCCAACCCTAGCCCTCAACATAACCCTAACCCTAGGTCCAATCCTAACCCTAACTCTCTCTCTAACCCTAGCCCTCAATATAACCGTAACCCTAGGTCCAATCCTAACCCTAACCGTCTCTCTAACCGTAGCCCTCAACATAACCCTAACCCTAGGTCCAATCCTAACCCTAACCGTCTCTCTAACCCTAGCCCTCAACATAACCCTAACACTAGGTCCAATCCAAACCCTAACCGTCTCTCCAACCCTAGCCCTCAACATAACCCTAACCCTAGGTCCAATCCTAACCCTAACTCTCTCTCTAACCCTAGCCCTCAATATAACCGTAACCCTAGGTCCAATCCTAACCCTAACCGTCTCTCTAACCGTAGCCCTCAACATAACCCTAACCCTAGGTCCAATCCTAACCCTAACCGTCTCTCCAACCCTAGCCCTCAACATAACCCTAACCCTAGGTCCAATCCTAACCCTAACCGTCTCTCTAACCCTATCCCTCAGTATAACCCTAACCCTAGGTCCAATCCTAACCATAACCGTCTCTCTAACCCTAGCCCTCAACATAATCCTAACCCTAGGTCCAATCCTCACCCTAACCGTCTCTCTAAGCCTAGCCCTCAACATAACCGTAACCCTAGGTGCAATCCTAACCCTAACCGTCTCTCTAACCCTAGCCCTCAACATAACCCTAACCCTAAGTCCAATCCTACCCATAAACGTCTCTCTAAACCGAGCCCTCAACATAACCCTAACCCTAGGTCCAATCCTAACCCTAACCGTCTCTCTAACCCTAGCCCTCAACATAACCCGAACCCTAGGTCCAATCCTAACCCTAACCGTCTCTGTAAACCTAGCCCTCAACATAACCCTAACCCTAGGTCCAATCCTAAACCTAACCGTCTCTGTAAACCTAGCCCTCAACATAACCCTAACCCTAGGTCCAATCTTAACCCTAACCGTCTCTCTAACCCTAGCCCTCAACATGACCCTAACCCTAGGTGCAATCCTAACCCTAACCGTCTCTCTAACCCTAGCCCTCAACATAACCCTAACCCTAGGTCCAATCCTAACCGTAACTCTCTCTCTAACCCTAGCCCTCAATATAACCCTAACCCTAGGACCAATCCTAACCCTAACCGTCTCTCTAACCCTAGCCCTCAACATAACCCTAACCCTAGGTCCAAACCTAACCCTAACTGTCTCTCCAACCCTAGCCCTCAATATAACCCTAACCCTAGGTCCAATCCTAACCCTAACCGTCTCTCTAACCCTAGCCCTCAAATAACCGGAACCCTAGGTCCAATCCTAACCCTAACCGTCTCTCTAACCCTTTCCCTCAACATAACCCTAACCCTAGGTCCAATCCTAACCCTAAACGTCTCTCTAACCCTAGCCCTGAACACAACCCTCAACCTAGGTGCAATCCTAATCCTAACCGTCTCTCTAACCCTAGCCCTCAACATAACCCTAACCCTAGGTCCAATTCTAACCCTAACCGTCTCTGTAAACCTAGCCCTCAACATAACCCTAACCCTAGGTCCAATCCTAACCCTAACCGTCTCTGTAAACCTAGCCCTCAACATAACCCTAACCCTAGGTCCAATCTTAACCCTAACCGTCTCTCTAACCCTAGCCCTCAACATAACCCTAACCCTAGGTCCAATCCTAACCGTAACCCTCTCTCTAACCGTAGCCCTCAACATAACCCTAACCCTAGGTCCAATCCTAACCCTAACCGTCTCTCCAACCCTAGCCCTCAACATAACCCTAACCCTAGGTCCAATCCTAACCCTAACCGTCTCTCTAACCCTAGCCCTCAATATAACCCTAACCCTAGGTCCAATCCTAACCATAACCGTCTCTCTAACCCTAGCACTCAACATAACCCTAACCCTAGGTCCAATCCTCACCCTAACCGTCACTCTAACCCTAGCCCTCAACATAACCCTAACCCTAGGTGCAATCCTAACCCTAACCGTCTCTCTAACCCTAGCCCTCAACATAACCCTAACCCTAGGTCCAATCCTACCCATAAACGTCTCTCTAAACCGAGCCCTCAACATAACCTTAACCCTAGGTCCAATCCTAACCCTAACCGTCTCTCTAACCCTAGCCCTCAACATAACCCGAACCCTATGTCCAATCCTAACCCTAACCATCTCTGTAAACCTAGCCCTCAACATAACCCTAACCCTAAGTCCAATCCTACCCCTAACCGCCTCTCTAACCCTAGCCCTGAACATAACCCTAACCCTAGGTCCAATCCTAACCCTAACCGTCTCTCTAACCCTAGCCCTCAACATAACCCTAACCCTAGGTCCAATCCTAACCCTAACCGTCTCTCCAACCCTAGCCCTCAACATAACCCTAACCCTAGGTCCAATCCTAACCCTAACTGTCTCTCTAACCTTAGCCCTCAACATAACCCTAACCCTAGGTCCAATCCTAACCCTAACTGTCTCTCTAACCCTAGCCCTCAATATAACCCTAACCCTAGGTCCAATCCTAACCCTAACCGTCTCTCTAACCCTAGCCATCAAATAACCGGAACCCTAGGTCCAATCCTAACCCTAACCGTCTCTCTAACCCTTTCCCTCAACATAACCCTAACCCTAGGTCCAATCCTAACCCTAAACGTCTCTCCAACCCTAGCCCTCAACATAACCCTCACCCTAGGTCCAATCCTAACCCTAACTGTCTCTCTAACCCTAGCCCTCAATATAACCCTAACCCTAGGTCCAATCCTAACCCTAACCGTCTCTCTAACCCTTTCCCTCAACATAACCCTAACCCTAGGTCCAATCCTAACCCTAAACGTCTCTCTAACCCTAGCCCTCAACATAACCCTCACCCTAGGTCCAATTCTAACCCTAACCGCCTCTCTAACCCTAGCCCTGAACATAACCCTAACCCAAGTCCAATCCTAACCCTAACCATCTCTGTAAACCTAGCCCTCAACATAACCCTAACCCTAAGTCCAATCCTACCCCTAACCGCCTCTCTAACCCTAGCCCTGAACATAACCCTAACCCTAGGTCCAATCCTAACCCTAACCGTCTCTCTAACCCTAGCCCTCAACATAACCCTAACCCTAGGTCCAATCCTAACCCTAACAGTCTCTCCAAACCTAGCCCTCAACATAACCCTAACCCTAGCTCCAATCCTAACCCTAATTGTCTCTCTAACCCTAGCCCTCAATGTAACCCTAACCCTAGGTCCAATCCTAACCCTAATCGTCTCTCTAATCCTAGCCCTCAACATAACCCTAAGCCTAGGTCCAATCCTAACCCTAAACGTCTCTCTAACCCTATCCCTCAACATAACCGTAATCCTAGGTCCAATGCTATCCCTAACTGTCTCTCTAACCCTAGCCCTCAACATAACCCTAACCCTAGGTCCAATCCTAACCCTATCTGTCTCTCCAAACCTAGCCCTCAACATAACCCTAACCCTAGGTCCAATCCTAACCCTAACCGTCTCTGTAACCCTAGCCCTCAACATAACCCTAACCCTAGGTCCAGTCCTAACCCTAACCGTCTCTCTAACTGTAGCCCTCAACCTAACCCTAACCCTAGGTCCAAACCTAACCCTAACTGTCTCTCTAACCCTAGCCCTCAAATAACCAGAACCCTAGGTCCAATCCTAACCCTAACCGTCTCTCTAACCCTAGCCCTCAACATAACCCTAAGCCTAAGTCCAATCCTAACCCTAACCGCCTCTCTAACCCTAGCCCTGAACATAACCCTAACCCAAGTCCAATCCTAACCCTAACCGTGTCTCTAACCCTTGCCCTCAACATAACCCTAACCCTAGGTCCAATCCTAACCCTAACCGTCTCTCTAACCCTAGCCCTCAACATAACCCTAACCCTAGGTCCAATCCTACCCATAAACGTCTCTCTAAACCGAGCCCTCAACATAACCCTAAACCTAGGTCCAATCCTAACCCTAACCGTCTCTCTAACCCTAGCCCTCAACATAACCCGAACCCTAGGTCCAATCCTAACCCTAACCATCTCTGTAAACCTAGCCCTCAACATAACCCTAACCCTAAGTCCAATCCTACCCCTAACCGCCTCTCTAACCCTAGCCCTGAACATAACCCTAACCCTAGGTCCAATCCTAACCCTAACCGTCTCTCTAACCCTAGCCCTCAACATAACCCTAACCCTAGGTCCAATCCTAACCCTAACAGTCTCTCCAAACCTAGCCCTCAACATAACCCTAACCCTAGCTCCAATCCTAACCCTAACTGTCTCTCTAACCCTAGCCCTCAATATAACCCTAACCCTAGGTCCAATCCTAACCCTAATCGTCTCTCTAACCCTAGCCCTCAACATAACCCTAACCCTAGGTAGAATCCTAACCCTAACCGTCTCTCCAACCCTAGCCCTCAACATAACCGTAACCCTAGGTCCAATCCTAACCCTAACTGTCTCTCTAACCCTAGCCCTCAATATAACCCTAACCCTAGGTCCAATCCTAACCCTAACCGTCTCTCTAACCCTAGCCCTCAACATAACCCTAACCCTAGGTCCAATTCTAACCCTAACCGTCTCTCCAACCCTAGCCCTCAACATAACCCTAACCCTAGGTCCAATCCTAACCCTCACTGTTTCTCTAACCCTAGCCCTCAATATAACCCTAACCCTAGGTCCAATCCTAACCCTAACCGTCTCTCTAACCCTAGCCCTCAACATAACCCTAACCCTAGGTCCAATCCTAACCCTAACCGTCTCTCCAACCCTAGCCCTCAACATAACGCTAACCCTAGGTCCAATCCTAACCCTAACTGTCTCTCTAACCCTAGCCCTCAATATAACCCTAACCCTAGGTCCAATCCTAACCCTAACCGTCTCTCTAACCCTAGCCCTCAACATAACCCTAACCCTAGGTCCAATCCTAACCCTAACTGTCTCTCTAACCCTCGCCCTCAATATAACCCTAACCCTAGGTCCAATCACAACCCTAACCGTCTCTCTAACCCTAGCCCTCAACATAACCCTAACCCTAGGTCCAATCTTAACCCTAACCGTCTCTCCAACCCTAGCCCTCAACATAACCCTAACCCTAGGTCCAATCCTAACCCTAACCGTCTCTATAACCCTAGCCCTCAATATAACCCTAACCCTAGGTCCAATCCTAACCCTAACCGTCTCTCTAACCCTAGCCCTCAACATAACCCTAACCCTAGGTCCAATCCTCACCCTAACCGTCTCGCTAACCCTAGCCCTCAACATAACCCTAACCCTAGGTCCAATCCTAACCCTAACCATCTCTGTAAACCTAGCCCTCAACATAACCCTAACCCTAAGTCCAATCCTACCCCTAACCTCCTCTCTAACCCTAGCCCTGAACATAACCCTAACCCAAGTCCAATCCTAACCCTAACCGTGTCTCTAACCCTTGCCCTCAACATAACCCTAACCCTAGGTCCAATCCTAACCCTAACCGTCTCTCTAACCCTAGCCCTCAACATAACCCTAACCCTAGGTCAAATCCTAATCCTAACCGTCTCTCAAACCCTAGCCCTCAACATAACCCTAACCCTAGGTCCAATCCTACCTATAAACGTCTCTCTAAACCGAGCCCTCAACATAACCCTAAACCTAGGTCCAATCCTAACCCTAACCGTCTCTCTAACCCTAGCCCTCAACATAACCCGAACCCTAGGTCCAATCCTAACCCTAACCATCTCTGTAAACCTAGCCCTCAACATAACCCTAACCCTAAGTCCAATCCTACCCCTAACCGCCTCTCTAACCCTAGCCCTGAACATAACCCTAACCCTAGGTCCAATCCTAACCCTAACCGTCTCTCTAACCCTAGCCCTCAACATAACCCTAACCCTAGGTCCAATCCTAACCCTAACAGTCTCTCCAAACCTAGCCCTCAACATAACCCTAACCCTAGCTCCAATCCTAACCCTAACTGTCTCTCTAACCCTAGCCCTCAATATAACCCTAACCCTAGGTCCAATCCTAACCCTAATCGTCTCTCTAACCCTAGCCCTCAACATAACCCTAACCCTAGGTAGAATCCTAACCCTAACCGTCTCTCCAACCCTAGCCCTCAACATAACCGTAACCCTAGGTCCAATCCTAACCCTAACTGTCTCTCTAACCCTAGCCCTCAATATAACCCTAACCCTAGGTCCAATCCTAACCCTAACCGTCTCTCTAACCCTAGCCCTCAACATAACCCTAACCCTAGGTCCAATTCTAACCCTAACCGTCTCTCCAACCCTAGCCCTCAACATAACCCTAACCCTAGGTCCAATCCTAACCCTCACTGTTTCTCTAACCCTAGCCCTCAATATAACCCTAACCCTAGGTCCAATCCTAACCCTAACCGTCTCTCTAACCCTAGCCCTCAACGTAACCCTAACACTAGGTCCAATCCAAAGCCTAACCGTCTCTCCAACCCTAGCCCTCAACATAACCCTAACCCTAGGTCCAATCCTAACCCTAACTCTCTCTCTAACCCTAGCCCTCAATATAACCGTAACCCTAGGTCCAATCCTAACCCTAACCGTCTCTCTAACCGTAGCCCTCAACATAACCCTAACCCTAGGTCCAATCCTAACCCTAACCGTCTCTCCAACCCTAGCCCTCAACATAACCCTAACCCTAGGTCCAATCCTAACCCTAACCGTCTCTCTAACCCTAGCCCTCAATATAACCCTAACCCTAGGTCCAATCCTAACCATAACCGTCTCTCTAACCCTAGCACTCAACATAACCCTAACCCTAGGTCCAATCCTCACCCTAACCGTCACTCTAACCCTAGCCCTCAACATAACCCTAACCCTAGGTGCAATCCTAACCCTAACCGTCTCTCTAACCCTAGCCCTCAACATAACCCGAACCCTATGTCCAATCCTAACCCTAACCATCTCTGTAAACCTAGCCCTCAACATAACCCTAACCCTAAGTCCAATCCTACCCCTAACCGCCTCTCTAACCCTAGCCCTGAACATAACCCTAACCCTAGGTCCAATCCTAACCCTAACCGTCTCTCTAACCCTAGCCCTCAACATAACCCTAACCCTAGGTCCAATCCTAACCCTAACCGTCTCTCCAACCCTAGCCCTCAACATAACCCTAACCCTAGGTCCAATCCTAACCCTAACTGTCTCTCTAACCTTAGCCCTCAACATAACCCTAACCCTAGGTCCAATCCTAACCCTAACTGTCTCTCTAACCCTAGCCCTCAATATAACCCTAACCCTAGGTCCAATCCTAACCCTAACCGTCTCTCTAACCCTAGCCATCAAATAACCGGAACCCTAGGTCCAATCCTAACCCTAACCGTCTCTCTAACCCTTTCCCTCAACATAACCCTAACCCTAGGTCCAATCCTAACCCTAAACGTCTCTCCAACCCTAGCCCTCAACATAACCCTCACCCTAGGTCCAATCCTAACCCTAACTGTCTCTCTAACCCTAGCCCTCAATATAACCCTAACCCTAGGTCCAATCCTAACCCTAACCGTCTCTCTAACCCTTTCCCTCAACATAACCCTAACCCTAGGTCCAATCCTAACCCTAAACGTCTCTCTAACCCTAGCCCTCAACATAACCCTCACCCTAGGTCCAATTCTAACCCTAACCGCCTCTCTAACCCTAGCCCTGAACATAACCCTAACCCAAGTCCAATCCTAACCCTAACCATCTCTGTAAACCTAGCCCTCAACATAACCCTAACCCTAAGTCCAATCCTACCCCTAACCGCCTCTCTAACCCTAGCCCTGAACATAACCCTAACCCTAGGTCCAATCCTAACCCTAACCGTCTCTCTAACCCTAGCCCTCAACATAACCCTAACCCTAGGTCCAATCCTAACCCTAACAGTCTCTCCAAACCTAGCCCTCAACATAACCCTAACCCTAGCTCCAATCCTAACCCTAATTGTCTCTCTAACCCTAGCCCTCAATGTAACCCTAACCCTAGGTCCAATCCTAACCCTAATCGTCTCTCTAATCCTAGCCCTCAACATAACCCTAAGCCTAGGTCCAATCCTAACCCTAAACGTCTCTCTAACCCTATCCCTCAACATAACCGTAATCCTAGGTCCAATGCTATCCCTAACTGTCTCTCTAACCCTAGCCCTCAACATAACCCTAACCCTAGGTCCAATCCTAACCCTATCTGTCTCTCCAAACCTAGCCCTCAACATAACCCTAACCCTAGGTCCAATCCTAACCCTAACCGTCTCTGTAACCCTAGCCCTCAACATAACCCTAACCCTAGGTCCAGTCCTAACCCTAACCGTCTCTCTAACTGTAGCCCTCAACCTAACCCTAACCCTAGGTCCAAACCTAACCCTAACTGTCTCTCTAACCCTAGCCCTCAAATAACCAGAACCCTAGGTCCAATCCTAACCCTAACCGTCTCTCTAACCCTAGCCCTCAACATAACCCTAAGCCTAAGTCGAATCCTAACCCTAACCGCCTCTCTAACCCTAGCCCTGAACATAACCCTAACCCAAGTCCAATCCTAACCCTAACCGTGTCTCTAACCCTTGCCCTCAACATAACCCTAACCCTAGGTCCAATCCTAACCCTAACCGTCTCTCTAACCCTAGCCCTCAACATAACCCTAACCCTAGGTCCAATCCTACCCATAAACGTCTCTCTAAACCGAGCCCTCAACATAACCCTAAACCTAGGTCCAATCCTAACCCTAACCGTCTCTCTAACCCTAGCCCTCAACATAACCCGAACCCTAGGTCCAATCCTAACCCTAACCATCTCTGTAAACCTAGCCCTCAACATAACCCTAACCCTAAGTCCAATCCTACCCCTAACCGCCTCTCTAACCCTAGCCCTGAACATAACCCTAACCCTAGGTCCAATCCTAACCCTAACAGTCTCTCCAAACCTAGCCCTCAACATAACCCTAACCCTAGCTCCAATCCTAACCCTAACTGTCTCTCTAACCCTAGCCCTCAATATAACCCTAACCCTAGGTCCAATCCTAACCCTAATCGTCTCTCTAACCCTAGCCCTCAACATAACCCTAACCCTAGGTAGAATCCTAACCCTAACCGTCTCTCCAACCCTAGCCCTCAACATAACCGTAACCCTAGGTCCAATCCTAACCCTAACTGTCTCTCTAACCCTAGCCCTCAATATAACCCTAACCCTAGGTCCAATCCTAACCCTAACCGTCTCTCTAACCCTAGCCCTCAACATAACCCTAACCCTAGGTCCAATTCTAACCCTAACCGTCTCTCCAACCCTAGCCCTCAACATAACCCTAACCCTAGGTCCAATCCTAACCCTCACTGTTTCTCTAACCCTAGCCCTCAATATAACCCTAACCCTAGGTCCAATCCTAACCCTAACCGTCTCTCTAACCCTAGCCCTCAACATAACCCTAACCCTAGGTCCAATCCTAACCCTAACCGTCTCTCCAACCCTAGCCCTCAACATAACGCTAACCCTAGGTCCAATCCTAACCCTAACTGTCTCTCTAACCCTAGCCCTCAATATAACCCTAACCCTAGGTCCAATCCTAACCCTAACCGTCTCTCTAACCCTAGCCCTCAACATAACCCTAACCCTAGGTCCAATCCTAACCCTAACTGTCTCTCTAACCCTAGCCCTCAATATAACCCTAACCCTAGGTCCAATCACAACCCTAACCGTCTCTCTAACCCTAGCCCTCAACATAACCCTAACCCTAGGTCCAATCTTAACCCTAACCGTCTCTCCAACCCTAGCCCTCAACATAACCCTAACCCTAGGTCCAATCCTAACCCTAACCGTCTCTCTAACCCTAGCCCTCAATATAACCCTAACCCTAGGTCCAATCCTAACCCTAACCGTCTCTCTAACCCTAGCCCTCAACATAACCCTAACCCTAGGTCCAATCCTCACCCTAACCGTCTCGCTAACCCTAGCCCTCAACATAACCCTAACCCTAGGTCCAATCCTAACCCTAACCATCTCTGTAAACCTAGCCCTCAACATAACCCTAACCCTAAGTCCAATCCTACCCCTAACCTCCTCTCTAACCCTAGCCCTGAACATAACCCTAACCCAAGTCCAATCCTAACCCTAACCGTGTCTCTAACCCTTGCCCTCAACATAACCCTAACCCTAGGTCCAATCCTAACCCTAACCGTCTCTCTAACCCTAGCCCTCAACATAACCCTAACCCTAGGTCAAATCCTAATCCTAACCGTCTCTCAAACCCTAGCCCTCAACATAACCCTAACCCTAGGTCCAATCCTACCTATAAACGTCTCTCTAAACCGAGCCCTCAACATAACCCTAAACCTAGGTCCAATCCTAACCCTAACCGTCTCTCTAACCCTAGCCCTCAACATAACCCGAACCCTAGGTCCAATCCTAACCCTAACCATCTCTGTAAACCTAGCCCTCAACATAACCCTAACCCTAAGTCCAATCCTACCCCTAACCGCCTCTCTAACCCTAGCCCTGAACATAACCCTAACCCTAGGTCCAATCCTAACCCTAACCGTCTCTCTAACCCTAGCCCTCAACATAACCCTAACCCTAGGTCCAATCCTAACCCTAACAGTCTCTCCAAACCTAGCCCTCAACATAACCCTAACCCTAGCTCCAATCCTAACCCTAACTGTCTCTCTAACCCTAGCCCTCAATATAACCCTAACCCTAGGTCCAATCCTAACCCTAATCGTCTCTCTAACCCTAGCCCTCAACATAACCCTAACCCTAGGTAGAATCCTAACCCTAACCGTCTCTCCAACCCTAGCCCTCAACATAACCGTAACCCTAGGTCCAATCCTAACCCTAACTGTCTCTCTAACCCTAGCCCTCAATATAACCCTAACCCTAGGTCCAATCCTAACCCTAACCGTCTCTCTAACCCTAGCCCTCAACATAACCCTAACCCTAGGTCCAATTCTAACCCTAACCGTCTCTCCAACCCTAGCCCTCAACATAACCCTAACCCTAGGTCCAATCCTAACCCTCACTGTTTCTCTAACCCTAGCCCTCAATATAACCCTAACCCTAGGTCCAATCCTAACCCTAACCGTCTCTCTAACCCTAGCCCTCAACATAACCCTAACCCTAGGTCCAATCCTAACCCTAACCGTCTCTCCAACCCTAGCCCTCAACATAACGCTAACCCTAGGTCCAATCCTAACCCTAACTGTCTCTCTAACCCTAGCCCTCAATATAACCCTAACCCTAGGTCCAATCCTAACCCTAACCGTCTCTCTAACGCTAGCCCTCAACATAACCCTAACCCTAGGTCCAATCCTAACCCTAACTGTCTCTCTAACCCTAGCCCTCAATATAACCCTAACCCTAGGTCCAATCACAACCCTAACCGTCTCTCTAACCCTAGCCCTCAACATAACCCTAACCCTAGGTCCAATCTTAACCCTAACCGTCTCTCCAACCCTAGCCCTCAACATAACCCTAACCCTAGGTCCAATCCTAACCCTAACCGTCTCTCTAACCCTAGCCCTCAATATAACCCTAACCCTAGGTCCAATCCTAACCCTAACCGTCTCTCTAACCCTAGCCCTCAACATAACCCTAACCCTAGGTCCAATCCTCACCCTAACCGTCTCGCTAACCCTAGCCCTCAACATAACCCTAACCCTAGGTGCAATCCTAACCCTAACCGTCTCTCTAAACATAGCCCTCAACATAACCCTAACCCTAGGTCCAATCCTAACCCTAACCGTCTCTCTAACCCTAGCCCTCAACATAACCCTAACCCTAGGTCCAATCCTAACCATAAACGTCTCTCTAAACCGAGCCCTCAACATAACCCTAACCCTAGGTCCAATCCTAACCCTAACCGTCTCTCTAACCCTAGCCCTGAACATAACCCGAACCCTAGGTCCAATCCTAACCCTAACCATCTCTGTAAACCTAGCCCTCAACATAACCCTAACCCTAAGTCCAATCCTACCCCTAACCTCCTCTCTAACCCTAGCCCTGAACATAACCCTAACCCAAGTCCAATCCTAACCCTAACCGTGTCTCTAACCCTTGCCCTCAACATAACCCTAACCCTAGGTCCAATCCTAACCCTAACCGTCTCTCTAACCCTAGCCCTCAACATAACCCTAACCCTAGGTCAAATCCTAATCCTAACCGTCTCTCAAACCCTAGCCCTCAACATAACCCTAACCCTAGGTCCAATCCTACCCATAAACGTCTCTCTAAACCGAGCCCTCAACATAACCCTAAACCTAGGTCCAATCCTAACCCTAACCGTCTCTCTAACCCTAGCCCTCAACATAACCCGAACCCTAGGTCCAATCCTAACCCTAACCATCTCTGTAAACCTAGCCCTCAACATAACCCTAACCCTAAGTCCAATCCTACCCCTAACCGCCTCTCTAACCCTAGCCCTGAACATAACCCTAACCCTAGGTCCAATCCTAACCCTAACCGTCTCTCTAACCCTAGCCCTCAACATAACCCTAACCCTAGGTCCAATCCTAACCCTAACAGTCTCTCCAAACCTAGCCCTCAACATAACCCTAACCCTAGCTCCAATCCTAACCCTAACTGTCTCTCTAACCCTAGCCCTCAATATAACCCTAACCCTAGGTCCAATCCTAACCCTAATCGTCTCTCTAACCCTAGCCCTCAACATAACCCTAACCCTAGGTCCAATCCTAACCCTAACCGTCTCTCCAACCCTAGCCCTCAACATAACCGTAACCCTAGGTCCAATCCTAACCCTAACTGTCTCTCTAACCCTAGCCCTCAATATAACCCTAACCCTAGGTCCAATCCTAACCCTAACCGTCTCTCTAACCCTAGCCCTCAACATAACCCTAACCCTAGGTCCAATTTTAACCCTAACCGTCTCTCCAACCCTAGCCCTCAACATAACCCTAACCCTAGGTCCAATCCTAACCCTCACTGTTTCTCTAACCCTAGCCCTCAATATAACCCTAACCCTAGGTCCAATCCTAACCCTAACCGTCTCTCTAACCCTAGCCCTCAACATAACCCTAACCCTAGGTCCAATCCTAACCCTAACCGTCTCTCCAACCCTAGCCCTCAACATAACGCTAACCCTAGGTCCAATCCTAACCCTAACTGTCTCTCTAACCCTAGCCCTCAATATAACCCTAACCCTAGGTCCAATCCTAACCCTAACCGTCTCTCTAACCCTAGCCCTCAACATAACCCTAACCCTAGGTCCAATCCTAACCCTAACTGTCTCTCTAACCCCAGCCCTCAATATAACCCTAACCCTAGGTCCAATCACAACCCTAACCGTCTCTCTAACCCTAGCCCTCAACATAACCCTAACCCTAGGTCCAATCTTAACCCTAACCGTCTCTCCAACCCTAGCCCTCAACATAACCCTAACCCTAGGTCCAATCCTAACCCTAACCGTCTCTCTAACCCTAGCCCTCAATATAACCCTAACCCTAGGTCCAATCCTAACCCTAACCGTCTCTCTAACCCTAGCCCTCAACATAACCCTAACCCTAGGTCCAATCCTCACCCTAACCGTCTCGCTAACCCTAGCCCTCAACATAACCCTAACCCTAGGTGCAATCCTAACCCTAACCGTCTCTCTAAACATAGCCCTCAACATAACCCTAACCCTAGGTAAAATCCTAACCCTAACCGTCTCTCTAACCCTAGCCCTCAACATAACCCTAACCCTAGGTCCAATCCTAACCATAAACGTCTCTCTAAACCGAGCCCTCAACATAACCCTAACCCTAGGTCCAATCCTAACCCTAACCGTCTCTCTAACCCTAGCCCTGAACATAACCCGAACCCTAGGTCCAATCCTAACCCTAACCATCTCTGTAAACCTAGCCCTCAACATAACCCTAACCCTAAGTCCAATCCTACCCCTAACCTCCTCTCTAACCCTAGCCCTGAACATAACCCTAACCCTAGGTCCAATCCTAACCCTAACCGTCTCTCTAACCCTAGCCCTCAACATAACCCTAACCCTAGGTCCAATCCTAACCCTAACTGTCTCTCTAACCCTAGCCCTCAATATAACCCTAACCCTAGGTCCAATCACAACCCTAACCGTCTCTCTAACCCTAGCCCTCAACATAACCCTAACCCTAGGTCCAATCCTAACCGTAACCGTCTCTCTGACCCTAGCCCTCAACATAACCCTAACCCTAGGTCCAATCCTAACCCTAACCGCCTCTGTGACCCTAGCCCTGAACATAACCCTAACCCTAGGTCCAATCCTAACCCTAACCGTCTCTCTAACCCTAGCCCTCAACATAACCCTAACCCTAGGTCTAATCCTAACCCTAACCGTCTCTCTGACCCTAGCCCTCAACATAACCCTAACCCTAGGTCCAATCCTAACCCTAACCGTCTCTCCAACCCTAGCCCTCAACATAACACTAACCCTAGGTCCAATCCTAACCCTAACAGTCTCTCTAACCCTAGCCCTCAACATAACCCTAACCCTAGGTCCAATCCTAACCCTAACCGTCTCTCTAACCATAGCCCTCAACATAACCCTAACCCTAGGTCCAATCCTAACCCTAACCGTCTCTCTAACCCTAGCTCTCAACATAACCCTAACCCTAGGTCCAATCCTAACCCTCACAGTCTCTCTGATGCTAGCCCTCAACATAACCCTAACCCTAGGTCCAATCCTAACCCTAACCGTCTCCTAACCCTAGCCTTCAACATAACCCTAACGCTAGGTCCAATCCTAACCCTAACCGTGTCTCTAACCCTAGCCCTCAACATAGCCCTAACCCTAGGTCCAATCCTAACCCTAACCGTCTCTCTAACCCTAGCCCTCAACATAACCCGAACCCTAGGTCCAATCCTAACCCTAACCATCTCTGTAAACCTAGCCCTCAACATAATCCTAACCCTAAGTCCAATCCTACCCCTAACCGCCTCTCTAACCCTAGCCCTGAACATAACCCTAACCCTAGGTCCAATCCTAACCCTAACCGTCTCTCTAAACCTAGCCCTCAACATAACCCTAACCCTAGGTCCAATCCTAACCCTAACCGTCTCTCTAACCCTAGCCCTCAACATAACCCGAACCCTAGGTCCAATCCTAACCCTAACCATCTCTGTAAACCTAGCTCTCAACATAACCCTAACCCTAAGTCCAATCCTACCCCTAACCTCCTCTCTAACCCTAGCCCTGAACATAACCCTAACCCTAGGTCCAATCCTAAACCTAACCGTCTCTCTAACCCTAGCCCTCAACATAACCCTAACACTAGGTCCAATCCAAACCCTAACCGTCTCTCCAACCCTAGCCCTCAACATAACCCTAACCCTAGGTCCAATCCTAACCCTAACTCTCTCTCTAACCCTAGCCCTCAATATAACCGTAACCCTAGGTCCAATCCTAACCCTAACCGTCTCTCTAACCGTAGCCCTCAACATAACCCTAACCCTAGGTCCAATCCTAACCCTAACCGTCTCTCCAACCCTAGCCCTCAACATAACCCTAACCCTAGGTCCAATCCTAACCCTAACCGTCTCTCTAACCCTAGCCCACAATATAACCCTAACCCTAGGTCCAATCCTAACCATAACCGTCTCTCTAAACCTAGCCCTCAACATAACCCTAACCCTAGGTCCAATCCTCACCCTAACCGTCTCTCTAACCCTAGCCCTCAACATAACCCTAACCCTAGGTCCAATCCTACCCATAAACGTCTGTCTAAACCGAGCCCTCAACATAACCCTAACCCTAGGTCCAATCCTAACCCTAACCGTCTCTCTAACCCTAGCCCTCAACATAACCCGAACCCTAGGTCCAATCCTAACCCTAACCATCTCTGTAAACCTAGCCCTCAACATAACCCTAACCCTAAGTCCAATCCTACCCCTAACCGCCTCTCTAACCCTAGCCCTGAACATAACCCTAACCCTAGGTCCAATCCTAACCCTAACCGTCTCTCTAACCCTAGCCCTCAACATAACCCTAACCCTAGGTCCAATCCTAACCCTAACCGTCTCTCCAACCCTAGCCCTCAACATAACCCTAACCCTAGGTCCAATCCTAACCCTAATCGTCTCTCTAAGCCTAGCCCTCATCATAACCCTAACCCTAGGTCCAATCCAAACCCTAACCGTCTCTCCAACCCTAGCCCTCAACATAACCCTAACCCTAGGTCCAATCCTAACCCTAACTCTCTCTCTAACCCTAGCCCTCAATATAACCGTAACCCTAGGTCCAATCCTAACCCTAACCGTCTCTCTAACCGTAGCCCTCAACATAACCCTAACCCTAGGTCCAATCCTAACCCTAACCGTCTCTCCAACCCTAGCCCTCAACATAACCCTAACCCTAGGTCCAATCCTAACCCTAACCGTCTCTCTAACCCTAGCCCTCAATATAACCCTAAACCTAGGTCCACTCCTAACCATAACCGTCTCTCTAACCCTAGCCCTCAACATAACCCTAACCCTAGGTCCAATCCTCACCCTAACAGTCTCTCTAACCCTAGCCCTCAACATAACCCTAACCCTAGGTGCAATCCTAACCCTAACCGTCTCTCTAACCCTAGCCCTCAACATAACCCTAACCCTAGGTCCAATCCTACCCATAAACGTCTCTCTAAACCGAGCCCTCAACATAACCCTAACCCTAGGTCCAATCCTAACCCTAACCGTCTCTCTAACCCTAGCCCTCAACATAACCCGAACTCTAGGTCCAATCCTAACCCTAACCATCTCTGTAAACCTAGCCCTCAACATAACCCTAACCCTAAGTCCAATCCTACCCCTAACCGCCTCTCTAACCCTAGCCCTGAACATAACCCTAACCCTAGGTCCAATCCTAACCCTAACCGTCTCTCTAACCCTAGCCCTCAACATAACCCTAACCCTAGGTCCAATCCTAACCCTAACCGTCTCTCCAACCCTAGCCCTCAACATAACCCTAACCCTAGGTCCAATCCTAACCCTAATCGTCTCTCTAACCCTAGCCCTCATCATAACCCTAACCCTAGGGCCAATCCAAACCCTAACCGTCTCTCCAACCCTAGCCCTCAACATAACCCTAACCCTAGGTCCAAACCTAACCCTAACTCTCTCTCTAACCCTAGCCCTCAATATAACCGTAACCCTAGGTCCAATCCTAACCCTAACCGTCTCTCTAACCGTAGCCCTCAACATAACCCTAACGCTAGGTCCAATCCTAACCCTAACCGTCTCTCCAACCCTAGCCCTCAACATAACCCTAACCCTAGGTCCAATCCTAACCCTAACCGTCTCCTAACCCTAGCCTTCACATAACCCTAACGCTAGGTCCAATCCTAACCCTAACCGTCTCTCTAACCCTAGCCCTCAACATAGCCCTAACCCTAGGTCCAATCCTAACCCTAACCGTCTCTCTAACCCTAGCCCTCAACATAACCCGAACCCTAGGTCCAATCCTAACCCTAACCATCTCTGTAAACCTAGCCCTCAACATAATCCTAACCCTAAGTCCAATCCTACCCCTAACCGCCTCTCTAACCCTAGGCCTGAACATAACCCTAACCCTAGGACCAATCCTAACCCTAACCGTCTCTCTAACCCTAGCCCTCAACATAACCCTAACCCTAGGTCCAATCCTAACCCTAACCGTCTCTCTAACCCTAGCCCTCAACATAACCCGAACCCTAGGTCCAATCCTAACCCTAACCATCTCTGTAAACCTAGCCCTCAACATAACCCTAACCCTAAGTCCAATCCTACCCCTAACCTCCTCTCTAACCCTAGCCCTGAACATAACCCTAACCCTAGGTCCAATCCTAACCCTAACCGTCTCTCTAACCCTAGCCCTCAACATAACCCTAACACTAGGTCCAATCCAAACCCTAACCGTCTCTCCAACCCTAGCCCTCAACATAACCCTAACCCTAGGTCCAATCCTAACCCTAACTCTCTCTCTAACCCTAGCCCTCAATATAACCGTAACCCTAGGTCCAATCCTAACCCTAACCGTCTCTCTAACCGTAGCCCTCAACATAACCCTAACCCTAGGTCCAATCCTAACCCTAACCGTCTCTCCAACCCTAGCCCTCAACATAACCCTAACCCTAGGTCCAATCCTAACCCTAACCGTCTCCCTAACCCTAGCCCTCAATTTAACCCTAACCCTAGGTCCAATCCTAACCATAACCGTCTCTCTAACCCTAGCCCTCAACATAACCCTAACCCTAGGTCCAATCCTCACCCTAACCGTCTCTCTAACCCTAGCCCTCAACATAACCCTAATCCTAGGTGCAATCCTAACCCTAACCGTCTCTCTAACCCTAGCCCTCAACATAACCCTAACCCTAGGTCCAATCCTACCCATAAACGTCTCTCTAAACCGAGCCCTCAACATAACCCTAACCCTAGGTCCAATCCTAACCCTAACCGTCTCTCTAACCCTAGCCCTCAACATAACCCGAACCCTAGGTCCAATCCTAACCCTAACCATCTCTGTAAACCTAGCCCTCAACATAACCCTAACCCTAAGTCCAATCCTACCCCTAACCGCCTCTCTAACCCTAGCCCTGAACATAACCCTAACCCTAGGTCGAATCCTAACCCTAACCGTCTCTCTAACCCTAGCCCTCAACATAACCCTAACCCTAGGTCCAATCCTAACCCTAACCGCCTCTCCAACCCTAGCCCTCAACATAACCCTAACCCTAGGTCCAATCCTAACCCTAATTGTCTCTCTAACCCTAGCCGCAATATAACCCTAACCCTAGGTCCAATCCTAACCCTAACCGTCTCTCTAACCCTAGCCCTCAACATAACCCTAACCCTAGGTCCAATCCTAACCCTAACTGTCTCTCTAACCCTAGCCCTCAATATAACCCTAACCCTAGGTCCAATCCTAACCCTAACAGTCTCTCTAACCCTAGCCCTCAAATAACCGGAACCCTAGGTCCAATCCTAACCCTAACCGTCTCTCTAACCCTTTCCCTCAACATAACCCTAACCCTAGGTCCAATCCTAACCCTAGCCGTCTCTCTAACACTAGCCCTCAACATAACCCTCACCCTAGGTGCAATCCTAACCCTAACCGTCTCTCTAACCCTAGACCTCAACATAACCCTAACCCTAGGTCCAATCCTAACCCTAACCGTCTCTGTAAACCAAGCCCTCAACATAACCCTAACCCTAGGTCCAATCCTAACCCTAACCGTCTCTGTAAACCTAGCCCTCAACATAACCCTAACCCTAGGTCCAATCTTAACCCTAACCGTCTCTCTAACCCTAGCCCTCAACATGACCCTAACCCTAGGTGCAATCCTAACCCTAACCGTCTCTCTAACCGTAGCCCTCAACATAACCCTAACCCTAGGTCCAATCCTAACCGTAACCCTCTCTCTAACCCTAGCCCTCAACATAACCCTAACCCTAGGTCCAATCCTAACCCTAACCGTCTCTCTAACCCTAGCCCTCAACATAACCCTAACCCTAGGTCCAATCCTATCCCTAACCGTCTCTCTAACCCTAGGCCTCAACATAGCCCTATCCCTAGATCCAATCCTAACCATAAACGTCTCTCTAACCCTAGCCCTCAACATAACCCTAACCCTAGGTCCAATCCTAACCCTAACCGCCTCTCTGACCCTAGCCCTGAACATAACCCTAACCCTAGGTCCAATCCTAACCCTAACCGTCTCTCTAACCCTAGCCCTCAACATAACCCTAACCCTAGGTCTAATCCTAACCCTAACCGTCTCTCTGACCCTAGCCCTCAACATAACCCTAAACCTAGGTCCAATCCTAACCCTAACTGTCTCTCTGACCCTAGCCCTCTACATAACACTAAAAATAGCTCCAATCCTAACCGTAACCGTCTCTCTCACCCTAGCCCTCAACATAACCCTAAACCTAGGTCCAATCCTCACCCTAAAGGTCTCTCTAACGCTAGCCCTCAACATAATCTTAACCCTAGGTCCAATCCTAACCCTAAACCTCTCTCTAACCCTAGCCCTCAACATAACAATAACCCTAGGTCCAATCCTCACCCTAACCGTCTCTCTAACCCTAGCCCTCAACATAACCCTAACCCTAGGTCCAATCCTAACCCTAACCGTCTCTCTAACCTTAGCCCTCAACATAACCCTAACCCTAGGTCCAATCCTAACCCTAAACGTCTCTCTAACCCTATCCCTCAACATAACCGTAATCCTAGGTCCAATGCTAACGCTAACTGTCTCTCTAACCCTAGCCCTCAACATAACCCGAACCCTAGGTCCAATCCTAACCCTAACCATCTCTGTAAACCTAGCCCTCAACATAATCCTAACCCTAAGTCCAATCCTACCCCTAACCGCCTCTCTAACCCTAGCCCTGAACATAACCCTAACCCTAGGTCCAATCCTAACCCTAACCGTCTCTCTAAACCTAGCCCTCAACATAACCCTAACCCTAGGTCCAATCCTAACCCTAACCGTCTCTCTAACCCTAGCCCTCAACATAACCCGAACCCTAGGTCCAATCCTAACCCTAACCATCTCTGTAAACCTAGCTCTCAACATAACCCTAACCCTAAGTCCAATCCTACCCCTAACCTCCTCTCTAACCCTAGCCCTGAACATAACCCTAACCCTAGGTCCAATCCTAAACCTAACCGTCTCTCTAACCCTAGCCCTCAACATAACCCTAACACTAGGTCCAATCCAAACCCTAACCGTCTCTCCAACCCTAGCCCTCAACATAACCCTAACCCTAGGTCCAATCCTAACCCTAACTCTCTCTCTAACCCTAGCCCTCAATATAACCGTAACCCTAGGTCCAATCCTAACCCTAACCGTCTCTCTAACCGTAGCCCTCAACATAACCCTAACCCTAGGTCCAATCCTAACCCTAACCGTCTCTCCAACCCTAGCCCTCAACATAACCCTAACCCTAGGTCCAATCCTAACCCTAACCGTCTCTCTAACCCTAGCCCACAATATAACCCTAACCCTAGGTCCAATCCTAACCATAACCGTCTCTCTAACCCTAGCCCTCAACATAACCCTAACCCTAGGTCCAATCCTCACCCTAACCGTCTCTCTAACCCTAGCCCTCAACATAACCCTAACCCTAGGTCCAATCCTACCCATAAACGTCTCTCTAAACCGAGCCCTCAACATAACCCTAACCCTAGGTCCAATCCTAACCCTAACCGTCTCTCTAACCCTAGCCCTCAACATAACCCGAACCCTAGGTCCAATCCTAACCCTAACCATCTCTGTAAACCTAGCCCTCAACATAACCCTAACCCTAAGTCCAATCCTACCCCTAACCGCCTCTCTAACCCTAGCCCTGAACATAACCCTAACCCTAGGTCCAATCCTAACCCTAACCGTCTCTCTAACCCTAGCCCTCAACATAACCCTAACCCTAGGTCCAATCCTAACCCTAACCGTCTCTCCAACCCTAGCCCTCAACATAACCCTAACCCTAGGTCCAATCCTAACCCTAATCGTCTCTCTAAGCCTAGCCCTCATCATAACCCTAACCCTAGGTCCAATCCAAACCCTAACCGTCTCTCCAACCCTAGCCCTCAACATAACCCTAACCCTAGGTCCAATCCTAACCCTAACTCTCTCTCTAACCCTAGCCCTCAATATAACCGTAACCCTAGGTCCAATCCTAACCCTAACCGTCTCTCTAACCGTAGCCCTCAACATAACCCTAACCCTAGGTCCAATCCTAACCCTAACCGTCTCTCCAACCCTAGCCCTCAACATAACCCTAACCCTAGGTCCAATCCTAACCCTAACCGTCTCTCTAACCCTAGCCCTCAATATAACCCTAAACCTAGGTCCACTCCTAACCATAACCGTCTCTCTAACCCTAGCCCTCAACATAACCCTAACCCTAGGTCCAATCCTCACCCTAACAGTCTCTCTAACCCTAGCCCTCAACATAACCCTAACCCTAGGTGCAATCCTAACCCTAACCGTCTCTCTAACCCTAGCCCTCAACATAACCCTAACCCTAGGTCCAATCCTACCCATAAACGTCTCTCTAAACCGAGCCCTCAACATAACCCTAACCCTAGGTCCAATCCTAACCCTAACCGTCTCTCTAACCCTAGCCCTCAACATAACCCGAACCCTAGGTCCAATCCTAACCCTAACCATCTCTGTAAACCTAGCCCTCAACATAACCCTAACCCTAAGTCCAATCCTACCCCTAACCGCCTCTCTAACCCTAGCCCTGAACATAACCCTAACCCTAGGTCCAATCCTAACCCTAACCGTCTCTCTAACCCTAGCCCTCAACATAACCCTAACCCTAGGTCCAATCCTAACCCTAACCGTCTCTCCAACCCTAGCCCTCAACATAACCCTAACCCTAGGTCCAATCCTAACCCTAATCGTCTCTCTAACCCTAGCCCTCATCATAACCCTAACCCTAGGTCCAATCCAAACCCTAACCGTCTCTCCAACCCTAGCCCTCAACATAACCCTAACCCTAGGTCCAAACCTAACCCTAACTCTCTCTCTAACCCTAGCCCTCAATATAACCGTAACCCTAGGTCCAATCCTAACCCTAACCGTCTCTCTAACCGTAGCCCTCAACATAACCCTAACGCTAGGTCCAATCCTAACCCTAACCGTCTCTCCAACCCTAGCCCTCAACATAACCCTAACCCTAGGTCCAATCCTAACCCTAACCGTCTCCTAACCCTAGCCTTCACATAACCCTAACGCTAGGTCCAATCCTAACCCTAACCGTGTCTCTAACCCTAGCCCTCAACATAGCCCTAACCCTAGGTCCAATCCTAACCCTAACCGTCTCTCTAACCCTAGCCCTCAACATAACCCGAACCCTAGGTCCAATCCTAACCCTAACCATCTCTGTAAACCTAGCCCTCAACATAATCCTAACCCTAAGTCCAATCCTACCCCTAACCGCCTCTCTAACCCTAGCCCTGAACATAACCCTAACCCTAGGTCCAATCCTAACCCTAACCGTCTCTCTAAACCTAGCCCTCAACATAACCCTAACCCTAGGTCCAATCCTAACCCTAACCGTCTCTCTAACCCTAGCCCTCAACATAACCCGAACCCTAGGTCCAATCCTAACCCTAACCATCTCTGTAAACCTAGCTCTCAACATAACCCTAACCCTAAGTCCAATCCTACCCCTAACCTCCTCTCTAACCCTAGCCCTGAACATAACCCTAACCCTAGGTCCAATCCTAAACCTAACCGTCTCTCTAACCCTAGCCCTCAACATAACCCTAACACTAGGTCCAATCCAAACCCTAACCGTCTCTCCAACCCTAGCCCTCAACATAACCCTAACCCTAGGTCCAATCCTAACCCTAACTCTCTCTCTAACCCTAGCCCTCAATATAACCGTAACCCTAGGTCCAATCCTAACCCTAACCGTCTCTCTAACCGTAGCCCTCAACATAACCCTAACCCTAGGTCCAATCCTAACCCTAACCGTCTCTCCAACCCTAGCCCTCAACATAACCCTAACCCTAGGTCCAATCCTAACCCTAACCGTCTCTCTAACCCTAGCCCACAATATAACCCTAACCCTAGGTCCAATCCTAACCATAACCGTCTCTCTAACCCTAGCCCTCAACATAACCCTAACCCTAGGTCCAATCCTCACCCTAACCGTCTCTCTAACCCTAGCCCTCAACATAACCCTAACCCTAGGTCCAATCCTACCCATAAACGTCTCTCTAAACCGAGCCCTCAACATAACCCTAACCCTAGGTCCAATCCTAACCCTAACCGTCTCTCTAACCCTAGCCCTCAACATAACCCGAACCCTAGGTCCAATCCTAACCCTAACCATCTCTGTAAACCTAGCCCTCAACATAACCCTAACCCTAAGTCCAATCCTACCCCTAACCGCCTCTCTAACCCTAGCCCTGAACATAACCCTAACCCTAGGTCCAATCCTAACCCTAACCGTCTCTCTAACCCTAGCCCTCAACATAACCCGAACCCTAGGTCCAATCCTAACCCTAACCGTCTCTCCAACCCTAGCCCTCAACATAACCCTAACCCTAGGTCCAATCCTAACCCTAATCGTCTCTCTAAGCCTAGCCCTCATCATAACCCTAACCCTAGGTCCAATCCAAACCCTAACCGTCTCTCCAACCCTAGCCCTCAACATAACCCTAACCCTAGGTCCAATCCTAACCCTAACTCTCTCTCTAACCCTAGCCCTCAATATAACCGTAACCCTAGGTCCAATCCTAACCCTAACCGTCTCTCTAACCGTAGCCCTCAACATAACCCTAACCCTAGGTCCAATCCTAACCCTAACCGTCTCTCCAACCCTAGCCCTCAACATAACCCTAACCCTAGGTCCAATCCTAACCCTAACCGTCTCTCTAACCCTAGCCCTCAATATAACCCTAAACCTAGGTCCACTCCTAACCATAACCGTCTCTCTAACCCTAGCCCTCAACATAACCCTAACCCTAGGTCCAATCCTCACCCTAACAGTCTCTCTAACCCTAGCCCTCAACATAACCCTAACCCTAGGTGCAATCCTAACCCTAACCGTCTCTCTAACCCTAGCCCTCAACATAACCCTAACCCTAGGTCCAATCCTACCCATAAACGTCTCTCTAAACCGAGCCCTCAACATAACCCTAACCCTAGGTCCAATCCTAACCCTAACCGTCTCTCTAACCCTAGCCCTCAACATAACCCGAACTCTAGGTCCAATCCTAACCCTAACCATCTCTGTAAACCTAGCCCTCAACATAACCCTAACCCTAAGTCCAATCCTACCCCTAACCGCCTCTCTAACCCTAGCCCTGAACATAACCCTAACCCTAGGTCCAATCCTAACCCTAACCGTCTCTCTAACCCTAGCCCTCAACATAACCCTAACCCTAGGTCCAATCCTAACCCTAACCGTCTCTCCAACCCTAGCCCTCAACATAACCCTAACCCTAGGTCCAATCCTAACCCTAATCGTCTCTCTAACCCTAGCCCTCATCATAACCCTAACCCTAGGTCCAATCCAAACCCTAACCGTCTCTCCAACCCTAGCCCTCAACATAACCCTAACCCTAGGTCCAAACCTAACCCTAACTCTCTCTCTAACCCTAGCCCTCAATATAACCGTAACCCTAGGTCCAATCCTAACCCTAACCGTCTCTCTAACCGTAGCCCTCAACATAACCCTAACGCTAGGTCCAATCCTAACCCTAACCGTCTCTCCAACCCTAGCCCTCAACATAACCCTAACCCTAGGTCCAATCCTAACCCTAACCGTCTCCTAACCCTAGCCTTCACATAACCCTAACGCTAGGTCCAATCCTAACCCTAACCGTCTCTCTAACCCTAGCCCTCAACATAGCCCTAACCCTAGGTCCAATCCTAACCCTAACCGTCTCTCTAACCCTAGCCCTCAACATAACCCGAACCCTAGGTCCAATCCTAACCCTAACCATCTCTGTAAACCTAGCCCTCAACATAATCCTAACCCTAAGTCCAATCCTACCCCTAACCGCCTCTCTAACCCTAGGCCTGAACATAACCCTAACCCTAGGACCAATCCTAACCCTAACCGTCTCTCTAACCCTAGCCCTCAACATAACCCTAACCCTAGGTCCAATCCTAACCCTAACCGTCTCTCTAACCCTAGCCCTCAACATAACCCGAACCCTAGGTCCAATCCTAACCCTAACCATCTCTGTAAACCTAGCCCTCAACATAACCCTAACCCTAAGTCCAATCCTACCCCTAACCTCCTCTCTAACCCTAGCCCTGAACATAACCCTAACCCTAGGTCCAATCCTAACCCTAACCGTCTCTCTAACCCTAGCCCTCAACATAACCCTAACACTAGGTCCAATCCAAACCCTAACCGTCTCTCCAACCCTAGCCCTCAACATAACCCTAACCCTAGGTCCAATCCTAACCCTAACTCTCTCTCTAACCCTAGCCCTCAATATAACCGTAACCCTAGGTCCAATCCTAACCCTAACCGTCTCTCTAACCGTAGCCCTCAACATAACCCTAACCCTAGGTCCAATCCTAACCCTAACCGTCTCTCCAACCCTAGCCCTCAACATAACCCTAACCCTAGGTCCAATCCTAACCCTAACCGTCTCCCTAACCCTAGCCCTCAATATAACCCTAACCCTAGGTCCAATCCTAACCATAACCGTCTCTCTAACCCTAGCCCTCAACATAACCCTAACCCTAGGTCCAATCCTCACCCTAACCGTCTCTCTAACCCTAGCCCTCAACATAACCCTAATCCTAGGTGCAATCCTAACCCTAACCGTCTCTCTAACCCTAGCCCTCAACATAACCCTAACCCTAGGTCCAATCCTACCCATAAACGTCTCTCTAAACCGAGCCCTCAACATAACCCTAACCCTAGGTCCAATCCTAACCCTAACCGTCTCTCTAACCCTAGCCCTCAACATAACCCGAACCCTAGGTCCAATCCTAACCCTAACCATCTCTGTAAACCTAGCCCTCAACATAACCCTAACCCTAAGTCCAATCCTACCCCTAACCGCCTCTCTAACCCTAGCCCTGAACATAACCCTAACCCTAGGTCGAATCCTAACCCTAACCGTCTCTCTAACCCTAGCCCTCAACATAACCCTAACCCTAGGTCCAATCCTAACCCTAACCGCCTCTCCAACCCTAGCCCTCAACATAACCCTAACCCTAGGTCCAATCCTAACCCTAATTGTCTCTCTAACCCTAGCCCTCAATATAACCCTAACCCTAGGTCCAATCCTAACCCTAACCGTCTCTCTAACCCTAGCCCTCAACATAACCCTAACCCTAGGTCCAATCCTAACCCTAACTGTCTCTCTAACCCTAGCCCTCAATATAACCCTAACCCTAGGTCCAATCCTAACCCTAACAGTCTCTCTAACCCTAGCCCTCAAATAACCGGAACCCTAGGTCCAATCCTAACCCTAACCGTCTCTCTAACCCTTTCCCTCAACATAACCCTAACCCTAGGTCCAATCCTAACCCTAGCCGTCTCTCTAACACTAGCCCTCAACATAACCCTCACCCTAGGTGCAATCCTAACCCTAACCGTCTCTCTAACCCTAGACCTCAACATAACCCTAACCCTAGGTCCAATCCTAACCCTAACCGTCTCTGTAAACCAAGCCCTCAACATAACCCTAACCCTAGGTCCAATCCTAACCCTAACCGTCTCTGTAAACCTAGCCCTCAACATAACCCTAACCCTAGGTCCAATCTTAACCCTAACCGTCTCTCTAACCCTAGCCCTCAACATGACCCTAACCCTAGGTGCAATCCTAACCCTAACCGTCTCTCTAACCCTAGCCCTCAACATAACCCTAACCCTAGGTCCAATCCTAACCGTAACCCTCTCTCTAACCCTAGCCCTCAACATAACCCTAACCCTAGGTCCAATCCTAACCCTAACCGTCTCTCTAACCCTAGCCCTCAACATAACCCTAACCCTAGGTCCAATCCTATCCCTAACCGTCTCTCTAACCCTAGGCCTCAACATAGCCCTATCCCTAGATCCAATCCTAACCATAAACGTCTCTCTAACCCTAGCCCTCAACATAACCCTAACCCTAGGTCCAATCCTAACCCTAACCGCCTCTCTGACCCTAGCCCTGAACATAACCCTAACCCTAGGTCCAATCCTAACCCTAACCGTCTCTCTAACCCTAGCCCTCAACATAACCCTAACCCTAGGTCTAATCCTAACCCTAACCGTCTCTCTGACCCTAGCCCTCAACATAACCCTAAACCTAGGTCCAATCCTAACCCTAACTGTCTCTCTGACCCTAGCCCTCTACATAACACTAAAAATAGCTCCAATCCTAACCGTAACCGTCTCTCTCACCCTAGCCCTCAACATAACCCTAAACCTAGGTCCAATCCTCACCCTAAAGGTCTCTCTAACGCTAGCCCTCAACATAATCTTAACCCTAGGTCCAATCCTAACCCTAAACCTCTCTCTAACCCTAGCCCTCAACATAACAATAACCCTAGGTCCAATCCTCACCCTAACCGTCTCTCTAACCCTAGCCCTCCACATAACCCTAACCCTAGGTCCAATCCTAACCCTAACCGTCTCTCTAACCTTAGCCCTCAACATAACCCTAACCCTAGGTCCAATCCTAACCCTAAACGTCTCTCTAACCCTATCCCTCAACATAACCGTAATCCTAGGTCCAATGCTAACGCTAACTGTCTCTCTAACCCTAGCCCTCAACATAACCCGAACCCTAGGTCCAATCCTAACCCTAACCATCTCTGTAAACCTAGCCCTCAACATAATCCTAACCCTAAGTCCAATCCTACCCCTAACCGCCTCTCTAACCCTAGCCCTGAACATAACCCTAACCCTAGGTCCAATCCTAACCCTAACCGTCTCTCTAAACCTAGCCCTCAACATAACCCTAACCTTAGGTCCAATCCTAACCCTAACCGTCTCTCTAACCCTAGCCCTCAACATAACCCGAACCCTAGGTCCAATCCTAACCCTAACCATCTCTGTAAACCTAGCTCTCAACATAACCCTAACCCTAAGTCCAATCCTACCCCTAACCTCCTCTCTAACCCTAGCCCTGAACATAACCCTAACCCTAGGTCCAATCCTAAACCTAACCGTCTCTCTAACCCTAGCCCTCAACATAACCCTAACACTAGGTCCAATCCAAACCCTAACCGTCTCTCCAACCCTAGCCCTCAACATAACCCTAACCCTAGGTCCAATCCTAACCCTAACTCTCTCTCTAACCCTAGCCCTCAATATAACCGTAACCCTAGGTCCAATCCTAACCCTAACCGTCTCTCTAACCGTAGCCCTCAACATAACCCTAACCCTAGGTCCAATCCTAACCCTAACCGTCTCTCCAACCCTAGCCCTCAACATAACCCTAACCCTAGGTCCAATCCTAACCCTAACCGTCTCTCTAACCCTAGCCCACAATATAACCCTAACCCTAGGTCCAATCCTTACCATAACCGTCTCTCTAACCCTAGCCCTCAACATAACCCTAACCCTAGGTCCAATCCTCACCCTAACCGTCTCTCTAACCCTAGCCCTCAACATAACCCTAACCCTAGGTCCAATCCTACCCATAAACGTCTCTCTAAACCGAGCCCTCAACATAACCCTAACCCTAGGTCCAATCCTAACCCTAACCGTCTCTCTAACCCTAGCCCTCAACATAACCCGAACCCTAGGTCCAATCCTAACCCTAACCATCTCTGTAAACCTAGCCCTCAACATAACCCTAACCCTAAGTCCAATCCTACCCCTAACCGCCTCTCTAACCCTAGCCCTGAACATAACCCTAACCCTAGGTCCAATCCTAACCCTAACCGTCTCTCTAACCCTAGCCCTCAACATAACCCTAACCCTAGGTCCAATCCTAACCCTAACCGTCTCTCCAACCCTAGCCCTCAACATAACCCTAACCCTAGGTCCAATCCTAACCCTAATCGTCTCTCTAAGCCTAGCCCTCATCATAACCCTAACCCTAGGTCCAATCCAAACCCTAACCGTCTCTCCAACCCTAGCCCTCAACATAACCCTAACCCTAGGTCCAATCCTAACCCTAACTCTCTCTCTAACCCTAGCCCTCAATATAACCGTAACCCTAGGTCCAATCCTAACCCTAACCGTCTCTCTAACCGTAGCCCTCAACATAACCCTAACCCTAGGTCCAATCCTAACCCTAACCGTCTCTCCAACCCTAGCCCTCAACATAACCCTAACCCTAGGTCCAATCCTAACCCTAACCGTCTCTCTAACCCTAGCCCTCAATATAACCCTAAACCTAGGTCCACTCCTAACCATAACCGTCTCTCTAACCCTAGCCCTCAACATAACCCTAACCCTAGGTCCAATCCTCACCCTAACAGTCTCTCTAACCCTAGCCCTCAACATAACCCTAACCCTAGGTGCAATCCTAACCCTAACCGTCTCTCTAACCCTAGCCCTCAACATAACCCTAACCCTAGGTCCAATCCTACCCATAAACGTCTCTCTAAACCGAGCCCTCAACATAACCCTAACCCTAGGTCCAATCCTAACCCTAACCGTCTCTCTAACCCTAGCCCTCAACATAACCCGAACCCTAGGTCCAATCCTAACCCTAACCATCTCTGTAAACCTAGCCCTCAACATAACCCTAACCCTAAGTCCAATCCTACCCCTAACCGCCTGTCTAACCCTAGCCCTGAACATAACCCTAACCCTAGGTCCAATCCTAACCCTAACCGTCTCTCTAACCCTAGCCCTCAACATAACCCTAACCCTAGGTCCAATCCTAACCCTAACCGTCTCTCCAACCCTAGCCCTCAACATAACCCTAACCCTAGGTCCAATCCTAACCCTAATCGTCTCTCTAACCCTAGCCCTCATCATAACCCTAACCCTAGGTCCAATCCAAACCCTAACCGTCTCTCCAACCCTAGCCCTCAACATAACCCTAACCCTAGGTCCAAACCTAACCCTAACTCTCTCTCTAACCCTAGCCCTCAATATAACCGTAACCCTAGGTCCAATCCTAACCCTAACCGTCTCTCTAACCGTAGCCCTCAACATAACCCTAACGCTAGGTCCAATCCTAACCCTAACCGTCTCTCCAACCCTAGCCCTCAACATAACCCTAACCCTAGGTCCAATCCTAACCCTAACCGTCTCCTAACCCTAGCCTTCACATAACCCTAACGCTAGGTCCAATCCTAACCCTAACCGTCTCTCTAACCCTAGCCCTCAACATAGCCCTAACCCTAGGTCCAATCCTAACCCTAACCGTCTCTCTAACCCTAGCCCTCAACATAACCCGAACCCTAGGTCCAATCCTAACCCTAACCATCTCTGTAAACCTAGCCCTCAACATAATCCTAACCCTAAGTCCAATCCTACCCCTAACCGCCTCTCTAACCCTAGGCCTGAACATAACCCTAACCCTAGGACCAATCCTAACCCTAACCGTCTCTCTAACCCTAGCCCTCAACATAACCCTAACCCTAGGTCCAATCCTAACCCTAACCGTCTCTCTAACCCTAGCCCTCAACATAACCCGAACCCTAGGTCCAATCCTAACCCTAACCATCTCTGTAAACCTAGCCCTCAACATAACCCTAACCCTAAGTCCAATCCTACCCCTAACCTCCTCTCTAACCCTAGCCCTGAACATAACCCTAACCCTAGGTCCAATCCTAACCCTAACCGTCTCTCTAACCCTAGCCCTCAACATAACCCTAACACTAGGTCCAATCCAAACCCTAACCGTCTCTCCAACCCTAGCCCTCAACATAACCCTAACCCTAGGTCCAATCCTAACCCTAACTCTCTCTCTAACCCTAGCCCTCAATATAACCGTAACCCTAGGTCCAATCCTAACCCTAACCGTCTCTCTAACCGTAGCCCTCAACATAACCCTAACCCTAGGTCCAATCCTAACCCTAACCGTCTCTCCAACCCTAGCCCTCAACATAACCCTAACCCTAGGTCCAATCCTAACCCTAACCGTCTCCCTAACCCTAGCCCTCAATATAACCCTAACCCTAGGTCCAATCCTAACCATAACCGTCTCTCTAACCCTAGCCCTCAACATAACCCTAACCCTAGGTCCAATCCTCACCCTAACCGTCTCTCTAACCCTAGCCCTCAACATAACCCTAATCCTAGGTGCAATCCTAACCCTAACCGTCTCTCTAACCCTAGCCCTCAACATAACCCTAACCCTAGGTCCAATCCTACCCATAAACGTCTCTCTAAACCGAGCCCTCAACATAACCCTAACCCTAGGTCCAATCCTAACCCTAACCGTCTCTCTAACCCTAGCCCTCAACATAACCCGAACCCTAGGTCCAATCCTAACCCTAACCATCTCTGTAAACCTAGCCCTCAACATAACCCTAACCCTAAGTCCAATCCTACCCCTAACCGCCTCTCTAACCCTAGCCCTGAACATAACCCTAACCCTAGGTCGAATCCTAACCCTAACCGTCTCTCTAACCCTAGCCCTCAACATAACCCTAACCCTAGGTCCAATCCTAACCCTAACCGCCTCTCCAACCCTAGCCCTCAACATAACCCTAACCCTAGGTCCAATCCTAACCCTAATTGTCTCTCTAACCCTAGCCCTCAATATAACCCTAACCCTAGGTCCAATCCTAACCCTAACCGTCTCTCTAACCCTAGCCCTCAACATAACCCTAACCCTAGGTCCAATCCTAACCCTAACTGTCTCTCTAACCCTAGCCCTCAATATAACCCTAACCCTAGGTCCAATCCTAACCCTAACAGTCTCTCTAACCCTAGCCCTCAAATAACCGGAACCCTAGGTCCAATCCTAACCCTAACCGTCTCTCTAACCCTTTCCCTCAACATAACCCTAACCCTAGGTCCAATCCTAACCCTAGCCGTCTCTCTAACACTAGCCCTCAACATAACCCTCACCCTAGGTGCAATCCTAACCCTAACCGTCTCTCTAACCCTAGACCTCAACATAACCCTAACCCTAGGTCCAATCCTAACCCTAACCGTCTCTGTAAACCAAGCCCTCAACATAACCCTAACCCTAGGTCCAATCCTAACCCTAACCGTCTCTGTAAACCTAGCCCTCAACATAACCCTAACCCTAGGTCCAATCTTAACCCTAACCGTCTCTCTAACCCTAGCCCTCAACATGACCCTAACCCTAGGTGCAATCCTAACCCTAACCGTCTCTCTAACCCTAGCCCTCAACATAACCCTAACCCTAGGTCCAATCCTAACCGTAACCCTCTCTCTAACCCTAGCCCTCAACATAACCCTAACCCTAGGTCCAATCCTAACCCTAACCGTCTCTCTAACCCTAGCCCTCAACATAACCCTAACCCTAGGTCCAATCCTATCCCTAACCGTCTCTCTAACCCTAGGCCTCAACATAGCCCTATCCCTAGATCCAATCCTAACCATAAACGTCTCTCTAACCCTAGCCCTCAACATAACCCTAACCCTAGGTCCAATCCTAACCCTAACCGCCTCTCTGACCCTAGCCCTGAACATAACCCTAACCCTAGGTCCAATCCTAACCCTAACCGTCTCTCTAACCCTAGCCCTCAACATAACCCTAACCCTAGGTCTAATCCTAACCCTAACCGTCTCTCTGACCCTAGCCCTCAACATAACCCTAAACCTAGGTCCAATCCTAACCCTAACTGTCTCTCTGACCCTAGCCCTCTACATAACACTAAAAATAGCTCCAATCCTAACCGTAACCGTCTCTCTCACCCTAGCCCTCAACATAACCCTAAACCTAGGTCCAATCCTCACCCTAAAGGTCTCTCTAACGCTAGCCCTCAACATAATCTTAACCCTAGGTCCAATCCTAACCCTAAACCTCTCTCTAACCCTAGCCCTCAACATAACAATAACCCTAGGTCCAATCCTCACCCTAACCGTCTCTCTAACCCTAGCCCTCAACATAACCCTAACCCTAGGTCCAATCCTAACCCTAACCGTCTCTCTAACCTTAGCCCTCAACATAACCCTAACCCTAGGTCCAATCCTAACCCTAAACGTCTCTCTAACCCTATCCCTCAACATAACCGTAATCCTAGGTCCAATGCTAACGCTAACTGTCTCTCTAACCCTAGCCCTCAACATAACCCGAACCCTAGGTCCAATCCTAACCCTAACCATCTCTGTAAACCTAGCCCTCAACATAATCCTAACCCTAAGTCCAATCCTACCCCTAACCGCCTCTCTAACCCTAGCCCTGAACATAACCCTAACCCTAGGTCCAATCCTAACCCTAACCGTCTCTCTAAACCTAGCCCTCAACATAACCCTAACCCTAGGTCCAATCCTAACCCTAACCGTCTCTCTAACCCTAGCCCTCAACATAACCCGAACCCTAGGTCCAATCCTAACCCTAACCATCTCTGTAAACCTAGCTCTCAACATAACCCTAACCCTAAGTCCAATCCTACCCCTAACCTCCTCTCTAACCCTAGCCCTGAACATAACCCTAACCCTAGGTCCAATCCTAAACCTAACCGTCTCTCTAACCCTAGCCCTCAACATAACCCTAACACTAGGTCCAATCCAAACCCTAACCGTCTCTCCAACCCTAGCCCTCAACATAACCCTAACCCTAGGTCCAATCCTAACCCTAACTCTCTCTCTAACCCTAGCCCTCAATATAACCGTAACCCTAGGTCCAATCCTAACCCTAACCGTCTCTCTAACCGTAGCCCTCAACATAACCCTAACCCTAGGTCCAATCCTAACCCTAACCGTCTCTCCAACCCTAGCCCTCAACATAACCCTAACCCTAGGTCCAATCCTAACCCTAACCGTCTCTCTAACCCTAGCCCACAATATAACCCTAACCCTAGGTCCAATCCTAACCATAACCGTCTCTCTAACCCTAGCCCTCAACATAACCCTAACCCTAGGTCCAATCCTCACCCTAACCGTCTCTCTAACCCTAGCCCTCAACATAACCCTAACCCTAGGTCCAATCCTACCCATAAACGTCTCTCTAAACCGAGCCCTCAACATAACCCTAACCCTAGGTCCAATCCTAACCCTAACCGTCTCTCTAACCCTAGCCCTCAACATAACCCGAACCCTAGGTCCAATCCTAACCCTAACCATCTCTGTAAACCTAGCCCTCAACATAACCCTAACCCTAAGTCCAATCCTACCCCTAACCGCCTCTCTAACCCTAGCCCTGAACATAACCCTAACCCTAGGTCCAATCCTAACCCTAACCGTCTCTCTAACCCTAGCCCTCAACATAACCCTAACCCTAGGTCCAATCCTAACCCTAACCGTCTCTCCAACCCTAGCCCTCAACATAACCCTAACCCTAGGTCCAATCCTAACCCTAATCGTCTCTCTAAGCCTAGCCCTCATCATAACCCTAACCCTAGGTCCAATCCAAACCCTAACCGTCTCTCCAACCCTAGCCCTCAACATAACCCTAACCCTAGGTCCAATCCTAACCCTAACTCTCTCTCTAACCCTAGCCCTCAATATAACCGTAACCCTAGGTCCAATCCTAACCCTAACCGTCTCTCTAACCGTAGCCCTCAACATAACCCTAACCCTAGGTCCAATCCTAACCCTAACCGTCTCTCCAACCCTAGCCCTCAACATAACCCTAACCCTAGGTCCAATCCTAACCCTAACCGTCTCTCTAACCCTAGCCCTCAATATAACCCTAAACCTAGGTCCACTCCTAACCATAACCGTCTCTCTAACCCTAGCCCTCAACATAACCCTAACCCTAGGTCCAATCCTCACCCTAACAGTCTCTCTAACCCTAGCCCTCAACATAACCCTAACCCTAGGTGCAATCCTAACCCTAACCGTCTCTCTAACCCTAGCCCTCAACATAACCCTAACCCTAGGTCCAATCCTACCCATAAACGTCTCTCTAAACCGAGCCCTCAACATAACCCTAACCCTAGGTCCAATCCTAACCCTAACCGTCTCTCTAACCCTAGCCCTCAACATAACCCGAACCCTAGGTCCAATCCTAACCCTAACCATCTCTGTAAACCTAGCCCTCAACATAACCCTAACCCTAAGTCCAATCCTACCCCTAACCGCCTCTCTAACCCTAGCCCTGAACATAACCCTAACCCTAGGTCCAATCCTAACCCTAACCGTCTCTCTAACCCTAGCCCTCAACATAACCCTAACCCTAGGTCCAATCCTAACCCTAACCGTCTCTCCAACCCTAGCCCTCAACATAACCCTAACCCTAGGTCCAATCCTAACCCTAATCGTCTCTCTAACCCTAGCCCTCATCATAACCCTAACCCTAGGTCCAATCCAAACCCTAACCGTCTCTCCAACCCTAGCCCTCAACATAACCCTAACCCTAGGTCCAAACCTAACCCTAACTCTCTCTCTAACCCTAGCCCTCAATATAACCGTAACCCTAGGTCCAATCCTAACCCTAACCGTCTCTCTAACCGTAGCCCTCAACATAACCCTAACGCTAGGTCCAATCCTAACCCTAACCGTCTCTCCAACCCTAGCCCTCAACATAACCCTAACCCTAGGTCCAATCCTAACCCTAACCGTCTCCTAACCCTAGCCTTCACATAACCCTAACGCTAGGTCCAATCCTAACCCTAACCGTCTCTCTAACCCTAGCCCTCAACATAGCCCTAACCCTAGGTCCAATCCTAACCCTAACCGTCTCTCTAACCCTAGCCCTCAACATAACCCGAACCCTAGGTCCAATCCTAACCCTAACCATCTCTGTAAACCTAGCCCTCAACATAATCCTAACCCTAAGTCCAATCCTACCCCTAACCGCCTCTCTAACCCTAGGCCTGAACATAACCCTAACCCTAGGACCAATCCTAACCCTAACCGTCTCTCTAACCCTAGCCCTCAACATAACCCTAACCCTAGGTCCAATCCTAACCCTAACCGTCTCTCTAACCCTAGCCCTCAACATAACCCGAACCCTAGGTCCAATCCTAACCCTAACCATCTCTGTAAACCTAGCCCTCAACATAACCCTAACCCTAAGTCCAATCCTACCCCTAACCTCCTCTCTAACCCTAGCCCTGAACATAACCCTAACCCTAGGTCCAATCCTAACCCTAACCGTCTCTCTAACCCTAGCCCTCAACATAACCCTAACACTAGGTCCAATCCAAACCCTAACCGTCTCTCCAACCCTAGCCCTCAACATAACCCTAACCCTAGGTCCAATCCTAACCCTAACTCTCTCTCTAACCCTAGCCCTCAATATAACCGTAACCCTAGGTCCAATCCTAACCCTAACCGTCTCTCTAACCGTAGCCCTCAACATAACCCTAACCCTAGGTCCAATCCTAACCCTAACCGTCTCTCCAACCCTAGCCCTCAACATAACCCTAACCCTAGGTCCAATCCTAACCCTAACCGTCTCCCTAACCCTAGCCCTCAATATAACCCTAACCCTAGGTCCAATCCTAACCATAACCGTCTCTCTAACCCTAGCCCTCAACATAACCCTAACCCTAGGTCCAATCCTCACCCTAACCGTCTCTCTAACCCTAGCCCTCAACATAACCCTAATCCTAGGTGCAATCCTAACCCTAACCGTCTCTCTAACCCTAGCCCTCAACATAACCCTAACCCTAGGTCCAATCCTACCCATAAACGTCTCTCTAAACCGAGCCCTCAACATAACCCTAACCCTAGGTCCAATCCTAACCCTAACCGTCTCTCTAACCCTAGCCCTCAACATAACCCGAACCCTAGGTCCAATCCTAACCCTAACCATCTCTGTAAACCTAGCCCTCAACATAACCCTAACCCTAAGTCCAATCCTACCCCTAACCGCCTCTCTAACCCTAGCCCTGAACATAACCCTAACCCTAGGTCGAATCCTAACCCTAACCGTCTCTCTAACCCTAGCCCTCAACATAACCCTAACCCTAGGTCCAATCCTAACCCTAACCGCCTCTCCAACCCTAGCCCTCAACATAACCCTAACCCTAGGTCCAATCCTAACCCTAATTGTCTCTCTAACCCTAGCCCTCAATATAACCCTAACCCTAGGTCCAATCCTAACCCTAACCGTCTCTCTAACCCTAGCCCTCAACATAACCCTAACCCTAGGTCCAATCCTAACCCTAACTGTCTCTCTAACCCTAGCCCTCAATATAACCCTAACCCTAGGTCCAATCCTAACCCTAACAGTCTCTCTAACCCTAGCCCTCAAATAACCGGAACCCTAGGTCCAATCCTAACCCTAACCGTCTCTCTAACCCTTTCCCTCAACATAACCCTAACCCTAGGTCCAATCCTAACCCTAGCCGTCTCTCTAACACTAGCCCTCAACATAACCCTCACCCTAGGTGCAATCCTAACCCTAACCGTCTCTCTAACCCTAGACCTCAACATAACCCTAACCCTAGGTCCAATCCTAACCCTAACCGTCTCTGTAAACCAAGCCCTCAACATAACCCTAACCCTAGGTCCAATCCTAACCCTAACCGTCTCTGTAAACCTAGCCCTCAACATAACCCTAACCCTAGGTCCAATCTTAACCCTAACCGTCTCTCTAACCCTAGCCCTCAACATGACCCTAACCCTAGGTGCAATCCTAACCCTAACCGTCTCTCTAACCCTAGCCCTCAACATAACCCTAACCCTAGGTCCAATCCTAACCGTAACCCTCTCTCTAACCCTAGCCCTCAACATAACCCTAACCCTAGGTCCAATCCTAACCCTAACCGTCTCTCTAACCCTAGCCCTCAACATAACCCTAACCCTAGGTCCAATCCTATCCCTAACCGTCTCTCTAACCCTAGGCCTCAACATAGCCCTATCCCTAGATCCAATCCTAACCATAAACGTCTCTCTAACCCTAGCCCTCAACATAACCCTAACCCTAGGTCCAATCCTAACCCTAACCGCCTCTCTGACCCTAGCCCTGAACATAACCCTAACCCTAGGTCCAATCCTAACCCTAACCGTCTCTCTAACCCTAGCCCTCAACATAACCCTAACCCTAGGTCTAATCCTAACCCTAACCGTCTCTCTGACCCTAGCCCTCAACATAACCCTAAACCTAGGTCCAATCCTAACCCTAACTGTCTCTCTGACCCTAGCCCTCTACATAACACTAAAAATAGCTCCAATCCTAACCGTAACCGTCTCTCTCACCCTAGCCCTCAACATAACCCTAAACCTAGGTCCAATCCTCACCCTAAATGTCTCTCTAACGCTAGCCCTCAACATAATCTTAACCCTAGGTCCAATCCTAACCCTAAACCTCTCTCTAACCCTAGCCCTCAACATAACAATAACCCTAGGTCCAATCCTCACCCTAACCGTCTCTCTAACCCTAGCCCTCAACATAACCCTAACCCTAGGTCCAATCCTAACCCTAACCGTCTCTCTAACCTTAGCCCTCAACATAACCCTAACCCTAGGTCCAATCCTAACCCTAAACGTCTCTCTAACCCTATCCCTCAACATAACCGTAATCCTAGGTCCAATGCTAACGCTAACTGTCTCTCTAACCCTAGCCCTCAACATAACCCTAACCCTAGGTCCAATCCTAACCCTATCTGTCTCTCCAAACCTAGCCCTCAACATAACCCTAACCCTAGGTCCAATCCTAACCCTAACCGTCTCTCTAACCCTAGCCCTCAACATAACCCTAACCCTAGGTCCAATCCTAACCCTAACCGTCTCTCTAACTGTACCCCTCAACCTAACCCTAACCCTAGGTCCAAACCTAACCCTAACTGTCTCTCTAACCCTAGCCCTCAAATAACCAGAACCCTAGGTCCAATCCTAACCCTAACCGTCTCTCTAACCCTAGCCCTCAACATAACCCTAAGCCTAAGTCCAATCCTAACCCTAACCGCCTCTCTAACCCTAGCCTTGAACATAACCCTAACCCTAGGTCCAATCCTAACCCTAACCGTCTCTCTAACCCTAGCCCTCAACATAACCCTAACCCTAGGTCAAATCCTAACCCTAACCGTCTCTCTAACCCTAGCCCTCAACATAACCCTAACCCTAGGTCCAATCCTAACCCTAACCGTCTCTCTAACCCTAGCCCTCAACATAACCCTAACACTAGGTCCAATCCAAACCCTAACCGTCTCTCCAACCCTAGCCCTCAACATAACCCTAACCCTAGGTCCAATCCTAACCCTAACTCTCTCTCTAACCCTAGCCCTCAATATAACCGTAACCCTAGGTCCAATCCTAACCCTAACCGTCTCTCTAACCGTAGCCCCCAACATAACCCTAACCCTAGGTCCAATCCTAACCCTAACCGTCTCTCCAACCCTAGCCATCAACATAACCCTAACCCTAGGTCCAATCCTAACCCTAACCGTCTCTCTAACCCTAGCCCTCAATATAACCCTAACCCTAGGTCCAATCCTAACCATAACCGTCTCTCTAACCCTAGCCCTCAACATAACCCTAACCCTAGGTCCAATCCTCACCCTAACCTTCTCTCTAACCCTAGCCCTCAACATAACCGTAACCCTAGGTGCAATCCTAACCCTAACCGTCTCTCTAACCCTAGCCCTCAACATAACCCTAACCCTAGGTCCAATCCTACCCATAAACGTCTCTCTAAACCGAGCCCTCAACATAACCCTAACCTTAGGTCCAATCCTAACCCTAACCGTCTCTCTAACCCTAGCCCTCAACATAACCCGAACCCTAGGTCCAATCCTAACCCTAACCATCTCTGTGAACCTAGCCCTCAACATAACCCTAACCCTAAGTCCAATCCTACCCCTAACCGCCTCTCTAACCCTAGCCCTGAACATAACCCTAACCCTAGGTCCAATCCTAACCCTAACCGTCTCTCTAACCCTAGCCCTCAACATAACCCTAACCCTAGGTCCAATCCTAACCCTAACCGTCTCTCCAACCCTAGCCCTCAACATAACCCTAACCCTAGGTCCAATCCTAACCCTAACTCTCTCTCTAACCCTAGCCCTCAATATAACCCTAACCCTAGGTCCAATGCTAACCCTAACCGTCTCTCCAACCCTAGCCCTCAACATAACCCTAACCCTAGGTCCAATCCTAACCCTAACTGTCTCTCTAACCCTAGCCCTCAATATAACCCTAACCCTAGGTCCAATCCTACCCCTAACCGTCTCTCTAACCCTTTCCCTCAACATAACCCTAACCCTAGGTCCAATCCTAACCCTAACCGTCTCTCTAACCCTAGCCCTCAACATAACCCTCACCCTAGGTGCAATCCTAACCCTAACCGTCTCTCTAACCCTAGCCCTCAACATAACCCTAACCCTAGGTCCAATCCTAACCCTAACCGTCTCTGTAAACCTAGCCCTCAACATAACCCTAACCCTAGGTCCAATCCTAACCCTAACCGTCTCCTAACCCTAGCCTTCAACATAACCCTAACGCTAGGTCCAATCCTAACCCTAACCGTCTCTCTAACCCTAGCCCTCAACATAGCCCTAACCCTAAGTCCAATCCTACCCCTAACCGCCTCTCTAACCCTAGCCCTGAACATAACCCTAACCCTAGGTCCAATCCTAACCCTAACTCTCTCTCTAACCCTAGCCCTCAATATAACCGTAACCCTAGGTCCAAACCTAACCCTAACCGTCTCTCTAACCGTAGCCCTCAACATAACCCTAACCCTAGGTCCAATCCTAACCCTAACTCTCTCTCCAACCCTAGCCCTCAACATAACCCTAACCCTAGGTCCAATCCTAACCCTAACCGTCTCTCTAACCCTAGCCCTCAATATAACCCTAACCCTAGGTCCAATCCTAACCATAACCGTCTCTCTAACCCTAGCCCTCAACATAACCCTAACCCTAGGTCCAATCCTCACCCTAACCGTCTCTCTAACCCTAGCCCTCAACATAACCCTAACCCTAGGTGCAATCCTAACCCTAACCGTCTCTCTAACCCTAGCCCTCAACATAACCCTAACCCTAGGTCCAATCCTACCCATAAACGTCTCTCTAAACCGAGCGCTCAACATAACCCTAACCCTAGGTCCAATCCTAACCCTAACCGTCTCTCTAAACCTAGCCCTCAACATAACCCGAACCCTAGGTCCAATCCTAACCCTAACCATCTCTTTAAACCTAGCCCTCAACATAACCCTAACCCTAAGTCCAATCCTACCCCTAACCGCCTCTCTAACCCTAGCCCTGAACATAACCCTAACCCTAGGTCCAATCCTAACCCTAACCGTCTCTCTAACCCTAGCCCTCAACATAACCCTAACCCTAGGTCCAATCCTAACCCTAACCGTCTCTCCAACCCTAGCCTTCAACTTAACCCTAACCCTTGGTCCAATCCTAACCCTAACTGTCTCTCTAACCCTAGCCCTCAATATAACCCTAACCCTAGGTCCAATCCTAACCCTAACCGTCTCTCTAACCCTAGCCCTCAACATAACCCTAACCCTAGGTCCAATCCTAATCCTAACTGTCTCTCTAACCCTAGCCCTCAATATAACCCTAACCCTAGGTCCAATCCTAACCCTAACCGTCTCTCTAACCCTAGCCCTCAAATAACCGGAACCCTAGGTCCAATCCTAACCCTAACCGTCTCTCTAACCCTTTCCCTCAACATAACCCTAACCCTAGGTCCAATCCTAACCCTAACCGTCTCTCTAACCCTAGCCCTCAACATAACCCTCACCCTAGGTGCAATCCTAACCCTAACCGTCTCTCTAACCCTAGCCCTCAACATAACCCTAACCCTAGGTCCAATCCTAACCCTAACCGTCTCTGTAAACCTAGCCCTCAACATAACCCTAACCCTAGGTCCAATCCTAACCCTAACCGTCTCTGTAAACCTAGCCCTCAACATAACCCTAACCCTAGGTCCAATCTTAACCCTAACCGTCTCTCTAACCCTAGCCCTCAACGTGACCCTAACCCTAGGTGCAATCCTAACCCTAACCGTCTCTCTAACCCTAGCCCTCAACATAACCCTAACCCTAGGTCCAATCCTAACCGTAACCCTCTCTCTAACCGTAGCCCTCAACATAACCCTAACCCTAGGTCCAATCCTAACCCTAACCGTCTCTCTAACCCTAGCCCTCAACATAACCCTAACCCTAGGTCCAATCCTAACCCTAACTGTCTCTCTAACCCTAGCCCTCAACATAACCCTAACCCTAGGTCCAATTCTAACCCTAACCGTCTCTCTAACCCTAGCCCTCAACATAACCCTAACCCTAGGTCCAATCCTAACCCTAACCGTCTCTCTAACCCTAGCCCTCAACATAACCCTAACCCTAGGTCCAATCCTAACCCTAACCGTCTCTCTAACCATAGCCCTCAACATAACCCTAACCCTAGGTCCAATCCTAACCCTCACAGTCTCTCTGACGCTAGCCCTCAACATAACCCTAACCCTAGGTCCAATCCTAACCCTAACCGTCTCCTAACCCTAGCCTTCAACATAACCCTAACGCTAGGTCCAATGCTAACCCTAACCGTCTCTCTAACCCTAGCCCTCAACATAGCCCTAACCCTAGGTCCAATCCTAACCCTAACCGTCTCTCTAACCCTAGCCCTCAACATAACCCGAACCCTAGGTCCAATCCTAACCCTAACCATCTCTGTAAACCTAGCCCTCAACATAACCCTAACCCTAAGTCCAGTCCTACCCCTAACCGCCTCTCTAACCCTAGCCCTGAACATAACCCTAACCCTAGGTCCAATCCTAACCCTAACCGTCTCTCTAACCCTAGCCCTCAACATAACCCTAACCCTAGGTCCAATCCTAACCCTAACAGTCTCTCCAACCCTAGCCCTCAACATAACCCTAACCCTAGCTCCAATCCTAACCCTAACCGTCTCTCCAACCCTAGCCCTCAACATAACCCTAACCCTAGGTCCAATCCTAACCCTAACCGTCTCTCCAAACCTAGCCCTCAATATAACCCTAACCCTAGGTCCAATCCTAACCCTAACCGTCTCTCTAACCCTAGCCCTCAACATAACCCTAACCCTAGGTCCAATCCTCACCCTAACCGTCTCTCTAACCCTAGCCCTCAACATAACCCTAACCCTAGGTGCAATCCTAACCCTAACCGTCTCTCTAACCCTAGCCCTCAACATAACCCTAACCCTAGGTCCAATCCTAACCCTAACCGTCTCTCTAACCCTAGCCCTCAACATAACCCTAACCCTAGGTCCAATCCTTACCATAAACGTCTCTCTAAACCGAGCCCTCAACATAACCCTAACCCTAGGTCCAATCCTAACCCTAACCGTCTCTCTAACCCTAGCCCTCAACATAACCCGAACCCTAGGTCCAATCCTAACCCTAACCATCTCTGTAAACCTAGCCCTCAACATATCCCTAACCCTAAGTCCAATCCTACCCCTAACCTCCTCTCTAACCCTAGCCCTGAACATAACCCTAACCCTAGGTCCAATCATAACCCTAACCGTCTCTCTAACCCTAGCCTTCAACATAACCCTAACACTAGGTCCAATCCAAACCCTAACCGTCTCTCCAACCCTAGCCCTCAACATAACCCTAACCCTAGGTCCAATCCTAACCCTAACTCTCTCTCTAACCCTAGCCCTCAATATAACCGTAACCCTAGGTCCAATCCTAACCCTAACCGTCTCTCTAAGAGTAGCCCTCAACATAACCCTAACCCTAGGTCCAATCCTAACCCTAACCGTCTCTGTAAACCTAGCCCTCAACATAACCCTAACCCTAGGTCCAATCTTAACCCTAACCGTCTCTCTAACCCTAGCCCTCAACGTGACCCTAACCCTAGGTGCAATCCTAACCCTAACCGTCTCTCTAACCCTAGCCCTCAACATAACCCTAACCCTAGGTCCAATCCTAACCGTAACCCTCTCTCTAACCGTAGCCCTCAACATAACCCTAACCCTAGGTCCAATCCTAACCCTAACCGTCTCTCTAACCCTAGCCCTCAACATAACCCTAACCCTAGGTCCAATCCTAACCCTAACTGTCTCTCTAACCCTAGCCCTCAACATAACCCTAACCCTAGGTCCAATTCTAACCCTAACCGTCTCTCTAACCCTAGCCCTCAACATAACCCTAACCCTAGGTCCAATCCTAACCCTAACCGTCTCTCTAACCCTAGCCCTCAACATAACCCTAACCCTAGGTCCAATCCTAACCCTAACCGTCTCTCTAACCATAGCCCTCAACATAACCCTAACCCTAGGTCCAATCCTAACCCTCACAGTCTCTCTGACGCTAGCCCTCAACATAACCCTAACCCTAGGTCCAATCCTAACCCTAACCGTCTCCTAACCCTAGCCTTCAACATAACCCTAACGCTAGGTCCAATGCTAACCCTAACCGTCTCTCTAACCCTAGCCCTCAACATAGCCCTAACCCTAGGTCCAATCCTAACCCTAACCGTCTCTCTAACCCTAGCCCTCAACATAACCCGAACCCTAGGTCCAATCCTAACCCTAACCATCTCTGTAAACCTAGCCCTCAACATAACCCTAACCCTAAGTCCAGTCCTACCCCTAACCGCCTCTCTAACCCTAGCCCTGAACATAACCCTAACCCTAGGTCCAATCCTAACCCTAACCGTCTCTCTAACCCTAGCCCTCAACATAACCCTAACCCTAGGTCCAATCCTAACCCTAACAGTCTCTCCAACCCTAGCCCTCAACATAACCCTAACCCTAGCTCCAATCCTAACCCTAACCGTCTCTCCAACCCTAGCCCTCAACATAACCCTAACCCTAGGTCCAATCCTAACCCTAACCGTCTCTCCAAACCTAGCCCTCAATATAACCCTAACCCTAGGTCCAATCCTAACCCTAACCGTCTCTCTAACCCTAGCCCTCAACATAACCCTAACCCTAGTTCCAATCCTCACCCTAACCGTCTCTCTAACCCTAGCCCTCAACATAACCCTAACCCTAGGTGCAATCCTAACCCTAACCGTCTCTCTAACCCTAGCCCTCAACATAACCCTAACCCTAGGTCCAATCCTAACCCTAACCGTCTCTCTAACCCTAGCCCTCAACATAACCCTAACCCTAGGTCCAATCCTTACCATAAACGTCTCTCTAAACCGAGCCCTCAACATAACCCTAACCCTAGGTCCAATCCTAACCCTAACCGTCTCTCTAACCCTAGCCCTCAACATAACCCGAACCCTAGGTCCAATCCTAACCCTAACCATCTCTGTAAACCTAGCCCTCAACATATCCCTAACCCTAAGTCCAATCCTACCCCTAACCTCCTCTCTAACCCTAGCCCTGAACATAACCCTAACCCTAGGTCCAATCATAACCCTAACTCTCTCTCTAACCCTAGCCCTCAATATAACCGTAACCCTAGGTCCAATCCTAACCCTAACCGTCTCTCTAAGAGTAGCCCTCAACATAACCCTAACCCTAGGTCCAATCCTAACCCTAACCGTCTCTCCAACCCTAGCCCTCAACATAACCCTAACCCTAGGTCCAATCCTAACCCTAACCGTCTCTCTAACCCTAGCCCTCAATATAACCCTAACCCTAGGTCCAATCCTAACCATAACCGTCTCTCTAACCCTAGCCCTCAACATAACCATAACCCTAGGTCCAATCCTCACCCTAACCGTCTCTCTAACCCTAGCCCTCAACATAACCGTAACCCTAGGTGCAATCCTAACCCTAACCGTCTCTCTATCCCTAGCCCTCAACTTAACCCTAACCCTAGGTCCAATCCTACCCATAAACGTCTCTCTAAACCGAGCCCTCAACATAACACTAACCCTAGGTCCAATCCTAACCCTAACCGTCTCTCTAACCCTAGCCCTCAACATAACCCGAACCCTAGGTCCAATCCTAACCCTAACCATCTCTGTAAACCTAGCCCTCAACATAACCCTAACCCTAAGTCCAATCCTACCCCTAACCGCCTCTCTAACCCTAGCCCTGAACATAACCCTAACCCTAGGTCCAATCCTAACCCTAACCGTCTCTCTAACCCTAGCCCTCAACATAACCCTAACCCTAGGTCCAATCCTAACCCTAACCGTCTCTCCAACCCTAGCCCTCAACATAACCCTAACCCTAGGTCCACTCCTAACCCTAACTGTCTCTCTAACCCTACCCCTCAATATAACCCTAACCCTAGGTCCAATCCTAACCCTAACCGTCTCTCTAACCCTAGCCCTCAACATAACCCTAACCCTAGGTCCAATCCTAACCCTAACTGTCTCTCTAACCCTAGCCCTCAATATAACCCTAACCCTAGGTCCAATCCTAACCCTAACCGTCTCTCTAACCCTAGCCCTCAAATAACGGGAACCCTAGGTCCAATCCTAACCCTAACCGTCTCTCTAAACCTTTCCCTCAACATAACCCTAACCCTAGGTCCAATCCTAACCCTAACCGTCTCTCTAACCCTAGCCCTCAACATAACCCTCACCCTAGGTGCAATCCTAACCCTAACCGTCTCTCTAACCCTAGCCCTCAACATAACCCTAACCCTAGGTCCAATCCTAACCCTAACCGTCTCTGTAAACCTAGCCCTCAACATAACCCTAACCCTAGGTCCAATCCTAACCCTAACCGTCTCTGTAAACCTAGCCCTCAACATAACCCTAACCCTAGGTCCAATCTTAACCCTAACCGTCTCTCTAACCCTAGGCCTCAACATGACCCTAACCCTAGGTGCAATCCTAACCCTAACCGTCTCTCTAACCCTAGCCCTCAACATAACCCTAACCCTAGGTCCAATCCTAACCGTAACCCTCTCTCTAACCCTAGCCCTCAACATAACCCTAACCCTAGGTCCAATCCTAACCCTAACCGTCTCTCTAACCCTAGCCCTCAACATAACCCTAACCCTAGGTCCAATCCTAACCCTAACTGTCTCTCTAACCCTAGCCCTCAACATAACCCTAACCCTAGGTCCAATCCTAACCCTAACCGTCTCTCTAACTCTAGCCCTCAACATAACCCTAACCCTAGGTCCAATCCTAACCCTAACCGCCTCTCTAACCATAGCCCTCAACATAACCCTAACCCTAGGTCCAATCCTAACCCTAACCGTCTCTCTAACCCTAGCTCTCAACATAACCCTAACCCTAGGTCCAATCCTAACCCTCACAGTCTCTCTGACGCTAGCCCACAACATAACCCTAACCCTAGGTCCAATCCTAACCCTAACCGTCTCCTAACCCTAGCCTTCAACATAACCCTAACGCTAGGTCCAATCCTAACCCTAACTGTCTCTCTAACCCTAGCCCTCAACATAGCCCTAACCCTAGGTCCAATCCTAACCCTAACCGTCTCTCTAACCCTAGCCCTCAAAATAACCCTAACCCTAGTTCCAATCGTAACCGTAACCATCTCTCTAACCCTAGCCCTCAACATAACTCTAACCCTAGGTCCAATCCTATCCCTAACCATCTCTCTAACCCTAGCCCTCAACATAGCCCTATCCCTAGATCCAATCCTAACCATAAACGTCTCTCTAACCCTAGCACTCAACATAACCCTAACCCTAGGTCCAATCCTAACCCTAACCGCCTCTCTGACCCTAGCCCTGAACATAACCCTAACCCTAGGTCCAATCCTAACCCTAACCGTCTCTCTAACCCTAGCCCTCAACATAACCCTAACCCTAGGTCTAATCCTAACTATAACCGTCTCTCTGACCCTAGCCCTCAACATAACCCTAAACATAGGTCCAATCCTAACCCTAACTGTCTCTCTGACCCTAGCCCTCAACATAACCCTAAAAATAGCTCCAATCCTAACCGTAACCGTCTGTCTCACCCTAGCCCTCAACATAACCCTAAACCTAGGTCCAATCCTCACCCTAACGGTCTCTCTAACGCTAGCCCTCAACATAACCTTAACCCTAGGTCCAATCCTAACCCTAAACGTCTCTCTAACCCTAGCCCTCAACGTAACAATAACCCTAGGTCCAATCCTCACCCTAACCGTCTCTCTAACCCTAGCCCTCAACATAACCCTAACCCTAGGTCCAATCCTAACCCTAACCGTCTCTCTAACCTTAGCCCTCAACATAACCCTAACCCTAGGTCCAATCCTAACCCTAAACGTCTCTCTAACCCTATCCCTCAACATAACCGTAATCCTAGGTCCAATGCTAACGCTAACTGTCTCTCTAACCCTAGCCCTCAACATCACCCTAACCCTAGGTGCAATCCTAACCCTATCTGTCTCTCCAAACCTAGCCCTCAACATAACCCTAACCCAAAGTCCAATCCTAACCCTAACCGTCTCTCTAACCCTAGCCCTCAACATAACCCTAACCCTAGGTCCAATCCTAACCCTAACCGTCTCTCTAACTGTAGCCCTCAACCTAACCCTAACCCTATGTCCAAACCTAACCCTAACTGTCTCTCTAACCCTAGCCCTCAAATAACCAGAACCCTAGGTCCAATCCTAACCCTAACCGTCTCTCTAACCCTAGCCCTCAACATAACCCTAAGCCTAAGTCCAATCCTAACCCTAACCGCCTCTCTAACCCTAGCCCTGAACATAACCCTAACCCAAGTCCAATCCTAACCCTAACCGTGTCTCTAACCCTTGCCCTCAACATAACCCTAAACCTAGGTCCAATCCTAACCCTAACCGTCTCTCTAACCCTAGCCCTCAACATAACCCTAACCCTAGGTCAAATCCTAACCCTAACCGTCTCTCTAACCCTAGCCCTCAACATAACCCTAACCCTAGGTCCAATCCTAACCCTAACCGTCTCTGTAACCCTAGCCCTCAACATAACCCTAACACTAGGTCCAATCCAAACCCTAACCGTCTCTCCAACCCTAGCCCTCAACATAACCCTAACTCTAGGTCCAATCCTAACCCTAACTCTCTCTCTAACCCTAGCCCTGAATATAACCGTAACCCTAGGTCCAATCCTAACCCTAACTGTCTCTCTAACCCTAGCCCTCAACATAACCCTAACCCTAGGACCAATCCTAACCCTAACCGTCTCTCTAACTCTAGCCCTCAACATAACCCTAACCCTAGGTCCAATCCTAACCCTAACCGTCTCTCTAACCCTAGCCGTCAACATAACCCTAACCCTAGGTCCAATCCTACCCATAAACGTCTCTCTAAACCGAGCCCTCAACATAACCCTAACCCTAGGTCCAATCCTAAGCCTAACCGTCTCTCTAACCCTAGCCCTCAACATAACCCGAACCCTAGGTCCAATCCTAACCCTAACCATCTCTGTAAACCTAGCCCTCAACATAACCCTAACCCTAAGTCCAATACTACCCCTAACCGCCTCTCTAACCCTAGCCCTGAACATAACCCTAACCCTAGGTCCAATCCTAACCCTAACCGTCTCTCTAACCCTAGCCCTCAACATAACCCTAACCCTAGGTCCAATCCTAACCCTAACAGTCTCTCCAAACCTAGCCCCCAACATAACCCTAACCCTAGCTCCAATCCTAACCCTAACTGTCTCTCTAACCCTAGCCCTCAATATAACCCTAATCCTAGGTCCAATCCTAACCCTAATCGTCTCTCTAACCCTAGCCCTCAACATAACCCTAACCCTAGGTCCAATCCTAACCCTAACCGTCTCTCCAACCCTAGCCCTCAACATAACCCTAACCCTAGGTCCAATCCTAACCCTAACTGTCTCTCTAACCCTAGCCCTCAATATAACCCTAACCCTAGGTCCAATCCTAACCCTAACCGTCTCTCTAACCCTAGCCCTCAACATAACCCTAACCCTAGGTCCAATTCTAACCCTAACCGTCTCTCCAACCCTAGCCCTCAACATAACCCTAACCCTAGGTCCAATCCTAACCCTCACTGTCTCTCTAACCCTAGCCCTCAATATAACCCTAACCCTAGGTCCAATCCTAACCCTAACCGTCTCTCTAACCCTAGCCCTCAACATAACCCTAACCCTAGGTCCAATCCTAACCCTAACCGTCTCTCCAACCGTAGCCCTCAACATAACCCTAACCCTAGGTCCAATCCTAACCCTAACTGTCTCTCTAACCCTAGCCCTCAATATAACCCTAACCCTAGGTCCAATCCTAACCCTAACCGTCTCTCTAACCCTAGCCCTCAACATAACCCTAACCCTAGGTCCAATCCTAACCCTAACTGTCTCTCTAACCCTAGCCCTCAATATAACCCTAACCCTAGGTCCAATCACAACCCTAACCGTCTCTCTAACCCTAGCCCTCAACATAACCCTAACCCTAGGTCCAATCCTAACCCTAACCGTCTCTCCAACCCTAGCCCTCAACATAACCCTAACCCTAGGTCCAATCCTAACCCTAACCGTCTCTCTAACCCTAGCCCTCAATATAACCCTAACCCTAGGTCCAATCCTAACCCTAACCGTCTCTCTAACCCTAGCCCTCAACATAACCCTAACCCTAGGTCCAATCCTAACCATAAACGTCTCTCTAAACCGAGCCCTCAACATAACCCTAACCCTAGGTCCAATCCTAACCCTAACCGTCTGTCTAACCCTAGCCCTCAACATAACCCGAACCCTAGGTCCAATCCTAACCCTAACCATCTCTGTAAACCTAGCCCTCAACATAACCCTAACCCTAAGTCCAATCCTACCCCTAACCTCCTCTCTAACCTTAGCCCTGAACATAACCCTAACCCTAGGTCCAATCCTAACCCTAACCGTCTCTCTAACCCTAGCCCTCAACATAACCCTAACCCTAGGTCTAATCCTAACCCTAACCGTCTCTCTGACCCTAGCCCTCAACATAACCCTAAACCTAGGTCCAATCCTAACCCTAACTGTCTCTCTGACCTTAGCCCTCAACATAACCCTAAAAATAGCTCCAATCCTAACCGTAACCGTCTCTCTCACCCTAGCCCTCAACATAACCCTAAACCTAGGTCCAATCGTCACCCTAATGGTCTCTCTAACGCTAGCCCTCAACATAACTTTAACCCTAGGTCCAATCCTAGCCCTAAACGTCTCTCTAACCCTAGCCCTCAACATGACAATAACCCTAGGTCCAATCCTCACCCTAACCGTCTCTCTAACCCTAGCCCTCAAAATAACCCTAACCCTAGGTCCAATCCTAACCCTAACCGTCTCTCTAACCTTAGCCCTCAACATAACCCTAACGCTAGGTCCAATCCTAACCCTAAACATCTCTCTAACCCTATCCCTCAACATAACCGTAATCCTAGGTCCAATGCTAACGCTAACTGTCTCTCTAACCCTAGCCCTCAACATAACCCTAACCCTAGGTCCAATCCTAACCCTATCTGTCTCTCCAAACCTAGCCCTCAACATAACCCTAACCCTAGGTCCAATCCTAACCCTAACCGTCTCTCTAACCCTAGCCCTCAACATAACCGTAACCCTAGGTCCAATCCTAACCCTAACCGTCTCTCTAACTGTAGCCCTCAACCTAACCCTAACCCTAGGTCCAAACGGAACCCTAACTGTCTCTCTAACCCTAGCCCTCAAATAAGCAGAACTCTAGGTCCAATCTTAACCCTAACCGTCTCTCTAACCCTAGCCCTCAACATGACCCTAACCCTAGGTGCAATCCTAACCCTAACCGTCTCTCTAACCCTAGCCCTCAACATAACCCTAACCCTAGGTCCAATCCTAACCGTAACCCTCTCTCTAACCCTAGCCCTCAACATAACCCTAACCCTAGGTCCAATCCTAACCCTAACCGTCTCTCTAACCCTAGCCCTCAACATAACCCTAACCCTAGGTCCAATCCTATCCCTAACCGTCTCTCTAACCCTAGGCCTCAACATAGCCCTATCCCTAGATCCAATCCTAACCATAAACGTCTCTCTAACCCTAGCCCTCAACATAACCCTAACCCTAGGTCCAATCCTAACCCTAACCGCCTCTCTGACCCTAGCCCTGAACATAACCCTAACCCTAGGTCCAATCCTAACCCTAACCGTCTCTCTAACCCTAGCCCTCAACATAACCCTAACCCTAGGTCTAATCCTAACCCTAACCGTCTCTCTGACCCTAGCCCTCAACATAACCCTAAACCTAGGTCCAATCCTAACCCTAACTGTCTCTCTGACCCTAGCCCTCTACATAACACTAAAAATAGCTCCAATCCTAACCGTAACCGTCTCTCTCACCCTAGCCCTCAACATAACCCTAAACCTAGGTCCAATCCTCACCCTAAATGTCTCTCTAACGCTAGCCCTCAACATAATCTTAACCCTAGGTCCAATCCTAACCCTAAACCTCTCTCTAACCCTAGCCCTCAACATAACAATAACCCTAGGTCCAATCCTCACCCTAACCGTCTCTCTAACCCTAGCCCTCAACATAACCCTAACCCTAGGTCCAATCCTAACCCTAACCGTCTCTCTAACCTTAGCCCTCAACATAACCCTAACCCTAGGTCCAATCCTAACCCTAAACGTCTCTCTAACCCTATCCCTCAACATAACCGTAATCCTAGGTCCAATGCTAACGCTAACTGTCTCTCTAACCCTAGCCCTCAACATAACCCTAACCCTAGGTCCAATCCTAACCCTATCTGTCTCTCCAAACCTAGCCCTCAACATAACCCTAACCCTAGGTCCAATCCTAACCCTAACCGTCTCTCTAACCCTAGCCCTCAACATAACCCTAACCCTAGGTCCAATCCTAACCCTAACCGTCTCTCTAACTGTACCCCTCAACCTAACCCTAACCCTAGGTCCAAACCTAACCCTAACTGTCTCTCTAACCCTAGCCCTCAAATAACCAGAACCCTAGGTCCAATCCTAACCCTAACCGTCTCTCTAACCCTAGCCCTCAACATAACCCTAAGCCTAAGTCCAATCCTAACCCTAACCGCCTCTCTAACCCTAGCCTTGAACATAACCCTAACCCTAGGTCCAATCCTAACCCTAACCGTCTCTCTAACCCTAGCCCTCAACATAACCCTAACCCTAGGTCAAATCCTAACCCTAACCGTCTCTCTAACCCTAGCCCTCAACATAACCCTAACCCTAGGTCCAATCCTAACCCTAACCGTCTCTCTAACCCTAGCCCTCAACATAACCCTAACACTAGGTCCAATCCAAACCCTAACCGTCTCTCCAACCCTAGCCCTCAACATAACCCTAACCCTAGGTCCAATCCTAACCCTAACTCTCTCTCTAACCCTAGCCCTCAATATAACCGTAACCCTAGGTCCAATCCTAACCCTAACCGTCTCTCTAACCGTAGCCCCCAACATAACCCTAACCCTAGGTCCAATCCTAACCCTAACCGTCTCTCCAACCCTAGCCATCAACATAACCCTAACCCTAGGTCCAATCCTAACCCTAACCGTCTCTCTAACCCTAGCCCTCAATATAACCCTAACCCTAGGTCCAATCCTAACCATAACCGTCTCTCTAACCCTAGCCCTCAACATAACCCTAACCCTAGGTCCAATCCTCACCCTAACCTTCTCTCTAACCCTAGCCCTCAACATAACCGTAACCCTAGGTGCAATCCTAACCCTAACCGTCTCTCTAACCCTAGCCCTCAACATAACCCTAACCCTAGGTCCAATCCTACCCATAAACGTCTCTCTAAACCGAGCCCTCAACATAACCCTAACCTTAGGTCCAATCCTAACCCTAACCGTCTCTCTAACCCTAGCCCTCAACATAACCCGAACCCTAGGTCCAATCCTAACCCTAACCATCTCTGTGAACCTAGCCCTCAACATAACCCTAACCCTAAGTCCAATCCTACCCCTAACCGCCTCTCTAACCCTAGCCCTGAACATAACCCTAACCCTAGGTCCAATCCTAACCCTAACCGTCTCTCTAACCCTAGCCCTCAACATAACCCTAACCCTAGGTCCAATCCTAACCCTAACCGTCTCTCCAACCCTAGCCCTCAACATAACCCTAACCCTAGGTCCAATCCTAACCCTAACTCTCTCTCTAACCCTAGCCCTCAATATAACCCTAACCCTAGGTCCAATGCTAACCCTAACCGTCTCTCCAACCCTAGCCCTCAACATAACCCTAACCCTAGGTCCAATCCTAACCCTAACTGTCTCTCTAACCCTAGCCCTCAATATAACCCTAACCCTAGGTCCAATCCTACCCCTAACCGTCTCTCTAACCCTTTCCCTCAACATAACCCTAACCCTAGGTCCAATCCTAACCCTAACCGTCTCTCTAACCCTAGCCCTCAACATAACCCTCACCCTAGGTGCAATCCTAACCCTAACCGTCTCTCTAACCCTAGCCCTCAACATAACCCTAACCCTAGGTCCAATCCTAACCCTAACCGTCTCTGTAAACCTAGCCCTCAACATAACCCTAACCCTAGGTCCAATCCTAACCCTAACCGTCTCCTAACCCTAGCCTTCAACATAACCCTAACGCTAGGTCCAATCCTAACCCTAACCGTCTCTCTAACCCTAGCCCTCAACATAGCCCTAACCCTAAGTCCAATCCTACCCCTAACCGCCTCTCTAACCCTAGCCCTGAACATAACCCTAACCCTAGGTCCAATCCTAACCCTAACTCTCTCTCTAACCCTAGCCCTCAATATAACCGTAACCCTAGGTCCAAACCTAACCCTAACCGTCTCTCTAACCGTAGCCCTCAACATAACCCTAACCCTAGGTCCAATCCTAACCCTAACTCTCTCTCCAACCCTAGCCCTCAACATAACCCTAACCCTAGGTCCAATCCTAACCCTAACCGTCTCTCTAACCCTAGCCCTCAATATAACCCTAACCCTAGGTCCAATCCTAACCATAACCGTCTCTCTAACCCTAGCCCTCAACATAACCCTAACCCTAGGTCCAATCCTCACCCTAACCGTCTCTCTAACCCTAGCCCTCAACATAACCCTAACCCTAGGTGCAATCCTAACCCTAACCGTCTCTCTAACCCTAGCCCTCAACATAACCCTAACCCTAGGTCCAATCCTACCCATAAACGTCTCTCTAAACCGAGCGCTCAACATAACCCTAACCCTAGGTCCAATCCTAACCCTAACCGTCTCTCTAAACCTAGCCCTCAACATAACCCGAACCCTAGGTCCAATCCTAACCCTAACCATCTCTTTAAACCTAGCCCTCAACATAACCCTAACCCTAAGTCCAATCCTACCCCTAACCGCCTCTCTAACCCTAGCCCTGAACATAACCCTAACCCTAGGTCCAATCCTAACCCTAACCGTCTCTCTAACCCTAGCCCTCAACATAACCCTAACCCTAGGTCCAATCCTAACCCTAACCGTCTCTCCAACCCTAGCCTTCAACTTAACCCTAACCCTTGGTCCAATCCTAACCCTAACTGTCTCTCTAACCCTAGCCCTCAATATAACCCTAACCCTAGGTCCAATCCTAACCCTAACCGTCTCTCTAACCCTAGCCCTCAACATAACCCTAACCCTAGGTCCAATCCTAATCCTAACTGTCTCTCTAACCCTAGCCCTCAATATAACCCTAACCCTAGGTCCAATCCTAACCCTAACCGTCTCTCTAACCCTAGCCCTCAAATAACCGGAACCCTAGGTCCAATCCTAACCCTAACCGTCTCTCTAACCCTTTCCCTCAACATAACCCTAACCCTAGGTCCAATCCTAACCCTAACCGTCTCTCTAACCCTAGCCCTCAACATAACCCTCACCCTAGGTGCAATCCTAACCCTAACCGTCTCTCTAACCCTAGCCCTCAACATAACCCTAACCCTAGGTCCAATCCTAACCCTAACCGTCTCTGTAAACCTAGCCCTCAACATAACCCTAACCCTAGGTCCAATCCTAACCCTAACCGTCTCTGTAAACCTAGCCCTCAACATAACCCTAACCCTAGGTCCAATCTTAACCCTAACCGTCTCTCTAACCCTAGCCCTCAACGTGACCCTAACCCTAGGTGCAATCCTAACCCTAACCGTCTCTCTAACCCTAGCCCTCAACATAACCCTAACCCTAGGTCCAATCCTAACCGTAACCCTCTCTCTAACCGTAGCCCTCAACATAACCCTAACCCTAGGTCCAATCCTAACCCTAACCGTCTCTCTAACCCTAGCCCTCAACATAACCCTAACCCTAGGTCCAATCCTAACCCTAACTGTCTCTCTAACCCTAGCCCTCAACATAACCCTAACCCTAGGTCCAATTCTAACCCTAACCGTCTCTCTAACCCTAGCCCTCAACATAACCCTAACCCTAGGTCCAATCCTAACCCTAACCGTCTCTCTAACCCTAGCCCTCAACATAACCCTAACCCTAGGTCCAATCCTAACCCTAACCGTCTCTCTAACCATAGCCCTCAACATAACCCTAACCCTAGGTCCAATCCTAACCCTCACAGTCTCTCTGACGCTAGCCCTCAACATAACCCTAACCCTAGGTCCAATCCTAACCCTAACCGTCTCCTAACCCTAGCCTTCAACATAACCCTAACGCTAGGTCCAATGCTAACCCTAACCGTCTCTCTAACCCTAGCCCTCAACATAGCCCTAACCCTAGGTCCAATCCTAACCCTAACCGTCTCTCTAACCCTAGCCCTCAACATAACCCGAACCCTAGGTCCAATCCTAACCCTAACCATCTCTGTAAACCTAGCCCTCAACATAACCCTAACCCTAAGTCCAGTCCTACCCCTAACCGCCTCTCTAACCCTAGCCCTGAACATAACCCTAACCCTAGGTCCAATCCTAACCCTAACCGTCTCTCTAACCCTAGCCCTCAACATAACCCTAACCCTAGGTCCAATCCTAACCCTAACAGTCTCTCCAACCCTAGCCCTCAACATAACCCTAACCCTAGCTCCAATCCTAACCCTAACCGTCTCTCCAACCCTAGCCCTCAACATAACCCTAACCCTAGGTCCAATCCTAACCCTAACCGTCTCTCCAAACCTAGCCCTCAATATAACCCTAACCCTAGGTCCAATCCTAACCCTAACCGTCTCTCTAACCCTAGCCCTCAACATAACCCTAACCCTAGGTCCAATCCTCACCCTAACCGTCTCTCTAACCCTAGCCCTCAACATAACCCTAACCCTAGGTGCAATCCTAACCCTAACCGTCTCTCTAACCCTAGCCCTCAACATAACCCTAACCCTAGGTCCAATCCTAACCCTAACCGTCTCTCTAACCCTAGCCCTCAACATAACCCTAACCCTAGGTCCAATCCTTACCATAAACGTCTCTCTAAACCGAGCCCTCAACATAACCCTAACCCTAGGTCCAATCCTAACCCTAACCGTCTCTCTAACCCTAGCCCTCAACATAACCCGAACCCTAGGTCCAATCCTAACCCTAACCATCTCTGTAAACCTAGCCCTCAACATATCCCTAACCCTAAGTCCAATCCTACCCCTAACCTCCTCTCTAACCCTAGCCCTGAACATAACCCTAACCCTAGGTCCAATCATAACCCTAACCGTCTCTCTAACCCTAGCCTTCAACATAACCCTAACACTAGGTCCAATCCAAACCCTAACCGTCTCTCCAACCCTAGCCCTCAACATAACCCTAACCCTAGGTCCAATCCTAACCCTAACTCTCTCTCTAACCCTAGCCCTCAATATAACCGTAACCCTAGGTCCAATCCTAACCCTAACCGTCTCTCTAAGAGTAGCCCTCAACATAACCCTAACCCTAGGTCCAATCCTAACCCTAACCGTCTCTGTAAACCTAGCCCTCAACATAACCCTAACCCTAGGTCCAATCTTAACCCTAACCGTCTCTCTAACCCTAGCCCTCAACGTGACCCTAACCCTAGGTGCAATCCTAACCCTAACCGTCTCTCTAACCCTAGCCCTCAACATAACCCTAACCCTAGGTCCAATCCTAACCGTAACCCTCTCTCTAACCGTAGCCCTCAACATAACCCTAACCCTAGGTCCAATCCTAACCCTAACCGTCTCTCTAACCCTAGCCCTCAACATAACCCTAACCCTAGGTCCAATCCTAACCCTAACTGTCTCTCTAACCCTAGCCCTCAACATAACCCTAACCCTAGGTCCAATTCTAACCCTAACCGTCTCTCTAACCCTAGCCCTCAACATAACCCTAACCCTAGGTCCAATCCTAACCCTAACCGTCTCTCTAACCCTAGCCCTCAACATAACCCTAACCCTAGGTCCAATCCTAACCCTAACCGTCTCTCTAACCATAGCCCTCAACATAACCCTAACCCTAGGTCCAATCCTAACCCTCACAGTCTCTCTGACGCTAGCCCTCAACATAACCCTAACCCTAGGTCCAATCCTAACCCTAACCGTCTCCTAACCCTAGCCTTCAACATAACCCTAACGCTAGGTCCAATGCTAACCCTAACCGTCTCTCTAACCCTAGCCCTCAACATAGCCCTAACCCTAGGTCCAATCCTAACCCTAACCGTCTCTCTAACCCTAGCCCTCAACATAACCCGAACCCTAGGTCCAATCCTAACCCTAACCATCTCTGTAAACCTAGCCCTCAACATAACCCTAACCCTAAGTCCAGTCCTACCCCTAACCGCCTCTCTAACCCTAGCCCTGAACATAACCCTAACCCTAGGTCCAATCCTAACCCTAACCGTCTCTCTAACCCTAGCCCTCAACATAACCCTAACCCTAGGTCCAATCCTAACCCTAACAGTCTCTCCAACCCTAGCCCTCAACATAACCCTAACCCTAGCTCCAATCCTAACCCTAACCGTCTCTCCAACCCTAGCCCTCAACATAACCCTAACCCTAGGTCCAATCCTAACCCTAACCGTCTCTCCAAACCTAGCCCTCAATATAACCCTAACCCTAGGTCCAATCCTAACCCTAACCGTCTCTCTAACCCTAGCCCTCAACATAACCCTAACCCTAGTTCCAATCCTCACCCTAACCGTCTCTCTAACCCTAGCCCTCAACATAACCCTAACCCTAGGTGCAATCCTAACCCTAACCGTCTCTCTAACCCTAGCCCTCAACATAACCCTAACCCTAGGTCCAATCCTAACCCTAACCGTCTCTCTAACCCTAGCCCTCAACATAACCCTAACCCTAGGTCCAATCCTTACCATAAACGTCTCTCTAAACCGAGCCCTCAACATAACCCTAACCCTAGGTCCAATCCTAACCCTAACCGTCTCTCTAACCCTAGCCCTCAACATAACCCGAACCCTAGGTCCAATCCTAACCCTAACCATCTCTGTAAACCTAGCCCTCAACATATCCCTAACCCTAAGTCCAATCCTACCCCTAACCTCCTCTCTAACCCTAGCCCTGAACATAACCCTAACCCTAGGTCCAATCATAACCCTAACTCTCTCTCTAACCCTAGCCCTCAATATAACCGTAACCCTAGGTCCAATCCTAACCCTAACCGTCTCTCTAAGAGTAGCCCTCAACATAACCCTAACCCTAGGTCCAATCCTAACCCTAACCGTCTCTCCAACCCTAGCCCTCAACATAACCCTAACCCTAGGTCCAATCCTAACCCTAACCGTCTCTCTAACCCTAGCCCTCAATATAACCCTAACCCTAGGTCCAATCCTAACCATAACCGTCTCTCTAACCCTAGCCCTCAACATAACCATAACCCTAGGTCCAATCCTCACCCTAACCGTCTCTCTAACCCTAGCCCTCAACATAACCGTAACCCTAGGTGCAATCCTAACCCTAACCGTCTCTCTATCCCTAGCCCTCAACTTAACCCTAACCCTAGGTCCAATCCTACCCATAAACGTCTCTCTAAACCGAGCCCTCAACATAACACTAACCCTAGGTCCAATCCTAACCCTAACCGTCTCTCTAACCCTAGCCCTCAACATAACCCGAACCCTAGGTCCAATCCTAACCCTAACCATCTCTGTAAACCTAGCCCTCAACATAACCCTAACCCTAAGTCCAATCCTACCCCTAACCGCCTCTCTAACCCTAGCCCTGAACATAACCCTAACCCTAGGTCCAATCCTAACCCTAACCGTCTCTCTAACCCTAGCCCTCAACATAACCCTAACCCTAGGTCCAATCCTAACCCTAACCGTCTCTCCAACCCTAGCCCTCAACATAACCCTAACCCTAGGTCCACTCCTAACCCTAACTGTCTCTCTAACCCTACCCCTCAATATAACCCTAACCCTAGGTCCAATCCTAACCCTAACCGTCTCTCTAACCCTAGCCCTCAACATAACCCTAACCCTAGGTCCAATCCTAACCCTAACTGTCTCTCTAACCCTAGCCCTCAATATAACCCTAACCCTAGGTCCAATCCTAACCCTAACCGTCTCTCTAACCCTAGCCCTCAAATAACGGGAACCCTAGGTCCAATCCTAACCCTAACCGTCTCTCTAAACCTTTCCCTCAACATAACCCTAACCCTAGGTCCAATCCTAACCCTAACCGTCTCTCTAACCCTAGCCCTCAACATAACCCTCACCCTAGGTGCAATCCTAACCCTAACCGTCTCTCTAACCCTAGCCCTCAACATAACCCTAACCCTAGGTCCAATCCTAACCCTAACCGTCTCTGTAAACCTAGCCCTCAACATAACCCTAACCCTAGGTCCAATCCTAACCCTAACCGTCTCTGTAAACCTAGCCCTCAACATAACCCTAACCCTAGGTCCAATCTTAACCCTAACCGTCTCTCTAACCCTAGGCCTCAACATGACCCTAACCCTAGGTGCAATCCTAACCCTAACCGTCTCTCTAACCCTAGCCCTCAACATAACCCTAACCCTAGGTCCAATCCTAACCGTAACCCTCTCTCTAACCCTAGCCCTCAACATAACCCTAACCCTAGGTCCAATCCTAACCCTAACCGTCTCTCTAACCCTAGCCCTCAACATAACCCTAACCCTAGGTCCAATCCTAACCCTAACTGTCTCTCTAACCCTAGCCCTCAACATAACCCTAACCCTAGGTCCAATCCTAACCCTAACCGTCTCTCTAACTCTAGCCCTCAACATAACCCTAACCCTAGGTCCAATCCTAACCCTAACCGCCTCTCTAACCATAGCCCTCAACATAACCCTAACCCTAGGTCCAATCCTAACCCTAACCGTCTCTCTAACCCTAGCTCTCAACATAACCCTAACCCTAGGTCCAATCCTAACCCTCACAGTCTCTCTGACGCTAGCCCACAACATAACCCTAACCCTAGGTCCAATCCTAACCCTAACCGTCTCCTAACCCTAGCCTTCAACATAACCCTAACGCTAGGTCCAATCCTAACCCTAACTGTCTCTCTAACCCTAGCCCTCAACATAGCCCTAACCCTAGGTCCAATCCTAACCCTAACCGTCTCTCTAACCCTAGCCCTCAAAATAACCCTAACCCTAGTTCCAATCGTAACCGTAACCATCTCTCTAACCCTAGCCCTCAACATAACTCTAACCCTAGGTCCAATCCTATCCCTAACCATCTCTCTAACCCTAGCCCTCAACATAGCCCTATCCCTAGATCCAATCCTAACCATAAACGTCTCTCTAACCCTAGCACTCAACATAACCCTAACCCTAGGTCCAATCCTAACCCTAACCGCCTCTCTGACCCTAGCCCTGAACATAACCCTAACCCTAGGTCCAATCCTAACCCTAACCGTCTCTCTAACCCTAGCCCTCAACATAACCCTAACCCTAGGTCTAATCCTAACTATAACCGTCTCTCTGACCCTAGCCCTCAACATAACCCTAAACATAGGTCCAATCCTAACCCTAACTGTCTCTCTGACCCTAGCCCTCAACATAACCCTAAAAATAGCTCCAATCCTAACCGTAACCGTCTGTCTCACCCTAGCCCTCAACATAACCCTAAACCTAGGTCCAATCCTCACCCTAACGGTCTCTCTAACGCTAGCCCTCAACATAACCTTAACCCTAGGTCCAATCCTAACCCTAAACGTCTCTCTAACCCTAGCCCTCAACGTAACAATAACCCTAGGTCCAATCCTCACCCTAACCGTCTCTCTAACCCTAGCCCTCAACATAACCCTAACCCTAGGTCCAATCCTAACCCTAACCGTCTCTCTAACCTTAGCCCTCAACATAACCCTAACCCTAGGTCCAATCCTAACCCTAAACGTCTCTCTAACCCTATCCCTCAACATAACCGTAATCCTAGGTCCAATGCTAACGCTAACTGTCTCTCTAACCCTAGCCCTCAACATCACCCTAACCCTAGGTGCAATCCTAACCCTATCTGTCTCTCCAAACCTAGCCCTCAACATAACCCTAACCCAAAGTCCAATCCTAACCCTAACCGTCTCTCTAACCCTAGCCCTCAACATAACCCTAACCCTAGGTCCAATCCTAACCCTAACCGTCTCTCTAACTGTAGCCCTCAACCTAACCCTAACCCTATGTCCAAACCTAACCCTAACTGTCTCTCTAACCCTAGCCCTCAAATAACCAGAACCCTAGGTCCAATCCTAACCCTAACCGTCTCTCTAACCCTAGCCCTCAACATAACCCTAAGCCTAAGTCCAATCCTAACCCTAACCGCCTCTCTAACCCTAGCCCTGAACATAACCCTAACCCAAGTCCAATCCTAACCCTAACCGTGTCTCTAACCCTTGCCCTCAACATAACCCTAAACCTAGGTCCAATCCTAACCCTAACCGTCTCTCTAACCCTAGCCCTCAACATAACCCTAACCCTAGGTCAAATCCTAACCCTAACCGTCTCTCTAACCCTAGCCCTCAACATAACCCTAACCCTAGGTCCAATCCTAACCCTAACCGTCTCTGTAACCCTAGCCCTCAACATAACCCTAACACTAGGTCCAATCCAAACCCTAACCGTCTCTCCAACCCTAGCCCTCAACATAACCCTAACTCTAGGTCCAATCCTAACCCTAACTCTCTCTCTAACCCTAGCCCTGAATATAACCGTAACCCTAGGTCCAATCCTAACCCTAACTGTCTCTCTAACCCTAGCCCTCAACATAACCCTAACCCTAGGACCAATCCTAACCCTAACCGTCTCTCTAACTCTAGCCCTCAACATAACCCTAACCCTAGGTCCAATCCTAACCCTAACCGTCTCTCTAACCCTAGCCGTCAACATAACCCTAACCCTAGGTCCAATCCTACCCATAAACGTCTCTCTAAACCGAGCCCTCAACATAACCCTAACCCTAGGTCCAATCCTAAGCCTAACCGTCTCTCTAACCCTAGCCCTCAACATAACCCGAACCCTAGGTCCAATCCTAACCCTAACCATCTCTGTAAACCTAGCCCTCAACATAACCCTAACCCTAAGTCCAATACTACCCCTAACCGCCTCTCTAACCCTAGCCCTGAACATAACCCTAACCCTAGGTCCAATCCTAACCCTAACCGTCTCTCTAACCCTAGCCCTCAACATAACCCTAACCCTAGGTCCAATCCTAACCCTAACAGTCTCTCCAAACCTAGCCCCCAACATAACCCTAACCCTAGCTCCAATCCTAACCCTAACTGTCTCTCTAACCCTAGCCCTCAATATAACCCTAATCCTAGGTCCAATCCTAACCCTAATCGTCTCTCTAACCCTAGCCCTCAACATAACCCTAACCCTAGGTCCAATCCTAACCCTAACCGTCTCTCCAACCCTAGCCCTCAACATAACCCTAACCCTAGGTCCAATCCTAACCCTAACTGTCTCTCTAACCCTAGCCCTCAATATAACCCTAACCCTAGGTCCAATCCTAACCCTAACCGTCTCTCTAACCCTAGCCCTCAACATAACCCTAACCCTAGGTCCAATTCTAACCCTAACCGTCTCTCCAACCCTAGCCCTCAACATAACCCTAACCCTAGGTCCAATCCTAACCCTCACTGTCTCTCTAACCCTAGCCCTCAATATAACCCTAACCCTAGGTCCAATCCTAACCCTAACCGTCTCTCTAACCCTAGCCCTCAACATAACCCTAACCCTAGGTCCAATCCTAACCCTAACCGTCTCTCCAACCGTAGCCCTCAACATAACCCTAACCCTAGGTCCAATCCTAACCCTAACTGTCTCTCTAACCCTAGCCCTCAATATAACCCTAACCCTAGGTCCAATCCTAACCCTAACCGTCTCTCTAACCCTAGCCCTCAACATAACCCTAACCCTAGGTCCAATCCTAACCCTAACTGTCTCTCTAACCCTAGCCCTCAATATAACCCTAACCCTAGGTCCAATCACAACCCTAACCGTCTCTCTAACCCTAGCCCTCAACATAACCCTAACCCTAGGTCCAATCCTAACCCTAACCGTCTCTCCAACCCTAGCCCTCAACATAACCCTAACCCTAGGTCCAATCCTAACCCTAACCGTCTCTCTAACCCTAGCCCTCAATATAACCCTAACCCTAGGTCCAATCCTAACCCTAACCGTCTCTCTAACCCTAGCCCTCAACATAACCCTAACCCTAGGTCCAATCCTAACCATAAACGTCTCTCTAAACCGAGCCCTCAACATAACCCTAACCCTAGGTCCAATCCTAACCCTAACCGTCTGTCTAACCCTAGCCCTCAACATAACCCGAACCCTAGGTCCAATCCTAACCCTAACCATCTCTGTAAACCTAGCCCTCAACATAACCCTAACCCTAAGTCCAATCCTACCCCTAACCTCCTCTCTAACCTTAGCCCTGAACATAACCCTAACCCTAGGTCCAATCCTAACCCTAACCGTCTCTCTAACCCTAGCCCTCAACATAACCCTAACCCTAGGTCTAATCCTAACCCTAACCGTCTCTCTGACCCTAGCCCTCAACATAACCCTAAACCTAGGTCCAATCCTAACCCTAACTGTCTCTCTGACCTTAGCCCTCAACATAACCCTAAAAATAGCTCCAATCCTAACCGTAACCGTCTCTCTCACCCTAGCCCTCAACATAACCCTAAACCTAGGTCCAATCGTCACCCTAATGGTCTCTCTAACGCTAGCCCTCAACATAACTTTAACCCTAGGTCCAATCCTAGCCCTAAACGTCTCTCTAACCCTAGCCCTCAACATGACAATAACCCTAGGTCCAATCCTCACCCTAACCGTCTCTCTAACCCTAGCCCTCAAAATAACCCTAACCCTAGGTCCAATCCTAACCCTAACCGTCTCTCTAACCTTAGCCCTCAACATAACCCTAACGCTAGGTCCAATCCTAACCCTAAACATCTCTCTAACCCTATCCCTCAACATAACCGTAATCCTAGGTCCAATGCTAACGCTAACTGTCTCTCTAACCCTAGCCCTCAACATAACCCTAACCCTAGGTCCAATCCTAACCCTATCTGTCTCTCCAAACCTAGCCCTCAACATAACCCTAACCCTAGGTCCAATCCTAACCCTAACCGTCTCTCTAACCCTAGCCCTCAACATAACCGTAACCCTAGGTCCAATCCTAACCCTAACCGTCTCTCTAACTGTAGCCCTCAACCTAACCCTAACCCTAGGTCCAAACGGAACCCTAACTGTCTCTCTAACCCTAGCCCTCAAATAAGCAGAACTCTAGGTCCAATCCTAACCCTAACCGTCTCTCTAACCCTAGCCCTCAACATAACCCGAACCCTAGGTCGAATCCTAACCCTAACCATCTCTGTAAACCTAGCCCTCAACATAACCCTAACCCTAGGTCCAATCCTAACCCTAACTGTCTCTCTAACCCTAGCCCTCAATATAACCCTAACCCTAGGTCCAATCCTAACCCTAACCGTCTCTCTAACCCTAGCCCTCAAATAACCGGAACCCTAGGTCCAATCCTAACCCTAACCGTCTCTCTAACCCTTTCCCTCAACATAACCCTAACCCTAGGTCCAATCCTAACCCTAACCGTCTCTCTAACTGTAGCCCTCAACCTAACCCTAACCCTAGGTCCAATCCTACCCATAAACGTCTCTCTAAACCGAGCCCTCAACTTAACCCTAACCCTAGGTCCAATCCTAACCCTAACCGTCTCTCTAACCCTAGCCCTCAACATAACCCGAACCCTAGGTCCAATCCTAACCCTAACCATCTCTGTAAACCTAGCCCTGAACATAACCCTAACCCTAAGTCCAATCCTACCCCTAACCGCCTCTCTAACCCTAGCCCTGAATATAACCCTAACCCTAGGTCCAATCCTAACCCTAACCGTCTCTCTAACCCTAGCCCTCAACATAACCCTAACCCTAGGTCCAATCCTAACCCTAACAGTCTCTCCAAACGTAGCCCTCAACATAACCCTAACCCTAGCTCCAATCCTAACCCTAACTGTCTCTCTAACCCTAGCCCTCAATATAACCCTAACCCTAGGTCCAATCCTAACCCTAATCGTCTCTCTAACCCTAGCCCTCAACATAACCCTAACCCTAGGTCCAATCCTAACCCTAACCGTCTCTCCAACCCTAGCCCTCAACATAACCCTAACCCTAGGTCCAATCCTAACCCTCACTGTCTCTCTAACCCTAGCCCTCAATATAACCCTAACCCTAGGTCCAATCCTAACCCTAACCGTCTCTCTAACCCTAGCCCTCAACATAACCCTAACCCGAGGTCCAATCCTAACCCTAACCGTCTCTCCAACCGTAGCCCTCAACATAACCCTAACCCTAGGTCCAATCCTAACCCTAACTGTCTCTCTAACCCTAGCCCTCAATATAACCCTAACCCTAGGTCCAATCCTAACCCTAACCGTCTCTCTAACCCTAGCCCTCAACATAACCCTAACCCTAGGTCCAATCCTAACCCTAACTGTCTCTCTAACCCTAGCCCTCAATATAACCCTAACCCTAGGTCCAATCACAACCCTAACCGTCTCTCTAACCCTAGCCCTCAACATAACCCTAACCCTAGGTCCAATCCTAACCCTAACCGTCTCTCCAACCCTAGCCCTCAACATAACCCTAACCCTAGGTCCAATCCTAACCCTAACCGTCTCTCTAACCCTAGCCCTCAATATAACCCTAACCCTAGGTCCAATCCTAACCCTAACCGTCTCTCTAACCCTAGCCCTCAACATAACCCTAACCCTAGGTCCAATCCTCACCCTAACCGTCTCTCTAACCCTAGCCCTCAACATAACCCTAACCCTAGTTGCAATCCTAACCCTAACCGTCTCTCTAACCCTAGCCCTCAACATAACCCTAATCCTAGGTCCAATCCTAACCATAACCGTCTCTCTAACCCTAGCCCTCAACATAACCCTAACCCTAGGTCCAATCCTAACCATAAACGTCTCTCTAAACCGAGCCCTCAACATAACCGTAACCCTAGGTCCAATCCTAACCCTAACCGTCTCTCTAACCCTAGCCCTCAACATAACCCGAACCCTAGGTCCAATCCTAACCCTAACCATCTCTGTAAACCTAGCCCTCAACATAACCCTAACCCTAAGTCCAATCCTACCCCTAACCTCCTCTCTAACCCTAGCCCTGAACCTAACCCTAACCCTAGGTCCAATCCTAACCCTAACCGTCTCTCTAATCCTAGCCCTCAACATAACCCTAACACTAGGTCCAATCCAAACCCTAACCGTCTCTCCAACCCTAGCCCTCAACATAACCCTAACCCTAGGTCCAATCCTAACCCTAACTCTCTCTCTAACCCTAGCCCTCAATATAACCGTAACCCTAGGTCCAATCCTAACCCTAACCGTCTCTCTAACCGTAGCCCTCAACATAACCCTAACCCTAGGTCCAATCCTAACCCTAACCGTCTCTCCAACCCTAGCCCTCAACATAACCCTAACCCTAGGTCCAATCCTAACCCTAACCGTCTCTCTAACCCTAGCCCTCAATATAACCCTAACCCTAGGTTCAATCCTAACCATAACCGTCTCTCTAACAATAGCCCTCAACATAACCCTAACCCTAGGTCCAATCCTCACCCTAACCGTCTCTCTAACCCTAGCCCTCAACATAACCCTAACCCTAGGTGCAATCGTAACCCTAACCGTCTCTCTAACCCTAGCCCTCAACATAACCCTAACCCTAGGTCCAATCCTACCCATAAACGTCTCTCTAAACCGAGTCCTCAACATAACCCTAACCCTAGGTCCAATCCTAACCCTAACCGTCTCTCTAACCCTAGCCCTCTACATAACCCGAACCCTAGGTCCAATCCTAACCCTAACCATCTCTGTAAACCTAGCCCTCAACATAACCCTAACCCTAAGTCCAATCCTACCCCTAACCGCCTCTCTAACCCTAGCCCTGAACTTAACCCTAACCCTAGGTCCAATCCTAACCCTAACCGTCTCTCTAACCCTAGCCCTCAACATAACCCTAACCCTAGGTCCAATCCTAACCCTAACCGTCTCTCCAACCCTAGCCCTCAACATAACCCTAACCCTAGGTCCAATCCTAACCCTAACTGTCTCTCTAACCCTAGCCCTCAATATAACCCTAACCCTAGGTCCAATCCTAACCCTAACCGTCTCTCTAACCCTTGCCCTCAACATAACCCTAACCCTAGGTCCAATCCTAACCCTAACTGTCTCTCTAACCCTAGCCCTCAATATAACCCTAACCCTAGGTCCAATCCTAACCCTAACCGTCTCTCTAACCCTAGCTCTCAAATAACCAGAACCCTAGGTCCAATCCTAACCCTAACCGTCTCTCTAACCCTTTCCCTCAACATAACCCTAACCCTAGGTCCAATCCTAACCCTAAACGTCTCTCTAACCCTAGCCCTCAACATAACCCTCACCCTAGGTGCAATCCTAATCCTAACCGTCTCTCTAACCCTAGCCCTCAACATAACCCTAACCCTAGGTCCAATTCTAACCCTAACCGTCTCTGTAAACCTAGCCCTCAACATAACCCTAACCCTAGGTCCAATCCTAACCCTAACCGTCTCTGTAAACCTAGCCCTCAACATAACCCTAACCCTAGGTCCAATCTTAACCCTAACCGTCTCTCTAACCCTAGCCCTCAACATGACCCTAACCCTAGGTGCAATCCTAACCCTAACCGTCTCTCTAACCCTAGCCCTCAACATAACCCTAACCCTAGGTCCAATCCTAACCGTAACCCTCTCTCTAACCCTAGCCCTCAACATAACCCTAACCCTAGGTCCAATCCTAACCCTAACCGTCTCTCTAACCCTAGCCCTCAACATAACCCTAACCCTAGGTCCAATCCTAACCCTAACTGTCTCTCTAACCCTAGCCCTCAACATAACCCTAACCCTAGGTCCAATCCTAACCCTAACCGTCTCTCTCACCCTAGCCCTCAACATAACCCTAAACCTAGGTCCAATCCTCACCCTAACGGTCTCTCTAACGCTAGCCCTCAACATAACCTTAACCCTAGGTCCAATCCTAACCCTAAACGTCTCTCTAACCCTAGCCCTCAACATAACAATAACCCTAGGTCCAATCCTCACCCTAACCGTCTCTCTAACCCTAGCCCTCAACATAACCCTAACCCTAGGTCCAATCCTAACCCTAACCGTCTCTCTAACCTTAGCCCTCAACATAACCCTAATCCTAGGTCCAATCCTAACCCTAAACGTCTCTCTAACCCTATCCCTCAACATAACCGTAATCCTAGGTCCAATGCTAACGCTAACTGTCTCTCTAACCCTAGCCCTCAACATAACCCTAACCCTAGGTCCAATCCTAACCCTATCTGTCTCTCCAAACCTAGCCCTCAACATAACCCTAACCCTAGGTCCAATCCTAACCCTAACCGTCTCTCTAACCCTAGCCCTCAACATAACCCTAACCCTAGGTCCAATCCTAACCCTAACCGTCTCTCTAACTGTAGCCCTCAACCTAACCCTAACCCTAGGTCCAAACCTAACCCTAACTGTCTCTCTAACCCTAGCCCTCAAATAACCAGAACCCTAGGTCCAATCCTAACCCTAACCGTCTCTCTAACCCTAGCCCTCAACATAACCCTAAGCCTAAGTCCAATCCTAAACCTAACCGCCTCTCTAACCCTAGCCCTGAACATAACCCCAACCCAAGTCCAATCCTAACCCTAACCGTGTCTCTAACCCTTGCCCTCAACATAACCCTAACCCTAGGTCCAATCCTAACCCTAACCGTCTCTCTAACCCTAGCCCTCAACATAACCCTAACCCTAGGTCAAATCCTAACCCTAACCGTCTCTCTAACCCTAGCCCTCAACATAACCCTAACCCTAGGTCCAATCCTAACCCTAACCGTCTCTCTAACCCTAGCCCTCAACATAACCCTAACACTAGGTCCAATCCAAACCCTAACCGTCTCTCCAACCCTAGCCCTCAACATAACCCTAACCCTAGGTCCAATCCTAACCCTAACTCTCTCTCTAACCCTAGCCCTCAATATAACCGTAACCCTAGGTCCAATCCTAACCCTAACCGTCTCTCTAACCGTAGCCCTCAACATAACCCTAACCCTAGGTCCAATCCTAACCCTAACTGTCTCTCCAACCCTAGCCCTCAACATAACCCTAAGCCTAGGTCCAATCCTAACCCTAACCGTCTCTCTAACCCTAGCCCTCAACATAACCCGAACCCTAGGCCCAATCCTAACCCTAACCATCTCTGTGAACCTAGCCCTCAACATAACCCTAACCCTAAGTCCAATCCTACCCCTAACCGCCTCTCTAACCCTAGCCCTGAACATAACCCTAACCCTAGGTCCAATCCTAACCCTAACCGTCTCTCTAACCCTAGCCCTCAACATAACCCTAACCCTAGGTCTAATCCAAACCCTAACCGTCTCTCTGACCCTAGCCCTCAACATAACCCTAAACCTAGGTCCAATCCTAACCCTAACTGTCTCTCTGACCCTAGCCCTCAACATAACCCTAAAAATAGCTCCAATCCTAACCGTAACCGTCTCTCTCACCCTAGCCCTCAACATAACCATAAACCTAGGTCCAATCCTCACCCTAACGGTCTCTCTAACGCTAGCCCTCAACATAACCTTAACCCTAGGTCCAATCCTAACCCTAAACGTCTCTCTAACCCTAGCCCTCAACATAACAATAACCCTAGGTCCAATCCTCACCCTAACCGTCTCTCTAACCCTAGCCCTCAACATAACCCTAACCCTAGGTCCAATCCTAACCCTAACCGTCTCTCTAACCTTAGCCCTCAACATAACCCTAACCCTGGGTCCAATCCTAACCCTAAACGTCTCTCTAACCCTATCCCTCAACATAACCGTAATCCTAGGTCCAATGCTAACGCTAACTGCCTCTCTAACCCTAGCCCTCAACATAACCCTAACCCTAGGTCCAATCCTAACCCTAACCGTCTCTCTAACCCTAGCCCTCAACATAACCCTAAGCCTAAGTCCAATCCTAACCCTAACCGCCTCTCTAACCCTAGCCCTGAACATAACCCTAACCCAAGTCCAATCCTAACCCTAACCGTGTCTCTAACCCTTGCCCTCAACATAACCCTAACCCTAGGTCCAATCCTAACCCTAACCGTCTCTCTAACCCTAGCCCTCATCATAACCCTAACCCTAGGTCAAATCCTAACCCTATCCGTCTCTCTAACCCTAGCCCTCAACATAACCCTAACCCTTGGTCCAATCCTACCCATAAACGTCTCTCTAAACCGAGCCCTCAACATAACCCTAACCCTAGGTCCAATCCTAACCCTAACCGTCTCTCTAACCCTAGCCCTCAACATAACCCGAACCCTAGGTCCAATCCTAACCCTAACCATCTCTGTAAACCTAGCCCTCAACATAACCCTAACCCTAAGTCCAATCCTAACCCTAACCGCCTCTCGAACCCTAGCCCTGAACATAACCCTAACCCTAGGTCCAATCCTAACCCTAACCGTCTCTCTAACCCTAGCCCTCAACATAACCCTAACCCTAGGTCCAATCCTAACCCTAACAGTCTCTCCAAACCTAGCCCCCAACATAACCCTAACCCTAGCTCCAATCCTAACCCTAACTGTCTCTCTAACCCTAGCCCTCAATATAACCCTAACCCTAGGTCCAATCCTAACCCTAATCGTCTCTCTAACCCTAGCCCTCAACATAACCCTAACCCTAGGTCCAATCCTAACCCTAACCGTCTCTCCAACCCTAGCCCTCAACATAACCCTAACCCTAGGTCCAATCCTAACCCTAACTGTCTCTCTAACCCTAGCCCTCAATATAACCCTAACCCTAGGTCCAATCCTAACCCTAACCGTCTCTCTAACCCTAGCCCTCAACATAACCCTAACCCTAGGTCCAATTCTAACCCTAACCGTCTCTCCAACCCTAGCCCTCAACATAACCCTAACCCTAGGTCCAATCCTAACCCTCACTGTCTCTCTAACCCTAGCCCTCAATATAACCCTAACCCTAGGTCCAATCCTAACCCTAACCGTCTCTCTAACCCTAGCCCTCAACATAACCCTAACCCTAGGTCCAATCCTAACCCTAACCGTCTCTCCAACCGTAGCCCTCAACATAACCCTAACCCTAGGTCCAATCCTAACCCTCACTGTCTCTCTAACCCTAGCCCTCAATATAACCCTAACCCTAGGTCCAATCCTAACCCTAACCGTCTCTCTAACCCTAGCCCTCAACATAACCCTAACCCTAGGTCCAATCCTAACCCTAACTGTCTCTCTAACCCTAGCCCTCAATATAACCCTAACCCTAGGTCCAATCACAACCCTAACCGTCTCTCTAACCCTAGCCCTCAACATAACCCTAACCCTAGGTCCAATCCTAACCCTAACCGTCTCTCCAACCCTAGCCCTCAACATAACCCTAACCCTAGGTCCAATCCTAACCCTAACCGTCTCTCCAACCCTAGCCCTCAATATAACCCTAACCCTAGGTCCAATCCTAACCCTAACCGTCTCTCTAACCCTAGCCCTCAACATAACCCTAACCCTAGGTCCAATCCTCACCCTAACCGTCTCTCTAACCCTAGCCCTCAACATAACCCTAACCCTAGTTGCAATCCTAACCCTAACCGTCTCTCTAACCCTAGCCCTCAACATAACCCTAATCCTAGGTCCAATCCTAACCATAACCGTCTCTCTAACCCTAGCCCTCAACATAACCCTAACCCTAGGTCCAATCCTAACCATAAACGTCTCTCTAAACCGAGCCCTCAACATAACCCTAACCCTAGGTCCAATCCTAACTCTAACCGTCTCTCTAACCCTAGCCCTCAACATAACCCGAACCCTAGGTCCAATCCTAACCCTAACCATCTCTGTAAACCTAGCCCTCAACATAACCCTAACCCTAAGTCCAATCCTACCCCTAACCTCCTCTCTAACCCTAGCCCTGAACCTAACCCTAACCCTAGGTCCAATCCTAACCCTAACCGTCTCTCTAATCCTAGCCCTCAACATAACCCTAACACTAGGTCCAATCCAAACCCTAACCGTCTCTCCAACCCTAGCCCTCAACATAACCCTAACCCTAGGTCCAATCCTAACCCTAACTCTCTCTCTAACCCTAGCCCTCAATATAACCGTAACCCTAGGTCCAATCCTAACCCTAACCGTCTCTCTAACCCTAGCCCTCAACATAACCCTAACCCTAGGTCCAATCCTAACCCTAACTGTCTCTCTAACCCTAGCCCTCAATATAACCCTAACCCTAGGTCCAATCACAACCCTAACCGTCTCTCTAACCCTAGCCCTCAACATAACCCTAACCCTAGGTCCAATCCTAACCCTAACCGTCTCTCCAACCCTAGCCCTCAACATAACCCTAACCCTAGGTCCAATCCTAACCCTAACCGTCTCTCCAACCCTAGCCCTCAATATAACCCTAACCCTAGGTCCAATCCTAACCCTAACCGTCTCTCTAACCCTAGCCCTCAACATGACCCTAACCCTAGGTGCAATCCTAACCCTAACCGTCTCTCTAACCCTAGCCCTCAACATAACCCTAACCCTAGGTCCAATCCTAACCGTAACCCTCTCTCTAACCCTAGCCCTCAACATAACCCTAACCCTAGGTCCAATCCTAACCCTAACCGTCTCTCTAACCCTAGCCCTCAACATAACCCTAACCCTAGGTCCAATCCTAACCCTAACCGTCTCTCTCACCCTAGCCCTCAACATAACCCTAAACCTAGGTCCAATCCTCACCCTAACGGTCTCTCTAACGCTAGCCCTCAACATAACCTTAACCCTAGGTCCAATCCTAACCCTAAACGTCTCTCTAACCCTAGCCCTCAACATAACAATAACCCTAGGTCCAATCCTCACCCTAACCGTCTCTCTAACCCTAGCCCTCAACATAACCCTAACCCTAGGTCCAATCCTAACCCTAACCGTCTCTCTAACCTTAGCCCTCAACATAACCCTAATCCTAGGTCCAATCCTAACCCTAAACGTCTCTCTAACCCTATCCCTCAACATAACCGTAATCCTAGGTCCAATGCTAACGCTAACTGTCTCTCTAACCCTAGCCCTCAACATAACCCTAACCCTAGGTCCAATCCTAACCCTATCTGTCTCTCCAAACCTAGCCCTCAACATAACCCTAACCCTAGGTTCAATCCTAACCCTAACCGTCTCTCTAACCCTAGCCCTCAACATAACCCTAACCCTAGGTCCAATCCTAACCCTAACCGTCTCTCTAACTGTAGCCCTCAACCTAACCCTAACCCTAGGTCCAAACCTAACCCTAACTGTCTCTCTAACCCTAGCCCTCAAATAACCAGAACCCTAGGTCCAATCCTAACCCTAACCGTCTCTCTAACCCTAGCCCTCAACATAACCCTAAGCCTAAGTCCAATCCTAACCCTAACCGCCTCTCTAACCCTAGCCCTGAACATAACCCCAACCCAAGTCCAATCCTAACCCTAACCGTGTCTCTAACCCTTGCCCTCAACATAACCCTAACCCTAGGTCCAATCCTAACCCTAACCGTCTCTCTAACCCTAGCCCTCAACATAACCCTAACCCTAGGTCAAATCCTAACCCTAACCGTCTCTCTAACCCTAGCCCTCAACATAACCCTAACCCTAGGTCCAATCCTAACCCTAACCGTCTCTCTAACCCTAGCCCTCAACATAACCCTAACACTAGGTCCAATCCAAACCCTAACCGTCTCTCCAACCCTAGCCCTCAACATAACCCTAACCCTAGGTCCAATCCTAACCCTAACTCTCTCTCTAACCCTAGCCCTCAATATAACCGTAACCCTAGGTCCAATCCTAACCCTAACCGTCTCTCTAACCGTAGCCCTCAACATAACCCTAACCCTAGGTCCAATCCTAACCCTAACTGTCTCTCCAACCCTAGCCCTCAACATAACCCTAACCCTAGGTCCAATCCTAACCCTAACCGTCTCTCTAACCCTAGCCCTCAACATAACCCGAACCCTAGGTCCAATCCTAACCCTAACCATCTCTGTGAACCTAGCCCTCAACATAACCCTAACCCTAAGTCCAATCCTACCCCTAACCGCCTCTCTAACCCTAGCCCTGAACATAACCCTAACCCTAGGTCCAATCCTAACCCTAACCGTCTCTCTAACCCTAGCCCTCAACATAACCCTAACCCTAGGTCTAATCCAAACCCTAACCGTCTCTCTGACCCTAGCCCTCAACATAACCCTAAACCTAGGTCCAATCCTAACCCTAACTGTCTCTCTGACCCTATCCCTCAACATAACCCTAAAAATAGCTCCAATCCTAACCGTAACCGTCTCTCTCACCCTAGCCCTCAACATAACCCTAAACCTAGGTCCAATCCTCACCCTAACGGTCTCTCTAACGCTAGCCCTCAACATAACCTTAACCCTAGGTCCAATCCTAACCCTAAACGTCTCTCTAACCCTAGCCCTCAACATAACAATAACCCTAGGTCCAATCCTCACCCTAACCGTCTCTCTAACCCTAGCCCTCAACATAACCCTAACCCTAGGTCCAATCCTAACCCTAACCGTCTCTCTAACCTTAGCCCTCAACATAACCCTAACCCTGGGTCCAATCCTAACCCTAAACGTCTCTCTAACCCTATCCCTTAACATAACCGTAATCCTAGGTCCAATGCTAACGCTAACTGCCTCTCTAACCCTAGCCCTCAACATAACCCTAACCCTAGGTCCAATCCGAACCCTATCTGTCTCTCCAAACCTAGCCCTCAACATAACCCTAACCCTAGGTCCAATCCTAACCCTAACCGTCTCTCTAACCCTAGCCCTCAACATAACCCTAACCCTAGGTCCAATCCTAACCCTAACCGTCTCTCTAACTGTAGCCCTCAACCTAACCCTAACCCTAGGTCCAAACCTAACCCTAACTGTCTCTCTAACCCTAGCCCTCAAATAACCAGAACCCTAGTTCCAATCCTAACCCTAACCGTCTCTCTAACCCTAGCCCTCAACATAACCCTAAGCCTAAGTCCAATCCTAACCCTAACCGCCTCTCTAACCCTAGCCCTGAACATAACCCTAACCCAAGTCCAATCATAACCCTAACCGTGTCTCTAACCCTTGCCCTCAACATAACCCTAACCCTAGGTCCAATCCTAACCCTAACCGTCTCTCTAACCCTAGCCCGCAACATAACCCTAACCCTAGGTCCAATCCTAACCCTAACTGTCTCTCTGACCCTAGCCCTCAACATAACCCTAAAAATAGCTCCAATCCTAACCGTAACCGTCTCTCTCACCCTAGCCCTCAACATAACCCTAAACCTAGGTCCAATCCTCACCCTAACGGTCTCTCTAACGCTAGCCCTCAACATAACCTTAACCCTAGGTCCAATCCTAACCCTAAACGTCTCTCTAACCCTAGCCCTCAACATAACAATAACCCTAGATCCAATCCTCACCCTAACCGTCTCTCTAACCCTAGCCCTCAACATAACCCTAACCCTAGGTCCAATCCTAACCCTAACCGTCTCTCTAACCTTAGCCCTCAACATAACCCTAACCCTAGGTCCAATCCTAACCCTAAACGTCTCTCTAACCCTATCCCTCAACATAACCGTAATCCTAGGTCCAATGCTAACGCTAACTGTCTCTCTAACCCTAGCCCTCAACATAACCCTAACCCTAGGTCCAATCCTAACCCTATCTGTCTCTCCAAACCTAGCCCTCAACATAACCCTAACCCTAGGTCCAATCCTAACCCTAACCGTCTCTCTAACCCTAGCCCTCAACATAACCCTAACCCTAGGTCCAATCCTAACCCTAACCGTCTCTCTAACTGTAGCCCTCAACCTAACCCTAACCCTAGGTCCAAACCTAACCCTAACTGTCTCTCTAACCCTAGCCCTCAAATAACCAGAACCCTAGGTCCAATCCTAACCCTAACCGTCTCTCTAACCCTAGCCCTCAACATAACCCTAAGCCTAAGTCCAATCCTAACCCTAACCGCCTCTCTAACCCTAGCCCTGAACATAACCCTAACCCAAGTCCAATCATAACCCTAACCGTGTCTCTAACCCTTGCCCTCAACATAACCCTAACCCTAGGTCCAATCCTAACCCTAACCGTCTCTCTAACCCTAGCCCTCAACATAACCCTAACCCTAGGTCAAATCCTAACCCTAACCGTCTCTCTAACCCTAGCCCTCAACATAACCCTAACCCTAGGTCCAATCCTAACCCTAACCGTCTCTCTAACCCTAGCCCTCAACATAACCCTAACACTAGGTCCAATCCAAACCCTAACCGTCTCTCCAACCCTAGCCCTCAACATAACCCTAACCCTAGGTCGAATCCTAACCCTAACTCTCTCTCTAACCCTAGCCCTCAATATAACCGTAACCCTAGGTCCAATCCTAACCCTAACCGTCTCTCTAACCGTAGCCCTCAACATAACCCTAACCCTAGGTCCAATCCTAACCCTAACCGTCTCTCCAACCCTAGCCCTCAACATAACCGAAACCCTAGGTGCAATCCTAACCCTAACCGTCTCTCTAACCCTAGCCCTCAACATAACCCTAACCCTAGGTCCAATCCTACCAATAAACGTCTCTCTAAACCGAGCCCTCAACATAACCCTAACCCTAGGTCCAATCCTAACCCTAACCGTCTCTCTAACCCTAGCCCTCAACATAACCCGAACCCTAGGTCCAATCCTAACCCTAACCATCTCTGTGAACCTAGCCCTCAACATAACCCTAACCCTAAGTCCAATCCTACCCCTAACCGCCTCTCTAACCCTAGCCCTGAACATAACCCTAACCCTAGGTCCAATCCTAACCCTAACCGTCTCTCTAACCCTAACCCTCAACATAACCCTAACCCTAGGTCTAATCCAAACCCTAACCGTCTCTCTGACCCTAGCCCTCAACATAACCCTAAACCTAGGTCCAATCCTAACCCTAACTGTCTCTCTGACCCTAGCCCTCAACATAACCCTAAAAATAGCTCCAATCCTAACCGTAACCGTCTCTCTCACCCTAGCCCTCAACATAACCCTAAACCTAGGTCCAATCCTCACCCTAACGGTCTCTCTAACGCTAGCCCTCAACATAACCTTAACCCTAGGTCCAATCCTAACCCTAAACGTCTCTCTAACCCTAGCCCTCAACATAACAATAACCCTAGGTCCAATCCTCACCCTAACCGTCTCTCTAACCCTAGCCCTCAACATAACCCTAACCCTAGGTCCAATCCTAACCCTAACCGTCTCTCTAACCTTAGCCCTCAACATAACCCTAACCCTAGGTCCAATCCTAACCCTAAACGTCTCTCTAACCCTATCCCTCAACATAACCGTAATCCTAGGTCCAATGCTAACGCTAACTGTCTCTCTAACCCTAGCCCTCAACATAACCCTAACCCTAGGTCCAATCCTAACCCTATCTGTCTCTCCAAACCTAGCCCTCAACATAACCCTAACCCTAGGTCCAATCCTAACCCTAACCGTCTCTCTAACCCTAGCCCTCAACATAACCCTAACACTAGGTCCAATCCAAACCCTAACCGTCTCTCCAACCCTAGCCCTCAACATAACCCTAACCCTAGGTCCAATCCTAACCCTAACTCTCTCTCTAACCCTAGCCCTCAATATAACCGTAACCCTAGGTCCAATCCTAACCCTAACCGTCTCTCTAACCGTAGCCCTCAACATAACCCTAACCCTAGGTCCAATCCTAACCCTAACCGTCTCTCCAACCCTAGCCCTCAACATAACCGTAACCCTAGGTGCAATCCTAACCCTAACCGTCTCTCTAACCCTAGCCCTCAACATAACCCTAACCCTAGGTCCAATCCTACCAATAAACGTCTCTCTAAACCGAGCCCTCAACATAACCCTAAACCTAGGTCCAATCCTAACCCTAACCGTCTCTCTAACCCTAGCCCTCAACATAACCCGAACCCTAGGTCCAATCCTAACCCTAACCATCTCTGTGAACCTAGCCCTCAACATAACCCTAACCCTAAGTCCAATCCTAACCCTAACCGCCTCTCTAACCCTAGCCCTGAACATAACCCTAACCCTAGGTCCAATCCTAACCCTAACCGTCTCTCTAACCCTAGCCCTCAACATAACCCTAACCCTAGGTCTAATCCAAACCCTAACCGTCTCTCTGACCCTAGCCCTCAACATAACCCTAAACCTAGGTCCAATCCTAACCCTAACTGTCTCTCTGACCCTAGCCCTCAACATAACCCTAAAAATAGCTCCAATCCTAACCGTAACCGTCTCTCTCACCCTAGCCCTCAACATAACCCTAAACCTAGGTCCAATCCTCACCCTAACGGTCTCTCTAACGCTAGCCCTCAACATAACCTTAACCCTAGGTCCAATCCTAACCCTAAACGTCTCTCTAACCCTAGCCCTCAACATAACAATAACCCTAGGTCCAATCCTCACCCTAACCGTCTCTCTAACCCTAGCCCTCAACATAACCCTAACCCTAGGTCCAATCCTAACCCTAACCGTCTCTCTAACCTTAGCCCTCAACATAACCCTAACCCTAGGTCCAATCCTAACCCTAAACGTCTCTCTAACCCTATCCCTCAACATAACCGTAATCCTAGGTCCAATGCTAACGCTAACTGTCTCTCTAACCCTAGCCCTCAACATAACCCTAACCCTAGGTCCAATCCTAACCCTATCTGTCTCTCCAAACTTAGCCCTCAACATAACCCTAACCCTAGGTCCAATCCTAACCCTAACCGTCTCTCTAACCCTAGCCCTCAACATAACCCTAACCCTAGGTCCAATCCTAACCCTAACCGTCTCTCTAACTGTAGCCCTCAACCTAACCCTAACCCTAGGTCCAAACCTAACCCTAACTGTCTCTCTAACCCTAGCCCTCAAATAACCAGAACCCTAGGTCCAATCCTAACCCTAACCGTCTCTCTAACCCTAGCCCTCAACATAACCCTAAGCCTAAGTACAATCCTAACCCTAACCGCCTCTCTAACCCTAGCCCTGAACATAACCCTAACCCAAGTCCAATCATAACCCTAACCGTGTCTCTAACCCTTGCCCTCAACATAACCCTAACCCTAGGTCCAATCCTAACCCTAACCGTCTACCTAACCCTAGCCCTCAACATAACCCTAACCCTAGGTCAAATCCTAACCCTAACCGTCTCTCTAACCCTAGCCCTCAACATAACCCTAACCCTAGGTCCAATCCTAACCCTAACCGTCTCTCTAACCCTAGCCCTCAACATAACCCTAACACTAGGTCCAATCCAAACCCTAACCGTCTCTCCAACCCTAGCCCTCAACATAACCCTAACCCTAGGTCCAATCCTAACCCTAACTCTCTCTCTAACCCTAGCCCTCAATATAACCGTAACCCTAGGTCCAATCCTAACCCTAACCGTCTCTCTAACCGTAGCCCTCAACATAACCCTAACCCTAGGTCCAATCCTAACCCTAACCGTCTCTCCAACCCTAGCCCTCAACATAACCCTAACCCTAGGTCCAATCCTCACCCTAACCGTCACTCTAACCCTAGCCCTCAACATAACCGTAACCCTAGGTGCAATCCTAACCCTAACCGTCCCTCTAACCCTAGCCCTCAACATAACCCTAACCCTAGGTCCAATCCTACCCATAAACGTGTCTCTAAACCGAGCCCTCAACATAACCCTAACCCTAGGTCCAATCCTAACCCTAACCGTCTCTCTAACCCTAGCCCTCAACATAACCCTAACCCTAGGTCAAATCCTAACCCTAACCGTCTCTCTAACCCTAGCCCTCAACATAACCCTAACCCTAGGTCCAATCCTAACCCTAACCGTCTCTCTAACCCTAGCCCTCAACATAACCCTAACACTAGGTCCAATCCAAACCCTAACCGTCTCTCCAACCCTAGCCCTCAACATAACCCTAACCCTAGGTCCAATCCTAACCCTAACTCTCTCTCTAACCCTAGCCCTCAATATAACCGTAACCCTAGGTCCAATCCTAACCCTAACCGTCTCTCTAACCGTAGCCCTCAACATAACCCTAACCCTAGGTCCAATCCTAACCCTAACCGTCTCTCCAACCCTAGCCCTCAACATAACCCTAACCCTAGGTCCAATCCTCACCCTAACCGTCTCTCTAACCCTAGCCCTCAACATAACCGTAACCCTAGGTGCAATCCTAACCCTAACCGTCTCTCTAACCCTAGCCCTCAACATAACCCTAACCCTAGGTCCAATCCTAACCCTAACCGTCTCTCTAACCCTATCCCTCAACATAACCCTAACACTAGGTCCAATCCAAACCCTAACCGTCTCTCCAACCCTAGCCCTCAACATAACCCTAACCCTAGGTCCAATCCTAACCCTAACTCTCTCTCTAACCCTAGCCCTCAATATAACCGTAACCCTAGGTCCAATCCTAACCCTAACCGTCTCTCTAACCGTAGCCCTCAACATAACCCTAACCCTAGGTCCAATCCTAACCCTAACCGTCTCTCCAACCCTAGCCCTCAACATAACCCTAACCCTAGGTCCAATCCTCACCCTAACCGTCTCTCTAACCCTAGCCCTCAACATAACCGTAACCCTAGGTGCAATCCTAACCCTAACCGTCTCTCTAACCCTAGCCCTCAACATAACCCTAACCCTAGGTCCAATCCTACCCATAAACGTCTCTCTAAACCGAGCCCTCAACATAACCCTAACCCTAGGTCCAATCCTAACCCTAACCGTCTCTCTAACCCTAGCCCTCAACATAACCCTAACCCTAGGTCAAATCCTAACCCTAACCGTCTCTCTAACCCTAGCCCTCAACATAACCCTAACCCTAGGTCCAATCCTAACCCTAACCGTCTCTCTAACCCTAGCCCTCAACATAACCCTAACACTAGGTCCAATCCAAACCCTAACCGTCTCTCCAACCCTAGCCCTCAACATAACCCTAACCCTAGGTCCAATCCTAACCCTAACTCTCTCTCTAACCCTAGCCCTCAATATAACCGCAACCCTAGGTCCAATCCTAACCCTAACCGTCTCTCTAACCGTAGCCCTCAACATAACCCTAACCCTAGGTCCAATCCTAACCCTAACCGTCTCTCCAACCCTAGCCCTCAACATAACCCTAACCCTAGGTCCAATCCTCACCCTAACCGTCTCTCTAACCCTAGCCCTCAACATAACCGTAACCCTAGGTGCAATCCTAACCCTAACCGTCTCTCTAACCCTAGCCCTCAACATAACCCTAACCCTAGGTCCAATCTTAACCCTAACCGTCTCTCTAACCCTAGCCCTCAACATAACCCGAACGCTAGGTCTAATCCTAACCCTAACCATCTCTGTAAACCTAGCCCTCAACATAACCCTAACCCTAAGTCCAATCCTACCCCTAACCGCCTCTCTAACCATAGCCCTGAACATAACCCTAACCCTAGGTCCAATCCTAACCCTAACCGTCTCTCTAACCCTAGCCCTCAACATAACCCTAACCCTAGGTCCAATCCTAACCCTAACCGTCTCTCCAACCCTAGCCCTCAACATAACCCTAACCCTAGGTCCAATCCTAACCCTAACTGTCTCTCTAACCCTAGCCCTCAATATAACCCTAAGCCTAGGTCCAATCCTAACCCTAACCGTCTCTCTAACCCTAGCCCTCAACATAACCCTAACCCTAGTTCCAATCGTAACCGTAACCATCTCTCTAACCCTAGCCCTCAACATAACCCTAACCCTAGGTCCAATCCTATCCCTAACCGTCTCTCTAACCCTAGCCCTCAACATAGCCCTATCCCTAGATCCAATCCTAACCATAAACGTCTCTCTAAACCTAGCCCTCAACATAACCCTAACCCTAGGTCCAATCCTAACCCTAACCGCCTCTCTGACCCTAGCCCTGAACATAACCCTAACCCGAGGTCCAATCCTAACCCTAACCGTCTCTCTAACCCTAGCCCTCAACATAACCCTAACCCTAGGTCTAATCCTAACCCTAACCGTCTCTCTGACCCTAGCCCTCAACATAACCCTAAACCTAGGTCCAATCCTAACCCTAACTGTCTCTCTGACCCTAGCCCTCAACATAACCCTAAAAATAGCTCCAATCCTAACCCTAACCGTCTCTCTCACCCTAGCCCTCAACATAACCCTAAACCTAGGTCCAATCCTCACCCTAACGGTCTCTCTAACGCTAGCCCTCAACATAACCTTAACCCTAGGTCCAATCCTAACCCTAAACGTCTCTCTAACCCTAGCTCTCAACATAACAATAACCCTAGGTCCAATCCTCACCCTAACCGTCTCTCTAACCCTAGCCCTCAACATAACCCTAACCCTAGGTCCAATCCTAACCCTAACCGTCTCTCTAACCTTAGCCCTCAACATAACCCTAATCCTAGGTCCAATCCTAACCCTAAACGTCTCTCTAACCCTATCCCTCAACATAACCGTAATCCTAGGTCCAATGCTAACGCTAACTGTCTCTCTAACCCTAGCCCTCAACATAACCCTAACCCTAGGTCCAATCCTAACCCTATCTGTCTCTCCAAACCTAGCCCTCAACATAACCCTAACCCTAGGTCCAATCCTAACCCTAACCGTCTCTCTAACCCTAGCCCGCAACATAACCCTAACCCTAGGTCAAATCCTAACCCTAACCGTCTCTCTAACCCTAGCCCTCAACATAACCCTAACCCTAGGTCCAATCCTAACCCTAACCGTCTCTCTAACCCTAGCCCTCAACATAACCCTAACACTAGGTCCAATCCAAACCCTAACCGTCTCTCCAACCCTAGCCCTCAACATAACCCTAACCCTAGGTCAAATCCTAACCCTAACCGTCTCTCTAACCCTAGCCCTCAACATAACCCTAACCCTAGGTCCAATCCTAACCCTAACCGTCTCTCTAACCCTAGCCCTCAACATAACCCTAACACTAGGTCCAATCCAAACCCTAACCGTCTCTCCAACCCTAGCCCTCAACATAACCCTAACCCTAGGTCCAATCCTAACCCTAACTCTCTCTCTAACCCTAGCCCTCAATATAACCGTAACCCTAGGTCCAATCCTAACCCTAACCGTCTCTCCAACCCTAGCCCTCAACATAACCCTAACCCTAGGTCCAATCCTTACCCTAACCGTCTCTCTAACCCTAGCCCTCAACATAACCGTAACCCTAGGTGCAAATCTAACCCTAACCGTCTCTCTAACCCTAGCCCCCAACATAACCCTAACCCTAGGTCCAATCCTACCCATAAACGTCTCTCTAAACCGAGCCCTCAACATAACCCTAACCCTAGGTCCAATCCTAACCCTAACCGTCTCTCTAACCCTAGCCCTCAACATAACCCGAACCCTAGGTCCAATCCTAACCCTAACCATCTCTGTGAACCTAGCCCTCAACATAACCCTAACCCTAAGTCCAATCCTACCCCTAACCGCCTCTCTAACCCTAGCCCTGAACATAACCCTAACCCTAGGTCCAATCCTAACCCTAACCGTCTCTCTAACCCTAGCCCTCAACATAACCCTAACCCTAGGTCTAATCCAAACCCTAACCGTCTCTCTGACCCTAGCCCTCAACATAACCCTAAACCTAGGTCCAATCCTAACCCTAACTGTCTCTCTGACCCTAGCCCTCAACATAACCCTAAAAATAGCTCCAATCCTAACCGTAACCGTCTCTCTCACCCTAGCCCTCAACATAACCCTAAACCTAGGTCCAATCCTCACCCTAACGGTCTCTCTAACGCTAGCCCTCAACATAACCTTAACCCTAGGTCCAATCCTAACCCTAAACGTCTCTCTAACCCTAGCCCTCAACATAACAATAACCCTAGGTCCAATCCTCACCCTAACCGTCTCTCTAACCCTAGCCCTCAACATAACCCTAACCCTAGGTCCAATCCTAACCCTAACCGTCTCTCTAACCTTAGCCCTCAACATAACCCTAACCCTAGGTCCAATCCTAACCCTAAACGTCTCTCTAACCCTATCCCTCAACATAACCGTAATCCTAGGTCCAATGCTAACGCTAACTGTCTCTCTAACCCTAGCCCTCAACATAACCCTAACCCTAGGTCCAATCCTAACCCTATCTGTCTCTCCAAACCTAGCCCTCAACATAACCCTAACCCTAGGTCCAATCCTAACCCTAACCGTCTCTCTAACCCTAGCCCTCAACATAACCCTAACCGTAGGTCCAATCCTAACCCTAACCGTCTCTCTAACTGTAACCCTCAACCTAACCCTAACCCTAGGTCCAAACCTAACCCTAACTTTCTCTCTAACCCTAGCCCTCAAATAACCAGAACCCTAGGTCCAATCCTAACCCTAACCGTCTCTCTAACCCTAGCCCTCAACATAACCCTAAGCCTAAGTCCAATCCTAACCCTAACCGCCTCTCTAACCCTAGCCCTGAACATAACCCTAACCCAAGTCCAATCATAACCCTAACCGTGTCTCTAACCCTTGCCCTCAACATAACCCTAACCCTAGGTCCAATCCTAACCCTAACCGTCTCTCTAACCCTAGCCCTCAACATAACCCTAACCCTAGGTCAAATCCTAACCCTAACCGTCTCTCTAACCCTAGCCCTCAACATAACCCTAACCCTAGGTCCAATCCTAACCCTAACCGTCTCTCTAACCCTAGCCCTCAACATAACCCTAACACTAGGTCCAATCCAAACCCTAACCGTCTCTCCAACCCTAGCCCTCAACATAACCCTAACCCTAGGTCCAATCCTAACCCTAACTCTCTCTCTAACCCTAGCCCTCAATATAACCGTAACCCTAGGTCCAATCCTAACCCTAACCGTCTCTCTAACCGTAGCCCTCAACATAACCCTAACCCTAGGTCCAATCCTAACCCTAACTGTCTCTCCAACCTGAGCCCTCAACATAACCGAAACCCTAGGTGCAATCCTAACCCTAACCGTCTCTCTAACCCTAGCCCTCAACATAACCCTAACCCTAGGTCCAATCCTACCAATAAACGTCTCTCTAAACCGAGCCCTCAACATAACCCTAACCCTAGGTCCAATCCTAACCCTAACCGTCTCTCTAACCCTAGCCCTCAACATAACCCGAACCCTAGGTCCAATCCTAACCCTAACCATCTCTGTGAACCTAGCCCTCAACATAACCCTAACCCTAAGTCCAATCCTACCCCTAACAGCCTCTCTAACCCTAGCCCTGAACATAACCCTAACCCTAGGTCCAATCCTAACCCTAACCGTCTCTCTAACCCTAACCCTCAACATAACCCTAACCCTAGGTCTAATCCAAACCCTAACCGTCTCTCTGACCCTAGCCCTCAACATAACCCTAAACCTAGGTCCAATCCTAACCCTAACTGTCTCTCTGACCCTAGCCCTCAACATAACCCTAAAAATAGCTCCAATCCTAACCGTAACCGTCTCTCTCACCCTAGCCCTCAACATAACCCTAAACCTAGGTCCAATCCTCACCCTAACGGTCTCTCTAACGCTAGCCCTCAACATAACCTTAACCCTAGGTCCAATCCTAACCCTAAACGTCTCTCTAACCCTAGCCCTCAACATAACAATAACCCTAGGTCCAATCCTCACCCTAACCGTCTCTCTAACCCTAGCCCTCAACATAACCCTAACCCTAGGTCCAATCCTAACCCTAACCGTCTCTCTAACCTTAGCCCTCAACATAACCCTAACCCTAGGTCCAATCCTAACCCTAAACGTCTCTCTAACCCTATCCCTCAACATAACCGTAATCCTAGGTCCAATGCTAACGCTAACTGTCTCTCTAACCCTAGCCCTCAACATAACCCTAACCCTAGGTCCAATCCTAACCCTATCTGTCTCTCCAAACCTAGCCCTCAACATAACCCTAACCCTAGGTCCAATCCTAACCCTAACCGTCTCTCTAACCCTAGCCCTCAACATAACCCTAACACTAGGTCCAATCCAAACCCTAACCGTCTCTCCAACCCTAGCCCTCAACATAACCCTAACCCTAGGTCCAATCCTAACCCTAACTCTCTCTCTAACCCTAGCCCTCAATATAACCGTAACCCTAGGTCCAATCCTAACCCTAACCGTCTCTCTAACCGTAGCCCTCAACATAACCCTAACCCTAGGTCCAATCCTAACCCTAACCGTCTCTCCAACCCTAGCCCTCAACATAACCGTAACCCTAGGTGCAATCCTAACCCTAACCGTCTCTCTAACCCTAGCCCTCAACATAACCCTAACCCTAGGTCCAATCCTACCAATAAACGTCTCTCTAAACCGAGCCCTCAACATAACCCTAAACCTAGGTCCAATCCTAACCCTAACCGTCTCTCTAAACCTAGCCCTCAACATAACCCGAACCCTAGGTCCAATCCTAACCCTAACCATCTCTGTGAACCTAGCCCTCAACATAACCCTAACCCTAAGTCCAATCCTAACCCTAACCGCCTCTCTAACCCTAGCCCTGAACATAACCCTAACCCTAGGTCCAATCCTAACCCTAACCGTCTCTCTAACCCTAGCCCTCAACATAACCCTAACCCTAGGTCTAATCCAAACCCTAACCGTCTCTCTGACCCTAGCCCTCAACATAACCCTAAACCTAGGTCCAATCCTAACCCTAACTGTCTCTCTGACCCTAGCCCTCAACATAACCCTAAAAATAGCTCCAATCCTAACCGTAACCGTCTCTCTCACCCTAGCCCTCAACATAACCCTAAACCTAGGTCCAATCCTCACCCTAACGGTCTCTCTAACGCTAGCCCTCAACATAACCTTAACCCTAGGTCCAATCCTAACCCTAAACGTCTCTCTAACCCTAGCCCTCAACATAACAATAACCCTAGGTCCAATCCTCACCCTAACCGTCTCTCTAACCCTAGCCCTCAACATAACCCTAACCCTAGGTCCAATCCTAACCCTAACCGTCTCTCTAACCTTAGCCCTCAACATAACCCTAACCCTAGGTCCAATCCTAACCCTAAACGTCTCTCTAACCCTATCCCTCAACATAACCGTAATCCTAGGTCCAATGCTAACGCTAACTGTCTCTCTAACCCTAGCCCTCAACATAACCCTAACCCTAGGTCCAATCCTAACCCTATCTGTCTCTCCAAACCTAGCCCTCAACATAACCCTAACCCTAGGTCCAATCCTAACCCTAACCGTCTCTCTAACCCTAGCCCTCAACATAACCCTAACCCTAGGTCCAATCCTAACCCTAACCGTCTCTCTAACTGTAGCCCTCAACCTAACCCTAACCCTAGGTCCAAACCTAACCCTAACTGTCTCTCTAACCCTAGCCCTCAAATAACCAGAACCCTAGGTCCAATCCTAACCCTAACCGTCTCTCTAACCCTAGCCCTCAACATAACCCTAAGCCTAAGTACAATCCTAACCCTAACCGCCTCTCTAACCCTAGCCCTGAACATAACCCTAACCCAAGTCCAATCATAACCCTAACCGTGTCTCTAACCCTTGCCCTCAACATAACCCTAACCCTAGGTCCAATCCTAACCCTAACCGTCTACCTAACCCTAGCCCTCAACATAACCCTAACCCTAGGTCAAATCCTAACCCTAACCGTCTCTCTAACCCTAGCCCTCAACATAACCCTAACCCTAGGTCCAATCCTAACCCTAACCGTCTCTCTAACCCTAGCCCTCAACATAACCCTAACACTAGGTCCAATCCAAACCCTAACCGTCTCTCCAACCCTAGCCCTCAACATAACCCTAACCCTAGGTCCAATCCTAACCCTAACTCTCTCTCTAACCCTAGCCCTCAATATAACCGTAACCCTAGGTCCAATCCTAACCCTAACCGTCTCTCTAACCGTAGCCCTCAACATAACCCTAACCCTAGGTCCAATCCTAACCCTAACCGTCTCTCCAACCCTAGCCCTCAACATAACCCTAACCCTAGGTCCAATCCTCACCCTAACCGTCTCTCTAACCCTAGCCCTCAACATAACCGTAACCCTAGGTGCAATCCTAACCCTAACCGTCCCTCTAACCCTAGCCCTCAACATAACCCTAACCCTAGGTCCAATCCTACCCATAAACGTGTCTCTAAACCGAGCCCTCAACATAACCCTAACCCTAGGTCCAATCCTAACCCTAACCGTCTCTCTAACCCTAGCCCTCAACATAACCCTAACCCTAGGTCAAATCCTAACCCTAACCGTCTCTCTAACCCTAGCCCTCAACATAACCCTAACCCTAGGTCCAATCCTAACCCTAACCGTCTCTCTAACCCTAGCCCTCAACATAACCCTAACACTAGGTCCAATCCAAACCCTAACCGTCTCTCCAACCCTAGCCCTCAACATAACCCTAACCCTAGGTCCAATCCTAACCCTAACTCTCTCTCTAACCCTAGCCCTCAATATAACCGTAACCCTAGGTCCAATCCTAACCCTAACCGTCTCTCTAACCGTAGCCCTCAACATAACCCTAACCCTAGGTCCAATCCTAACCCTAACCGTCTCTCCAACCCTAGCCCTCAACATAACCCTAACCCTAGGTCCAATCCTCACCCTAACCGTCTCTCTAACCCTAGCCCTCAACATAACCGTAACCCTAGGTGCAATCCTAACCCTAACCGTCTCTCTAACCCTAGCCCTCAACATAACCCTAACCCTAGGTCCAATCCTAACCCTAACCGTCTCTCTAACCCTATCCCTCAACATAACCCTAACACTAGGTCCAATCCAAACCCTAACCGTCTCTCCAACCCTAGCCCTCAACATAACCCTAACCCTAGGTCCAATCCTAACCCTAACTCTCTCTCTAACCCTAGCCCTCAATATAACCGTAACCCTAGGTCCAATCCTAACCCTAACCGTCTCTCTAACCGTAGCCCTCAACATAACCCTAACCCTAGGTCCAATCCTAACCCTAACCGTCTCTCCAACCCTAGCCCTCAACATAACCCTAACCCTAGGTCCAATCCTCACCCTAACCGTCTCTCTAACCCTAGCCCTCAACATAACCGTAACCCTAGGTGCAATCCTAACCCTAACCGTCTCTCTAACCCTAGCCCTCAACATAACCCTAACCCTAGGTCCAATCCTACCCATAAACGTCTCTCTAAACCGAGCCCTCAACATAACCCTAACCCTAGGTCCAATCCTAACCCTAACCGTCTCTCTAACCCTAGCCCTCAACATAACCCTAACCCTAGGTCAAATCCTAACCCTAACCGTCTCTCTAACCCTAGCCCTCAACATAACCCTAACCCAAGGTCCAATCCTAACCCTAACCGTCTCTCTAACCCTAGCCCTCAACATAACCCTAACACTAGGTCCAATCCAAACCCTAACCGTCTCTCCAACCCTAGCCCTCAACATAACCCTAACCCTAGGTCCAATCCTAACCCTAACTCTCTCTCTAACCCTAGCCCTCAATATAACCGCAACCCTAGGTCCAATCCTAACCCTAACCGTCTCTCTAACCGTAGCCCTCAACATAACCCTAACCCTAGGTCCAATCCTAACCCTAACCGTCTCTCCAACCCTAGCCCTCAACATAACCCTAACCCTAGGTCCAATCCTCACCCTAACCGTCTCTCTAACCCTAGCCCTCAACATAACCGTAACCCTAGGTGCAATCCTAACCCTAACCGTCTCTCTAACCCTAGCCCTCAACATAACCCTAACCCTAGGTCCAATCTTAACCCTAACCGTCTCTCTAACCCTAGCCCTCAACATAACCCGAACGCTAGGTCTAATCCTAACCCTAACCATCTCTGTAAACCTAGCCCTCAACATAACCCTAACCCTAAGTCCAATCCTACCCCTAACCGCCTCTCTAACCATAGCCCTGAACATAACCCTAACCCTAGGTCCAATCCTAACCCTAACCGTCTCTCTAACCCTAGCCCTCAACATAACCCTAACCCTAGGTCCAATCCTAACCCTAACCGTCTCTCCAACCCTAGTCCTCAACATAACCCTAACCCTAGGTCCAATCCTAACCCTAACTGTCTCTCTAACCCTAGCCCTCAATATAACCCTAACCCGAGGTCCAATCCTAACCCTAACCGTCTCTCTAACCCTAGCCCTCAACATAACCCTAACCCTAGGTCTAATCCTAACCCTAACCGTCTCTCTGACCCTAGCCCTCAACATAACCCTAAACCTAGGTCCAATCCTAACCCTAACTGTCTCTCTGACCCTAGCCCTCAACATAACCCTAAAAATAGCTCCAATCCTAACCCTAACCGTCTCTCTCACCCTAGCCCTCAACATAACCCTAAACCTAGGTCCAATCCTCACCCTAACGGTCTCTCTAACGCTAGCCCTCAACATAACCTTAACCCTAGGTCCAATCCTAACCCTAAACGTCTCTCTAACCCTAGCTCTCAACATAACAATAACCCTAGGTCCAATCCTCACCCTAACCGTCTCTCTAACCCTAGCCCTCAACATAACCCTAACCCTAGGTCCAATCCTAACCCTAACCGTCTCTCTAACCTTAGCCCTCAACATAACCCTAATCCTAGGTCCAATCCTAACCCTAAACGTCTCTCTAACCCTATCCCTCAACATAACCGTAATCCTAGGTCCAATGCTAACGCTAACTGTCTCTCTAACCCTAGCCCTCAACATAACCCTAACCCTAGGCCCAATCCTAACCCTATCTGTCTCTCCAAACCTAGCCCTCAACATAACCCTAACCCTAGGTCCAATCCTAACCCTAACCGTCTCTCTAACCCTAGCCCTCAACATAACCCTAACCCTAGGTCCAATCCTAACCCTAACCGTCTCTCTAACTGTAGCCCTCAACCTAACCCTAACCCTAGGTCCAAACCTAACCCTAACTGTCTCTCTAACCCTAGCCCTCAAATAACCAGAACCCTAGGTCCAATCCTAACCCTAACCGTCTCTCTAACCCTAGCCCTCAACATAACCCTAAGCCTAAGTCCAATCCTAACCCTAACCGCCTCTCTAACCCTAGCCCTGAACATAACCCCAACCCAAGTCCAATCCTAACCCTAACCGTGTCTCTAACCCTTGCCCTCAACATAACCCTAACCCTAGGTCCAATCCTAACCCTAACCGTCTCTCTAACCCTAGCCCTCAACATAACCCTAACCCTAAGTCTAATCCTAACCCTAACCGTCTCTCTAACCCTAGCCCTCAACATAACCCTAACCCTAGGTCCAATCCTAACCCTAACCGTCTCTCTAACCCTAGCCCTCAACATAACCCTAACACTAGGTCCAATCCAAACCCTAACCGTCTCTCCAACCCTAGCCCTCAACATAACCCTAACCCTAGGTCCAATCCTAACCCTAACTCTCTCTCTAACCCTAGCCCTCAATATAACCGTAACCCTAGGTCCAATCCTAACCCTAACCGTCTCTCTAACCGTAGCCCTCAACATAACCCTAACCCTAGGTCCAATCCTAACCCTAACCGTCTCTCCAACCCTAGCCCTCAACATAACCCTAACCCTAGGTCCAATCCTAACCCTAACCGTCTCTCTAACCCTAGCCCTCAACATAACCCGAACCCTAGGTCCAATCCTAACCCTAACCATCTCTGTAAACCTAGCCCTCAACATAACCCTAACCCTAAGTCCAATCCTACCCCTAACCGCCTCTCTAACCCTAGCCCTGAACATAACCCTAACCCTAGGTCCAATCCTAACCCTAACCGTCTCTCTAACCCTAGCCCTCAACATAACCCTAACCCTAGGTGCAATCCTAACCCTAACCGTCTCTCCAACCCTAGCCCTCAACATAACCCTAACCCTAGGTCCAATCCTAACCCTAACTGTCTCTCTAACCCTAGCCCTCAATATAACCCTAACCCTAGATCCAATCCTAACCCTAACCGACTCTCTAACCCTAGCCCTCAACATAACCCTAACCCTAGGTCCAAACCTAACCCTAACTGTCTCTCCAACCCTAGCCCTCAATATAACCCTAACCCTAGGTCCAATCCTAACCCTAACCGTCTCTCTAACCCTAGCCCTCAAATAACCGGAACCCTAGGTCCAATCCTAACCCTAACCGTCTCTCTAACCCTTTCCCTCAACATAACCCTAACCCTAGGTCCAATCCTAACCCTAAACGTCTCTCTAACCCTAGCCCTCAACATAACCCTCACCCTAGGTGCAATCCTAATCCTAACCGTCTCTCTAACCCTAGCCCTCAACATAACCCTAACCCTAGGTCCAATTCTAACCCTAACCGTCTCTGTAAACCTAGCCCTCAACATAACCCTAACCCTAGGTCCAATCCTAACCCTAACCGTCTCTGTAAACCTAGCCCTCAACATAACCCTAACCCTAGGTCCAATCTTAACCCTAACCGTCTCTCTAACCCTAGCCCTCAACATGACCCTAACCCTAGGTGCAATCCTAACCCTAACCGTCTCTCTAACCCTAGCCCTCAACATAACCCTAACCCTAGGTCCAATCCTAACCGTAACCCTCTCTCTAACCCTAGCCCTCAACATAACCCTAACCCTAGGTCCAATCCTAACCCTAACCGTCTCTCTAACCCTAGCCCTCAACATAACCCTAACCCTAGGTCCAATCCTAACCCTAACTGTCTCTCTAACCCTAGCCCTCAACATAACCCTAACCCAAGGTCCAATCCTAACCCTAACCGTCTCTCTAACCCTAGCCCTCAACATAACCCTAACCCTAGGTCCAATCCTACCCCTAACCGTCTCTCTAACCATAGCCCTCAACATAACCCTAACGCTAGGTCCAATCCTAACCCTAACCGTCTCTCTAACCCTAGCTCTCAACATAACCCTAACCCTACGTCCAATCCTAACCCTCACCGTCTCTCTGACGCTAGCCCTCAACATAACCCTAACCCTAGGTCCAATACTAACCCTAACCGTCTCCTAACCCTAGCCTTCAACATAACCCTAACGCTAGGTCCAATCCTAACCCTAAGCGTCTCTCTAACCCTAGCCCTCAACATAGCCCTAACCCTAGGTCCAATCCTAACCCTAACCGTCTCTCTAACCCTAGCCCTCAACATAACCCTAACCCTAGGTCCAATCCTAACCGTAACCGTCTCTCTAACCCTAGCCCTCAACATAACCCTAACCCTAGGTCCAATCCTATCCCTAACCGTCTCTCTAACCCTAGCCCTCAACATAGCCCTATCCCTAGATCCAATCCTAACCATAAACCTCTCTCTAACCCTAGCCCTCAACATAACCCTAACCCTAGGTCCAATCCTAACCCTAACTCTCTCTCTAACCCTAGCCCTCAATATAACCGTAACCCTAGGTCCAATCCTAACCCTAACCGTCTCTCTAACCGTAGCCCTCAACATAACCCTAACCCTAGGTCCAATCCTAACCCTAACCGTCTCTCCAACCCTAGCCCTCAACATAACCCTAACCCTAGGTCCAATCCTCACCCTAACCGTCTCTCTAACCCTAGCCCTCAACATAACCGTAACCCTAGGTGCAATCCTAACCCTAACCGTCTCTCTAACCCTAGCCCTCAACATAACCCTAACCCTAGGTCCAATCCTAACCCTAAACGTCTCTCTAACCCTAGCCCTCAACATAACCCGAACGCTAGGTCTAATCCTAACCCTAACCATCTCTGTAAACCTAGCCCTCAACATAACCCTAACCCTAAGTCCAATTCTACCCCTAACCGCCTCTCTAACCCTAGCCCTGAACATAACCCTAACCCTAGGTCGAATCCTAACCCTAACCGTCTCTCTAACTCTAGCCCTCAACATAACCCTAACCCTAGGTCCAATCCAACCCTAACCGTCTCTCCAACCCTAGCCCTCAACATAACCCTAACCCTAGGTCCAATCCTAACCCTAACTGTCTCTCTAACCCTAGCCCTCAATATAACCCTAACCCTAGGTCCAATCCTAACCCTAACCGTCTCTCTAACCCTAGCCCTCAACATAACCCTAACCCTAGTTCCAATCGTAACCGTAACCATCTCTCTAACCCTAGCCCTCAACATAACCCTAACCCTAGGTCCAATCCTATCCCTAACCGTCTCTCTAACCCTAGCCCTCAACATAGCCCTATCCCTAGATCCAATCCTAACCATAAACGTCTCTCTAAACCTAGCCCTCAACATAACCCTAACCCTAGGTCCAATCCTAACCCTAACCGCCTCTCTGACCCTAGCCCTGAACATAACCCTAACCCTAGGTCCAATCCTAACCCTAACCGTCTCTCTAACCCTAGCCCTCAACATAACCCTAACCCTAGGTCTAATCCTAACCCTAACCGTCTCTCTGACCCTAGCCCTCAACATAACCCTAAACCTAGGTCCAATCCTAACCCTAACTGTCTCTCTGACCCTAGCCCTCAACATAACCCTAAAAATAGCTCCAATCCTAACCCTAACCGTCTCTCTCACCCTAGCCCTCAACATAACCCTAAACCTAGGTCCAATCCTCACCCTAACGGTCTCTCTAACGCTAGCCCTCAACATAACCTTAACCCTAGGTCCAATCCTAACCCTAAACGTCTCTCTAACCCTAGCCCTCAACATAACAATAACCCTAGGTCCAATCCTCACCCTAACCGTCTCTCTAACCCTAGCCCTCAACATAACCCTAACCCTAGGTCCAATCCTAACCCTAACCGTCTCTCTAACCCTAGCCCTCAACATAACCCTAAGCCTAAGTCCAATCCTAACCCTAACCGCCTCTCTAACCCTAGCCCTGAACATAACCCCAACCCAAGTCCAATCCTAACCTTAACCGTGTCTCTAACCCTTGCCCTCAACATAACCCTAACCCTAGGTCCAATCCTAACCCTAACCGTCTCTCTAACCCTAGCCCTCAACATAACCCTAACCCTAAGTCAAATCCTAACCCTAACCGTCTCTCTAACCCTAGCCCTCAACATAACCCTAACCCTAGGTCCAATCCTAACCCTAACCGTCTCTCTAACCCTAGCCCTCAACATAACCCTAACACTAGGTCCAATCCAAACCCTAACCGTCTCTCCAACCCTAGCCCTCAACATAACCCTAACCCTAGGTCCAATCCTAACCCTAACTCTCTCTCTAACCCTAGCCCTCAATATAACCGTAACCCTAGGTCCAATCCTAACCCTAACCGTCTCTCTAACCGTAGCCCTCAACATAACCCTAACCCTAGGTCCAATCCTAACCCTAACCGTCTCTCCAACCCTAGCCCTCAACATAACCCTAACCCTAGGTCCAATCCTAACCCTAACCGTCTCTCTAACCCTAGCCCTCAACATAACCCGAACCCTAGGTCCAATCCTAACCCTAACCATCTCTGTAAACCTAGCCCTCAACATAACCCTAACCCTAAGTCCAATCCTACCCCTAACCGCCTCTCTAACCCTAGCCCTGAACATAACCCTAACCCTAGGTCCAATCCTAACCCTAACCGTCTCTCTAACCCTAGCCCTCAACATAACCCTAACCCTAGGTGCAATCCTAACCCTAACCGTCTCTCCAACCCTAGCCCTCAACATAACCCTAACCCTAGGTCCAATCCTAACCCTAACTGTCTCTCTAACCCTAGCCCTCAATATAACCCTAACCCTAGGTCCAATCCTAACCCTAACCGTCTCTCTAACCCTAGCCCTCAACATAACCCTAACCCTAGGTCCAAACCTAACCCTAACTGTCTCTCCAACCCTAGCCCTCAATATAACCCTAACCCTAGGTCCAATCCTAACCCTAACCGTCTCTCTAACCCTAGCCCTCAAATAACCGGAACCCTAGGTCCAATCCTAACCCTAACCGTCTCTGTAAACCTAGCCCTCAACATAACCCTAACCCTAGGTCCAATCCTAACCCTAACCGTCTCTGTAAACCTAGCCCTCAACATAACCCTAATCCTAGGTCCAATCTTAACCCTAACTGTCTCTCTAACCCTAGCCCTCAACATGACCCTAACCCTAGGTGCAATCCTAACCCTAACCGTCTCTCTAACCCTAGCCCTCAACATAACCCTAACCCTAGGTCCAATCCTAACCGTAACCCTCTCTCTAACCCTAGCCCTCAACATAACCCTAACCCTAGGTCCAATCCTAACCCTAACAGTCTCTCTAACCCTAGCCCTCAACATAACCCTAACCCTAGGTCCAATCCTAACCCTAACTGTCTCTCGAACCCTAGCCCTCAACATAACCCTAACCCTAGGTCCAATCCTAACCCTAACCGTCTCTCTAACCCTAGCCCTCAACATAACCCTAACCCTAGGTCCAATCCTAACCCTAACCGTCTCTCTAACCATAGCCCTCAACATAACCCTAACCCTAGGTCCAATCCTAACCCTAACCGTCTCTCTAACCCTAGCTCTCAACATAACCCTAACCCTACGTCCAATCCTAACCCTCACCGTCTCTCTGACGCTAGCCCTCAACATAACCCTAACCCTAGGTCCAATCCTAACCCTAACCGTCTCCTAACCCTAGCCTTCAACATAACCCTAACGCTAGGTCCAATCCTAACCCTAACCGTCTCTCTCACCCTAGCCCTCAACATAGCCCTAACCCTAGGTCCAATCCTAACCCTAACCGTCTCTCTAACCCTAGCCCTCAACATAACCCTAACCCTAGGTCCAATCCTAACCGTAACCGTCTCTCTAACCCTAGCCCTCAACATAACCCTAACCCTAGGTCCAATCCTATCCCTAACCGTCTCTCTAACCCTAGCCCTCAACATAGCCCTATCCCTAGATCCAATCCTAACCATAAACGTCTCTCTAACCCTAGCCCTCAACATAACCCTAACCCTAGGTCCAATCCTAACCCTAACCGCCTCTCTGACCCTAGCCCTGAAAATAACCCTAACCCTAGGTCCAATCCTAACCCTAACCGTCTCTCTGACCCTAGCCCTCAACATAACCCTAAACCTAGGTCCAATCCTAACCCTAACTGTCTCTCTGACCCTAGCCCTCAACATAACCCTAAAAATAGCTCCAATCCTAACCGTAACCGTCTCTCTCACCCTAGCCCTCAACATAACCCTAAACCTAGGTCCAATCCTCACCCTAACGGTCTCTCTAACGCTAGCCCTCAACATAACCTTAACCCTAGGTCCAATCCTAACCCTAAACGTCTCTCTAACCCTAGCCCTCAACATAACAATAACCGTAGGTCCAATCCTCACCCTAACCGTCTCTCTAACCCTAGCCCTCAACATAACCCTAACCCTAGGTAAAATCCTAACCCTAACCGTCTCTCTAACCTTAGCCCTCAACATAACCCTAACCCTAGGTCCAATCCTAACCCTAAACGTCTCTCTAACCCTATCCCTCAACATAACCGTAATCCTAGGTCCAATGCTAACGCTAACTGTCTCTCTAACCCTAGCCCTCAACATAACCCTAACCCTAGGTCCAATCCTAACCCTATCTGTCTCTCCAAACCTAGCCCTCAACATAACCCTAACCCTAGGTCCAATCCTAACCCTAACCGTCTCTCTAACCCTAGCCCTCAACATAACCCTAACCCTAGGTCCAATCCTAACCCTAACCGTCTCTCTAACTGTAGCCCTCAACCTAACCCTAACCCTAGGTCCAAACCTAACCCTAACTGTCTCTCTAACCCTAGCCCTCAAATAACCAGAACCCTAGGTCCAATCCTAACCCTAACCGTCTCTCTAACCCTAGCCCTCAACATAACCCTAAGCCTAAGTCCAATCCTAACCCTAACCGCCTCTCTAACCCTAGCCCTGAACAAACCCTAACCCAAGTCCAATCCTAACCCTAACCGTGTCTCTAACCCTTGCCCTCAACATAACCCTAACCCTAGGTCCAATCCTAACCCTAACCGTCTCTCTAACCCTAGCCCTCAACATAACCCTAACCCTAGGTCAAATCCTAACCCTAACCGTCTCTCTAACCCTAGCCCTCAACATAACCCTAACCCTAGGTCCAATCCTAACCCTAACCGTCTCTCTAACCCTAGCCCTCAACATAACCCTAACACTAGGTCCAATCCAAACCCTAACCGTCTCTCCAACCCTAGCCCTCAACATAACCCTAACCCTAGGTCCAATCCTAACCCTAACTCTCTCTCTAACCCTAGCCCTCAATATAACCGTAACCCTAGGTCCAATCCTAACCCTAACCGTCTCTCTAACCGTAGCCCTCAACATAACCCTAACCCTAGGTCCAATCCTAACCCTAACCGTCTCTCCAACCCTAGCCCTCAACATAACCCTAACCCTAGGTCCAATCCTAACCCTAACCGTCTCTCTAACCCTAGCCCTCAATATAACCCTAACCCTAGGTCCAATCCTAACCATAACCGTCTCTCTAACCCTAGCCCTCAACATAACCCTAACCCTAGGTCCAATCCTCACCCTAACCGTCTCTCTAAGCCTAGCCCTCAACATAACCGTAACCCTAGGTGCAATCCTAACCCTAACCGTCTCTCTAACCCTAGCCCTCAACATAACCCTAACCCTAGGTCCAATCCTACCCATAAACGTCTCTCTAAACCGAGCCCTCAACATAACCCTAACCCTAGGTCCAATCCTAACCCTAACCGTCTTTCTAACCCTAGCCCTCAACATAACCCGAACCCTAGGTCCAATCCTAACCCTAACCGTCTCTGTAAACCTAGCCCTCAACATAACCTTAACCCTAGGTCCAATCCTAACCCTAACCGTCTCTGTAAACCTAGCCCTCAACATAACCCTAACCCTAGGTCCAATCTTAACCCTAACCGTCTCTCTAACCCTAGCCCTCAACATGACCCTAACCCTAGGTGCAATCCTAACCCTAACCGTCTCTCTAACCCTAGCCCTCAACATAACCCTAACCCTAGGTCCAATCCTAACCGTAACTCTCTCTCTAACCCTAGCCCTCAACATAACCCTAACCCTAGGTCCAATCCTAACCCTAACCGTCTCTCTAACCCTAGCCCTCAACATAACCATAACCCTAGGTCCAATCCTAACCCTAACTGTCTCTTTAACCCTAGCCCTCAACATAACCCTAACCCTAGGTCCAATCCTAACCCTAACCGTCTCTCTAACTCTAGCCCTCAACATAACCCTAACCCTAGGTCCAATCCTAACCCTAACAGTCTCTCTAACCATAGCCCTCAACATAACCCTAACCCTAGGTCCAATCCTAACCCTAACCGTCTCTCTAACCATAGCTCTCAACATAACCCTAACCCTAGGTCCAATCCTAACCCTCACAGTCTCTCTGACGCTAGCCCTCAACATAACCCTAACCCTAGGGCCAATCCTAACCCTAACCGTCTCCTAACCCTAGCCTTCAACATAACCCTAACGCTAGGTCCAATCCTAACCCTAACCGTCACTCTAACCCTAGCCCTCAACATAGCCCTAACCCTAGGTCCAATCCTAACCCTAACCGTCTCTCTAACCCTAGCCCTCAACATAACCCTAACCCTAGGTCCAATCCTACCCCTAACTGTCTCTCTAACCCTAGCCCTCAACATAACCCTAACCCTAGGTCCAATCCTAACCCTAACCGTCTCTCTAACCCGAGCCCTCAACATAACCCTAACCCTAGGTCCAATCCTAACCCTAACCGTCTCTCTAACCATAGCCCTCAACATAACCCTAACCCTAGGTCCAATCCTAACCCTAACCGTCTCTCTAACCCTAGCTCTCAACATAACCCTAACCCTAGGTCCAATCCTAACCCACACCGTCTCTCTGACGCTAGCCCTCAACAAAACCCTAACCCTAGGACCAATCCTAACCCTAACCGTCTCCTAACCCTAGCCTTCAACATAACCCTAACGCTAGGTCCAATCCTAACCCTAACCGTCTCTCTAACCCTAGCCCTCAACATAGCCCTAACCCTAGGTCCAATCCTAACCCTAACCGTCTCTCTAACCCTAGCCCTCAACATAACCCTAACCCTAGTTCCAATCCTAACCCTAACAGTCTCTCTAACCCTAGCCCTCAACATAACCCTAACCCTAGGTCCAATCCTAACCCTAACCGTCTCTCTAACTGTAGCCCTCAACCTAACCCTAACCCTAGGTCCAAACCTAACCCTAACTGTCTCTCTAACCCTAGCCCTCAAATAACCAGAACCCTAGGTCCAATCCTAACCCTAACCGTCTCTCTAACCCTAGCCCTCAACATAACCCTAAGCCTAAGTCCAATCCTAACCCTAACCGCCTCTCTAACCCTAGCCCTGAACAAACCCTAACCCAAGTCCAATCCTAACCCTAACCGTGTCTCTAACCCTTGCCCTCAACATAACCCTAACCCTAGGTCCAATCCTAACCCTAACCGTCTCTCTAACCCTAGCCCTCAACATAACCCTAACCCTAGGTCCAATCCTAACCCTAACCGTCTCTCTAACCCTAGCCCTCAACATAACCCTAACACTAGGTCCAATCCAAACCCTAACCGTCTCTCCAACCCTAGCCCTCAACATAACCCTAACCCTAGGTCCAATCCTAACCCTAACTCTCTCTCTAACCCTAGCCCTCAATATAACCGTAACCCTAGGTCCAATCCTAACCCTAACCGTCTCTCTAACCGTAGCCCTCAACATAACCCTAACCCTAGGTCCAATCCTAACCCTAACCGTCTCTCCAACCCTAGCCCTCAACATAACCCTAACCCTAGGTCCAATCCTAACCCTAACCGTCTCTCTAACCCTAGCCCTCAACATAACCCGAACCCTAGGTCCAATCCTAACCCTAACCATCTCTGTAAACCTAGCCCTCAACATAACCCTAACCCTAAGTCCAATCCTACCCCTAACCGCCTCTCTAACCCTAGCCCTGAACATAACCCTAACCCTAGGTCCAATCCTAACCCTAACCGTCTCTCTAACCCTAGCCCTCAACATAACCCTAACCCTAGGTGCAATCCTAACCCTAACCGTCTCTCCAACCCTAGCCCTCAACATAACCCTAACCCTAGGTCCAATCCTAACCCTAACTGTCTCTCTAACCCTAGCCCTCAATATAACCCTAACCCTAGGTCCAATCCTAACCCTAACCGTCTCTCTAACCCTAGCCCTCAACATAACCCTAACCCTAGGTCCAAACCTAACCCTAACTGTCTCTCCAACCCTAGCCCTCAATATAACCCTAACCCTAGGTCCAATCCTAACCCTAACCGTCTCTCTAACCCTAGCCCTCAAATAACCGGAACCCTAGGTCCAATCCTAACCCTAACCGTCTCTGTAAACCTAGCCCTCAACATAACCCTAACCCTAGGTCCAATCCTAACCCTAACCGTCTCTGTAAACCTAGCCCTCAACATAACCCTAACCCTAGGTCCAATCTTAACCCTAACCGTCTCTCTAACCCTAGCCCTCAACATGACCCTAACCCTAGGTGCAATCCTAACCCTAACCGTCTCTCTAACCCTAGCCCTCAACATAACCCTAAACCTAGGTCCAATCCTAACCGTAACCCTCTCTCTAACCCTAGCCCTCAACATAACCCTAACCCTAGGTCCAATCCTAACCCTAACAGTCTCTCTAACCCTAGCCCTCAACATAACCCTAACCCTAGGTCCAATCCTAACCCTAACTGTCTCTCGAACCCTAGCCCTCAACATAACCCTAACCCTAGGTCCAATCCTAACCCTAACGTCTCTCTAACCCTAGCCCTCAACATAACCCTAACCCTAGGTCCAATCCTAACCCTAACCGTCTCTCTAACCATAGCCCTCAACATAACCCTAACCCTAGGTCCAATCCTAACCCTAACCGTCTCTCTAACCCTAGCTCTCAACATAACCCTAACCCTACGTCCAATCCTAACCCTCACCGTCTCTCTGACGCTAGCCCTCAACATAACCCTAACCCTAGGTCCAATCCTAACCCTAACCGTCTCCTAAACCTAGCCTTCAACATAACCCTAACGCTAGGTCCAATCCTAACCCTAACCGTCTCTCTAACCCTAGCCCTCAACATAGCCCTAACCCTAGGTCCAATCCTAACCCTAACCGTCTCTCTAACCCTAGCCCTCAACATAACCCTAACCCTAGGTCCAATCCTAACCGTAACCGTCTCTCTAACCCTAGCCCTCAACATAACCCTAACCCTAGGTCCAATCCTATCCCTAACCGTCTCTCTAACCCTAGCCCTCAACATAGCCCTATCCCTAGATCCAATCCTAACCATAAACGTCTCTCTAACCCTAGCCCTCAACATAACCCTAACCCTAGGTCCAATCCTAACCCTAACCGCCTCTCTGACCCTAGCCCTGAAAATAACCCTAACCCTAGGTCCAATCCTAACCCTAACCGTCTCTCTGACCCTAGCCCTCAACATAACCCTAAACCTAGGTCCAATCCTAACCCTAACTGTCTCTCTGACCCTAGCCCTCAACATAACCCTAAAAATAGCTCCAATCCTAACCGTAACCGTCTCTCTCACCCTAGCCCTCAACATAACCCTAAACCTAGGTCCAATCCTCACCCTAACGGTCTCTCTAACGCTAGCCCTCAACATAACCTTAACCCTAGGTCCAATCCTAACCCTAAACGTCTCTCTAACCCTAGCCCTCAACATAACAATAACCCTAGGTCCAATCCTCACCCTAACCGTCTCTCTAACCCTAGCCCTCAACATAACCCTAACCCTAGGTAAAATCCTAACCCTAACCGTCTCTCTAACCTTAGCCCTCAACATAACCCTAACCCTAGGTCCAATCCTAACCCTAAACGTCTCTCTAACCCTATCCCTCAACATAACCGTAATCCTAGGTCCAATGCTAACGCTAACTGTCTCTCTAACCCTAGCCCTCAACATAACCCTAACCCTAGGTCCAATCCTAACCCTATCTGTCTCTCCAAACCTAGCCCTCAACATAACCCTAACCCTAGGTCCAATCCTAACCCTAACCGTCTCTCTAACCCTAGCCCTCAACATAACCCTAACCCTAGGTCCAATCCTAACCCTAACCGTCTCTCTAACTGTAGCCCTCAACCTAACCCTAACCCTAGGTCCAAACCTAACCCTAACTGTCTCTCTAACCCTAGCCCTCAAATAACCAGAACCCTAGGTCCAATCCTAACCCTAACCGTCTCTCTAACCCTAGCCCTCAACATAACCCTAAGCCTAAGTCCAATCCTAACCCTAACCGCCTCTCTAACCCTAGCCCTGAACAAACCCTAACCCAAGTCCAATCCTAACCCTAACCGTGTCTCTAACCCTTGCCCTCAACATAACCCTAACCCTAGGTCCAATCCTAACCCTAACCGTCTCTCTAACCCTAGCCCTCAACATAACCCTAACCCTAGGTCAAATCCTAACCCTAACCGTCTCTCTAACCCTAGCCCTCAACATAACCCTAACCCTAGGTCCAATCCTAACCCTAACCGTCTCTCTAACCCTAGCCCTCAACATAACCCTAACACTAGGTCCAATCCAAACCCTAACCGTCTCTCCAACCCTAGCCCTCAACATAACCCTAACCCTAGGTCCAATCCTAACCCTAACTCTCTCTCTAACCCTAGCCCTCAATATAACCGTAACCCTAGGTCCAATCCTAACCCTAACCGTCTCTCTAACCGTAGCCCTCAACATAACCCTAACCCTAGGTCTAATCCTAACCCTAACCGTCTCTCCAACCCTAGCCCTCAACATAACCCTAACCCTAGGTCCAATCCTAACCCTAACCGTCTCTCTAACCCTAGCCCTCAATATAACCCTAACCCTAGGTCCAATCCTAACCATAACCGTCTCTCTAACCCTAGCCCTCAACATAACCCTAACCCTAGGTCCAATCCTCACCCTAACCGTCTCTCTAAGCCTAGCCCTCAACATAACCGTAACCCTAGGTGCAATCCTAACCCTAACCGTCTCTCTAACCCTAGCCCTCAACATAACCCTAACCCTAGGTCCAATCCTACCCATAAACGTCTCTCTAAACCGAGCCCTCAACATAACCCTAACCCTAGGTCCAATCCTAACCCTAACCGTCTCTCTAACCCTAGCCCTCAACATAACCCGAACCCTAGGTCCAATCCTAACCCTAACCGTCTCTGTAAACCTAGCCCTCAACATAACCTTAACCCTAGGTCCAATCCTAACCCTAACCGTCTCTGTAAACCTAGCCCTCAACATAACCCTAACCCTAGGTCCAATCTTAACCCTAACCGTCTCTTTAACCCTAGCCCTCAACATGACCCTAACCCTAGGTGCAATCCTAACCCTAACCGTCTCTCTAACCCTAGCCCTCAACATAACCCTAACCCTAGGTCCAATCCTAACCGTAACTCTCTCTCTAACCCTAGCCCTCAACATAACCCTAACCCTAGGTCCAATCCTAACCCTAACCGTCTCTCTAACCCTAGCCCTCAACATAACCCTAACCCTAGGTCCAATCCTAACCCTAACTGTCTCTTTAACCCTAGCCCTCAACATAACCCTAACCCTAGGTCCAATCCTAACCCTAACCGTCTCTCTAACTCTAGCCCTCAACATAACCCTAACCCTAGGTCCAATCCTAACCCTAACAGTCTCTCTAACCATAGCCCTCAACATAACCCTAACCCTAGGTCCAATCCTAACCCTAACCGTCTCTCTAACCATAGCTCTCAACATAACCCTAACCCTAGGTCCAATCCTAACCCTCACAGTCTCTCTGACGCTAGCCCTCAACATAACCCTAACCCTAGGGCCAATCCTAACCCTAACCGTCTCCTAACCCTAGCCTTCAACATAACCCTAACGCTAGGTCCAATCCTAACCCTAACCGTCACTCTAACCCTAGCCCTCAACATAGCCCTAACCCTAGGTCCAATCCTAACCCTAACCGTCTCTCTAACCCTAGCCCTCAACATAACCCTAACCCTAGGTCCAATCCTACCCCTAACTGTCTCTCTAACCCTAGCCCTCAACATAACCCTAACCCTAGGTCCAATCCTAACCCTAACCGTCTCTCTAACCCGAGCCCTCAACATAACCCTAACCCTAGGTCCAATCCTAACCCTAACCGTCTCTCTAACCATAGCCCTCAACATAACCCTAACCCTAGGTCCAATCCTAACCCTAACCGTCTCTCTAACCCTAGCTCTCAACATAACCCTAACCCTAGGTCCAATCCTAACCCACACCGTCTCTCTGACGCTAGCCCTCAACAAAACCCTAACCCTAGGACCAATCCTAACCCTAACCGTCTCCTAACCCTAGCCTTCAACATAACCCTAACGCTAGGTCCAATCCTAACCCTAACCGTCTCTCTAACCCTAGCCCTCAACATAGCCCTAACCCTAGGTCCAATCCTAACCCTAACCGTCTCTCTAACCCTAGCCCTCAACATAACCCTAACCCTAGTTCCAATCCTAACCCTAACAGTCTCTCTAACCCTAGCCCTCAACATAACCCTAACCCTAGGTCCAATCCTAACCCTAACCGTCTCTCTAACTGTAGCCCTCAACCTAACCCTAACCCTAGGTCCAAACCTAACCCTAACTGTCTCTCTAACCCTAGCCCTCAAATAACCAGAACCCTAGGTCCAATCCTAACCCTAACCGTCTCTCTAACCCTAGCCCTCAACATAACCCTAAGCCTAAGTCCAATCCTAACCCTAACCGCCTCTCTAACCCTAGCCCTGAACAAACCCTAACCCAAGTCCAATCCTAACCCTAACCGTGTCTCTAACCCTTGCCCTCAACATAACCCTAACCCTAGGTCCAATCCTAACCCTAACCGTCTCTCTAACCCTAGCCCTCAACATAACCCTAACCCTAGGTCAAATCCTAACCCTAACCGTCTCTCTAACCCTAGCCCTCAACATAACCCTAACCCTAGGTCCAATCCTAACCCTAACCGTCTCTCTAACCCTAGCCCTCAACATAACCCTAACACTAGGTCCAATCCAAACCCTAACCGTCTCTCCAACCCTAGCCCTCAACATAACCCTAACCCTAGGTCCAATCCTAACCCTAACTCTCTCTCTAACCCTAGCCCTCAATATAACCGTAACCCTAGGTCCAATCCTAACCCTAACCGTCTCTCTAACCGTAGCCCTCAACATAACCCTAACCCTAGGTCCAATCCTACCCCTAACCCTCTCTCCAACCCTAGCCCTCAACATAACCCTAACCCTAGGTCCAATCCTAACCCTAACCGTCTCTCCAACGCTAGCCCTCAATATAACCCTAACCCTAGGTCCAATCCTAACCATAACCTTCTCTCTAACCCTAGCCCTCAACATAACCCTAACCCTAGGTCCAATCCTAACCCTAACCGTCTCTCTAACTCTAGCCCTCAACATAACCCTAACCCTAGGTCCAATCCTAACCCTAACCGTCTCTCTAACCATAGCCCACAACATAACCCTAACCCTAGGTCCAATCCTAACCCTAACCGTCTCTCTAACCCTAGCTCTCAACATAACCCTAACCCTAGGTCCAATCCTAACCCTCACAGTCTCTCTGACGCTAGCCCTCAACATAACCCTAACCCTAGGGCCAATCCTAACCCTAACCGTCTCCTAACCCTAGCCTTCAACATAACCCTAACCCTAGGTCCAATCCTAACCCTAACCGTCTCTCTAACCCTAGCCCTCAACATAACCCTAACCCTAGTTCCACTCGTAACCGTAACCATCTCTCTAACCCTAGCCCTCAACATAACCCTAACCCTAGGTCCAATCCTATCCCTAACCGTCTCTCTAACCCTAGCCCTCAACATAGCCCTATCCCTAGATCCAATCCTAACCATAAACGTCTCTCTAACCCTAGCCCTCAACATAACCCTAACCCTAGGTCCAATCCTAACCCTAACCGTCTGTCTAACCCGAGCCCTCAACATAACCCTAACCCTAGGTCCAATCCTAACCCTAACCGTCTCTCTAACCATAGCCCTCAACATAACCCTAACCCTAGGTCCAATCCTAACCCTAACCGTCTCTCTAACCCTAGCTCTCAACATAACCCTAACCCTAGGTCCAATCCTAACCCTCACCGTCTCTCTGACGCTAGCCCTCAACATAACCCTAACCCTAGGACCAATCCTAACCCTAACCGTCTCCTAACCCTAGCCTTCAACATAACCCTAACGCTAGGTCCAATCCTAACCCTAACCGTCCCTCTAAACCTAGCCCTCAACATAGCCCTAACCCTAGGTCCAATCCTAACCCTAACCGTCTCTCTAACCCTAGCCCTCAACATAACCCTAACCCTAGGTCCAATCATAACCGTAACCGTCTCTCTAAACCTAGCCCTCAACATAACCCTAACCCTAGGTCCAATCCTATCCCTAACCGTCTCTCTAACCCTAGCCCTCAACATAGCCCTATCCCTAGATCCAATCCTAACCATAAACCTCTCTCTAACCCTAGCCCTCAACATAACCCTAAGCCTAGGTCCAATCCTAACCCTAACCACCTCTCTGACCCTAGCCCTGAACATAACCCTAACCCTAGGTCCAATCCTAACCCTAACCGTCTCTCTAACCCTAGCCCTCAACATAACCCTAACCCTAGGTCTAATCCTAACCCTAACCGTCTCTCTGACCCTAGCCCTCAACATAACCCTAAACCTAGGTCCAATCCTAACCCTAACCGTCTCTCTAACCCTAGCCCTCAACATAACCCTAACCCTAGTTCCAATCGTAACCGTAACCATCTCTCTAACCCTAGCCCTCAACATATCCCTAACCCTAGGTCCAATCCTATCCCTAACCGTCTCTCTAACCCTAGCCCTCAACATAGCCCTATCCCTAGATCCAATCCTAACCATAAACGTCTCTCTAACCCTAGCCCTCAACATAACCCTAACCCTAGGTCCAATCCTAACCCTAACCGCCTCTCTGACCCTAGCCCTGAACATAACCCTAACCCTAGGTCCAATCCTAACCCTAACCGTCTCTCTAACCCTAGCCCTCAACATAACCCTAACCCTAGGTCTAATCCTAACCCTAACCGTCTCTCTGACCCTAGCCCTCAACATAACCCTAAACCTAGGTCCAATCCTAACCCTAACTGTCTCTCTGACCCTAGCCCTCAACATAACCCTAAAAATAGCTCCAATCCTAACCCTAACCGTCTCTCTCACCCTAGCCCTCAACATAACCCTAAACCTAGGTCCAATCCTCACCCTAACGGTCTCTCTAACGCTAGCCCTCAACATAACCTTAACCCTAGGTCCAATCCTAACCCTAAACGTCTCTCTATCCCTAGCCCTCAACATAACAATAACCCTAGGTCCAATCCTCACCCTAACCGTCTCTCTAACCCTAGCCCTCAACATAACCCTAACCCTAGGTCCAATCCTAACCCTAACCGTCTCTCTAACCTTAGCCCTCAACATAACCCTAATCCTAGGTCCAATCCTAACCCTAAACGTCTCTCTAACCCTATCCCTCAACATAACTGTAATCCTAGGTCCAATGCTAACGCTAACTGTCTCTCTAACCCTAGCCCTCAACATAACCCTAACCCTAGGTCCAATCCTAACCCTATCTGTCTCTCCAAACCTAGCCCTCAACATAACCCTAACCCTAGGTCCAATCCTAACCCTAACCGTCTCTCTAACCCTAGCCCTCAACATAACCCTAACCCTAGGTCCAATCCTAACCCTAACCGTCTCTCTAACTGTAGCCCTCAACCTAACCCTAACCCTAGGTCCAAACCTAACCCTAACTGTCTCTCTAACCCTAGCCCTCAAATAACCAGAACCCTAGGTCCAATCCTAACCCTAACCGTCTCTCTAACCCTAGCCCTCAACATAACCCTAAGCCTAAGTCCAATCCTAACCCTAACCGCCTCTCTAACCCTAGCCCTGAACATAAACCCAACCCAAGTCCAATCCTAACCCTAACCGTGTCTCTAACCCTTGCCCTCAACATAACCCTAACCCTAGGTCCAATCCTAACCCTAACCGTCTCTCTAACCCTAGCCCTCAACATAACCCTAACCCTAGGTCAAATCCTAACCCTAACCGTCTCTCTAACCCTAGCCCTCAACATAACCCTAACCCTAGGTCCAATCCTAACCCTAACCGTCTCTCTAACCCTAGCCCTCAACATAACCCTAACACTAGGTCCAGTCCAAACCCTAACCGTCTCTCCAACCCTAGCCCTCAACATAACCCTAACCCTAGGTCCAATCCTAACCCTAACTCTCTCTCTAACCCTAGCCCTCAATATAACCGTAACCCTAGGTCCAATCCTAACCCTAACCGTCTCTCTAAACGTAGCCCTCAACATAACCCTAACCCTAGGTCCAATCCTAACCCTAACCGTCTCTCCAACCCTAGCCCTCAACATAACCCTAACCCTAGGTCCAATCCTCACCCTAACTGTCTCTCTAACCCTAGCCCTCAACATAACCGTAACCCTAGGTGCAATCCTAACCCTAACCGTCTCTCTAACCCTAGCCCTCAACATAACCCTAACCCTAGGTCCAATCCTACCCATAAACGTCTCTCTAAACCGAGCCCTCAACATAACCCTAACCCTAGGTCCAATCCTAACCCTAACCGTCTATCTAACCCTAGCCCTCAACATAACCCTAACCCTAGGTCCAATCCTAACCCTAACCGTCTCTCCAACCCTAGCCCTCAACATAACCCTAACCCTAGGTCCAATCCTAACCCTAACTGTCTCTCTAACCCTAGCCCTCAATATAACCCTAACCCTAGGTCCAATCCTAACCCTAACCGTCTCTCTCACCCTAGCCCTCAACATAACCCTAAACCTAGGTCCAATCCTCACCCTAACGGTCTCTCTAACGCTAGCCCTCAACATAACCTTAACCCTAGGTCCAATCCTAACCCTAAACGTCTCTCTAACCCTAGCCCTCAACATAACAATAACCCTAGGTCCAATCCTCACCCTAACCGTCTCTCTAACCCTAGCCCTCAACATAACCCTAACCCTAGGTCCAATCCTAACCCTAACCGTCTCTCTAACCTTAGCCCTCAACATAACCCTAATCCTAGGTCCAATCCTAACCCTAAACGTCTCTCTAACCCTATCCCTCAACATAACTGTAATCCTAGGTCCAATGCTAACGCTAACTGTCTCTCTAACCCTAGCCCTCAACATAACCCTAACCCTAGGTCCAATCCTAACCCTATCTGTCTCTCCAAACCTAGCCCTCAACATAACCCTAACCCTAGGTCCAATCCTAACCCTAACCGTCTCTCTAACCCTAGCCCTCAACATAACCCTAACCCTAGGACCAATCCTAACCCTAACCGTCTCTCTAACTGTAGCCCTCAACCTAACCCTAACCCTAGGTCCAAACCTAACCCTAACTGTCTCTCTAACCCTAGCCCTCAAATAACCAGAACCCTAGGTCCAATCCTAACCCTAACCGTCTCTCTAACCCTAGCCCTCAACATAACCCTAAGCCTAAGTCCAATCCTAACCCTAACCGCCTCTCTAACCCTAGCCCTGAACATAACCCCAACCCAAGTCCAATCCTAACCCTAACCGTGTCTCTAACCCTTGCCCTCAACATAACCCTAACCCTAGGTCCAATCCTAACCCTAACCGTCTCTCTAACCCTAGCCCTCAACATAACCCTAACCCTAGGTCAAATCCTAACCCTAACCGTCTCTCTAACCCTAGCCCTCAACATAACCCTAACCCTAGGTCCAATCCTAACCCTAACCGTCTCTCTAACCCTAGCCCTCAACATAACCCTAACACTAGGTCCAATCCAAACCCTAACCGTCTCTCCAACCCTAGCCCTCAACATAACCCTAACCCTAGGTCCAATCCTAACCCTAACTCTCTCTCTAACCCTAGCCCTCAATATAACCGTAACCCTAGGTCCAATCCTAACCCTAACCGTCTCTCTAACCGTAGCCCTCAACATAACCCTAACCCTAGGTCCAATCCTAACCCTAACCGTCTCTCCAACCCTAGCCCTCAACATAACCCTAACCCTAGGTCCAATCCTCACCCTAACTGTCTCTCTAACCCTAGCCCTCAACATAACCGTAACCCTAGGTGCAATCCTAACCCTAACCGTCTCTCTAACCCTAGCCCTCAACATAACCCTAACCCTAGGTCCAATCCTACCCATAAACGTCTCTCTAAACCGAGCCCTCAACATAACCCTAACCCTAGGTCCAATCCTAACCCTAACCGTCTATCTAACCCTAGCCCTCAACATAACCCTAACCCTAGGTCCAATCCTAACCCTAACCGTCTCTCCAACCCTAGCCCTCAACATAACCCTAACCCTAGGTCCAATCCTAACCCTAACTGTCTCTCTAACCCTAGCCCTCAATATAACCCTAACCCTAGGTCCAATCCTAACCCTAACCGCCTCTCTGACCCTAGCCCTGAACATAACCCTAACCCTAGGTCCAATCCTAACCCTAACCGTCTCTCTAACCCTAGCCCTCAACATAACCCTAACCCTAGGTGCAATCCTAACCCTAACCGTCTCTCCAACCCTAGCCCTCAACATAACCCTAACCCTAGGTCCAATCCTAACCCTAACTGTCTCTCCAACCCTAGCCCTCAATATAACCCTAACCCTAGGTCCAATCCTAACCCTAACCGTCTCTCTAACCCTAGCCCTCAACATAACCCTAACCCTAGGTCCAAACCTAACCCTAACTGTCTCTCCAACCCTAGCCCTCAATATAACCCTAACCCTAGGTCCAATCCTAACCCTAACCGTCTCTCTAACCCTAGCCCTCAAATAACCGGAACCCTAGGTCCAATCCTAACCCTAACCGTCTCTGTAAACCTAGCCCTCAACATAACCCTAACCCTAGGTCCAATCCTAACCCTAACCGTCTCTGTAAACCTAGCCCTCAACATAACCCTAACCCTAGGTCCAATCTTAACCCTAACCGTCTCTCTAACCCTAGCCCTCAACATGACCCTAACCCTAGGTGCAATCCTAACCCTAACCGTCTCTCTAACCCTAGCCCTCAACATAACCCTAACCCTAGGTCCAATCCTAACCGTAACCCTCTCTCTAACCCTAGCCCTCAACATAACCCTAACCCTAGGTCCAATCCTAACCCTAACAGTCTCTCTAACCCTAGCCCTCAACATAACCCTAACCCTAGGTCCAATCCTAACCCTAACTGTCTCTCGAACCCTAGCCCTCAACATAACCCTAACCCTAGGTCCAATCCTAACCCTAACCGTCTCTCTAACCCTAGCCCTCAACATAACCCTAACCCTAGGTCCAATCCTAACCCTAACCGTCTCTCTAACCATAGCCCTCAACATAACCCTAACCCTAGGTCCAATCCTAACCCTAACCGTCTCTCTAACCCTAGCTCTCAACATAACCCTAACCCTACGTCCAATCCTAACCCTCACCGTCTCTCTGACGCTAGCCCTCAACATAACCCTAACCCTAGGTCCAATCCTAACCCTAACCGTCTCCTAACCCTAGCCTTCAACATAACCCTAACGCTAGGTCCAATCCTAACCCTAACCGTCTCTCTAACCCTAGCCCTCAACATAGCCCTAACCCTAGGTCCAATCCTAACCCTAACCGTCTCTCTAACCCTAGCCCTCAACATAACCCTAACCCTAGGTCCAATCCTAACCGTAACCGTCTCTCTAACCCTAGCCCTCAACATAACCCTAACCCTAGGTCCAATCCTATCCCTAACCGTCTCTCTAACCCTAGCCCTCAACATAGCCCTATCCCTAGATCCAATCCTAACCATAAACGTCTCTCTAACCCTAGCCCTCAACATAACCCTAACCCTAGGTCCAATCCTAACCCTAACCGCCTCTCTGACCCTAGCCCTGAAAATAACCCTAACCCTAGGTCCAATCCTAACCCTAACCGTCTCTCTGACCCTAGCCCTCAACATAACCCTAAACCTAGGTCCAATCCTAACCCTAACTGTCTCTCTGACCCTAGCCCTCAACATAACCCTAAAAATAGCTCCAATCCTAACCGTAACCGTCTCTCTCACCCTAGCCCTCAACATAACCCTAAACCTAGGTCCAATCCTCACCCTAACGGTCTCTCTAACGCTAGCCCTCAACATAACCTTAACCCTAGGTCTAATCCTAACCCTAAACGTCTCTCTAACCCTAGCCCTCAACATAACCCTAACCCTAGGTAAAATCCTAACCCTAACCGTCTCTCTAACCTTAGCCCTCAACATAACCCTAACCCTAGGTCCAATCCTAACCCTAAACGTCTCTCTAACCCTATCCCTCAACATAACCGTAATCCTAGGTCCAATGCTAACGCTAACTGTCTCTCTAACCCTAGCCCTCAACATAACCCTAACCCTAGGTCCAATCCTAACCCTATCTGTCTCTCCAAACCTAGCCCTCAACATAACCCTAACCCTAGGTCCAATCCTAACCCTAACCGTCTCTCTAACCCTAGCCCTCAACATAACCCTAACCCTAGGTCCAATCCTAACCCTAACCGTCTCTCTAACTGTAGCCCTCAACCTAACCCTAACCCTAGGTCCAAACCTAACCCTAACTGTCTCTCTAACCCTAGCCCTCAAATAACCAGAACCCTAGGTCCAATCCTAACCCTAACCGTCTCTCTAACCCTAGCCCTCAACATAACCCTAAGCCTAAGTCCAATCCTAACCCTAACCGCCTCTCTAACCCTAGCCCTGAACAAACCCTAACCCAAGTCCAATCCTAACCCTAACCGTGTCTCTAACCCTTGCCCTCAACATAACCCTAACCCTAGGTCCAATCCTAACCCTAACCGTCTCTCTAACCCTAGCCCTCAACATAACCCTAACCCTAGGTCAAATCCTAACCCTAACCGTCTCTCTAACCCTAGCCCTCAACATAACCCTAACCCTAGGTCCAATCCTAACCCTAACCGTCTCTCTAACCCTAGCCCTCAACATAACCCTAACACTAGGTCCAATCCAAACCCTAACCGTCTCTCCAACCCTAGCCCTCAACATAACCCTAACCCTAGGTCCAATCCTAACCCTAACTCTCTCTCTAACCCTAGCCCTCAATATAACCGTAACCCTAGGTCCAATCCTAACCCTAACCGTCTCTCTAACCGTAGCCCTCAACATAACCCTAACCCTAGGTCCAATCCTAACCCTAACCGTCTCTCCAACCCTAGCCCTCAACATAACCCTAACCCTAGGTCCAATCCTAACCCTAACCGTCTCTCTAACCCTAGCCCTCAATATAACCCTAACCCTAGGTCCAATCCTAACCATAACCGTCTCTCTAACCCTAGCCCTCAACATAACCCTAACCCTAGGTCCAATCCTCACCCTAACCGTCTCTCTAAGCCTAGCCCTCAACATAACCGTAACCCTAGGTGCAATCCTAACCCTAACCGTCTCTCTAACCCTAGCCCTCAACATAACCCTAACCCTAGGTCCAATCCTACCCATAAACGTCTCTCTAAACCGAGCCCTCAACATAACCCTAACCCTAGGTCCAATCCTAACCCTAACCGTCTCTCTAACCCTAGCCCTCAACATAACCCGAACCCTAGGTCCAATCCTAACCCTAACCGTCTCTGTAAACCTAGCCCTCAACATAACCTTAACCCTAGGTCCAATCCTAACCCTAACCGTCTCTGTAAACCTAGCCCTCAACATAACCCTAACCCTAGGTCCAATCTTAACCCTAACCGTCTCTCTAACCCTAGCCCTCAACATGACCCTAACCCTAGGTGCAATCCTAACCCTAACCGTCTCTCTAACCCTAGCCCTCAACATAACCCTAACCCTAGGTCCAATCCTAACCGTAACTCTCTCTCTAACCCTAGCCCTCAACATAACCCTAACCCTAGGTCCAATCCTAACCCTAACCGTCTCTCTAACCCTAGCCCTCAACATAACCCTAACCCTAGGTCCAATCCTAACCCTAACTGTCTCTTTAACCCTAGCCCTCAACATAACCCTAACCCTAGGTCCAATCCTAACCCTAACCGTCTCTCTAACTCTAGCCCTCAACATAACCCTAACCCTAGGTCCAATCCTAACCCTAACAGTCTCTCTAACCATAGCCCTCAACATAACCCTAACCCTAGGTCCAATCCTAACCCTAACCGTCTCTCTAACCATAGCTCTCAACATAACCCTAACCCTAGGTCCAATCCTAACCCTCACAGTCTCTCTGACGCTAGCCCTCAACATAACCCTAACCCTAGGGCCAATCCTAACCCTAACCGTCTCCTAACCCTAGCCTTCAACATAACCCTAACGCTAGGTCCAATCCTAACCCTAACCGTCACTCTAACCCTAGCCCTCAACATAGCCCTAACCCTAGGTCCAATCCTAACCCTAACCGTCTCTCTAACCCTAGCCCTCAACATAACCCTAACCCTAGGTCCAATCCTACCCCTAACTGTCTCTCTAACCCTAGCCCTCAACATAACCCTAACCCTAGGTCCAATCCTAACCCTAACCGTCTCTCTAACCCGAGCCCTCAACATAACCCTAACCCTAGGTCCAATCCTAACCCTAACCGTCTCTCTAACCATAGCCCTCAACATAACCCTAACCCTAGGTCCAATCCTAACCCTAACCGTCTCTCTAACCCTAGCTCTCAACATAACCCTAACCCTAGGTCCAATCCTAACCCACACCGTCTCTCTGACGCTAGCCCTCAACAAAACCCTAACCCTAGGACCAATCCTAACCCTAACCATCTCCTAACCCTAGCCTTCAACATAACCCTAACGCTAGGTCCAATCCTAACCCTAACCGTCTCTCTAACCCTAGCCCTCAACATAGCCCTAACCCTAGGTCCAATCCTAACCCTAACCGTCTCTCTAACCCTAGCCCTCAACATAACCCTAACCCTAGTTCCAATCCTAACCCTAACAGTCTCTCTAACCCTAGCCCTCAACATAACCCTAACCCTAGGTCCAATCCTAACCCTAACCGTCTCTCTAACTGTAGCCCTCAACCTAACCCTAACCCTAGGTCCAAACCTAACCCTAACTGTCTCTCTAACCCTAGCCCTCAAATAACCAGAACCCTAGGTCCAATCCTAACCCTAACCGTCTCTCTAACCCTAGCCCTCAACATAACCCTAAGCCTAAGTCCAATCCTAACCCTAACCGCCTCTCTAACCCTAGCCCTGAACAAACCCTAACCCAAGTCCAATCCTAACCCTAACCGTGTCTCTAACCCTTGCCCTCAACATAACCCTAACCCTAGGTCCAATCCTAACCCTAACCGTCTCTCTAACCCTAGCCCTCAACATAACCCTAACCCTAGGTCAAATCCTAACCCTAACCGTCTCTCTAACCCTAGCCCTCAACATAACCCTAACCCTAGGTCCAATCCTAACCCTAACCGTCTCTCTAACCCTAGCCCTCAACATAACCCTAACACTAGGTCCAATCCAAACCCTAACCGTCTCTCCAACCCTAGCCCTCAACATAACCCTAACCCTAGGTCCAATCCTAACCCTAACTCTCTCTCTAACACTAGCCCTCAATATAACCGTAACCCTAGGTCCAATCCTAACCCTAACCGTCTCTCTAACCGTAGCCCTCAACATAACCCTAACCCTAGGTCCAATCCTACCCCTAACCCTCTCTCCAACCCTAGCCCTCAACATAACCCTAACCCTAGGTCCAATCCTAACCCTAACCGTCTCTCTAACCCTAGCCCTCAATATAACCCTAACCCTAGGTCCAATCCTAACCATAACCGTCTCTCTAACCCTAGCCCTCAACATAACCCTAACCCTAGGTCCAATCCTAACCCTAACCGTCTCTCTAACTCTAGCCCTCAACATAACCCTAACCCTAGGTCCAATCCTAACCCTAACCGTCTCTCTAACCATAGCCCACAACATAACCCTAACCCTAGGTCCAATCCTAACCCTAACCGTCTCTCTAACCCTAGCTCTCAACATAACCCTAACCCTAGGTCCAATCCTAACCCTCACAGTCTCTCTGACGCTAGCCCTCAACATAACCCTAACCCTAGGGCCAATCCTAACCCTAACCGTCTCCTAACCCTAGCCTTCAACATAACCCTAACCCTAGGTCCAATCCTAACCCTAACCGTCTCTCTAACCCTAGCCCTCAACATAACCCTAACCCTAGGTCCACTCGTAACCGTAACCATCTCTCTAACCCTAGCCCTCAACATAACCCTAACCCTAGGTCCAATCCTATCCCTAACCGTCTCTCTAACCCTAGCCCTCAACATAGCCCTATCCCTAGATCCAATCCTAACCATAAACGTCTCTCTAACCCTAGCCCTCAACATAACCCTAACCCTAGGTCCAATCCTAACCCTAACCGTCTGTCTAACCCGAGCCCTCAACATAACCCTAACCCTAGGTCCAATCCTAACCCTAACCGTCTCTCTAACCATAGCCCTCAACATAACCCTAACCCTAGGTCCAATCCTAACCCTAACCGTCTCTCTAACCCTAGCTCTCAACATAACCCTAACCCTAGGTCCAATCCTAACCCTCACCGTCTCTCTGACGCTAGCCCTCAACATAACCCTAACCCTAGGACCAATCCTAACCCTAACCGTCTCCTAACCCTAGCCTTCAACATAACCCTAACGCTAGGTCCAATCCTAACCCTAACCGTCCCTCTAAACCTAGCCCTCAACATAGCCCTAACCCTAGGTCCAATCCTAACCCTAACCGTCTCTCTAACCCTAGCCCTCAACATAACCCTAACCCTAGGTCCAATCATAACCGTAACCGTCTCTCTAAACCTAGCCCTCAACATAACCCTAACCCTAGGTCCAATCCTATCCCTAACCGTCTCTCTAACCCTAGCCCTCAACATAGCCCTATCCCTAGATCCAATCCTAACCATAAACCTCTCTCTAACCCTAGCCCTCAACATAACCCTAAGCCTAGGTCCAATCCTAACCCTAACCACCTCTCTGACCCTAGCCCTGAACATAACCCTAACCCTAGGTCCAATCCTAACCCTAACCGTCTCTCTAACCCTAGCCCTCAACATAACCCTAACCCTAGGTCTAATCCTAACCCTAACCGTCTCTCTGACCCTAGCCCTCAACATAACCCTAAACCTAGGTCCAATCCTAACCCTAACCGTCTCTCTAACCCTAGCCCTCAACATAACCCTAACCCTAGTTCCAATCGTAACCGTAACCATCTCTCTAACCCTAGCCCTCAACATATCCCTAACCCTAGGTCCAATCCTATCCCTAACCGTCTCTCTAACCCTAGCCCTCAACATAGCCCTATCCCTAGATCCAATCCTAACCATAAACGTCTCTCTAACCCTAGCCCTCAACATAACCCTAACCCTAGGTCCAATCCTAACCCTAACCGCCTCTCTGACCCTAGCCCTGAACATAACCCTAACCCTAGGTCCAATCCTAACCCTAACCGTCTCTCTAACCCTAGCCCTCAACATAACCCTAACCCTAGGTCTAATCCTAACCCTAACCGTCTCTCTGACCCTAGCCCTCAACATAACCCTAAACCTAGGTCCAATCCTAACCCTAACTGTCTCTCTGACCCTAGCCCTCAACATAAACCTAAAAATAGCTACAATCCTAACCCTAACCGTCTCTCTCACCCTAGCCCTCAACATAACCCTAAACCTAGGTCCAATCCTCACCCTAACGGTCTCTCTAACGCTAGCCCTCAACATAACCTTAACCCTAGGTCCAATCCTAACCCTAAACGTCTCTCTAACCCTAGCCCTCAACATAACAATAACCCTAGGTCCAATCCTCACCCTAACCGTCTCTCTAACCCTAGCCCTCAACATAACCCTAACCCTAGGTCCAATCCTAACCCTAACCGTCTCTCTAACCTTAGCCCTCAACATAACCCTAATCCTAGGTCCAATCCTAACCCTAAACGTCTCTCTAACCCTATCCCTCAACATAACTGTAATCCTAGGTCCAATGCTAACGCTAACTGTCTCTCTAACCCTAGCCCTCAACATAACCCTAACCCTAGGTCCAATCCTAACCCTATCTGTCTCTCCAAACCTAGCCCTCAACATAACCCTAACCCTAGGTCCAATCCTAACCCTAACCGTCTCTCTAACCCTAGCCCTCAACATAACCCTAACCCTAGGTCCAATCCTAACCCTAACCGTCTCTCTAACTGTAGCCCTCAACCTAACCCTAACCCTAGGTCCAAACCTAACCCTAACTGTCTCTCTAACCCTAGCCCTTAAATAACCAGAACCCTAGGTCCAATCCTAACCCTAACCGTCTCTCTAACCCTAGCCCTCAACATAACCCTAAGCCTAAGTCCAATCCTAACCCTAACCGCCTCTCTAACCCTAGCCCTGAACATAACCCCAACCCAAGTCCAATCCTAACCCTAACCGTGTCTCTAACCCTTGCCCTCAACATAACCCTAACCCTAGGTCCAATCCTAACCCTAACCGTCTCTCTAACCCTAGCCCTCAACATAACCCTAACCCTAGGTCAAATCCTAACCCTAACCGTCTCTCTAACCCTAGCCCTCAACATAACCCTAACCCTAGGTCCAATCCTAACCCTAACCGTCTCTCTAACCCTAGCCCTCAACATAACCCTAACCCTAGTTCCAATCCTAACCCTAACAGTCTCTCTAACCCTAGCCCTCAACATAACCCTAACCCTAGGTCCAATCCTAACCCTAACCGTCTCTCTAACTGTAGCCCTCAACCTAACCCTAACCCTAGGTCCAAACCTAACCCTAACTGTCTCTCTAACCCTAGCCCTCAAATAACCAGAACCCTAGGTCCAATCCTAACCCTAACCGTCTCTCTAACCCTAGCCCTCAACATAACCCTAAGCCTAAGTCCAATCCTAACCCTAACCGCCTCTCTAACCCTAGCCCTGAACAAACCCTAACCCAAGTCCAATCCTAACCCTAACCGTGTCTCTAACCCTTGCCCTCAACATAACCCTAACCCTAGGTCCAATCCTAACCCTAACCGTCTCTCTAACCCTAGCCCTCAACATAACCCTAACCCTAGGTCAAATCCTAACCCTAACCGTCTCTCTAACCCTAGCCCTCAACATAACCCTAACCCTAGGTCCAATCCTAACCCTAACCGTCTCTCTAACCCTAGCCCTCAACATAACCCTAACACTAGGTCCAATCCAAACCCTAACCGTCTCTCCAACCCTAGCCCTCAACATAACCCTAACCCTAGGTCCAATCCTAACCCTAACTCTCTCTCTAACCCTAGCCCTCAATATAACCGTAACCCTAGGTCCAATCCTAACCCTAACCGTCTCTCTAACCCTAGCCCTCAACATAACCCTAACCCTAGGTCCAATCCTAACCCTAACCGTCTCTCTAACCATAGCCCTCAATATAACCGTAACCCTAGGTCCAATCCTAACCATAACCGTCTCTCTAACCCTAGCCCTCAACATAACCCTAACCCTAGGTCCAATCCTAACCCTAACCGTCTCTCTAACCATAGCCCACAACATAACCCTAACCCTAGGTCCAATCCTAACCCTAACCGTCTCTCTAACCCTAGCTCTCAACAAAACCCTAACCCTAGGTCCAATCCTAACCCTCACAGTCTCTCTGACGCTAGCCCTCAACATAACCCTAACCCTAGGGCCAATCCTAACCCTAACCGTCTCCTAACCCTAGCCTTCAACATAACCCTAACCCTAGGTCCAATCCTAACCCTAACCGTCTCTCTAACCCTAGCCCTCAACATAGCCCTATCCCTAGATCCAATCCTAACCATAAACGTCTCTCTAACCCTAGCCCTCAACATAACCCTAACCCTAGGTCCAATCCTAACCCTAACCGTCTGTCTAACCCGAGCCCTCAACATAACCCTAACCCTAGGTCCAATCCTAACCCTAACCGTCTCTCTAACCATAGCCCTCAACATAACCCTAACCCTAGGTCCAATCCTAACCCTAACCGTCTCTCTAACCCTAGCTCTCAACATAACCCTAACCCTAGGACCAATCCTAACCCTAACCGTCTCCTAACCCTAGCCTTCAACATAATCCTAACGCTAGGTCCAATCCTAACCCTAACCGTCCCTCTAAACCTAGCCCTCAACATAGCCCTAACCCTAGGTCCAATCCTAACCCTAACCGTCTCTCTAACCCTAGCCCTCAACATAACCCTAACCCTAGGTCCAATCATAACCGTAACCGTCTCTCTAAACCTAGCCCTCAACATAACCCTAACCCTAGGTCCAATCCTATCCCTAACCGTCTCTCTAACCCTAGCCCTCAACATAGCCCTATCCCTAGATCCAATCCTAACCATAAACCTCTCTCTAACCCTAGCCCTCAACATAACCCTAAGCCTAGGTCCAATCCTAACCCTAACCACCTCTCTGACCCTAGCCCTGAACATAACCCTAACCCTAGGTCCAATCCTAACCCTAACCGTCTCTCTAACCCTAGCCCTCAACATAACCCTAACCCTAGGTCTAATCCTAACCCTAACCGTCTCTCTGACCCTAGCCCTCAACATAACCCTAAACCTAGGTCCAATCCTAACCCTAACCGTCTCTCTAACCCTAGCCCTCAACATAACCCTAACCCTAGTTCCAATCGTAACCGTAACCATCTCTCTAACCCTAGCCCTCAACATATCCCTAACCCTAGGTCCAATCCTATCCCTAACCGTCTCTCTAACCCTAGCCCTCAACATAGCCCTATCCCTAGATCCAATCCTAACCATAAACGTCTCTCTAACCCTAGCCCTCAACATAACCCTAACCCTAGGTCCAATCCTAACCCTAACCGCCTCTCTGACCCTAGCCCTGAACATAACCCTAACCCTAGGTCCAATCCTAACCCTAACCGTCTCTCTAACCCTAGCCCTCAACATAACCCTAACCCTAGGTCTAATCCTAACCCTAACCGTCTCTCTGACCCTAGCCCTCAACATAACCCTAAACCTAGGTCCAATCCTAACCCTAACTGTCTCTCTGACCCTAGCCCTCAACATAACCCTAAAAATAGCTCCAATCCTAACCCTAACCGTCTCTCTCACCCTAGCCCTCAACATAACCCTAAACCTAGGTCCAATCCTCACCCTAACGGTCTCTCTAACGCTAGCCCTCAACATAACCTTAACCCTAGGTCCAATCCTAACCCTAAACGTCTCTCTAACCCTAGCCCTCAACATAACAATAACCCTAGGTCCAATCCTCACCCTAACCGTCTCTCTAACCCTAGCCCTCAACATAACCCTAACCCTAGGTCCAATCCTAACCCTAACCGTCTCTCTAACCTTAGCCCTCAACATAACCCTAATCCTAGGTCCAATCCTAACCCTAAACGTCTCTCTAACCCTATCCCTCAACATAACTGTAATCCTAGGTCCAATGCTAACGCTAACTGTCTCTCTAACCCTAGCCCTCAACATAACCCTAACCCTAGGTCCAATCCTAACCCTATCTGTCTCTCCAAACCTAGCCCTCAACATAACCCTAACCCTAGGTCCAATCCTAACCCTAACCGTCTCTCTAACCCTAGCCCTCAACATAACCCTAACCCTAGGTCCAATCCTAACCCTAACCGTCTCTCTAACTGTAGCCCTCAACCTAACCCTAACCCTAGGTCCAAACCTAACCCTAACTGTCTCTCTAACCCTAGCCCTCAAATAACCAGAACCCTAGGTCCAATCCTAACCCTAACCGTCTCTCTAACCCTAGCCCTCAACATAACCCTAAGCCTAAGTCCAATCCTAACCCTAACCGCCTCTCTAACCCTAGCCCTGAACATAACCCCAACCCAAGTCCAATCCTAACCCTAACCGTGTCTCTAACCCTTGCCCTCAACATAACCCTAACCCTAGGTCCAATCCTAACCCTAACCGTCTCTCTAACCCTAGCCCTCAACATAACCCTAACCCTAGGTCAAATCCTAACCCTAACCGTCTCTCTAACCCTAGCCCTCAACATAACCCTAACCCTAGGTCCAATCCTAACCCTAACCGTCTCTCTAACCCTAGCCCTCAACATAACCCTAACACTAGGTCCAATCCAAACCCTAACCGTCTCTCCAACCCTAGCCCTCAACATAACCCTAACCCTAGGTCCAATCCTAACCCTAACTCTCTCTCTAACCCTAGCCCTCAATATAACCGTAACCCTAGGTCCAATCGTAACCCTAACCGTCTCTCTAACCGTAGCCCTCAACATAACCCTAACCCTAGGTCCAATCCTAACCCTAACCGTCTCTCCAACCCTAGCCCTCAACATAACCCTAACCCTAGGTCCAATCCTCACCCTAACTGTCTCTCTAACCCTAGCCCTCAACATAACCGTAACCCTAGGTGCAATCCTAACCCTAACCGTCTCTCTAACCCTAGCCCTCAACATAACCCTAACCCTAGGTCCAATCCTACCCATAAACGTCTCTCTAAACCGAGCCCTCAACATAACCCTAACCCTAGGTCCAATCCTAACCCTAACCGTCTATCTAACCCTAGCCCTCAACATAACCCTAACCCTAGGTCCAATCCTAACCCTAACCGTCTCTCCAACCCTAGCCCTCAACATAACCCTAACCCTAGGTCCAATCCTAACCCTAACTGTCTCTCTAACCCTAGCCCTCAATATAACCCTAACCCTAGGTCCAATCCTAACCCTAACCGCCTCTCTGACCCTAGCCCTGAACATAACCCTAACCCTAGGTCCAATCCTAACCCTAACCGTCTCTCTAACCCTAGCCCTCAACATAACCCTAACCCTAGTTCTAATCCTAACCCTAACCGTCTCTCTGACCCTAGCCCTCAACATAACCCTAAACCTAGGTCCAATCCTAACCCTAACTGTCTCTCTGACCCTAGCCCTCAACATAACCCTAAAAATAGCTCCAATCCTAACCCTAACCGTCTCTCTCACCCTAGCCCTCAACATAACCCTAAACCTAGGTCCAATCCTCACCCTAACGGTCTCTCTAACGCTAGCCCTCAACATAACCTTAACCCTAGGTCCAATCCTAACCCTAAACGTCTCTCTAACCCTAGCCCTCAACATAACCCTAACCCTAGTTCCAATCCTAACCGTAACCGTCTCTCTAACCCTAGCCCTCAACATAACCCTAACCCTAGGTCCAATCCTATCCCTAACCGTCTCTCTAACCCTAGCCCTCAACATAGCCCTATCCCTAGATCCAATCCTAACCATAAACCTCTCTCTAACCCTAGCCCTCAACATAACCCTAACCCTAGGTCCAATCCTAACCCTAACCGCCTCTCTGACCCTAGCCCTGAACATAACCCTAACCCTAGGTCCAATCCTAACCCTAACCGTCTCTCTAACCCTAGCCCTCAACATAACCCTAACCCTAGGTCTAATCCTAACCCTAACCGTCTCTCTGACCCTAGCCCTCAACATAACCCTAAACCTAGGTCCAATCCTAACCCTAACTGTCTCTCTGACCCTAGCCCTCAACATAACCCTAAAAATAGCTCCAATCCTAACCCTAACCGTCTCTCTCACCCTAGCCCTCAACATAACCCTAAACCTAGGTCCAATCCTCACCCTAACGGTCTCTCTAACGCTAGCCCTCAACATAACCTTAACCCTAGGTCCAATCCTAACCCTAAACGTCTCTCTAACCCTAGCCCTCAACATAACAATAACCCTAGGTCCAATCCTCACCCTAACCGTCTCTCTAACCCTAGCCCTCAACATAACCCTAACCCTAGGTCCAATCCTAACCCTAACCGTCTCTCTAACCTTAGCCCTCAACATAACCCTAATCCTAGGTCCAATCCTAACCCTAAACGTCTCTCTAACCCTATCCCTCAACATAACTGTAATCCTAGGTCCAATGCTAACGCTAACTGTCTCTCTAACCCTAGCCCTCAACATAACCCTAACCCTAGGTCCAATCCTAACCCTATCTGTCTCTCCAAACCTAGCCCTCAACATAACCCTAACCCTAGGTCCAATCCTAACCCTAACCGTCTCTCTAACCCTAGCCCTCAACATAACCCTAACCCTAGGTCCAATCCTAACCCTAACCGTCTCTCTAACTGTAGCCCTCAACCTAACCCTAACCCTAGGTCCAAACCTAACCCTAACTGTCTCTCTAACCCTAGCCCTCAAATAACCAGAACCCTAGGTCCAATCCTAACCCTAACCGTCTCTCTAACCCTAGCCCTCAACATAACCCTAAGCCTAAGTCCAATCCTAACCCTAACCGCCTCTCTAACCCTAGCCCTGAACATAACCCCAACCCAAGTCCAATCCTAACCCTAACCGTGTCTCTAACCCTTGCCCTCAACATAACCCTAACCCTAGGTCCAATCCTAACCCTAACCGTCTCTCTAACCCTAGCCCTCAACATAACCCTAACCCTAGGTCAAATCCTAACCCTAACCGTCTCTCTAACCCTAGCCCTCAACATAACCCTAACCCTAGGTCCAATCCTAACCCTAACCGTCTCTCTAACCCTAGCCCTCAACATAACCCTAACACTAGGTCCAATCCAAACCCTAACCGTCTCTCCAACCCTAGCCCTCAACATAACCCTAACCCTAGGTCCAATCCTAACCCTAACTCTCTCTCTAACCCTAGCCCTCAATATAACCGTAACCCTAGGTCCAATCGTAACCCTAACCGTCTCTCTAACCGTAGCCCTCAACATAACCCTAACCCTAGGTCCAATCCTAACCCTAACCGTCTCTCCAACCCTAGCCCTCAACATAACCCTAACCCTAGGTCCAATCCTCACCCTAACTGTCTCTCTAACCCTAGCCCTCAACATAACCGTAACCCTAGGTGCAATCCTAACCCTAACCGTCTCTCTAACCCTAGCCCTCAACATAACCCTAACCCTAGGTCCAATCCTACCCATAAACGTCTCTCTAAACCGAGCCCTCAACATAACCCTAACCCTAGGTCCAATCCTAACCCTAACCGTCTATCTAACCCTAGCCCTCAACATAACCCTAACCCTAGGTCCAATCCTAACCCTAACCGTCTCTCCAACCCTAGCCCTCAACATAACCCTAACCCTAGGTCCAATCCTAACCCTAACTGTCTCTCTAACCCTAGCCCTCAATATAACCCTAACCCTAGGTCCAATCCTAACCCTAACCGCCTCTCTGACCCTAGCCCTGAACATAACCCTAACCCTAGGTCCAATCCTAACCCTAACCGTCTCTCTAACCCTAGCCCTCAACATAACCCTAACCCTAGTTCTAATCCTAACCCTAACCGTCTCTCTGACCCTAGCCCTCAACATAACCCTAAACCTAGGTCCAATCCTAACCCTAACTGTCTCTCTGACCCTAGCCCTCAACATAACCCTAAAAATAGCTCCAATCCTAACCCTAACCGTCTCTCTCACCCTAGCCCTCAACATAACCCTAAACCTAGGTCCAATCCTCACCCTAACGGTCTCTCTAACGCTAGCCCTCAACATAACCTTAACCCTAGGTCCAATCCTAACCCTAAACGTCTCTCTAACCCTAGCCCTCAACATAACCCTAACCCTAGTTCCAATCCTAACCGTAACCGTCTCTCTAACCCTAGCCCTCAACATAACCCTAACCCTAGGTCCAATCCTATCCCTAACCGTCTCTCTAACCCTAGCCCTCAACATAGCCCTATCCCTAGATCCAATCCTAACCATAAACCTCTCTCTAACCCTAGCCCTCAACATAACCCTAACCCTAGGTCCAATCCTAACCCTAACCGCCTCTCTGACCCTAGCCCTGAACATAACCCTAACCCTAGGTCCAATCCTAACCCTAACCGTCTCTCTAACCCTAGCCCTCAACATAACCCTAACCCTAGGTCTAATCCTAACCCTAACCGTCTCTCTGACCCTAGCCCTCAACATAACCCTAAACCTAGGTCCAATCCTAACCCTAACCTTCTCTCTAACCCTAGCCCTCAACATAACCCTAACCCTAGTTCCAATCGTAACCGTAACCATCTCTCTAACCCTAGCCCTCAACATAACCCTAACCCTAGGTCCAATCCTATCCCTAACCGTCTCTCTAACCCTAGCCCTCAACATAGCCCTATCCCTAGTTCCAATCCTAACCATAAACGTCTCTCTAACCCTAGCCCTCAACATAACCCTAACCCTAGGTCCAATCCTAACCCTAACCGCCTCTCTGACCCTAGCCCTGAAAATAACCCTAACCCTAGGTCCAATCCTAACCCTAACCGTCTCTCTAACCCTAGCCCTCAACATAACCCTAACCCTAGGTCTAATCCAAAACCCTAACCGTCTCTCTGACCCTAGCCCTCAACATAACCCTAAACCTAGGTCCAATCCTAACCCTAACCGTCTCTCTGACCCTAGCCCTCAACATAACCCTAAAAATAGCTCCAATCCTAACCGTAACCGTCTCTCTCACCCTAGCCCTCAACATAACCCTAAACCTAGGTCCAATCCTCACGCTAACGGTCTCTCTAACGCTAGCCCTCAACATAACCTTAACCCTAGGTCCAATCCTAACCCTAAACGTCTCTCTAACCCTAGCCCTCAACATAACAATAACCCTAGGTCCAATCCTCACCCTAACCGTCTCTCTAACCCTACCCCTCAACATAACCCTAACCCTAGGTCCAATCCTAACCCTAACCGTCTCTCTAACCTTAGCCCTCAACATAACCCTAACCCTAGGTCCAATCCTAACCCTAAACGTCTCTCTACCCCTATACCTCAACATAACTGTAATCCTAGGTCCAATGCTAACGCTAACTGTCTCTCTAACCCTAGCCCTCAACATAACCCTAACCCTAGGTCCAATCCTAACCCTATCTGTCTCTCCAAACCTAGCCCTCAACATAACCCTAACCCTAGGTCCAATCCTAACCCTAACCGTCTCTCTAACCCTAGCCCTCAACATAACCCTAACCCTAGGTCCAATCCTAACCCTAACCGTCTCTCTAACTGTAGCCCTCAACCTAACCCTAACCCTAGGTCCAAACCTAACCCTAACTGTCTCTCTAACCCTAGCCCTCAAATAACCAGAACCCTAGGTCCAATCCTAACCCTAACCGTCTCTCTAACCCTAGCCCTCAACATAACCCTAAGCCTAAGTCCAATCCTAACCCTAACCGCCTCTCTAACCCTAGCCCTGAACAAACCCTAACCCAAGTCCAATCCTAACCCTAACCGTGTCTCTAACCCTTGCCCTCAACATAACCCTAACCCTAGGTCCAATCCTAACCCTAACCGTCTCTCTAACCCTAGCCCTCAACATAACCCTAACCCTAGGTCAAATCCTAACCCTAACCGTCTCTCTAACCCTAACCCTCAACATAACCCTAACCCTAGGTCCAATCCTAACCCTAACCGTCTCTCTAACCCTAGCCCTCAACATAACCCTAACACTAGGTCCAATCCAAACCCTAACCGTCTCTCCAACCCTAGCCCTCAACATAACCCTAACCCTAGGTCCAATCCTAACCCTAACTCTCTCTCTAACCCTAGCCCTCAATATAACCGTAACCCTAGGTCCAATCCTAACCCTAACCGTCTCTCTAACCGTAGCCCTCAACATAACCCTAACCCTAGGTCCAATCCTAACCCTAACCGTCTCTCCAACCCTAGCCCTCAACATAACCCTAACCCTAGGTCCAATCCTAACCCTAACCGTCTCTCTAACCCTAGCCCTCAATATAACCCTAACCCTAGGTCCAATCCTAACCATAACCGTCTCTCTAACCCTAGCCCTCAACATAACCCTAACCCTAGGTCCAATCCTCACCCTAACCGTCTCTCTAACCCTAGCCCTCAACATAACCCTAACCCTAGGTCCAATCGTAACCCTAACCGTCTCTCTAACTCTAGCCCTCAACATAACCCTAACCCTAGGTCCAATCCTAACCCTAACCGTCTCTCTAACCATAGCCCTCAACATAACCCTAACCCTAGGTCCAATCCTAACCCTAACCGTCTCTCTAACCCTAGCTCTCAACATAACCCTAACCCTAGGTCCAATCCTAACCCTCACAGTCTCTCTGACGCTAGCCCTCAACATAACCCTAACCCTAGGGCCAATCCTAACGCTAACCGTCTCCTAACCCTAGCCTTCAACATAACCCTAACGCTAGGTCCAATCCTAACCCTAACCGTCACTCTAACCCTAGCCCTCAACATAGCCCTAACCCTAGGTCCAATCCTAACCCTAACCGTCTCTCTAACCCTAGCCCTCAACATAACCCTAACCCTAGTTCCACTCGTAACCGTAACCATCTCTCTAACCCTAGCCCTCAACATAACCCTAACCCTAGGTCCAATCCTATCCCTAACCGTCTCTCTAACCCTAGCCCTCAACATAGCCCTATCCCTAGATCCAATCCTAACCATAAACGTCTCTCTAACCCTAGCCCTCAACATAACCCTAACCCTAGGTCCAATCCTAACCCTAACCACCTCTCTGACCCTAGCCCTGAACATAACCCTAACCCTAGGTCCAATCCTAACTCTAACCGTCTCTCTAACCCTAGCCCTCAACATAACCCTAACCCTAGGTCTAATCCTAACCCTAACCGTCTCTCTGACCCTTGCTCTCAACATAACCCTAAACCTAGGTCCAATCCTAACCCTAACTGTCTCTCTGACCCTAGCCCTCAACATAACCCTAAAAATAGCTCCAATCCTAACCGTAACCGTCTCTCTCACCCTAGCCCTCAACATAACCCTAAACCTAGGTCCAATCCTCACCCTAACGGTCTCTCTAACGCTAGCCCTCAACATAACCTTAACCCTAGGTCCAATCCTAACCCTAAACGTCTCTCTAACGCTAGCCCTCAACATAACAATAACCCTAGGTCCAATCCTCACCCTAACCATCTCTCTAACCCTAGCCCTCAACATAACCCTAACCCTAGGTCCAATCCTAACCCTAACCGTCTCTCTAACCTTAGCCCTCAACATAACCCTAACCCTAGGTCCAATCCTAACCCTAAACGTCTCTCAAACCCTATCCCTCAACATAACCGTAATCCTAGGTCCAATGCTAACGCTAACTGTCTCTCTAACCCTAGCCCTCAACATAACCCTAACCCTAGGTCCAATCCTAACCCTATCTGTCTCTCCAAACCTAGCCCTCAACATAACCCTAACCCTAGGTCCAATCCTAACCCTAACCGTCTCTCTAACCCTAGCCCTCAACATAACCCTAACCCTAGGTCCAATCCTAACCCTAAACGTCTCTCTAACTGTAGCCCTCAACCTAACCTTAACCCTAGGTCCAAACCTAACGCTAACTCTCTCTCTAACCCTAGCCCTCAAATAACCAGAACCCTAGGTCCAATCCTAACCCTAACCGTCTCTATAACCCTAGCCCTCAACATAACCCTAAGCCTAAGTCCAATCCTAACCCTAACCGCCTCTCTAACCCTAGCCCTGAACATAACCCTAACCCAAGTCCAATCCTAGCCCTAACCGTGTCTCTAACCCTTGCCCTCAACATAACCCTAACCCTAGGTCCAATCCTAACCCTAACCGTCTCTCTAACCCTAGCCCTCAACATAACCCTAACCCTAGGTCAAATCCTACCCCTAACCGTCACTCTAACCCTAGCCCTCAACATAACCCTAACCCTAGGTCCAATCCTACCCATAAACGTCTCTCTAAACCGAGCCCTCAACATAACCCTAACCCTAGGTCCAATCCTAACCCTAACCGTCTCTCTAACCCTATCCCTCAACATAACCCGAACCCTAAGTCCAATCCTAACCCTAACCATCTCTGTAAACCTAGCCCTCAACATAACCCTAACCCTAAGTCCAATCCTACCCCTAACCGCCTCTCTAACCCTAGCCCTGAACATAACCCTAACCCTAGGTCCAATCCTAACCCTAACCGTCTCTCTAACCCTAGCCCCCAACATAACCCTAACCCTAGGTCCAATCCTAACCCTAACAGTCTCTCCAAACCTAGCCCTCAACATAACCCTAACCCTAGCTCCAATCCTAACCCTAACTGTCTCTCTAACCCTAGCCCTCAATATAACCCTAACCCTAGGTCCAATCCTAACCCTAATCGTCTCTCTAACCCTAGCCCTCAACATAACCCTAACCTTAGGTCCAATCCTAACCCTAAACGTCTCTCTAACCCTATCCCTCAACATAACCGTAATCCTAGGTCCAATGCTAACCCTAACTGTCTCTCTAACCCTAGCCCTCAACATAACCCTAACCCTAGGTCCAATCCTAACCCTATCTGTCTCTCCAAACCTAGCCCTCAACATAACCCTAACCCTAGGTCCAATCCTAACCCTAACCGTCTCTCTAACCCTAGCCCTCAACATAACCCTAACCCTAGGTCCAATCCTAACCCTAACCGTCTTTCTAACTGTAGCCCTCAACCTAACCCTAACCCTAGGTCCAAACCTAACCCTAACTGTCTCTCTAACCCTAGCCCTCAAATAACCAGAACCCTAGGTCCAATCCTAACCCTAACCGTCTCTCTAACCCTAGCCCTCAACATAACCCTAACCCAAGTCCAATCCTAACCCTAACCGTGTCTCTAACCCTTGCCCTCAATATAACCCTAACCCTAGGTCCAATCCTAACCCTAACCGTCTCTCTAACCCTAGCCCTCAACATAACCCTAACCCTAGGTCAAATACTAATCCTAACCGTCTCTCTAACCCTAGCCCTCAACATAACCCTAACCCTAGGTCCAATCCTAACCCTAACCGTCTCTCTAACCCTAGCCCTCAACATAACCCGAACCCTAGGTCCAATCCTAACCCTAACCATCTCTGTAAACCTAGCCCTCAACATAACCCTAACCCTAAGTCCAATCCTACCCCTAACCGCCTCTCTAACCCTAGCCCTGAACATAACCCTAACCCTAGGTCCAATCCTAACCCTAACCGTCTCTCTAACCCTAGCCCTCAACATAACCCTAACCCTAAGTCCAATCCTAACCCTAACAGTCTCTCCAAACCTAGCCCTCAACATAACCATAACCCTAGCTCCAATCCTAACCCTAAATGTCTCTCTAACCCTAGCCCTCAATATAACCCTAACCCTAGGTCCAATCCTAACCCTAATCGTCTCTCTAACCCTAGCCCTCAACATAACCCTAACCCTAGGTCCAATCCTAACCCTAACCGTCTCTCCAACCCTAGCCCTCAACATAACCCTAACCCTAGGTCCAATCCTAACCCTAACTGTCTCTCTAACCCTAGCCCTCAATATAACCCTAACCCTACGTCCAATCCTAACCCTAACCGTCTCTCTAAACCTAGCCCTCAACATAACCCTAACCCTAGGTCCAATTCTAACCCTAACCGTCTCTCCAACCCTAGCCCTCAACATAACCCTAACCCTAGGTCCAATCCTAACCCTCACTGTTTCTCTAACCCTAGCCCTCAATATAACCCTAACCCTAGGTCCAATCCTAACCCTAACCGTCTCTCTAACCCTAGCCCTCAACATAACCCTAACCCTAGGTCCAATCCTAACCCTAAACGTCTCTCTAACTGTAGCCCTCAACCTAACCTTAACCCTAGGTCCAAACCTAACGCTAACTCTCTCTCTAACCCTAGCCCTCAAATAACCAGAACCCTAGGTCCAATCCTAACCCTAACCGTCTCTATAACCCTAGCCCTCAACATAACCCTAAGCCTAAGTCCAATCCTAACCCTAACCGCCTCTCTAACCCTAGCCCTGAACATAACCCTAACCCAAGTCCAATCCTAGCCCTAACCGTGTCTCTAACCCTTGCCCTCAACATAACCCTAACCCTAGGTCCAATCCTAACCCTAACCGTCTCTCTAACCCTAGCCCTCAACATAACCCTAACCCTAGGTCAAATCCTACCCCTAACCGTCACTCTAACCCTAGCCCTCAACATAACCCTAACCCTAGGTCCAATCCTACCCATAAACGTCTCTCTAAACCGAGCCCTCAACATAACCCTAACCCTAGGTCCAATCCTAACCCTAACCGTCTCTCTAACCCTATCCCTCAACATAACCCGAACCCTAAGTCCAATCCTAACCCTAACCATCTCTGTAAACCTAGCCCTCAACATAACCCTAACCCTAAGTCCAATCCTACCCCTAACCGCCTCTCTAACCCTAGCCCTGAACATAACCCTAACCCTAGGTCCAATCCTAACCCTAACCGTCTCTCTAACCCTAGCCCCCAACATAACCCTAACCCTAGGTCCAATCCTAACCCTAACAGTCTCTCCAAACCTAGCCCTCAACATAACCCTAACCCTAGCTCCAATCCTAACCCTAACTGTCTCTCTAACCCTAGCCCTCAATATAACCCTAACCCTAGGTCCAATCCTAACCCTAATCGTCTCTCTAACCCTAGCCCTCAACATAACCCTAACCTTAGGTCCAATCCTAACCCTAAACGTCTCTCTAACCCTATCCCTCAACATAACCGTAATCCTAGGTCCAATGCTAACCCTAACTGTCTCTCTAACCCTAGCCCTCAACATAACCCTAACCCTAGGTCCAATCCTAACCCTATCTGTCTCTCCAAACCTAGCCCTCAACATAACCCTAACCCTAGGTCCAATCCTAACCCTAACCGTCTCTCTAACCCTAGCCCTCAACATAACCCTAACCCTAGGTCCAATCCTAACCCTAACCGTCTTTCTAACTGTAGCCCTCAACCTAACCCTAACCCTAGGTCCAAACCTAACCCTAACTGTCTCTCTAACCCTAGCCCTCAAATAACCAGAACCCTAGGTCCAATCCTAACCCTAACCGTCTCTCTAACCCTAGCCCTCAACATAACCCTAACCCAAGTCCAATCCTAACCCTAACCGTGTCTCTAACCCTTGCCCTCAATATAACCCTAACCCTAGGTCCAATCCTAACCCTAACCGTCTCTCTAACCCTAGCCCTCAACATAACCCTAACCCTAGGTCAAATACTAATCCTAACCGTCTCTCTAACCCTAGCCCTCAACATAACCCTAACCCTAGGTCCAATCCTAACCCTAACCGTCTCTCTAACCCTAGCCCTCAACATAACCCGAACCCTAGGTCCAATCCTAACCCTAACCATCTCTGTAAACCTAGCCCTCAACATAACCCTAACCCTAAGTCCAATCCTACCCCTAACCGCCTCTCTAACCCTAGCCCTGAACATAACCCTAACCCTAGGTCCAATCCTAACCCTAACCGTCTCTCTAACCCTAGCCCTCAACATAACCCTAACCCTAAGTCCAATCCTAACCCTAACAGTCTCTCCAAACCTAGCCCTCAACATAACCATAACCCTAGCTCCAATCCTAACCCTAAATGTCTCTCTAACCCTAGCCCTCAATATAACCCTAACCCTAGGTCCAATCCTAACCCTAATCGTCTCTCTAACCCTAGCCCTCAACATAACCCTAACCCTAGGTCCAATCCTAACCCTAACCGTCTCTCCAACCCTAGCCCTCAACATAACCCTAACCCTAGGTCCAATCCTAACCCTAACTGTCTCTCTAACCCTAGCCCTCAATATAACCCTAACCCTACGTCCAATCCTAACCCTAACCGTCTCTCTAAACCTAGCCCTCAACATAACCCTAACCCTAGGTCCAATTCTAACCCTAACCGTCTCTCCAACCCTAGCCCTCAACATAACCCTAACCCTAGGTCCAATCCTAACCCTCACTGTTTCTCTAACCCTAGCCCTCAATATAACCCTAACCCTAGGTCCAATCCTAACCCTAACCGTCTCTCTAACCCTAGCCCTCAACATAACCCTAACCCTAGGTCCAATCCTAACCCTAACCGTCTCTCCAACCCTAGCCCTCAACATAACCCTAACCCTAGGTACAATCCTAACCCTAACTGTCTCTCTAACCCTAGCCCTCAATATAACCCTAACCCTAGGTCCAATCCTAACCCTAACCGTCTCTCTAACCCTAGCCCTCAACATAACCCTAACCCTAGCTCCAATCCTAACCCTAACTGTCTCTCTAACCCTAGCCCTCAATATAACCCTAACCCTAGGTCCAATCACAACCCTAACCGTCTCTCTAACCCTAGCCCTCAACATAACCCTAACCCTAGGTCCAATCTTAACCCTAACCGTCTCTCCAACCCTAGCCCTCAACATAACCCTAACCCTAGGTCCAATCCTAACCCTAACCGTCTCTCTAACCCTAGCCCTCAATATAACCCTAACCCTAGGCCCAATCCTAACCCTAACCGTCTCTCTAACCCTAGCCCTCAACATAACCCTAACCCTAGGTCCAATCCTCACCCTCACCGTCTCTCTAACCCTAGCCCTCAACATAACCCTAACCCTAGGTGCAATCCTAACCCTAACCGTCTCTCTAACCCTAGCCCTCAACATAACCCTAACCCTAGGTCCAATCCTAACCCTAACCGTCTCTCTAACCCTAGCCCTCAACATAACCCTAACCCTAGGTCCAATCGTAACCATAAACGTCTCTCTAAACCGAGCCCTCAACATAACCCTAACCCTAGGTCCAATCCTAAACCTAACCGTCTCTATAACCCTAGCCCTCAACTTAACCCGAACCCTAGGTCCAATCCTAACCCTAACCATCTCTGTAAACCTAGCCCTCAACATAACCCTAACCCTAAGTCCAATCCTACCCCTAACCTCCTCTCTAACCCTAGCCCTGAACATAACCCTAACCCTAGGTCCAATCCTAACCCTAACCGTCTCTCTAACCCTAGCCCTCAACGTAACCCTAACACTAGGTCCAATCCAAACCCTAACCGTCTCTCCAACCCTAGCCCTCAACATAACCCTAACCCTAGGTCCAATCCTAACCCTAAATCTCTCTAACCCTAGCCCTCAATATAACCGTAACCCTAGGTCCAATCCTAACCCTTACCGTCTCTCTAACCGTAGCCCTCAACATAACCCTAACCCTAGGTCGAATCCTAACCCTAACCGTCTCTCCAACCCTAGCCCTCAACATAACCCTAACCCTAGGTCCAATCCTAACCCTAACCGTCTCTCTAACCCTAGCCCTCAATATAACCCTAACCCTAGGTCCAATCCTAACCATAACCGTCTCTCTAACCCTAGCCCTCAACATAACCCTAACCCTAGGTCCAATCCTCACCCTAACCGTCTCTCTAACCCTAGCCCTCAACATAACCCTAACCCTAGGTGCAATCCTAACCCTAACCGTCTCTCTAACCCTAGCCCTCAACATAACCCTAACCCTAGGTCCAATCCTACCCATAAACGTCTCTCTAAACCGAGCCCTCAACATAACCTTAACCCTAGGTCCAATCCTAACCCTAACCGTCTCTCTAACCCTAGCCCTCAACATAACCCGAACCCTAGGTCCAATCCTAACCCTAACCATCTCTGTAAACCTAGCCCTCAACATAACCCTAACCCTAAGTCCAATCCTACCCCTAACCGCCTCTCTAACCATAGCCCTCAACATAACCCTAACCCTAGGTCCAATCCTAACCCTAACCGTCTCTCTAACCCTAGCCCTCAACATAAACCTAACCCTAGGTCCAATCCTAACCCTAACCGTCTCTCCAACCCTAGCCCTCAACATAACCCTAACCCTAGGTACAATCCTAACCCTAACTGTCTCTCTAACCCTAGCCCTCAATATAACCCTAACCCTAGGTCCAATCCTAACCCTAACCGTCTCTCTAACCTTAGCCCTCAACATAACCCTAACCCTAGGTCCAATCCTAACCCTAACTGTCTCTCTAACCCTAGCCCTCAATATAACCCTAACCCTAGGTCCAATCCTAACCCTAACCGTCTCTCTAACCCTAGCCATCAAATAACCGGAACCCTAGGTCCAATCCTAACCCTAACCGTCTCTCTAACCCTTTCCCTCAACATAACCCTAACCCTAGGTCCAATCCTAACCCTAAACGTCTCTCCAACCCTAGCCCTCAACATAACCCTCACCCTAGGTGCAATCCTAACCCTAACAGTCTCTCTAACCCTAGCCCTCAACATAACCCTAACCCTAGGTCCAATCCTAACCCTAACTGTCTCTCTAACCCTAGCCCTCAATATAACCCTAACCCTAGGTCCAATCCTAACCCTAACCGTCTCTCTAACCCTAGCCATCAAATAACCGGAACCCTAGGTCCAATCCTAACCCTAACCGTCTCTCTAACCCTTTCCCTCAACATAACCCTAACCCTAGGTCCAATTATAACCCTAAACGTCTCTCTAACCCTAGCCCTCAACATAACCCTCACCCTAGGTGCAATCCTAACCCTAACAGTCTCTCTAACCCTAGCCCTCAACATAACCCTAACCCTAGGTCCAATTCTAACCCTAACCGCCTCTCTAACCCTAGCCCTGAACATAACCCTAACCCAAGTCCAATCCTAACCCTAACCGTGTCTCTAACCCTTGCCCTCAACATAACCCTAACCCTAGGTCCAATCCTAACCCTATCCGTCTCTCCAACCCTAGCCCTGAACATAACCCTAACCCTAGGTCCAATCCTAACCCTAACCGTCTCTCTAACCCTAGCCCTCAACATAACCCTAACCCTAGGTCCAATCCTACCCATAAACGTCTCTCTAAACCGAGCCCTCAACATAACCCTAACCCTAGGTCCAATCCTAACCCTAACCGTCTCTCTAACCCTAGCCCTCAACATAACCCGAACCCTAGGTCCTATCCTAACCCTAACCATCTCTGTAAACCTAGCCCTCAACATAACCCTAACCCTAAGTCCAATCCTACCCCTAACCGCCTCTCTAACCCTAGCCCTGAACATAACCCTAACCCTAGGTCCAATCCTAACCCTAACCGTCTCTCTAACCCTAGCCCTCAACATAACCCTAACCCTAGGTCCAATCCTAACCCTAACAGTCTCTCCAAACCTAGCCCTCAACATAACCCTAACCCTAGCTCCAATCCTAACCCTAACTGTCTCTCTAACCCTAGCCCTCAATGTAACCCTAACCCTAGGTCCAATCCTAACCCTAATCGTCTCTCTAACCCTAGCCCTCAACATAACCCTAAGCCTAGGTCCAATCCTAACCCTAAACGCCTCTCTAACCCTATCCCTCAACATAACCGTAATCCTAGGTCCAATGCTAACCCTAACTGTCTCTCTAACCCTAGCCCTCAACATAACCCTAACCCTAGGTCCAATCCTAACCCTATCTGTCTCTCCAAACCTAGCCCTCAACAGAACCCTAACCCTAGGTCCAATCCTAACCCTAACCGTCTCTCTAACTGTAGCCCTCAACCTAACCCTAACCCTAGGTCCAATCCTAACCCTAACCGTCTCTCTAACTGTAGCCCTCAACCTAACCCTAACCCTAGGTCCAATCCTAACCCTAACCGTCTCTCTAACCCTAGCCCTCAACATAACCCTAACCCTAGGTCCAATCCTAACCCTAACCGTCTCTCTAACTGTAGCCCTCAACCTAACCCTAACCCTAGGTCCAAACCTAACCCTAACTGTCTCTCTAACCCTAGCCCTCAAATAACCAGAACCCTAGGTCCAATCCTAACCCTAACCGTCTCCCTAACCCTAGCCCTCAACATAACCCTAAGCCTAAGTCCAATCCTAACCCTAACCGCCTCTCTAACCCTAGCCCTGAACATAACCCTAACCCAAGTCCAATCCTAACCCTAACCGTGTCTCTAACCCTTGCCCTCAACATAACCCTAACCCTAGGTCCAATCCTAACCCTAACCGTCTCTCTAACCCTAGCCCTCAACATAACCCTAACCCTAGGTCAAATCCTAATCCTAACCGTCTCTCTAACCCTAGCCCTCAACATAACCCTAACCCTAGGTCCAATTCTACCCATAAACGTCTCTCTAAACCGAGCCCTCAACATAACCCTAACCCTAGGTCCAATCCTAACCCTAACCGTCTCTCTAACCCTAGCCCTCAACATAACCCGAACCCTAGGTCCAATCCTAACCCTAACCATCTCTGTAAACCTAGCCCTCAACATAACCCTAACCCTAAGTCCAATCCTACCCCTAACCGCCTCTCTAACCCTAGCCCTGAACATAACCCTAACCCTAGGTCCAATCCTAACCCTAACCGTCTCTCTAACCCTAGCCCTCAACATAACCCTAACCCTAGGTCCAATCCTAACCCTAACAGTCTCTCCAAACCTAGCCCTCAACATAACCCTAACCCTAGCTCCAATCCTAACCCTAACTGTCTCTCTAACCCTAGCCCTCAATATAACCCTAACCCTAGGTCCAATCCTAACCCTAATCGTCTCTCTAACCCTAGCCCTCAACATAACCCTAACCCTAGGTCCAATCCTAACCCTAACCGTCTCTCCAACCCTACCCCTCAACATAACCCTAACCCTAGGTCCAATCCTAACCCTAACTGTCTCTCTAACCCTAGCCCTCAATATAACCCTAACCCTAGGTCCAATCCTAACCCTAACCGTCTCTCTAACCCTAGCCCTCAAAATAACCCTAACCCTAGGTCCAATTCTAACCCTAACCGTCTCTCCAACCCTAGCCCTCAACATAACCCTAACCCTAGGTCCAATCCTAACCCTCACTGTTTCTCTAACCCTAGCCCTCAATATAACCCTAACCCTAGGTCCAATCCTAACCCTAACCGTCTCTCCAACCCTAGCCCTCAACATAACCCTAACCCTAGGTCCAATCCTAACCCTAACAGTCTCTCTAACCCTAGCCCTCAATATAACCCTAACCCTAGGTCCAATCCTAACCCTAACCGTCTCTCTAACCCTAGCCCTCAACATAACCCTAACGCTAGGTCCAATCCTCACCCTAACCGTCTCTCTAACCCTAGCCCTCAACATAACCCTAACCCTAGGTCCAATCCTAACCCTAACCGTCTCTCTAACCCTAGCCCTCAACATAACCCTAACCCTAGGTCCAATCCTAACCATAAACGTCTCTCTAAACCGAGCCCTCAACATAACCCTAACCCTAGGTCCAATCCTAACCCTAACCGTCTCTCTAACCCTAGCCCTAAACATAACCCGAACCCTAGGTCCAATCCTAACCCTAACCATCTCTATAAACCTAGCCCTCAACATAACCCTAACCCTAAGTCCAATCCTACCCCTAACCTCCTCTCTAACCCTAGCCCTGAACATAACCCTAACCCTAGGTCCAATCCTAACCCTAACCGTCTCTCTAACCCTAGCCCTCAACGTAACCCTAACACTAGGTCCAATCCAAACCCTAACCGTCTCTCCAACCCTAGCCCTCAACATAACCCTAACCCTAGGTCCAATCCTAACCCTAACTCTCTCTCTAACCCTATCCCTCAATATAACCGTAACCCTAGGTCCAATCCTAACCCTAACCGTCTCTCTAACCGTAGCCCTCAACATAACCCTAACCCTAGGTCCAATCCTAACCCTAACCGTCTCTCCAACCCTAGCCCTCAACATAACCCAAACCCTAGGTCCAATCCTAACCCTAACCGTCTCTCTAACCCTAGCCCTCAATATAACCCTAACCCTAGGTCCAATCCTAACCATAACCGTCTCTCTAACCCTAGCCCTCAACATAACCCTAACCCTAGGTCCAATCCTCACCCTAACCGTCTCTCTAACCCTAGCCCTGAACATAACCCTAACCCTAGGTCCAATCCTAACCCTAACCGTCTCTCTAACCCTAGCCCTCAACATAACCCTAACCCTAGGTCCAATCCTAACCCTAACAGTCTCTCCAAACCTAGCCCTCAACATAACCCTAACCCTAGCTCCAATCCTACCCTAACTGTCTCTCTAACCCTAGCCCTCAATGTAACCCTAACCCTAGGTCCAATCCTAACCCCAATCGTCTCTCTAACCCTAGCCCTCAACATAACCCTAAGCCTAGGTCCAATCCTAACCCTAAACGTCTCTCTAACCCTATCCCTCAACATAACCGTAATCCTAGGTCCAATGCTAACCCTAACTGTCTCTCTAACCCTAGCCCTCAACATAACCCTAACCCTAGGTCCAATCCTAACCCTATCTGTCTCTCCAAACCTAGCCCTCAACAGAACCCTAACCCTAGGTCCAATCCTAACCCTAACCGTCTCTCTAACCCTCGCCCTCAACATAACCCTAACCCTAGGTCCAATCCTAACCCTAACCGTCTCTCTAACTGTAGCCCTCAACCTAACCCTAACCCTAGGTCCAAACCTAACCCTAACTGTCTCTCTAACCCTAGCCCTCAAATAACCAGAACCCTAGGTCCAATCCTAACCCTAACCGTCTCTCTAACCCTAGCCCTCAACATAACCCTAAGCCTAAGTCCAATCCTAACCCTAACCGCCTCTCTAACCCTAGCCCTGAACATAACCCTAACCCAAGTCCAATCCTAACCCTAACCGTGTCTCTAACCCTTGCCCTCAACATAACCCTAACCCTAGGTCCAATCCTAACCCTAACCGTCTCTCTAACCCTAGCCCTCAACATAACCCTAACCCTAGGTCAAATCCTAATCCTAACCGTCTCTCTAACCCTAGCCCTCAACATAACCCTAACCCTAGGTCCAATCCTACCCATAAACGTCTCTCTAAACCGAGCCCTCAACATAACCCTAACCCTAGGTCCAATCCTAACCCTAACCGTCTCTCTAACCCTAGCCCTCAACATAACCCGAACCCTAGGTCCAATCCTAACCCTAACCATCTCTGTAAACCTAGCCCTCAACATAACCCTAACCCTAAGTCCAATTATACCCCTAAGCGCCTCTCTAACCCTAGCCCTGAACATAACCCTAACCCTAGGTCCAATCCTAACCCTAACAGTCTCTCTAACCCTAGCCCTCAACATAACCCTAACCCTAGGTCCAATCCTAACCCTAACAGTCTCTCCAAACCTAGCCCTCAACATAACCCTAACCCTAGCTCCAATCCTAACCCTAACTGTCTCTCTAACCCTAGCCCTCAATATAACCCTAACCCTAGGTCCAATCCTAACCCTAATCGTCTCTCTAACCCTAGCCCTCAACATAACCCTAACCCTAGGTCCAATCCTAACCCTAACCGTCTCTCCAACCCTACCCCTCAACATAACCCTAACCCTAGGTCCAATACTAACCCTAACTGTCTCTCTAACCCTAGCCCTCAATATAACCCTAACCCTAGGTCCAATCCTAACCCTAACCGTCTCTCTAACCCTAGCCCTCAACATAACCCTAACCCTAGGTCCAATTCTAACCCTAACCGTCTCTCCAACCCTAGCCCTCAACATAACCCTAACCCTAGGTCCAATCCTAACCCTCACTGTTTCTCTAACCCTAGCCCTCAATATAACCCTAACCGTAGGTCCAATCCTAACCCTAACCGTCTCTCCAACCCTAGCCCTCAACATAACCCTAACCCTAGGTCCAATCCTAACCCTAACAGTCTCTCTAACCCTAGCCCTGAATATAACCCTAACCCTAGGTCCAATCCTAACCCTAACCGTCTCTCTAACCCTAGCCCTCAACATAACCCTAACCCTAGGTCCAATCCTCACCCTAACCGTCTCTCTAACCCTAGCCCTCAACATAACCCTAACCCTAGGTCCAATCCTAACCCTAACCGTCTCTCTAACCCTAGCCCTCAACATAACCCTAACCCTAGGTCCAATCCTAACCATAAACGTCTCTCTAAACCGAGCCCTCAACATAACCCTAACCCTAGGTCCAATCCTAACCCTAACCGTCTCTCTAACCCTAGCCCTAAACATAACCCGAACCCTAGGTCCAATCCAAACCCTAACCATCTCTGTAAACCTAGCCCTCAACATAACCCTAACCCTAAGTCCAATCCTACCCCTAACCTCCTCTCTAACCCTAGCCCTGAACATAACCCTAACCCTAGGTCCAATCCTAACCCTAACCGTCTCTCTAACCCTAGCCCTCAACGTAACCCTAACACTAGGTCCAATCCAAACCCTAACCGTCTCTCCAACCCTAGCCCTCAACATAACCCTAACCCTAGGTCCAATCCTAACCCTAACTCTCTCTCTAACCCTATCCCTCAATATAACCGTAACCCTAGGTCCAATCCTAACCCTAACCGTCTCTCTAACCGTAGCCCTCAACATAACCCTAACCCTAGGTCCAATCCTAACCCTAACCGTCTCTCCAACCCTAGCCCTCAACATAACCCTAACCCTAGGTCCAATCCTAACCCTAACCGTCTCTCTAACCCTAGCCCTCAATATAACCCTAACCCTAGGTCCAATCCTAACCATAACCGTCTCTCTAACCCTAGCCCTCAACATAACCCTAACCCTAGGTCCAATCCTCACCCTAACCGTCTTTCTAACCCTAGCCCTCAACATAACCCTAAGCCTAGGTGCAATCCTAACCCTAACCGTCTCTCTAACCCTAGCCCTCAACATACCCCTAACCCTAGGTCCAATCGTACCCATAAACGTCTCTCTAAACCGAGCCCTCAACATAACCCTAACCCTAGGTCCAATCCTAACCCTAACCGTCTCTCTAACCCTAGCCCTCAACATAACCCGAACCCTAGGTCCAATCCTAACCCTAACCATCTCTGTAAACCTAGCCCTCAACATAACCCTAACCCTAAGTCCAATCCTACCCCTAACCGCCTCTCTAACCCTAGCCCTGAACATAACCCTAACCCTAGGTCCAATCCTAACCCTAACCGTCTCTCTAACCCTAGCCCTCAACATAACCCTAACCCTAGGTCCAATCCTAACCCTAACCGTCTCTCCAACCCTAGCCCTCAACATAACCCTAACCCTAGGTCCAATCCTAACCCTAAATGTCTCTCTAACCCTAGCCCTCAATATAACCCTAACCCTAGGTCCAATCCTAACCCTAACCGTCTCTCTAACCCTAGCCCTCAACATAACCCTAACCCTAGGTCCAATCCTAACCCTAACTGTCTCTCTAACCCTAGCCCTCAATATAACCCTAACCCTAGGTCCAATCCTAACCCTAACCGTCTCTCTAACCCTAGCCATCAAATAACCGGAACCCTAGGTCCAATCCTAACCCTAACCGTCTCTCTAACCCTTTCCCTCAACATAACCCTAACCCTAGGTCCAATCCTAACCCTAAACGTCTCTCTAACCCTAGCCCTCAACATAACCCTCACCCTAGGTGCAATCCTAACCCTAACCGTCTCTCTAACCCTAGCCCTCAACATAACCCTAACCCTAGGTCCAATTCTAACCCTAACCGTCTCTGTAAACCTAGCCCTCAACATAACCCTAACCCTAGGTCCAATCCTAACAATAACCGTCTCTGTAAACCTAGCCCTCAACATAACCCTAACCCTAGGTCCAATCCTAACCGTAACCGTCTCTCTAACCCTAGCCCTCAACATAACCCTAACCCTAGGTCCAATCCTATCCCTAACCGTCTCTCTAACCCTAGCCCTCAACATAGCCCTATCCCTAGATCCAATCCTAACCATAAACCTCTCTCTGACCCTAGCCCTCAACATAACCCTAACCCTAGGTCCAATCCTAACCCTAACCGCCTCTCTGACCCTAGCCCTGAACATAACCCTAACCCTAGGTCCAATCCTAACCCTAACCGTCTCTCTAACCCTAGCCCTCAACATAACCCTAACCCTAGGTCTAATCCTAACCCTAACCGTCTCTCTGACCCTAGCCCTCAACATAACCCTAACCCTAGGTCCAATCCTAACCCTAACCGTCTCTCCAACCCTAGCCCTCAACATAACCCTAACCCTAGGTCCAATCCTAACCCTAACCGTCTCTCTAACCCTAGCCCTCAACATAACCCTAACCATAGGTCCAATCCTAACCCTAACTGTCTCTCTAACCATAGCCCTCAACATAACCCTAACCCTAGGTCCAATCCTAACCCTAACCGTCTCCTAACCCTAGCCTTCAACATAACCCTAACGCTAGGTCCAATCCTAACCCTAACCGTCTCTCTAACCCTAGCCCTCAACATAGCCCTAACCTTAGGTCCAATCCTAACCCTAACCGTCTCTCTAACCCTAGCCCTCAACATAACCCGAACCCTAGGTCCAATCCTAACCCTAACCATCTCTGTAAACCTAGCCCTCAACATAATCCTAACCCTAAGTCCAATCCTACCCCTAACCGCCTCTCTAACCCTAGCCCTGAACATAACCCTAAACCTAGGTCCAATCCTAACCCTAACCGTCTCTCTAACCCTAGCCCTCAACATAACCCTAACCCTAGGTCCTATCCTAACCCTAACCGTCTCTCTAACCCTAGCCCTCAACATAACCCGAACCCTAGGTCCAATCCTAACCCTAACCATCTCTGTAAACCTAGCCCTCAACATAACCCTAACCCTAAGTCCAATCCTACCCCTAACCTCCTCTCTAACCCTAGCCCTGAACATAACCCTAACCCTAGGTCCAATCCTAACCCTAACCGTCTCTCTAACCCTAGCCCTCAACATAACCCTAACACTAGGTCCAATCCAAACCCTAACCGTCTCTCCAACCCTAGCCCTCAACATAACCCTAACCCTAGGTCCAATCCTAACCCTAACTCTCTCTCTAACCCTAGCCCTCAATATAACCGTAACCCTAGGTCCAATCCTAACCCTAACCGTCTCTCTAACCGTAGCCCTCAACATAACCCTAACCCTAGGTCCAATCCTAACCCTAACCGTCTCTCCAACCCTAGCCCTCAACATAACCCTAACCCTAGGTCCAATCCTAACCCTAACCGTCTCTCTAACCCTAGCCCTCAATATAACCCTAACCCTAGGTCCAATCCTAACCATAACCGTCTCTCTAACCCTAGCCCTCAACATAACCCTAACCCTAGGTCCAATCCTCACCCTAACCGTCTCTCTAACCCTAGCCCTCAACATAACCCTAACCCTAGGTGCAATCCTAACCCTTACCGTCTCTCTAACCCTAGCCCTCAACATAACCCTAACCCTAGGTCCAATCCTACCCATAAACGTCTCTCTAAACCGAGCCCTCAACATAACCCTAACCCTAGGTCCAATCCTAACCCTAACCGTCTCTCTAACCCTAGCCCTCAACATAACCCGAACCCTAGGTCCAATCCTAACCCTAACCATCTCTGTAAACCTAGCCCTCAACATAACCCTAACCCTAAGTCCAATCCTACCCCTAACCGCCTCTCTAACCCTAGCCCTGAACATAACCCTAACCCTAGGTCCAATCCTAACCCTAACCGTCTCTCTAACCCTAGCCCTCAACATAACCCTAACCCTAGGTCCAATCCTAACCCTAACCGTCTCCCAACCCTAGCCCTCAACATAACCCTAACCCTAGGTCCAATCCTAACCCTAATCGTCTCTCTAACCCTAGCCCTCATCATAAACCTAACCCTAGGTCCAATCCAAACCCTAACCGTCTCTCCAACCCTAGCCCTCAACATAACCCTAACCCTAGGTCCAATCCTAACCCTAACTCTCTCTCTAACCCTAGCCCTCAATATAACCGTAACCCTAGGTCCAATCCTAACCCTAACCGTCTCTCTAACCGTAGCCCTCAACATAACCCTAACCCTAGGTCCAATCCTAACCCTAACCGTCTCTCCAACCCTAGCCCTCAACATAACCCTAACCCTAGGTCCAATCCTACCCATAAACGTCTCTCTAAACCGAGCCCTCAACATAACCCTAACCCTAGGTCCAATCCTAACCCTAACCGTCTCTCTAACCCTAGCCCTCAACATAACCCGAACCCTAGGTCCAATCCTAACCCTAACCATCTCTGTAAACCTAGCCCTCAACATAACCCTAACCCTAAGTCCAATCCTACCCCTAACCGCCTCTCTAACCCTAGCCCTGAACATAACCCTAACCCTAGGTCCAATCCTAACCCTAACCGTCTCTCTAACCCTAGCCCTCAACATAACCCTAACCCTAGGTCCAATCCTAACCCTAACAGTCTCTCCAACCCTAGCCCTCAACATAACCCTAACCCTAGGTCCAATCCTAACCCTAATCGTCTCTCTAACCCTAGCCCTCATCATAACCCTAACCCTAGGTCCAATCCAAACCCTAACCGTCTCTCCAACCCTAGCCCTCAACATAACCCTAACCCTAGGTCCAATCCTAACCCTAACTCTCTCTCTAACCCTAGCCCTCAATATAACCGTAACCCTAGGTCCAATCCTAACCCTAACCGTCTCTCTAACCGTAGCCCTCAACATAACCCTAACCCTAGGTCCAATCCTAACCCTAACCGTCTCTCCAACCCTAGCCCTCAACATAACCCTAACCCTAGGTCCAATCCTAACCCTAACCGTCTCTCCAACCCTAGCCCTCAACATAACCCTAACCCTAGGTCCAATCCTAACCCTAATCGTCTCTCTAACCCTAGCCCTCATCATAACCCTAACCCTAGGTCCAATCCAAACCCTAACCGTCTCTCCAACCCTAGCCCTCAACATAACCCTAACCCTAGGTCCAATCCTAACCCTAACCGTCTCTCCAACCCTAGCCCTCAACATAACCCGAACCGTAGGTCCAATCCTAACCCTAACCATCTCTGTAAACCTAGCCCTCAACATAACCCTAACCCTAAGTCCAATCCTACCCCTAACCGCCTCTCTAACCCTAGCCCTGAACATAACCCTAACCCTAGGTCCAATCCTAACCCTAACCGTCTCTCTAACCCTAGCCCTCAATATAACCCTAACCCTAGGTCCAATCCTAACCCTAACCGTCTCTCCAACCCTAGCCCTCAACATAACCCTAACCCTAGGTCCAATCCTAACCCTAACCGTCTCTCTAACCCTAGCCCTCAACATAACCCTAACCCTAGGTCCAATCCTAACCCTAACCGTCTCTCTAACCATAGCCCTCAACATAACCCTAACCCTAGGTCCAATCCTAACCCTAACAGTCTCTCTAACACTAGCTCTCAACATAACCCTAACCCTAGGTCCAATCCTAACCCTCACAGTCTCTCTGACGCTAGCCCTCAACATAACCCTAACCCTAGGTCCAATCCTAACCCTAACCGTCTCCTAACCCTAGCCTTCAACATAACCCTAACGCTAGGTCCAATCCTAACCCTAACCGTCTCTCTAACCCTAGCCCTCAACATAGCCCTAACCCTAGGTCCAATCCTAACCCTAACCGTCTCTCTAACCCTAGCCCTCAACATAACCCGAACCCTAGGTCCAATCCTAACCCTAACCATCTCTGTAAACCTAGCCCTCAACATAATCCTAACCCTAAGTCCAATCCTACCCCTAACCGCCTCTCTAACCCTAGCCCTGAACATAACCCTAACCCTAGGACCAATCCTAACCCTAACCGTCTCTCTAACCCTAGCCCTCAACATAACCCTAACCCTAGGTCCAATCCTAACCCTAACCGTCTCTCTAACCCTAGCCCTCAACATAATCCGAACCCTAGGTCCAATCCTAACCCTAACCATCTCTGTAAACCTAGCCCTCAACATAACCCTAACCCTAAGTCCAATCCTACCCCTAACCTCCTCTCTAACCCTTGCCCTGAACATAACCCTAACCCTAGGTCCAATCCTAACCCTAACCGTCTCTCTAACCCTAGCCCTCAACATAACCCTAACACTAGGTCCAATCCAAAGCCTAACCGTCTCTCCAACCCTAGCCCTCAACATAACCCTAACCCTAGGTCCAATCCTAACCTTAACTCTCTCTCTAACCCTAGCCCTCAATATAACCGTAACCCTAGGTCCAATCCTAACCCTAACCGTCTCTCTAACCGTAGCCCTCAACATAACCCTAACCCTAGGTCCAATCCTAACCCTAACCGTCTCTCCAACCCTAGCCCTCAACATAACCCTAACCCTAGGTCCAATCCTAACCCTAACCGTCTCCCTAACCCTAGCCCTCAACATAACCCTAACCCTAGGTCCAATCCTCACCCTAACCGTCTCTCTAACCCTAGCCCTCAACATAACCCTAACCCTAGGTGCAATCCTAACCCTAACCGTCTCTCTAACCCTAGCCCTCAACATAACCCTAACCCTAGGTCCAATCCTACCCATAAACGTCTCTCTAAACCGAGCCCTCAACATAACCCTAACCCTAGGTCCAATCCTAACCCTAACCGTCTCTCTAACCCTAGCCCTCAACATAACCCGAACCCTAGGTCCAATCCTAACCCTAACCATCTCTGTAAACCTAGCCCTCAACATAACCCTAACCCTAAGTCCAATCCTACCCCTAACCGCCTCTCTAACCCTAGCCCTGAACATAACCCTAACCCTAGGTCCAATCCTAACCCTAACCGTCTCTCTAACCCTATCCCTCAACATAACCCTAACCCTAGGTCCACTCCTCACCCTAACCGTCTCTCTAACACTAGCTCTCAACATAACCCTAACCCTAGGTCCAATCCTAACCCTAACTGTCTCTCTAAACCTAGCCCTCAATATAACCCTAACCCTAGGTCCAATCCTAACCCTAACCGTCTCTCTAACCCTAGCCCTCAACATAACCCTAACCCTAGGTCCAATCCTAACCCTAACTGTCTCTCTAACCCTAGCCCTCAATATAACCCTAACCCTAGGTCCAATCCTAACCCTAACCGTCTCTCTAACCCTAGCCCTCAAATAACCGGAACCCTAGGTCCAATCCTAACCCTAACCGTCTCTCTAACCCTTTCCCTCAACATAACCCTAACCCTAGGTCCAATCCTAACCCTAGCCGTCTCTCTAACACTAGCCCTCAACATAACCCTCACCCTAGGTGCAATCCTAACCCTAACCGTCTCTCTAACCCTAGCCCTCAACATAACCCTAACCCTAGGTCCAATCCTAACCCTAACCGTCTCTGTAAACCTAGCCCTCAACATAACCCTAACCCTAGGTCCAATCCTAACCCTAACCGTCTCTGTAAACCTAGCCCTCAACATAACCCTAACCCTAGGTCCAATCTTAACCCTAACCGTCTCTCTAACCCTAGCCCTCAACATGACCCTAACCCTAGGTGCAATCCTAACCCTAACCGTCTCTCTAACCCTAGCCCTCAACATAACCCTAACCCTAGGTCCAATCCTAACCGTAACCCTCTCTCTAACCCTAGCCCTCAACATAACCCTAACCCTAGGTCCAATCCTAACCCTAACCGTCTCTCTAACCCTAGCTTTCAACATAACCCTAACCCTAGGTCCAATCCTCACCCTAACCGTCTCTCTAACCCTAGCCCTCGACATAACCCTAACCCTAGGTGCAATCCTAACCCTAACCGTCTCTCTAACCCTAGCCCTCAACATAACCCAAACCCTAGGTCCAATCCTAACCCTAACCGTCTCTCTAACCCTAGCCCTCAACATAACCCTAACCCTAGGTCCAATCCTTACCATAAACGTCTCTCTAAACCGAGCCCTCAACATAACCCTAACCCTAGGTCCAATCCTAACCCTAACCGTCTCTCTAACCCTAGCCCTCAACATAACCCGAACCCTAGGTCCAATCCTAACCCTAACCATCTCTGTAAACCTAGCTTTCAACATAACCCTAACCCTAAGTCCAATCCTACCCCTAACCTCCTCTCTAACCCTAGCCCTGAACATAACCCTAACCCTAGGTCCAATCCTAACCCTAACCGTCTCTCTAACCCTAGCCCTCAACATAACCCTAACACTAGGTCCAATCCAAACCCTAACCGTCTCTCCAACCCTAGCCCTCAACATAACCCTAACCCTAGGTCCAATCCTAACCCTAACTCTCTCTCTAACCCTAGCCCTCAATATAACCGTAACCCTAGGTCCAATCCTAACCCTAACCGTCTCTCTAACCGTAGCCCTCAACATAACCCTAACCCTAGGTCCAATCCTAACCCTAACCGTCTCTCCAACCCTAGCCCTCAACATAACCCTAACCCTAGGTCCAATCCTAACCATAACCGTCTCTCTAACCCTAGCCCTCAAAATAACCCTAACCCTAGGTCCAATCCTAACCCTAACCGTCTCTGTAAACCTAGCCCTCAACATAACCCTAACCCTAGGTCCAATCTTAACCCTAACCGTCTCTCTAACCCTAGCCCTCAACATAACCCGAACCCTAGGTCCAATCCTAACCCTAACCGTCTCTGTAAACCTAGCCCTCAACATAACCCTAACCCTAGGTCCAATCCTAACCCTAACCGTCTCTCTAACCCTAGCCCTCAACATAACCCGAACCCAGGGTCCAATCCTAACCCTAACCATCTCTGTAAACCTAGCCCTCAACATAACCCTAACCCTAAGTCCAATCCTACCCCTAACCGCCTCTCTAACCCTAGCCCTGAACATAACCACAACCCTAGGTCGAATCCTAACCCTAACCGTCTCTCTAACCCTAGCCCTCAACATAACCCTAACCCTAGGTCCAATCCTAACCCTAACCGTCTCTCCAACCCTAGCCCTCAACATAACCCTAACCCTAGGTCCAATCCTAACCCTAACTGTCTCTCTAACCCTAGCCCTCAATATAACCCTAACCCTAGGTCCAATCCTAACCCTAACCGTCTCTCTAACCCTAGCCCTCAACATAACCCTAACCCTAGGTCCAATCCTAACCCTAACTGTCTCTCTAACCCTAGCCCTCAATATAACCCTAACCCTAGGTCCAATCCTAACCCTAACAGTTTCTCTAACCCTAGCCCTCAAATAACGGGAACCCTAGGTCCAATCCTAACCCTAACCATCTCTCTAACCCTTTCCCTCAACATAACCCTAACCCTAGGTCCAATCCTAACCCTAACCATCTGTCTAACCCTAGCCCTCAACATAACCCTAACCCTAGGTCCAATCCTAACCCTAACCGTCTCTCTAACCCTAGCCCTCAACATGACCCTAACCCTAGGTGCAATCCTAACCCTAACCGTCTCTCTACCCCTAGCCCTCAACATAACCCTAACCCTAGGTCCAATCCTAACCGTAACCCTCTCTCTAACCCTAGCCCTCAACATAACCCTAACCCTAGCTCCAATCCTAACCCTAACCGTCTCTCTAACCCTAGCCCTCAACATAACCCTAACCCTAGGTCCAATCCTAACCCTAACTGTCTCTCTAACCCTAGCCCTCAACATAACCCTAACCCTAGGTCCAATCCTAACCCTAACCGTCTCTCTAACTCTAGCCCTCAACATGACCCTAACCCTAGGTGCAATCCTAACCCTAACCGTCTCTCTACCCCTAGCCCTCAACATAACCCTAACCCTAGGTCCAATCCTAACCCTAACTGTCTCTCTAACCCTAGCCCTCAACATAACCTTAACCCTAGGTCCAATCCTAACCCTAAACGTCTCTCTAACCCTAGCCCTCAACATAACAATAACCCTAGGTCCAATCCTCACCCTAACCGTCTCTCTAACCCTAGCCCTCAACATAACCCTAACCCTAGGTCCAATCCTTACCCTAACCGTCTCTCTAACCTTAGCCCTCAACATAACCCTAACCCTAGGTCCAATCCTAACCCTAAACGTCTCTCTAACCCTATCCCTCAACATAACCGTAATCCTAGGTCCAATGCTAACGCTAACTGTCTCTCTAACCCTAGCCCTCAACATAACCCTAACCCTAGGTCCAATCCTAACCCTATCTGTCTGTCCAAACCTAGCCCTCAACATAACCCTAACCCTAGGTCCAATCCTAACCCTAACCGTCTCTCTAACTGTAGCCCTCAACCTAACCCTAACCCTAGGTCCAAACCTAACCCTAACTGTCTCTCTAACCCTAGCCCTCAAATGACCAGAACCCTAGGTCCAATCCTAACCCTAACCGTCTCTCTAACCCTAGCCCTCAACATAACCCTAAGCCTAAGTCCAATCCTAACCCTAACCGCCTCTCTAACCCTAGCCTTGAACATAACCCTAACCCAAGTCCAATCCTAACCCTAACCGTGTCTCTAACCCTTGCCCTCAACATAACCCTAACCCTAGGTCCAATCCTAACCCTAACCGTCTCTCTAACCCTAGCCCTCAACATAACCCTAACCCTAGGTCCAATCCTAACCCTAACCGTCTCTCTAACCCTAGCCCTCAACATAACCCTAACCCTAGGTCAAATCCTAACCCTAACCGTCTCTCTAACCCTAGCCCTCAACATAGCCCTAACCCTAAGTCCAATCCTACCCCTAACCGCCTCTCTAACCCTAGCCCTGAACGTAACCCTAACCCTAGGTCCAATCCTAACCCTAACTCTCTCTCTAACCCTAGCCCTCAATATAACCGTAACCCTAGGTCCAAACCTAAGCCTAACCGTCTCTCTAACCGTAGCCCTCAACATAACCCTAACCCTAGGTCCAATCCTAACCCTAACCGTCTCTCCAACCCTAGCCCTCAACATAACCCTAACCCTAGGTCCAATCCTAACCCTAACCGTCTCTCTAACCCTAGCCCTCAATATAACCCTAACCCTAGGTCCAATCCTAACCATAACCGTCTCTCTAACCCTAGCCCTCAACATAACCCTAACCCTAGGTCCAATCCTCACCCTAACCGTCTCTATAACCCTAGCCCTCAACATAACCCTAACCCTAGGTGCAATCCTAACCCTAACCGTCTCTCTAACCCTAGCCCTCAACATAACCCTAACCCTAGGTCCAATCCTACCCATAAACGTCTCTCTAAACCGAGCCCTCAACATAACCCTAACCCTAGGTCCAATCCTAACCCTAACCGTCTCTCTAAACCTAGCCCTCAACATAACCCGAACCCTAGGTCCAATCCTAACCCTAACCATCTCTGTAAACCTAGCCCTCAACATAACCCTAACCCTAAGTCCAATCCTACCCCTAACCGCCTCTCTAACCCTAGCTCTGAACATAACCCTAACCCTAGGTCCAATCCTAACCCTAACCGTCTCTCTAACCCTAGCCCTCAACATAACCCTAACCCTAGGTCCAATCCTAACCCTAACCGTCTCTCCAACCCTAGCCCTCAACATAACCCTAACCCTAGGTCCAATCCTAACCCTAACTGTCTCTCTAACCCTAGCCCTCAATATAACCCTAACCCTAGGTCCAATCCTAACCCTAACCGTCTCTCCAACCCTAGCCCTCAACATAACCCTAACCCTAGGTCCAATCCTAACCCTAACTGTCTCTCCAACCCTAGCCCTCAACATAACCCTAACCCTAGGTCCAATCCTAACCCTAACTGTCTCTCTAACCCTAGCCCTCAACATAACCCTAACCCTAGGTCCAATCCTAACCCTAACTGTCTCTCTAACCCTAGCCCTCAATATAACCCTAACCCTAGGTCCAATCCTAACCCTAACCATCTCTCTAACCCTAGCCCTAAAATAACCGGAACCCTAGGTCCAATCCTAACCCTAACCGTCTCTCTAACCCTAGCCCTCAACATAACCCTAACCCTAGCCCCAATCCTAACCCTAAGCATTTCTATAACCCTAGCCCTCAACATAACCCTAACCCTAGGTCCACTCCTCACCCTAACCGTCTCTCTAAACCAAGCCCTCAACATAACCCTAACCCTAGCCCCAATCCTAACCCTAAGCATTTCTATAACCCTAGCCCTCAACATAACCCTAACCCTAGGTCCACTCCTCACCCTAACCGTCTCTCTAAACCAAGCCCTCAACATAACCCTAACCCTAGGTCCAATCCTAACACTAACCTGCTCTCTAACCCTAGCCCTCAACATAACCCTAACCCTAGCCCCAATCCTAACCCTAAGCATTTCTATAACCCTAGCCCTCAACATAACCCTAACCCTAGGTCCACTCCTCACCCTAACCGTCTCTCTAAACCAAGCCCTCAACATAACCCTAACCCTAGGTCCAATCCTAACACTAACCTGCTCTCTAACCCTAGCCCTCAACATAACCCTAACCCGAGGTCCAATCCTACCCATAAACGTCTCTCTAAACCGAGCCCTCAACATAACCCTAACCCTAGGTCCAATCCTAACCCTAACCGTCTCTCTAACCCTAGCCCTCAACATAACCCGAACCCTAGGTCCAATCCTAACCCTAACCATCTCTGTAAACCTAGCCCTCAACATAACCCTAACCCTAAGTCCAATCCTACCCCTAACCGCCTCTCTAACCCTAGCCCTGAACATAACCCTAACCCTAGGTCCAATCCTAACCCTAACCGTCTCTCTAACCCTATCCCTCAACATAACCCTAACCCTAGGTCCACTCCTCACCCTAACCGTCTCTCTAACACTAGCTCTCAACATAACCCTAACCCTAGGTCCAATCCTAACCCTAACTGTCTCTCTAACCCTAGCCCTCAATATAACCCTAACCCTAGGTCCAATCCTAACCCTAACCGTCTCTCTAACCCTAGCCCTCAACATAACCCTAACCCTAGGTCCAATCCTAACCCTAACTGTCTCTCTAACCCTAGCCCTCAATATAACCCTAACCCTAGGTCCAATCCTAACCGTAACCGTCTCTCTAACCCTAGCCCTCAAATAACCGGAACCCTAGGTCCAATCCTAACCCTAACCGTCTCTCTAACCCTTTCCCTCAACATAACCCTAACCCTAGGTCCAATCCTAACCCTAGCCGTCTCTCTAACACTAGCCCTCAACATAACCCTCACCCTAGGTGCAATCCTAACCCTAACCGTCTCTCTAACCCTAGCCCTCAACATAACCGGAACCCTAGGTCCAATCCTAACCCTAACCGTCTCTCTAACCCTTTCCCTCAACATAACCCTAACCCTAGGTCCAATCCTAACCCTAGCCGTCTCTCTAACACTAGCCCTCAACATAACCCTAACCCTAGGTGCAATCCTAACCCTAACCGTCTCTCTAACCCTAGCCCTCAACATAACCCTAACCCTAGGTCCAATCCTAACCGTAACCCTCTCTCTAACCCTAGCCCTCAACATAACCCTAACCCTAGGTCCAATCCTAACCCTAACCGTCTCTCTAACCCTAGCCTTCAACATAACCCTAACGCTAGGTCCAATCCTAACCCTAACCGTCTCTCTAACCCTAGCCCTCAACATAGCCCTAACCCTAAGTCCAATCCTACCCCTAACCGCCTCTCTAACCCTAGCCCTGAACGTAACCCTAACCCTAGGTCCAATCCTAACCCTAACTCTCTCTCTAACCCTAGCCCTCAATATAACCGTAACCCTAGGTCCAAACCTAAGCCTAACCGTCTCTCTAACCGTAGCCCTCAACATAACCCTAACCCTAGGTCCAATCCTAACCCTAACCGTCTCTCCAACCCTAGCCCTCAACATAACCCTAACCCTAGGTCCAATCCTAACCCTAACGGTCTCTCTAACCCTAGCCCTCAATATAACCCTAACCCTAGGTCCAATCCTAACCATAACCGTCTCTCTAACCCTAGCCCTCAACATAACCCTAACCCTAGGTCCAATCCTCACCCTAACCGTCTCTATAACCCTAGCCCTCAACATAACCCTAACCCTAGGTGCAATCCTAACCCTAACCGTCTCTCTAACCCTAGCCCTCAACATAACCCTAACCCTAGGTCCAATCCTACCCATAAACGTCTCTCTAAACCGAGCCCTCAACATAACCCTAACCCTAGGTCCAATCCTAACCCTAACCGACTCTCTAAACCTAGCCCTCAACATAACCCGAACCCTAGGTCCAATCCTAACCCTAACCATCTCTGTAAACCTAGCCCTCAACATAACCCTAACCCTAAGTCCAATCCTACCCCTAACCGCCTCTCTAACCCTAGCCCTGAACATAACCCTAACCCTAGGTCCAATACTAACCCTAACCGTCTCTCTAACCCTAGCCCTCAACATAACCCTAACCCTAGGTCCAATCCTAACCCTAACCGTCTCTCCAACCCTAGCCCTCAACATAACCCTAACCCTAGGTCCAATCCTAACCCTAACTGTCTCTCTAACCCTAGCCCTCAATATAACCCTAACCCTAGGTCCAATCCTAACCCTAACCGTCTCTCTAACCCTAGCCCTCAACATAACCCTAACCCTAGGTCCAATCCTAACCCTAACTGTCTCTCTAACCCTAGCCCTCAATATAACCCTAACCCTAGGTCCAATCCTAACCCTAACCGTCTCTCTAACCCTAGCCCTAAAATACCGGAACCCTAGGTCCAATCCTAACCCTAACCGTCTCTCTAACCCTAGCCCTCAACATAACCCTAACCCTAGCCCCAATCCTAACCCTAAGCATTTCTATAACCCTAGCCCTCAACATAACCCTAACCCTAGGTCCACTCCTCACCCTAACCGTCTCTCTAAACCAAGCCCTCAACATAACCCTAACCATAGCCCCAATCCTAACCCTAAGCATTTCTATAACCCTAGCCCTCAACATAACCCTAACCCTAGGTCCACTCCTCACCCTAACCGTCTCTCTAAACCAAGCCCTCAACATAACCCTAACCCTAGGTCCAATCCTAACACTAACCTGCTCTCTAACCCTAGCCCTCAACATAACCCTAACCCTAGCCCCAATCCTAACCCTAAGCATTTCTATAACCCTAGCCCTCAACATAACCCTAACCCTAGGTCCACTCCTCACCCTAACCGTCTCTCTAAACCAAGCCCTCAACATAACCCTAACCCTAGGTCCAATCCTAACACTAACCTGCTCTCTAACCCTAGCCCTCAACATAACCCTAACCCTAGGTCCAATCCTACCCATAAACGTCTCTCTAAACCGAGCCCTCAACATAACCCTAACCCTAGGTCCAATCCTAACCCTAACCGTCTCTCTAACCCTAGCCCTCAACATAACCCGAACCCTAGGTCCAATCCTAACCCTAACCATCTCTGTAAACCTAGCCCTCAACATAACCCTAACCCTAAGTCCAATCCTACCCCTAACCGCCTCTCTAACCCTAGCCCTGAACATAACCCTAACCCTAGGTCCAATCCTAACCCTAACCGTCTCTCTAACCCTATCCCTCAACATAACCCTAACCCTAGGTCCACTCCTCACCCTAACCGTCTCTCTAACACTAGCTCTCAACATAACCCTAACCCTAGGTCCAATCCTAACCCTAACTGTCTCTCTAACCCTAGCCCTCAATATAACCCTAACCCTAGGTCCAATCCTAACTGTAACCGTCTCTCTAACCCTAGCCCTCAACATAACCCTAACCCTAGGTCCAATCCTAACCCTAACTGTCTCTCTAACCCTAGCCCTCAATATAACCCTAACCCTAGGTCCAATCCTAACCGTAACCGTCTCTCTAACCCTAGCCCTCAAATAACCGGAACCCTAGGTCCAATCCTAACCCTAACCGTCTCTCTAACCCTTTCCCTCAACATAACCCTAACCCTAGGTCCAATCCTAACCCTAGCCGTCTCTCTAACACTAGCCCTCAACATAACCCTCACCCTAGGTGCAATCCTAACCCTAACCGTCTCTCTAACCCTAGCCCTCAACATAACCCTAACCCTAGGTCCAATCCTAACCCTAACCGTCTCTGTAAACCTAGCCCTCAACATAACCCTAACCCTAGGTCCAATCCTAACCCTAACCGTCTCTGTAAACCTAGCCCTCAACATAACCCTAACCCTAGGTCCAATCTTAACCCTAACCGTCTCTCTAACCCTAGCCCTCAACATGACCCTAACCCTAGGTGCAATCCTAACCCTAACCGTCTCTCTAACCCTAGCCCTCAACATAACCCTAACCCTAGGTCCAATCCTAACCGTAACCCTCTCTCTAACCCTAGCCCTCAACATAACCCTAACCCTAGGTCCAATCCTAACCCTAACCGTCTCTCTAACCCTAGCTTTCAACATAACCCTAACCCTAGGTCCAATCCTCACCCTAACCGTCTCTCTAACCCTAGCCCTCAACATAACCCTAACCCTAGGTGCAATCCTAACCCTAACCGTCTCTCTAACCCTAGCCCTCAACATAACCCAAACCCTAGGTCCAATCCTAACCCTAACCGTCTCTCTAACCCTAGCCCTCAACATAACCCTAACCCTAGGTCCAATCCTTACCATAAACGTCTCTCTAAACCGAGCCCTCAACATAACCCTAACCCTAGGTCCAATCCTAACCCTAACCGTCTCTCTAACCCTAGCCCTCAACATAACCCGAACCCTAGGTCCAATCCTAACCCTAACCATCTCTGTAAACCTAGCCCTCAACATAACCCTAACCCTAAGTCCAATCCTACCCCTAACCTCCTCTCTAACCCTAGCCCTCAACATAACCCTAACACTAGGTCCAATCCAAACCCTAACCGTCTCTCCAACCCTAGCCCTCAACATAACCCTAACCCTAGGTCCAATCCTAACCCTAACTCTCTCTCTAACCCTAGCCCTCAATATAACCGTAACCCTAGGTCCAATCCTAACCCTAACCGTCTCTCTAACCGTAGCCCTCAACATAACCCTAACCCTAGGTCCAATCCTAACCCTAACCGTCTCTCCAACCCTAGCCCTCAACATAACCCTAACCCTAGGTCCAATACTAACCATAACCGTCTCTCTAACCCTAGCCCTCAAAATAACCCTAACCCTAGGTCCAATCCTAACCCTAACCGTCTCTGTAAACCTAGCCCTCAACATAACCCTAACCCTAGGTCCAATCTTAACCCTAACCGTCTCTCTAACCCTAACCCTCAACATAACCCGAACCCTAGGTCCAATCCTAACCCTAACCGTCTCTGTAAACCTAGCCCTCAACATAACCCTAACCCTAGGTCCAATCCTAACCCTAACCGTCTCTCTAACCCTAGCCCTCAACATAACCCGAACCCTAGGTCCAATCCTAACCCTAACCATGTCTGTAAACCTAGCCCTCAACATAACCCTAACCCTAAGTCCAATCCTACCCCTAACCGCCTCTCTAACCCTAGCCCTGAACATAACCCCAACCCTAGGTCGAATCCTAACCCTAACCGTCTCTCTAACCCTAGCCCTCAACATAACCCTAACCCTAGGTCCAATCCTAACCCTAACCGTCTCTCCAACCCTAGCCCTCAACATAACCCTAACCCTAGGTCCAATCCTAACCCTAACTGTCTCTCTAACCCTAGCCCTCAATATAACCCTAACCCTAGGTCCAATCCTAACCCTAACCGTCTCTCTAACCCTAGCCCTCAACATAACCCTAACCCTAGGTCCAATCCTAACCCTAACTGTCTCTCTAACCCTAGCCCTCAATATAACCCTAACCCTAGGTCCAATCCTAACCCTAACAGTTTCTCTAACCCTAGCCCTCAAATAACGGGAACCCTAGGTCCAATCCTAACCCTAACCATCTCTCTAACCCTTTCCCTCAACATAACCCTAACCCTAGGTCCAATCCTAACCCTAACCATCTGTCTAACCCTAGCCCTCAACATAACCCTAACCCTAGGTCCAATCCTAACCCTAACCGTCTCTCTAACCCTAGCCCTCAACATGACCCTAACCCTAGGTGCAATCCTAACCCTAACCGTCTCTCTACCCCTAGCCCTCAACATAACCCTAACCCTAGGTCCAATCCTAACCGTAACCCTCTCTCTAACCCTAGCCCTCAACATAACCCTAACCCTAGCTCCAATCCTAACCCTAACCGTCTCTCTAACCCTAGCCCTCAACATAACCCTAACCCTAGGTCCAATCCTAACCCTAACTGTCTCTCTAACCCTAGCCCTCAACATAACCCTAACCCTAGGTCCAATCCTAACCCTAACCGTCTCTCTAACCCTAGCCCTCAACATGACCCTAACCCTAGGTGCAATCCTAACCCTAACCGTCTCTCTACCCCTAGCCCTCAACATAACCCTAACCCTAGGTCCAATCCTAACCGTAACCCTCTCTCTAACCCTAGCCCTCAACATAACCCTAACCCTAGCTCCAATCCTAACCCTAACCGTCTCTCTAACCCTAGCCCTCAACATAACCCTAACCCTAGGTCCAATCCTAACCCTAACTGTCTCTCTAACCCTAGCCCTCAACATAACCCTAACCCTAGGTCCAATCCTAACCCTAACCGTCTCTCTAACTCTAGCCCTCAACATGACCCTAACCCTAGGTGCAATCCTAACCCTAACCGTCTCTCTACCCCTAGCCCTCAACATAACCCTAACCCTAGGTCCAATCCTAACCCTAACTGTCTCTCTAACCCTAGCCCTCAACATAACCTTAACCCTAGGTCCAATCCTAACCCTAAACGTCTCTCTAACCCTAGCCCTCAACATAACAATAACCCTAGGTGCAATCCTCACCCTAACCGTCTCTCTAACCCTAGCCCTCAACATAACCCTAACCCTAGGTCCAATCCTTACCCTAACCGTCTCTCTAACCTTAGTCCTCAACATAACCCTAACCCTAGGTCCAATCCTAACCCTAAACGTCTCTCTAACCCTATCCCTCAACATAACCGTAATCCTAGGTCCAATGCTAACGCTAACTGTCTCTCTAACCCTAGCCCTCAACATAACCCTAACCCTAGGTCCAATCCTAACCCTATCTGTCTGTCCAAACCTAGCCCTCAACATAACCCTAACCCTAGGTCCAATACTAACCCTAACCGTCTCTCTAAACCTAGCCCTCAAGCTAACCCTAACCCTAGGTCCAATCCTAACCCTAACCGTCTCTCTAACCCTAGCCCTCAAGCTAACCCTAACCCTAGGTCCAATCCTAACCCTAACCATCTCTCTAACCCTAGCCCTCAACGTAACCCTAACCCTAGGTCCAATACTAACCCTAACTGTCTCTCTAACTCTAGCCCTCAACATAATCCTATCTCTAGGTCCAATCCTAACCCTAACAGTATCTCTAACCCTAGCCCTCAACATAACCCTAATCCTAGGTCCAATCCTAACCCTAACCGTCTCTCTAACGCTAGCCCTCAACATAACCCTAACACTAGATTCAATCCTAACCCTAACCGTCTCCCTAACCATAGCCCTCAACATAACCCTAACCCTAGGTCCAATCCTAACCCTAACCGTCTCTCTAACCCTAGCCCTCAACATAACCCTAACTCTAGGTCCAATCCTAACCCTAACCGTCTCCCTAACCATAGCCCTCAACATAACCCTAACCCTAGGTCCAATCCTAACCCTAACCGTCTCCCTAACCATAGCCCTCAACATAACCTTAACCCTAGGCCGAATCATAACCCTAACCGTCTCTCTAACCCTAGCCCTCAACCTAACTCTAACCCTAGGTCAAACATAACCCTAACCGTCTCTCTAACCCTAGTCCTCAACCTAACCCTAAACCTAGGTCCAATCATAACCCTAACAGTCTCTCTAACCCTAGCCCGAAACATAACCCTAACCCTAGGTCCAAACCTAACGTTAACCGTCTCTCTAAACCTAGCCCTCAAGCTCACCCTAACCCTAGGTCCAATCCTAACCCTAACCGTCTCTCTAACCCTAGCCCTCAAGCTAACCCTAACCCTAGCCCCAATCCTAACCCTAAGCATTTCTATAACCCTAGCCCTCAACATAACCCGAACCCTAGGTCCAATCCTAACCCTAATCGTCTCTCTAACCCTAGCCCTCAACATTACCCTAACCCTAGGTCCAATCCTAACCCTAACCGTCTCTCTAACCCAAGCCCTCAACATAACCCTAACCCAAGGTCCAATACTAACCCTAACCGTCTCTCTAACCCTAGCCCTCAACATAACCCTAACCCTAGGTCCAATCCTATCCCTAACCATCTCTCTAACCATAGCCTTCAACATAACCCTAACCCTAGGTCCAATCCTAACCCTAACCGTCTGTCTAATACTAGCCCTCAACGTAACCCTAACCCTAGGTCCAATCCTAACCCTAACCGTCTCTCTAACCCTAGCCCTCAACATAACAATAACACTAGGTCCAATCGTAACCCTAACAGTCTCTCTAAACCTAGCCCTCAACAGAACCGTAATCCTAGGTCCAATCCTAACCCTAACCGTCTCTCTAACGCTAGCCCTCAACATAACCCTAACCCTACGTCCAATCCTAACCCTAACCGTCTCTCTAACAATAGCCCTCAACATAACCCTAACCCTAGGTCCAATCCTAACCCTAACCGTCTCTCTAACCCTAGCCCTCAACATAACCCTAATCCTAGATCCAATCCTAACCCTAATCGTCTCTCTAACCCTGTCCCTCAACATAACCCTAACCGTAGGTCCAATCCTAACCCTAACCGTCTCTCTAATCCTAGCCCTCAACATAACCCTAACCCTATGTCCAATCCTAACCCTGACCGTCTCTCTAACCCTATCCCTCAACATAACCCTAACCCTAGGTCCACTCCTCACCCTAACCGTCTCTCTAACACTAGCTCTCAACATAACCCTAACCCTAGGTCCAATCCTAACCCTAACCGTCTCTCTAACACTAGCCCTCAACGTAACCCTAACCCTAGGTCCAATCCTAACCCTAACAGTCTCTCTAATCCTAGCCGTCAACGTAACCCTAACCCTAGGACCAATCCTAACCCTAACAGTCTCTCTAATCTTAGCCGTCAACCTAACCCTAACCGTAGGTCCAATCCTAACCCTAACCGTCTCTCTAACACTAGCCCTCAACGTAACCCTAACCCTAGGTCCATTCCTAACACTAACCGTCTCTCTAACCCTAGCCCTCAACATAACCCTAACCCTAGGTCCAATCCTAACCCTAATCGTCTCTCTAAACCTAGCCCTCAACAAAACCCTAACCCTACGTCCAATCCTAACCCTGACCGTCTCCCTAACCCTAGCGCTCAACATCACCCTAACCCTACGGCCAATTCTAACCCTGACCGTCTCTCTAACCCTAGCCCTCAACATAACCCTAACCCTAGGTCCAATACTAACCCTAACCGTCTCTCTAACCCTAGCCCTCAAGGTAACCCTAACCCTAGGTCCTATCCTAACCCTAACCGTCTCTCTAACCCTAGCCCTCAAGCTAACCCTAACCCTAGGTCCAATCCTAACTCTAAGCATTTCTCTAACCCTAGCCCTCAACATAACCGTAACCCTCGGTCCAATCCTAACCCTAACCGTCTCTCTAACCCTAGCCCTCAACATAACCCTAACCCTAGGCCCAATCCTAACCCTAACCCTCTCTCTAACACTAGCCCTCAACATAACCCTAATCCTAGGTCCAATCCTAACCTTAACCGTCTCTCTAACGCTAGCCCTCAACATAACCCTAACCCTAGGTAAAATCTTAACCCTAACCGTCTCTCTAACCATAGCCCTCAACAAAACCTTAACCCTAGGTCCAATCCTAACCCTAACCGTCTCTCTAACCCTAGCCCTCAACATAACCCTAACCCTAGGTCCAATCCTCACCCTAACCGTCTCTCTAACCATCCCCTCAACATAACCCTAACCCTAGGTCCAATCCTAACCCTAACTGTCTCTCTAACTCTAGCCCTCAACATAACCCTATCCCTAGGTCCAATCTTAACGCTAACAGTATCTCTAACCCTAGCCCTCAAGCTCACCCTAACCCTAGGTCCAATCCTAACCCTAACCGTCTCTCTAACCCTAGCCCTCAACGTAACCCTAACCCTAGGTCCAATACTAACCCTAACTGTCTCTCTAACTCTAGCCCTCAACATAACCCTATCCCTAGGTCCAATCTTAACGCTAACAGTATCTCTAACCCTAGCCCTCAAGCTCACCCTAACCCTAGGTCCAATCCTAACCCTAACCGTCTCTCTAACCCTAGCCCTCAACGTAACCCTAACCCTAGGTCCAATACTAACCCTAACTGTCTCTCTAACTCTAGCCCTCAACATAACCCTATCCCTAGGTCCAATTCTAACCCTAAGAGTATCTCTATCCCTAGCCCTCAACATAACCCTAACCGTAGGTTCAATCCTAACCCTAACCGTCTCCCTAACCATAGCCCTCAACATAACCCTAACCCTAGGTCCAATCCTAACCCTAACCGTCTCTCCAACCCTAGCCCTCAACATAGCCCTAACCCTAGGTCCAATCCTCACCTTAACCGTCTCTCTAACCCTAGCCCTCAACATAACCTTAACCCTAGGCCCAATCATAACCCTAACCGTCTCTCTAACCCTAGTCCTCAACCTAACCCTAACCCTAGGTCCAATTCTAACCCTAACAGTCTCTATAACCCGAGTCCTCAATATAACCCTAACCCTAGGTCCAATCCTAACCCTAACCGTCTCTCTAACTCTAGCCCTCAACATAACCCTAACCCTAGGTCCAATCCTAACCCTAACCGTCTCTCTAAACCTAGCCCTCAACATAACCCTAACCCTAGGTCCAATCCTAACCCTAACCGTCTCTCTAAACCTAGCCCTCAACATAACCATAACCCTATGTCCAATCCTAACCCTGACCGTCTCCCTAACCCTAGCCCTCAACATAACCCTAACCCTAGGGCCAATCCTAACCCTGACCGTCTCTCTAACCCTAGCCCTCAACATAACCCTAACCCTAGGTCCAATACTAACCCTAACCGTCTCTCTAAACCTAGCCCTCAAGCTAACCCTAACCCTAGGTCCAATCCTAATCCTAACCATCTCTCTAACCCTAGCCCTCAACGTAACCCTAACCCTAGGTCCAATACTAACCCTAACTGTCTCTCTAACTCTAGCCCTCAACATAATCCTATCTCTAGGTCCAATCCTAACCCTAACAGTATCTCTAACCCTAGCCCTCAACATAACCCTAATCCTAGGTCCAATCCTAACCCTAACCGTCTCTCTAACGCTAGCCCTCAACATAACCCTAACACTAGATTCAATCCTAACCCTAACCGTCTCCCTAACCATAGCCCTCAACATAACCCTAACCCTAGGTCCAATCCTAACCCTAACCGTCTCTCTAACCCTAGCCCTCAACATAACCCTAACTCTAGGTCCAATCCTCACCCTAACCGTCTCTCTAACCCTAGCCCTCAACATAACCTTAACCCTAGGCCGAATCATAACCCTAACCGTCTCTCTAACCCTAGCCCTCAACCTAACTCTAACCCTAGGTCAAACATAACCCTAACCGTCTCTCTAACCCTAGTCCTCAACCTAACCCTAAACCTAGGTCCAATCATAACCCTAACAGTCTCTCTAACCCTAGCCCGAAACATAACCCTAACCCTAGGTCCAAACCTAACGTTAACCGTCTCTCTAAACCTAGCCCTCAAGCTCACCCTAACCCTAGGTCCAATCCTAACCCTAACCGTCTCTCTAACCCTAGCCCTCAAGCTAACCCTAACCCTAGCCCCAATCCTAACCCTAAGCATTTCTATAACCCTAGCCCTCAACATAACCCGAACCCTAGGTCCAATCCTAACCCTAATCGTCTCTCTAACCCTAGCCCTCAACATAACCCTAACCCTAGCCCCAATCCTAACCCTAAGCATTTCTATAACCCTAGCCCTCAACATAACCCTAACCCTAGGTCCACTCCTCACCCTAACCGTCTCTCTAAACCAAGCCCTCAACATAACCCTAACCCTAGGTCCAATCCTAACACTAACCTGCTCTCTAACCCTAGCCCTCAACATAACCCTAACCCTAGGTCCAATCCTACCCATAAACGTCTCTCTAAACCGAGCCCTCAACATAACCCTAACCCTAGGTCCAATCCTAACCCTAACCGTCTCTCTAACCCTAGCCCTCAACATAACCCGAACCCTAGGTCCAATCCTAACCCTAACCATCTCTGTAAACCTAGCCCTCAACATAACCCTAACCCTAAGTCCAATCCTACCCCTAACCGCCTCTCTAACCCTAGCCCTGAACATAACCCTAACCCTAGGTCCAATCCTAACCCTAACCGTTTCTCTAACCCTATCCCTCAACATAACCCTAACCCTAGGTCCACTCCTCACCCTAACCGTCTCTCTAACACTAGCTCTCAACATAACCCTAACCCTAGGTCCAATCCTAACCCTAACTGTCTCTCTAACCCTAGCCCTCAATATAACCCTAACCCTAGGTCCAATCCTAACCCTAACCGTCTCTCTAACCCTAGCCCTCAACATAACCCTAACCCTAGGTCCAATCCTAACCCTAACTGTCTCTCTAACCCTAGCCCTCAATATAACCCTAACCCTAGGTCCAATCCTAACCCTAACCGTCTCTCTAACCCTAGCCCTCAAATAACCGGAACCCTAGGTCCAATCCTAACCCTAACCGTCTCTCTAACCCTTTCCCTCAACATAACCCTAACCCTAGGTCCAATCCTAACCCTAGCCGTCTCTCTAACACTAGCCCTCAACATAACCCTCACCCTAGGTGCAATCCTAACCCTAACCGTCTCTCTAACCCTAGCCCTCAACATAACCCTAACCCTAGGTCCAATCCTAACCCTAACCGTCTCTGTAAACCTAGCCCTCAACATAACCCTAACCCTAGGTCCAATCCTAACCCTAACCGTCTCTGTAAACCTAGCCCTCAACATAACCCTAACCCTAGGTCCAATCCTAACCCTAACCGTCTCTCTAACCCTAGCTTTCAACATAACCCTAACCCTAGGTCCAATCCTCACCCTAACCGTCTCTCTAACCCTAGCCCTCAACATAACCCTAACCCTAGGTGCAATCCTAACCCTAACCGTCTCTCTAACCCTAGCCCTCAACATAACCCAAACCCTAGGTCCAATCCTAACCCTAACCGTCTCTCTAACCCTAGCCCTCAACATAACCCTAACCCTAGGTCCAATCCTTACCATAAACGTCTCTCTAAACCGAGCCCTCAACATAACCCTAACCCTAGGTCCAATCCTAACCCTAACCGTCTCTCTAACCCTAGCCCTCAACATAACCCGAACCCTAGGTCCAATCCTAACCCTAACCATCTCTGTAAACCTAGCCCTCAACATAACCCTAACCCTAAGTCCAATCCTACCCCTAACCTCCTCTCTAACCCTAGCCCTGAACATAACCCTAACCCTAGGTCCAATCCTAACCCTAACCGTCTCTCTAACCCTAGCCCTCAACATAACCCTAACACTAGGTCCAATCCAAACCCTAACCGTCTCTCCAACCCTAGCCCTCAACATAACCCTAACCCTAGGTCCAATCCTAACCCTAACTCTCTCTCTAACCCTAGCCCTCAATATAACCCTAACCCTAGCTCCAATCCTAACCCTAACCGTCTCTCTAACCCTAGCCCTCAACATGACCCTAACCCTAGGTGCAATCCTAACCCTAACCGTCTCTCTACCCCTAGCCCTCAACATAACCCTAACCCTAGGTCCAATCCTAACCGTAACCCTCTCTCTAACCCTAGCCCTCAACATAACCCTAACCCTAGCTCCAATCCTAACCCTAACCGTCTCTCTAACCCTAGCCCTCAACATAACCCTAACCCTAGGTCCAATCCTAACCCTAACCGTCTCTCTAACCCTAGCCCTCAACATAACCCTAACCCTAGGTCCAATCCTAACCCTAACCGTCTCTCTATCTCTAGCCCTCAACATGACCCTAACCCTAGGTGCAATCCTAACCCTAACCGTCTCTCTACCCCTAGCCCTCAACATAACCCTAACCCTAGGTCCAATCCTAACCCTAACTGTCTCTCTAACCCTAGCCCTCAACATAACCTTAACCCTAGGTCCAATCCTAACCCTAAACGTCTCTCTAACCCTAGCCCTCAACATAACAATAACCCTAGGTCCAATCCTCACCCTAACCGTCTCTCTAACCCTAGCCCTCAACATAACCCTAACCCTAGGTCCAATCCTTACCCTAACCGTCTCTCTAACCTTAGCCCTCAACATAACCCTAACCCTAGGTCCAATCCTAACCCTAAACGTCTCTCTAACCCTATCCCTCAACATAACCGTAATCCTAGGTCCAATGCTAACGCTAACTGTCTCTCTAACCCTAGCCCTCAACATAACCCTAACCCTAGGTCCAATCCTAACCCTATCTGTCTGTCCAAACCTAGCCCTCAACATAACCCTAACCCTAGGTCCAATCCTAACCGTAACCGTCTCTCTAACCCTAGCCCTCAACAAAACCCTAACCCTAGGTCCAATCCTAACCCTAACCGTCTCTCTAACTGTAGCCCTCAACCTAACCCTAACCCTAGGTCCAAACCTAACCCTAACTGTCTCTCTAACTCTAGCCCTCAACATAACCCTATCCCTAGGTCCAATTCTAACCCTAAGAGTATCTCTAACCCTAGCCCTCAACATAACCCTAACCGTAGGTTCAATCCTAACCCTAACCGTCTCCCTAACCATAGCCCTCAACATAACCCTAACCCTAGGTCCAATCCTAACCCTAACCGTCTCTCTAACCCTAGCCCTCAACATAACCCTAACCCTAGGTCCAATCCTAACCCTAACCGTCTCTCTAACCCTAGCTTTCAACATAACCCTAACCCTAGGTCCAATCCTAACCCTAACTGTCTCTCTAACCCTAGCCCTCAATATAACCCTAACCCTAGGTCCAATCCTAACCCTAACCGTCTCTCTAACCCTAGCCCTCAACATAACCCTAACCCTAGGTCCAATCCTAACCCTAACTGTCTCTCTAACCCTAGCCCTCAATATAACCCTAACCCTAGGTCCAATCCTAACCCTAACCGTCTCTCTAACCCTAGCCCTCAAATAACCGGAACCCTAGGTCCAATCCTAACCCTAACCGTCTCTCTAACCCTTTCCCTCAACATAACCCTAACCCTAGGTCCAATCCTAACCCTAGCCGTCTCTCTAACACTAGCCCTCAACATAACCCTCACCCTAGGTGCAATCCTAACCCTAACCGTCTCTCTAACCCTAGCCCTCAACATAACCCTAACCCTAGGTCCAATCCTAACCCTAACCGTCTCTGTAAACCTAGCCCTCAACATAACCCTAACCCTAGGTCCAATCCTAACCCTAACCGTCTCTGTAAACCTAGCCCTCAACATAACCCTAACCCTAGGTCCAATCTTAACCCTAACCGTCTCTCTAACCCTAGCCCTCAACATGACCCTAACCCTAGGTGCAATCCTAACCCTAACCGTCTCTCTAACCCTAGCCCTCAACATAACCCTAACCCTAGGTCCAATACTAACCGTAACCCTCTCTCTAACCCTAGCCCTCAACATAACCCTAACCCTAGGTCCAATCCTAACCCTAACCGTCTCTCTAACCCTAGCTTTCAACATAACCCTAACCCTAGGTCCAATCCTCACCCTAACCGTCTCTCTAACCCTAGCCCTCAACATAACCCTAACCCTAGGTGCAATCCTAACCCTAACCGTCTCTCTAACCCTAGCCCTCAACATAACCCAAACCCTAGGTCCAATCCTAACCCTAACCGTCTCTCTAACCCTAGCCCTCAACATAACCCTAACCCTAGGTCCAATCCTTACCATAAACGTCTCTCTAAACCGAGCCCTCAACATAACCCTAACCCTAGGTCCAATCCTAACCCTAACCGTCTCTCTAACCCTAGCCCTCAACATAACCCGAACCCTAGGTCCAATCCTAACCCTAACCATCTCTGTAAACCTAGCCCTCAACATAACCCTAACCCTAAGTCCAATCCTACCCCTAACCTCCTCTCTAACCCTAGCCCTGAACATAACCCTAACCCTAGGTCCAATCCTAACCCTAACCGTCTCTCTAACCCTAGCCCTCAACATAACCCTAACACTAGGTCCAATCCAAACCCTAACCGTCTCTCCAACCCTAGCCCTCAACATAACCCTAACCCTAGGTCCAATCCTAACCCTAACTCTCTCTCTAACCCTAGCCCTCAATATAACCGTAACCCTAGGTCCAATCCTAACCCTAACCGTCTCTCTAACCGTAGCCCTCAACATAACCCTAACCCTAGGTCCAATCCTAACCCTAACCGTCTCTCCAACCCTAGCCCTCAACATAACCCTAACCCTAGGTCCAATCCTAACCATAACCGTCTCTCTAACCCTAGCCCTCAAAATAACCCTAACCCTAGGTCCAATCCTAACCCTAACCGTCTCTGTAAACCTAGCCCTCAACATAACCCTAACCCTAGGTCCAATCTTAACCCTAACCGTCTCTCTAACCCTAGCCCTCAACATAACCCGAACCCTAGGTCCAATCCTAACCCTAACCGTCTCTGTAAACCTAGCCCTCAACATAACCCTAACCCTAGGTCCAATCCTAACCCTAACCGTCTCTCTAACCCTAGCCCTCAACATAACCCGAACCCTAGGTCCAATCCTAACCCTAACCATCTCTGTAAACCTAGCCCTCAACATAACCCTAACCCTAAGTCCAATCCTACCCCTAACCGCCTCTCTAACCCTAGCCCTGAACATAACCCCAACCCTAGGTCGAATCCTAACCCTAACCGTCTCTCTAACCCTAGCCCTCAACATAACCCTAACCCTAGGTCCAATCCTAACCCTAACCGTCTCTCCAACCCTAGCCCTCAACATAACCCTAACCCTAGGTCCAATCCTAACCCTAACTGTCTCTCTAACCCTAGCCCTCAATATAACCCTAACCCTAGGTCCAATCCTAACCCTAACCGTCTCTCTAACCCTAGCCCTCAACATAACCCTAACCCTAGGTCCAATCCTAACCCTAACTGTCTCTCTAAACCTAGCCCTCAATATAACCCTAACCCTAGGTCCAATCCTAACCCTAACAGTTTCTCTAACCCTAGCCCTCAAATAACGGGAACCCTAGGTCCAATCCTAACCCTAACCATCTCTCTAACCCTTTCCCTCAACATAACCCTAACCCTAGGTCCAATCCTAACCCTAACCGTCTCTCTAACCCTAGCCCTCAACATAACCCTAACCCTAGGTCCAATCCTCACCCTAACCGTCTCTCTAACCCTAGCCCTCAACATAACCCTAACCCAAGGTCCAATCCTAACCCTAACCGTCTGTCTAACCCTAGCCCTCAACGTAAACCGTAACCCTAGGTCCAATACCAACCCTAACTGTCTCTTTAACTCTAGCCCTCAACATAACCCTATCCCTAGGTCCAATCCTAACCCTAACAGTATCTCTAACCCTAGACCTCAAGCTCACCCTAACCCTAGGTCCAATCCTAACCCTAACCGTCTCTCTAACCCTAGCCCTCAACGTAACCCTAACCCTAGGTCCAATACTAACCCTAACTGTCTCTCTAACTCTAGCCCTCAACATAACCCTATCCCTAGGTCCAATTCTAACCCTAAGAGTATCTCTAACCCTAGCCCTCAACATAACCCTAACCGTAGGTTCAATCCTAACCCTAACCGTATCCCTAACCATAGCCCTCAACATAACCCTAACCCTAGGTCCAATCCTAACCCTAACCGTCTCTCTAACCCTAGCCCTCAACATAGCCCTAACCCTAGGTCCAATCCTCACCTTAACCGTCTCTCTAACCCTAGCCCTCAACATAACCTTAACCCTAGGCCCAATCATAACCCTAACCGTCTCTCTAACCCTAGTCCTCAACCTAACCCTAACCCTAGGTCCAATTCTAACCCTAACAGTCTCTATAACCCGAGTCCTCAATATAACCCTAACCCTAGGTCCAATCCTAACCCTAACCGTCTCTCTAACTCTAGCCCTCAACATAACCCTAACCCTAGGTCCAATCCTAACCCTAACCGTCTCTCTAAACCTAGCCCTCAACATAACCCTAACCCTAGGTCCAATCCTAACCCTAACCGTCTCTCTAAACCTAGCCCTCAACATAACCATAACCCTATGTCCAATCCTAACCCTGACCGTCTCCCTAACCCTAGCCCTCAACATAACCCTAACCCTAGGGCCAATCCTAACCCTGACCGTCTCTCTAACCCTAGCCCTCAACATAACCCTAACCCTAGGTCCAATACTAACCCTAACCGTCTCTCTAAACCTAGCCCTCAAGCTAACCCTAACCCTAGGTCCAATCCTAACCCTAACCGTCTCTCTAACCCTAGCCCTCAAGCTAACCCTAACCCTAGGTCCAATCCTAACCCTAACCATCTCTCTAACCCTAGCCCTCAACGTAACCCTAACCCTAGGTCCAATACTAACCCTAACTGTCTCTCTAACTCTAGCCTTCAACATAATCCTATCTCTAGGTCCAATCCTAACCCTAACAGTATCTCTAACCCTAGCCCTCAACATAACCCTAATCCTAGGTCCAATCCTAACCCTAACCGTCTCTCTAACGCTAGCCCTCAACATAACCCTAACACTAGATTCAATCCTAACCCTAACCGTCTCCCTAACCATAGCCCTCAACATAACCCTAACCCTAGGTCCAATCCTAACCCTAACCGTCTCTCTAACCCTAGCCCTCAACATAACCCTAACTCTAGGTCCAATCCTCACCCTAACCGTCTCTCTAACCCTAGCCCTCAACATAACCTTAACCCTAGGCCGAATCATAACCCTAACCGTCTCTCTAACCCTAGCCCTCAACCTAACTCTAACCCTAGGTCAAACATAACCCTAACCGTCTCTCTAACCCTAGTCCTCAACCTAACCCTAAACCTAGGTCCAATCATAACCCTAACAGTCTCTCTAACCCTAGCCCGAAACATAACCCTAACCCTAGGTCCAAACCTAACGTTAACCGTCTCTCTAAACCTAGCCCTCAAGCTCACCCTAACCCTAGGTCCAATCCTAACCCTAACCGTCTCTCTAACCCTAGCCCTCAAGCTAACCCTAACCCTATCCCCAATCCTAACCCTAAGCATTTCTATAACCCTAGCCCTCAACATAACCCGAACCCTAGGTCCAATCCTAACCCTAATCGTCTCTCTAACCCTAGTCCTCAACATAACCCTAACCCTAGGTCCAATCCTAACCCTAACTGTCTATCTAACCCTAGCCCTCAACATAACCCTAACCCTAGGTCCACTCCTCACCCTAACCGTCTCTCTAAACCAAGCCCTCAACATAACCCTAACCCTAGGTCCAATCCTAACACTAACCTGCTCTCTAACCCTAGCCCTCAACATAACCCTAACCCTAGGTCCAATCTTAACCCTAACCGTCTCTTTAACGCTAGCCCTCAACCTAACCCTAACCCTAGGTCCAATCCTAACCCTAACCGTCTCTCTAACCCAAGCCCTCAACATAACCCTAACCCAAGGTCCAATACTAACCCTAACCGTCTCTCTAACCCTAGCCCTCAACATAACCCTAACCCTAGGTCCAATCCTATCCCTAACCATCTCTCTAACCATAGCCTTCAACATAACCCTAACCCTAGGTCCAATCCTAACACTAACCTGCTCTCTAACCCTAGCCCTCAACATAACCCTAACCCTAGGTCCAATCTTAACCCTAACCGTCTCTTTAACGCTAGCCCTCAACCTAACCCTAACCCTAGGTCCAATCCTAACCCTAACCGTCTCTCTAACCCAAGCCCTCAACATAACCCTAACCCAAGGTCCAATACTAACCCTAATCGTCTCTCTAACCCTAGCCCTCAACATAACCCTAACCCTAGGTCCAATCCTATCCCTAACCATCTCTCTAACCATAGCCTTCAACATAACCCTAACCCTAGGTCCAATCCTAACCCTAACCGTCTGTCTAATACTAGCCCTCAACGTAACCCTAACCCTAGGTCCAATCCTAACCCTAACCGTCTCTCTAACCCTAGCCCTCAACATAACAATAACACTAGGTCCAATCGTAACCCTAACAGTCTCTCTAAACCTAGCCCTCAACAGAACCGTAATCCTAGGTCCAATCCTAACCCTAACCGTCTCTCTAACGCTAGCCCTCAACATAACCCTAACCCTACGTCCAATCCTAACCCTAACCGTCTCTCTAACAATAGCCCTCAACATAACCCTAACCCTAGGTCCAATCCTAACCCTAACCGTCTCTCTAACCCTAGCCCTCAACATAACCCTAATCCTAGATCCAATCCTAACCCTAACCGTCTCTCTAACCCTGTCCCTCAACATAACCCTAACCGTAGGTCCAATCCTAACCCTAACCGTCTCTCTAATCCTAGCCCTCAACATAACCCTAACCCTATGTCCAATCCTAACCCTGACCGTCTCTCTAACCCTATCCCTCAACATAACCCTAACCCTAGGTCCACTCCTCACCCTAACCGTCTCTCTAACACTAGCTCTCAACATAACCCTAACCCTAGGTCCAATCCTAACCCTAACCGTCTCTCTAACACTAGCCCTCAACGTAACCCTAACCCTAGGTCCAATCCTAACCCTAACAGTCTCTCTAATCCTAGCCGTCAACCTAACCCTAACCCTAGGACCAATCCTAACCCTAACAGTCTCTCTAATCTTAGCCGTCAACCTAACCCTAACCGTAGGTCCAATCCTAACCCTAACCGTCTCTCTAACACTAGCCCTCAACGTAACCCTAACCCTAGGTCCATTCCTAACACTAACCGTCTCTCTAACCCTAGCCCTGAACATAACCCTAACCCTAGGTCCAATCCTAACCCTAATCGTCTCTCTAAACCTAGCCCTCAACAAAACCCTAACCCTACGTCCAATCCTAACCCTGACCGTCTCCCTAACCCTAGCGCTCAACATCACCCTAACCCTACGGCCAATTCTAACCCTGACCGTCTCTCTAACCCTAGCCCTCAACATAACCCTAACCCTAGGTCCAATACTAACCCTAACCGTCTCTCTAACCCTAGCCCTCAAGCTAACCCTAACCCTAGGTCCTATCCTAACCCTAACCGTCTCTCTAACCCTAGCCCTCAAGCTAACCCTAACCCTAGGTCCAATCCTAACTCTAAGCATTTCTCTAACCCTAGCCCTCAACATAACCGTAACCCTCGGTCCAATCCTAACCCTAACCGTCTCTCTAACCCTAGCCCTCAACATAACCCTAACCCTAGGCCCAATCCTAACCCTAACCCTCTCTCTAACACTAGCCCTCAACATAACCCTAATCCTAGGTCCAATCCTAACCTTAACCGTCTCTCTAACGCTAGCCCTCAACATAACCCTAACCCTAGGTAAAATCTTAACCCTAACCGTCTCTCTAACCATAGCCCTCAACAAAACCTTAACCCTAGGTCCAATCCTAACCCTAACCGTCTCTCTAACCCTAGCCCTCAACATAACCCTAACCCTAGGTCCAATCCTCACCCTAACCGTCTCTCTAACCATCCCCTCAACATAACCCTAACCCTAGGTCCAATCCTAACCCTAACCGTCTCTCTAACCCTAGCCCTCAACGTAACCCTAACCCTAGGTCCAATACTAACCCTAACTGTCTCTCTAACTCTAGCCCTCAACATAACCCTATCCCTAGGTCCAATCTTAACGCTAACAGTATCTCTAACCCTAGCCCTCAAGCTCACCCTAACCCTAGGTCCAATCCTAACCCTAACCGTCTCTCTAACCCTAGCCCTCAACGTAACCCTAACCCTAGGTCCAATACTAACCCTAACTGTCTCTCTAACTCTAGCCCTCAACATAACCCTATCCCTAGGTCCAATTCTAACCCTAAGAGTATCTCTAACCCTAGCCCTCAACATAACCCTAACCGTAGGTTCAATCCTAACCCTAACCGTCTCCCTAACCATAGCCCTCAACATAACCCTAAAAATAGCTCCAATCCTAACCCTAACCGTCTCTCTCACCCTAGCCCTCAACATAACCCTAAACCTAGGTCCAATCCTCACCCTAACGGTCTCTCTAACGCTAGCCCTCAACATAACCTTAACCCTAGGTCCAATCCTAACCCTAACCGTCTCTCTAACCCTAGCCCTCAACATAACCCTAAGCCTAAGTCCAATCCTAACCCTAACCGCCTCTCTAACCCTAGCCCTGAACATAACCCCAACCCAAGTCCAATCCTAACCCTAACGGTGTCTCTAACCCTTGCCCTCAACATAACCCTAACCCTAGGTCCAATCCTAACCCTAACCGTCTCTCTAACCCTAGCCCTCAACATAACCCTAACCCTAGGTCAAATCCTAACCCTAACCGTCTCTCTAACCCTAGCCCTCAACATAACCCTAACCCTAGGTCCAATCCTAACCCTAACCGTCTCTCTAACCCTAGCCCTCAACATAACCCTAACACTAGGTCCAATCCAAACCCTAACCGTCTCTCCAACCCTAGCCCTCAACATAACCCTAACCCTAGGTCCAATCCTAACCCTAACTCTCTCTCTAACCCTAGCCCTCAATATAACCGTAACCCTAGGTCCAATCGTAACCCTAACCGTCTCTCTAACCGTAGCCCTCAACATAACCCTAACCCTAGGTCCAATCCTAACCCTAACCGTCTCTCCAACCCTAGCCCTCAACATAACCCTAACCCTAGGTCCAATCCTCACCCTAACTGTCTCTCTAACCCTAGCCCTCAACATAACCGTAACCCTAGGTGCAATCCTAACCCTAACCGTCTCTCTAACCCTAGCCCTCAACATAACCCTAACCCTAGGTCCAATCCTACCCATAAACGTCTCTCTAAACCGAGCCCTCAACATAACCCTAACCCTAGGTCCAATCCTAACCCTAACCGTCTATCTAACCCTAGCCCTCAACATAACCCTAACCCTAGGTCCAATCCTAACCCTAACCGTCTCTCCAACCCTAGCCCTCAACATAACCCTAACCCTAGGTCCAATCCTAACCCTAACTGTCTCTCTAACCCTAGCCCTCAATATAACCCTAACCCTAGGTCCAATCCTAACCCTAACCGCCTCTCTGACCCTAGCCCTGAACATAACCCTAACCCTAGGTCCAATCCTAACCCTAACCGTCTCTCTAACCCTAGCCCTCAACATAACCCTAACCCTAGTTCTAATCCTAACCCTAACCGTCTCTCTGACCCTAGCCCTCAACATAACCCTAAACCTAGGTCCAATCCTAACCCTAACTGTCTCTCTGACCCTAGCCCTCAACATAACCCTAAAAATAGCTCCAATCCTAACCCTAACCGTCTCTCTCACCCTAGCCCTCAACATAACCCTAAACCTAGGTCCAATCCTCACCCTAACGGTCTCTCTAACGCTAGCCCTCAACATAACCTTAACCCTAGGTCCAATCCTAACCCTAAACGTCTCTCTAACCCTAGCCCTCAACATAACCCTAACCCTAGTTCCAATCCTAACCGTAACCGTCTCTCTAACCCTAGCCCTCAACATAACCCTAACCCTAGGTCCAATCCTATCCCTAACCGTCTCTCTAATCCTAGCCCTCAACATAGCCCTATCCCTAGATCCAATCCTAACCATAAACCTCTCTCTAACCCTAGCCCTCAACATAACCCTAACCCTAGGTCCAATCCTAACCCTAACCGCCTCTCTGACCCTAGCCCTGAACATAACCCCAACCCAAGTCCAATCCTAACCCTAACCGTGTCTCTAACCCTTGCCCTCAACATAACCCTAACCCTAGGTCCAATCCTAACCCTAACCGTCTCTCTAACCCTAGCCCTCAACATAACCCTAACCCTAGGTCAAATCCTAACCCTAACCGTCTCTCTAACCCTAGCCCTCAACATAACCCTAACCCTAGGTCCAATCCTAACCCTAACCGTCTCTCTAACCCTAGCCCTCAACATAACCCTAACACTAGGTCCAATCCAAACCCTAACCGTCTCTCCAACCCTAGCCCTCAACATAACCCTAACCCTAGGTCCAATCCTAACCCTAACTCTCTCTCTAACCCTAGCCCTCAATATAACCGTAACCCTAGGTCCAATCGTAACCCTAACCGTCTCTCTAACCGTAGCCCTCAACATAACCCTAACCCTAGGTCCAATCCTAACCCTAACCGTCTCTCCAACCCTAGCCCTCAACATAACCCTAACCCTAGGTCCAATCCTCACCCTAACTGTCTCTCTAACCCTAGCCCTCAACATAACCGTAACCCTAGGTGCAATCCTAACCCTAACCGTCTCTCTAACCCTAGCCCTCAACATAACCCTAACCCTAGGTCCAATCCTACCCATAAACGTCTCTCTAAACCGAGCCCTCAACATAACCCTAACCCTAGGTCCAATCCTAACCCTAACCGTCTATCTAACCCTAGCCCTCAACATAACCCTAACCCTAGGTCCAATCCTAACCCTAACCGTCTCTCCAACCCTAACCCTCAACATAACCCTAACCCTAGGTCCAATCCTAACCCTAACTGTCTCTCTAACCCTAGCCCTCAATATAACCCTAACCCTAGGTCCAATCCTAACCCTAACCGCCTCTCTGACCCTAGCCCTGAACATAACCCTAACCCTAGGTCCAATCCTAACCCTAACCGTCTCTCTAACCCTAGCCCTCAACATAACCCTAACCCTAGTTCTAATCCTAACCCTAACCGTCTCTCTGACCCTAGCCCTCAACATAACCCTAAACCTAGGTCCAATCCTAACCCTAACTGTCTCTCTGACCCTAGCCCTCAACATAACCCTAAAAATAGCTCCAATCCTAACCCTAACCGTCTCTCTCACCCTAGCCCTCAACATAACCCTAAACCTAGGTCCAATCCTCACCCTAACGGTCTCTCTAACGCTAGCCCTCAACATAACCTTAACCCTAGGTCCAATCCTAACCCTAAACGTCTCTCTAACCCTAGCCCTCAACATAACCCAAACCCTAGTTCCAATCCTAACCGTAACCGTCTCTCTAACCCTAGCCCTCAACATAACCCTAACCCTAGGTCCAATCCTATCCCTAACCGTCTCTCTAACCCTAGCCCTCAACATAGCCCTATCCCTAGATCCAATCCTAACCATAAACCTCTCTCTAACCCTAGCCCTCAACATAACCCTAACCCTAGGTCCAATCCTAACCCTAACCGCCTCTCTGACCCTAGCCCTGAACATAACCCTAACCCTAGGTCCAATCCTAACCCTAACCGTCTCTCTAACCCTAGCCCTCAACATAACCCTAACCCTAGGTCTAATCCTAACCCTAACCGTCTCTCTGACCCTAGCCCTCAACATAACCCTAAACCTAGGTCCAATCCTAACCCTAACCTTCTCTCTAACCCTAGCCCTCAACATAACCCTAACCCTAGTTCCAATCGTAACCGTAACCATCTCTCTAACCCTAGCCCTCAACATAACCCTAACCCTAGGTCCAATCCTATCCCTAACCGTCTCTCTAACCCTAGCCCTCAACATAGCCCTATCCCTAGTTCCAATCCTAACCATAAACGTCTCTCTAACCCTAGCCCTCAACATAACCCTAACCCTAGGTCCAATCCTAACCCTAACCGCCTCTCTGACCCTAGCCCTGAAAATAACCCTAACCCTAGGTCCAATCCTAACCCTAACCGTCTCTCTAACCCTAGCCCTCAACATAACCCTAACCCTAGGTCTAATCCAAAACCCTAACCGTCTCTCTGACCCTAGCCCTCAACATAACCCTAAACCTAGGTCCAATCCTAACCCTAACCGTCTCTCTGACCCTAGCCCTCAACATAACCCTAAAAATAGCTCCAATCCTAACCGTAACCGTCTCTCTCACCCTAGCCCTCAACATAACCCTAAACCTAGGTCCAATCCTCACGCTAACGGTCTCTCTAACGCTAGCCCTCAACATAACCTTAACCCTAGGTCCAATCCTAACCCTAAACGTCTCTCTAACCCTAGCCCTCAACATAACAATAACCCTAGGTCCAATCCTCACCCTAACCGTCTCTCTAACCCTAGCCCTCAACATAACCCTAACCCTAGGTCCAATCCTAACCCTAACCGTCTCTCTAACCTTAGCCCTCAACATAACCCTAACCCTAGGTCCAATCCTAACCCTAAACGTCTCTCTACCCCTATACCTCAACATAACTGTAATCCTAGGTCCAATGCTAACGCTAACTGTCTCTCTAACCCTAGCCCTCAACATAACCCTAACCCTAGGTCCAATCCTAACCCTATCTGTCTCTACAAACCTAGCCCTCAACATAACCCTAACCCTAGGTCCAATCCTTACCCTAACCGTCTCTCTAACCCTAGCCCTCAACATAACCCTAACCCTAGGTCCAATCCTAACCCTAACCGTCTCTCTAACTGTAGCCCTCAACCTAACCCTAACCCTAGGTCCAAACCTAACCCTAACTGTCTCTCTAACCCTAGCCCTCAAATAACCAGAACCCTAGGTCCAATCCTAACCCTAACCGTCTCTCTAACCCTAGCCCTCAACATAACCCTAAGCCTAAGTCCAATCCTAACCCTAACCGCCTCTCTAACCCTAGCCCTGAACAAACCCTAACCCAAGTCCAATCCTAACCCTAACCGTGTCTCTAACCCTTGCCCTCAACATAACCCTAACCCTAGGTCCAATCCTAACCCTAACCGTCTCTCTAACCCTAGCCCTCAACATAACCCTAACCCTAGGTCAAATCCTAACCCTAACCGTCTCTCTAACCCTAACCCTCAACATAACCCTAACCCTAGGTCCAATCCTAACCCTAACCGTCTCTCTAACCCTAGCCCTCAACATAACCCTAACACTAGGTCCAATCCAAACCCTAACCGTCTCTCCAACCCTAGCCCTCAACATAACCCTAACCCTAGGTCCAATCCTAACCCTAACTCTCTCTCTAACCCTAGCCCTCAATATAACCGTAACCCTAGGTCCAATCCTAACCCTAACCGTCTCTCTAACCGTAGCCCTCAACATAACCCTAACCCTAGGTCCAATCCTAACCCTAACCGTCTCTCCAACCCTAGCCCTCAACATAACCCTAACCCTAGGTCCAATCCTAACCCTAACCGTCTCTCTAACCCTAGCCCTCAATATAACCCTAACCCTAGGTCCAATCCTAACCATAACCGTCTCTCTAACCCTAGCCCTCAACATAACCCTAACCCTAGGTCCAATCCTCACCCTAACCGTCTCTCTAACCCTAGCCCTCAACATAACCCTAACCCTAGGTCCAATCGTAACCCTAACCGTCTCTCTAACTCTAGCCCTCAACATAACCCTAACCCTAGGTCCAATCCTAACCCTAACCGTCTCTCTAACCATAGCCCTCAACATAACCTAACCCTAGGTCCAATCCTAACCCTAACCGTCTCTCTAACCCTAGCTCTCAACATAACCCTAACCCTAGGTCCAATCCTAACCCTCACAGTCTCTCTGACGCTAGCCCTCAACATAACCCTAACCCTAGGGCCAATCCTAACCCTAACCGTCTCCTAACCCTAGCTTTCAACATAACCCTAACGCTAGGTCCAATCCTAACCCTAACCGTCACTCTAACCCTAGCCCTCAACATAGCCCTAACCCTAGGTCCAATCCTAACCCTAACCGTCTCTCTAACCCTAGCCCTCAACATAACCCTAACCCTAGTTCCACTCGTAACCGTAACCATCTCTCTAACCCTAGCCCTCAACATAACCCTAACCCTAGGTCCAATCCTATCCCTAACCGTCTCTCTAACCCTAGCCCTCAACATAGCCCTATCCCTAGATCCAATCCTAACCATAAACGTCTCTCTAACCCTAGCCCTCAACATAACCCTAACCCTAGGTCCAATCCTAACCCTAACCACCTCTCTGACCCTAGCCCTGAACATAACCCTAACCCTAGGTCCAATCCTAACTCTAACCGTCTCTCTAACCCTAGCCCTCAACATAACCCTAACCCTAGGTCTAATCCTAACCCTAACCGTCTCTCTGACCCTTGCTCTCAACATAACCCTAAACCTAGGTCCAATCCTAACCCTAACTGTCTCTCTGACCCTAGCCCTCAACATAACCCTAAAAATAGCTCCAATCCTAACCGTAACCGTCTCTCTCACCCTAGCCCTCAACATAACCCTAAACCTAGGTCCAATCCTCACCCTAACGGTCTCTCTAACGCTAGCCCTCAACATAACCTTAACCCTAGGTCCAATCCTAACCCTAAACGTCTCTCTAACCCTAGCCCTCAACATAACAATAACCCTAGGTCCAATCCTCACCCTAACCATCTCTCTAACCCTAGCCCTCAACATAACCCTAACCCTAGGTCCAATCCTAACCCTAACCGTCTCTCTAACCTTAGCCCTCAACATAACCCTAACCCTAGGTCCAATCCTAACCCTAAACGTCTCTCTAACCCTATCCCTCAACATAACCGTAATCCTAGGTCCAATGCTAACGCTAACTGTCTCTCTAACCCTAGCCCTCAACATAACCCTAACCCTAGGTCCAATCCTAACCCTATCTGTCTCTCCAAACCTAGCCCTCAACATAACCCTAACCCTAGGTCCAATCCTAACCCTAACCGTCTCTCTAACCCTAGCCCTCAACATAACCCTAACCCTAGGTCCAATCCTAACCCTAAACGTCTCTCTAACTGTAGCCCTCAACCTAACCTTAACCCTAGGTCCAAACCTAACGCTAACTCTCTCTCTAACCCTAGCCCTCAAATAACCAGAACCCTAGGTCCAATCCTAACCCTAACCGTCTCTATAACCCTAGCCCTCAACATAACCCTAAGCCTAAGTCCAATCCTAACCCTAACCGCCTCTCTAACCCTAGCCCTGAACATAACCCTAACCCAAGTCCAATCCTAGCCCTAACCGTGTCTCTAACCCTTGCCCTCAACATAACCCTAACCCTAGGTCCAATCCTAACCCTAACCGTCTCTCTAACCCTAGCCCTCAACATAACCCTAACCCTAGGTCAAATCCTACCCCTAACCGTCACTCTAACCCTAGCCCTCAACATAACCCTAACCCTAGGTCCAATCCTACCCATAAACGTCTCTCTAAACCGAGCCCTCAACATAACCCTAACCCTAGGTCCAATCCTAACCCTAACCGTCTCTCTAACCCTATCCCTCAACATAACCCGAACCCTAAGTCCAATCCTAACCCTAACCATCTCTGTAAACCTAGCCCTCAACATAACCCTAACCCTAAGTCCAATCCTACCCCTAACCGCCTCTCTAACCCTAGCCCTGAACATAACCCTAACCCTAGGTCCAATCCTAACCCTAACCGTCTCTCTAACCCTAGCCCCCAACATAACCCTAACCCTAGGTCCAATCCTAACCCTAACAGTCTCTCCAAACCTAGCCCTCAACATAACCCTAACCCTAGCTCCAATCCTAACCCTAACTGTCTCTCTAACCCTAGCCCTCAATATAACCCTAACCCTAGGTCCAATCCTAACCCTAATCGTCTCCCTAACCCTAGCCCTCAACATAACCCTAACCTTAGGTCCAATCCTAACCCTAAACGTCTCTCTAACCCTATCCCTCAACATAACCGTAATCCTAGGTCCAATGCTAACCCTAACTGTCTCTCTAACCCTAGCCCTCAACATAACCCTAACCCTAGGTCCAATCCTAACCCTATCTGTCTCTCCAAACCTAGCCCTCAACATAACCCTAACCCTAGGTCCAATCCTAACCCTAACCGTCTCTCTAACCCTAGCCCTCAACATAACCCTAACCCTAGGTCCAATCCTAACCCTAACCGTCTTTCTAACTGTAGCCCTCAACCTAACCCTAACCCTAGGTCCAAACCTAACCCTAACTGTCTCTCTAACCCTAGCCCTCAAATAACCAGAACCCTAGGTCCAATCCTAACCCTAACCGTCTCTCTAACCCTAGCCCTCAACATAACCCTAACCCAAGTCCAATCCTAACCCTAACCGTGTCTCTAACCCTTGCCCTCAATATAACCCTAACCCTAGGTCCAATCCTAACCCTAACCGTCTCTCTAACCCTAGCCCTCAACATAACCCTAACCCTAGGTCAAATACTAATCCTAACCGTCTCTCTAACCCTAGCCCTCAACATAACCCTAACCCTAGGTCCAATCCTAACCCTAACCGTCTCTCTAACCCTAGCCCTCAACATAACCCGAACCCTAGGTCCAATCCTAACCCTAACCATCTCTGTAAACCTAGCCCTCAACATAACCCTAACCCTAAGTCCAATCCTACCCCTAACCGCCTCTCTAACCCTAGCCCTGAACATAACCCTAACCCTAGGTCCAATCCTAACCCTAACCGTCTCTCTAACCCTAGCCCTCAACATAACCCTAACCCTAAGTCCAATCCTAACCCTAACAGTCTCTCCAAACCTAGCCCTCAACATAACCCTAACCCTAGCTCCAATCCTAACCCTAAATGTCTCTCTAACCCTAGCCCTCAATATAACCCTAACCCTAGGTCCAATCCTAACCCTAATCGTCTCTCTAACCCTAGCCCTCAACATAAACCTAACCCTAGGTCCAATCCTAACCCTAACCGTCTCTCCAACCCTAGCCCTCAACATAACCCTAACCCTAGGTCCAATCCTAACCCTAACTGTCTCTCTAACCCTAGCCCTCAATATAACCCTAACCCTACGTCCAATCCTAACCCTAACCGTCTCTCTAAACCTAGCCCTCAACATAACCCTAACCCTAGGTCCAATTCTAACCCTAACCGTCTCTCCAACCCTAGCCCTCAACATAACCCTAACCCTAGGTCCAATCCTAACCCTCACTGTTTCTCTAACCCTAGCCCTCAATATAACCCTAACCCTAGGTCCAATCCTAACCCTAACCGTCTCTCTAACCCTAGCCCTCAACATAACCCTAACCCTAGGTCCAATCCTAACCCTAACCGTCTCTCCAACCCTAGCCCTCAACATAACCCTAACCCTAGGTACAATCCTAACCCTAACTGTCTCTCTAACCCTAGCCCTCAATATAACCCTAACCCTAGGTCCAATCCTAACCCTAACCGTCTCTCTAACCCTAGCCCTCAACATAACCCTAACCCTAGCTCCAATCCTAACCCTAACTGTCTCTCTAACCCTAGCCCTCAATATAACCCTAACCCTAGGTCCAATCACAACCCTAACCGTCTCTCTAACCCTAGCCCTCAACATAACCCTAACCCTAGGTCCAATCTTAACCCTAACCGTCTCTCCAACCCTAGCCCTCAACATAACCCTAACCCTAGGTCCAATCCTAACCCTAACCGTCTCTCTAACCCTAGCCCTCAATATAACCCTAACCCTAGGTCCAATCCTAACCCTAACCGTCTCTCTAACCCTAGCCCTCAACATAACCCTAACCCTAGGTCCAATCGTAACCATAAACGTCTCTCTAAACCGAGCCCTCAACATAACCCTAACCCTAGGTCCAATCCTAAACCTAACCGTCTCTATAACCCTAGCCCTCAACTTAACCCGAACCCTAGGTCCAATCCTAACCCTAACCATCTCTGTAAACCTAGCCCTCAACATAACCCTAACCCTAAGTCCAATCCTACCCCTAACCTCCTCTCTAACCCTAGCCCTGAACATAACCCTAACCCTAGGTCCAATCCTAACCCTAACCGTCTCTCTAACCCTAGCCCTCAACGTAACCCTAACACTAGGTCCAATCCAAACCCTAACCGTCTCTCCAACCCTAGCCCTCAACATAACCCTAACCCTAGGTCCAATCCTAACCCTAAATCTCTCTAACCCTAGCCCTCAATATAACCGTAACCCTAGGTCCAATCCTAACCCTTACCGTCTCTCTAACCGTAGCCCTCAACATAACCCTAACCCTAGGTCGAATCCTAACCCTAACCGTCTCTCCAACCCTAGCCCTCAACATAACCCTAACCCTAGGTCCAATCCTAACCCTAACCGTCTCTCTAACCCTAGCCCTCAATATAACCCTAACCCTAGGTCCAATCCTAACCATAACCGTCTCTCTAACCCTAGCCCTCAACATAACCCTAACCCTAGGTCCAATCCTCACCCTAACCGTCTCTCTAACCCTAGCCCTCAACATAACCCTAACCCTAGGTGCAATCCTAACCCTAACCGTCTCTCTAACCCTAGCCCTCAACATAACCCTAACCCTAGGTCCAATCCTACCCATAAACGTCTCTCTAAACCGAGCCCTCAACATAACCTTAACCCTAGGTCCAATCCTAACCCTAACCGTCTCTCTAACCCTAGCCCTCAACATAACCCGAACCCTAGGTCCAATCCTAACCCTAACCATCTCTGTAAACCTAGCCCTCAACATAACCCTAACCCTAAGTCCAATCCTACCCCTAACCGCCTCTCTAACCATAGCCCTCAACATAACCCTAACCCTAGGTCCAATCCTAACCCTAACCGTCTCTCTAACCCTAGCCCTCAACATAACCCTAACCCTAGGTCCAATCCTAACCCTAACCGTCTCTCCAACCCTAGCCCTCAACATAACCCTAACCCTAGGTACAATCCTAACCCTAACTGTCTCTCTAACCCTAGCCCTCAATATAACCCTAACCCTAGGTCCAATCCTAACCCTAACCGTCTCTGTAAACCTAGCCCTCAACATAACCCTAACCCTAGGTCCAATCTTAACCCTAACCGTCTCTCTAACCCTAGCCCTCAACATAACCCGAACCCTAGGTCCAATCCTAACCCTAACCGTCTCTGTAAACCTAGCCCTCAACATAACCCTAACCCTAGGTCCAATCCTAACCCTAACCGTCTCTCTAACCCTAGCCCTCAACATAACCCGAACCCAGGGTCCAATCCTAACCCTAACCATCTCTGTAAACCTAGCCCTCAACATAACCCTAACCCTAAGTCCAATCCTACCCCTAACCGCCTCTCTAACCCTAGCCCTGAACATAACCCCAACCCTAGGTCGAATCCTAACCCTAACCGTCTCTCTAACCCTAGCCCTCAACATAACCCTAACCCTAGGTCCAATCCTAACCCTAACCGTCTCTCCAACCCTAGCCCTCAACATAACCCTAACCCTAGGTCCAATCCTAACCCTAACTGTCTCTCTAACCCTAGCCCTCAATATAACCCTAACCCTAGGTCCAATCCTAACCCTAACCGTCTCTCTAACCCTAGCCCTCAAATAACCCTAACCCTAGGTCCAATCCTAACCCTAACTGTCTCTCTAACCCTAGCCCTCAATATAACCCTAACCCTAGGTCCAATCCTAACCCTAACAGTTTCTCTAACCCTAGCCCTCAAATAACGGGAACCCTAGGTCCAATCCTAACCCTAACCATCTCTCTAACCCTTTCCCTCAACATAACCCTAACCCTAGGTCCAATCCTAACCCTAACCATCTGTCTAACCCTAGCCCTCAACATAACCCTAACCCTAGGTCCAATCCTAACCCTAACCGTCTCTCTAACCCTAGCCCTCAACATGACCCTAACCCTAGGTGCAATCCTAACCCTAACCGTCTCTCTACCCCTAGCCCTCAACATAACCCTAACCCTAGGTCCAATCCTAACCGTAACCCTCTCTCTAACCCTAGCCCTCAACATAACTCTAACCCTAGCTCCAATCCTAACCCTAACCGTCTCTCTAACCCTAGCCCTCAACATAACCCTAACCCTAGGTCCAATCCTAACCCTAACTGTCTCTCTAACCCTAGCCCTCAACATAACCCTAACCCTAGGTCCAATCCTAACCCTAACCGTCTCTCTAACTCTAGCCCTCAACATGACCCTAACCCTAGGTGCAATCCTAACCCTAACCGTCTCTCTACCCCTAGCCCTCAACATAACCCTAACCCTAGGTCCAATCCTAACCCTAACTGTCTCTCTAACCCTAGACCTCAACATAACCTTAACCCTAGGTCCAATCCTAACCCTAAACGTCTCTCTAACCCTAGCCCTCAACATAACAATAACCCTAGGTCCAATCCTCACCCTAACCGTCTCTCTAACCCTAGCCCTCAACATAACCCTAACCCTAGGTCCAATCCTTACCCTAACCGTCTCTCTAACCTTAGCCCTCAACATAACCCTAACCCTAGGTCCAATCCTAACCCTAAACGTCTCTCTAACCCTATCCCTCAACATAACCGTAATCCTAGGTCCAATGCTAACGCTAACTGTCTCTCTAACCCTAGCCCTCAACATAACCCTAACCCTAGGTCCAATCCTAACCCTATCTGTCTGTCCAAACCTAGCCCTCAACATAACCCTAACCCTAGGTCCAATCCTAACCCTAACCGTCTCTCTAACCCTAGCCCTCAACAAAACCCTAACCCTAGGTCCAATCCTAACCCTAACCGTCTCTCTAACTGTAGCCCTCAACCTAACCCTAACCCTAGGTCCAAACCTAACCCTAACTGTCTCTCTAACCCTAGCCCTCAAATAACCAGAACCCTAGGTCCAATCCTAACCCTAACCGTCTCTCTAACCCTAGCCCTCAACATAACCCTAAGCCTAAGTCCAATCCTAACCCTAACCGCCTCTCTAACCCTAGCCTTGAACATAACCCTAACCCAAGTCCAATCCTAACCCTAACCGTGTCTCTAACCCTTGCCCTCAACATAACCCTAACCCTAGGTCCAATCCTAACCCTAACCGTCTCTCTAACCCTAGCCCTCAACATAACCCTAACCCTAGGTCCAATCCTAACCCTAACCGTCTCTCTAACCCTAGCCCTCAACATAACCCTAACCCTAGGTCAAATCCTAACCCTAACCGTCTCTCTAACCCTAGCCCTCAACATAGCCCTAACCCTAAGTCCAATCCTACCCCTAACCGCCTCTCTAACCCTAGCCCTGAACGTAACCCTAACCCTAGGTCCAATCCTAACCCTAACTCTCTCTCTAACCCTAGCCCTCAATATAACCGTAACCCTAGGTCCAAACCTAAGCCTAACCGTCTCTCTAACCGTAGCCCTCAACATAACCCTAACCCTAGGTCCAATCCTAACCCTAACCGTCTCTCCAACCCTAGCCCTCAACATAACCCTAACCCTAGGTCCAATCCTAACCCTAACCGTCTCTCTAACCCTAGCCCTCAATATAACCCTAACCCTAGGTCCAATCCTAACCATAACCGTCTCTCTAACCCTAGCCCTCAACATAACCCTAACCCTAGGTCCAATCCTCACCCTAACCGTCTCTATAACCCTAGCCCTCAACATAACCCTAACCCTAGGTGCAATCCTAACCCTAACCGTCTCTCTAACCCTAGCCCTCAACATAACCCTAACCCTAGGTCCAATCCTACCCATAAACGTCTCTCTAAACCGAGCCCTCAACATAACCCTAACCCTAGGTCCAATCCTAACCCTAACCGTCTCTCTAAACCTAGCCCTCAACATAACCCGAACCCTAGGTCCAATCCTAACCCTAACCATCTCTGTAAACCTAGCCCTCAACATAACCCTAACCCTAAGTCCAATCCTACCCCTAACCGCCTCTCTAACCCTAGCCCTGAACATAACCCTAACCCTAGGTCCAATCCTAACCCTAACCGTCTCTCTAACCCTAGCCCTCAACATAACCCTAACCCTAGGTCCAATCCTAACCCTAACCGTCTCTCCAACCCTAGCCCTCAACATAACCCTAACCCTAGGTCCAATCCTAACCCTAACTGTCTCTCTAACCCTAGCCCTCAATATAACCCTAACCCTAGGTCCAATCCTAACCCTAACCGTCTCTCTAACCCTAGCCCTCAACATAACCCTAACCCTAGGTCCAATCCTAACCCTAACTGTCTCTCTAACCCTAGCCCTCAATATAACCCTAACCCTAGGTCCAATCCTAACCCTAACCATCTCTCTAACCCTAGCCCTAAAATAACCGGAACCCTAGGTCCAATCCTAAACCTAACCGTCTCTCTAACCCTAGCCCTCAACATAACCCTAACCCTAGCCCCAATCCTAACCCTAAGCATTTCTATAACCCTAGCCCTCAACATAACCCTAACCCTAGGTCCACTCCTCACCCTAACCGTCTCTCTAAACCAAGCCCTCAACATAACCCTAACCCTAGCCCCAATCCTAACCCTAAGCATTTCTATAACCCTAGCCCTCAACATAACCCTAACCCTAGGTCCACTCCTCACCCTAACCGTCTCTCTAAACCAAGCCCTCAACATAACCCTAACCCTAGGTCCAATCCTAACACTAACCTGCTCTCTAACCCTAGCCCTCAACATAACCCTAACCCTAGCCCCAATCCTAACCCTAAGCATTTCTATAACCCTAGCCCTCAACATAACCCTAACCCTAGGTCCACTCCTCACCCTAACCGTCTCTCTAAACCAAGCCCTCAACATAACCCTAACCCTAGGTCCAATCCTAACACTAACCTGCTCTCTAACCCTAGCCCTCAACATAACCCTAACCCGAGGTCCAATCCTACCCATAAACGTCTCTCTAAACCGAGCCCTCAACATAACCCTAACCCTAGGTCCAATCCTAACCCTAACCGTCTCTCTAACCCTAGCCCTCAACATAACCCGAACCCTAGGTCCAATCCTAACCCTAACCATCTCTGTAAACCTAGCCCTCAACATAACCCTAACCCTAAGTCCAATCCTACCCCTAACCGCCTCTCTAACCCTAGCCCTGAACATAACCCTAACCCTAGGTCCAATCCTAACCCTAACCGTCTCTCTAACCCTATCCCTCAACATAACCCTAACCCTAGGTCCACTCCTCACCCTAACCGTCTCTCTAACACTAGCTCTCAACATAACCCTAACCCTAGGTCCAATCCTAACCCTAACTGTCTCTCTAACCCTAGCCCTCAATATAACCCTAACCCTAGGTCCAATCCTAACCCTAACCGTCTCTCTAACCCTAGCCCTCAACATAACCCTAACCCTAGGTCCAATCCTAACCCTAACTGTCTCTCTAACCCTAGCCCTCAATATAACCCTAACCCTAGGTCCAATCCTAACCGTAACCGTCTCTCTAACCCTAGCCCTCAAATAACCGGAACCCTAGGTCCAATCCTAACCCTAACCGTCTCTCTAACCCTTTCCCTCAACATAACCCTAACCCTAGGTCCAATCCTAACCCTAGCCGTCTCTCTAACACTAGCCCTCAACATAACCCTCACCCTAGGTGCAATCCTAACCCTAACCGTCTCTCTAACCCTAGCCCTCAACATAACCGGAACCCTAGGTCCAATCCTAACCCTAACCGTCTCTCTAACCCTTTCCCTCAACATAACCCTAACCCTAGGTCCAATCCTAACCCTAGCCGTCTCTCTAACACTAGCCCTCAACATAACCCTAACCCTAGGTGCAATCCTAACCCTAACCGTCTCTCTAACCCTAGCCCTCAACATAACCCTAACCCTAGGTCCAATCCTAACCGTAACCCTCTCTCTAACCCTAGCCCTCAACATAACCCTAACCCTAGGTCCAATCCTAACCCTAACCGTCTCTCTAACCCTAGCCTTCAACATAACCCTAACGCTAGGTCCAATCCTAACCCTAACCGTCTCTCTAACCCTAGCCCTCAACATAGCCCTAACCCTAAGTCCAATCCTACCCCTAACCGCCTCTCTAACCCTAGCCCTGAACGTAACCCTAACCCTAGGTCCAATCCTAACCCTAACTCTCTCTCTAACCCTAGCCCTCAATATAACCGTAACCCTAGGTCCAAACCTAAGCCTAACCGTCTCTCTAACCGTAGCCCTCAACATAACCCTAACCCTAGGTCCAATCCTAACCCTAACCGTCTCTCCAACCCTAGCCCTCAACATAACCCTAACCCTAGGTCCAATCCTAACCCTAACGGTCTCTCTAACCCTAGCCCTCAATATAACCCTAACCCTAGGTCCAATCCTAACCATAACCGTCTCTCTAACCCTAGCCCTCAACATAACCCTAACCCTAGGTCCAATCCTCACCCTAACCGTCTCTATAACCCTAGCCCTCAACATAACCCTAACCCTAGGTGCAATCCTAACCCTAACCGTCTCTCTAACCCTAGCCCTCAACATAACCCTAACCCTAGGTCCAATCCTACCCATAAACGTCTCTCTAAACCGAGCCCTCAACATAACCCTAACCCTAGGTCCAATCCTAACCCTAACCGTCTCTCTAAACCTAGCCCTCAACATAACCCGAACCCTAGGTCCAATCCTAACCCTAACCATCTCTGTAAACCTAGCCCTCAACATAACCCTAACCCTAAGTCCAATCCTACCCCTAACCGCCTCTCTAACCCTAGCCCTGAACATAACCCTAACCCTAGGTCCAATACTAACCCTAACCGTCTCTCTAACCCTAGCCCTCAACATAACCCTAACCCTAGGTCCAATCCTAACCCTAACCGTCTCTCCAACCCTAGCCCTCAACATAACCCTAACCCTAGGTCCAATCCTAACCCTAACTGTCTCTCTAACCCTAGCCCTCAATATAACCCTAACCCTAGGTCCAATCCTAACCCTAACCGTCTCTCTAACCCTAGCCCTCAACATAACCCTAACCCTAGGTCCAATCCTAACCCTAACTGTCTCTCTAACCCTAGCCCTCAATATAACCCTAACCCTAGGTCCAATCCTAACCCTAACCGTCTCTCTAACCCTAGCCCTAAAATAACCGGAACCCTAGGTCCAATCCTAACCCTAACCGTCTCTCTAACCCTAGCCCTCAACATAACCCTAACCCTAGCCCCAATCCTAACCCTAAGCATTTCTATAACCCTAGCCCTCAACATAACCCTAACCCTAGGTCCACTCCTCACCCTAACCGTCTCTCTAAACCAAGCCCTCAACATAACCCTAACCCTAGCCCCAATCCTAACCCTAAGCATTTCTATAACCCTAGCCCTCAACATAACCCTAACCCTAGGTCCACTCCTCACCCTAACCGTCTCTCTAAACCAAGCCCTCAACATAACCCTAACCCTAGGTCCAATCCTAACACTAACCTGCTCTCTAACCCTAGCCCTCAACATAACCCTAACCCTAGCCCCAATCCTAACCCTAAGCATTTCTATAACCCTAGCCCTCAACATAACCCTAACCCTAGGTCCACTCCTCACCCTAACCGTCTCTCTAAACCAAGCCCTCAACATAACCCTAACCCTAGGTCCAATCCTAACACTAACCTGCTCTCTAACCCTAGCCCTCAACATAACCCTAACCCTAGGTGCAATCCTAACCCTAACCGTCTCTCTAACCCTAGCCCTCAACATAACCCTAACCCTAGGTCCAATCCTACCCATAAACGTCTCTCTAAACCGAGCCCTCAACATAACCCTAACCCTAGGTCCAATCCTAACCCTAACCGTCTCTCTAAACCTAGCCCTCAACATAACCCGAACCCTAGGTCCAATCCTAACCCTAACCATCTCTGTAAACCTAGCCCTCAACATAACCCTAACCCTAAGTCCAATCCTACCCCTAACCGCCTCTCTAACCCTAGCCCTGAACATAACCCTAACCCTAGGTCCAATCCTAACCCTAACCGTCTCTCTAACCCTAGCCCTCAACATAACCCTAACCCTAGGTCCAATCCTAACCCTAACCGTCTCTCCAACCCTAGCCCTCAACATAACCCTAACCCTAGGTCCAATCCTAACCCTAACTGTCTCTCTAACCCTAGCCCTCAATATAACCCTAACCCTAGGTCCAATCCTAACCCTAACCGTCTCTCTAACCCTAGCCCTCAACATAACCCTAACCCTAGGTCCAATCCTAACCCTAACTGTCTCTCTAACCCTAGCCCTCAATATAACCCTAACCCTAGGTCCAATCCTAACCCTAACCATCTCTCTAACCCTAGCCCTAAAATAACCGGAACCCTAGGTCCAATCCTAAACCTAACCGTCTCTCTAACCCTAGCCCTCAACATAACCCTAACCCTAGCCCCAATCCTAACCCTAAGCATTTCTATAACCCTAGCCCTCAACATAACCCTAACCCTAGGTCCACTCCTCACCCTAACCGTCTCTCTAAACCAAGCCCTCAACATAACCCTAACCCTAGCCCCAATCCTAACCCTAAGCATTTCTATAACCCTAGCCCTCAACATAACCCTAACCCTAGGTCCACTCCTCACCCTAACCGTCTCTCTAAACCAAGCCCTCAACATAACCCTAACCCTAGGTCCAATCCTAACACTAACCTGCTCTCTAACCCTAGCCCTCAACATAACCCTAACCCTAGCCCCAATCCTAACCCTAAGCATTTCTATAACCCTAGCCCTCAACATAACCCTAACCCTAGGTCCACTCCTCACCCTAACCGTCTCTCTAAACCAAGCCCTCAACATAACCCTAACCCTAGGTCCAATCCTAACACTAACCTGCTCTCTAACCCTAGCCCTCAACATAACCCTAACCCGAGGTCCAATCCTACCCATAAACGTCTCTCTAAACCGAGCCCTCAACATAACCCTAACCCTAGGTCCAATCCTAACCCTAACCGTCTCTCTAACCCTAGCCCTCAACATAACCCGAACCCTAGGTCCAATCCTAACCCTAACCATCTCTGTAAACCTAGCCCTCAACATAACCCTAACCCTAAGTCCAATCCTACCCCTAACCGCCTCTCTAACCCTAGCCCTGAACATAACCCTAACCCTAGGTCCAATCCTAACCCTAACCGTCTCTCTAACCCTATCCCTCAACATAACCCTAACCCTAGGTCCACTCCTCACCCTAACCGTCTCTCTAACACTAGCTCTCAACATAACCCTAACCCTAGGTCCAATCCTAACCCTAACTGTCTCTCTAACCCTAGCCCTCAATATAACCCTAACCCTAGGTCCAATCCTAACCCTAACCGTCTCTCTAACCCTAGCCCTCAACATAACCCTAACCCTAGGTCCAATCCTAACCCTAACTGTCTCTCTAACCCTAGCCCTCAATATAACCCTAACCCTAGGTCCAATCCTAACCGTAACCGTCTCTCTAACCCTAGCCCTCAAATAACCGGAACCCTAGGTCCAATCCTAACCCTAACCGTCTCTCTAACCCTTTCCCTCAACATAACCCTAACCCTAGGTCCAATCCTAACCCTAGCCGTCTCTCTAACACTAGCCCTCAACATAACCCTCACCCTAGGTGCAATCCTAACCCTAACCGTCTCTCTAACCCTAGCCCTCAACATAACCGGAACCCTAGGTCCAATCCTAACCCTAACCGTCTCTCTAACCCTTTCCCTCAACATAACCCTAACCCTAGGTCCAATCCTAACCCTAGCCGTCTCTCTAACACTAGCCCTCAACATAACCCTAACCCTAGGTGCAATCCTAACCCTAACCGTCTCTCTAACCCTAGCCCTCAACATAACCCTAACCCTAGGTCCAATCCTAACCGTAACCCTCTCTCTAACCCTAGCCCTCAACATAACCCTAACCCTAGGTCCAATCCTAACCCTAACCGTCTCTCTAACCCTAGCCTTCAACATAACCCTAACGCTAGGTCCAATCCTAACCCTAACCGTCTCTCTAACCCTAGCCCTCAACATAGCCCTAACCCTAAGTCCAATCCTACCCCTAACCGCCTCTCTAACCCTAGCCCTGAACGTAACCCTAACCCTAGGTCCAATCCTAACCCTAACTCTCTCTCTAACCCTAGCCCTCAATATAACCGTAACCCTAGGTCCAAACCTAAGCCTAACCGTCTCTCTAACCGTAGCCCTCAACATAACCCTAACCCTAGGTCCAATCCTAACCCTAACCGTCTCTCCAACCCTAGCCCTCAACATAACCCTAACCCTAGGTCCAATCCTAACCCTAACGGTCTCTCTAACCCTAGCCCTCAATATAACCCTAACCCTAGGTCCAATCCTAACCATAACCGTCTCTCTAACCCTAGCCCTCAACATAACCCTAACCCTAGGTCCAATCCTCACCCTAACCGTCTCTATAACCCTAGCCCTCAACATAACCCTAACCCTAGGTGCAATCCTAACCCTAACCGTCTCTCTAACCCTAGCCCTCAACATAACCCTAACCCTAGGTCCAATCCTACCCATAAACGTCTCTCTAAACCGAGCCCTCAACATAACCCTAACCCTAGGTCCAATCCTAACCCTAACCGTCTCTCTAAACCTAGCCCTCAACATAACCCGAACCCTAGGTCCAATCCTAACCCTAACCATCTCTGTAAACCTAGCCCTCAACATAACCCTAACCCTAAGTCCAATCCTACCCCTAACCGCCTCTCTAACCCTAGCCCTGAACATAACCCTAACCCTAGGTCCAATACTAACCCTAACCGTCTCTCTAACCCTAGCCCTCAACATAACCCTAACCCTAGGTCCAATCCTAACCCTAACCGTCTCTCCAACCCTAGCCCTCAACATAACCCTAACCCTAGGTCCAATCCTAACCCTAACTGTCTCTCTAACCCTAGCCCTCAATATAACCCTAACCCTAGGTCCAATCCTAACCCTAACCGTCTCTCTAACCCTAGCCCTCAACATAACCCTAACCCTAGGTCCAATCCTAACCCTAACTGTCTCTCTAACCCTAGCCCTCAATATAACCCTAACCCTAGGTCCAATCCTAACCCTAACCGTCTCTCTAACCCTAGCCCTAAAATAACCGGAACCCTAGGTCCAATCCTAACCCTAACCGTCTCTCTAACCCTAGCCCTCAACATAACCCTAACCCTAGCCCCAATCCTAACCCTAAGCATTTCTATAACCCTAGCCCTCAACATAACCCTAACCCTAGGTCCACTCCTCACCCTAACCGTCTCTCTAAACCAAGCCCTCAACATAACCCTAACCCTAGCCCCAATCCTAACCCTAAGCATTTCTATAACCCTAGCCCTCAACATAACCCTAACCCTAGGTCCACTCCTCACCCTAACCGTCTCTCTAAACCAAGCCCTCAACATAACCCTAACCCTAGGTCCAATCCTAACACTAACCTGCTCTCTAACCCTAGCCCTCAACATAACCCTAACCCTAGCCCCAATCCTAACCCTAAGCATTTCTATAACCCTAGCCCTCAACATAACCCTAACCCTAGGTCCACTCCTCACCCTAACCGTCTCTCTAAACCAAGCCCTCAACATAACCCTAACCCTAGGTCCAATCCTAACACTAACCTGCTCTCTAACCCTAGCCCTCAACATAACCCTAACCCTAGGTCCAATCCTACCCATAAACGTCTCTCTAAACCGAGCCCTCAACATAACCCTAACCCTAGGTCCAATCCTAACCCTAACCGTCTCTCTAACCCTAGCCCTCAACATAACCCGAACCCTAGGTCCAATCCTAACCCTAACCATCTCTGTAAACCTAGCCCTCAACATAACCCTAACCCTAAGTCCAATCCTACCCCTAACCGCCTCTCTAACCCTAGCCCTGAACATAACCCTAACCCTAGGTCCAATCCTAACCCTAACCGTCTCTCTAACCCTATCCCTCAACATAACCCTAACCCTAGGTCCACTCCTCACCCTAACCGTCTCTCTAACACTAGCTCTCAACATAACCCTAACCCTAGGTCCAATCCTAACCCTAACTGTCTCTCTAACCCTAGCCCTCAATATAACCCTAACCCTAGGTCCAATCCTAACTCTAACCGTCTCTCTAACCCTAGCCCTCAACATAACCCTAACCCTAGGTCCAATCCTAACCCTAACTGTCTCTCTAACCCTAGCCCTCAATATAACCCTAACCCTAGGTCCAATCCTAACCGTAACCGTCTCTCTAACCCTAGCCCTCAAATAACCGGAACCCTAGGTCCAATCCTAACCCTAACCGTCTCTCTAACCCTTTCCCTCAACATAACCCTAACCCTAGGTCCAATCCTAACCCTAGCCGTCTCTCTAACACTAGCCCTCAACATAACCCTCACCCTAGGTGCAATCCTAACCCTAACCGTCTCTCTAACCCTAGCCCTCAACATAACCCTAACCCTAGGTCCAATCCTAACCCTAACCGTCTCTGTAAACCTAGCCCTCAACATAACCCTAACCCTAGGTCCAATCCTAACCCTAACCGTCTCTGTAAACCTAGCCCTCAACATAACCCTAACCCTAGGTCCAATCTTAACCCTAACCGTCTCTCTAACCCTAGCCCTCAACATGACCCTAACCCTAGGTGCAATCCTAACCCTAACCGTCTCTCTAACCCTAGCCCTCAACATAACCCTAACCCTAGGTCCAATCCTAACCGTAACCCTCTCTCTAACCCTAGCCCTCAACATAACCCTAACCCTAGGTCCAATCCTAACCCTAACCGTATCTCTAACCCTAGCTTTCAACATAACCCTAACCCTAGGTCCAATCCTCACCCTAACCGTCTCTCTAACCCTAGCCCTCAACATAACCCTAACCCTAGGTGCAATCCTAACCCTAACCGTCTCTCTAACCCTAGCCCTCAACATAACCCAAACCCTAGGTCCAATCCTAACCCTAACCGTCTCTCTAACCCTAGCCCTCAACATAACCCTAACCCTAGGTCCAATCCTTACCATAAACGTCTCTCTAAACCGAGCCCTCAACATAACCCTAACCCTAGGTCCAATCCTAACCCTAACCGTCTCTCTAACCCTAGCCCTCAACATAACCCGAACCCTAGGTCCAATCCTAACCCTAACCATCTCTGTAAACCTAGCCCTCAACATAACCCTAACCCTAAGTCCAATCCTACCCCTAACCTCCTCTCTAACCCTAGCCCTGAACATAACCCTAACCCTAGGTCCAATCCTAACCCTAACCGTCTCTCTAACCCTAGCCCTCAACATAACCCTAACACTAGGTCCAATCCAAACCCTAACCGTCTCTCCAACCCTAGCCCTCAACATAACCCTAACCCTAGGTCCAATCCTAACCCTAACTCTCTCTCTAACCCTAGCCCTCAATATAACCGTAACCCTAGGTCCAATCCTAACCCTAACCGTCTCTCTAACCGTAGCCCTCAACATAACCCTAACCCTAGGTCCAATCCTAACCCTAACCGTCTCTCCAACCCTAGCCCTCAACATAACCCTAACCCTAGGTCCAATCCTAACCATAACCGTCTCTCTAACCCTAGCCCTCAAAATAACCCTAACCCTAGGTCCAATCCTAACCCTAACCGTCTCTGTAAACCTAGCCCTCAACATAACCCTAACCCTAGGTCCAATCTTAACCCTAACCGTCTCTCTAACCCTAGCCCTCAACATAACCCGAACCCTAGGTCCAATCCTAACCCTAACCGTCTCTGTAAACCTAGCCCTCAACATAACCCTAACCCTAGGTCCAATCCTAACCCTAACCGTCTCTCTAACCCTAGCCCTCAACATAACCCGAACCCTAGGTCCAATCCTAACCCTAACCATCTCTGTAAACCTAGCCCTCAACATAACCCTAACCCTAAGTCCAATCCTACCCCTAACCGCCTCTCTAACCCTAGCCCTGAACATAACCCCAACCCTAGGTCGAATCCTAACCCTAACCGTCTCTCTAACCCTAGCCCTCAACATAACCCTAACCCTAGGTCCAATCCTAACCCTAACCGTCTCTCCAACCCTAGCCCTCAACATAACCCTAACCCTAGGTCCAATCCTAACCCTAACTGTCTCTCTAACCCTAGCCCTCAATATAACCCTAACCCTAGGTCCAATCCTAACCCTAACCGTCTCTCTAACCCTAGCCCTCAACATAACCCTAACCCTAGGTCCAATCCTAACCCTAACTGTCTCTCTAACCCTAGCCCTCAATATAACCCTAACCCTAGGTCCAATCCTAACCCTAACAGTTTCTCTAACCCTAGCCCTCAAATAACGGGAACCCTAGGTCCAATCCTAACCCTAACCATCTCTCTAACCCTTTCCCTCAACATAACCCTAACCCTAGGTCCAATCCTAACCCTAACCATCTGTCTAACCCTAGCCCTCAACATAACCCTAACCCTAGGTCCAATCCTAACCCTAACCGTCTCTCTAACCCTAGCCCTCAACATGACCCTAACCCTAGGTGCAATCCTAACCCTAACCGTCTCTCTACCCCTAGCCCTCAACATAACCCTAACCCTAGGTCCAATCCTAACCGTAACCCTCTCTCTAACCCTAGCCCTCAACATAACCCTAACCCTAGCTCCAATCCTAACCCTAACCGTCTCTCTAACCCTAGCCCTCAACATAACCCTAACCCTAGGTCCAATCCTAACCCTAACTGTCTCTCTAACCCTAGCCCTCAACATAACCCTAACCCTAGGTCCAATCCTAACCCTAACCGTCTCTCTAACTCTAGCCCTCAACATGACCCTAACCCTAGGTGCAATCCTAACCCTAACCGTCTCTCTACCCCTAGCCCTCAACATAACCCTAACCCTAGGTCCAATCCTAACCCTAACTGTCTCTCTAACCCTAGCCCTCAACATAACCTTAACCCTAGGTCCAATCCTAACCCTAAACGTCTCTCTAACCCTAGCCCTCAACATAACAATAACCCTAGGTGCAATCCTCACCCTAACCGTCTCTCTAACCCTAGCCCTCAACATAACCCTAACCCTAGGTCCAATCCTTACCCTAACCGTCTCTCTAACCTTAGCCCTCAACATAACCCTAACCCTAGGTCCAATCCTAACCCTAAACGTCTCTCTAACCCTATCCCTCAACATAACCGTAATCCTAGGTCCAATGCTAACGCTAACTGTCTCTCTAACCCTAGCCCTCAACATAACCCTAACCCTAGGTCCAATCCTAACCCTATCTGTCTGTCCAAACCTAGCCCTCAACATAACCCTAACCCTAGGTCCAATACTAACCCTAACCGTCTCTCTAAACCTAGCCCTCAAGCTAACCCTAACCCTAGGTCCAATCCTAACCCTAACCGTCTCTCTAACCCTAGCCCTCAAGCTAACCCTAACCCTAGGTCCAATCCTAACCCTAACCATCTCTCTAACCCTAGCCCTCAACGTAACCCTAACCCTAGGTCCAATACTAACCCTAACTGTCTCTCTAACTCTAGCCCTCAACATTATCCTATCTCTAGGTCCAATCCTAACCCTAACAGTATCTCTAACCCTAGCCCTCAACATAACCCTAATCCTAGGTCCAATCCTAACCCTAACCGTCTCTCTAACGCTAGCCCTCAACATAACCCTAACACTAGATTCAATCCTAACCCTAACCGTCTCCCTAACCATAGCCCTCAACATAACCCTAACCCTAGGTCCAATCCTAACCCTAACCGTCTCTCCAACCCTAGCCCTCAACATAACCCTAACCCTAGGTCCAATCCTAACCATAACCGTCTCTCTAACCCTAGCCCTCAAAATAACCCTAACCCTAGGTCCAATCCTAACCCTAACCGTCTCTGTAAACCTAGCCCTCAACATAACCCTAACCCTAGGTCCAATCTTAACCCTAACCGTCTCTCTAACCCTAGCCCTCAACATAACCCGAACCCTAGGTCCAATCCTAACCCTAACCGTCTCTGTAAACCTAGCCCTCAACATAACCCTAACCCTAGGTCCAATCCTAACCCTAACCGTCTCTCTAACCCTAGCCCTCAACATAACCCGAACCCTAGGTCCAATCCTAACCCTAACCATCTCTGTAAACCTAGCCCTCAACATAACCCTAACCCTAAGTCCAATCCTACCCCTAACCGCCTCTCTAACCCTAGCCCTGAACATAACCCCAACCCTAGGTCGAATCCTAACCCTAACCGTCTCTCTAACCCTAGCCCTCAACATAACCCTAACCCTAGGTCCAATCCTAACCCTAACCGTCTCTCCAACCCTAGCCCTCAACATAACCCTAACCCTAGGTCCAATCCTAACCCTAACTGTCTCTCTAACCCTAGCCCTCAATATAACCCTAACCCTAGGTCCAATCCTAACCCTAACCGTCTCTCTAACCCTAGCCCTCAACATAACCCTAACCCTAGGTCCAATCCTAACCCTAACTGTCTCTCTAACCCTAGCCCTCAATATAACCCTAACCCTAGGTCCAATCCTAACCCTAACAGTTTCTCTAACCCTAGCCCTCAAATAACGGGAACCCTAGGTCCAATCCTAACCCTAACCATCTCTCTAACCCTTTCCCTCAACATAACCCTAACCCTAGGTCCAATCCTAACCCTAACCATCTGTCTAACCCTAGCCCTCAACATAACCCTAACCCTAGGTCCAATCCTAACCCTAACCGTCTCTCTAACCCTAGCCCTCAACATGACCCTAACCCTAGGTGCAATCCTAACCCTAACCGTCTCTCTACCCCTAGCCCTCAACATAACCCTAACCCTAGGTCCAATCCTAACCGTAACCCTCTCTCTAACCCTAGCCCTCAACATAACCCTAACCCTAGCTCCAATCCTAACCCTAACCGTCTCTCTAACCCTAGCCCTCAACATAACCCTAACCCTAGGTCCAATCCTAACCCTAACTGTCTCTCTAACCCTAGCCCTCAACATAACCCTAACCCTAGGTCCAATCCTAACCCTAACCGTCTCTCTAACCCTAGCCCTCAACATGACCCTAACCCTAGGTGCAATCCTAACCCTAACCGTCTCTCTACCCCTAGCCCTCAACATAACCCTAACCCTAGGTCCAATCCTAACCGTAACCCTCTCTCTAACCCTAGCCCTCAACATAACCCTAACCCTAGCTCCAATCCTAACCCTAACTGTCTCTCTAACCCTAGCCCTCAACATAACCCTAACCCTAGGTCCAATCCTAACCCTAACTGTCTCTCTAACCCTAGCCCTCAACATAACCCTAACCCTAGGTCCAATCCTAACCCTAACCGTCTCTCAAACTCTAGCCCTCAACATGACCCTAACCCTAGGTGCAATCCTAACCCTAACCGTCTCTCTACCCCTAGCCCTCAACATAACCCTAACCCTAGGTCCAATCCTAACCCTAACTGTCTCTCTAACCCTAGCCCTCAACATAACCTTAACCCTAGGTCCAATCCTAACCCTAAACGTCTCTCTAACCCTAGCCCTCAACATAACAATAACCCTAGGTGCAATCCTCACCCTAACCGTCTCTCTAACCCTAGCCCTCAACATAACCCTAACCCTAGGTCCAATCCTTACCCTAACCGTCTCTCTAACCTTAGCCCTCAACATAACCCTAACCCTAGGTCCAATCCTAACCCTAAACGTCTCTCTAACCCTATCCCTCAACATAACCGTAATCCTAGGTCCAATGCTAACGCTAACTGTCTCTCTAACCCTAGCCCTCAACATAACCCTAACCCTAGGTCCAATCCTAACCCTATCTGTCTGTCCAAACCTAGCCCTCAACATAACCCTAACCCTAGGTCCAATACTAACCCTAACCGTCTCTCTAAACCTAGCCCTCAAGCTAACCCTAACCCTAGGTCCAATCCTAACCCTAACCGTCTCTCTAACCCTAGCCCTCAAGCTAACCCTAACCCTAGGTCCAATCCTAACCCTAACCATCTCTCTAACCCTAGCCCTCAACGTAACCCTAACCCTAGGTCCAATACTAACCCTAACTGTCTCTCTAACTCTAGCCCTCAACATAATCCTATCTCTAGGTCCAATCCTAACCCTAACAGTATCTCTAACCCTAGCCCTCAACATAACCCTAATCCTAGGTCCAATCCTAACCCTAACCGTCTCTCTAACGCTAGCCCTCAACATAACCCTAACACTAGATTCAATCCTAACCCTAACCGTCTCCCTAACCATAGCCCTCAACATAACCCTAACCCTAGGTCCAATCCTAACCCTAACCGTCTCTCTAACCCTAGCCCTCAACATAACCCTAACTCTAGGTCCAATCCTAACCCTAACCGTCTCCCTAACCATAGCCCTCAACATAACCCTAACCCTAGGTCCAATCCTAACCCTAACCGTCTCCCTAACCATAGCCCTCAACATAACCTTAACCCTAGGCCGAATCATAACCCTAACCGTCTCTCTAACCCTAGCCCTCAACCTAACTCTAACCCTAGGTCAAACATAACCCTAACCGTCTCTCTAACCCTAGTCCTCAACCTAACCCTAAACCTAGGTCCAATCATAACCCTAACAGTCTCTCTAACCCTAGCCCGAAACATAACCCTAACCCTAGGTCCAAACCTAACGTTAACCGTCTCTCTAAACCTAGTCCTCAAGCTCACCCTAACCCTAGGTCCAATCCTAACCCTAACCGTCTCTCTAACCCTAGCCCTCAAGCTAACCCTAACCCTAGCCCCAATCCTAACCCTAAGCATTTCTATAACCCTAGCCCTCAACATAACCCGAACCCTAGGTCCAATCCTAACCCTAATCGTCTCTCTAACCCTAGCCCTCAACATAACCCTAACCCTAGGTCCAATCCTAACCCTAACTGTCTGTCTAACCCTAGCCCTCAACATAACCCTAACCCTAGGTCCACTCCTCACCCTAACCGTCTCTCTAAACCAAGCCCTCAACATAACCCTAACCCTAGGTCCAATCCTAACACTAACCTGCTCTCTAACCCTAGCCCTCAACATAACCCTAACCCTAGGTCCAATCTTAACCCTAACCGTCTCTTTAACGCTAGCCCTCAACCTAACCCTAACCCTAGGTCCAATCCTAACCCTAACCGTCTCTCTAACCCAAGCCCTCAACATAACCCTAACCCAAGGTCCAATACTAACCCTAACCGTCTCTCTAACCCTAGCCCTCAACATAACCCTAACCCTAGGTCCAATCCTATCCCTAACCATCTCTCTAACCATAGCCTTCAACATAACCCTAACCCTAGGTCCAATCCTAACACTAACCTGCTCTCTAACCCTAGCCCTCAACATAACCCTAACCCTAGGTCCAATCTTAACCCTAACCGTCTCTTTAACGCTAGCCCTCAACCTAACCCTAACCCTAGGTCCAATCCTAACCCTAACCGTCTCTCTAACCCAAGCCCTCAACATAACCCTAACCCAAGGTCCAATACTAACCCTAACCGTCTCTCTAACCCTAGCCCTCAACATAACCCTAACCCTAGGTCCAATCCTATCCCTAACCATCTCTCTAACCATAGCCTTCAACATAACCCTAACCCTAGGTCCAATCCTAACCCTAACCGTCTGTCTAATACTAGCCCTCAACGTAACCCTAACCCTAGGTCCAATCCTAACCCTAACCGTCTCTCTAACCCTAGCCCTCAACATAACAATAACACTAGGTCCAATCGTAACCCTAACAGTCTCTCTAAACCTAGCCCTCAACAGAACCGTAATCCTAGGTCCAATCCTAACCCTAACCGTCTCTCTAACGCTAGCCCTCAACATAACCCTAACCCTACGTCCAATCCTAACCCTAACCGTCTCTCTAACAATAGCCCTCAACATAACCCTAACCCTAGGTCCAATCCTAACCCTAACCGTCTCTCTAACCCTAGCCCTCAACATAACCCTAATCCTAGATCCAATCCTAACCCTAATCGTCTCTCTAACCCTGTCCCTCAACATAACCCTAACCGTAGGTCCAATCCTAACCCTAACCGTCTCTCTAATCCTAGCCCTCAACATAACCCTAACCCTATGTCCAATCCTAACCCTGACCGTCTCTCTAACCCTATCCCTCAACATAACCCTAACCCTAGGTCCACTCCTCACCCTAACCGTCTCTCTAACACTAGCTCTCAACATAACCCTAACCCTAGGTCCAATCCTAACCCTAACCGTCTCTCTAACACTAGCCCTCAACGTAACCCTAACCCTAGGTCCAATCCTAACCCTAACAGTCTCTCTAATCCTAGCCGTCAACGTAACCCTAACCCTAGGACCAATCCTAACCCTAACAGTCTCTCTAATCTTAGCCGTCAACCTAACCCTAACCGTAGGTCCAATCCTAACCCTAACCGTCTCTCTAACACTAGCCCTCAACGTAACCCTAACCCTAGGTCCATTCCTAACACTAACCGTCTCTCTAACCCTAGCCCTCAACATAACCCTAACCCTAGGTCCAATCCTAACCCTAATCGTCTCTCTAAACCTAGCCCTCAACAAAACCCTAACCCTACGTCCAATCCTAACCCTGACCGTCTCCCTAACCCTAGCGCTCAACATCACCCTAACCCTACGGCCAATTCTAACCCTGACCGTCTCTCTAACCCTAGCCCTCAACATAACCCTAACCCTAGGTCCAATACTAACCCTAACCGTCTCTCTAACCCTAGCCCTCAAGGTAACCCTAACCCTAGGTCCTATCCTAACCCTAACCGTCTCTCTAACCCTAGCCCTCAAGCTAACCCTAACCCTAGGTCCAATCCTAACTCTAAGCATTTCTCTAACCCTAGCCCTCAACATAAGCGTAACCCTCGGTCCAATCCTAACCCTAACCGTCTCTCTAACCCTAGCCCTCAACATAACCCTAACCCTAGGCCCAATCCTAACCCTAACCCTCTCTCTAACACTAGCCCTCAACATAACCCTAATCCTAGGTCCAATCCTAACCTTAACCGTCTCTCTAACGCTAGCCCTCAACATAACCCTAACCCTAGGTAAAATCTTAACCCTAACCGTCTCTCTAACCATAGCCCTCAACAAAACCTTAACCCTAGGTCCAATCCTAACCCTAACCGTCTCTCTAACCCTAGCCCTCAACATAACCCTAACCCTAGGTCCAATCCTCACCCTAACCGTCTCTCTAACCATCCCCTCAACATAACCCTAACCCTAGGTCCAATCCTAACCCTAACCGTCTCTCTAACCCTAGCCCTCAACGTAACCCTAACCCTAGGTCCAATACTAACCCTAACTGTCTCTCTAACTCTAGCCCTCAACATAACCCTATCCCTAGGTCCAATCTTAACGCTAACAGTATCTCTAACCCTAGCCCTCAAGCTCACCCTAACCCTAGGTCCAATCCTAACCCTAACCGTCTCTCTAACCCTAGCCCTCAACGTAACCCTAACCCTAGGTCCAATACTAACCCTAACTGTCTCTCTAACTCTAGCCCTCAACATAACCCTATCCCTAGGTCCAATTCTAACCCTAAGAGTATCTCTATCCCTAGCCCTCAACATAACCCTAACCGTAGGTTCAATCCTAACCCTAACCGTCTCCCTAACCATAGCCCTCAACATAACCCTAACCCTAGGTCCAATCCTAACCCTAACCGTCTCTCCAACCCTAGCCCTCAACATAGCCCTAACCCTAGGTCCAATCCTCACCTTAACCGTCTCTCTAACCCTAGCCCTCAACATAACCTTAACCCTAGGCCCAATCATAACCCTAACCGTCTCTCTAACCCTAGTCCTCAACCTAACCCTAACCCTAGGTCCAATTCTAACCCTAACAGTCTCTATAACCCGAGTCCTCAATATAACCCTAACCCTAGGTCCAATCCTAACCCTAACCGTCTCTCTAACTCTAGCCCTCAACATAACCCTAACCCTAGGTCCAATCCTAACCCTAACCGTCTCTCTAAACCTAGCCCTCAACATAACCCTAACCCTAGGTCCAATCCTAACCCTAACCGTCTCTCTAAACCTAGCCCTCAACATAACCATAACCCTATGTCCAATCCTAACCCTGACCGTCTCCCTAACCCTAGCCCTCAACATAACCCTAACCCTAGGGCCAATCCTAACCCTGACCGTCTCTCTAACCCTAGCCCTCAACATAACCCTAACCCTAGGTCCAATACTAACCCTAACCGTCTCTCTAAACCTAGCCCTCAAGCTAACCCTAACCCTAGGTCCAATCCTAATCCTAACCATCTCTCTAACCCTAGCCCTCAACGTAACCCTAACCCTAGGTCCAATACTAACCCTAACTGTCTCTCTAACTCTAGCCCTCAACATAATCCTATCTCTAGGTCCAATCCTAACCCTAACAGTATCTCTAACCCTAGCCCTCAACATAACCCTAATCCTAGGTCCAATCCTAACCCTAACCGTCTCTCTAACGCTAGCCCTCAACATAACCCTAACACTAGATTCAATCCTAACCCTAACCGTCTCCCTAACCATAGCCCTCAACATAACCCTAACCCTAGGTCCAATCCTAACCCTAACCGTCTCTCTAAACCTAGCCCTCAACATAACCCGAACCCTAGGTCCAATCCTAACCCTAACCATCTCTGTAAACCTAGCCCTCAACATAACCCTAACCCTAAGTCCAATCCTACCCCTAACCGCCTCTCTAACCCTAGCCCTGAACATAACCCTAACCCTAGGTCCAATACTAACCCTAACCGTCTCTCTAACCCTAGCCCTCAACATAACCCTAACCCTAGGTCCAATCCTAACCCTAACCGTCTCTCCAACCCTAGCCCTCAACATAACCCTAACCCTAGGTGCAATCCTAACCCTAACCGTCTCTCTAACCCTAGCCCTCAACATAACCCTAACCCTAGGTCCAATCCTACCCATAAACGTCTCTCTAAACCGAGCCCTCAACATAACCCTAACCCTAGGTCCAATCCTAACCCTAACCGTCTCTCTAAACCTAGCCCTCAACATAACCCGAACCCTAGGTCCAATCCTAACCCTAACCATCTCTGTAAACCTAGCCCTCAACATAACCCTAACCCTAAGTCCAATCCTACCCCTAACCGCCTCTCTAACCCTAGCCCTGAACATAACCCTAACCCTAGGTCCAATACTAACCCTAACCGTCTCTCTAACCCTAGCCCTCAACATAACCCTAACCCTAGGTCCAATCCTAACCCTAACCGTCTCTCCAACCCTAGCCCTCAACATAACCCTAACCCTAGGTCCAATCCTAACCCTAACTGTCTCTCTAACCCTAGCCCTCAATATAACCCTAACCCTAGGTCCAATCCTAACCCTAACCGTCTCTCTAACCCTAGCCCTCAACATAACCCTAACCCTAGGTCCAATCCTAACCCTAACTGTCTCTCTAACCCTAGCCCTCAATATAACCCTAACCCTAGGTCCAATCCTAACCCTAACCGTCTCTCTAACCCTAGCCCTAAAATAACCGGAACCCTAGGTCCAATCCTAACCCTAACCGTCTCTCTAACCCTAGCCCTCAACATAACCCTAACCCTAGCCCCAATCCTAACCCTAAGCATTTCTATAACCCTAGCCCTCAACATAACCCTAACCCTAGGTCCACTCCTCACCCTAACCGTCTCTCTAAACCAAGCCCTCAACATAACCCTAACCCTAGCCCCAATCCTAACCCTAAGCATTTCTATAACCCTAGCCCTCAACATAACCCTAACCCTAGGTCCACTCCTCACCCTAACCGTCTCTCTAAACCAAGCCCTCAACATAACCCTAACCCTAGGTCCAATCCTAACACTAACCTGCTCTCTAACCCTAGCCCTCAACATAACCCTAACCCTAGCCCCAATCCTAACCCTAAGCATTTCTATAACCCTAGCCCTCAACATAACCCTAACCCTAGGTCCACTCCTCACCCTAACCGTCTCTCTAAACCAAGCCCTCAACATAACCCTAACCCTAGGTCCAATCCTAACACTAACCTGCTCTCTAACCCTAGCCCTCAACATAACCCTAACCCTAGGTCCAATCCTACCCATAAACGTCTCTCTAAACCGAGCCCTCAACATAACCCTAACCCTAGGTCCAATCCTAACCCTAACCGTCTCTCTAACCCTAGCCCTCAACATAACCCGAACCCTAGGTCCAATCCTAACCCTAACCATCTCTGTAAACCTAGCCCTCAACATAACTCTAACCCTAAGTCCAATCCTACCCCTAACCGCCTCTCTAACCCTAGCCCTGAACATAACCCTAACCCTAGGTCCAATCCTAACCCTAACCGTCTCTCTAACCCTATCCCTCAACATAACCCTAACCCTAGGTCCACTCCTCACCCTAACCGTCTCTCTAACACTAGCTCTCAACATAACCCTAACCCTAGGTCCAATCCTAACCCTAACTGTCTCTCTAACCCTAGCCCTCAATATAACCCTAACCCTAGGTCCAATCCTAACTCTAACCGTCTCTCTAACCCTAGCCCTCAACATAACCCTAACCCTAGGTCCAATCCTAACCCTAACTGTCTCTCTAACCCTAGCCCTCAATATAACCCTAACCCTAGGTCCAATCCTAACCGTAACCGTCTCTCTAACCCTAGCCCTCAAATAACCGGAACCCTAGGTCCAATCCTAACCCTAACCGTCTCTCTAACCCTTTCCCTCAACATAACCCTAACCCTAGGTCCAATCCTAACCCTAGCCGTCTCTCTAACACTAGCCCTCAACATAACCCTCACCCTAGGTGCAATCCTAACCCTAACCGTCTCTCTAACCCTAGCCCTCAACATAACCCTAACCCTAGGTCCAATCCTAACCCTAACCGTCTCTGTAAACCTAGCCCTCAACATAACCCTAACCCTAGGTCCAATCCTAACCCTAACCGTCTCTGTAAACCTAGCCCTCAACATAACCCTAACCCTAGGTCCAATCTTAACCCTAACCGTCTCTCTAACCCTAGCCCTCAACATGACCCTAACCCTAGGTGCAATCCTAACCCTAACCGTCTCTCTAACCCTAGCCCTCAACATAACCCTAACCCTAGGTCCAATCCTAACCGTAACCCTCTCTCTAACCCTAGCCCTCAACATAACCCTAACCCTAGGTCCAATCCTAACCCTAACCGTCTCTCTAACCCTAGCTTTCAACATAACCCTAACCCTAGGTCCAATCCTCACCCTAACCGTCTCTCTAACCCTAGCCCTCAACATAACCCTAACCCTAGGTGCAATCCTAACCCTAACCGTCTCTCTAACTCTAGCCCTCAACATAACCCAAACCCTAGGTCCAATCCTAACCCTAACCGTCTCTCTAACCCTAGCCCTCAACATAACCCTAACCCTAGGTCCAATCCTTACCATAAACGTCTCTCTAAACCGAGCCCTCAACATAACCCTAACCCTAGGTCCAATCCTAACCCTAACCGTCTCTCTAACCCTAGCCCTCAACATAACCCGAACCCTAGGTCCAATCCTAACCCTAACCATCTCTGTAAACCTAGCCCTCAACATAACCCTAACCCTAAGTCCAATCCTACCCCTAACCTCCTCTCTAACCCTAGCCCTGAACATAACCCTAACCCTAGGTCCAATCCTAACCCTAACCGTCTCTCTAACCCTAGCCCTCAACATAACCCTAACACTAGGTCCAATCCAAACCCTAACCGTCTCTCCAACCCTAGCCCTCAACATAACCCTAACCCTAGGTCCAATCCTAACCCTAACTCTCTCTCTAACCCTAGCCCTCAATATAACCGTAACCCTAGGTCCAATCCTAACCCTAACCGTCTCTCTAACCGTAGCCCTCAACATAACCCTAACCCTAGGTCCAATCCTAACCCTAACCGTCTCTCCAACCCTAGCCCTCAACATAACCCTAACCCTAGGTCCAATCCTAACCATAACCGTCTCTCTAACCCTAGCCCTCAAAATAACCCTAACCCTAGGTCCAATCCTAACCCTAACCGTCTCTGTAAACCTAGCCCTCAACATAACCCTAACCCTAGGTCCAATCTTAACCCTAACCGTCTCTCTAACCCTAGCCCTCAACATAACCCGAACCCTAGGTCCAATCCTAACCCTAACCGTCTCTGTAAACCTAGCCCTCAACATAACCCTAACCCTAGGTCCAATCCTAACCCTAACCGTCTCTCTAACCCTAGCCCTCAACATAACCCGAACCCTAGGTCCAATCCTAACCCTAACCATCTCTGTAAACCTAGCCCTCAACATAACCCTAACCCTAAGTCCAATCCTACCCCTAACCGCCTCTCTAACCCTAGCCCTGAACATAACCCCAACCCTAGGTCGAATCCTAACCCTAACCGTCTCTCTAACCCTAGCCCTCAACATAACCCTAACCCTAGGTCCAATCCTAACCCTAACCGTCTCTCCAACCCTAGCCCTCAACATAACCCTAACCCTAGGTCCAATCCTAACCCTAACTGTCTCTCTAACCCTAGCCCTCAATATAACCCTAACCCTAGGTCCAATCCTAACCCTAACCGTCTCTCTAACCCTAGCCCTCAACATAACCCTAACCCTAGGTCCAATCCTAACCCTAACTGTCTCTCTAACCCTAGCCCTCAATATAACCCTAACCCTAGGTCCAATCCTAACCCTAACAGTTTCTCTAACCCTAGCCCTCAAATAACGGGAACCCTAGGTCCAATCCTAACCCTAACCATCTCTCTAACCCTTTCCCTCAACATAACCCTAACCCTAGGTCCAATCCTAACCCTAACCATCTGTCTAACCCTAGCCCTCAACATAACCCTAACCCTAGGTCCAATCCTAACCCTAACCGTCTCTCTAACCCTAGCCCTCAACATGACCCTAACCCTAGGTGCAATCCTAACCCTAACCGTCTCTCTACCCCTAGCCCTCAACATAACCCTAACCCTAGGTCCAATCCTAACCGTAACCCTCTCTCTAACCCTAGCCCTCAACATAACCCTAACCCTAGCTCCAATCCTAACCCTAACCGTCTCTCTAACCCTAGCCCTCAACATAACCCTAACCCTAGGTCCAATCCTAACCCTAACTGTCTCTCTAACCCTAGCCCTCAACATAACCCTAACCCTAGGTCCAATCCTAACCCTAACCGTCTCTCTAACCCTAGCCCTCAACATGACCCTAACCCTAGGTGCAATCCTAACCCTAACCGTCTCTCTACCCCTAGCCCTCAACATAACCCTAACCCTAGGTCCAATCCTAACCGTAACCCTCTCTCTAACCCTAGCCCTCAACATAACCCTAACCCTAGCTCCAATCCTAACCCTAACCGTCTCTCTAACCCTAGCCCTCAACATAACCCTAACCCTAGGTCCAATCCTAACCCTAACTGTCTCTCTAACCCTAGCCCTCAACATAACCCTAACCCTAGGTCCAATCCTAACCCTAACCGTCTCTCTAACTCTAGCCCTCAACATGACCCTAACCCTAGGTGCAATCCTAACCCTAACCGTCTCTCTACCCCTAGCCCTCAACATAACCCTAACCCTAGGTCCAATCCTAACCCTAACTGTCTCTCTAACCCTAGCCCTCAACATAACCTTAACCCTAGGTCCAATCCTAACCCTAAACGTCTCTCTAACCCTAGCCCTCAACATAACAATAACCCTAGGTGCAATCCTCACCCTAACCGTCTCTCTAACCCTAGCCCTCAACATAACCCTAACCCTAGGTCCAATCCTTACCCTAACCGTCTCTCTAACCTTAGCCCTCAACATAACCCTAACCCTAGGTCCAATCCTAACCCTAAACGTCTCTCTAACCCTATCCCTCAACATAACCGTAATCCTAGGTCCAATGCTAACGCTAACTGTCTCTCTAACCCTAGCCCTCAACATAACCCTAACCCTAGGTCCAATCCTAACCCTATCTGTCTGTCCAAACCTAGCCCTCAACATAACCCTAACCCTAGGTCCAATACTAACCCTAACCGTCTCTCTAAACCTAGCCCTCAAGCTAACCCTAACCCTAGGTCCAATCCTAACCCTAACCGTCTCTCTAACCCTAGCCCTCAAGCTAACCCTAACCCTAGGTCCAATCCTAACCCTAACCATCTCTCTAACCCTAGCCCTCAACGTAACCCTAACCCTAGGTCCAATACTAACCCTAACTGTCTCTCTAACTCTAGCCCTCAACATAATCCTATCTCTAGGTCCAATCCTAACCCTAACAGTATCTCTAACCCTAGCCCTCAACATAACCCTAATCCTAGGTCCAATCCTAACCCTAACCGTCTCTCTAACGCTAGCCCTCAACATAACCCTAACACTAGATTCAATCCTAACCCTAACCGTCTCCCTAACCATAGCCCTCAACATAACCCTAACCCTAGGTCCAATCCTAACCCTAACCGTCTCTCCAACCCTAGCCCTCAACATAACCCTAACCCTAGGTCCAATCCTAACCATAACCGTCTCTCTAACCCTAGCCCTCAAAATAACCCTAACCCTAGGTCCAATCCTAACCCTAACCGTCTCTGTAAACCTAGCCCTCAACATAACCCTAACCCTAGGTCCAATCTTAACCCTAACCGTCTCTCTAACCCTAGCCCTCAACATAACCCGAACCCTAGGTCCAATCCTAACCCTAACCGTCTCTGTAAACCTAGCCCTCAACATAACCCTAACCCTAGGTCCAATCCTAACCCTAACCGTCTCTCTAACCCTAGCCCTCAACATAACCCGAACCCTAGGTCCAATCCTAACCCTAACCATCTCTGTAAACCTAGCCCTCAACATAACCCTAACCCTAAGTCCAATCCTACCCCTAACCGCCTCTCTAACCCTAGCCCTGAACATAACCCCAACCCTAGGTCGAATCCTAACCCTAACCGTCTCTCTAACCCTAGCCCTCAACATAACCCTAACCCTAGGTCCAATCCTAACCCTAACCGTCTCTCCAACCCTAGCCCTCAACATAACCCTAACCCTAGGTCCAATCCTAACCCTAACTGTCTCTCTAACCCTAGCCCTCAATATAACCCTAACCCTAGGTCCAATCCTAACCCTAACCGTCTCTCTAACCCTAGCCCTCAACATAACCCTAACCCTAGGTCCAATCCTAACCCTAACTGTCTCTCTAACCCTAGCCCTCAATATAACCCTAACCCTAGGTCCAATCCTAACCCTAACAGTTTCTCTAACCCTAGCCCTCAAATAACGGGAACCCTAGGTCCAATCCTAACCCTAACCATCTCTCTAACCCTTTCCCTCAACATAACCCTAACCCTAGGTCCAATCCTAACCCTAACCATCTGTCTAACCCTAGCCCTCAACATAACCCTAACCCTAGGTCCAATCCTAACCCTAACCGTCTCTCTAACCCTAGCCCTCAACATGACCCTAACCCTAGGTGCAATCCTAACCCTAACCGTCTCTCTACCCCTAGCCCTCAACATAACCCTAACCCTAGGTCCAATCCTAACCGTAACCCTCTCTCTAACCCTAGCCCTCAACATAACCCTAACCCTAGCTCCAATCCTAACCCTAACCGTCTCTCTAACCCTAGCCCTCAACATAACCCTAACCCTAGGTCCAATCCTAACCCTAACTGTCTCTCTAACCCTAGCCCTCAACATAACCCTAACCCTAGGTCCAATCCTAACCCTAACCGTCTCTCTAACCCTAGCCCTCAACATGACCCTAACCCTAGGTGCAATCCTAACCCTAACCGTCTCTCTACCCCTAGCCCTCAACATAACCCTAACCCTAGGTCCAATCCTAACCGTAACCCTCTCTCTAACCCTAGCCCTCAACATAACCCTAACCCTAGCTCCAATCCTAACCCTAACCGTCTCTCTAACCCTAGCCCTCAACATAACCCTAACCCTAGGTCCAATCCTAACCCTAACTGTCTCTCTAACACTAGCCCTCAACATAACCCTAACCCTAGGTCCAATCCTAACCCTAACCGTCTCTCTAACTCTAGCCCTCAACATGACCCTAACCCTAGGTGCAATCCTAACCCTAACCGTCTCTCTACCCCTAGCCCTCAACATAACCCTAACCCTAGGTCCAATCCTAACCCTAACTGTCTCTCTAACCCTAGCCCTCAACATAACCTTAACCCTAGGTCCAATCCTAACCCTAAACGTCTCTCTAACCCTAGCCCTCAACATAACAATAACCCTAGGTGCAATCCTCACCCTAACCGTCTCTCTAACCCTAGCCCTCAACATAACCCTAACCCTAGGTCCAATCCTTACCCTAACCGTCTCTCTAACCTTAGCCCTCAACATAACCCTAACCCTAGGTCCAATCCTAACCCTAAACGTCTCTCTAACCCTATCCCTCAACATAACCGTAATCCTAGGTCCAATGCTAACGCTAACTGTCTCTCTAACCCTAGCCCTCAACATAACCCTAACCCTAGGTCCAATCCTAACCCTATCTGTCTGTCCAAACCTAGCCCTCAACATAACCCTAACCCTAGGTCCAATACTAACCCTAACCGTCTCTCTAAACCTAGCCCTCAAGCTAACCCTAACCCTAGGTCCAATCCTAACCCTAACCGTCTCTCTAACCCTAGCCCTCAAGCTAACCCTAACCCTAGGTCCAATCCTAACCCTAACCATCTCTCTAACCCTAGCCCTCAACGTAACCCTAACCCTAGGTCCAATACTAACCCTAACTGTCTCTCTAACTCTAGCCCTCAACATAATCCTATCTCTAGGTCCAATCCTAACCCTAACAGTATCTCTAACCCTAGCCCTCAACATAACCCTAATCCTAGGTCCAATCCTAACCCTAACCGTCTCTCTAACGCTAGCCCTCAACATAACCCTAACACTAGATTCAATCCTAACCCTAACCGTCTCCCTAACCATAGCCCTCAACATAACCCTAACCCTAGGTCCAATCCTAACCCTAACCGTCTCTCTAACCCTAGCCCTCAACATAACCCTAACTCTAGGTCCAATCCTAACCCTAACCGTCTCCCTAACCATAGCCCTCAACATAACCCTAACCCTAGGTCCAATCCTAACCCTAACCGTCTCCCTAACCATAGCCCTCAACATAACCTTAACCCTAGGCCGAATCATAACCCTAACCGTCTCTCTAACCCTAGCCCTCAACCTAACTCTAACCCTAGGTCAAACATAACCCTAACCGTCTCTCTAACCCTAGTCCTCAACCTAACCCTAAACCTAGGTCCAATCATAACCCTAACAGTCTCTCTAACCCTAGCCCGAAACATAACCCTAACCCTAGGTCCAAACCTAACGTTAACCGTCTCTCTAAACCTAGCCCTCAAGCTCACCCTAACCCTAGGTCCAATCCTAACCCTAACCGTCTCTCTAACCCTAGCCCTCAAGCTAACCCTAACCCTAGCCCCAATCCTAACCCTAAGCATTTCTATAACCCTAGCCCTCAACATAACCCGAACCCTAGGTCCAATCCTAACCCTAATCGTCTCTCTAACCCTAGCCCTCAACATAACCCTAACCCTAGGTCCAATCCTAACCCTAACTGTCTGTCTAACCCTAGCCCTCAACATAACCCTAACCCTAGGTCCACTCCTCACCCTAACCGTCTCTCTAAACCAAGCCCTCAACATAACCCTAACCCTAGGTCCAATCCTAACACTAACCTGCTCTCTAACCCTAGCCCTCAACATAACCCTAACCCTAGGTCCAATCTTAACCCTAACCGTCTCTTTAACGCTAGCCCTCAACCTAACCCTAACCCTAGGTCCAATCCTAACCCTAACCGTCTCTCTAACCCAAGCCCTCAACATAACCCTAACCCAAGGTCCAATACTAACCCTAACCGTCTCTCTAACCCTAGCCCTCAACATAACCCTAACCCTAGGTCCAATCCTATCCCTAACCATCTCTCTAACCATAGCCTTCAACATAACCCTAACCCTAGGTCCAATCCTAACACTAACCTGCTCTCTAACCCTAGCCCTCAACATAACCCTAACCCTAGGTCCAATCTTAACCCTAACCGTCTCTTTAACGCTAGCCCTCAACCTAACCCTAACCCTAGGTCCAATCCTAACCCTAACCGTCTCTCTAACCCAAGCCCTCAACATAACCCTAACCCAAGGTCCAATACTAACCCTAACCGTCTCTCTAACCCTAGCCCTCAACATAACCCTAACCCTAGGTCCAATCCTATCCCTAACCATCTCTCTAACCATAGCCTTCAACATAACCCTAACCCTAGGTCCAATCCTAACCCTAACCGTCTGTCTAATACTAGCCCTCAACGTAACCCTAACCCTAGGTCCAATCCTAACCCTAACCGTCTCTCTAACCCTAGCCCTCAACATAACAATAACACTAGGTCCAATCGTAACCCTAACAGTCTCTCTAAACCTAGCCCTCAACAGAACCGTAATCCTAGGTCCAATCCTAACCCTAACCGTCTCTCTAACGCTAGCCCTCAACATAACCCTAACCCTACGTCCAATCCTAACCCTAACCGTCTCTCTAACAATAGCCCTCAACATAACCCTAACCCTAGGTCCAATCCTAACCCTAACCGTCTCTCTAACCCTAGCCCTCAACATAACCCTAATCCTAGATCCAATCCTAACCCTAATCGTCTCTCTAACCCTGTCCCTCAACATAACCCTAACCGTAGGTCCAATCCTAACCCTAACCGTCTCTCTAATCCTAGCCCTCAACATAACCCTAACCCTATGTCCAATCCTAACCCTGACCGTCTCTCTAACCCTATCCCTCAACATAACCCTAACCCTAGGTCCACTCCTCACCCTAACCGTCTCTCTAACACTAGCTCTCAACATAACCCTAACCCTAGGTCCAATCCTAACCCTAACCGTCTCTCTAACACTAGCCCTCAACGTAACCCTAACCCTAGGTCCAATCCTAACCCTAACAGTCTCTCTAATCCTAGCCGTCAACGTAACCCTAACCCTAGGACCAATCCTAACCCTAACAGTCTCTCTAATCTTAGCCGTCAACCTAACCCTAACCGTAGGTCCAATCCTAACCCTAACCGTCTCTCTAACACTAGCCCTCAACGTAACCCTAACCCTAGGTCCATTCCTAACACTAACCGTCTCTCTAACCCTAGCCCTCAACATAACCCTAACCCTAGTTCCAATCCTAACCCTAATCGTCTCTCTAAACCTAGCCCTCAACAAAACCCTAACCCTACGTCCAATCCTAACCCTGACCGTCTCCCTAACCCTAGCGCTCAACATCACCCTAACCCTACGGCCAATTCTAACCCTGACCGTCTCTCTAACCCTAGCCCTCAACATAACCCTAACCCTAGGTCCAATACTAACCCTAACCGTCTCTCTAACCCTAGCCCTCAAGGTAACCCTAACCCTAGGTCCTATCCTAACCCTAACCGTCTCTCTAACCCTAGCCCTCAAGCTAACCCTAACCCTAGGTCCAATCCTAACTCTAAGCATTTCTCTAACCCTAGCCCTCAACATAACCGTAACCCTCGGTCCAATCCTAACCCTAACCGTCTCTCTAACCCTAGCCCTCAACATAACCCTAACCCTAGGCCCAATCCTAACCCTAACCCTCTCTCTAACACTAGCCCTCAACATAACCCTAATCCTAGGTCCAATCCTAACCTTAACCGTCTCTCTAACGCTAGCCCTCAACATAACCCTAACCCTAGGTAAAATCTTAACCCTAACCGTCTCTCTAACCATAGCCCTCAACAAAACCTTAACCCTAGGTCCAATCCTAACCCTAACCGTCTCTCTAACCCTAGCCCTCAACATAACCCTAACCCTAGGTCCAATCCTCACCCTAACCGTCTCTCTAACCATCCCCTCAACATAACCCTAACCCTAGGTCCAATCCTAACCCTAACCGTCTCTCTAACCCTAGCCCTCAACGTAACCCTAACCCTAGGTCCAATACTAACCCTAACTGTCTCTCTAACTCTAGCCCTCAACATAACCCTATCCCTAGGTCCAATCTTAACGCTAACAGTATCTCTAACCCTAGCCCTCAAGCTCACCCTAACCCTAGGTCCAATCCTAACCCTAACCGTCTCTCTAACCCTAGCCCTCAACGTAACCCTAACCCTAGGTCCAATACTAACCCTAACTGTCTCTCTAACTCTAGCCCTCAACATAACCCTATCCCTAGGTCCAATTCTAACCCTAAGAGTATCTCTATCCCTAGCCCTCAACATAACCCTAACCGTAGGTTCAATCCTAACCCTAACCGTCTCCCTAACCATAGCCCTCAACATAACCCTAACCCTAGGTCCAATCCTAACCCTAACCGTCTCTCCAACCCTAGCCCTCAACATAGCCCTAACCCTAGGTCCAATCCTCACCTTAACCGTCTCTCTAACCCTAGCCCTCAACATAACCTTAACCCTAGGCCCAATCATAACCCTAACCGTCTCTCTAACCCTAGTCCTCAACCTAACCCTAACCCTAGGTCCAATTCTAACCCTAACAGTCTCTATAACCCGAGTCCTCAATATAACCCTAACCCTAGGTCCAATCCTAACCCTAACCGTCTCTCTAACTCTAGCCCTCAACATAACCCTAACCCTAGGTCCAATCCTAACCCTAACCGTCTCTCTAAACCTAGCCCTCAACATAACCCTAACCCTAGGTCCAATCCTAACCCTAACCGTCTCTCTAAACCTAGCCCTCAACATAACCATAACCCTATGTCCAATCCTAACCCTGACCGTCTCCCTAACCCTAGCCCTCAACATAACCCTAACCCTAGGGCCAATCCTAACCCTGACCGTCTCTCTAACCCTAGCCCTCAACATAACCCTAACCCTAGGTCCAATACTAACCCTAACCGTCTCTCTAAACCTAGCCCTCAAGCTAACCCTAACCCTAGGTCCAATCCTAATCCTAACCATCTCTCTAACCCTAGCCCTCAACGTAACCCTAACCCTAGGTCCAATACTAACCCTAACTGTCTCTCTAACTCTAGCCCTCAACATAATCCTATCTCTAGGTCCAATCCTAACCCTAACAGTATCTCTAACCCTAGCCCTCAACATAAGCCTAATCCTAGGTCCAATCCTAACCCTAACCGTCTCTCTAACGCTAGCCCTCAACATAACCCTAACACTAGATTCAATCCTAACCCTAACCGTCTCCCTAACCATAGCCCTCAACATAACCCTAACCCTAGGTCCAATCCTAACCCTAACCGTCTCTCTAACCCTAGCCCTCAACATAACCCTAACTCTAGGTCCAATCCTCACCCTAACCGTCTCTCTAACCCTAGCCCTCAACATAACCTTAACCCTAGGCCGAATCATAACCCTAACCGTCTCTCTAACCCTAGCCCTCAACCTAACTCTAACCCTAGGTCAAACATAACCCTAACCGTCTCTCTAACCCTAGTCCTCAACCTAACCCTAAACCTAGGTCCAATCATAACCCTAACAGTCTCTCTAACCCTAGCCCGAAACATAACCCTAACCCTAGGTCCAAACCTAACGTTAACCGTCTCTCTAAACCTAGCCCTCAAGCTCACCCTAACCCTAGGTCCAATCCTAACCCTAACCGTCTCTCTAACCCTAGCCCTCAAGCTAACCCTAACCCTAGCCCCAATCCTAACCCTAAGCATTTCTATAACCCTAGCCCTCAACATAACCCGAACCCTAGGTCCAATCCTAACCCTAATCGTCTCTCTAACCCTAGCCCTCAACATAACCCTAACCCTAGCCCCAATCCTAACCCTAAGCATTTCTATAACCCTAGCCCTCAACATAACCCTAACCCTAGGTCCACTCCTCACCCTAACCGTCTCTCTAAACCAAGCCCTCAACATAACCCTAACCCTAGGTCCAATCCTAACACTAACCTGCTCTCTAACCCTAGCCCTCAACATAACCCTAACCCTAGGTCCAATCCTACCCATAAACGTCTCTCTAAACCGAGCCCTCAACATAACCCTAACCCTAGGTCCAATCCTAACCCTAACCGTCTCTCTAACCCTAGCCCTCAACATAACCCGAACCCTAGGTCCAATCCTAACCCTAACCATCTCTGTAAACCTAGCCCTCAACATAACCCTAACCCTAAGTCCAATCCTACCCCTAACCGCCTCTCTAACCCTAGCCCTGAACATAACCCTAACCCTAGGTCCAATCCTAACCCTAACCGTTTCTCTAACCCTATCCCTCAACATAACCCTAACCCTAGGTCCACTCCTCACCCTAACCGTCTCTCTAACACTAGCTCTCAACATAACCCTAACCCTAGGTCCAATCCTAACCCTAACTGTCTCTCTAACCCTAGCCCTCAATATAACCCTAACCCTAGGTCCAATCCTAACCCTAACCGTCTCTCTAACCCTAGCCCTCAACATAACCCTAACCCTAGGTCCAATCCTAACCCTAACTGTCTCTCTAACCCTAGCCCTCAATATAACCCTAACCCTAGGTCCAATCCTAACCCTAACCGTCTCTCTAACCCTAGCCCTCAAATAACCGGAACCCTAGGTCCAATCCTAACCCTAACCGTCTCTCTAACCCTTTCCCTCAACATAACCCTAACCCTAGGTCCAATCCTAACCCTAGCCGTCTCTCTAACACTAGCCCTCAACATAACCCTCACCCTAGGTGCAATCCTAACCCTAACCGTCTCTCTAACCCTAGCCCTCAACATAACCCTAACCCTAGGTCCAATCCTAACCCTAACCGTCTCTGTAAACCTAGCCCTCAACATAACCCTAACCCTAGGTCCAATCCTAACCCTAACCGTCTCTGTAAACCTAGCCCTCAACATAACCCTAACCCTAGGTCCAATCCTAACCCTAACCGTCTCTCTAACCCTAGCTTTCAACATAACCCTAACCCTAGGTCCAATCCTCACCCTAACCGTCTCTCTAACCCTAGCCCTCAACATAACCCTAACCCTAGGTGCAATCCTAACCCTAACCGTCTCTCTAACCCTAGCCCTCAACATAACCCAAACCCTAGGTCCAATCCTAACCCTAACCGTCTCTCTAACCCTAGCCCTCAACATAACCCTAACCCTAGGTCCAATCCTTACCATAAACGTCTCTCTAAACCGAGCCCTCAACATAACCCTAACCCTAGGTCCAATCCTAACCCTAACCGTCTCTCTAACCCTAGCCCTCAACATAACCCGAACCCTAGGTCCAATCCTAACCCTAACCATCTCTGTAAACCTAGCCCTCAACATAACCCTAACCCTAAGTCCAATCCTACCCCTAACCTCCTCTCTAACCCTAGCCCTGAACATAACCCTAACCCTAGGTCCAATCCTAACCCTAACCGTCTCTCTAACCCTAGCCCTCAACATAACCCTAACACTAGGTCCAATCCAAACCCTAACCGTCTCTCCAACCCTAGCCCTCAACATAACCCTAACCCTAGGTCCAATCCTAACCCTAACTCTCTCTCTAACCCTAGCCCTCAATATAACCCTAACCCTAGCTCCAATCCTAACCCTAACCGTCTCTCTAACCCTAGCCCTCAACATGACCCTAACCCTAGGTGCAATCCTAACCCTAACCGTCTCTCTACCCCTAGCCCTCAACATAACCCTAACCCTAGGTCCAATCCTAACCGTAACCCTCTCTCTAACCCTAGCCCTCAACATAACCCTAACCCTAGCTCCAATCCTAACCCTAACCGTCTCTCTAACCCTAGCCCTCAACATAACCCTAACCCTAGGTCCAATCCTAACCCTAACCGTCTCTCTAACCCTAGCCCTCAACATAACCCTAACCCTAGGTCCAATCCTAACCCTAACCGTCTCTCTATCTCTAGCCCTCAACATGACCCTAACCCTAGGTGCAATCCTAACCCTAACCGTCTCTCTACCCCTAGCCCTCAACATAACCCTAACCCTAGGTCCAATCCTAACCCTAACTGTCTCTCTAACCCTAGCCCTCAACATAACCTTAACCCTAGGTCCAATCCTAACCCTAAACGTCTCTCTAACCCTAGCCCTCAACATAACAATAACCCTAGGTCCAATCCTCACCCTAACCGTCTCTCTAACCCTAGCCCTCAACATAACCCTAACCCTAGGTCCAATCCTTACCCTAACCGTCTCTCTAACCTTAGCCCTCAACATAACCCTAACCCTAGGTCCAATCCTAACCCTAAACGTCTCTCTAACCCTATCCCTCAACATAACCGTAATCCTAGGTCCAATGCTAACGCTAACTGTCTCTCTAACCCTAGCCCTCAACATAACCCTAACCCTAGGTCCAATCCTAACCCTATCTGTCTGTCCAAACCTAGCCCTCAACATAACCCTAACCCTAGGTCCAATCCTAACCGTAACCGTCTCTCTAACCCTAGCCCTCAACAAAACCCTAACCCTAGGTCCAATCCTAACCCTAACCGTCTCTCTAACTGTAGCCCTCAACCTAACCCTAACCCTAGGTCCAAACCTAACCCTAACTGTCTCTCTAACTCTAGCCCTCAACATAACCCTATCCCTAGGTCCAATTCTAACCCTAAGAGTATCTCTAACCCTAGCCATCAACATAACCCTAACCGTAGGTTCAATCCTAACCCTAACCGTCTCCCTAACCATAGCCCTCAACATAACCCTAACCCTAGGTCCAATCCTAACCCTAACCGTCTCTCTAACCCTAGCCCTCAACATAACCCTAACCCTAGGTCCAATCCTAACCCTAACCGTCTCTCCAACCCTAGCCCTCAACATAACCCTAACCCTAGGTCCAATCCTAACCCTAACTGTCTCTCTAACCCTAGCCCTCAATATAACCCTAACCCTAGGTCCAATCCTAACCCTAACCGTCTCTCTAACCCTAGCCCTCAACATAACCCTAACCCTAGGTCCAATCCTAACCCTAACTGTCTCTCTAACCCTAGCCCTCAATATAACCCTAACCCTAGGTCCAATCCTAACCCTAACCGTCTCTCTAACCCTAGCCCTCAAATAACCGGAACCCTAGGTCCAATCCTAACCCTAACCGTCTCTCTAACCCTTTCCCTCAACATAACCCTAACCCTAGGTCCAATCCTAACCCTAGCCGTCTCTCTAACACTAGCCCTCAACATAACCCTCACCCTAGGTGCAATCCTAACCCTAACCGTCTCTGTAAACCTAGCCCTCAACATAACACTAACCCTAGGTCCAATCCTAACCCTAACCGTCTCTGTAAACCTAGCCCTCAACATAACCCTAACCCTAGGTCCAATCTTAACCCTAACCGTCTCTCTAACCCTAGCCCTCAACATGACCCTAACCCTAGGTGCAATCCTAACCCTAACCGTCTCTCTAACCCTAGCCCTCAACATAACCCTAACCCTAGGTCCAATCCTAACCGTAACCCTCTCTCTAACCCTAGCCCTCAACATAACCCTAACCCTAGGTCCAATCCTAACCCTAACCGTCTCTCTAACCCTAGCTTTCAACATAACCCTAACCCTAGGTCCAATCCTCACCCTAACCGTCTCTCTAACCCTAGCCCTCAACATAACCCTAACCCTAGGTGCAATCCTAACCCTAACCGTCTCTCTAACCCTAGCCCTCAACATAACCCAAACCCTAGGTCCAATCCTAACCCTAACCGTCTCTCTAACCCTAGCCCTCAACATAACCCTAACCCTAGGTCCAATCCTTACCATAAACGTCTCTCTAAACCGAGCCCTCAACATAACCCTAACCCTAGGTCCAATCCTAACCCTAACCGTCTCTCTAACCCTAGCCCTCAACATAACCCGAACCCTAGGTCCAATCCTAACCCTAACCATCTCTGTAAACCTAGCCCTCAACATAACCCTAACCCTAAGTCCAATCCTACCCCTAACCTCCTCTCTAACCCTAGCCCTGAACATAACCCTAACCCTAGGTCCAATCCTAACCCTAACCGTCTCTCTAACCCTAGCCCTCAACATAACCCTAACACTAGGTCCAATCCAAACCCTAACCGTCTCTCCAACCCTAGCCCTCAACATAACCCTAACCCTAGGTCCAATCCTAACCCTAACTCTCTCTCTAACCCTAGCCCTCAATATAACCCTAACCCTAGCTCCAATCCTAACCCTAACCGTCTCTCTAACCCTAGCCCTCAACATGACCCTAACCCTAGGTGCAATCCTAACCCTAACCGTCTCTCTACCCCTAGCCCTCAACATAACCCTAACCCTAGGTCCAATCCTAACCGTAACCCTCTCTCTAACCCTAGCCCTCAACATAACCCTAACCCTAGCTCCAATCCTAACCCTAACCGTCTCTCTAACCCTAGCCCTCAACATAACCCTAACCCTAGGTCCAATCCTAACCCTAACCGTCTCTCTAACCCTAGCCCTCAACATAACCCTAACCCTAGGTCCAATCCTAACCCTAACCGTCTCTCTATCTCTAGCCCTCAACATGACCCTAACCCTAGGTGCAATCCTAACCCTAACCGTCTCTCTACCCCTAGCCCTCAACATAACCCTAACCCTAGGTCCAATCCTAACCCTAACTGTCTCTCTAACCCTAGCCCTCAACATAACCTTAACCCTAGGTCCAATCCTAACCCTAAACGTCTCTCTAACCCTAGCCCTCAACATAACAATAACCCTAGGTCCAATCCTCACCCTAACCGTCTCTCTAACCCTAGCCCTCAACATAACCCTAACCCTAGGTCCAATCCTTACCCTAACCGTCTCTCTAACCTTAGCCCTCAACATAACCCTAACCCTAGGTCCAATCCTAACCCTAAACGTCTCTCTAACCCTATCCCTCAACATAACCGTAATCCTAGGTCCAATGCTAACGCTAACTGTCTCTCTAACCCTAGCCCTCAACATAACCCTAACCCTAGGTCCAATCCTAACCCTATCTGTCTGTCCAAACCTAGCCCTCAACATAACCCTAACCCTAGGTCCAATCCTAACCGTAACCGTCTCTCTAACCCTAGCCCTCAACAAAACCCTAACCCTAGGTCCAATCCTAACCCTAACCGTCTCTCTAACTGTAGCCCTCAACCTAACCCTAACCCTAGGTCCAAACCTAACCCTAACTGTCTCTCTAACTCTAGCCCTCAACATAACCCTATCCCTAGGTCCAATTCTAACCCTAAGAGTATCTCTAACCCTAGCCATCAACATAACCCTAACCGTAGGTTCAATCCTAACCCTAACCGTCTCCCTAACCATAGCCCTCAACATAACCCTAACCCTAGGTCCAATCCTAACCCTAACCGTCTCTCTAACCCTAGCCCTCAACATAACCCTAACCCTAGGTCCAATCCTAACCCTAACCGTCTCTCCAACCCTAGCCCTCAACATAACCCTAACCCTAGGTCCAATCCTAACCCTAACTGTCTCTCTAACCCTAGCCCTCAATATAACCCTAACCCTAGGTCCAATCCTAACCCTAACCGTCTCTCTAACCCTAGCCCTCAACATAACCCTAACCCTAGGTCCAATCCTAACCCTAACTGTCTCTCTAACCCTAGCCCTTAATATAACCCTAACCCTAGGTCCAATCCTAACCCTAACCGTCTCTCTAACCCTAGCCCTCAAATAACCGGAACCCTAGGTCCAATCCTAACCCTAACCGTCTCTCTAACCCTTTCCCTCAACATAACCCTAACCCTAGGTCCAATCCTAACCCTAGCCGTCTCTCTAACACTAGCCCTCAACATAACCCTCACCCTAGGTGCAATCCTAACCCTAACCGTCTCTGTAAACCTAGCCCTCAACATAACACTAACCCTAGGTCCAATCCTAACCCTAACCGTCTCTGTAAACCTAGCCCTCAACATAACCCTAACCCTAGGTCCAATCTTAACCCTAACCGTCTCTCTAACCCTAGCCCTCAACATGACCCTAACCCTAGGTGCAATCCTAACCCTAACCGTCTCTCTAACCCTAGCCCTGAACATAACCCTAACCCTAGGTCCAATCCTAACCGTAACCCTCTCTCTAACCCTAGCCCTCAACATAACCCTAACCCTAGGTCCAATCCTAACCCTAACCGTCTCTCTAACCCTAGCTTTCAACATAACCCTAACCCTAGGTCCAATCCTCACCCTAACCGTCTCTCTAACCCTAGCCCTCAACATAACCCTAACCCTAGGTGCAATCCTAACCCTAACCGTCTCTCTAACCCTAGCCCTCAACATAACCCAAACCCTAGGTCCAATCCTAACCCTAACCGTCTCTCTAACCCTAGCCCTCAACATAACCCTAACCCTAGGTCCAATCCTTACCATAAACGTCTCTCTAAACCGAGCCCTCAACATAACCCTAACCCTAGGTCCAATCCTAACCCTAACCGTCTCTCTAACCCTAGCCCTCAACATAACCCGAACCCTAGGTCCAATCCTAACCCTAACCATCTCTGTAAACCTAGCCCTCAACATAACCCTAACCCTAAGTCCAATCCTACCCCTAACCTCCTCTCTAACCCTAGCCCTGAACATAACCCTAACCCTAGGTCCAATCCTAACCCTAACCGTCTCTCTAACCCTAGCCCTCAACATAACCCTAACACTAGGTCCAATCCAAACCCTAACCGTCTCTCCAACCCTAGCCCTCAACATAACCCTAACCCTAGGTCCAATCCTAACCCTAACTCTCTCTCTAACCCTAGCCCTCAATATAACCGTAACCCTAGGTCCAATCCTAACCCTAACCGTCTCTCTAACCCTAGCCCTCAACATAACCCTAACCCTAGGTCCAATCCTAACCCTAACCGTCTCTCCAACCCTAGCCCTCAACATAACCCTAACCCTAGGTCCAATCCTAACCATAACCGTCTCTCTAACCCTAGCCCTCAAAATAACCCTAACCCTAGGTCCAATCCTAACCCTAACCGTCTCTGTAAACCTAGCCCTCAACATAACCCTAACCCTAGGTCCAATCTTAACCCTAACCGTCTCTCTAACCCTAGCCCTCAACATAACCCGAACCCTAGGTCCAATCCTAACCCTAACCGTCTCTGTAAACCTAGCCCTCAACATAACCCTAACCCTAGGTCCAATCCTAACCCTAACCGTCTCTCTAACCCTAGCCCTCAACATAACCCGAACCCTAGGTCCAATCCTAACCCTAACCATCTCTGTAAACCTAGCCCTCAACATAACCCTAACCCTAAGTCCAATCCTACCCCTAACCGCCTCTCTAACCCTAGCCCTGAACATAACCCCAACCCTAGGTCGAATCCTAACCCTAACCGTCTCTCTAACCCTAGCCCTCAACATAACCCTAACCCTAGGTCCAATCCTAACCCTAACCGTCTCTCCAACCCTAGCCCTCAACATAACCCTAACCCTAGGTCCAATCCTAACCCTAACTGTCTCTCTAACCCTAGCCCTCAATATAACCCTAACCCTAGGTCCAATCCTAACCCTAACCGTCTCTCTAACCCTAGCCCTCAACATAACCCTAACCCTAGGTCCAATCCTAACCCTAACTGTCTCTCTAACCCTAGCCCTCAATATAACCCTAACCCTAGGTCCAATCCTAACCCTAACAGTTTCTCTAACCCTAGCCCTCAAATAACGGGAACCCTAGGTCCAATCCTAACCCTAACCATCTCTCTAACCCTTTCCCTCAACATAACCCTAACCCTAGGTCCAATCCTAACCCTAACCGTCTCTCTAACCCTAGCCCTCAACATAACCCTAACCCTAGGTCCAATCCTCACCCTAACCGTCTCTCTAACCCTAGCCCTCAACATAACCCTAACCCAAGGTCCAATCCTAACCCTAACCGTCTGTCTAACCCTAGCCCTCAACGTAAACCGTAACCCTAGGTCCAATACCAACCCTAACTGTCTCTTTAACTCTAGCCCTCAACATAACCCTATCCCTAGGTCCAATCCTAACCCTAACAGTATCTCTAACCCTAGACCTCAAGCTCACCCTAACCCTAGGTCCAATCCTAACCCTAACCGTCTCTCTAACCCTAGCCCTCAACGTAACCCTAACCCTAGGTCCAATACTAACCCTAACTGTCTCTCTAACTCTAGCCCTCAACATAACCCTATCCCTAGGTCCAATTCTAACCCTAAGAGTATCTCTAAACCTAGCCCTCAACATAACCCTAACCGTAGGTTCAATCCTAACCCTAACCGTATCCCTAACCATAGCCCTCAACATAACCCTAACCCTAGGTCCAATCCTAACCCTAACCGTCTCTCTAACCCTAGCCCTCAACATAGCCCTAACCCTAGGTCCAATCCTCACCTTAACCGTCTCTCTAACCCTAGCCCTCAACATAACCTTAACCCTAGGCCCAATCATAACCCTAACCGTCTCTCTAACCCTGGTCCTCAACCTAACCCTAACCCTAGGTCCAATTCTAACCCTAACAGTCTCTATAACCCGAGTCCTCAATATAACCCTAACCCTAGGTCCAATCCTAACCCTAACCGTCTCTCTAACTCTAGCCCTCAACATAACCCTAACCCTAGGTCCAATTCTAACCCTAACCGTCTCTCTAAACCTAGCCCTCAACATAACCCTAACCCTAGGTCCAATCCTAACCCTAACCGTCTCTCTAAACCTAGCCCTCAACATAACCATAACCCTATGTCCAATCCTAACCCTGACCGTCTCCCTAACCCTAGCCCTCAACATAACCCTAACCCTAGGGCCAATCCTAACCCTGACCGTCTCTCTAACCCTAGCCCTCAACATAACCCTAACCCTAGGTCCAATACTAACCCTAACCGTCTCTCTAAACCTAGCCCTCAAGCTAACCCTAACCCTAGGTCCAATCCTAACCCTAACCGTCTCTCTAACCCTAGCCCTCAAGCTAACCCTAACCCTAGGTCCAATCCTAACCCTAACCATCTCTCTAACCCTAGCCCTCAACGTAACCCTAACCCTAGGTCCAATACTAACCCTAACTGTCTCTCTAACTCTAGCCTTCAACATAATCCTATCTCTAGGTCCAATCCTAACCCTAACAGTATCTCTAACCCTAGCCCTCAACATAACCCTAATCCTAGGTCCAATCCTAACCCTAACCGTCTCTCTAACGCTAGCCCTCAACATAACCCTAACACTAGATTCAATCCTAACCCTAACCGTCTCCCTAACCATAGCCCTCAACATAACCCTAACCCTAGGTCCAATCCTAACCCTAACCGTCTCTCTAACCCTAGCCCTCAACATAACCCTAACTCTAGGTCCAATCCTCACCCTAACCGTCTCTCTAACCCTAGCCCTCAACATAACCTTAACCCTAGGCCGAATCATAACCCTAACCGTCTCTCTAACCCTAGCCCTCAACCTAACTCTAACCCTAGGTCAAACATAACCCTAACCGTCTCTCTAACCCTAGTCCTCAACCTAACCCTAAACCTAGGTCCAATCATAACCCTAACAGTCTCTCTAACCCTAGCCCGAAACATAACCCTAACCCTAGGTCCAAACCTAACGTTAACCGTCTCTCTAAACCTAGCCCTCAAGCTCACCCTAACCCTAGGTCCAATCCTAACCCTAACCGTCTCTCTAACCCTAGCCCTCAAGCTAACCCTAACCCTATCCCCAATCCTAACCCTAAGCATTTCTATAACCCTAGCCCTCAACATAACCCGAACCCTAGGTCCAATCCTAACCCTAATCGTCTCTCTAACCCTAGTCCTCAACATAACCCTAACCCAAGGTCCAATACTAACCCTAACCGTCTCTCTAACCCTAGCCCTCAACATAACCCTAACCCTAGGTCCAATCCTATCCCTAACCATCTCTCTAACCATAGCCTTCAACATAACCCTAACCCTAGGTCCAATCCTAACACTAACCTGCTCTCTAACCCTAGCCCTCAACATAACCCTAACCCTAGGTCCAATCTTAACCCTAACCGTCTCTTTAACGCTAGCCCTCAACCTAACCCTAACCCTAGGTCCAATCCTAACCCTAACCGTCTCTCTAACCCAAGCCCTCAACATAACCCTAACCCAAGGTCCAATACTAACCCTAATCGTCTCTCTAACCCTAGCCCTCAACATAACCCTAACCCTAGGTCCAATCCTATCCCTAACCATCTCTCTAACCATAGCCTTCAACATAACCCTAACCCTAGGTCCAATCCTAACCCTAACCGTCTGTCTAATACTAGCCCTCAACGTAACCCTAACCCTAGGTCCAATCCTAACCCTAACCGTCTCTCTAACCCTAGCCCTCAACATAACAATAACACTAGGTCCAATCGTAACCCTAACAGTCTCTCTAAACCTAGCCCTCAACAGAACCGTAATCCTAGGTCCAATCCTAACCCTAACCGTCTCTCTAACGCTAGCAATCAACATAACCCTAACCCTACGTCCAATCCTAACCCTAACCGTCTCTCTAACAATAGCCCTCAACATAACCCTAACCCTAGGTCCAATCCTAACCCTAACCGTCTCTCTAACCCTAGCCCTCAACATAACCCTAATCCTAGATCCAATCCTAACCCTAACCGTCTCTCTAACCCTGTCCCTCAACATAACCCTAACCGTAGGTCCAATCCTAACCCTAACCGTCTCTCTAATCCTAGCCCTCAACATAACCCTAACCCTATGTCCAATCCTAACCCTGACCGTCTCTCTAACTCTATCCCTCAACATAACCCTAACCCTAGGTCCACTCCTCACCCTAACCGTCTCTCTAACACTAGCTCTCAACATAACCCTAACCCTAGGTCCAATCCTAACCCTAACCGTCTCTCTAACACTAGCCCTCAACGTAACCCTAACCCTAGGTCCAATCCTAACCCTAACAGTCTCTCTAATCCTAGCCGTCAACCTAACCCTAACCCTAGGACCAATCCTAACCCTAACAGTCTCTCTAATCTTAGCCGTCAACCTAACCCTAACCGTAGGTCCAATCCTAACCCTAACCGTCTCTCTAACACTAGCCCTCAACGTAACCCTAACCCTAGGTCCATTCCTAACACTAACCGTCTCTCTAACCCTAGCCCTGAACATAACCCTAACCCTAGGTCCAATCCTAACCCTAATCGTCTCTCTAAACCTAACCCTCAACAAAACCCTAACCCTACGTCCAATCCTAACCCTGACCGTCTCCCTAACCCTAGCGCTCAACATCACCCTAACCCTACGGCCAATTCTAACCCTGACCGTCTCTCTAACCCTAGCCCTCAACATAACCCTAACCCTAGGTCCAATACTAACCCTAACCGTCTCTCTAACCCTAGCCCTCAAGCTAACCCTAACCCTAGGTCCTATCCTAACCCTAACCGTCTCTCTAACCCTAGCCCTCAAGCTAACCCTAACCCTAGGTCCAATCCTAACTCTAAGCATTTCTCTAACCCTAGCCCTCAACATAACCGTAACCCTCGGTCCAATCCTAACCCTAACCGTCTCTCTAACCCTAGCCCTCAACATAACCCTAACCCTAGGCCCAATCCTAACCCTAACCCTCTCTCTAACACTAGCCCTCAACATAACCCTAATCCTAGGTCCAATCCTAACCTTAACCGTCTCTCTAACGCTAGCCCTCAACATAACCCTAACCCTAGGTAAAATCTTAACCCTAACCGTCTCTCTAACCATAGCCCTCAACAAAACCTTAACCCTAGGTCCAATCCTAACCCTAACCGTCTCTCTAACCCTAGCCCTCAACATAACCCTAACCCTAGGTCCAATCCTCACCCTAACCGTCTCTCTAACCATCCCCTCAACATAACCCTAACCCTAGGTCCAATCCTAACCCTAACCGTCTCTCTAACCCTAGCCCTCAACGTAACCCTAACCCTAGGTCCAATACTAACCCTAACTGTCTCTCTAACTCTAGCCCTCAACATAACCCTATCCCTAGGTCCAATCTTAACGCTAACAGTATCTCTAACCCTAGCCCTCAAGCTCACCCTAACCCTAGGTCCAATCCTAACCCTAACCGTCTCTCTAACCCTAGCCCTCAACGTAACCCTAACCCTAGGTCCAATACTAACCCTAACTGTCTCTCTAACTCTAGCCCTCAACATAACCCTATCCCTAGGTCCAATTCTAACCCTAAGAGTATCTCTAACCCTAGCCCTCAACATAACCCTAACCGTAGGTTCAATCCTAACCCTAACCGTCTCCCTAACCATAGCCCTCAACATAACCCTAACCCTAGGTCCAATCCTAACCCTAACCGTCTCTCTAACCCTAGCCCTCAACATAGCCCTAACCCTAGGTCCAATCCTCACCTTAACCGTCTCTCTAACCCTAGCCCTCAACATAACCTTAACCCTAGGCCCAATCATAACCCTAACCGTCTCTCTAACCCTAGTCCTCAACCTAACCCTAACCCTAGGTCCAATTCTAACCCTAACAGTCTCTATAACCCGAGTCCTCAATATAACCCTAACCCTAGGTCCAATCCTAACCCTAACCGTCTCTCTAACTCTAGCCCTCAACATAACCCTAACCCTAGGTCCAATCCTAACCCTAACCGTCTCTCTAAACCTAGCCCTCAACATAACCCTAACCCTAGGTCCAATCCTAACCCTAACCGTCTCTCTAAACCTAGCCCTCAACATAACCATAACCCTATGTCCAATCCTAACCCTGACCGTCTCCCTAACCCTAGCCCTCAACATAACCCTAACCCTAGGGCCAATCCTAACCCTGACCGTCTCTCTAACCCTAGCCCTCAACATAACCGTAACCCTAGGTCCAATACTAACCCTAACCGTCATTCTAAACCTAGCCCTCAAGCTAACCCTAACCCTAGGTCCAATCCTAACCCTAACCGTCTCTCTAACCCTAGCCCTCAAGCTAACCCTAACCCTAGGTCCAATCCTAACCCTAACCATCTCTCTAACCCTAGCCCTCAAAGTAACCCTAACCCTAGGTCCAATACTAACCCTAACTGTCTCTCTAACTCTAGCCCTCAACATAATCCTATCTCTAGGTCCAATCCTAACCCTAACAGTATCTCTAACCCTAGCCCTCAACATAACCCTAATCCTAGGTCCAATCCTAACCCTAACCGTCTCTCTAACGCTAGCCCTCAACATAAACCTAACACTAGATTCAATCCTAACCCTAACCGTCTCCCTAACCATAGCCCTCAACATAACCCTAACCCTAGGTCCAATCCTAACGCTAACCGTCTCTCTAACCCTAGCCCTCAACATAACCCTAACTCTAGGTCCAATCCTCACCCTAACCGTCTCTCTAACCCTAGCCCTCAACATAACCTTAACCCTAGGCCGAATCATAACCCTAACCGTCTCTCTAACCCTAGCCCTCAACCTAACTCTAACCCTAGGTTAAACATAACCCTAACAGTCTCTCTAACCCTAGTCCTCAACCTAACCCTAAACCTAGGTCCAATCATAACCCTAACAGTCTCTCTAACCCTAGCCCGAAACATAACCCTAACCCTAGGTCCAAACCTAACGTTAACCGTCTCTCTAAACCTAGCCCTCAAGCTCACCCTAACCCTAGGTCCAATCCTAACCCTAACCGTCTCTCTAACCCTAGCCCTCAAGCTAACCCTAACCCTAGCCCCAATCCTAACCCTAAGCATTTCTATAACCCTAGCCCTCAACATAACCCGAACCCTAGGTCCAATCCTAACCCTAATCGTCTCTCTAACCCTAGCCCTCAACATAACCCTAACCCTAGGTCCAATCCTAACCCTAACTGTCTATCTAACCCTAACCCTCAACATAACCCTAACCCTAGGTCCACTCCTCACCCTAACCGTCTCTCTAAACCAAGCCCTCAACATAACCCTAACCCTAGGTCCAATCCTAACACTAACCTGCTCTCTAACCCTAGCCCTCAACATAACCCTAACCCTAGGCCCAATCTTAACCCTAACCGTCTCTTTAACGCTAGCCCTCAACCTAACCCTAACCCTAGGTCCAATCCTAACCCTAACCGTCTCTCTAACCCAGGCCCTCAACATAACCCTAACCCAAGGTCCAATACTAACCCTAACCGTCTCTCTAACCCTAGCCCTCAACATAACCCTAACCCTAGGTCCAATCCTATCCCTAACCATCTCTCTAACCATAGCCTTCAACATAACCCTAACCCTAGGTCCAATCCTAACCCTAACCGTCTGTCTAATAATAGCCCTCAACGTAACCCTAACCCTAGGTCCAATCCTAACCCTAACCGTCTCTCTAACCCTAGCCCTCAACATAACAATAACACTAGGTCCAATCGTAACCCTAACAGTCTCTCTAAACCTAGCCCTCAACAGAACCGTAATCCTAGGTCCAATCCTAACCCTAACCGTCTCTCTAACGCTAGCCCTCAACATAACCCTAACCCTACGTCCAATCCTAACCCTAACCGTCTCTCTAACAATAGCCCTCAACATAACCCTAACCCTAGGTCCAATCCTAACCCTAACCGTCTCTCTAACCCTAGCCCTCAACATAACCCTAATCCTAGATCCAATCCTAACCCTAACCGTCTCTCTAACCCTGTCCCTCAACATAACCCTAACCGTAGGTCCAATCCTAACCCTAACCGTCTCTCTAATCCTAGCCCTCAACATAACCCTAACCCTATGTCCAATCCTAACCCTGACCGTCTCTCTAACCCTATCCCTCAACATAACCCTAACCCTAGGTCCACTCCTCACCCTAACCGTCTCTCTAACACTAGCTCTCAACATAACCCTAACCCTAGGTCCAATCCTAACCCTAACCGTCTCTCTAACACTAGCCCTCAACGTAACCCTAACCCTAGGTCCAATCCTAACCCTAACAGTCTCTCTAATCCTAGCCGTCAACCTAACCCTAACCCTAGGACCAATCCTAACCCTAACAGTCTCTCTAATCTTAGCCGTCAACCTAACCCTAACCGTAGGTCCAATCCTAACCCTAACCGTCTCTCTAACACTAGCCCTCAACGTAACCCTAACCCTAGGTCCATTCCTAACACTAACCGTCTCTCTAACCCTAGCCCTCAACATAACCCTAACCCTAGGTCCAATCCTAACCCTAATCGTCTCTCTAAACCTAGCCCTCAACAAAACCCTAACCCTACGTCCAATCCTAACCCTGACCGTCTCCCTAACCCTAGCGCTCAACATCACCCTAACCCTACGGCCAATTCTAACCCTGACCGTCTCTCTAACCCTAGCCCTCAACATAACCCTAACCCTAGGTCCAATACTAACCCTAACCGTCTCTCTAACCCTAGCCCTCAAGCTAACCCTAACCCTAGGTCCAATCCTAACTCTAAGCATTTCTCTAACCCTAGCCCTCAACATAATCGTAACCCTCAGTCCAATCCTAACCCTAACCGTCTCTCTAACCCTAGCCCTCAACATAACCCTAACCCTAGGCCCAATCCTAACCCTAACCCTCTCTCTAACACTAGCCCTCAACATAACCCTAATCCTAGGTCCAATCCTAACCTTAACCGTCTCTCTAACGCTAGCCCTCAACATAACCCTAACCCTAGGTAAAATCTTAACCCTAACCGTCTCTCTAACCACAGCCCTCAACAAAACCTTAACCCTAGGTCCAATCCTAACCCTAACCGTCTCTCTAACCCTAGCCCTCAACATAACCCTAACCCTAGGTCCAATCCTCACCCTAACCGTCTCTCTAACCATCCCCTCAACATAACCCTAACCCTAGGTCCAATCCTAACCCTAACCGTCTCTCTAACCCTAGCCCTCAACGTAACCCTAACCCTAGGTCCAATACTAACCCTAACTGTCTCTCTAACTCTAGCCCTCAACATAACCCTATCCCTAGGTCCAATCTTAACGCTAACAGTATCTCTAACCCTAGCCCTCAAGCTCACCCTAACCCTAGGTCCAATCGTAACCCTAACCGTCTCCCTAACCATAGCCCTCAACATAACCCTAACCCTAGGTTCAATCCTAACCCTAACCGTCTCCCTAACCATAGCCCTCAACATAACCCTAACCCTAGGTCCAATCCTAACCCTAACCGTCTCTCTAACCCTAGACCTCAACATAGCCCTAACCCTAGGTCCAATCCTCACCCTCACCGTCTCTCTAACCCTAGCCCTCAACATAACATTAACCCTAGGCCCAATCATAACCCTAACCGTCTCTCTAACCCTAGTCCTCAACCTAACCCTAACCCTAGGTCCAATCCTAACCCTAACAGTCTCTCTAACCAGAGCCCTCAATATAACCCTAACCCTAGGTCCAATCCTAACCCTAACAGTCTCTCTAAACCTAGCCCTCAACATAAGCGTAACCCTAGGTCCAATCCTCACCCTGACCGTCTCTCTAACCCTAGCCCTCAACCTAACCATAACCTTAGGTCCAATCCTAACCCTAACCGTCTCTCTAACCCTAGCCCTCAACATAACCCTAACCCTAGGTCCAGTCCTAACCCTAACCGTCTCTCTAAACCTAGCCCTCAACATAACCATAACCCTATGTCCAATCCTAACCATGACCGTCTCCCTAACCCTAGCCCTCAACATAACCCTAACCCTAGGGCCAATCCTAACCCTGAACGTCTCTCTAACCCTAGCCCTCAACATAACCCTAACCCTAGGTCCAATACTAACCCTAACAGTCTCTCTAAACCTAGCCCTCAAGCTAACCCTAATCCTAGGTCCAATCCTAACCCTAACCGTCTCTCTAACCCTAGCCCTCAAGCTAACCCTAACCCTAGGTCCAATCCTAACCCTAACCGTCTCTTTAACCCTAGCCCTCAACCTAACCCTAACCCTAGGTCCAATCCTAACCCTAACCGTCTCTCTAACCCAAGTCCTCAACATAACCCTAACCCAAGGTCCAATACTAACCCTAACCGTCTCTCTAATCCTAGCCCTCAACCTAATCCTAACCCTAGCTCCAATCCTAACCCTAACCGTCTCTCTAACCTTAGTCCTCTACATAACCCTAACCCTACGTCCAATCCTAACCCTAACCATCTCTCTAAACCGATCCCTCAACATAACCCGAACCCTAGGTCCAATCCTAACCTTAACCGTCTCTCTAACCCTAGCCCTCAACGTAACCCTAACCCTAGGTCCAATCCTATCCCTAACCGTCTCTCTAACCCTAGCCCTCAACATAACCCTAACCCTAGGTCCAATCCTAACCCTAACCGTCTCTCTAACTCTAGCCCTCAACATAACCCTATCCCTAGGTCCAATCCTAACCCTAACAGTATCTCTAACCCTAGCCCTCAAGCTCACCCTAACCCTAGGTCCAATCCTAACCCTAACCGTCTCTCTAACGCTAGCCCTCAACGTTATCCTAACCCTAGGTCCAATACTAACCCTAACTGTCTCTCGAACTCTAGCCCTCAACATAACCCTATCCCTAGGTCCAATCCTAACCCTAAGAGTATCTCTAACCCTAGCCCTCAACATAACCCTAACCCTAGGTTCAATCCTAACCCTAACCGTCTCCCTAACCATAGCCCTCAACATAACCCTAACCCTAGGTCCAATCCTAACCCTAACCGTCTCTCTAACCCTAGACCTCAACATAGCCCTAACCCTAGGTCCAATCCTCACCCTCACCGTCTCTCTAACCCTAGCCCTCAACATAACATTAACCCTAGGCCCAATCATAACCCTAACCGTCTCTCTAACCCTAGTCCTCAACCTAACCCTAACCCTAGGTCCAATCCTAACCCTAACAGTCTCTCTAACCCGAGCCCTCAATATAACCCTAACCCTAGGTCCAATCCTAACCCTAACAGTCTCTCTAAACCTAGCCCTCAACATAAGCGTAACCCTAGGTCCAATCCTCACCCTGACCGTCTCTCTAACCCTAGCCCTCAACCTAACCCTAACCTTAGGTCCAATCCTAACCCTAACCGTCTCTCTAACCCTAGCCCTCAACATAACCCTAACCCTAGGTCCAGTCCTAACCCTAACCGTCTCTCTAAACCTAGCCCTCAACATAACCATAACCCTATGTCCAATCCTAACCATGACCGTCTCCCTAACCCTAGCCCTCAACATAACCCTAACCCTAGGGCCAATCCTAACCCTGAACGTCTCTCTAACCCTAGCCCTCAACATAACCCTAATCCTAGGTCCAATACTAACCCTAACAGTCTCTCTAAAAATAGCCCTCAAGCTAACCCTAACCCTAGGTCCAATCCTAACCCTAACCGTCTCTCTAACCCTAGCCCTCAAGCTAACCCTAACCCTAGGTCCAATCCTAACCCTAACCGTCTCTTTAACCCTAGCCCTCAACCTAACCCTAACCCTAGGTCCAATCCTAACCCTAACCGTCTCTCTAACCCAAGACCTCAACATAACCCTAACCCAAGGTCCAATACTAACCCTAACCGTCTCTCTAATCCTAGCCCTCAACCTAATCCTAACCCTAGGTCTAATCCTAACCCTAACCGTCTCTCTAACCTTAGTCCTCTACATAACCCTAACCCTACGTCCAATCCTAACCCTAACCATCTCTCTAAACCGATCCCTCAACATAACCCGAACCCTAGGTCCAATCCTAACCTTAACCGTCTCTCTAACCCTAGCCCTCAACGTAACCCTAACCCTAGGTCCAATCCTATCCCTAACCGTCTCTCTAACCCTAGCCCTCAACATAACCCTAACCCTAGGTCCAATCCTAACCCTAACCGTCTCTCTAACTCTAGCCCTCAACATAACCCTATCCCTAGGTCCAATCCTAACCCTAACAGTATCTCTAACCCTAGCCCTCAAGCTCACCCTAACCCTAGGTCCAATCCTAACCCTAACCGTCTCTCTAACCCTAGCCCTCAACGTAACCCTAACCCTAGGTCCAATACTAACCCTAACTGTCTCTCGAACTCTAGCCCCCAACATAACCCTATCCCTAGGTCCAATCCTAACCCTAAGAGTATCTCTAACTCTAGCCCTCAACATAACCCTAACCCTAGGTTCAATCCTAACCCTAACCGTCTCCCTAACCATAGCCCTCAACATAACCCTAACCCTAGGTCCAATCCTAACCCTAACCGTCTCTCTAACCCTAGCCCTCAACATAGCCCTAACCCTAGGTCCAATCCTCACCCTAACCGTCTCTCTAACCCTAGCCCTCAACATAACCTTAACCCTAGGCCCAATCATAACCCTAACTGTCTCTCTAACCCTAGTCCTCAACCTAACCCTAACGCTAGGTCCAATCCTAACCCTAATAGTCTCTCTAACCCGAGCCCTCAATATAACCCTAACCCTAGGTCCAATCCTAACCCTAACAGTATCTCTAAACCTAGCCCTCAACATAAGCGTAACCCTAGGTCCAATCCTCACCCTGACCGTCTCTCTAACCCTAGCCCTCAACCTAACCCTAACCTTAGGTCCAATCCTAACCCTAACTGTCTCTCTAACCCTAGCCCTCAACATAACCCTAACCGTAGGTCCAATCCTAACCCTAACCGTCTCTCTAACCCTAGCCCTCAACATAACCCTAACCCTAGGTCCAATCCTAACCCTAACCGTCTCTCTAAACCTAGCCCTCAACATAACCATAACCCTATATCCAATCCTAATCATGACCGTCTCCCTAACCCTAGCCCTCAACATAACCCTAACCCTAGGGCCAATCTTAACCCTGAACGTCTCTCTAACCCTAGCCCTCAACATAACCCTAACCCTAGGTCCAATACTAACCCTAACAGTCTCTCTAAACCTAGCCCTCAAGCTAACCCTAACCCTAGGTCCAATCCTAACCCTAACCGTCTCTTTAACCCTAGCCCTCACCTAACCCTAACCCTAGGTCCAATCCTAACCCTAACCGTCTGTCTAAACCAAGCCCTCAACATAACCCTAACCCAAGGTCCAATACTAACCCTAACCGTCTCTCTAATCCTAGCCCTCAACCTAACCCTAACCCTACGTCCAATCCTAACGGTAACCATCTCTCTAACTCTAGCCCTCAACATAACCCGAACCCTAGGTCCAATCCTAACTCTAATCGTCTCTCTAACACTAGCCCTCAACGTAACCCTAACCATAGGTCCAATCCTAACCGTAACCGTCTCCCTAACCCTAGTGCTTAACATAACCCTAACCCTAGGTCCAATCCTAACCCTAACCGTCTCTCTAACACTAGCCCTCAACCTAACCTTAACCCTAGGTCCAATCCTAACCCTAACAGTCTCTCTAACCCTAGCGCTCAACATAACCCTAACCCGAGGTCCAATCCTAACCCTAACCGTCTCTCTAACCCTAGCCCTCAACATAACCCTAACCCTAGGTCCAATCCTCACCCTAACGGTCTCTCTAACCCTAGCCCTCAACATAACCCTAACCCTAGGTCCAATCCTAACCCTAACCGTCTCTCTAACCCTAGCCCTCAACGTAACCCTAACCCTAGGTCCAATACTAACCCTAACTTCTCTCTTTAACTCTAGCCCTCAACATAACCCTATCCCTAGGTCCAATCCTAACCCTAACAGTATCTCTAACCCTAGCCCTCAACATAACCCTAATCCTAGGTCCAATCCTAACCCTAACCGTCTCTCTAATGCTAGCCCTCAACATAACCCTAACCCTAGGTTCAATCCTAACCCTAATCGTCTCCCTAACCATAGCCCTCAACATAACCCTAACCCTAGGTCCAATCCTAACCCTAACTGTCTATCTAACCCTAGCCCTCAACATAACCCTAACCCTAGGTCCACTCCTCACCCTAACCGTCTCTCTAAACCAAGCCCTCAACATAACCCTAACCCTAGGTCCAATCCTAACCCTAACCGTCTCTCTAACCCTAGCCCTCAACATAACCCTAACCCTAGGTCCAATCTTAACCCTAACCGTCTCTTTAACGCTAGCCCTCAACCTAACCCTAACCCTAGGTCCAATCCTAACCCTAACCGTCTCTCTAACCCAAGCCCTCAACATAACCCTAACCCAAGGTCCAATACTAACCCTAACCGTCTCTCTAACCCTAGCCCTCAACATAACCCTAACCCTAGGTCCAATACTATCCCTAACCATCTCTCTAACCATAGCCTTCAACATAACCCTAACCCTAGGTCCAATCCTAACACTAACCGTCTCTCTAACCCTAGCCCTCAACATAACCCTAACCCTAGGTCCAATCTTAACCCTAACCGTCTCTTTAACGCTACCCCTCAACCTAACCCTAACCCTAGGTCCAATCCTAACCCTAACCGTCTCTCTAACCCAAGCCCTCAACATAACCCTAACCCAAGGTCCAATACTAACCCTAACCGTCTCTCTAACCCTAGCCCTCAACATAACCCTAACCCTAGGTCCAATCCTATCCCTAACCATCTCTCTAACCATAGCCTTCAACATAACCCTAACCCTAGGTCCAATCCTAACCCTAACCGTCTGTCTAATACTAGCCCTCAACGTAACCCTAACCCTAGGTCCAATCCTAACCCTAACCGTCTCTCTAACCCTAGCCCTCAACATAACAATAACACTAGGTCCAATCGTAACCCTAACAGTCTCTCTAAACCTAGCCCTCAACAGAACCGTAATCCTAGGTCCAATCCAAACCCTAACCGTCTCTCTAACGCTAGCCCCCAACATAACCCTAACCCTACGTCCAATCCTAACCCTAACCGTCTCTCTAACAATAGCCCTCAACATAACCCTAACCCTAGGTCCAATCCTAACCCTAACCGTCTCTCTAACCCTAGCCCTCAACATAACCCTAATCCTAGATCCAATCCTAACCCTAATCGTCTCTCTAACCCTGTCCCTCAACATAACCCTAACCGTAGGTCCAATCCTAACCCTAACCGTCTCTCTAATCCTAGCCCTCAACATAACCCTAACCCTATGTCCAATCCTAACCCTGACCGTCTCTCTAACCCTATCCCTCAACATAACCCTAACCCTAGGTCCACTCCTCACCCTAACCGTCTCTCTAACACTAGCTCTCAACATAACCCTAACCCTAGGTCCAATCCTAACCCTAACCGTCTCTCTAACACTAGCCCTCAACGTAACCCTAACCCTAGGTCCAATCCTAACCCTAACAGTCTCTCTAATCCTAGCCGTCAACCTAACCCTAACCCTAGGACCAATCCTAACCCTAACAGTCTCTCTAATCTTAGCCGTCAACCTAACCCTAACCGTAGGTCCAATCCTAACCCTAACCGTCTCTCTAACACTAGCCCTCAACGTAACCCTAACCCTAGGTCCATTCCTAACACTAACCGTCTCTCTAACCCTAGCCCTCAACATAACCCTAACCCTAGGTCCAATCCTAACCCTAATCGTCTCTCAAAACCTAGCCCTCAACAAAACCCTAACCCTACGTCCAATCCTAACCCTGACCGTCTCCCTAACCCTAGCGCTCAACATCACCCTAACCCTACGGCCAATTCTAACCCTGACCGTCTCTCTAACCCTAGCCCTCAACATAACCCTAACCCTAGGTCCAATACTAACCCTAACCGTCTCTCTAACCCTAGCCCTCAAGGTAACCCTAACCCTAGGTCCTATCCTAACCCTAACCGTCTCTCTAACCCTAGCCCTCAAGCTAACCCTAACCCTAGGTCCAATCCTAACTCTAAGCATTTCTCTAACCCTAGCCCTCAACATAACCGTAACCCTCGGTCCAATCCTAACCCTAACCGTCTCTCTAACCCTAGCCCTCAACATAACCCTAACCCTAGGCCCAATCCTAACCCTAACCCTCTCTCTAACACTAGCCCTCAACATAACCCTAATCCTAGGTCCAATCCTAACCTTAACCGTCTCTCTAACGCTAGCCCTCAACATAACCCTAACCCTAGGTAAAATCTTAACCCTAACCGTCTCTCTAACCATAGCCCTCAACAAAACCTTAACCCTAGGTCCAATCCTAACCCTAACCGTCTCTCTAACCCTAGCCCTCAACATAACCCTAACCCTAGGTCCAATCCTCACCCTAACCGTCTCTCTAACCATCCCCTCAACATAACCCTAACCCTAGGTCCAATCCTAACCCTAACCGTCTCTCTAACCCTAGCCCTCAACGTAACCCTAACCCTAGGTCCAATACTAACCCTAACTGTCTCTCTAACTCTAGCCCTCAACATAACCCTATCCCTAGGTCCAATCTTAACGCTAACAGTATCTCTAACCCTAGCCCTCAAGCTCACCCTAACCCTAGGTCCAATCCTAACCCTAACCGTCTCTCTAACCCTAGCCCTCAACGTAACCCTAACCCTAGGTCCAATACTAACCCTAACTGTCTCTCTAACTCTAGCCCTCAACATAACCCTATCCCTAGGTCCAATTCTAACCCTAAGAGTATCTCTAACCCTAGCCCTCAACATAACCCTAACCGTAGGTTCAATCCTAACCCTAACCGTCTCCCTAACCATAGCCCTCAACATAACCCTAACCCTAGGTCCAATCCTAACCCTAACCGTCTCTCTAACCCTAGCCCTCAACATAGCCCTAACCCTAGGTCCAATCCTCACCTTAACCGTCTCTCTAACCCTAGCCCTCAACATAACCTTAACCCTAGGCCCAATCATAACCCTAACCGTCTCTCTAACCCTAGTCCTCAACCTAACCCTAACCCTAGGTCCAATTCTAACCCTAACAGTCTCTATAACCCGAGTCCTCAATATAACCCTAACCCTAGGTCCAATCCTAACCCTAACCGTCTCTCTAACTCTAGCCCTCAACATAACCCTAACCCTAGGTCCAATCCTAACCCTAACCGTCTCTCTAAACCTAGCCCTCAACATAACCCTAACCCTAGGTCCAATCCTAACCCTAACCGTCTCTCTAAACCTAGCCCTCAACATAACCATAACCCTATGTCCAATCCTAACCCTGACCGTCTCCCTAACCCTAGCCCTCAACATAACCCTAACCCTAGGGCCAATCCTAACCCTGACCGTCTCTCTAACCCTAGCCCTCAACATAACCCTAACCCTAGGTCCAATACTAACCCTAACCGTCTCTCTAAACCTAGCCCTCAAGCTAACCCTAACCCTAGGTCCAATCCTAACCCTAACCGTCTCTCTAACCCTAGCCCTCAAGCTAACCCTAACCCTAGGTCCAATCCTAACCCTAACCATCTCTCTAACCCTAGCCCTCAACGTAACCCTAACCCTAGGTCCAATACTAACCCTAACTGTCTCTCTAACTCTAGCCCTCAACATAATCCTATCTCTAGGTCCAATCCTAACCCTAACAGTATCTCTAACCCTAGCCCTCAACATAACCCTAATCCTAGGTCCAATCCTAACCCTAACCGTCTCTCTAACGCTAGCCCTCAACATAACCCTAACACTAGATTCAATCCTAACCCTAACCGTCTCCCTAACCATAGCCCTCAACATAACCCTAACCCTAGGTCCAATCCTAACCCTAACCGTCTCTCTAACCCTAGCCCTAAACATAACCCTAACTCTAGGTCCAATCCTCACCCTAACCGTCTCTCTAACCCTAGCCCTCAACATAACCTTAACCCTAGGTCGAATCATAACCCTAAACGTCTCTCTAACCCTAGCCCTCAACCTAACTCTAACCCTAGGTCAAACATAACCCTAACCGTCTCTCTAACCCTAGTCCTCAACCTAACCCTAAACCTAGGTCCAATCATAACCCTAACAGTCTCTCTAACCCTAGCCCGAAACATAACCCTAACCCTAGGTCCAAACCTAACGTTAACCGTCTCTCTAAACCTAGCCCTCAAGCTCACCCTAACCCTAGGGCCAATCCTAACCCTAACCGTCTCTCTAACCCTAGCCCTCAAGCTAACCCTAACCCTAGCCCCAATCCTAACCCTAAGCATTTCTATAACCCTAGCCCTCAACATAACCCGAACCCTAGGTCCAATCCTAACCCTAATCGTCTCTCTAACCCTAGCCCTCAACATAACCCTAACCCTAGCCCCAATCCTAACCCTAAGCATTTCTATAACCCTAGCCCTCAACATAACCCTAACCCTAGGTCCACTCCTCACCCTAACCGTCTCTCTAAACCAAGCCCTCAACATAACCCTAACCCTAGGTCCAATCCTAACACTAACCTGCTCTCTAACCCTAGCCCTCAACATAACCCTAACCCTAGGTCCAATCCTACCCATAAACGTCTCTCTAAACCGAGCCCTCAACATAACCCTAACCCTAGGTCCAATCCTAACCCTAACCGTCTCTCTAACCCTAGCCCTCAACATAACCCGAACCCTAGGTCCAATCCTAACCCTAACCATCTCTGTAAACCTAGCCCTCAACATAACCCTAACCCTAAGTCCAATCCTACCCCTAACCGCCTCTCTAACCCTAGCCCTGAACATAACCCTAACCCTAGGTCCAGTCCTAACCCTAACCGTCTCTCTAACCCTATCCCTCAACATAACCCTAACCCTAGGTCCACTCCTCACCCTAACCGTCTCTCTAACACTAGCTCTCAACATAACCCTAACCCTAGGTCCAATCCTAACCCTAACTGTCTCTCTAACCCTAGCCCTCAATATAACCCTAACCCTAGGTCCAATCCTAACCCTAACCGTCTCTCTAACCCTAGCCCTCAACATAACCCTAACCCTAGGTCCAATCCTAACCCTAACTGTCTCTCTAACCCTAGCCCTCAATATAACCCTAACCCTAGGTCCAATCCTAACCCTAACCGTCTCTCTAACCCTAGCCCTCAAATAACCGGAACCCTAGGTCCAATCCTAACCCTAACCGTCTCTCTAACCCTTTCCCTCAACATAACCCTAACCCTAGGTCCAATCCTAACCCTAGCCGTCTCTCTAACACTAGCCCTCAACATAACCCTCACCCTAGGTGCAATCCTAACCCTAACCGTCTCTCTAACCCTAGCCCTCAACATAACCCTAACCCTAGGTCCAATCCTAACCCTAACCGTCTCTGTAAACCTAGCCCTCAACATAACCCTAACCCTAGGTCCAATCCTAACCCTAACCGTCACTGTAAACCTAGCCCTCAACATAACCCTAACCCTAGGTCCAATCTTAACCCTAACCGTCCCTCTAACCCTAGCCCTCAACATGACCCTAACCCTAGGTGCAATCCTAACCCTAACCGTCTCTCTAACCCTAGCCCTCAACATAACCCTAACCCTAGGTCCAATCCTAACCGTAACCCTCTCTCTAACCCTAGCCCTCAACATAACCCTAACCCTAGGTCCAATCCTAACCCTAACCGTCTCTCTAACCCTAGCTTTCAACATAACCCTAACCCTAGGTCCAATCCTCACCCTAACCGTCTCTCTAACCCTAGCCCTCAACATAACCCTAACCCTAGGTACAATCCTAACCCTAACCGTCTCTCTAACCCAGCCCTCAACATAACCCAAACCCTAGGTCCAATCCTAACCCTAACCGTCTCTCTAACCCTAGCCCTCAACATAACCCTAACCCTAGGTCCAATCCTTACCATAAACGTCTCTCTAAACCGAGCCCTCAACATAACCCTAACCCTAGGTCCAATCCTAACCCTAACCGTCCCTCTAACCCTAGCCCTCAACATAACCCGAACCCTAGGTCCAATCCTAACCCTAACCATCTCTGTAAACCTAGCCCTCAACATAACCCTAACCCTAAGTCCAATCCTACCCCTAACCTCCTCTCTAACCCTAGCCCTGAACATAACCCTAACCCTAGGTCCAATCCTAACCCTAACCGTCTCTCTAACCCTAGCCCTCAACATAACCCTAACACTAGGTCCAATCCAAACCCTAACCGTCTCTCCAACCCTAGCCCTCAACATAACCCTAACCCTAGGTCCAATCCTAACCCTAACTCTCTCTCTAACCCTAGCCCTCAATATAACCCTAACCCTAGCTCCAATCCTAACCCTAACCGTCTCTCTAACCCTAGCCCTCAACATGACCCTAACCCTAGGTGCAATCCTAACCCTAACCGTCTCTCTACCCCTAGCCCTCAACATAACCCTAACCCTAGGTCCAATCCTAACCGTAACCCTCTCTCTAACCCTAGCCCTCAACATAACCCTAACCCTAGCTCCAATCCTAACCCTAACCGTCTCTCTAACCCTAGCCCTCAACATAACCCTAACCCTAGGTCCAATCCTAACCCTAACTGTCTCTCTAACCCTAGCCCTCAACATAACCCTAACCCTAGGTCCAATCCTAACCCGAACCGTCTCTCTAACTCTAGCCCTCAACATGACCCTAACCCTAGGTGCAATCCTAACCCTAACCGTCTCTCTACCCCTAGCCCTCAACATAACCCTAACCCTAGGTCCAATCCTAACCCTAACTGTCTCTCTAACCCTAGCCCTCAACATAACCTTAACCCTAGGTCCAATCCTAACCCTAAACGTCTCTCTAACCCTAGCCCTCAACATAACAATAACCCTAGGTCCAATCCTCACCCTAACCGTCTCTCTAACCCTAGCCCTCAACATAACCCTAACCCTAGGTCCAATCCTTACCCTAACCGTCTCTCTAACCTTAGCCCTCAACATAACCCTAACCCTAGGTCCAATCCTAACCCTAAACGTCTCTCTAACCCTATCCCTCAACATAACCGTAATCCTAGGTCCAATGCTAACGCTAACTGTCTCTCTAACCCTAGCCCTCAACATAACCCTAACCCTAGGTCCAATCCTAACCCTATCTGTCTGTCCAAACCTAGCCCTCAACATAACCCTAACCCTAGGTCCAATCCTAACCGTAACCGTCTCTCTAACCCTAGCCCTCAACAAAACCCTAACCCTAGGTCCAATCCTAACCCTAACCGTCTCTCTAACTGTAGCCCTCAACCTAACCCTAACCCTAGGTCCAAACCTAACCCTAACTGTCTCTCTAACTCTAGCCCTCAACATAACCCTATCCCTAGGTCCAATTCTAACCCTAAGAGTATCTCTAACCCTAGCCCTCAACATAACCCTAACCGTAGGTTCAATCCTAACCCTAACCGTCTCCCTAACCATAGCCCTCAACATAACCCTAACCCTAGGTCCAATCCTAACCCTAACCGTCTCTCTAACCCTAGCCCTCAACATAACCCTAACCCTAGGTCCAATCCTAACCCTAACCGTCTCTCCAACCCTAGCCCTCAACATAACCCTAACCCTAGGTCCAATCCTAACCCTAACTGTCTCTCTAACCCTAGCCCTCAATATAACCCTAACCCTAGGTCCAATCCTAACCCTAACCGTCTCTCTAACCCTAGCCCTCAACATAACCCTAACGCTAGGTCCAATCCTAACCCTAACTGTCTCTCTAACCCTAGCCCTCAATATAACCCTAACCCTAGGTCCAATCCTAACCCTAACCGTCTCTCTAACCCTAGCCCTCAAATAACCGGAACCCTAGGTCCAATCCTAACCCTAACCGTCTCTCTAACCCTTTCCCTCAACATAACCCTAACCCTAGGTCCAATCCTAACCCTAGCCGTCTCTCTAACACTAGCCCTCAACATAACCCTCACCCTAGGTGCAATCCTAACCCTAACCGTCTCTCTAACCCTAGCCCTCAACATAACCCTAACCCTAGGTCCAATCCTAACCCTAACCGTCTCTGTAAACCTAGCCCTCAACATAACCCTAACCCTAGGTCCAATCCTAACCCTAACCGTCTCTGTAAACCTAGCCCTCAACATAACCCTAACCCTAGGTCCAATCTTAACCCTAACCGTCTCTCTAACCCTAGCCCTCAACATGACCCTAACCCTAGGTGCAATCCTAACCCTAACCGTCTCTCTAACCCTAGCCCTCAACATAACCCTAACCCTAGGTGCAATCCTAACCCTAACCGTCTCTCTAACCCTAGCCCTCAACATAACCCAAACCCTAGGTCCAATCCTAACCCTAACCGTCTCTCTAACCCTAGCCCTCAACATAACCCTAACCCTAGGTCCAATCCTTACCATAAACGTCTCTCTAAACCGAGCCCTCAACATAACCCTAACCCTAGGTCCAATCCTAACCCTAACCGTCTCTCTAACCCTAGCCCTCAACATAACCCGAACCCTAGGTCCAATCCTAACCCTAACCATCTCTGTAAACCTAGCCCTCAACATAACCCTAACCCTAAGTCCAATCCTACCCCTAACCTCCTCTCTAACCCTAGCCCTGAACATAACCCTAACCTTAGGTCCAATCCTAACCCTAACCGTCTCTCTAACCCTAGCCCTCAACATAACCCTAACACTAGGTCCAATCCAAACCCTAACCGTCTCTCCAACCCTAGCCCTCAACATAACCCTAACCCTAGGTCCAATCCTAACCCTAACTCTCTCTCTAACCCTAGCCCTCAATATAACCGTAACCCTAGGTCCAATCCTAACCCTAACCGTCTCTCTAACCGTAGCCCTCAACATAACCCTAACCCTAGGTCCAATCCTAACCCTAACCGTCTCTCCAACCCTAGCCCTCAACATAACCCTAACCCTAGGTCCAATCCTAACCATAACCGTCTCTCTAACCCTAGCCCTCAAAATAACCCTAACCCTAGGTCCAATCCTAACCCTAACCGTCTCTGTAAACCTAGCCCTCAACATAACCCTAACCCTAGGTCCAATCTTAACCCTAACCGTCTCTCTAACCCTAGCCCTCAACATAACCCGAACCCTAGGTCCAATCCTAACCCTAACCGTCTCTGTAAACCTAGCCCTCAACATAACCCTAACCCTAGGTCCAATCCTAACCCTAACCGTCTCTCTAACCCTAGCCCTCAACATAACCCGAACCCTAGGTCCAATCCTAACCCTAACCATCTCTGTAAACCTAGCCCTCAACATAACCCTAACCCTAAGTCCAATCCTACCCCTAACCGCCTCTCTAACCCTAGCCCTGAACATAACCCCAACCCTAGGTCGAATCCTAACCCTAACCGTCTCTCTAACCCTAGCCCTCAACATAACCCTAACCCTAGGTCCAATCCTAACCCTAACCGTCTCTCCAACCCTAGCCCTCAACATAACCCTAACCCTAGGTCCAATCCTAACCCTAACTGTCTCTCTAACCCTAGCCCTCAATATAACCCTAACCCTAGGTCCAATCCTAACCCTAACCGTCTCTCTAACCCTAGCCCTCAACATAACCCTAACCCTAGGTCCAATCCTAACCCTAACTGTCTCTCTAACCCTAGCCCTCAATATAACCCTAACCCTAGGTCCAATCCTAACCCTAACAGTTTCTCTAACCCTAGCCCTCAAATAACGGGAACCCTAGGTCCAATCCTAACCCTAACCATCTCTCTAACCCTTTCCCTCAACATAACCCTAACCCTAGGTCCAATCCTAACCCTAACCGTCTCTCTAACCCTAGCCCTCAACATAACCCTAACCCTAGGTCCAATCCTCACCCTAACCGTCTCTCTAACCCTAGCCCTCAACATAACCCTAACCCAAGGTCCAATCCTAACCCTAACCGTCTGTCTAACCCTAGCCCTCAACGTAAACCGTAACCCTAGGTCCAATACCAACCCTAACTGTCTCTTTAACTCTAGCCCTCAACATAACCCTATCCCTAGGTCCAATCCTAACCCTAACAGTATCTCTAACCCTAGACCTCAAGCTCACCCTAACCCTAGGTCCAATCCTAACCCTAACCGTCTCTCTAACCCTAGCCCTCAACGTAACCCTAACCCTAGGTCCAATACTAACCCTAACTGTCTCTCTAACTCTAGCCCTCAACATAACCCTATCCCTAGGTCCAATTCTAACCCTAAGAGTATCTCTAACCCTAGCCCTCAACATAACCCTAACCCTAGGGCCAATCCTAACCCTGACCGTCTCTCTAACCCTAGCCCTCAACATAACCCTAACCCTAGGTCCAATCCTAACCCTAACCGTCTCTCTAAACCTAGCCCTCAAGCTAACCCTAACCCTAGGTCCAAACCTAACCCTAACCGTCTCTCTAACCCTAGCCCTCAAGCTAACCCTAACCCTAGGTCCAATCCTAACCCTAACCATCTCTCTAACCCTAGCCCTCAACGTAACCCTAACCCTAGGTCCAATACTAACCCTAACAGTCTCTCTAACTCTAGCCCTCAACATAATCCTATCTCTAGGTCCAATCCTAACCCTAACCGTCTCTCTAACTCTAGCCCTCAACATAACCCTAACCCTAGGTCCAATCCTAACCCTAACCGTCTCTCTAACGCTAGCCCTCAACATAACCCTAACACTAGATTCAATCCTAACCCTAACCGTCTCCCTAACCATAGCCCTCAACATAACCCTAACCCTAGGTCCAATCCTAAACCTAACCGTCTCTCTAACCCTAGCCCTCAACATAACCCTAACTCTAGGTCCAATCCTCACCCTAACCGTCTCTCTAACCCTAGCCCTCAACATAACCTTAACCCTAGGCCGAATCATAACCCTAAACGTCTCTCTAACCCTAGCCCTCAACCTAACTCTAACCCTAGGTCAAACATAACCCTAACCGTCTCTCTAACCCTAGTCCTCAACCTAACCCTAAACCTAGGTCCAATCATAACCCTAACAGTCTCTCTAACCCTAGCCCGAAACATAACCCTAACCCTAGGTCCAAACCTAACGTTAACCGTCTCTCTAAACCTAGCCCTCAAGCTCACCCTAACCCTAGGGCCAATCCTAACCCTAACCGTCTCTCTAACCCTAGCCCTCAAGCTAACCCTAACCCTAGCCCCAATCCTAACCCTAAGCATTTCTATAACCCTAGCCCTCAACATAACCCGAACCCTAGGTCCAATCCTAACCCTAATCGTCTCTCTAACCCTAGCCCTCAACATAACCCTAACCCTAGCCCCAATCCTAACCCTAAGCATTTCTATAACCCTAGCCCTCAACATAACCCTAACCCTAGGTCCACTCCTCACCCTAACCGTCTCTCTAAACCAAGCCCTCAACATAACCCTAACCCTAGGTCCAATCCTAACACTAACCTGCTCTCTAACCCTAGCCCTCAACATAACCCTAACCCTAGGTCCAATCCTACCCATAAACGTCTCTCTAAACCGAGCCCTCAACATAACCCTAACCCTAGGTCCAATCCTAACCCTAACCGTCTCTCTAACCCTAGCCCTCAACATAACCCGAACCCTAGGTCCAATCCTAACCCTAACCATCTCTGTAAACCTAGCCCTCAACATAACCCTAACCCTAAGTCCAATCCTACCCCTAACCGCCTCTCTAACCCTAGCCCTGAACATAACCCTAACCCTAGGTCCAGTCCTAACCCTAACCGTCTCTCTAACCCTATCCCTCAACATAACCCTAACCCTAGGTCCACTCCTCACCCTAACCGTCTCTCTAACACTAGCTCTCAACATAACCCTAACCCTAGGTCCAATCCTAACCCTAACTGTCTCTCTAACCCTAGCCCTCAATATAACCCTAACCCTAGGTCCAATCCTAACCCTAACCGTCTCTCTAACCCTAGCCCTCAACATAACCCTAACCCTAGGTCCAATCCTAACCCTAACTGTCTCTCTAACCCTAGCCCTCAATATAACCCTAACCCTAGGTCCAATCCTAACCCTAACCGTCTCTCTAACCCTAGCCCTCAAATAACCGGAACCCTAGGTCCAATCCTAACCCTAACCGTCTCTCTAACCCTTTCCCTCAACATAACCCTAACCCTAGGTCCAATCCTAACCCTAGCCGTCTCTCTAACACTAGCCCTCAACATAACCCTCACCCTAGGTGCAATCCTAACCCTAACCGTCTCTCTAACCCTAGCCCTCAACATAACCCTAACCCTAGGTCCAATCCTAACCCTAACCGTCTCTGTAAACCTAGCCCTCAACATAACCCTAACCCTAGGTCCAATCCTAACCCTAACCGTCACTGTAAACCTAGCCCTCAACATAACCCTAACCCTAGGTCCAATCTTAACCCTAAACGTCCCTCTAACCCTAGCCCTCAACATGACCCTAACCCTAGGTGCAATCCTAACCCTAACCGTCTCTCTAACCCTAGCCCTCAACATAACCCTAACCCTAGGTCCAATCCTAACCGTAACCCTCTCTCTAACCCTAGCCCTCAACATAACCCTAACCCTAGGTCCAATCCTAACCCTAACCGTCTCTCTAACCCTAGCTTTCAACATAACCCTAACCCTAGGTACAATCCTAACCCTAACCGTCTCTCTAACCCTAGCCCTCAACATAACCCAAACCCTAGGTCCAATCCTAACCCTAACCGTCTCTCTAACCCTAGCCCTCAACATAACCCTAACCCTAGGTCCAATCCTTACCATAAACGTCTCTCTAAACCGAGCCCTCAACATAACCCTAACCCTAGGTCCAATCCTAACCCTAACCGTCCCTCTAACCCTAGCCCTCAACATAACCCGAACCCTAGGTCCAATCCTAACCCTAACCATCTCTGTAAACCTAGCCCTCAACATAACCCTAACCCTAAGTCCAATCCTACCCCTAACCTCCTCTCTAACCCTAGCCCTGAACATAACCCTAACCCTAGGTCCAATCCTAACCCTAACCGTCTCTCTAACCCTAGCCCTCAACATAACCCTAACACTAGGTCCAATCCAAACCCTAACCGTCTCTCCAACCCTAGCCCTCAACATAACCCTAACCCTAGGTCCAATCCTAACCCTAACTCTCTCTCTAACCCTAGCCCTCAATATAACCCTAACCCTAGCTCCAATCCTAACCCTAACCGTCTCTCTAACCCTAGCCCTCAACATGACCCTAACCCTAGGTGCAATCCTAACCCTAACCGTCTCTCTACCCCTAGCCCTCAACATAACCCTAACCCTAGGTCCAATCCTAACCGTAACCCTCTCTCTAACCCGAGCCCTCAACATAACCCTAACCCTAGCTCCAATCCTAACCCTAACCGTCTCTCTAACCCTAGCCCTCAACATAACCCTAACCCTAGGTCCAATCCTAACCCTAAATGTCTCTCTAACCCTAGCCCTCAACATAACCCTAACCCTAGGTCCAATCCTAACCCGAACCGTCTCTCTAACTCTAGCCCTCAACATGACCCTAACCCTAGGTGCAATCCTAACCCTAACCGTCTCTCTACCCCTAGCCCTCAACATAACCCTAACCCTAGGTCCAATCCTAACCCTAACTGTCTCTCTAACCCTAGCCCTCAACATAACCTTAACCCTAGGTCCAATCCTAACCCTAAACGTCTCTCTAACCCTAGCCCTCAACATAACAATAACCCTAGGTCCAATCCTCACCCTAACCGTCTCTCTAACCCTAGCCCTCAACATAACCCTAACCCTAGGTCCAATCCTTACCCTAACCGTCTCTCTAACCTTAGCCCTCAACATAACCCTAACCCTAGGTCCAATCCTAACCCTAAACGTCTCTCTAACCCTATCCCTCAACATAACCGTAATCCTAGGTCCAATGCTAACGCTAACTGTCTCTCTAACCCTAGCCCTCAACATAACCCTAACCCTAGGTCCAATCCTAACCCTATCTGTCTGTCCAAACCTAGCCCTCAACATAACCCTAACCCTAGGTCCAATCCTAACCGTAACCGTCTCTCTAACCCTAGCCCTCAACAAAACCCTAACCCTAGGTCCAATCCTAACCCTAACCGTCTCTCTAACTGTAGCCCTCAACCTAACCCTAACCCTAGGTCCAAACCTAACCCTAACTGTCTCTCTAACTCTAGCCCTCAACATAACCCTATCCCTAGGTCCAATTCTAACCCTAAGAGTATCTCTAACCCTAGCCCTCAACATAACCCTAACCGTAGGTTCAATCCTAACCCTAACCGTCTCCCTAACCATAGCCCTCAACATAACCCTAACCCTAGGTCCAATCCTAACCCTAACCGTCTCTCTAACCCTAGCCCTCAACATAACCCTAACCCTAGGTCCAATCCTAACCCTAACCGTCTCTCCAACCCTAGCCCTCAACATAACCCTAACCCTAGGTCCAATCCTAACCCTAACTGTCTCTCTAACCCTAGCCCTCAATATAACCCTAACCCTAGGTCCAATCCTAACCCTAACCGTCTCTCTAACCCTAGCCCTCAACATAACCCTAACCCTAGGTCCAATCCTAACCCTAACTGTCTCTCTAACCCTAGCCCTCAATATAACCCTAACCCTAGGTCCAATCCTAACCCTAACCGTCTCTCTAACCCTAGCCCTCAAATAACCGGAACCCTAGGTCCAATCCTAACCCTAACCGTCTCTCTAACCCTTTCCCTCAACATAACCCTAACCCTAGGTCCAATCCTAACCCTAGCCGTCTCTCTAACACTAGCCCTCAACATAACCCTCACCCTAGGTGCAATCCTAACCCTAACCGTCTCTCTAACCCTAGCCCTCAACATAACCCTAACCCTAGGTCCAATCCTAACCCTAACCGTCTCTGTAAACCTAGCCCTCAACATAACCCTAACCCTAGGTCCAATCCTAACCCTAACCGTCTCTGTAAACCTAGCCCTCAACATAACCCTAACCCTAGGTCCAATCTTAACCCTAACCGTCTCTCTAACCCTAGCCCTCAACATGACCCTAACCCTAGGTGCAATCCTAACCCTAACCGTCTCTCTAACCCTAGCCCTCAACATAACCCTAACCCTAGGTCCAATCCTAACCGTAACCCTCTCTCTAACCCTAGCCCTCAACATAACCCTAACCCTAGGTCCAATCCTAACCCTAACCGTCTCTCTAACCCTAGCTTTCAACATAACCCTAACCCTAGGTCCAATCCTCACCCTAACCGTCTCTCTAACCCTAGCCCTCAACATAACCCTAACCCTAGGTGCAATCCTAACCCTAACCGTCTCTCTAACCCTAGCCCTCAACATAACCCAAACCCTAGGTCCAATCCTAACCCTAACCGTCTCTCTAACCCTAGCCCTCAACATAACCCTAACCCTAGGTCCAATCCTTACCATAAACGTCTCTCTAAACCGAGCCCTCAACATAACCCTAACCCTAGGTCCAATCCTAACCCTAACCGTCTCTCTAACCCTAGCCCTCAACATAACCCGAACCCTAGGTCCAATCCTAACCCTAACCATCTCTGTAAACCTAGCCCTCAACATAACCCTAACCCTAAGTCCAATCCTACCCCTAACCTCCTCTCTAACCCTAGCCCTGAACATAACCCTAACCCTAGGTCCAATCCTAACCCTAACCGTCTCTCTAACCCTAGCCCTCAACATAACCCTAACACTAGGTCCAATCCAAACCCTAACCGTCTCTCCAACCCTAGCCCTCAACATAACCCTAACCCTAGGTCCAATCCTAACCCTAACTCTCTCTCTAACCCTAGCCCTCAATATAACCGTAACCCTAGGTCCAATCCTAACCCTAACCGTCTCTCTAACCGTAGCCCTCAACATAACCCTAACCCTAGGTCCAATCCTAACCCTAACCGTCTCTCCAACCCTAGCCCTCAACATAACCCTAACCCTAGGTCCAATCCTAACCATAACCGTCTCTCTAACCCTAGCCCTCAAAATAACCCTAACCCTAGGTCCAATCCTAACCCTAACCGTCTCTGTAAACCTAGCCCTCAACATAACCCTAACCCTAGGTCCAATCTTAACCCTAACCGTCTCTCTAACCCTAGCCCTCAACATAACCCGAACCCTAGGTCCAATCCTAACCCTAACCGTCTCTGTAAACCTAGCCCTCAACATAACCCTAACCCTAGGTCCAATCCTAACCCTAACCGTCTCTCTAACCCTAGCCCTCAACATAACCCGAACCCTAGGTCCAATCCTAACCCTAACCATCTCTGTAAACCTAGCCCTCAACATAACCCTAACCCTAAGTCCAATCCTACCCCTAACCGCCTCTCTAACCCTAGCCCTGAACATAACCCCAACCCTAGGTCGAATCCTAACCCTAACCGTCTCTCTAACCCTAGCCCTCAACATAACCCTAACCCTAGGTCCAATCCTAACCCTAACCGTCTCTCCAACCCTAGCCCTCAACATAACCCTAACCCTAGGTCCAATCCTAACCCTAACTGTCTCTCTAACCCTAGCCCTCAATATAACCCTAACCCTAGGTCCAATCCTAACCCTAACCGTCTCTCTAACCCTAGCCCTCAACATAACCCTAACCCTAGGTCCAATCCTAACCCTAACTGTCTCTCTAACCCTAGCCCTCAATATAACCCTAACCCTAGGTCCAATCCTAACCCTAACAGTTTCTCTAACCCTAGCCCTCAAATAACGGGAACCCTAGGTCCAATCCTAACCCTAACCATCTCTCTAACCCTTTCCCTCAACATAACCCTAACCCTAGGTCCAATCCTAACCCTAACCGTCTCTCTAACCCTAGCCCTCAACATAACCCTAACCCTAGGTCCAATCCTCACCCTAACCGTCTCTCTAACCCTAGCCCTCAACATAACCCTAACCCAAGGTCCAATCCTAACCCTAACCGTCTGTCTAACCCTAGCCCTCAACGTAAACCGTAACCCTAGGTCCAATACCAACCCTAACTGTCTCTTTAACTCTAGCCCTCAACATAACCCTATCCCTAGGTCCAATCCTAACCCTAACAGTATCTCTAACCCTAGACCTCAAGCTCACCCTAACCCTAGGTCCAATCCTAACCCTAACCGTCTCTCTAACCCTAGCCCTCAATGTAACCCTAACCCTAGGTCCAATACTAACCCTAACTGTCTCTCTAACTCTAGCCCTCAACATAACCCTATCCCTAGGTCCAATTCTAACCCTAAGAGTATCTCTAACCCTAGCCCTCAACATAACCCTAACCGTAGGTTCAATCCTAACCCTAACCGTCTCCCTAACCATAGCCCTCAACATAACCCTAACCCTAGGTCCAATCCTAACCCTAACCGTCTCTCTAACCCTAGCCCTCAACATAGCCCTAACCCTAGGTCCAATCCTCACCTTAACCGTCTCTCTAACCCTAGCCCTCAACATAACCTTAACCCTAGGCCCAATCATAACCCTAACCGTCTCTCTAACCCTAGTCCTCAACCTAACCCTAACCCTAGGTCCAATTCTAACCCTAACAGTCTCTATAACCCGAGTCCTCAATATAACCCTAACCCTAGGTCCAATCCTAACCCTAACCGTCTCTCTAACTCTAGCCCTCAACATAACCCTAACCCTAGGTCCAATCCTAACCCTAACCGTCTCTCTAAACCTAGCCCTCAACATAACCCTAACCCTAGGTCCAATCCTAACCCTAACCGTCTCTCTAAACCTAGCCCTCAACATAACCATAACCCTATGTCCAATCCTAACCCTGACCGTCTCCCTAACCCTAGCCCTCAACATAACCCTAACCCTAGGGCCAATCCTAACCCTGACCGTCTCTCTAACCCTAGCCCTCATAATAACCCTAACCCTAGGTCCAATACTAACCCTAACCGTCTCTCTAAACCTAGCCCTCAAGCTAACCCTAACCCTAGGTCCAATCCTAACCCTAACCGTCTCTCTAACCCTAGCCCTCAAGCTAACCCTAACCCTAGGTCCAATCCTAACCCTAACCATCTCTCTAACCCTAGCCCTCAACGTAACCCTAACCCTAGGTCCAATACTAACCCTAACTGTCTCTCTAACTCTAGCCCTCAACATAATCCTATCTCTAGGTCCAATCCTAACCCTAACAGTATCTCTAACCCTAGCCCTCAACATAACCCTAATCCTAGGTCCAATCCTAACCCTAACCGTCTCTCTAACGCTAGCCCTCAACATAACCCTAACACTAGATTCAATCCTAACCCTAACTGTCTCCCTAACCATAGCCCTCAACATAACCCTAACCCTAGGTCCAATCCTATCCCTAACCGTCTCTCTAACCCTAGCCCTCAACATAACCCTAACTCTAGGTCCAATCCTCACCCTAACCGTCTCTCTAACCCTAGCCCTCAACATAACCTTAACCCTAGGCCGAATCATAACCCTAACCGTCTCTCTAACCCTAGCCCTCAACCTAACTCTAACCCTAGGTCAAACATAACCCTAACCGTCTCTCTAACCCTAGTCCTCAACCTAACCCTAAACCTAGGTCCAATCATAACCCTAACAGTCTCTCTAACCCTAGCCCGAAACATAACCCTAACCCTAGGTCCAAACCTAACGTTAACCGTCTCTCTAAACCTAGCCCTCAAGCTCACCCTAACCCTAGGTCCAATCCTAACCCTAACCGTCTCTCTAACCCTAGCCCTCAAGCTAACCCTAACCCTAGCCCCAATCCTAACCCTAAGCATTTCTATAACCCTAGCCCTCAACATAACCCGAACCCTAGGTCCAATCCTAACCCTAATCGTCTCTCTAACCCTAGTCCTCAACATAACCCTAACCCTAGGTCCAATCCTAACCCTAACTGTCTATCTAACCCTAGCCCTCAACATAACCCTAACCCTAGGTCCACTCCTCACCCTAACCGTCTCTCTAAACCAAGCCCTCAACATAACCCTAACCCTAGGTCCAATCCTAACACTAACCTGCTCTCTAACCCTAGCCCTCAACATAACCGTAACCCTAGGTCCAATCTTAACCCTAACCGTCTCTTTAACGCTAGCCCTCAACCTAACCCTAACCCTAGGTCCAATCCTAACCCTAACCGTCTCTCTAACCCAAGCCCTCAACATAACCCTAACCCAAGGTCCAATACTAACCCTAACCGTCTCTCTAACCCTAGCCCTCAACATAACCCTAACCCTAGGTCCAATCCTATCCCTAACCATCTCTCTAACCATAGCCTTCAACATAACCCTAACCCTAGGTCCAATCCTAACACTAACCTGCTCTCTAACCCTAGCCCTCAACATAACCCTAACCCTAGGTCCAATCTTAACCCTAACCGTCTCTTTAACGCTAGCCCTCAACCTAACCCTAACCCTAGGTCCAATCCTAACCCTAACCGTCTCTCTAACCCAAGCCCTCAACATAACCCTAACCCAAGGTCCAATACTAACCCTAATCGTCTCTCTAACCCTAGCCCTCAGCATAACCCTAACCCTAGGTCCAATCCTATCCCTAACCATCTCTCTAACCATAGCCTTCAACATAACCCTAACCCTAGGTCCAATCCTAACCCTAACCGTCTGTCTAATACTAGCCCTCAACGTAACCCTAACCCTAGGTCCAATCCTAACCCTAACCGTCTCTCTAACCCTAGCCCTCAACATAACAATAACACTAGGTCCAATCGTAACCCTAACAGTCTCTCTAAACCTAGCCCTCAACAGAACCGTAATCCTAGGTCCAATCCTAACCCTAACCGTCTCTCTAACGCTAGCCCTCAACATAACCCTAACCCTACGTCCAATCCTAACCCTAACCGTCTCTCTAACAATAGCCCTCAACATAACCCTAACCCTAGGTCCAATCCTAACCCTAACCGTCTCTCTAACCCTAGCCCTCAACATAACCCTAATCCTAGATCCAATCCTAACCCTAACCGTCTCTCTAACCCTGTCCCTCAACATAACCCTAACCGTAGGTCCAATCCTAACCCTAACCGTCTCTCTAATCCTAGCCCTCAACATAACCCTAACCCTATGTCCAATCCTAACCCTGACCGTCTCTCTAACCCTATCCCTCAACATAACCCTAACCCTAGGTCCACTCCTCACCCTAACCGTCTCTCTAACACTAGCTCTCAACATAACCCTAACCCTAGGTCCAATCCTAACCCTAACCGTCTCTCTAACACTAGCCCTCAACGTAACCCTAACCCTAGGTCCAATCCTAACCCTAACAGTCTCTCTAATCCTAGCCGTCAACCTAACCCTAACCCTAGGACCAATCCTAACCCTAACAGTCTCTCTAATCTTAGCCGTCAACCTAACCCTAACCGTAGGTCCAATCCTAACCCTAACCGTCTCTCTAACACTAGCCCTCAACGTAACCCTAACCCTAGGTCCATTCCTAACACTAACCGTCTCTCTAACCCTAGCCCTCAACATAACCCTAACCCTAGGTCCAATCCTAACCCTAATCGTCTCTCTAAACCTAGCCCTCAACAAAACCCTAACCCTACGTCCAATCCTAACCCTGACCGTCTCCCTAACCCTAGCGCTCAACATCACCCTAACCCTACGGCCAATTCTAACCCTGACCGTCTCTCTAACCCTAGCCCTCAACATAACCCTAACCCTAGGTCCAATACTAACCCTAACCGTCTCTCTAACCCTAGCCCTCAAGCTAACCCTAACCCTAGGTCCTATCCTAACCCTAACCGTCTCTCTAACCCTAGCCCTCAAGCTAACCCTAACCCTAGGTCCAATCCTAACTCTAAGCATTTCTCTAACCCTAGCCCTCAACATAACCGTAACCCTCGGTCCAATCCTAACCCTAACCGTCTCTCTAACCCTAGCCCTCAACATAACCCTAACCCTAGGCCCAATCCTAACCCTAACCCTCTCTCTAACACTAGCCCTCAACATAACCCTAATCCTAGGTCCAATCCTAACCTTAACCGTCTCTCTAACGCTAGCCCTCAACATAACCCTAACCCTAGGTAAAATCTTAACCCTAACCGTCTCTCTAACCATAGCCCTCAACAAAACCTTAACCCTAGGTCCAATCCTAACCCTAACCGTCTCTCTAACCCTAGCCCTCAACATAACCCTAACCCTAGGTCCAATCCTCACCCTAACCGTCTCTCTAACCATCCCCTCAACATAACCCTAACCCTAGGTCCAATCCTAACCCTAACCGTCTCTCTAACCCTAGCCCTCAACGTAACCCTAACCCTAGGTCCAATACTAACCCTAACTGTCTCTCTAACTCTAGCCCTCAACATAACCCTATCCCTAGGTCCAATCTTAACGCTAACAGTATCTCTAACCCTAGCCCTCAAGCTCACCCTAACCCTAGGTCCAATCCTAACCCTAACCGTCTCTCTAACCCTAGCCCTCAACGTAACCCTAACCCTAGGTCCAATACTAACCCTAACTGTCTCTCTAACTCTAGCCCTGAACATAACCCTATCCCTAGGTCCAATTCTATCCCTAAGAGTATCTCTAACCCTAGCCCTCAACATAACCCTAACCGTAGGTTCAATCCTAACCCTAACCGTCTCCCTAACCATAGCCCTCAACATAACCCTAACCCTAGGTCCAATCCTAACCCTAACCGTCTCTCTAACCCTAGCCCTCAACATAGCCCTAACCCTAGGTCCAATCCTCACCTTAACCGTCTCTCTAAACCTAGCCCTCAACATAACCTTAACCCTAGGCCCAATCATAACCCTAACCGTCTCTCTAACCCTAGTCCTCAACCTAACCCTAACCCTAGGTCCAATTCTAACCCTAACAGTCTCTATAACCCGAGTCCTCAACATAACCCTAACCCTAGGTCCAATCCTAACCCTAACCGTCTCTCTAAACCTAGCCCTCAACATAACCCTAACCCTAGGTCCAATCCTAACCCTAACCGTCTCTCTAAACCTAGCCCTCAACATAACCATAACCCTATGTCCAATCCTAACCCTGACCGTCTCCCTAACCCTAGCCCTCAACATAACCCTAACCCTAGGGCCAATCCTAACCCTGACCGTCTCTCTAACCCTAGCCCTCAACATAACCCTAACCCTAGGTCCAATACTAACCCTAACCGTCTCTCTAAACATAACCCTCAAGCTAACCCTAACCCTAGGTCCAATCCTAACCCTAACCGTCTCTCTAACCCTAGCCCTCAAGCTAACCCTAACCCTAGGTCCAATCCTAACCCTAACCATCTCTCTAACCCTAGCCCTCAAAGTAACCCTAACCCTAGGTCCAATACTAACCCTAACTGTCTCTCTAACTCTAGCCCTCAACATAATCCTATCTCTAGGTCCAATCCTAACCCTAACCGTCTCTTTAACGCTAGCCCTCAACCTAACCCTAACCCTAGGTCCAATCCTAACCCTAACCGTCTCTCTAACCCAAGCCCTCAACATAACCCTAACCCTAGGTCCAATCTTAACCCTAACCGTCTCTTTAACGCTAGCCCTCAACCTAACCCTAACCCTAGGTCCAATCCTAACCCTAACCGTCTCTCTAACCCAAGCCCTCAACATAACCCTAACCCAAGGTCCAATACTAACCCTAACCGTCTCTCTAACCCTAGCCCTCAACATAACCCTAACCCTAGGTCCAATCCTATCCCTAACCATCTCTCTAACCATAGCCTTCAACATAACCCTAACCCTAGGTCCAATCCTAACCCTAACCGTCTGTCTAATACTAGCCCTCAACGTAACCCTAACCCTAGGTCCAATCCTAACCCTAACCGTCTCTCTAACCCTAGCCCTCAACATAACAATAACACTAGGTCCAATCGTAACCCTAACAGTCTCTCTAAACCTAGCCCTCAACAGAACCGTAATCCTAGGTCCAATCCTAACCCTAACCGTCTCTCTAACGCTAGCCCTCAACATAACCCTAACCCTACGTCCAATCCTAACCCTAACCGTCTCTCTAACAATAGCCCTCAACATAACCCTAACCCTAGGTCCAATCCTAACCCTAACCGTCTCTCTAACCCTAGCCCTCAACATAACCCTAATCCTAGATCCAATCCTAACCCTAACCGTCTCTCTAACCCTGTCCCTCAACATAACCCTAACCGTAGGTCCAATCCTAACCCTAACCGTCTCTCTAATCCTAGCCCTCAACATAACCCTAACCCTATGTCCAATCCTAACCCTGACCGTCTCTCTAACCCTATCCCTCAACATAACCCTAACCCTAGGTCCACTCCTCACCCTAACCGTCTCTCTAACACTAGCTCTCAACATAACCCTAACCCTAGGTCCAATCCTAACCCTAACCGTCTCTCTAACACTAGCCCTCAACGTAACCCTAACCCTAGGTCCAATCCTAACCCTAACAGTCTCTCTAATCCTAGCCGTCAACCTAACCCTAACCCTAGGACCAATCCTAACCCTAACAGTCTCTCTAATCTTAGCCGTCAACCTAACCCTAACCGTAGGTCCAATCCTAACCCTAACCGTCTCTCTAACACTAGCCCTCAACGTAACCCTAACCCTAGGTCCATTCCTAACACTAACCGTCTCTCTAACCCTAGCCCTCAACATAACCCTAACCCTAGGTCCAATCCTAACCCTAATCGTCTCTCTAAACCTAGCCCTCAACAAAACCCTAACCCTACGTCCAATCCTAACCCTGACCGTCTCCCTAACCCTAGCGCTCAACATCACCCTAACCCTACGGCCAATTCTAACCCTGACCGTCTCTCTAACCCTAGCCCTCAACATAACCCTAACCCTAGGTCCAATACTAACCCTAACCGTCTCTCTAACCCTAGCCCTCAAGCTAACCCTAACCCTAGGTCCAATCCTAACTCTAAGCATTTCTCTAACCCTAGCCCTCAACATAACCGTAACCCTCAGTCCAATCCTAACCCTAACCGTCTCTCTAACCCTAGCCCTCAACATAACCCTAACCCTAGGCCCAATCCTAACCCTAACCCTCTCTCTAACACTAGCCCTCAACATAACCCTAATCCTAGGTCCAATCCTAACCTTAACCGTCTCTCTAACGCTAGCCCTCAACATAACCCTAACCCTAGGTAAAATCTTAACCCTAACCGTCTCTCTAACCATAGCCCTCAACAAAACCTTAACCCTAGGTCCAATCCTAACCCTAACCGTCTCTCTAACCCTAGCCCTCAACATAACCCTAACCCTAGGTCCAATCCTCACCCTAACCGTCTCTCTAACCATCCCCTCAACATAACCCTAACCCTAGGTCCAATCCTAACCCTAACCGTCTCTCTAACCCTAGCCCTCAACGTAACCCTAACCCTAGGTCCAATACTAACCCTAACTGTCTCTCTAACTCTAGCCCTCAACATAACCCTATCCCTAGGTCCAATCTTAACGCTAACAGTATCTCTAACCCTAGCCCTCAAGCTCACCCTAACCCTAGGTCCAATCCTAACCCTAACCGTCTCCCTAACCATAGCCCTCAACATAACCCTAACCCTAGGTTCAATCCTAACCCTAACCGTCTCCCTAACCATAGCCCTCAACATAACCCTAACCCTAGGTCCAATCCTAACCCTAACCGTCTCTCTAACCCTAGACCTCAACATAGCCCTAACCCTAGGTCCAATCCTCACCCTCACCGTCTCTCTAACCCTAGCCCTCAACATAACATTAACCCTAGGCCCAATCATAACCCTAACCGTCTCTCTAACCCTAGTCCTCAACCTAACCCTAACCCTAGGTCCAATCCTAACCCTAACAGTCTCTCTAACCCGAGCCCTCAATATAACCCTAACCCTAGGTCCAATCCTAACCCTAACAGTCTCTCTAAACCTAGCCCTCAACATAAGCGTAACCCTAGGCCCAATCCTCACCCTGACCGTCTCTCTAACCCTAGCCCTCAACCTAACCCTAACCTTAGGTCCAATCCTAACCCTAACCGTCTCTCTAACCCTAGCCCTCAACATAACCCTAACCCTAGGTCCAGTCCTAACCCTAACCGTCTCTCTAAACCTAGCCCTCAACATAACCATAACCCTATGTCCAATCCTAACCATGACCGTCTCCCTAACCCTAGCCCTCAACATAACCCTAACCCTAGGGCCAATCCTAACCCTAACAGTCTCTCTAAACCTAGCCCTCAAGCTAACCCTAACCCTAGGTCCAATCCTAACCCTAACCGTCTCTCTAAACCTAGCCCTCAAGCTAACCCTAACCCTAGGTCCAATCCTAACCCTAACCGTCTCTTTAACATTAGCCCTCAACCTAACCCTAACCCTAGGTCCAATCCTAACCCTAACCGTCTCTCTAACCCAAGTCCTCAACATAACCCTAACCCAAGGTCCAATACTAACCCTAATCGTCTCTCTAATCCTAGCCCTCAACCTAATCCTAACCCTAGCTCCAATCCTAACCCTAACCGTCTCTCTAACCTTAGTCCTCTACATAACCCTAACCCTACGTCCAATCCTAACCCTAACCATCTCTCTAAACCGATCCCTCAACATAACCCGAACCCTAGGTCCAATCCTAACCTTAACCGTCTCTCTAACCCTAGACCTCAACGTAACCCTAACCCTAGGTCCAATCCTATCCCTAACCGTCTCTCTAACCCTAGCCCTCAACATAACCCTAACCCTAGGTCCAATCCTAACCCTAACCGTCTCTCTAACTCTAGCCCTCAACATAACCCTATCCCTAGGTCCAATCCTAACCCTAACAGTATCTCTAACCCTAGCCCTCAAGCTCACCCTAACCCTAGGTCCAATCCTAACCCTAACCGTCTCTCTAACGCTAGCCCTCAACGTAATCCTAACCCTAGGTCCAATACTAACCCTAACTGTCTCTCGAACTCTAGCCCTCAACATAACCCTATCCCTAGGTCCAATCCTAACCCTAAGAGTATCTCTAACCCTAGCCCTCAACATAACCCTAACCCTAGGTTCAATCCTAACCCTAACCGTCTCCCTAACCATAGCCCTCAACATAACCCTAACCCTAGGTCCAATCCTAACCCTAACCGTCTCTCTAACCCTAGACCTCAACATAGCCCTAACCCTAGGTCCAATCCTCACCCTCACCGTCTCTCTAACCCTAGCCCTCAACATAACATTAACCCTAGGCCCAATCATAACCCTAACCGTCTCTCTAACCCTAGTCCTCAACCTAACCCTAACCCTAGGTCCAATCCTAACCCTAACAGTCTCTCTAACCCGAGCCCTCAATATAACCCTAAGCCTAGGTCCAATCCTAACCCTAACAGTCTCTCTAAACCTAGCCCTCAACATAAGCGTAACCCTAGGTCCAATCCTCACCCTGACCGTCTCTCTAACCCTAGCCCTCAACCTAACCCTAACCTTAGGTCCAATCCTAACCCTAACCGTCTCTCTAACCCTAGCCCTCAACATAACCCTAACCCTAGGTCCAGTCCTAACCCTAACCGTCTCTCTAAACCTAGCCCTCAACATAACCATAACCCTATGTCCAATCCTAACCATGACCGTCTCCCTAACCCTAGCCCTCAACATAACCCTAACCCTAGGGCCAATCCTAACCCTGAACGTCTCTCTAACCCTAGCCCTCAACATAACCCTAACCCTAGGTCCAATACTAACCCTAACAGTCTCTCTAAACCTAGCCCTCAAGCTAACCCTATCCCTAGGTCCAATCCTAACCCTAACCGTCTCTCTAACCCTAGCCCTCAAGCTAACCCTAACCCTAGGTCCAATCCTAACCCTAACCGTCTCTTTAACCCTAGCCCTCAACCTAACCCTAACCCTAGGTCCAATCCTAACCCTAACCGTCTCTCTAACCCAAGACCTCAACATAACCCTAACCCAAGGTCCAATACTAACCCTAACCGTCTCTCTAATCCTAGCCCTCAACCTAATCCTAACCCTAGGTCCAATCCTAACCCTAACCGTCTCTCTAACCTTAGTCCTCTACATAACCCTAACCCTACGTCCAATCCTAACCCTAACCATCTCTCTAAACCGATCCCTCAACATAACCCGAACCCTAGGTCCAATCCTAACCTTAACCGTCTCTCTAACCCTAGCCCTCAACGTAACCCTAACCCTAGGTCCAATCCTATCCCTAACCGTCTCTCTAACCCTAGCCCTCAACATAACCCTAACCCTAGGTCCAATCCTAACCCTAACCGTCTCTCTAACTCTAGCCCTCAACATAACCCTATCCCTAGGTCCAATCCTAACCCTAACAGTATCTCTAACCCTAGCCCTCAAGCTCACCCTAACCCTAGGTCCAATCCTAACCCTAACCGTCTCTCTAACCCTAGCCCTCAACGTAACCCTAACCCTAGGTCCAATACTAACCCTAACTGTCTCTCGAACTCTAGCCCCCAACATAACCCTATCCCTAGGTCCAATCCTAACCCTAAGAGTATCTCTAACTCTAGCCCTCAACATAACCCTAACCCTAGGTTCAATCCTAACCCTAACCGTCTCCCTAACCATAGCCCTCAACATAACCCTAACCCTAGGTCCAATCCTAACCCTAACCGTCTCTCTAACCCTAGCCCTCAACATAGCCCTAACCCTAGGTCCAATCCTCACCCTAACCGTCTCTCTAACCCTAGCCCTCAACATAACCTTAACCCTAGGCCCAATCATAACCCTAACTGTCTCTCTAACCCTAGTCCTCAACCTAACCCTAACGCTAGGTCCAATCCTAACCCTAATAGTCTCTCTAACCCGAGCCCTCAATATAACCCTAACCCTAGGTCCAATCCTAACCCTAACAGTCTCTCTAAACCTAGCCCTCAACATAAGCGTAACCCTAGGTCCAATCCTCACCCTGACCGTCTCTCTAACCCTAGCCCTCAACCTAACCCTAACCTTAGGTCCAATCCTAACCCTAACTGTCTCTCTAACCCTAGCCCTCAACATAACCCTAACCGTAGGTCCAATCCTAACCCTAACCGTCTCTCTAACCCTAGCCCTCAACATAACCCTAACCCTAGGTCCAATCCTAACCCTAACCGTCTCTCTAAACCTAGCCCTCAACATAACCATAACCCTATATCCAATCCTAATCATGACCGTCTCCCTAACCCTAGCCCTCAACATAACCCTAACCCTAGGGCCAATCCTAACCCTGAACGTCTCTCTAACCCTAGCCCTCAACATAACCCTAACCCTAGGTCCAATACTAACCCTAACAGTCTCTCTAAACCTAGCCCTCAAGCTAACCCTAACCCTAGGTCCAATCCTAACCCTAACCGTCTCTCTAACCCTAGCCCTCAAGCTAACCCTAACCCTAGGTCCAATCCTAACCCTAACCGTCTCTTTAACCCTAGCCCTCACCTAACCCTAACCCTAGGTCCAATCCTAACCCTAACCGTCTCTCTAAACCAAGCCCTCAACATAACCCTAACCCAAGGTCCAATACTAACCCTAACCGTCTCTCTAATCCTAGCCCTCAACCTAACCCTAACCCTACGTCCAATCCTAACGGTAACCATCTCTCTAACTCTAGCCCTCAACATAACCCGAACCCTAGGTCCAATCCTAACTCTAATCGTCTCTCTAACACTAGCCCTCAACGTAACCCTAACCATAGGTCCAATCCTAACCGTAACCGTCTCTCTAACCCTAGCGCTTAACATAACCCTAACCCTAGGTCCAATCCTAACCCTAACCGTCTCTCTAACACTAGCCCTCAACCTAACCTTAACCCTAGGTCCAATCCTAACCCTAACAGTCTCTCTAACCCTAGCGCTCAACATAACCCTAACCCGAGGTCCAATCCTAACCCTAACCGTCTCTCTAACCCTAGCCCTCAACATAACCCTAACCCTAGGTCCAATCCTCACCCTAACGGTCTCTCTAACCCTAGCCCTCAACATAACCCTAACCCTAGGTCCAATCCTAACCCTAACCGTCTCTCTAACCCTAGCCCTCAACGTAACCCTAACCCTAGGTCCAATACTAACCCTAACTTCTCTCTTTAACTCTAGCCCTCAACATAACCCTATCCCTAGGTCCAATCCTAACCCTAACAGTATCTCTAACCCTAGCCCTCAACATAACCCTAATCCTAGGTCCAATCCTAACCCTAACCGTCTCTCTAATGCTAGCCCTCAACATAACCCTAACCCTAGGTTCAATCCTAACCCTAATCGTCTCCCTAACCATAGCCCTCAACATAACCCTAACCCTAGGTCCAATCCTAACCCTAACAGTCTCTCTAACCCTAGCCCTCAACATAACCCTAACCCTAGGTCCAATCCTCACCCTAACCGTCTCTCTAACCCTAGCCCTCAACATAACCCTAACCCTAGGTCCAATCCTAACCCTAACAGTCTCTCTAACCCTAGCCCTCAATATAACCCTAACCCTAGGTCCAATCCTAACCCTAACAGTCTCTCAAAACCTAGCCCTCAACATAAGCCTAACCCTAGGTCCAATCCTCACCTTAACCGTCTCTCTAACCCTAGCCCTCAACCTAATCCTAACCCTAGGTCCAATCCTAACCCTAACCGTCTCTCTAACCTTAGCCCTCTACATAACCCTAACCCTAGGTCCAATCCTAACCCTAACCGTATCTCTAACCCTAGCCCTCAAGCTAACCCTAACCCTAGCCCCAATCCTAACCCTAAGCATTTCTCTAACCCTAGCCCTCAACATAACCCGAACCCTAGGTCCAATCCTAACCCTAATCGTCCCTCTAACCCTAGCCCTCAACATAACCCTAACCCTAGGTCCAATCCTAACCCTAACTGTCTATCTAACCCTAGCCCTCAACATAACCCTAACCCTAGGTCCACTACTCACCCTAACCGTCTATCTAAACCAAGCCCTCAACATAACCCTAACCCTAGGTCCAATCCTAACCCTAACCTGCTCTCTAACACTAGCCCTCAATGTAACCCTAACCATAGGTCCAATCCTAACCCTAACCGTCTCTCTAACCCTAGCCCTCAACATAACCCTAACCCTAGGTCCAATCTTAACCCTAACCGTCTCTTTAACCCTAGCCCTCAACCTAACCCTAACCCTAGGTCCAATCCTAACCCTAACCGTCTATCTAACCCAAGCCCTCAACATAACCCTAACCCAAGGTCCAATACTAACCCTAACCGTCTCTCTAACCCTAGCCCTCAACATAACCCTAACCCTAGGTCCAATCCTATCCCTAACGGTCTCTCTAACCATAGCCTTCAACATAACCCTAACCCTAGGGCCAATCCTAACCATAACCGTCTGTCTAATACTAGCCCTCAACGTAGCCCTAACCCTAGGTCCAATCCTAACCCTAACAGTCTCTCTAACCCTAGCCCTCAACATAACAATAACACTAGGTACAATCGTAACCCTAACAGTCTCTCTAAACCTAGCCCTCAACAGAACCGTAATCCTAGGTCCAATCCTAACCCTAACCGTCTCTCTAACGCTAGCCCTCAACATAACCCTAACCCTACGTCCAATCCTAACCCTAACCGTCTCTCTAACAATAGCCCTCAACATAACCCTAACCCTAGGTCCAATCCTAACCCTAACCGTCTCTCTAACCCTAGCCCTCAACATAACCCTAATCCTAGATCCAATCCTAACCCTAACCGTCTCTCTAACCCTAGCCCTCAACATAACCCTAACCGTAGGTCCAATCCTAACCCTAACCGTCTCTCTAATCCTAGCCCTCAACATAACCCTAACCCTAGGTCCAATCCTCACCCTAACCCTCTCTCTAACCATAGCCCTCAACATAACCCTAACCCTACGTCCAATCCTAACCCTAACCGTCTCTCTAACCCTAGCCCTCAACATAACACTAACCCTAGGTCCAATCCTCACCCTAACCGTCTCTCTAACCCTAGCCCTCAACATAACCCTAACCCTAGGTCCAATCCTATCCCTAACCGTCTCTCTAACCCTAGCCCTCAAAATTACCCTAACCCTAGGTCCAATCCTAACCCTAACCGTCTCTCTAACACTAGCCCTCAACGTAACCCTAACCCTAGGTCCAATCCTAACCCTAACAGTCTCTCTAACCCTAGCCCTCAACATAACAAAAACACTAGGTCCAATCCTAACCCTAACAGTCTCTCTAACCCTAGCCCTCAACATAACCCTAACCCTAGGTCCAATCCTAACCCTAACCGTCTCTCTAACCCTAGCCCTCAACATAACCCTAACCCTAGGACCATTCCTAACCCTAATCGTCTCTCTAACCCTAGCCCTCAACATAACCCTAACCCTAGGTCCAATCCTAACCCTAACTGTCTCTCTAAACCTAGCCCTCATCATAACCCTAACCCTACGTCCAATCATAACCCTGACCGTCTCCCTAACCCTAGCCTTCAACATAACCCTAACCCTAGGGCCAATTCTCCCTGACCGTCTCTCTAACCCTAGCCCTCAACATAACCCTAACCCTAGGTCCAATACTAACACTAACCGTCTCTCTAAACCTAGCCCTCAAGCTAACCCTAACCCTAGGTCCAATCCTAACCCTAACCGTCTCTCTAACCCTAGCCCTCAAGCTAACCCTAACCCTAGGTCCAATCCTAACCCTAAGCATCTCTCTAACCCTAGCCCTCAACATAACCCGAACGATAGGTCCAATCCTAACCATAACCGTCTCTCTAACCTTAGCCCTCTACATAACCCTAACCCTACGTCCAATCCTAACCCTAACCATCTCTCTAAACCTAGCCCTCAACATAACCCTAACCCTAGATCCAATCCTAACCCTAACCGTCACTCTAACCCTAGCCCTGAACATAACCCTAACCCTTTGTCCAATCCTTACCCTAACCGTCTCTCTAACCCTAGCCCTCAACATAACCCTAACCCTAGGTCCACTCCTCACCCTAACCGTCTCTCTAACCCTAGCCCTCAACATAACCCTAACCCTAGGTCCAATCTTAACCCTAACCGTCTCTCTAACACTAGCCCTCAACGTAACCCTAGCCCTAGGTCCAATCCTAACCCTAACCGTCTCTCTAACCCTAGCCCTCAACATAACCCTAACCCTAGGTCAAATCCTAACCCTAACAGTCTCTCTAACCCTAGCCCTCAACATAACCCTAATCCTAGGGCCAATCCTAACCTTAACCGTCTCTCTAACGCTAGCCCTCAACATAACCGTAACCCTAGGTAAAATCTTAACCCTAACCGTCTCTCTAACCATAGCCCTCAACATAACCTTAACCCTAGGTCCAATCCTAACCCTAATCGTCTCTCTAACCATAGCCCTCAACAGAACCCTAACCCTAGGTCCAATCCTAACCCTAACCGTCTCTCTAACCCTAGCCCTCAACATAACCCTAACCCTAGGCCCAATCCTAACCCTAACCCTCTCTCTAACACTAGCCCTCAACATAACCCTAATCCTAGGTCCAATCCTAACCTTAACCGTCTCTCTAACGCTAGCCCTCAACATAACCCTAACCCTAGGTAAAATCTTAACCCTAACCGTCTCTCTAACCATAGCCCTCAACAAAACCTTAACCCTAGGTCCAATCCTAACCCTAACCGTCTCTCTAACCCTAGCCCTCAACATAACCCTAACCCTAGGTCCAATCCTCACCCTAACCGTCTCTCTAACCATCCCCTCAACATAACCCTAACCCTAGGTCCAATCCTAACCCTAACCGTCTCTCTAACCCTAGCCCTCAACGTAACCCTAACCCTAGGTCCAATACTAACCCTAACTGTCTCTCTAACTCTAGCCCTCAACATAACCCTATCCCTAGGTCCAATCTTAACGCTAACAGTATCTCTAACCCTAGCCCTCAAGCTCACCCTAACCCTAGGTCCAATCCTAACCCTAACCGTCTCCCTAACCATAGCCCTCAACATAACCCTAACCCTAGGTTCAATCCTAACCCTAACCGTCTCCCTAACCATAGCCCTCAACATAACCCTAACCCTAGGTCCAATCCTAACCCTAACCGTCTCTCTAACCCTAGACCTCAACATAGCCCTAACCCTAGGTCCAATCCTCACCCTCACCGTCTCTCTAACCCTAGCCCTCAACATAACATTAACCCTAGGCCCAATCATAACCCTAACCGTCTCTCTAACCCTAGTCCTCAACCTAACCCTAACCCTAGGTCCAATCCTAACCCTAACAGTCTCTCTAACCCGAGCCCTCAATATAACCCTAACCCTAGGTCCAATCCTAACCCTAACAGTCTCTCTAAACCTAGCCCTCAACATAAGCGTAACCCTAGGCCCATTCCTCACCCTGACCGTCTCTCTAACCCTAGCCCTCAACCTAACCCTAACCTTAGGTCCAATCCTAACCCTAACCGTCTCTCTAACCCTAGCCCTCAACATAACCCTAACCCTAGGTCCAGTCCTAACCCTAACCGTCTCTCTAAACCTAGCCCTCAACATAACCATACCCCTATGTCCAATCCTAACCATGACCGTCTCCCTAACCCTAGCCCTCAACATAACCCTAACCCTAGGGCCAATCCTAACCCTAACAGTCTCTCTAAACCTAGCCCTCAAGCTAACCCTAACCCTAGGTCCAATCCTAACCCTAACCGTCTCTCTAACCCTAGCCCTCAAGCTAACCCTAACCCTAGGTCCAATCCTAACCCTAACCGTCTCTTTAACATTAGCCCTCAACCTAACCCTAACCCTAGGTCCAATCCTAACCCTAACCGTCTCTCTAACCCAAGTCCTCAACATAACCCTAACCCAAGGTCCAATACTAACCCTAATCGTCTCTCTAATCCTAGCCCTCAACCTAATCCTAACCCTAGCTCCAATCCTAACCCTAACCGTCTCTCTAACCTTAGTCCTCTACATAACCCTAACCCTACGTCCAATCCTAACCCTAACCATCTCTCTAAACCGATCCCTCAACATAACCCGAACCCTAGGTCCAATCCTAACCTTAACCGTCTCTCTAACCCTAGCCCTCAACGTAACCCTAACCCTAGGTCCAATCCTATCCCTAACCGTCTCTCTAACCCTAGCCCTCAACATAACCCTAACCCTAGGTCCAATCCTAACCCTAACCGTCTCTCTAACTCTAGCCCTCAACATAACCCTATCCCTAGGTCCAATCCTAACCCTAACAGTATCTCTAACCCTAGCCCTCAAGCTCACCCTAACCCTAGGTCCAATCCTAACCCTAACCGTCTCTCTAACGCTAGCCCTCAACGTAATCCTAACCCTAGGTCCAATACTAACCCTAACTGTCTCTCGAACTCTAGCCCTCAACATAACCCTATCCCTAGGTCCAATCCTAACCCTAAGAGTATCTCTAACCCTAGCCCTCAACATAACCCTAACCCTAGGTTCAATCCTAACCCTAACCGTCTCCCTAACCATAGCCCTCAACATAACCCTAACCCTAGGTCCAATCCTAACCCTAACCGTCTCTCTAACCCTAGACCTCAACATAGCCCTAACCCTAGGTCCAATCCTCACCCTCACCGTCTCTCTAACCCTAGCCCTCAACATAACATTAACCCTAGGCCCAATCATAACCCTAACCGTCTCTCTAACCCTAGTCCTCAACCTAACCCTAACCCTAGGTCCAATCCTAACCCTAACAGTCTCTCTAACCCGAGCCCTCAATATAACCCTAAGCCTAGGTCCAATCCTAACCCTAACAGTCTCTCTAAACCTAGCCCTCAACATAAGCGTAACCCTAGGTCCAATCCTCACCCTGACCGTCTCTCTAACCCTAGCCCTCAACCTAACCCTAACCTTAGGTCCAATCCTAACCCTAACCGTCTCTCTAACCCTAGCCCTCAACATAACCCTAACCCTAGGTCCAGTCCTAACCCTAACCGTCTCTCTAAACCTAGCCCTCAACATAACCATAACCCTATGTCCAATCCTAACCATGACCGTCTCCCTAACCCTAGCCCTCAACATAACCCTAACCCTAGGTCCAATACTAACCCTAACAGTCTCTTTAAACCTAGCCCTCAAGCTAACCCTATCCCTAGGTCCAATCCTAACCCTAACCGTCTCTCTAACCCTAGCCCTCAAGCTAACCCTAACCCTAGGTCCAATCCTAACCCTAACCGTCTCTTTAACCCTAGCCCTCAACCTAACCCTAACCCTAGGTCCAATCCTAACCCTAACCGTCTCTCTAACCCAAGACCTCAACATAACCCTAACCCAAGGTCCAATACTAACCCTAACCGTCTCTCTAATCCTAGCCCTCAACCTAATCCTAACCCTAGGTCCAATCCTAACCCTAACCGTCTCTCTAACCTTAGTCCTCTACATAACCCTAACCCTACGTCCAATCCTAACCCTAACCATCTCTCTAAACCGATCCCTCAACATAACCCGAACCCTAGGTCCAATCCTAACCTTAACCGTCTCTCTAACCCTAGCCCTCAACGTAACCCTAACCCTAGGTCCAATCCTATCCCTAACCGTCTCTCTAACCCTAGCCCTCAACATAACCCTAACCCTAGGTCCAATCCTAACCCTAACCGTCTCTCTAACTCTAGCCCTCAACATAACCCTATCCCTAGGTCCAATCCTAACCCTAACAGTATCTCTAACCCTAGCCCTCAAGCTCACCCTAACCCTAGGTCCAATCCTAACCCTAACCGTCTCTCTAACCCTAGCCCTCAACGTAACCCTAACCCTAGGTCCAATACTAACCCTAACTGTCTCTCGAACTCTAGCCCCCAACATAACCCTATCCCTAGGTCCAATCCTAACCCTAAGAGTATCTCTAACTCTAGCCCTCAACATAACCCTAACCCTAGGTTCAATCCTAACCCTAACCGTCTCCCTAACCATAGCCCTCAACATAACCCTAACCCTAGGTCCAATCCTAACCCTAACCGTCTCTCTAACCCTAGCCCTCAACATAGCCCTAACCCTAGGTCCAATCCTCACCCTAACCGTCTCTCTAACCCTAGCCCTCAACATAACCTTAACCCTAGGCCCAATCATAACCCTAACTGTCTCTCTAACCCTAGTCCTCAACCTAACCCTAACGCTAGGTCCAATCCTAACCCTAATAGTCTCTCTAACCCGAGCCCTCAATATAACCCTAACCCTAGGTCCAATCCTAACCCTAACAGTCTCTCTAAACCTAGCCCTCAACATAAGCGTAACCCTAGGTCCAATCCTCACCCTGACCGTCTCTCTAACCCTAGCCCTCAACCTAACCCTAACCTTAGGTCCAATCCTAACCCTAACTGTCTCTCTAACCCTAGCCCTCAACATAACCCTAACCGTAGGTCCAATCCTAACCCTAACCGTCTCTCTAACCCTAGCCCTCAACATAACCCTAACCCTAGGTCCAATCCTAACCCTAACCGTCTCTCTAAACCTAGCCCTCAACATAACCATAACCCTATATCCAATCCTAATCATGACCGTCTCCCTAACCCTAGCCCTCAACATAACCCTAACCCTAGGGCCAATCCTAACCCTGAACGTCTCTCTAACCCTAGCCCTCAACATAACCCTAACCCTAGGTCCAATACTAACCCTAACAGTCTCTCTAAACCTAGCCCTCAAGCTAACCCTAACCCTAGGTCCAATCCTAACCCTAACCGTCTCTCTAACCCTAGCCCTCAAGCTAACCCTAACCCTAGGTCCAATCCTAACCCTAACCGTCTCTTTAACCCTAGCCCTCACCTAACCCTAACCCTAGGTCCAATCCTAACCCTAACCGTCTCTCTAAACCAAGCCCTCAACATAACCCTAACCCAAGGTCCAATACTAACCCTAACCGTCTCTCTAATCCTAGCCCTCAACCTAACCCTAACCCTACGTCCAATCCTAACGGTAACCATCTCTCTAACTCTAGCCCTCAACATAACCCGAACCCTAGGTCCAATCCTAACTCTAATCGTCTCTCTAACACTAGCCCTCAACGTAACCCTAACCATAGGTCCAATCCTAACCGTAACCGTCTCTCTAACCCTAGCGCTTAACATAACCCTAACCCTAGGTCCAATCCTAACCCTAACCGTCTCTCTAACACTAGCCCTCAACCTAACCTTAACCCTAGGTCCAATCCTAACCCTAACAGTCTCTCTAACCCTAGCGCTCAACATAACCCTAACCCGAGGTCCAATCCTAACCCTAACCGTCTCTCTAACCCTAGCCCTCAACATAACCCTAACCCTAGGTCCAATCCTCACCCTAACGGTCTCTCTAACCCTAGCCCTCAACATAACCCTAACCCTAGGTCCAATCCTAACCCTAACCGTCTCTCTAACCCTAGCCCTCAACGTAACCCTAACCCTAGGTCCAATACTAACCCTAACTTCTCTCTTTAACTCTAGCCCTCAACATAACCCTATCCCTAGGTCCAATCCTAACCCTAACAGTATCTCTAACCCTAGCCCTCAACATAACCCTAATCCTAGGTCCAATCCTAACCCTAACCGTCTCTCTAATGCTAGCCCTCAACATAACCCTAACCCTAGGTTCAATCCTAACCCTAATCGTCTCCCTAACCATAGCCCTCAACATAACCCTAACCCTAGGTCCAATCCTAACCCTAACAGTCTCTCTAACCCTAGCCCTCAACATAACCCTAACCCTAGGTCCAATCCTCACCCTAACCGTCTCTCTAACCCTAGCCCTCAACATAACCCTAACCCTAGGTCCAATCCTAACCCTAACAGTCTCTCTAACCCTAGCCCTCAATATAACCCTAACCCTAGGTCCAATCCTAACCCTAACAGTCTCTCAAAACCTAGCCCTCAACATAAGCCTAACCCTAGGTCCAATCCTCACCTTAACCGTCTCTCTAACCCTAGCCCTCAACCTAATCCTAACCCTAGGTCCAATCCTAACCCTAACCGTCTCTCTAACCTTAGCCCTCTACATAACCCTAACCCTAGGTCCAATCCTAACCCTAACCGTATCTCTAACCCTAGCCCTCAAGCTAACCCTAACCCTAGCCCCAATCCTAACCCTAAGCATTTCTCTAACCCTAGCCCTCAACATAACCCGAACCCTAGGTCCAATCCTAACCCTAATCGTCTCTCTAACCCTAGCCCTCAACATAACCCTAACCCTAGGTCCAATCCTAACCCTAACTGTCTATCTAACCCTAGCCCTCAACATAACCCTAACCCTAGGTCCACTACTCACCCTAACCGTCTATCTAAACCAAGCCCTCAACATAACCCTAACCCTAGGTCCAATCCTAACCCTAACCTGCTCTCTAACACTAGCCCTCAATGTAACCCTAACCATAGGTCCAATCCTAACCCTAACCGTCTCTCTAACCCTAGCCCTCAACATAACCCTAACCCTAGGTCCAATCTTAACCCTAACCGTCTCTTTAACCCTAGCCCTCAACCTAACCCTAACCCTAGGTCCAATCCTAACCCTAACCGTCTATCTAACCCAAGCCCTCAACATAACCCTAACCCAAGGTCCAATACTAACCCTAACCGTCTCTCTAACCCTAGCCCTCAACATAACCCTAACCCTAGGTCCAATCCTATCCCTAACGGTCTCTCTAACCATAGCCTTCAACATAACCCTAACCCTAGGGCCAATCCTAACCATAACCGTCTGTCTAATACTAGCCCTCAACGTAGCCCTAACCCTAGGTCCAATCCTAACCCTAACAGTCTCTCTAACCCTAGCCCTCAACATAACAATAACACTAGGTACAATCGTAACCCTAACAGTCTCTCTAAACCTAGCCCTCAACAGAACCGTAATCCTAGGTCCAATCCTAACCCTAACCGTCTCTCTAACGCTAGCCCTCAACATAACCCTAACCCTACGTCCAATCCTAACCCTAACCGTCTCTCTAACAATAGCCCTCAACATAACCCTAACCCTAGGTCCAATCCTAACCCTAACCGTCTCTCTAACCCTAGCCCTCAACATAACCCTAATCCTAGATCCAATCCTAACCCTAACCGTCTCTCTAACCCTAGCCCTCAACATAACCCTAACCGTAGGTCCAATCCTAACCCTAACCGTCTCTCTAATCCTAGCCCTCAACATAACCCTAACCCTAGGTCCAATCCTCACCCTAACCCTCTCTCTAACCATAGCCCTCAACATAACCCTAACCCTACGTCCAATCCTAACCCTAACCGTCTCTCTAACCCTAGCCCTCAACATAACACTAACCCTAGGTCCAATCCTCACCCTAACCGTCTCTCTAACCCTAGCCCTCAACATAACCCTAACCCTAGGTCCAATCCTATCCCTAACCGTCTCTCTAACCCTAGCCCTCAAAATTACCCTAACCCTAGGTCCAATCCTAACCCTAACCGTCTCTCTAACACTAGCCCTCAACGTAACCCTAACCCTAGGTCCAATCCTAACCCTAACAGTCTCTCTAACCCTAGCCCTCAACATAACAAAAACACTAGGTCCAATCCTAACCCTAACAGTCTCTCTAACCCTAGCCCTCAACATAACCCTAACCCTAGGTCCAATCCTAACCCTAACCGTCTCTCTAACCCTAGCCCTCAACATAACCCTAACCCTAGGACCATTCCTAACCCTAATCGTCTCTCTAACCCTAGCCCTCAACATAACCCTAACCCTAGGTCCAATCCTAACCCTAACTGTCTCTCTAAACCTAGCCCTCATCATAACCCTAACCCTACGTCCAATCATAACCCTGACCGTCTCCCTAACCCTAGCCTTCAACATAACCCTAACCCTAGGGCCAATTCTCCCTGACCGTCTCTCTAACCCTAGCCCTCAACATAACCCTAACCCTAGGTCCAATACTAACACTAACCGTCTCTCTAAACCTAGCCCTCAAGCTAACCCTAACCCTAGGTCCAATCCTAACCCTAACCGTCTCTCTAACCCTAGCCCTCAAGCTAACCCTAACCCTAGGTCCAATCCTAACCCTAAGCATCTCTCTAACCCTAGCCCTCAACATAACCCGAACGATAGGTCCAATCCTAACCATAACCGTCTCTCTAACCTTAGCCCTCTACATAACCCTAACCCTACGTCCAATCCTAACCCTAACCATCTCTCTAAACCTAGCCCTCAACATAACCCTAACCCTAGATCCAATCCTAACCCTAACCGTCACTCTAACCCTAGCCCTGAACATAACCCTAACCCTTTGTCCAATCCTTACCCTAACCGTCTCTCTAACCCTAGCCCTCAACATAACCCTAACCCTAGGTCCACTCCTCACCCTAACCGTCTCTCTAACCCTAGCCCTCAACATAACCCTAACCCTAGGTCCAATCTTAACCCTAACCGTCTCTCTAACACTAGCCCTCAACGTAACCCTAGCCCTAGGTCCAATCCTAACCCTAACCGTCTCTCTAACCCTAGCCCTCAACATAACCCTAACCCTAGGTCAAATCCTAACCCTAACAGTCTCTCTAACCCTAGCCCTCAACATAACCCTAATCCTAGGGCCAATCCTAACCTTAACCGTCTCTCTAACGCTAGCCCTCAACATAACCGTAACCCTAGGTAAAATCTTAACCCTAACCGTCTCTCTAACCATAGCCCTCAACATAACCTTAACCCTAGGTCCAATCCTAACCCTAATCGTCTCTCTAACCATAGCCCTCAACAGAACCCTAACCCTAGGTCCAATCCTAACCCTAACCGTCTCTCTAACCCTAGCCCTCAACATAACCCTAACCCTAGGTCCAATCCTAACCCTAACCGTCTCTCTAACCCTAGCCCTCAACGTAACCGTAACCCTAGGTCCAATACTAACCCTAACTGTCTCTCTAACTCTAGCCCTCAACATAACCCTATCCCTAGGTCCAATCCTAACCCTAACAGTATCTCTAACCCTAGACCTCAAGCTCACCCTAACCCTAGGTCCAATCCTAACCCTAACCGTCTCTCTAACCCTAGCCCTCAACGTAACCCTAACCCTAGGTCCAATACTAACCCTAACTGTCTCTCTAACTCTAGCCCTCAACATAACCCTATCCCTATGTCCAATTCTAACCCTAAGAGTATCTCTAACCCTAGCCCTCAACATAACCCTAACCCAAGGTTCAATCCTAACCCTAACCGTCTCCCTAACCATAGCCCTCAACATAACCCTAACCCTAGGTCCAATCCTAACCCTAACCGTCTCTCTAACCCTAGCCCTCAACATAGCCCTAACCCTAGGTCCAATCCTCACCCTAACCGTGTCTCTAACCCTAGCCCTCAACATAACCTTAACCCTAGGCCCAATCATAACCCTAACCGTCTCTCTAACCCTAGTCCTCAACCTAACCCTAACCCTAGGTCCAATCCTAACCCTAACAGTCTCTCTAACCCGAGTCCTCAATATAACCCTAACCCTAGGTCCAATCCTAACCCTAACCGTCTCTCTAACCCTAGCCCTCAAGCTAACCCTAACCCTAGCCCCAATCCTAACCCTAAGCATTTCTCTAACCCTAGCCCTCAACATAACCCGAACCCTAGGTCCAATCCTAACCCTAACTGTCTATCTAACCCTAGCCCTCAACATAACCCTAACCCTAGGTCCACTCCTCACCCTAACCGTCTCTCTAAACCAAGCCCTCAACATAACCCTAACCCTAGGTCCAATCCTAACCCTAACCTGCTCTCTAACACTAGCCCTCAATGTAACCCTAACCATAGGTCCAATCCTAACCCTAACCGTCTCTCTAACCCTAGCACTCAGCATAACCCTAACCCTAGGTCCAATCTTAACCGTAACCGTCTCTTTAACCCTAGCCCTCAACCTAACCCTAACCCTAGGTCCAATCCTAACCCTAACCGTCTCTCTAACCCAAGCCCTCAACATAACCCTAACCCAAGGTCCAATACTAACCCTAACCGTCTCTCTAACCCTAGCCCTCAACATAACCCTAACCCTAGGTCCAATCCTATCCCTAACCGTCTCTCTAACCATAGCCTTCAACATAACCCTAACCCTAGGTCCAATCCTAACCCTAACAGTCTGTCTAATACTAGCCCTTAACGTAGCCCTAACCCTAGGTCCAATCCTAACCTAACCGTCTCTCTAACCCTAGCCCTCAACATAACAATAACACTAGGTCCAATCGTAACCCTAACAGTCTCTCTAAACCTAGCCCTCAACAGAACCGTAATCCTAGGTCCAATCCTAACCCTAACCGTCTCCCTAACGCTAGCCCTCAACATAACCCTAACCCTACGTCCAATCCTAACCCTAACCGTCTCTCTAACAATAGCCCTCAACATAACCCTAACCCTAGGTCCAATCCTAACCCTAACCGTCTCTCTAACCCTAGCCCTCAATATAACCCTAATCCTAGATCCAATCCTAACCCTAACCGTCTCTCTAACCCTAGCCCTCAACCTAACCCTAACCGTAGGTCCAATCCTAACCCTAACAGTCTCTCTAATCCTAGCCGTCAACCTAACCCTAACCCTAGGACCAATCCTAACCCTAACAGTCTCTCTAATCTTAGCCGTCAACCTAACCCTAACCGTAGGTCCAATCCTAACCCTAACCGTCTCTCTAACACTAGCCCTCAACGTAACCCTAACCCTAGGTCCATTCCTAACACTAACCGTCTCTCTAACCCTAGCCCTCAACATAACCCTAACCCTAGGTCCAATCCTAACCCTAATCGTCTCTCTAAACCTAGCCCTCAACAAAACCCTAACCCTACGTCCAATCCTAACCCTGACCGTCTCCCTAACCCTAGCGCTCAACATCACCCTAACCCTACGGCCAATTCTAACCCTGACCGTCTCTCAAACCCTAGCCCTCAACATAACCCTAACCCTAGGTCCAATACTAACCCTAACCGTCTCTCTAACCCTAGCCCTCAAGCTAACCCTAACCCTAGGTCCAATCCTAACTCTAAGCATTTCTCTAACCCTAGCCCTCAACATAACCGTAACCCTCAGTCCAATCCTAACCCTAACCGTCTCTCTAACCCTAGCCCTCAACATAACCCTAACCCTAGGCCCAATCCTAACCCTAACCCTCTCTCTAACACTAGCCCTCAACATAACCCTAATCCTAGGTCCAATCCTAACCTTAACCGTCTCTCTAACGCTAGCCCTCAACATAACCCTAACCCTAGGTAAAATCTTAACCCTAACCGTCTCTCTAACCATAGCCCTCAACAAAACCTTAACCCTAGGTCCAATCCTAACCCTAACCGTCTCTCTAACCCTAGCCCTCAACATAACCCTAACCCTAGGTCCAATCCTCACCCTAACCGTCTCTCTAACCATCCCCTCAACATAACCCTAACCCTAGGTCCAATCCTAACCCTAACCGTCTCTCTAACCCTAGCCCTCAACGTAACCCTAACCCTAGGTCCAATACTAACCCTAACTGTCTCTCTAACTCTAGCCCTCAACATAACCCTATCCCTAGGTCCAATCTTAACGCTAACAGTATCTCTAACCCTAGCCCTCAAGCTCACCCTAACCCTAGGTCCAATCCTAACCCTAACCGTCTCCCTAACCATAGCCCTCAACATAACCCTAACCCTAGGTTCAATCCTAACCCTAACCGTCTCCCTAACCATAGCCCTCAACATAACCCTAACCCTAGGTCCAATCCTAACCCTAACCGTCTCTCTAACCCTAGACCTCAACATAGCCCTAACCCTAGGTCCAATCCTCACCCTCACCGTCTCTCTAACCCTAGCCCTCAACATAACATTAACCCTAGGCCCAATCATAACCCTAACCGTCTCTCTAACCCTAGTCCTCAACCTAACCCTAACCCTAGGTCCAATCCTAACCCTAACAGTCTCTCTAACCCGAGCCCTCAATATAACCCTAACCCTAGGTCCAATCCTAACCCTAACAGTCTCTCTAAACCTAGCCCTCAACATAAGCGTAACCCTAGGCCCAATCCTCACCCTGACCGTCTCTCTAACCCTAGCCCTCAACCTAACCCTAACCTTAGGTCCAATCCTAACCCTAACCGTCTCTCTAACCCTAGCCCTCAACATAACCCTAACCCTAGGTCCAGTCCTAACCCTAACCGTCTCTCTAAACCTAGCCCTCAACATAACCATAACCCTATGTCCAATCCTAACCATGACCGTCTCCCTAACCCTAGCCCTCAACATAACCCTAACCCTAGGGCCAATCCTAACCCTAACAGTCTCTCTAAACCTAGCCCTCAAGCTAACCCTAACCCTAGGTCCAATCCTAACCCTAACCGTCTCTCTAACCCTAGCCCTCAAGCTAACCCTAACCCTAGGTCCAATCCTAACCCTAACCGTCTCTTTAACATTAGCCCTCAACCTAACCCTAACCCTAGGTCCAATCCTAACCCTAACCGTCTCTCTAACCCAAGTCCTCAACATAACCCTAACCCAAGGTCCAATACTAACCCTAATCGTCTCTCTAATCCTAGCCCTCAACCTAATCCTAACCCTAGCTCCAATCCTAACCCTAACCGTCTCTCTAACCTTAGTCCTCTACATAACCCTAACCCTACGTCCAATCCTAACCCTAACCATCTCTCTAAACCGATCCCTCAACATAACCCGAACCCTAGGTCCAATCCTAACCTTAACCGTCTCTCTAACCCTAGCCCTCAACGTAACCCTAACCCTAGGTCCAATCCTATCCCTAACCGTCTCTCTAACCCTAGCCCTCAACATAACCCTAACCCTAGGTCCAATCCTAACCCTAACCGTCTCTCTAACTCTAGCCCTCAACATAACCCTATCCCTAGGTCCAATCCTAACCCTAACAGTATCTCTAACCCTAGCCCTCAAGCTCACCCTAACCCTAGGTCCAATCCTAACCCTAACCGTCTCTCTAACGCTAGCCCTCAACGTAATCCTAACCCTAGGTCCAATACTAACCCTAACTGTCTCTCGAACTCTAGCCCTCAACATAACCCTATCCCTAGGTCCAATCCTAACCCTAAGAGTATCTCTAACCCTAGCGCTCAACATAACCCTAACCCTAGGTTCAATCCTAACCCTAACCGTCTCCCTAACCATAGCCCTCAACATAACCCTAACCCTAGGTCCAATCCTAACCCTAACCGTCTCTCTAACCCTAGACCTCAACATAGCCCTAACCCTAGGTCCAATCCTCACCTTCACCGTCTCTCTAACCCTAGCCCTCAACATAACATTAACCCTAGGCCCAATCATAACCCTAACCGTCTCTCTAACCCTAGTCCTCAACCTAACCCTAACCCTAGGTCCAATCCTAACCCTAACAGTCTCTCTAACCCGAGCCCTCAATATAACCCTAAGCCTAGGTCCAATCCTAACCCTAACAGTCTCTCTAAACCTAGCCCTCAACATAAGCGTAACCCTAGGTCCAATCCTCACCCTGACCGTCTCTCTAACCCTAGCCCTCAACCTAACCCTAACCTTAGGTCCAATCCTAACCCTAACCGTCTCTCTAACCCTAGCCCTCAACATAACCCTAACCCTAGGTCCAGTCCTAACCCTAACCGTCTCTCTAAACCTAGCCCTCAACATAACCATAACCCTATGTCCAATCCTAACCATGACCGTCTCCCTAACCCTAGCCCTCAACATAACCCTAACCCTAGGGCCAATCCTAACCCTGAACGTCTCTCTAACCCTAGCCCTCAACATAACCCTAACCCTAGGTCCAATACTAACCCTAACAGTCTCTCTAAACCTAGCCCTCAAGCTAACCCTATCCCTAGGTCCAATCCTAACCCTAACCGTCTCTCTAACCCTAGCCCTCAAGCTAACCCTAACCCTAGGTCCAATCCTAACCCTAACCGTCTCTTTAACCCTAGCCCTCAACCTAACCCTAACCCTAGGTCCAATCCTAACCCTAACCGTCTCTCTAACCCAAGACCTCAACATAACCCTAACCCAAGGTCCAATACTAACCCTAACCGTCTCTCTAATCCTAGCCCTCAACCTAATCCTAACCCTAGGTCCAATCCTAACCCTAACCGTCTCTCTAACCTTAGTCCTCTACATAACCCTAACCCTACGTCCAATCCTAACCCTAACCATCTCTCTAAACCGATCCCTCAACATAACCCGAACCCTAGGTCCAATCCTAACCTTAACCGTCTCTCTAACCCTAGCCCTCAACGTAACCCTAACCCTAGGTCCAATCCTATCCCTAACCGTCTCTCTAACCCTAGCCCTCAACATAACCCTAACCCTAGGTCCAATCCTAACCCTAACCGTCTCTCTAACTCTAGCCCTCAACATAACCCTATCCCTAGGTCCAATCCTAACCCTAACAGTATCTCTAACCCTAGCCCTCAAGCTCACCCTAACCCTAGGTCCAATCCTAACCCTAACCGTCTCTCTAACCCTAGCCCTCAACGTAACCCTAACCCTAGGTCCAATACTAACCCTAACTGTCTCTCGAACTCTAGCCCCCAACATAACCCTATCCCTAGGTCCAATCCTAACCCTAAGAGTATCTCTAACTCTAGCCCTCAACATAACCCTAACCCTAGGTTCAATCCTAACCCTAACCGTCTCCCTAACCATAGCCCTCAACATAACCCTAACCCTAGGTCCAATCCTAACCCTAACCGTCTCTCTAACCCTAGCCCTCAACATAGCCCTAACCCTAGGTCCAATCCTCACCCTAACCGTCTCTCTAACCCTAGCCCTCAACATAACCTTAACCCTAGGCCCAATCATAACCCTAACTGTCTCTCTAACCCTAGTCCTCAACCTAACCCTAACGCTAGGTCCAATCCTAACCCTAATAGTCTCTCTAACCCGAGCCCTCAATATAACCCTAACCCTAGGTCCAATCCTAACCCTAACAGTCTCTCTAAACCTAGCCCTCAACATAAGCGTAACCCTAGGTCCAATCCTCACCCTGACCGTCTCTCTAACCCTAGCCCTCAACCTAACCCTAACCTTAGGTCCAATCCTAACCCTAACTGTCTCTCTAACCCTAGCCCTCAACATAACCCTAACCGTAGGTCCAATCCTAACCCTAACCGTCTCTCTAACCCTAGCCCTCAACATAACCCTAACCCTAGGTCCAATCCTAACCCTAACCGTCTCTCTAAACCTAGCCCTCAACATAACCATAACCCTATATCCAATCCTAATCATGACCGTCTCCCTAACCCTAGCCCTCAACATAACCCTAACCCTAGGGCCAATCCTAACCCTGAACGTCTCTCTAACCCTAGCCCTCAACATAACCCTAACCCTAGGTCCAATACTAACCCTAACAGTCTCTCTAAACCTAGCCCTCAAGCTAACCCTAACCCTAGGTCCAATCCTAACCCTAACCGTCTCTCTAACCCTAGCCCTCAAGCTAACCCTAACCCTAGGTCCAATCCTAACCCTAACCGTCTCTTTAACCCTAGCCCTCACCTAACCCTAACCCTAGGTCCAATCCTAACCCTAACCGTCTCTCTAAACCAAGCCCTCAACATAACCCTAACCCAAGGTCCAATACTAACCCTAACCGTCTCTCTAATCCTAGCCCTCAACCTAACCCTAACCCTACGTCCAATCCTAACGGTAACCATCTCTCTAACTCTAGCCCTCAACATAACCCGAACCCTAGGTCCAATCCTAACTCTAATCGTCTCTCTAACACTAGCCCTCAACGTAACCCTAACCATAGGTCCAATCCTAACCGTAACCGTCTCTCTAACCCTAGCGCTTAACATAACCCTAACCCTAGGTCCAATCCTAACCCTAACCGTCTCTCTAACACTAGCCCTCAACCTAACCTTAACCCTAGGTCCAATCCTAACCCTAACAGTCTCTCTAACCCTAGCGCTCAACATAACCCTAACCCGAGGTCCAATCCTAACCCTAACCGTCTCTCTAACCCTAGCCCTCAACATAACCCTAACCCTAGGTCCAATCCTCACCCTAACGGTCTCTCTAACCCTAGCCCTCAACATAACCCTAACCCTAGGTCCAATCCTAACCCTAACCGTCTCTCTAACCCTAGCCCTCAACGTAACCCTAACCCTAGGTCCAATACTAACCCTAACTTCTCTCTTTAACTCTAGCCCTCAACATAACCCTATCCCTAGGTCCAATCCTAACCCTAACAGTATCTCTAACCCTAGCCCTCAACATAACCCTAATCCTAGGTCCAATCCTAACCCTAACCGTCTCTCTAATGCTAGCCCTCAACATAACCCTAACCCTAGGTTCAATCCTAACCCTAATCGTCTCCCTAACCATAGCCCTCAACATAACCCTAACCCTAGGTCCAATCCTAACCCTAACAGTCTCTCTAACCCTAGCCCTCAACATAACCCTAACCCTAGGTCCAATCCTCACCCTAACCGTCTCTCTAACCCTAGCCCTCAACATAACCCTAACCCTAGGTCCAATCCTAACCCTAACAGTCTCTCTAACCCTAGCCCTCAATATAACCCTAACCCTAGGTCCAATCCTAACCCTAACAGTCTCTCAAAACCTAGCCCTCAACATAAGCCTAACCCTAGGTCCAATCCTCACCTTAACCGTCTCTCTAACCCTAGCCCTCAACCTAATCCTAACCCTAGGTCCAATCCTAACCCTAACCGTCTCTCTAACCTTAGCCCTCTACATAACCCTAACCCTAGGTCCAATCCTAACCCTAACCGTATCTCTAACCCTAGCCCTCAAGCTAACCCTAACCCTAGCCCCAATCCTAACCCTAAGCATTTCTCTAACCCTAGCCCTCAACATAACCCGAACCCTAGGTCCAATCCTAACCCTAATCGTCTCTCTAACCCTAGCCCTCAACATAACCCTAACCCTAGGTCCAATCCTAACCCTAACTGTCTATCTAACCCTAGCCCTCAACATAACCCTAACCCTAGGTCCACTACTCACCCTAACCGTCTATCTAAACCAAGCCCTCAACATAACCCTAACCCTAGGTCCAATCCTAACCCTAACCTGCTCTCTAACACTAGCCCTCAATGTAACCCTAACCATAGGTCCAATCCTAACCCTAACCGTCTCTCTAACCCTAGCCCTCAACATAACCCTAACCCTAGGTCCAATCTTAACCCTAACCGTCTCTTTAACCCTAGCCCTCAACCTAACCCTAACCCTAGGTCCAATCCTAACCCTAACCGTCTATCTAACCCAAGCCCTCAACATAACCCTAACCCAAGGTCCAATACTAACCCTAACCGTCTCTCTAACCCTAGCCCTCAACATAACCCTAACCCTAGGTCCAATCCTATCCCTAACGGTCTCTCTAACCATAGCCTTCAACATAACCCTAACCCTAGGGCCAATCCTAACCATAACCGTCTGTCTAATACTAGCCCTCAACGTAGCCCTAACCCTAGGTCCAATCCTAACCCTAACAGTCTCTCTAACCCTAGCCCTCAACATAACAATAACACTAGGTACAATCGTAACCCTAACAGTCTCTCTAAACCTAGCCCTCAACAGAACCGTAATCCTAGGTCCAATCCTAACCCTAACCGTCTCTCTAACGCTAGCCCTCAACATAACCCTAACCCTACGTCCAATCCTAACCCTAACCGTCTCTCTAACAATAGCCCTCAACATAACCCTAACCCTAGGTCCAATCCTAACCCTAACCGTCTCTCTAACCCTAGCCCTCAACATAACCCTAATCCTAGATCCAATCCTAACCTTAACCGTCTCTCTAACCCTAGCCCTCAACATAACCCTAACCGTAGGTCCAATCCTAACCCTAACCGTCTCTCTAATCCTAGCCCTCAACATAACCCTAACCCTAGGTCCAATCCTCACCCTAACCCTCTCTCTAACCATAGCCCTCAACATAACCCTAACCCTACGTCCAATCCTAACCCTAACCGTCTCTCTAACCCTAGCCCTCAACATAACACTAACCCTAGGTCCAATCCTCACCCTAACCGTCTCTCTAACCCTAGCCCTCAACATAACCCTAACCCTAGGTCCAATCCTATCCCTAACCGTCTCTCTAACCCTAGCCCTCAAAATTACCCTAACCCTAGGTCCAATCCTAACCCTAACCGTCTCTCTAACACTAGCCCTCAACGTAACCCTAACCCTAGGTCCAATCCTAACCCTAACAGTCTCTCTAACCCTAGCCCTCAACATAACAAAAACACTAGGTCCAATCCTAACCCTAACAGTCTCTCTAACCCTAGCCCTCAACATAACCCTAACCCTAGGTCCAATCCTAACCCTAACCGTCTCTCTAACCCTAGCCCTCAACATAACCCTAACCCTAGGACCATTCCTAACCTTAATCGTCTCTCTAACCCTAGCCCTCAACATAACCCTAACCCTAGGTCCAATCCTAACCCTAACTGTCTCTCTAAACCTAGCCCTCATCATAACCCTAACCATACGTCCAATCATAACCCTGACCGTCTCCCTAACCCTAGCCTTCAACATAACCCTAACCCTAGGGCCAATTCTCCCTGACCGTCTCTCTAACCCTAGCCCTCAACATAACCCTAACCCTAGGTCCAATACTAACACTAACCGTCTCTCTAAACCTAGCCCTCAAGCTAACCCTAACCCTAGGTCCAATCCTAACCCTAACCGTCTCTCTAACCCTAGCCCTCAAGCTAACCCTAACCCTAGGTCCAATCCTAACCCTAAGCATCTCTCTAACCCTAGCCCTCAACATAACCCGAACGATAGGTCCAATCCTAACCATAACCGTCTCTCTAACCTTAGCCCTCTACATAACCCTAACCCTACGTCCAATCCTAACCCTAACCATCTCTCTAAACCTAGCCCTCAACATAACCCTAACCCTAGATCCAATCCTAACCCTAACCGTCACTCTAACCCTAGCCCTGAACATAACCCTAACCCTTTGTCCAATCCTTACCCTAACCGTCTCTCTAACCCTAGCCCTCAACATAACCCTAACCCTAGGTCCACTCCTCACCCTAACCGTCTCTCTAACCCTAGCCCTCAACATAACCCTAACCCTAGGTCCAATCTTAACCCTAACCGTCTCTCTAACACTAGCCCTCAACGTAACCCTAGCCCTAGGTCCAATCCTAACCCTAACCGTCTCTCTAACCCTAGCCCTCAACATAACCCTAACCCTAGGTCAAATCCTAACCCTAACAGTCTCTCTAACCCTAGCCCTCAACATAACCCTAATCCTAGGGCCAATCCTAACCTTAACCGTCTCTCTAACGCTAGCCCTCAACATAACCGTAACCCTAGGTAAAATCTTAACCCTAACCGTCTCTCTAACCATAGCCCTCAACATAACCTTAACCCTAGGTCCAATCCTAACCCTAATCGTCTCTCTAACCATAGCCCTCAACAGAACCCTAACCCTAGGTCCAATCCTAACCCTAACCGTCTCTCTAACCCTAGCCCTCAACATAACCCTAACCCTAGGTCCAATCCTAACCCTAACCGTCTCTCTAACCCTAGCCCTCAACGTAACCGTAACCCTAGGTCCAATACTAACCCTAACTGTCTCTCTAACTCTAGCCCTCAACATAACCCTATCCCTAGGTCCAATCCTAACCCTAACAGTATCTCTAACCCTAGACCTCAAGCTCACCCTAACCCTAGGTCCAATCCTAACCCTAACCGTCTCTCTAACCCTAGCCCTCAACGTAACCCTAACCCTAGGTCCAATACTAACCCTAACTGTCTCTCTAACTCTAGCCCTCAACATAACCCTATCCCTATGTCCAATTCTAACCCTAAGAGTATCTCTAACCCTAGCCCTCAACATAACCCTAACCCAAGGTTCAATCCTAACCCTAACCGTCTCCCTAACCATAGCCCTCAACATAACCCTAACCCTAGGTCCAATCCTAACCCTAACCGTCTCTCTAACCCTAGCCCTCAACATAGCCCTAACCCTAGGTCCAATCCTCACCCTAACCGTGTCTCTAACCCTAGCCCTCAACATAACCTTAACAATAGGCCCAATCATAACCCTAACCGTCTCTCTAACCCTAGTCCTCAACCTAACCCTAACCCTAGGTCCAATCCTAACCCTAACAGTCTCTCTAACCCGAGTCCTCAATATAACCCTAACCCTAGGTCCAATCCTAACCCTAACCGTCTCTCTAACCCTAGCCCTCAAGCTAACCCTAACCCTAGCCCCAATCCTAACCCTAAGCATTTCTCTAACCCTAGCCCTCAACATAACCCGAACCCTAGGTCCAATCCTAACCCTAACTGTCTATCTAACCCTAGCCCTCAACATAACCCTAACCCTAGGTCCACTCCTCACCCTAACCGTCTCTCTAAACCAAGCCCTCAACATAACCCTAACCCTAGGTCCAATCCTAACCCTAACCTGCTCTCTAACACTAGCCCTCAATGTAACCCTAACCATAGGTCCAATCCTAACCCTAACCGTCTCTCTAACCCCAGCACTCAGCATAACCCTAACCCTAGGTCCAATCTTAACCGTAACCGTCTCTTTAACCCTAGCCCTCAACCTAACCCTAACCCTAGGTCCAATCCTAACCCTAACCGTCTCTCTAACCCAAGCCCTCAACATAACCCTAACCCAAGGTCCAATACTAACCCTAACCGTCTCTCTAACCCTAGCCCTCAACATAACCCTAACCCTAGGTCCAATCCTATCCCTAACCGTCTCTCTAACCATAGCCTTCAACATAACCCTAACCCTAGGTCCAATCCTAACCCTAACAGTCTGTCTAATACTAGCCCTTAACGTAGCCCTAACCCTAGGTCCAATCCTAACCTAACCGTCTCTCTAACCCTAGCCCTCAACATAACAATAACACTAGGTCCAATCGTAACCCTAACAGTCTCTCTAAACCTAGCCCTCAACAGAACCGTAATCCTAGGTCCAATCCTAACCCTAACCGTCTCCCTAACGCTAGCCCTCAACATAACCCTAACCCTACGTCCAATCCTAACCCTAACCGTCTCTCTAACAATAGCCCTCAACATAACCCTAACCCTAGGTCCAATCCTAACCCTAACCGTCTCTCTAACCCTAGCCCTCAATATAACCCTAATCCTAGATCCAATCCTAACCCTAACCGTCTCTCTAACCCTAGCCCTCAACATAACCCTAACCGTAGGTCCAATCCTAACCCTAACCGTCTCTCTAATCCTAGCCCTCAACATAACCCTAACCCTATGTCCAATCCTAACCCTGACCATCTCCCTAACCTTAGCCCTCAACATAACCCTAACCCTAGGGCCAATCCTAACCCTGACCGTCTCTCTAACCCTAGCCCTCAACATAACCCTAACCCTAGGTCCAATACTAACCCTGACTGTCTCTCTAAACCTAGCCCTCAAGCTAACCCTAATCCTAGGTCCAATCATAACCCTAACCGTCTCTCTAACCCTAGCCCTCAAGCTAACCCTAACCATAGGTCCACTCCTCACCCTAACCGTCTCTCTAACACTAGCTCTCAACATAACCCTAACCCTAGGTCCAATCCTAACCCTAACCGTCTCTCTAACCATAGGCCTCAACATAACCCTAACCCTAGGTCCAATCTCCACCCTAACCGTCTCTCTAACCCTAGCCCTCAACATAACCCTATCCATAGGTCCAATGATAACCCTAACAGTATCTCTAACCCTAGCCCTCAACATAACCCTAATCGTAGGTCCAATCCTAACCCTAAATGTCTCTCTAACGCTAGCCCTCAACATAACCCTAACCCTAGGTTCAATCCTAACCCTAACCGTCTCCCTAACCATAGCCCTCAACATAACCCTAACCCTAGGTCCAATCCTAACTCTAACCGTCTCTCAAACCCTAGCCCTCAACATAACCCTAACCCTAGGTCTAATCCTCACCCTAACCGTCTCTCTAACCCTAGTCCTCAACCTAACCCTAACCCTAGGTCCAATCCTAACCCTAACAGTCTCTCTAACCCTAGCGCTCAAATAACCCTAACCCGAGGTCCAATCCTAACCCTAACCGTCTCTCTAACCCTACTCCTCAACATAACCCTAACCCTAGGTCCAATCCTCACCCTAACCGTCTCTCTAACCCTAGCCCTCAACATACCCCTAACCCTAGGTCCAATCCTAACCCTAACCGTCTCTCTAACCATAGCCCTCAACGTAACCCTAACCCTAGGTCCAATACTAACCCTAACTCTCTCTTTAACTCTAGCCCTCAACATAACCCTATCCCGAGGTCCAATCCTAACCCTAACAGTATCTCTAACCCTAGACCTCAACATAACCCTAATCCTAGGTCCAATCCTAACCCTAACCATCTCTCTAACGCTAGCCCTCAACTTAACCCTAACCCTAGGTTCAATCCTAACCCTAACCGTCTCCCTAACCATAGCCCTCAACATAACCCTAACCCTAGGTCCAATCCTAACCCTAACCGTCTCTCTAACCCTAGTCCTCAACCTAACCCTAACCCTAGGTCCAATCCTAACCCTAACAGTCTCTCTAACCCTAGCCCTCAATATAACCCTAACCCTAAGTCCAATCCTAACCTTAACAGTCTCTCTAAACCTAGCCCTCAACATAAGCCTAACCCTAGGTCCAATCCTCACCTTAACCGTCTCTCTAACCCTAGCCCTCAACCTAACCCTAACCTTAGGTCCAATCATAACCCTAACCGTCTCTCTAACCCTAGCCCTCAACGTAACCCTAACCCTAGATCCAATCCTAACCCTAACCGTCTCTCTAACCCTGGCCCTCAACATAACCCTAACCCTAGGTCCAATCCTAACCCTAACCGTCTCTCTAAACCTAGCCCTCAACATAACCCTAACCCTATGTCCAATCCTAACCCTGACCGTCTCCCTAACCTTAGCCCTCAACATAACCCTAACCCTAGGGCCAATCCTAACCCTGACCGTCTCTCTAACCCTAGCCCTCAACCTAACCCTAACCTTAGGTCCAATCATAACCCTAACAGTCTCTCTAAACTTAGCCCTCAAGCTAACCCTAACACTAGGTCCAATCCTAACCCTAACCGTCTCTCTAACCCTAGCCCTCAAGCTAACCCTAACCCTAGGTCCAATCCTAACCCTAAGCATCTCTCTAACCCTAACCCTCAATAACCCTAACCCTAGGTCCAATCCTAACCCTAACCGTCTCTCTAACCTTAGCCCTCTACATAACCCTAACCCTACGTCCAATCCTAACGGTAACCATCTCTCTAACTCTAGCCCTCAACATAACCCGAACCCTAGGTCCAATCCTAACTCTAATCGTCTCTCTAACACTAGCCCTCAACGTAACCCTAACCATAGGTCCAATCCTAACAGTAACCGTCTCTCTAACCCTAGCGCTTAACATAACCCTAACCCTAGGTCCAATCCTAACCCTAACCGTCTCTCTAACACTAGCCCTCAACCTAACCTTAACCCTAGGTCCAATCCTAACCCTAACAGTCTCTCTAACCCTAGCGCTCAACATAACCCTAACCCGAGGTCCAATCCTAACCCTAACCGTCTCTCTAACCCTAGCCCTCAACATAACCCTAACCCTAGGTCCAATCCTCACCCTAACGGTCTCTCTAACCCTAGCCCTCAACATAACCCTAACCCTAGGTCCAATCCTAACCCTAACCGTCTCTCTAACCCTAGCCCTCAACGTAACCCTAACCCTAGGTCCAATACTAACCCTAACTTCTCTCTTTAACTCTAGCCCTCAACATAACCCTATCCCTAGGTCCAATCCTAACCCTAACAGTATCTCTAACCCTAGCCCTCAACATAACCCTAATCCTAGGTCCAATCCTAACCCTAACCGTCTCTCTAATGCTAGCCCTCAACATAACCCTAACCCTAGGTTCAATCCTAACCCTAATCGTCTCCCTAACCATAGCCCTCAACATAACCCTAACCCTAGGTCCAATCCTAACCCTAACAGTCTCTCTAACCCTAGCCCTCAACATAACCCTAACCCTAGGTCCAATCCTCACCCTAACCGTCTCTCTAACCCTAGCCCTCAACATAACCCTAACCCTAGGTCCAATCCTAACCCTAACAGTCTCTCTAACCCTAGCCCTCAATATAACCCTAACCCTAGGTCCAATCCTAACCCTAACCGTCTCTCTAACCTTAGCCCTCTACATAACCCTAACCCTACGTCCAATCCTAACCCTAACCATCTCTCTAACCCTAGCCCTCAACATAACCCGAACCCTAGGTCCAATCCTAACCCTAATCGTCTCTCTAACCCTAGCCCTCAACATAACCCTAACCCTAGGTCCAATCCTAACGCTAACTGTCTCTCTAACCCTAGCCCTCAACATAACCCTAACCCTAGGTCCACTCCTCACCCTAACCGTCTCTCTAAACCAAGCCCTCAACATAACCCTAACCCTAGGTCCAATCCTAACCCTAACCGTCTCTCTAACCCTAGCCCTCAACATAACCCTAACCCTAGGTCCAATCCTCACCCTAACCGTCTCTCTAAACCTAGTCCTCAACCTAACCCTAACCCTTGGTCCAATCCTAACCCTGACAGTCTCTCTAACCCTAGCCCTCAATATAACCCTAACCCTAGGTCCAATCCTAACCCTAACAGTCTCTCTAACCCTAGCCCTCAACATAACAAAAACACTAGGTCCAATCCTAACCCTAACAGTCTCTCTAAACCTAGCCCTCAACATAACCCTAACCCTAGGTCCAATCCTAACCCTAACCGTCTCTCTAACCCTAGCCCTCAACATAACCCTAACCCTAGGACCATTCCTAACCCTAATCGTCTCTCTAACCCTAGCCCTCAACATAACCCTAAACCTAGGTCCAATCCTAACCCTAACCGTCTCTCTAAACCTAGCCCTCAACATAACCCTAACCCTACGTCCAATCATAACCCTAACCGTCTCCCTAACCCTAGCCCTCAACATAACCCTAACCCTAGGGCCAATCCTAACCCTAACAGTCTCTCTAACCCTAGCCCTCAATATAACCCTAACCCTAGGTCCAATCCTAACCCTAACAGTCTCTCAAAACCTAGCCCTCAACATAAGCCTAACCCTAGGTCCAATCCTCACCTTAACTGTCTCTCTAACCCTAGCCCTCAACCTAACCCTAACCTTAGGTCCAATCATAACCCTAACCGTCTCTCTAACCCTAGCCCTCAACATAACCCTAACCATAGATCCAATCCTAACCCTAACCGTCTCTAACCCTAGCCCTCAACATAACCCTAACCCTAGGTCCAATCCTAACCCTAACCGTCTCTCTAAACCTAGCCCTCAACATAACCCTAACCCTATGTCCAATCCTAACCCTGACCGTCTCCCTAACCTTAGCCCTCAACATAACCCTAACCCTAGGGCCAATCCTAACCCTGACCGTCTCTCTAACCCTAGCCCTCAACATAACCCTAACCCTAGGTCCAATCCTAACCCTAACCGTCTCTCTAAACCTAGCCCTCAAGCTAACCCTAACCCTAGGTCCAATCCTAAACCTAAGCATCTCTCTAACCCTAACCCTCAACATAACCCTAACCCTAGGTCCAATCCTAACCCTAACCGTCTCTCTAACCTTAGCCCTCTACATAACCCTAACCCTACGTCCAATCCTAACCCTAACCATCTCTCTAACCCTAGCCCTCAACATAACCCGAACCCTAGGTCCAATCCTAACCCTAATCGTCTCTCTAACCCTAGCCCTCAACATAACCCTAAACCTAGGTCCAATCCTAACGCTAACTGTCTCTCTAACCCTAGCCCTCAACATAACCCTAACCTTAGGTCCACTCCTCACCCTAACCGTCTCTCTAAACCAAGCCCTCAACATAACCCTAACCCTAGGTCCAATCCTAACCCTAACCGTCTCTCTAACCCTAGCCCTCAATATAACCCTAACCCTAGGTCCAATCCTCACCCTAACCGTCTCTCTAACCCTAGTCCTCAACCTAACCCTAACCCTAGGTCCAATCCTAACCCTGAGAGTCTCTCTAACCCTAGCCCTCAATATAACCCTAACCCTAGGTCCAATCCTAACCCTAACAGTCTCTCTAACCCTAGCCCTCAACATAACAAAAACACTAGGTCCAATCCTAACCCTAACAGTCTCTCTAAACCTAGCCCTCAACATAACCCTTACCCTAGGTCCAATCCTAACCCTAACCGTCTCTCTAACCCTAGCCCTCAACATAACCCTAACCCTAGGGCCAATTCTATCCCTGACCGTCTCTCTAACCCTAGCCCTCAACATAACCCTAACCCTAGGTCCAATCCTAGCCCTAACCGTCTCTCTAAACCTAGCCCTCAACATAACCCTAACCCTACGTCCTATCATAACCCTGACCGTCTCCCTAACCCTAGCCCTCAACATAACCCTAACCCTAGGGCCAATTCTATCCCTGACCGTCTCTCTAACCCTAGCCCTCAACATAACCCTAACCCTAGGACCAATACTACCACTAACCGTCTCTCTAAATCTAGCCCTCAAGCTAACCCTAACCCTAGGTCCAATCCTAACCCTAACCGTCTCTCTAACCCTAGCCCTTAAGCTAACCCTAACCCTAGGTCCAATCCTAACCCTAAGCATCTCTCTAACCCTAGCCCTCAACATAACCCTAACGATAGGTCCAATCCTAAACCTAACCGTCTCTCTAACCTTAGCCCTCTACATAACCCTAACCCTACGTCCAATCCTAACCCTAACCATCTCTCTAAACCTAGCCCTCAACATAACCCTAACCCTAGATCCAATCCTAACCCTAACCGTTTCTCTAACCCTTGCCCTCAACATTACCCTAACCCTAGGTCCAATCCTTACCCTAACCGTCTCTCTAACCCTAGCCCTCAACATAACCCTAACCCTAGGTCCACTACTCACCCTAACCGTCTCTCTAACCCTAGCCCTCAACATAACCGTAACCCTAGGTCCAATCTTAACCCTAACCGTCTCTCTAACACTAGCCCTCAACGTAAACCTAACCCTAGGTCCAATCCTAACCCTAACCGTCTCTCTAACCCTAGCCCTCAACATAACCCTAACCCTAGGTCCAATCCTAACCCTAACAGTCTCTCTAACCCTGGCCCTCAACATAACCCTAATCCTAGGGCCAATCCTAACCTTAACCGTCTCTCTAACGCTAGCCCTCAACATAACCCTAACCTTAGGTAAAATCTTAACCCTAACCGTCTCTCTAACCATAGCCCTCAACATAACCCTAACCCTAGGTCCAATCCTAACCCTAACCGTCTCTCTAACCATAGCCCTCAACATAACCCTAACCCTAGGTCCAATCCTAACCCTAACCGTCTCTCTAACCCTAGCCCTCAACATAACCCGAACCCTAGGTCCAATCCTAACCCTAATCGTCTCTCTAACCCTAGCCCTCAACATAACCCTAACCCTAGGTCCAATCCTAAACCTAACTGTCTCTCTAACCCTAGCCCTCAACATAACAATAACCCTAGGTCCACTCCTCACCCTAACCGTCTCTCTAAACCAAGCCCTCAACATAACCCTAACCCTAGGTCCAATCCTAACCCTAACCTGCTCTCTAACACTAGCCCTCAACGTCACCCTAACCATAGGTCCAATCCTAACCCTAACCGTCTCTCTAACCCTAGCGCTTAACATAACCCTAATCCTAGGTCCAATCCTAACCCTAACCGTCTCTCTAACCCTAGCCCTCAACCTAACCCTAACCCTAGGTCCAATCCTAACCCTTACAGTCTCTCTAACCTTGCGCTCAACATAACCCTAACCCGAGGTCCAATCCTAACCCTAACCGTCTCTCTAACCCTAGCCCTCAACATAACCCTAACCCTAGGTCCAATCCTCACCCTAACCGTCTCTCTAACCCTAGCCCTCAACATAACCCTAACCCTAGGTCCAATCCTTACCCTAACCGTCTCTCTAACCCTAGCCCTCAACGTAACCCTAACCCTAGGTCCAATACTAACCCTAACTCTCTCTTTAACTCTAGCCCTCAACATAACCCTATCCCTAGGTCCAATCCTAACCCTAACAGTATCTCTAACCCTAGCCCTCAACATAACCCTAATCCTAGGTCCAATCCTAACCCTAACCGTCTCTCTAACGCTAGCCCTCAACATAACCCTAACCCTAGGTCCAATCCTAACCCTAACAGTCTCTCTAACCCTAGCCCTCAATATAACCCTAACCCTAGGTCCAATCCTAACCCTAACAGTCTCTCTAAACCTAGCCCTCAACATAAGCCTAACCCGAGGTCCAATCCTCACCTTAACCGTCTCTCTAACCCTAGCCCTCAACCTAACCCTAACCTTAGGTCCAATCATAACCCTAAACGTCTCTCTAACCCTAGCCCTCAACATAACCCTAACCCTAGATCCAATCCTAACCCTAACCGTCTCTCTAACCCTAGCCCTCAAGAAAACCCTAACCCTATGTCCAATCCTAACCCTAACCGTCTCTCTAACCCTAGCCCTCAACATAACCCTAACCCTATGTCCAATCCTAACCCTGACCGTCTCCCTAACCTTAGCCCTCAAAATAACCCTAACCCTAGGGCCAATCCTAACCCTGACGTCTCTCTAAACCTAGCCCTCAACATAACCCTAACCCTAGGTCCAATCCTAACCCTAACAGTCTCTCTAACCCTAGCCCTCAATATAACCCTAACCCTAGGTCCAATCCTAACCCTAACAGTCTCTCTAAACCTAGCCCTCAACATAAGCCTAACCCGAGGTCCAATCCTCACCTTAACCGTCTCTCTAACCCTAGCCCTCAACCTAACCCTAACCTTAGGTCCAATCATAACCCTAAACGTCTCTCTAACCCTAGCCCTCAACATAACCCTAACCCTAGATCCAATCCTAACCCTAACCGTCTCTCTAACCCTAGCCTTAAACATAACCCTAACCCTATGTCCAATCCTAACCCTAACCGTCTCTCTAAACCTAGCCCTCAACATAACCCTAACCCTATGTCCAATCCTAACCCTGACCGTCTCCCTAACCCTAGCCCTTAAGCTAACCCTAACCCTAGGTCCAATCCTAACCCTAAGCATCTCTCTAACCCTAGCCCTCAACATAACCCTAACCCTAGGTCCAATACTAACCCTAACCGTCTCTCTAACCCTAGCCCTCAACATAACCCTAACCCTACGTCCAATCCTAACCCTAACCATCTCTCTAAACCTAGCCCTCAACATAACCCTAACCCTAGGGCCAATCCTAACCCTGACGTCTCTCTAACCCTAGCCCTCAACATAAACCGAACCCTAGTTCCAATCCTAACCCTAATCGTCTCTCTAACCCTAGCCCTCAACATAACCCTAACCCTAGGTCCACTCCTCACCCTAACCGTCTCTCTAACCCTAGCCCTCAACATAACCCTAACCCTAGGTTCAATCCTAACCCTAACCTGCTCTCTAACACTAGCCCTCAACGTAAACCTAACCCTAGGTCCAATCCTAACCCTAACCGTCTCTCTAACCCTAGCCCTCAACATAACCCTAACCCTAGGTCCAATCCTAACCCTAACAGTCTCTCTAACCCTGGCCCTCAACATAACCCTAATCCTAGGGCCAATCCTAACCTTAACCGTCTCTCTAACCATAGCCCTCAACATAACCCTAACCCTAGGTCCAATCCTAACCCTAACCGTCTCTCTAACCATAGCCCTCAACATAACCCTAACCCTAGGTCCAATCCTAACCCTAACCGTCTCTCTAACCCTAGCCCTCAACATAACCCGAACCCTAGGTCCAATCCTAACCCTAATCGTCTCTCTAACCCTAGCCCTCAACATAACCCGAACCCTAGGTCCAATCCTAACCCTAATCGTCTCTCTAACCCTAGCCCTCAACATAACTTTAACCCTAGGTCCAATCCTAACCCTAACTGTCTCTCTAACCCTAGCCCTCAACATAACCCTAACCCTAGGTCCACTCCTCACCCTAACCGTCTCTCTAAACCAAGCCCTCAACATAACCCTAACCCTAGGTCCAATCCTAACCCTAACCTGCTCTCTAACACTAGCCCTCAACGTCACCCTAACCATAGGTCCAATCCTAACCCTAACCGTCTCTCTAACCCTAGCGCTTAACATAACCCTAATCCTAGGTCCAATCCTAACCCTAACCGTCTCTCTAACCCTAGCCCTCAACCTAACCCTAACCCTATGTCCAATCCTAACCCTAACAGTCTCTCTAACCCTAGCGCTCAACATAACCCTAACCCGAGGTCCAATCCTAACCCTAACCGTCTCTATAACCCTAGCCCTCAACATAACCCTAACCCTAGGTCCAATCCTCACCCTAACCGTCTCTCTAACCCTTGCCCTCAACATAACCCTAACCCTAGGTCCAATCCTAACCCTAACCGTCTCTCTAAACCTAGCCCTCAACGTAACCCTAACCCTAGGTCCAATACTAACCCTAACACTCTCTTTAACTGTAGCCCTCAACATAACCCTATCCCTAGGTCCAATCCTAACCCTAACAGTATCTCTAACCCTAGCCCTCAACATAATCGTAATCCTAGGTCCAATCCTAACCCTAACCGTCTCTCTAACGCTAGCCCTCAACATAACCCTAACCCTAGGTCCAATCCTAACCCTAACAGTCTCTCTAACCCTAGCCCTCAATATAACCCTAACCCTAGGTCCAATCCTAACCCTAACATTCTCTCTAAACCTAGCCCTCAACATAAGCCTAACCCTAGGTCCAATCCTCACCTTAACCGTCTCTCTAACCCTAGCCCTCAACCTAACCCTAAGCTTAGGTCCAATCATAACCCTAACCGTCTCTCTAACCTAGCCATCAAGCTAACCCTAACCCTAGGTCCAATCCTAACACTAAGCATCTCTCTAGCCCTAACCCTCAACATAACCCTAACCCTAGGTCCAATCCTAACCCTAACCGTCTCTCTAAACTTAGCCCTCTACATACCCCTAACCCTACGTCCAATCCTAACGCTAACCATCTCTCTAACCCTAGCCCTCAACATAACCCGAACCCTAGGTCCAATCCTAACCCTAATCGTCTCTCTAACCCTAGCCCTCAACATAACCCTAACCCTAGGTCCAATCCTAACCCTAACTGTCTCTCTAACCCTAGCCCTCAACATAACCCTAACCCTAGGTCCACTCCTCACCCTAACCGTCTCTCTAAACCAAGCCCTCAACATAACCCTAACCCTAGGTCCAATCCTAACAGTAACCTGCTCTCTAACACTAGCCCTCAACGTAACCCTAACCATAGGTCCAATCCTAACCCTAACCGTCTCTCTAACCCTAGCGCTTAACATAACCCTAACCCTAGGTCCAATCCTAACCCTAACCGTCTCTCTAACACTAGTCCTCAACCTAACCTTAACCCTAGGTCCAATCCTAACCCTAACAGTCTCTCTAACCCTAGCGCTCAACATAACCCTAACCCGAGGTCCAATCCTAACCCTAACCGTCTCTCTAACCCTAGCCCTCAACATAACCCTAACCCTAGGTCCAATCCTCACCCTAACCGTCTCTCTAACCCTAGCCCTCAACATAACCCTAACCCTAGGTCCAATCCTAACCCTAACCATCTCTCTAACCCTAGCCCTCAACGTAACCCTAACTCTAGGTCCAATACTAACCCTAACTCTCTCTTTAACTCTAGCCCTCAACATAACCCTATCCCTAGGTCCTATCCTAACCCTAACAGTATCTGTAACCCTAGCCCTCAACATAACCCTAACCCTAGGTTCAATCCTAACCCTAACCGTCTCCCTAACCATAGCCCTCAACATAACCCTAACCCTAGGTCCAATCCTAACCCTAACCGTCTCTCTAACCCTAGCCATCAACATAACCCTAACCCTAGGTCCAATCCTCACCCTAACCGTCTCTCTAACCCTAGTCCTCAACCTAACCCTAACCCTAGGTCCAATCCTAACCCTAACAGTCTCTCTAACCCTAGCCCTCAATATAACCCTAACCCTAGGTCCAATCCTAACCCTAACAGTCTCTCTAAACCTAGCCCTCAACATAAGCCTAACCCTAGGTCCAATCCTCACCTTAACCGTCTCTCTAACCCTAGCCCTCAACCTAACTCTAACCTTAGGTCCAATCATAACCCTAACCGTCTCTCTAACCCTAGCCCTCAACATAACCCGAACCCTAGATCCAATCCTAACCCTTACCGTCTCTCTAACCCTAGCCCTCAACATAACCCTAACCCTAGGTCCAATCCTAACCCTAACCGTCTCTCTAAACCTAGCCCTCAACATAACCCTAACCCTATGTCCAATCCTAACCCTGACCGTCTCCCTAACCTTAGCCCTCAACATAACCCTAACCCTAGGGCCAATCCTAACCCTGACCGTCTCTCTAACCCTAGCCCTCAACATAACCCTAACCCTAGGTCCAATACTAACCCTAACCGTCTCTCTAAACCTAGCCCTCAAGCTAACCCTAACCCTAGGTCCAATCCTAACCCTAACCGTCTCTCTAACCCTAGCCCTCAAGCTAACCCTAACCCTAGGTCCAATCCTAACCCTAAGCATCTCTCTAACCCTAGCCCTAAACATAACCCGAACCCTAGGTACAATCCTAACCCTAATCGTCTCTCTAACCCTAGCCCTCAACATAACCCTAACCCTAGGTCCACTCCTCACCCTAACCGTCTCTCTAAACCAAGCCCTCAACATAACACTAACCCTAGGTCCAATCATAACCCTAACCTGCTCTCTAACACTAGCCCTCAACGTAACCCTAACCATAGGTCCAATCCTAACCCTAACCGTCTCTCTAACACTAGCGCTTAACATTACCCTAACCCTTGGTCCAATCCTAACCCTAACCGTCTCTCTAACACTAGCGCTTAACATAACCCTAACCCTACGTCCAATCCTAACCCTAACCGTCTCTATAACCCTAGCCCTCAACATAACCCTAACCCTAAGTCCAATCCTAACCCTAACCGTCTCTCTAACCCTAGCCCTCAACATAACCCTAATCCTAGGTCCAATCCTAACCCTAACCGTCTCTCTAACGCTAGCCCTCAACATAACCCTAACCCTAGGTAAATCTTAACCCTACCGACTGTCTAACCATAGCCCTCAACATAACCTTAACCCTAGTCCAATCCTAACCCTTACCGTCTCTCTAACCCTAGCCCTCAACATAACCCTAACCCTAGGTCCAATCCTAACCCTAACCGTCACTCTAACCCTAGCCCTCAACATAACCCGAACCCTAGGTCCAATCCTAACCCTAACCGTCTCTCTAACCCTAGCCCTCAACATAACCCTAACCCTAGGTCCAATCCTCACCCTAACCGTCTCTCTAACCCTAGCCCTTAACATAACCCTAACCCTAGGTCCAATCCTAACCCTAACCGTCTCTCTAACCCTAGCCCTCAACATAACCCTAACCCTAGGTCCAATCCTCACCCTAACCGTCTCTATAACCGTAGCCCTCAACATAACCTTAACCCTAGGCCCAATCATACCCTAACTGTCTCTCTAAACCTAGTCCTCAACCTAACCCTAACCCTAGGTCCAATCCTAACCCTAACAGTCTCTCTAACCCTAGCCCTCAATATAACCCTAACCCTAGGTCCAATTCTAACCCTAACAGTCTCTCTAAACATAGCCCTCAACCTATCCCTAACCTTAGGTCCAATCCTAACCCTAACCGTCTCTCTAAACCTAGCCCTCAGCATAACCCTAACCCTAGGTCAAATCCTAACCCTAACCGTCTCTCTAACCCTAGCCCTCAACATAGCCCTAAACCTAGGTCCAATCCTAACCCTAACCGTCTCTCTAAACCTAGCCCTCAACATAACCCTAACCCTATGTCCAATCCTAACCCTAACCGTCTCCCTAACCCTAGCCCTCAACATAACCCTAACCCTAGGGCCAATCCTAACGCTGACCGTCTCTCTAACCCTAGCCCTCAACATAACCCTAACCCTAGGTCCAATCCTAACCCTAACCGTCTCTCTAAACCTAGCCCTCAACATAACCCTAACCCTATGTCCAATCCTAACCCTGACCGTCTCCCTAACACTAGCCCTCAACATAACCCTAACCCTAGGGCCAATCCTAACACTGACCGTCTCTCTAACCCTAGCCCTCAACATAACCCTAACCCTAGGTCCAATCCTAACCCTAACCGTCTCTCTAAACCTAGCCCTCAACATAACCCTAACCCTAGGTCAAATCGTAACGCTAACCATCTCTCTAAACCTAGCCCTCAACATAGCCCTAACCCTAGGTCCAATCCTAACCCTAACCGTCTCTCTAAACCTAGCCCTCAACATAACCCTAACCCTATGTCCAATCCTAACCCTGACCGTCTCCCTAACCCTAGCCATCAACATAACCCTAACCCTAGGGCCAATCCTAACCCTGACCGTCTCTCTAACCCTAGCCCTCAACATAAACCTAACCCTAGGTCCAATCCTAACCCTAACCGTCTCTCTAAACCTAGCCCTCAACATAACCCTAACCCTATGTCCAATCTTAACCCTGACCGTCTCCCTAACACTAGCCCTCAACATAACCCTAACCCTAGGGCCAATCCTAACCCTGACCGTCTCTCTAACCCTAGCCCTCAACATAACCCTAACCCTAGGTCCAATACTAACCCTAACCGTATCTCTAAACCTAGCCCTCAAGCTAACCCTAACCCTAGGTCCAATCCTAACCCTAACCGTCTCTCTAACCCTAGCGCTTAACATAACCCTAACCCTAGGTCCAATCCTAACCCTAACCGTCTCTCTAACACTAGCCCTCAACCTAACCTTAACCCTAGGTCCAATCCTAACCCTAACAGTCTCTCTAACCCTAGCGCTCAACATAACCCTAACCCGAGGTCCAATCCTAACCCTAACCGTCTCTCTAACCCTAGCCCTCAACATAACCCTAACCCTAGGTCCAATCCTCACCCTAACCGTCTCTCTAACAATAGCCCTCAACATAACCCTAATCCTAGATCCAATCCTAACCCTAACCGTCTCTCTAACCCTAGCCCTCAACATAACCCTAACCCTAGGTCCAATCCTAACCCTTACCGTCTCTCTAATCCTAGCCCTCAACATAACCCTAACCCTATGTCCAATCCTAACCCTGACCGTTTCCCTAAACTTAGCCCTCAACATAACCCTAACCCTAGGTCCACTCCTCACCGTAACCGTCTTTCTAACACTAGCTCTCAACATAACCCTAACCCTAGGTCCAATCCTAAACCTAACCGTCTCTCTAACAGTAGCCCTCAACGTAACCCTAACCCTAGGTCCAATCCTAACACTAACAGTCTCTCTAATCCTAGCCGTCAACCTAACCCTAACCCTAGGACCAATCCTAACCCTAACAGTCTCTCTAACCCTAGCCCTCAACATAACCCGAACCCTAGGTCCAATCCTAACCCTAACCGTCTCTCTAACCCTAGCCCTCAACATAACCCTAACCCTAGGTCCAATCCTCACCCTAACCGTCTCTCTAACCCTAGCCCTTAACATAACCCTAACCCTAGGTCCAATCCTAACCCTAACCGTCTCTCTAACCCTAGCCCTCAACATAACCCTAACCCTAGGTCCAATCCTCACCCTAACCGTCTCTATAACCGTAGCCCTCAACATAACCTTAACCCTAGGCCCAATCATACCCTAACTGTCTCTCTAAACCTAGTCCTCAACCTAACCCTAACCCTAGGTCCAATCCTAACCCTAACAGTCTCTCTAACCCTAGCCCTCAATATAACCCTAACCCTAGGTCCAATTCTAACCCTAACAGTCTCTCTAAACATAGCCCTCAACCTATCCCTAACCTTAGGTCCAATCCTAACCCTAACCGTCTCTCTAAACCTAGCCCTCAGCATAACCCTAACCCTAGGTCAAATCCTAACCCTAACCGTCTCTCTAACCCTAGCCCTCAACATAGCCCTAAACCTAGGTCCAATCCTAACCCTAACCGTCTCTCTAAACCTAGCCCTCAACATAACCCTAACCCTATGTCCAATCCTAACCCTAACCGTCTCCCTAACCCTAGCCCTCAACATAACCCTAACCCTAGGGCCAATCCTAACCCTAACCGTCTCTCTAAACCTAGCCCTCAACATAACCCTAACCCTATGTCCAATCCTAACCCTGACCGTCTCCCTAACACTAGCCCTCAACATAACCCTAACCCTAGGGCCAATCCTAACACTGACCGTCTCTCTAACCCTAGCCCTCAACATAACCCTAACCCTAGGTCCAATCCTAACCCTAACCGTCTCTCTAAACCTAGCCCTCAACATAACCCTAACCCTAGGTCAAATCGTAACGCTAACCATCTCTCTAAACCTAGCCCTCAACATAGCCCTAACCCTAGGTCCAATCCTAACCCTAACCGTCTCTCTAAACCTAGCCCTCAACATAACCCTAACCCTATGTCCAATCCTAACCCTGACCGTCTCCCTAACCCTAGCCATCAACATAACCCTAACCCTAGGGCCAATCCTAACCCTGACCGTCTCTCTAACCCTAGCCCTCAACATAAACCTAACCCTAGGTCCAATCCTAACCCTAACCGTCTCTCTAAACCTAGCCCTCAACATAACCCTAACCCTATGTCCAATCTTAACCCTGACCGTCTCCCTAACACTAGCCCTCAACATAACCCTAACCCTAGGGCCAATCCTAACCCTGACCGTCTCTCTAACCCTAGCCCTCAACATAACCCTAACCCTAGGTCCAATACTAACCCTAACCGTATCTCTAAACCTAGCCCTCAAGCTAACCCTAACCCTAGGTCCAATCCTAACCCTAACCGTCTCTCTAACCCTAGCGCTTAACATAACCCTAACCCTAGGTCCAATCCTAACCCTAACCGTCTCTCTAACACTAGCCCTCAACCTAACCTTAACCCTAGGTCCAATCCTAACCCTAACAGTCTCTCTAACCCTAGCGCTCAACATAACCCTAACCCGAGGTCCAATCCTAACCCTAACCGTCTCTCTAACCCTAGCCCTCAACATAACCCTAACCCTAGGTCCAATCCTCACCCTAACCGTCTCTCTAACAATAGCCCTCAACATAACCCTAATCCTAGATCCAATCCTAACCCTAACCGTCTCTCTAACCCTAGCCCTCAACATAACCCTAACCCTAGGTCCAATCCTAACCCTTACCGTCTCTCTAATCCTAGCCCTCAACATAACCCTAACCCTATGTCCAATCCTAACCCTGACCGTTTCCCTAAACTTAGCCCTCAACATAACCCTAACCCTAGGTCCACTCCTCACCGTAACCGTCTTTCTAACACTAGCTCTCAACATAACCCTAACCCTAGGTCCAATCCTAAACCTAACCGTCTCTCTAACAGTAGCCCTCAACGTAACCCTAACCCTAGGTCCAATCCTAACACTAACAGTCTCTCTAATCCTAGCCGTCAACCTAACCCTAACCCTAGGACCAATCCTAACCCTAACAGTCTCTCTAATCTTAGCCGTCAACCTAACCCTAACCCTAGGTCCAATCCTAACCCTAATCATTTCTCTAATCCTAGCCCTCAACATAACCCTAACCCTAGGTCCATTCCAAACACTAACCGTCTCTCTAACCCTAGCCCTCAACATAACCCTAACCCTAGGTCCAATACTAACCCTAACCGTCTCTCTAACCCTAGCCCTCAAGCTAACCCTAACCCTAGGTCCAATCCTAACCCTAACCGTCTCTCTAACCCTAGCTCTCAAGCTAACACTAACCCTAGGTCCAATCCTAACTCTAAGCATTTCTCTAACCCTAGCCCTCAACATAACCGTAACCCTCGGTCCAATCCTAACCCTAACCGTCTCTCTAACCCTAGCCCTCAACATAACCCTAACCCTAGGTCCAATCCTAACCCTAACCCTCTCTCTAACACTAGCCCTCAACATAACCCTAATCTTAGGTCCAATCCTAACCTTAACCGTCTCTCTAACGCTAGCCCTCAACATAACCCTAACCCTAGGTAAAATCTTAACCCTAACCGTCTCTCTAACCATAGCCCTCAACAAAACTTTAACCCTAGGTCCTCCTAACCCTAACCGTCTCTCTAACACTAGCCCTCAACATAACCCTAACCCTAGGTCCAATCCTAACCCTAACCGTCTCTCTAACTCTAGCGCTCAACATAACCCTAACCCGAGTTCCAATCCTAACCCTAACCGTCTCTCTAACCCTAGGCCTCAACATAACCCTAACCCTAGGTCCAATCCTCACCCTAACCGTCTATCTAACCCTAGCCCTCAACATAACCCTAACCCTAGGTCCAATCCTAACCCTAACCGTCTATCTAAACCTAGCCCTCAACGTAACCCTAACCCTAGGTCCAATACTAACCCTAACTCTCTCTTTAACTCTAGCCCTCAACATAACCCTATCCCTAGGTCCAATCCTAACCCTAACAGTATCTCTAAGCCTAGCCGTCAACATAACCCTAATCCTAGGTCCAATCCTAACCCTAACCGTCTCTCTAACCCTAGCCCTCAATATAACCCTAACCCTAGGTCCAATCCTAACCCTAACAGTCTCTCTAAACCTAGCCCTCAACATAAGCCTAACCCTAGGTCCATTCCTCACCTTAACCGTCTCTCTAACCCTAGCCCTCAACCTAACCCTAACCTTAGCTCCAATCATAACCCTAACCGTCTCTCTAACCCTAGCCCTCAACATAACAATAACCCTAGATCCAATCCTAACCCTAACCGTCTCTCTAACCCTAGCCCTCAACATAACCCTAACCCTAGATCCAATCCTAACCCTAACCGTCTCTCTAACCCTAGCCCTCAAGCTAACCCTAACCCTAGGTCCAATCCTAACCCTAAGCATCTCTCTAACCCTAACCCTCAACATAACCCTAACCCTAGGTCCAATCCTAACCCTAACCGTCTCTCTAAACTTAGCCCTCTACATAACCCTAACCCTACGTCCAATCCTAACCCTAACCATCTCTCTAACCCTAGCCCTCAACATAACCCGAACCCTAGGTCCAATCCTAACCCTAATCGTCTCTCTAACCCTAGCCCTGAACATAACTTTAACCCTAGGTCCAATCCTAACCCTAACTGTCTCTCTAACCCTAGCCCTCAACATAACCCTAACCCTAGGTCCACTCCTCACCCTAACCGTCTCTCTAAACCAAGCCCTCAACATAACCCTAACCCTAGGTCCAATCCTAACCCTAACCTGCTCTCTAACACTAGCCCTCAACGTCACCCTAACCATAGGTCCAATCCTAACCCTAACGGTCTCTCTAACCCTAGCGCTTAACATAACCCTAATCCTAGGTCCAATCCTAACCCTAACCGTCTCTCTAACCCTAGCCCTCAACCTAACCCTAACCCTATGTCCAATCCTAACCCTAACAGTCTCTCTAACCCTAGCGCTCAACATAACCCTAACCCGAGGTCCAATCCTAACCCTAACCGTCTCTATAACCCTAGCCCTCAACATAACCCTAACCCTAGGTCCAATCCTCACCCTAACCGTCTCTCTAACCCTAGCCCTCAACATAACCCTAACCCTAGGTCCAATCCTAACCCTAACCGTCTCTCTAAACCTAGCCCTCAACGTAACCCTAACCCTAGGTCCAATACTAACCCTAACACTCTCTTTAACTGTAGCCCTCAACATAACCCTATCCCTAGGTCCAATCCTAACCCTAACAGTATCTCTAACCCTAGCCCTCAACATAATCGTAATCCTAGGTCCAATCCTAACCCTAACCGTCTCTCTAACGCTAGCCCTCAACATAACCCTAACCCTAGGTCCAATCCTAACCCTAACAGTCTCTCTAACCCTAGCCCTCAATATAACCCTAACCCTAGGTCCAATCCTAACCCTAACATTCTCTCTAAACCTAGCCCTCAACATAAGCCTAACCCTAGGTCCAATCCTCACCTTAACCGTCTCTCTAACCCTAGCCCTCAACCTAACCCTAAGCTTAGGTCCAATCATAACCCTAACCGTCTCTCTAACCCTAGCCCTCAACGTAACCCTAACCCTATGTCCAATCCTAACCCTAACCGTCTCTCTAACCCTAGCCCTCAACATAACCCTAACCCTATGTCCAATCCTAACCCTAACCGTCTCTCTAACCCTAGCCCTCAACATAACCCTAACCCTATGTCCAATCCTAACCCTGACCGTCTCCCTAACCTTAGCCCTCAAAATAACCCTAACCCTAGGGCCAATCCTAACCCTGACGTCTCTCTAACCCTAGCCCTCAACATAACCCTAACCCTAGGTCCAATACTAACCCTAACCGTCTCTCTAAACCTAGCCCTCAAGCTAACCCTAACCCTAGGTCCAATCCTAACCCTAACCGTCTCTCTAACCTAGCCCTCAAGCTAACCCTAACCCTAGGTCCAATCCTAACACTAAGCATCTCTCTAGCCCTAACCCTCAACATAACCCTAACCCTAGGTCCAATCCTAACCCTAACCGTCTCTCTAAACTTAGCCCTCTACATACCCCTAACCCTACGTCCAATCCTAACGCTAACCATCTCTCTAACCCTAGCCCTCAACATAACCCGAACCCTAGGTCCAATCCTAACCCTAATCGTCTCTCTAACCCTAGCCCTCAACATAACCCTAACCCTAGGTCCAATCCTAACCCTAACTGTCTCTCTAACCCTAGCCCTCAACATAACCCTAACCCTAGGTCCACTCCTCACCCTAACCGTCTCTCTAAACCAAGCCCTCAACATAACCCTAACCCTAGGTCCAATCCTAACAGTAACCTGCTCTCTAACACTAGCCCTCAACGTAACCCTAACCATAGGTCCAATCCTAACCCTAACCGTCTCTCTAACCCTAGCGCTTAACATAACCCTAACCCTAGGTCCAATCCTAACCCTAACCGTCTCTCTAACACTAGTCCTCAACCTAACCTTAACCCTAGGTCCAATCCTAACCCTAACAGTCTCTCTAACCCTAGCGCTCAACATAACCCTAACCCGAGGTCCAATCCTAACCCTAACCGTCTCTCTAACCCTAGCCCTCAACATAACCCTAACCCTAGGTCCAATCCTAACCCTAACCGTCTCTCTAACCCTAGCCCTCAACGTAACCCTAACTCTAGGTCCAATACTAACCCTAACTCTCTCTTTAACTCTAGCCCTCAACATAACCCTATCCCTAGGTCCTATCCTAACCCTAACAGTATCTGTAACCCTAGCCCTCAACATAACCCTAACCCTAGGTTCAATCCTAACCCTAACCGTCTCCCTAACCATAGCCCTCAACATAACCCTAACCCTAGGTCCAATCCTAACCCTAACCGTCTCTCTAACCCTAGCCATCAACATAACCCTAACCCTAGGTCCAATCCTCACCCTAACCGTCTCTCTAACCCTAGTCCTCAACCTAACCCTAACCCTAGGTCCAATCCTAACCCTAACAGTCTCTCTAACCCTAGCCCTCAATATAACCCTAACCCTAGGTCCAATCCTAACCCTAACAGTCTCTCTAAACCTAGCCCTCAACATAAGCCTAACCCTAGGTCCAATCCTCACCTTAACCGTCTCTCTAACCCTAGCCCTCAACCTAACTCTAACCTTAGGTCCAATCATAACCCTAACCGTCTCTCTAACCCTAGCCCTCAACATAACCCGAACCCTAGATCCAATCCTAACCCTAACCGTCTCTCTAACCCTAGCCCTCAACATAACCCTAACCCTAGGTCCAATCCTAACCCTAACCGTCTCTCTAAACCTAGCCCTCAACATAACCCTAACCCTATGTCCAATCCTAACCCTGACCGTCTCCCTAACCTTAGCCCTCAACATAACCCTAACCCTAGGGCCAATCCTAACCCTGACCGTCTCTCTAACCCTAGCCCTCAACATAACCCTAACCCTAGGTCCATTACTAACCCTAACCGTCTCTCTAAACCTAGCCCTCAAGCTAACCCTAACCCTAGGTCCAATCCTAACCCTAACCGTCTCTCTAACCCTAGCCCTCAAGCTAACCCTAACCCTAGGTCCAATCCTAACCCTAAGCATCTCTCTAACCCTAGCCCTAAACATAACCCGAACCCTAGGTACAATCCTAACCCTAATCGTCTCTCTAACCCTAGCCCTCAACATAACCCTAACCCTAGGTCCACTCCTCACCCTAACCGTCTCTCTAAACCAAGCCCTCAACATAACCCTAACCCTAGGTCCAATCCTAACCCTAACCTGCTCTCTAACACTAGCCCTCAACGTAACCCTAACCATAGGTCCAATCCTAACCCTAACCGTCTCTCTAACACTAGCGCTTAACATTACCCTAACCCTTGGTCCAATCCTAACCCTAACCGTCTCTCTAACACTAGCGCTTAACATAACCCTAACCCTACGTCCAATCCTAACCCTAACCGTCTCTATAACCCTAGCCCTCAACATAACCCTAACCCTAAGTCCAATCCTAACCCTAACCGTCTCTCTAACCCTAGCCCTCAACATAACCCTAATCCTAGGTCCAATCCTAACCCTAACCGTCTCTCTAACGCTAGCCCTCAACATAACCCTAACCCTAGGTAAATCTTAACCCTACCGACTGTCTAACCATAGCCCTCAACATAACCTTAACCCTAGTCCAATCCTAACCCTAACCGTCTCTCTAACCCTAGCCCTCAACATAACCCTAACCCTAGGTCCAATCCTAACCCTAACCGTCACTCTAACCCTAGCCCTCAACATAACCCGAACCCTAGGTCCAATCCTAACCCTAACCGTCTCTCTAACCCTAGCCCTCAACATAACCCTAACCCTAGGTCCAATCCTCACCCTAACCGTCTCTCTAACCCTAGCCCTTAACATAACCCTAACCCTAGGTCCAATCCTAACCCTAACCGTCTCTCTAACCCTAGCCCTCAACATAACCCTAACCCTAGGTCCAATCCTCACCCTAACCGTCTCTATAACCGTAGCCCTCAACATAACCTTAACCCTAGGCCCAATCATACCCTAACTGTCTCTCTAAACCTAGTCCTCAACCTAACCCTAACCCTAGGTCCAATCCTAACCCTAACAGTCTCTCTAACCCTAGCCCTCAATATAACCCTAACCCTAGGTCCAATTCTAACCCTAACCGTCTCTCTAACCCTAGCCCTCAACATAGCCCTAAACCTAGGTCCAATCCTAACCCTAACCGTCTCTCTAAACCTAGCCCTCAACATAACCCTAACCCTATGTCCAATCCTAACCCTAACCGTCTCCCTAACCCTAGCCCTCAACATAACCCTAACCCTAGGGCCAATCCTAACGCTGACCGTCTCTCTAACCCTAGCCCTCAACATAACCCTAACCCTAGGTCCAATCCTAACCCTAACCGTCTCTCTAAACCTAGCCCTCAACATAACCCTAACCCTATGTCCAATCCTAACCCTGACCGTCTCCCTAACACTAGCCCTCAACATAACCCTAACCCTAGGTCCAATCCTAACACTGACCGTCTCTCTAACCCTAGCCCTCAACATAACCCTAACCCTAGGTCCAATCCTAACCCTAACCGTCTCTCTAAACCTAGCCCTCAACATAACCCTAACCCTAGGTCAAATCGTAACGCTAACCATCTCTCTAAACCTAGCCCTCAACATAGCCCTAACCCTAGGTCCAATCCTAACCCTAACCGTCTCTCTAAACCTAGCCCTCAACATAACCCTAACCCTATGTCCAATCCTAACCCTGACCGTCTCCCTAACCCTAGCCATCAACATAACCCTAACCCTAGGGCCAATCCTAACCCTGACCGTCTCTCTAACCCTAGCCCTCAACATAAACCTAACCCTAGGTCCAATCCTAACCCTAACCGTCTCTCTAAACCTAGCCCTCAACCTAACCCTAACCCTAGGTCAAATCCTAACGCTAACCGTCTCTCTAACCCTAGCCCTCAACATAACCCTAACCCTAGGTCCAATCCTAACCCTAACCGTCTCTCTAAACCTAGCCCTCAACATAACCCTAACCCTATGTCCAATCCTAAACCTGACCGTCTCCCTAACCCTAGCCCTCAACATAACCCTAACCCTAGGTCCAATCCTAACCCTAACCGTCTCTCTAAACCTAGCCCTCAACATAACCCTAACCCTATGTCCAATCCTAAACCTGACCGTCTCTCTAACCCTAGCCCTCAACATAACCCTAACCCTAGGTCCAATCCTAACCCTAACCGTCTCTCTAAACCTAGCCCTCAACATAACCATAACCCTATGTCCAATCCTAACCCTGACCGTCTCCCTAACCCTAGCCCTCAACATAACCCTAACCCTAGGGCCAATCCTAACCCTGACCATCTCTCTAGCCCTAGCCCTCAACATAACCCTAACCCTAGGTCCAATACTAACCCTAACCGTATCTCTAAACCTAGCCCTCAAGTAAACCCTAACCCTAGGTCCAATCCTAACCCTAACCGTCTCTCTACCCTAGCCCTCAAGCTAACCCTAACCCCAGGTCCAATCCTAACCCTAAGCATCTCTCTGACCCTAACCCTCAACATAACCCTAACCCTAGGTCCAATCCTAACCCTAACCATCTCTCTAACCCTAGCCCTCAACATAACCCGAACCCTAGGTCCAATCGTAACCCTAATCGTCTCTCTAACGCTCGCCCTCAACATAACCTGTAACCCTAGGTCCAATCCTAACCCTAACTGTCTCTCTAAACCTAACCCTCAACATAACCCTAACCCTAGGTCCACTCCTCACCCTAACCGTCTCTCTAAACCTAGCCCTCAAAATAACCCTAACCCTAGGTCCAATCCTAACCCTAACCATCTCTCTAACACTAGCCCTCAACGTAACCCTAACCATAGGACCAATCCTAACCCTAACCGTCTCTCTAACCTTATCCCTCAACATATCCCTAACCCTAGGTCCAATCCTAACCCTAACCGTATCTTTAACCCTAGCCCTCAACCTAACACTAACCCTAGGTCCAATCCTAACCCTAACAATCTCTCTAACCCAAGCCCTCAAAATAACTCTAACCCAAGGTCCAATACTAACCCTAACCGTCTCTCTAATCCTAGCCCTCAAGCTAACCCTAACCCTAGGTCCAATCCTAACCCTAACCGTCTCTCTAACCCTAGATCTCAAGCTAACCCTAACCCTAGGTCCAATCCTAACCCTAAGCATCGCTCTAACCCTAGCCCTCAACATAACCCTAACCCTAGGTCCAATCCTAACCCTAACCGTCTCTCTAACGTAAGCCCTCTACATAACCCTAACCCTACGTCCACTCCTAACCCTAACCATCTCTCTAACCCTAGCCCTCAACATAACCCGAACAATAGGTCCAATCCTCACCCTAATGGTCTCTCTAACCCTAGCCCTCAACATAACCCGAACCCTAGGTCCAATCCTAACCCTAACCGTCTCTCTAACCCTATCCCTCAACATAACCCTAACCCTAGGTCCACTCCTCACCCTAACCGTCTCTCTAACCCTAGCCCTCAACATAACCCTAACCCTAGGTCCAATCCTAACCCTAACCGTCTCTCTAACACTAGCCCTCAACGTAACCCTAACCCTAGGTCCAATCCTAACCCTAACAGTCTCTCTAACCCTAGCCCTCAACATAACAAAAACACTAGGTCCAATGCTAACCCTAACAGTCTCTCTAAACCTACCCTCAACATAACCCTAACCCTAGGTCCAATCCTAACCCTAACCGTCTCTCTAACACTAGCCCTCAAGCTAACCCTAACCCTAGTTCCATTCCTAACCCTGATCGTCTCTCTAACCCTAGCCCTCAACATAACCCTAACCCTAGATCCAATCCTAACCCTAACCGTCTCTCTAAACCTAGCACTCAACATAACCCTAACCCTACGTCCAATCATAACCCTGACCGTCTCCCTAACCCTAGCCCTCAACATAACCCTAACCCTAGGACCAATTCTATCCCTGACCGTCTCTCTAACCCTAGCCCTCAACATAACCCTAACCCTAGGTCCAATACTAACACTAACCGTCTCTCTAACCCTAGCCCTCAAGCTAACCCTAACCCTAGGTCCAATCCTAACCCTAACCGTCTCTCTAACCCTAGCCCTCAAGCTAACCCTAACCCAAGGTCCAATCCTAACCCTAAGCATCTCTCTAACCCTAGCCCTCAACATAACCCTAACCATAGGTCCAATCCTAACCCTAACCGTCTCTCTAACCTTAGCCCTCTACATAACCCTAGCCCTACGTCCAATCCTAACCCTAACCATCTCTCTAAACCTAGCCCTCAACATAACCCTAACCCTAGATCCAATCCTAACCCTAACCGTCTCTCTAACCCTAGCCCTCAACATAACCCTAACCCTAGGTCCAATCCTTACCCTAACCGTCTCTCTAACCCTAGCCCTCAACATAACCCTAACCCTAGGTCCACTCCTCACCCTAACCGTCTCTCTAACCCTAGCCCTCAACATAACCCTAACCCTGGGTCCAATCTTAACCCTAACCGTCTCTCTAACACTAGCCCCAACGTAACCCTAACCCTAGGTCCATTCCTAACCCTAACAGTCTCTCTAACCCTAGCCCTCAACATAACCCTAACCCTAGGTCCACTCCTCACCCTAACCGTCTCTCTAACCCTAGCCCTCAACATAACCCTAACCCTAGGTCCAATCTTAACCCTAACCGTCTCTCTAACCCTAGCCCTCAACATAACCCTAACCCTAGGTCCAATCCTAACCCTAACAGTCTCTCTAACCCTAGCCCTCAACATGACCCTAACCCTAGGTCCAATCCTCACCCTAACCGTCTCTCTAACCCTAGCCCTCAACCTAACCCTAACCCTAGGTCCAATCCTAACCTTAACCGTCTCTCTAACCCTAGCCCTAAACGTAACCCTAACCCTAGGTCCAATACTAACCCTAACTGTCTCTCTAACTCTAGCCCTTAACATAACCCTATCCCTAGGTCCAATCCTAACCCTAACAGTATCTCTAACCCTAGCCCTCAAACTCACCCTAACCCTAGGTCCAATCCTAACCCTAACCGTCTCTCTAACCCTAGCCCTCAACGTAACCCTAACCCTAGGTCCAATAATAACCCTAACTGTCTCTCTAACTCTAGCCCTCAACATAACCCTATCCCTAGGTCCAATCCTAACCCTAACAGTATCTCTAACCCTAGCCCTCAACATAACCCTAACCCTAGGTTCAATCCTAACCCTAACCGTCTCCCTAACCATAGCCCTCAACATAACCCTAACCCTATGTCCAATCCTAACCCTAACCGTCTCTCTAACCCTACCCCTCAACATAACCCTAACCCTAGGTCCACTCCTCACCCTAACCGTCTCTCTAAACCAAGCCCTCAACATAACACTAACCCTAGGTCCAATCATAACCCTAACCTGCTCTCTAACACTAGCCCTCAACGTAACCCTAACCATAGGTCCAATCCTAACCCTAACCGTCTCTCTAACACTAGCGCTTAACATTACCCTAACCCTTGGTCCAATCCTAACCCTAACCGTCTCTCTAACACTAGCGCTTAACATAACCCTAACCCTACGTCCAATCCTAACCCTAACCGTCTCTATAACCCTAGCCCTCAACATAACCCTAACCCTAAGTCCAATCCTAACCCTAACCGTCTCTCTAACCCTAGCCCTCAACATAACCCTAATCCTAGGTCCAATCCTAACCCTAACCGTCTCTCTAACGCTAGCCCTCAACATAACCCTAACCCTAGGTAAATCTTAACCCTACCGACTGTCTAACCATAGCCCTCAACATAACCTTAACCCTAGTCCAATCCTAACCCTTACCGTCTCTCTAACCCTAGCCCTCAACATAACCCTAACCCTAGGTCCAATCCTAACCCTAACCGTCACTCTAACCCTAGCCCTCAACATAACCCGAACCCTAGGTCCAATCCTAACCCTAACCGTCTCTCTAACCCTAGCCCTCAACATAACCCTAACCCTAGGTCCAATCCTCACCCTAACCGTCTCTCTAACCCTAGCCCTTAACATAACCCTAACCCTAGGTCCAATCCTAACCCTAACCGTCTCTCTAACCCTAGCCCTCAACATAACCCTAACCCTAGGTCCAATCCTCACCCTAACCGTCTCTATAACCGTAGCCCTCAACATAACCTTAACCCTAGGCCCAATCATACCCTAACTGTCTCTCTAAACCTAGTCCTCAACCTAACCCTAACCCTAGGTCCAATCCTAACCCTAACAGTCTCTCTAACCCTAGCCCTCAATATAACCCTAACCCTAGGTCCAATTCTAACCCTAACAGTCTCTCTAAACATAGCCCTCAACCTATCCCTAACCTTAGGTCCAATCCTAACCCTAACCGTCTCTCTAAACCTAGCCCTCAGCATAACCCTAACCCTAGGTCAAATCCTAACCCTAACCGTCTCTCTAACCCTAGCCCTCAACATAGCCCTAAACCTAGGTCCAATCCTAACCCTAACCGTCTCTCTAAACCTAGCCCTCAACATAACCCTAACCCTATGTCCAATCCTAACCCTAACCGTCTCCCTAACCCTAGCCCTCAACATAACCCTAACCCTAGGGCCAATCCTAACGCTGACCGTCTCTCTAACCCTAGCCCTCAACATAACCCTAACCCTAGGTCCAATCCTAACCCTAACCGTCTCTCTAAACCTAGCCCTCAACATAACCCTAACCCTATGTCCAATCCTAACCCTGACCGTCTCCCTAACACTAGCCCTCAACATAACCCTAACCCTAGGGCCAATCCTAACACTGACCGTCTCTCTAACCCTAGCCCTCAACATAACCCTAACCCTAGGTCCAATCCTAACCCTAACCGTCTCTCTAAACCTAGCCCTCAACATAACCCTAACCCTAGGTCAAATCGTAACGCTAACCATCTCTCTAAACCTAGCCCTCAACATAGCCCTAACCCTAGGTCCAATCCTAACCCTAACCGTCTCTCTAAACCTAGCCCTCAACATAACCCTAACCCTATGTCCAATCCTAACCCTGACCGTCTCCCTAACCCTAGCCATCAACATAACCCTAACCCTAGGGCCAATCCTAACCCTGACCGTCTCTCTAACCCTAGCCCTCAACATAAACCTAACCCTAGGTCCAATCCTAACCCTAACCGTCTCTCTAAACCTAGCCCTCAACATAACCCTAACCCTATGTCCAATCTTAACCCTGACCGTCTCCCTAACACTAGCCCTCAACATAACCCTAACCCTAGGGCCAATCCTAACCCTGACCGTCTCTCTAACCCTAGCCCTCAACATAACCCTAACCCTAGGTCCAATACTAACCCTAACCGTATCTCTAAACCTAGCCCTCAAGCTAACCCTAACCCTAGGTCCAATCCTAACCCTAACCGTCTCTCTAACCCTAGCGCTTAACATAACCCTAACCCTAGGTCCAATCCTAACCCTAACCGTCTCTCTAACACTAGCCCTCAACCTAACCTTAACCCTAGGTCCAATCCTAACCCTAACAGTCTCTCTAACCCTAGCGCTCAACATAACCCTAACCCGAGGTCCAATCCTAACCCTAACCGTCTCTCTAACCCTAGCCCTCAACATAACCCTAACCCTAGGTCCAATCCTCACCCTAACCGTCTCTCTAACAATAGCCCTCAACATAACCCTAATCCTAGATCCAATCCTAACCCTAACCGTCTCTCTAACCCTAGCCCTCAACATAACCCTAACCCTAGGTCCAATCCTAACCCTTACCGTCTCTCTAATCCTAGCCCTCAACATAACCCTAACCCTATGTCCAATCCTAACCCTGACCGTTTCCCTAAACTTAGCCCTCAACATAACCCTAACCCTAGGTCCACTCCTCACCGTAACCGTCTTTCTAACACTAGCTCTCAACATAACCCTAACCCTAGGTCCAATCCTAAACCTAACCGTCTCTCTAACAGTAGCCCTCAACGTAACCCTAACCCTAGGTCCAATCCTAACACTAACAGTCTCTCTAATCCTAGCCGTCAACCTAACCCTAACCCTAGGACCAATCCTAACCCTAACAGTCTCTCTAATCTTAGCCGTCAACCTAACCCTAACCCTAGGTCCAATCCTAACCCTAATCATTTCTCTAATCCTAGCCCTCAACATAACCCTAACCCTAGGTCCATTCCAAACACTAACCGTCTCTCTAACCCTAGCCCTCAACATAACCCTAACCCTAGGTCCAATACTAACCCTAACCGTCTCTCTAACCCTAGCCCTCAAGCTAACCCTAACCCTAGGTCCAATCCTAACCCTAACCGTCTCTCTAACCCTAGCTCTCAAGCTAACACTAACCCTAGGTCCAATCCTAACTCTAAGCATTTCTCTAACCCTAGCCCTCAACATAACCGTAACCCTCGGTCCAATCCTAACCCTAACCGTCTCTCTAACCCTAGCCCTCAACATAACCCTAACCCTAGGTCCAATCCTAACCCTAACCCTCTCTCTAACACTAGCCCTCAACATAACCCTAATCTTAGGTCCAATCCTAACCTTAACCGTCTCTCTAACGCTAGCCCTCAACATAACCCTAACCCTAGGTAAAATCTTAACCCTAACCGTCTCTCTAACCATAGCCCTCAACAAAACTTTAACCCTAGGTCCTCCTAACCCTAACCGTCTCTCTAACACTAGCCCTCAACATAACCCTAACCCTAGGTCCAATCCTAACCCTAACCGTCTCTCTAACTCTAGCGCTCAACATAACCCTAACCCGAGTTCCAATCCTAACCCTAACCGTCTCTCTAACCCTAGGCCTCAACATAACCCTAACCCTAGGTCCAATCCTCACCCTAACCGTCTATCTAACCCTAGCCCTCAACATAACCCTAACCCTAGGTCCAATCCTAACCCTAACCGTCTATCTAAACCTAGCCCTCAACGTAACCCTAACCCTAGGTCCAATACTAACCCTAACTCTCTCTTTAACTCTAGCCCTCAACATAACCCTATCCCTAGGTCCAATCCTAACCCTAACAGTATCTCTAAGCCTAGCCGTCAACATAACCCTAATCCTAGGTCCAATCCTAACCCTAACCGTCTCTCTAACCCTAGCCCTCAATATAACCCTAACCCTAGGTCCAATCCTAACCCTAACAGTCTCTCTAAACCTAGCCCTCAACATAAGCCTAACCCTAGGTCCATTCCTCACCTTAACCGTCTCTCTAACCCTAGCCCTCAACCTAACCCTAACCTTAGCTCCAATCATAACCCTAACCGTCTCTCTAACCCTAGCCCTCAACATAACAATAACCCTAGATCCAATCCTAACCCTAACCGTCTCTCTAACCCTAGCCCTCAACATAACCCTAACCCTAGATCCAATCCTAACCCTAACCGTCTCTCTAACCCTAGCCCTCAAGCTAACCCTAACCCTAGGTCCAATCCTAACCCTAAGCATCTCTCTAACCCTAACCCTCAACATAACCCTAACCCTAGGTCCAATCCTAACCCTAACCGTCTCTCTAAACTTAGCCCTCTACATAACCCTAACCCTACGTCCAATCCTAACCCTAACCATCTCTCTAACCCTAGCCCTCAACATAACCCGAACCCTAGGTCCAATCCTAACCCTAATCGTCTCTCTAACCCTAGCCCTGAACATAACTTTAACCCTAGGTCCAATCCTAACCCTAACTGTCTCTCTAACCCTAGCCCTCAACATAACCCTAACCCTAGGTCCACTCCTCACCCTAACCGTCTCTCTAAACCAAGCCCTCAACATAACCCTAACCCTAGGTCCAATCCTAACCCTAACCTGCTCTCTAACACTAGCCCTCAACGTCACCCTAACCATAGGTCCAATCCTAACCCTAACGGTCTCTCTAACCCTAGCGCTTAACATAACCCTAATCCTAGGTCCAATCCTAACCCTAACCGTCTCTCTAACCCTAGCCCTCAACCTAACCCTAACCCTATGTCCAATCCTAACCCTAACAGTCTCTCTAACCCTAGCGCTCAACATAACCCTAACCCGAGGTCCAATCCTAACCCTAACCGTCTCTATAACCCTAGCCCTCAACATAACCCTAACCCTAGGTCCAATCCTCACCCTAACCGTCTCTCTAACCCTAGCCCTCAACATAACCCTAACCCTAGGTCCAATCCTAACCCTAACCGTCTCTCTAAACCTAGCCCTCAACGTAACCCTAACCCTAGGTCCAATACTAACCCTAACACTCTCTTTAACTGTAGCCCTCAACATAACCCTATCCCTAGGTCCAATCCTAACCCTAACAGTATCTCTAACCCTAGCCCTCAACATAATCGTAATCCTAGGTCCAATCCTAACCCTAACCGTCTCTCTAACGCTAGCCCTCAACATAACCCTAACCCTAGGTCCAATCCTAACCCTAACAGTCTCTCTAACCCTAGCCCTCAATATAACCCTAACCCTAGGTCCAATCCTAACCCTAACATTCTCTCTAAACCTAGCCCTCAACATAAGCCTAACCCTAGGTCCAATCCTCACCTTAACCGTCTCTCTAACCCTAGCCCTCAACCTAACCCTAAGCTTAGGTCCAATCATAACCCTAACCGTCTCTCTAACCCTAGCCCTCAACGTAACCCTAACCCTATGTCCAATCCTAACCCTAACCGTCTCTCTAACCCTAGCCCTCAACATAACCCTAACCCTATGTCCAATCCTAACCCTAATCGTCTCTCTAACCCTAGCCCTCAACATAACCCTAACCCTATGTCCAATCCTAACCCTGACCGTCTCCCTAACCTTAGCCCTCAAAATAACCCTAACCCTAGGGCCAATCCTAACCCTGACGTCTCTCTAACCCTAGCCCTCAACATAACCCTAACCCTAGGTCCAATACTAACCCTAACCGTCTCTCTAAACCTAGCCCTCAAGCTAACCCTAACCCTAGGTCCAATCCTAACCCTAACCGTCTCTCTAACCTAGCCCTCAAGCTAACCCTAACCCTAGGTCCAATCCTAACACTAAGCATCTCTCTAGCCCTAACCCTCAACATAACCCTAACCCTAGGTCCAATCCTAACCCTAACCGTCTCTCTAAACTTAGCCCTCTACATACCCCTAACCCTACGTCCAATCCTAACGCTAACCATCTCTCTAACCCTAGCCCTCAACATAACCCGAACCCTAGGTCCAATCCTAACCCTAATCGTCTCTCTAACCCTAGCCCTCAACATAACCCTAACCCTAGGTCCAATCCTAACCCTAACTGTCTCTCTAACCCTAGCCCTCAACATAACCCTAACCCTAGGTCCACTCCTCACCCTAACCGTCTCTCTAAACCAAGCCCTCAACATAACCCTAACCCTAGGTCCAATCCTAACAGTAACCTGCTCTCTAACACTAGCCCTCAACGTAACCCTAACCATAGGTCCAATCCTAACCCTAACCGTCTCTCTAACCCTAGCGCTTAACATAACCCTAACCCTAGGTCCAATCCTAACCCTAACCGTCTCTCTAACACTAGTCCTCAACCTAACCTTAACCCTAGGTCCAATCCTAACCCTAACAGTCTCTCTAACCCTAGCGCTCAACATAACCCTAACCCGAGGTCCAATCCTAACCCTAACCGTCTCTCTAACCCTAGCCCTCAACATAACCCTAACCCTAGGTCCAATCCTAACCCTAACCGTCTCTCTAACCCTAGCCCTCAACGTAACCCTAACTCTAGGTCCAATACTAACCCTAACTCTCTCTTTAACTCTAGCCCTCAACATAACCCTATCCCTAGGTCCTATCCTAACCCTAACAGTATCTGTAACCCTAGCCCTCAACATAACCCTAACCCTAGGTTCAATCCTAACCCTAACCGTCTCCCTAACCATAGCCCTCAACATAACCCTAACCCTAGGTCCAATCCTAACCCTAACCGTCTCTCTAACCCTAGCCATCAACATAACCCTAACCCTAGGTCCAATCCTCACCCTAACCGTCTCTCTAACCCTAGTCCTCAACCTAACCCTAACCCTAGGTCCAATCCTAACCCTAACAGTCTCTCTAACCCTAGCCCTCAATATAACCCTAACCCTAGGTCCAATCCTAACCCTAACAGTCTCTCTAAACCTAGCCCTCAACATAAGCCTAACCCTAGGTCCAATCCTCACCTTAACCGTCTCTCTAACCCTAGCCCTCAACCTAACTCTAACCTTAGGTCCAATCATAACCCTAACCGTCTCTCTAACCCTAGCCCTCAACATAACCCGAACCCTAGATCCAATCCTAACCCTAACCGTCTCTCTAACCCTAGCCCTCAACATAACCCTAACCCTAGGTCCAATCCTAACCCTAACCGTCTCTCTAAACCTAGCCCTCAACATAACCCTAACCCTATGTCCAATCCTAACCCTGACCGTCTCCCTAACCTTAGCCCTCAACATAACCCTAACCCTAGGGCCAATCCTAACCCTGACCGTCTCTCTAACCCTAGCCCTCAACATAACCCTAACCCTAGGTCCATTACTAACCCTAACCGTCTCTCTAAACCTAGCCCTCAAGCTAACCCTAACCCTAGGTCCAATCCTAACCCTAACCGTCTCTCTAACCCTAGCCCTCAAGCTAACCCTAACCCTAGGTCCAATCCTAACCCTAAGCATCTCTCTAACCCTAGCCCTAAACATAACCCGAACCCTAGGTACAATCCTAACCCTAATCGTCTCTATAACCGTAGCCCTCAACATAACCTTAACCCTAGGCCCAATCATACCCTAACTGTCTCTCTAAACCTAGTCCTCAACCTAACCCTAACCCTAGGTCCAATCCTAACCCTAACAGTCTCTCTAACCCTAGCCCTCAATATAACCCTAACCCTAGGTCCAATTCTAACCCTAACCGTCTCTCTAACCCTAGCCCTCAACATAGCCCTAAACCTAGGTCCAATCCTAACCCTAACCGTCTCTCTAAACCTAGCCCTCAACATAACCCTAACCCTATGTCCAATCCTAACCCTAACCGTCTCCCTAACCCTAGCCCTCAACATAACCCTAACCCTAGGGCCAATCCTAACGCTGACCGTCTCTCTAACCCTAGCCCTCAACATAACCCTAACCCTAGGTCCAATCCTAACCCTAACCGTCTCTCTAAACCTAGCCCTCAACATAACCCTAACCCTATGTCCAATCCTAACCCTGACCGTCTCCCTAACACTAGCCCTCAACATAACCCTAACCCTAGGTCCAATCCTAACACTGACCGTCTCTCTAACCCTAGCCCTCAACATAACCCTAACCCTAGGTCCAATCCTAACCCTAACCGTCTCTCTAAACCTAGCCCTCAACATAACCCTAACCCTAGGTCAAATCGTAACGCTAACCATCTCTCTAAACCTAGCCCTCAACATAGCCCTAACCCTAGGTCCAATCCTAACCCTAACCGTCTCTCTAAACCTAGCCCTCAACATAACCCTAACCCTATGTCCAATCCTAACCCTGACCGTCTCCCTAACCCTAGCCATCAACATAACCCTAACCCTAGGGCCAATCCTAACCCTGACCGTCTCTCTAACCCTAGCCCTCAACATAAACCTAACCCTAGGTCCAATCCTAACCCTAACCGTCTCTCTAAACCTAGCCCTCAACATAACCCTAACCCTATGTCCAATCCTAAACCTGACCGTCTCTCTAACCCTAGCCCTCAACATAACCCTAACCCTAGGTCCAATCCTAACCCTAACCGTCTCTCTAAACCTAGCCCTCAACATAACCATAACCCTATGTCCAATCCTAACCCTGACCGTCTCCCTAACCCTAGCCCTCAACATAACCCTAACCCTAGGGCCAATCCTAACCCTGACCATCTCTCTAGCCCTAGCCCTCAACATAACCCTAACCCTAGGTCCAATACTAACCCTAACCGTATCTCTAAACCTAGCCCTCAAGTAAACCCTAACCCTAGGTCCAATCCTAACCCTAACCGTCTCTCTACCCTAGCCCTCAAGCTAACCCTAACCCCAGGTCCAATCCTAACCCTAAGCATCTCTCTGACCCTAACCCTCAACATAACCCTAACCCTAGGTCCAATCCTAACCCTAACCATCTCTCTAACCCTAGCCCTCAACATAACCCGAACCCTAGGTCCAATCGTAACCCTAATCGTCTCTCTAACGCTCGCCCTCAACATAACCTGTAACCCTAGGTCCAATCCTAACCCTAACTGTCTCTCTAAACCTAACCCTCAACATAACCCTAACCCTAGGTCCACTCCTCACCCTAACCGTCTCTCTAAACCTAGCCCTCAAAATAACCCTAACCCTAGGTCCAATCCTAACCCTAACCATCTCTCTAACACTAGCCCTCAACGTAACCCTAACCATAGGACCAATCCTAACCCTAACCGTCTCTCTAACCTTATCCCTCAACATATCCCTAACCCTAGGTCCAATCCTAACCCTAACCGTATCTTTAACCCTAGCCCTCAACCTAACACTAACCCTAGGTCCAATCCTAACCCTAACAATCTCTCTAACCCAAGCCCTCAAAATAACTCTAACCCAAGGTCCAATACTAACCCTAACCGTCTCTCTAATCCTAGCCCTCAAGCTAACCCTAACCCTAGGTCCAATCCTAACCCTAACCGTCTCTCTAACCCTAGATCTCAAGCTAACCCTAACCCTAGGTCCAATCCTAACCCTAAGCATCGCTCTAACCCTAGCCCTCAACATAACCCTAACCCTAGGTCCAATCCTAACCCTAACCGTCTCTCTAACGTAAGCCCTCTACATAACCCTAACCCTACGTCCACTCCTAACCCTAACCATCTCTCTAACCCTAGCCCTCAACATAACCCGAACAATAGGTCCAATCCTCACCCTAATGGTCTCTCTAACCCTAGCCCTCAACATAACCCGAACCCTAGGTCCAATCCTAACCCTAACCGTCTCTCTAACCCTATCCCTCAACATAACCCTAACCCTAGGTCCACTCCTCACCCTAACCGTCTCTCTAACCCTAGCCCTCAACATAACCCTAACCCTAGGTCCAATCCTAACCCTAACCGTCTCTCTAACACTAGCCCTCAACGTAACCCTAACCCTAGGTCCAATCCTAACCCTAACAGTCTCTCTAACCCTAGCCCTCAACATAACAAAAACACTAGGTCCAATGCTAACCCTAACAGTCTCTCTAAACCTACCCTCAACATAACCCTAACCCTAGGTCCAATCCTAACCCTAACCGTCTCTCTAACACTAGCCCTCAAGCTGACCCTAACCCTAGTTCCATTCCTAACCCTGATCGTCTCTCTAACCCTAGCCCTCAACATAACCCTAACCCTAGATCCAATCCTAACCCTAACCGTCTCTCTAAACCTAGCACTCAACATAACCCTAACCCTACGTCCAATCATAACCCTGACCGTCTCCCTAACCCTAGCCCTCAACATAACCCTAACCCTAGGACCAATTCTATCCCTGACCGTCTCTCTAACCCTAGCCCTCAACATAACCCTAACCCTAGGTCCAATACTAACACTAACCGTCTCTCTAACCCTAGCCCTCAAGCTAACCCTAACCCTAGGTCCAATCCTAACCCTAACCGTCTCTCTAACCCTAGCCCTCAAGCTAACCCTAACCCAAGGTCCAATCCTAACCCTAAGCATCTCTCTAACCCTAGCCCTCAACATAACCCTAACCATAGGTCCAATCCTAACCCTAACCGTCTCTCTAACCTTAGCCCTCTACATAACCCTAGCCCTACGTCCAATCCTAACCCTAACCATCTCTCTAAACCTAGCCCTCAACATAACCCTAACCCTAGATCCAATCCTAACCCTAACCGTCTCTCTAACCCTAGCCCTCAACATAACCCTAACCCTAGGTCCAATCCTTACCCTAACCGTCTCTCTAACCCTAGCCCTCAACATAACCCTAACCCTAGGTCCACTCCTCACCCTAACCGTCTCTCTAACCCTAGCCCTCAACATAACCCTAACCCTGGGTCCAATCTTAACCCTAACCGTCTCTCTAACACTAGCCCCAACGTAACCCTAACCCTAGGTCCATTCCTAACCCTAACAGTCTCTCTAACCCTAGCCCTCAACATAACCCTAACCCTAGGTCCACTCCTCACCCTAACCGTCTCTCTAACCCTAGCCCTCAACATAACCCTAACCCTAGGTCCAATCTTAACCCTAACCGTCTCTCTAACCCTAGCCCTCAACATAACCCTAACCCTAGGTCCAATCCTAACCCTAACAGTCTCTCTAACCCTAGCCCTCAACATGACCCTAACCCTAGGTCCAATCCTCACCCTAACCGTCTCTCTAACCCTAGCCCTCAACCTAACCCTAACCCTAGGTCCAATCCTAACCTTAACCGTCTCTCTAACCCTAGCCCTAAACGTAACCCTAACCCTAGGTCCAATACTAACCCTAACTGTCTCTCTAACTCTAGCCCTTAACATAACCCTATCCCTAGGTCCAATCCTAACCCTAACAGTATCTCTAACCCTAGCCCTCAAACTCACCCTAACCCTAGGTCCAATCCTAACCCTAACCGTCTCTCTAACCCTAGCCCTCAACGTAACCCTAACCCTAGGTCCAATAATAACCCTAACTGTCTCTCTAACTCTAGCCCTCAACATAACCCTATCCCTAGGTCCAATCCTAACCCTAACAGTATCTCTAACCCTAGCCCTCAACATAACCCTAACCCTAGGTTCAATCCTAACCCTAACCGTCTCCCTAACCATAGCCCTCAACATAACCCTAACCCTATGTCCAATCCTAACCCTAACCGTCTCTCTAACCCTACCCCTCAACATAACCCTAACCCTAGGTCCAATCCTCACCCTAACCGTCTCTCTAACACTAGCCCTCAACGTAACCCTAACCCTAGGTCCAATCCTAAACCTAACAGTCTCTCTAACCCTAGCCCTCAACATAACAAAAACACTAGGTCCAATCCTAACCCTAACAGTCTCTCTAAACCTAGCCGTCAACATAACCCTAACCCTAGGTCCAATCCTAACCCTAACCGTCTCTCTAACCCTATCCCTCAACATAACCCTAACCCTAGGTCCACTCCTCACCCTAACCGTCTCTCTAACCCTAGCCCTGAACATAACCCTAACCCTAGATCCAATCCTAACCCTAACCGTCTCTCTAACACTAGCCCTCAACGTAACCCTAACCCTAGGTCCAAGCCTAACCCTAACAGTCTCTCTAACCCTAGCCCTCAACATAACAAAAACACTAGGTCCAATCCTAATCCTAACAGTCTCTCTAAACATAGCCCTCAACATAACCCTAACCATAAGTCCAATCCTAACCCTAACCATCTCTCTAACCCTAGCCCTCAACATAACCCTAACCCTACGTCCAATCCTAACGCTAAACATCTCTCTAACCCTAGCCCTAAACATAACCCGAACCCTAGGTCCAATCCTAACCCTAATCGTCTCTCTAACCCTAGCCCTCAACATAACCCTAACCCTAGGTCCACTCCTCACCCTAACCGTCTCTCTAAACCAAGCCCTCAACATAACCCTAACCCTAGGTCCAATCCTAACCCTAACCTGCTCTCTAACACTAGCCTTCAACGTAACCCTAACCATAGGTCCAATCCTAACCCTAACCGTCTCTCTAACCCTAGCGCTTAACATAACCCTAACCCTAGGTCCAATCCTAACCCTAACCGTCTCTCTAACACTAGCGCTTAACATAACCCTAACCCTACGTCCAATCCTAACCCTAACCGTCTCTATAACCCTAGCCCTCAACATAACCCTAATCCTAGGTCCAATCCTAACCCTAACCGTCTCTCTAACGCTAGCCCTCAACATAACCCTAACCCTAGGTCCAATGCTAACCCTAACCGTATCTCTAAACCAGCCCTCAAGCTAACCCTAAACCTAGGTCCAATCCTAACCCTAACCGTCTCTCTACCCTAGCCCTCAAACTAACCCTAACCCTAAGTCCAAACCTAACCCTAAGCATCTCTCTAACCCTAACCCTCAACATAAACCAAACCCTAGGTCCAATCCTAACCCTAACCGTCTCTATAACCCTACCCCTCAACATAACCCTAACCCTAAGTCCAATCCTAACCCTAACCGTCTCTCTAACCCTAGCCCTCAACATAACCCTAACCCTAAGTCCAATCCTAACCCTAACAGTCTCTCTAACCCTAGCCCTCAACATAACAAAAACACTAAGTCCAATCCTAACCCTAACAGTCTCTCTAAACCTAGCCCTCAACATAACCCTAACCCTAGGTCCAATCCTAACCCTAACCGTCTCTCTAACCCTAGCCCTCAAGCTAACCCTAACCCTAGTTCCATTCCTAACCCTAATCGTCTCTCTAACCCTAGCCCTCAACATAACCCTAACCCTAGGTCCAATCCTAACCCTAACCGTCTCTCTAAACCTAGCCCTCAACATAACCCTAACCCTACGTCCAATCATAACCCTGACCATCTCCCTAACCCTAGACCTCAACATAACCCTAACCCTAGGGCCAATTCTATCCCTGACCGTCTCTCTAACCCTAGTCCTCAACATAACTCTAACCCTAGGTCCAATACTAACACTAACCGTCTCTCTAACCCTAGCCCTCAAGCTAACCCTAACCCTAGGTCCAATCCTAACCCTAAGCATCTCTCTAACCCTAACCCTCAACATAACCCTAACCCTCGGTCCAATCCTAACCCTAACCGTCTCTCTAACCTTAGCCCTCTACATAACCCTAACCCTACGTACAATCCTAACCCTAACCATCTCTCTAACCCTAGCCCTCAACATAACCTGAACCCTAGGTCCAATCGTAACCCTAATCGTCTCTCTAACCCTAGCCCTCAACATAACCCTAACCTTAGGTCCAATCCTAAACCTAACTGTCTCTCTAAACCTAACCCTCAACATAACCCTAACCCTAGGTCCACTCCTCACCCTAACCGTCTCTCTAAACCTAGCCCTCAACATAACCCTAACCCTAGGTCCAATCCTAACCCTAACCGTCTCTCTAACACTAGCCCTCAACGTAACCCTAACCATAGGACCAATCCTAACCCTAACCGTCTCTCTAACCCTAGCCCTCAACATAACCCTAACCCTAGGTCCAATCCTAACCCTAACCGTCTCTTTAACCCTAGCCCTCAACCTAACACTAACCCTAGGTCCAATCCTAACCCTAACCATCTCTCTAACCCAAGCCCTCAAAATAACCCTAACCCAAGGTCCAATACTAACCCTAACCGTCTCTCTAATCCTAGCCCTCAAGCTAACCCTAACCCTAGGTCCAATCCTAACCCTAACCGTCTCTCTAACCCTAGACCTCAAGCTAACCCTAACCCTAGGTCCAATCCTAACCCTAAGCATCGCTCTAACCCTAGCCCTCAACATAACCCTAACCCTAGGTCCAATCCTAACCCTAACCGTCTCTCTAACCCTAGCCCTCAACATAGCCCGAACAATAGGTCCAATCCTCACCCTAATCGTCTCTCTAACCCTAGCCCTCAACATAACCCTAACCCTAGGTCCAATCCTAACCCTAACCGTCTCTCTAACCCTATCCCTCAACATAACCCTAACCCTAGGTCCAATCCTAACCCTAACCGTCTCTCTAACACTAGCCCTCAACGTAATCCTAACCCTAGGTCCAATCCTAACCCTAACAGTCTCTCTAACCCTAGCCCTCAACATAACCCTAACCCTAGGTCCAATCCTAACCCTAACAGTCTCTCTAAACCTAGCCCTCAACATAACCCTAACCCTAGGTTCAATCCTAACCCTAACCGTCTCTCTAACCCTAGCCCTCAAGCTAACCCTAACCCTAGTTCCATTCCTAAACCTAATCGTCTCTCTAACCCTAGCCCTCAACATAACCCTAACCCTAGGTCCAATCCTAACCCTAACCGTCTCTCTAAACCTAGCCCTCAACATAACCCTAACCCTACGTCCAATCATAACCCTGACCGTCTCCCTAACCCTAGCCCTCAACATAACCTTAACCCTAGTCCAATCCTAACCCTAACCGGCTCTCTAACGCTAGCCCTCAACATAACCCTAACCCTAGGTCAAATCTTAACCCTAACCGTCTCTCTAACCATAGCCCTCAACATAATCTTAACCCTAGTCCAATCCTAACCCTAACCGTCTCTCTAACACTAGCCCTCAACATAACCCTAACCCTAGGTCCAATCCTAATCCTAACCGTCTCTCTAACCCTAGCCCTCAACATAACCCTAACCCTAGGTCCAATCCTAACCCTAACCGTCTCTCTAACCCTAGCCCTCAACATAACCCTAACCCTAGGTCCAATCCTCACCCTAACCGTCTCTCTAACCCTAGCCCTGAACATAACCCTAACCCTAGATCCAATCCTAACCCTAACCGTCTCTCTAACACTAGCCCTCAACGTAACCCTAACCCTAGGTCCAAGCCTAACCCTAACAGTCTCTCTAACCCTAGCCCTCAACATAACAAAAACACTAAGTCCAATCCTAATCCTAACAGTCTCTCTAAACATAGCCCTCAACATAACCCTAACCATAAGTCCAATCCTAACCCTAACCATCTCTCTAACCCTAGCCCTCAACATAACCCTAACCCTACGTCCAATCCTAACGCTAAACATCTCTCTAACCCTAGCCCTAAACATAACCCGAACCCTAGGTCCAATCCTAACCCTAATCGTCTCTCTAACCCTAGCCCTCAACATAACCCTAACCCTAGGTCCACTCCTCACCCTAACCGTCTCTCTAAACCAAGCCCTCAACATAACCCTAACCCTAGGTCCAATCCTAACCCTAACCTGCTCTCTAACACTAGCCTTCAACGTAACCCTAACCATAGGTCCAATCCTAACCCTAACCGTCTCTCTAACCCTAGCGCTTGACATAACCCTAACCCTAGGTCCAATCCTAACCCTAACCGTCTCTCTAACACTAGCGCTTAACATAACCCTAACCCTACGTCCAATCCTAACCCTAACCGTCTCTATAACCCTAGCCCTCAACATAACCCTAACCCTAAGTCCAATCCTAACCCTAACCGTCTCTCTAACCCTAGCCCTCAACATAACCCTAATCCTAGGTCCAATCCTAACCCTAACCGTCTCTCTAACGCTAGCCCTCAACATAACCCTAACCCTAGGTCCAATGCTAACCCTAACCGTATCTCTAAACCAGCCCTCAAGCTAACCCTAAACCTAGGTCCAATCCTAACCCTAACCGTCTCTCTACCCTAGCCCTCAAACTAACCCTAACCCTAAGTCCAAACCTAACCCTAAGCATCTCTCTAACCCTAACCCTCAACATAAACCAAACCCTAGGTCCAATCCTAACCCTAACCGTCTCTATAACCCTACCCCTCAACATAACCCTAACCCTAAGTCCAATCCTAACCCTAACCGTCTCTCTAACCCTAGCCCTCAACATAACCCTAACCCTAAGTCCAATCCTAACCCTAACAGTCTCTCTAACCCTAGCCCTCAACATAACAAAAACACTAAGTCCAATCCTAACCCTAACAGTCTCTCTAAACCTAGCCCTCAACATAACCCTAACCCTAGGTCCAATCCTAACCCTAACCGTCTCTCTAACCCTAGCCCTCAAGCTAACCCTAACCCTAGTTCCATTCCTAACCCTAATCGTCTCTCTAACCCTAGCCCTCAACATAACCCTAACCCTAGGTCCAATCCTAACCCTAACCGTCTCTCTAAACCTAGCCCTCAACATAACCCTAACCCTACGTCCAATCATAACCCTGACCATCTCCCTAACCCTAGACCTCAACATAACCCTAACCCTAGGGCCAATTCTATCCCTGACCGTCTCTCTAACCCTAGCCCTCAACATAACTCTAACCCTAGGTCCAATACTAACACTAACCGTCTCTCTAACCCTAGCCCTCAAGCTAACCCTAACCCTAGGTCCAATCCTAACCCTAAGCATCTCTCTAACCCTAACCCTCAACATAACCCTAACCCTCGGTCCAATCCTAACCCTAACCGTCTCTCTAACCTTAGCCCTCTACATAACCCTAACCCTACGTACAATCCTAACCCTAACCATCTCTCTAAACCTAGCCCTCAACATAACCTGAACCCTAGGTCCAATCGTAACCCTAATCGTCTCTCTAACCCTAGCCCTCAACATAACCCTAACCTTAGGTCCAATCCTAAACCTAACTGTCTCTCTAAACCTAACCCTCAACATAACCCTAACCCTAGGTCCACTCCTCACCCTAACCGTCTCTCTAAACCTAGCCCTCAACATAACCCTAACCCTAGGTCCAATCCTAACCCTAACCGTCTCTCTAACACTAGCCCTCAACGTACCCCTAACCATAGGACCAATCCTAACCCTAACCGTCTCTCTAACCCTAGCCCTCAACATAACCCTAACCCTAGGTCCAATCCTAACCCTAACCGTCTCTTTAACCCTAGCCCTCAACCTAACACTAACCCTAGGTCCAATCCTAACCCTAACCATCTCTCTAACCCAAGCCCTCAAAATAACCCTAACCCAAGGTCCAATACTAACCCTAACCGTCTCTCTAATCCTAGCCCTCAAGCTAACCCAAACTCTAGGTCCAATCCTAACCCTAACCGTCTCTCTAACCCTAGACCTCAAGCTAACCCTAACCCTAGGTCCAATCCTAACCCTAAGCATCGCTCTAACCCTAGCCCTCAACATAACCCTAACCCTAGGTCCAATCCTAACCCTAACCGTCTCTCTAACCCTAGCCCTCAACATAGCCCGAACAATAGGTCCAATCCTCACCCTAATCGTCTCTCTAACCCTAGCCCTCAACATAACCCTAACCCTAGGTCCAATCCTAACCCTAACCGTCTCTCTAACCCTATCCCTCAACATAACCCTAACCCTAGGTCCAATCCTAACCCTAACCGTCTCTCTAACACTAGCCCTCAACGTAATCCTAACCCTAGGTCCAATCCTAACCCTAACAGTCTCTCTAACCCTAGCCCTCAACATAACCCTAACCCTAGGTCCAATCCTAACCCTAACAGTCTCTCTAAACCTAGCCCTCAACATAACCCTAACCCTAGGTCCAATCCTAACCCTAACCGTCTCTCTAACCCTAGCCCTCAAGCTAACCCTAACCCTAGTTCCATTCCTAAACCTAATCGTCTCTCTAACCCTAGCCCTCAACATAACCCTAACCCTAGGTCCAATCCTAACCCTAACCGTCTCTCTAAACCTAGCCCTCAACATAACCCTAACCCTACGTCCAATCATAACCCTGACCGTCTCCCTAACCCTAGCCCTCAACATAACCTTAACCCTAGTCCAATCCTAACCCTAACCGGCTCTCTAACGCTAGCCCTCAACATAACCCTAACCCTAGGTCAAATCTTAACCCTAACCATCTCTCTAACCATAGCCCTCAACATAATCTTAACCCTAGTCCAATCCTAACCCTAACCGTCTCTCTAACACTAGCCCTCAACATAACCCTAACCCTAGGTCCAATCCTAATCCTAACCGTCTCTCTAACCCTAGCCCTCAACATAACCCTAACCCTAGGTCCAATCCTAACCCTAACCGTCTCTCTAACCCTAGCCCTCAACATAACCCTAACCCTAGGTCCAATCCTCACCCTAACCGTCTCTCTAACCCTAGCCCTTAACATATCCCTAACCCTAGGTCCAATCCTAACCCTAAACGTCTCTCTAAACCTAGCCCTCAACATAACCCTAACCCTAGGTCCAATCCTCACCCTAACCGTCTCTCTAACCCTAGCCCTCAACATAACCTTAACCCTAGGCCCAATCATAACCCTAACCGTCTCTCTAACCCTAGCCCTCAATATAACCCTAACCCTAGGTCCAATCCTAAACCTAACAGTCTCTCTAAACCTAGCCCTCAACATAAGCCTTACCCTAGGTCCAAACCTCACCTTAACCGTCTCTCTAAACCTAGCCCTCAACCTAATCCTAACCTTAGGTCCAATCCTAACCCTAACCGTCTCTCTAAACCTAGCCCTCAACATAACTCTAACCCTAGGTCAAATCCTAACGCTAACTGTCTCTCTAACCCTAGCCCTCAACATAACCTTAACCCTAGGTCCAATCCTAACCCTAACCGTCTCTCTAAACCTAGCCCTCAACATAACCCTAACCCTATGTCCAATCCTAACCCTGACCGTCTCCCTAACCCTAGCCCTCAACATAACCCTAACCCTAGGGCCAATCCTAACCCTGACCGTCTCTCTAACCCTAGCCCTCAACATAACCCTAACCCTAGGTCCAATACTAACCCTAACCGTATCTCTAAACCTAGCCCTCAAGCTAACCCTAAACCTAGGTCCAATCCTAACCCTAACCGTCTCTCTACCCTAGCCCTCAAACTAACCCTAACCCTAAGTCCAATCCTAACCCTAAGCATCTCTCTAACCCTAACCCTCAACATAAACCTAACCCTAGGTCCATGTCTAACACTAACCGTCTCTCTAAACTTAGCACTCTACATAACCCTAACCCTACGTACAATCCAAACCCTAACCATCTCTCTAACCCTAGCCCTCAACATAACCCGAACCCTAGGTCCAATCGTAACCCTAATCGTCTCTCTAACCCTAGCCCTCAACATAACCCTAACCCTAGGTCCAATCCTATACCTAACTGTCTCTCTAAACCTAACCCTCAACATAACCCTAACCCTATGTCCACTCCTCACCCTAACCGTCTCTCTAAACCTAGCCCTCAACATAACCCTAACCCTAGTTCCAATCCTAACCCTAACCGTCTCTCTAACACTAGCCCTCAACGTAACCCTAACCATAGGACCAATCCTAACCCTAACCGTCTCTCTAACCCTAGCCCTCAACATAACCCTAACCCTAGGTCCAATACTAACACTAACCGTCTCTCTAACACTAGCCCTCAACCTAACACTAACCCTAGGTCCAATCCTAACCCTAACCATCTCTCTAACCCAAGCCCTCAAAATAACCCTAACACAAGGTCCAATACTAACCCTAACCGTATCTCTAAACCTAGCCCTCAAGCTAACCCTAAACCTAGGTCCAATCCTAACCCTAACCGTCTCTCTAACCTAGCCCTCAAACTAACCTTAACCCTAAGTCCAAACCTAACCCTAAACATCTCTCTAACCCTAACCCTCAACATAAACCTAACCCTAGGTCCAATCCTAACCCTAACCGTCTCTCTAACCTTAGCCCTCTACATAACCCTAACCCTACGTACAATCCTAACCCTAACCATCTCTCTAACCCTAGCCCTCAACATAACCCGAACCCTAGGTCCAATCGTAACCCTAATCGTCTCTCTAACCCTAGCCCTCAACATAACCCTAACCCTAGGTCCAATCCTAAACCTAACTGTCTCTCTAAACCTAACCCTCAACATAACCCTAACCCTAGGTCCACTCCTCACCCTAACCGTCTCTCTAAACCTAGCCCTCAACATAACCCTAACCCTAGGTCCGATCCTAACCCTAACCGTCTCTCTAACACTAGCCCTCAACGTAACCCTAACCATAGGACCAATCCTAACCCTAACCGTCTCTCTAACCCTAGCCCTCAACATAACACTAACCCTAGGTCCAATCCTAACCCTAACCGTCTCTTTGACCCTAGCCCTCAAACTAACACTAACCCTAGGTCCAATCCTAACTCTAACCATCTCTCTAACCCAAGCCCTCAAAATAACCCTAACCCAAGGTCCAATACTAACCCTAACCGTCTCTCTAATCCTAGCCCTCAAGCTAACCCTAACCCTAGGTCCAATACTAACCCTAACCGTCTCTCTAACCCTAGACCTCAAGCTAACCCTAACCCTAGGTCCAATCCTAACCCTAAGCATCGCTCTAACCCTAGCCCTCAACATAACCCTAACCCTAGGTCCAATCCTAACCCTAACCGTCTCTCTAACGTAAGCCCTCTACATAACCCTAACCCTACGTCCACTCCTAACCCTAACCATCTCTCTAACCCTAGCCCTCAACATAACCCGAACAATAGGTCCAATCCTCACCCTAATCGTCTCTCTAACCCTAGCCCTCAACATAACCCTAACCCTAGGTCCAGTCCTAACCCTAACCGTCTCTCTAACCCAAGCCCTCAACATAACCCTAACCCTAGGTCCACTCCTCACCCTAACCGTCTCTCTAACCCTAGCCCTCAACATAACCCTAACCCTAGGTCCAATCCTAACCCTAACCGTCTCTCTAACACTAGCCCTCAACGTAACCCTAAGCCTAGGTCCAATCCTAACCCTAACAGTCTCTCTAACCCTAGCCCTCAACATAACAAAAACACTAGGTCCAATCCTAACCCTAACAGTCTCTCTAAACCTAGCCCTCAACATAACCCTAACCCTAGGTCCAATCCTAACCCTAACCGTCTCTCTAACCCTAGCCCTCAAGCTAACCCTAACCCTAGTTCCATTCTTAACCCTAATCGTCTCACTAACCCTAGCCCTCAACATAACCCTAACCCTAGGTCCAATCCTAACCCTAACCGTCATTCTAAACCTAGCCCTCAACATAACCCTAACCCTACGTCCAATCATAACCCTGACCATCTCCCTAACCCTAGCCCTCAACATAACCCTAACCCTAGGGCCAATTCTATCCCTGACCGTCTCTCTAACCCTAGCCCTCAACATAACTCTAACCCTAGGTCCAATACTAACACTAACCGTCTCTCTAACCCTAGCCCTCAAGCTAACCCTAACCCTAGGTCCAATCCTAACCCTAACCGTCTCTCTAACCCTAGCCCTCAAGCTAACCCTAACCCAAGGTCCAATCCTAACCCTAAGCATCTCTCTAACCCTAGCCCTCAACATAACCCTAACCATAGGTCCAATCCTAACCCTAACCGTCTCTCTAACCTTAGCCCTCTACATAACCCTAGCCCTACGTCCAATCCTAACCCTAACCATCTCTCTAAACTTAGTCCTCAACATAACCCTAACCCTAGATCCAATCCTAACCCTAACCGTCTCTCTAACCCTAGCCCTCAACATAACCCTAACCCTAGGTCCAATCCTTACCCTAACCGTCTCTCTAACCCTAGCCCTCAACATAACCCTAACCCTAGGTCCACTCCTCACCCTAACCGTCTCTCTAACCCTAGCCCTCAAGATAACCCTAACCCTGGGTCCAATCTTAACCCTAACCGTCTCTCTAACACTAGCCCTCAACGTAACCCTAACCCTAGGTCCATTCCTAACCCTAACAGTCTCTCTAACCATAGCCCTCAACATAACCCTAACCCTAGGTCCACTCCTCACCCTAACCGTCTCTCTAACCCTAGCCCTCAACATAACCCTAACCCTAGGTCCAATCTTAACCCTAACCGTCTCTCTAACCCTAGCCTCAACATAACCCTAACCCTAGGTCCAATCCTAACCCTAACAGTCTCTCTAACCCTAGCCCTCAACATAACCCTAACCCTAGGTCCAATCCTAACCCTAACCGTCTCTCTAACCCTAGCCCTCAACATAACCCTAACCCTAGGTCCACTCCTCACCCTAACCGTCTCTCTAACCCTAGCCCTCAACATAACCCTAACCCTAGATCCAATCCTAACCCTAACCGTCTCTCTAACACTAGCCCTGAACGTAACCCTAACCCTAGGTCCAATCCTAACCCTTACAGTCTCTCTAACCCTAGCCCTCAACATAACAAAAACACTAGGTCCAATCCTAACCCTAACAGTCTCTCTAACCCTAGCCCTCAACATAACCCTAACCCTAGGTCCACTCCTCACCCTAACCGTCTCTCTAACCCTAGCCCTCAACATAACCCTAACCCTAGATCCAATCCTAACCCTAACTGTCTCTCTAACACTAGCCCTCAACGTAACCCTAACCCTAGGTCCAATCCTAACCCTAACCGTCTCTCTAAACCTATCCCTCAACATAACCCTAACCCTACGTCCAATCATAACAATGACCGTCTCTCTAACCCTAGCCCTCAACATAACCTTAAGCCTAGTCCAATCCTAACCCTAACCGTCTCTCTAACGCTAGCCCTCAACATAACCCTAACCCTAGGTCAAATCTTAACCCTAACCGTCTCTCTAACCATAGCCCTCAACATAACCTTAACCCTAGTCCAATCCTAACCCTAACCGTCTCTCTAACACTAGCCCTCAACATAACCCTAACCCTAGGTCCAATCCTAACCCTAACCGTCTCTCTAACCCTAGCCCTCAACATAACCCTAACCCTAGGTCCAATCCTAACCCTAACCGTCTCTCTAACCCTAGCCCTCAACATAACCCTAACCCTAGGTCCAATCCTCACCCTAACCGTCTCTCTAACCCTAGCCCTCAACATAACCTTAACCCTAGGCCCAATCATAACCGTAACCGTATCTCTAAACCTAGTCCTCAACCTAACCCTAACCCTAGGTCCAATCCTAACCCTAACAGTCTCTCTAACCCTAGCCCTCAACATAACCCTAACCCTAGGCCCACTCCTCACCCTAACCGTCTCTCTAACCCTAGCCCTCAACATAACCCTAACCCTAGATCCAATCCTAACCCTAACCGTCTCTCTAACACTAGCCCTCAACGTAACCCTAACCCTAGGTCCAATCCTAACCCTAACAGTCTCTCTAACCCTAGCCCTCAACATAACAAAAACACTAGGTCCAATCCTAACCCTAACAGTCTCTCTAAACCTAGCCCTCAACATAACCCTAACCCTAGGTCCAATCCTAACCCAAACCGTCTCTCTAACCCTAGCCCTCAACGTAACCCTAACCCTAGGTCCAATACTAACCCTAACTGTCTCTCTAACTCTAGCCCTCAACATAACCCTATCCCTAGGTCCAATTCTAACCCTAACAGTATCTCTAACCCTAGCCCTCAACATAACCCTATCCCTAGGTCCAATCCTAACCCTAACAGTATCTCTAACCCTAGCCCTCAAACTCACCCTAACCCTACGTACAATCCTAACCCTAACCATCTCTCTAACCCTAGCCCTCAACATAACCCGAACCCTAGGTCCAATCGTAACCCTAATCGTCTCTCTAACCCTAGCCCTCAACATAACCCTAACCCTAGGTCCAATCCTAAACCTAACTGTCTCTCTAAACCTAACCCTCAACATAACCCTAACCCTAGGTCCACTCCTCACCCTAACCGTCTCTCTAAACCTAGCCCTCAACATAACCCTAACCCTAGGTCCAATCCTAACCCTAACCATCTCTCTAACACTAGCCCTCAACGTAACCCTAACCATAAGACCAATCCTAACCCTAACCGTCTCTCTAACCCTAGCCCTCAACATAACCCTAACCCTAGGTCCAATACTAACACTAACCGTCTCTCTAAACCTAGCCCTCAACCTAACACTAACCCTAGGTCCAATCCTAACCCTAACCATCTCTCTAACCCAAGCCCTCAAAATAACCCTAACCCAAGGTCCAATACTAACCCTAACCGTCTCTCTAATCCTAGCCCTCAAGCTAACCCTAACCCTAGGTCCAATCCTAACCCTAACCGTCTCTCTAACCCTAGACCTCAAGCTAAACCTAACCCTAGGTCCAATCCTAACCCTAAGCATCGCTCTAACCCTAGCCCTCAACATAACCCTAACCCTAGGTCCAATCCTAACCCTAACCGTCTCCTTAACGTAAGCCCTCTACATAACCCTAACCCTACGTCCACTCCTAACCCTAACCATCTCTCTAACCCTAGCCCTCAACATAACCCGAACAATAGGTCCAATCCTCACCCTAATCGTCTCTCTAACCCTAGCCCTCAACATAACCCTAACCCTAGGTCCAATCCTAACCCTAACCGTCTCTCTAACCCTATCCCTCAACATAACCCTAACCCTAGGTCCACTCCTCACCCTAACCGTCTCTCTAACCTTAGACCTCAACATAACCCTAACCCTAGGTCCAATCCTAACCCTAACCGTCTCTCTAACACTAGCCCTCAACGTAACCCTAACCCTAGGTCCAATCCTAACCCTAACAGTCTCTCTAACCCTAGCCCTCAACATAACAAAAACACTAGGTCCAATCCTAACCCTAACAGTCTCTCTAAACCTAGCCCTCAACATAACCCTAACCCTAGGTCCAATCCTAACCCTAACCGTCTCTCTAACCCTAGCCCTCAAGCTAACCCTAACCCTAGTTCCATTCCTAAACGTAATCGTCTCTCTAACCCTAGCCCTCAACATAACCCTAACCCTAGGTCCAATCCTAACCCTAACCGTCTCTCTAAACCTAGCCCTCAACATAACCCTAACCCTACGTCCAATCATAACCCTGACCGTCTCCCTAACCCTAGCCCTCAACATAACCTTAACCCTAGTCCAATCCTAACCCTAACCGTCTCTCTGACGCTAGCCTTCAACATAACCCTAACCCTAGGTCAAATCTTAACCCTAACCGTCTCTCTAACCATAGCCCTCAACATAACTTTAACCCTAGTCCAATCCTAACCCTAACCGTGTCTCTAACACTAGCCCTCAACATAACCCTAACCCTAGGTCCAATCCTAACCCTAACCGTCTCTCTAACCCTAGCCCTCAACATACCCCTAACCCTAGGTCCAATCCTAACCCTAACCGTCTCTCTCACCCTAGCCCTCAACATAACCCTAACCCTAGGTCCAATCCTCACCCTAACCGTCTCTCTAACCCTAGCCCTTAACATATCCCTAACCCTAGGTCCAATCCTAACCCTAACCGTCTCTCTAACCCTAGCCCTCAACATAACCCTAACCCTAGGTCCAATCCTCACCCTAACCGTCTCTCTAACCCTAGCCCTCAACATAACCTTAACCCTAGGCCCAATCATAACCCTAACCGTCTCTCTAAACCTAGTCCTCAACCTAACCCTAACCCTAGATCCAATCCTAACCCTAACAGTCTCTCTAACCCTAGCCCTCAATATAACCCTAACCCTAGGTCCAATCCTAACCCTAACAGTCTCTCTAAACCTAGCCCTCAACATAAGCCTAACCCTAGGTCCAATCCTCACCTTAACCGTCTCTCTAAACCTAGCCCTCAACCTAATCCTAACCTTAGGTCCAATCCTAACCCTAACCGTCTCTCTAAACCTAGCCCTCAACATAACCCTAACCCTAGGTCAAATCCTAACGCTAACTGTCTCTCTAACCCTAGCCCTCAACATAACCCTAACCCTAGGTCCAATCCTAACCCTAACCGTCTCTCTAAACCTAGCCCTCAACATAACAGTAACCCTATGTCCAATCCTAACCCTGACCGTCTCCCTAACCCTAGCCCTCAACATAACCCTAACCCTAGGGCCAATCCTAACCCTGACCGTCTCTCTAACCCTAGCCCTCAACATAACCCTAACCCTAGGTCCAATACTAACCCTAACCGTATCTCTAAACCTAGCCCTCAAGCTAACCCTAACCCTAGGTCCAATCCTAACCCTAACCGTCTCTCTACCCTAGCCCTCAAGCTAACCCTAACCCTAAGTCCAATCCTAACCCTAAGCATCTCTCTAACCCTAACCCTCAACATAAACCTAACCCTAGGTCCAATCCTAACCCTAACCGTCTCTCTAACACTAGCCCTCCACGTAACCCTAACCATAGGACCAATCCTAACCCTAACCGTCTCTCTAACCATAGCCCTCAACATAACCCTAACCCTAGGTCCAATACTAACACTAACCGTCTCTCTAACCCTAGCCCTCAACCTAACACTAACCCTAGGTCCAATCCTAACCCTAACCATCTCTCTAACCCAAGCCCTCAAAAAAACCCTAACCCAAGGTCCAATACTAACCCTAACCGTCTCTCTAATCCTAGCCCTCAAGCTAACCCTAACCCTAGGTCCAATCCTAACCCTAACCGTCTCTCTAACCCTAGACCTCAAGCTAACCCTAACCCTAGGTCCAATCCTAACCCTAAGCATCGCTCTAACCCTAGCCCTCAACATAACCCTAACCCTAGGTCCAATCCTAACCCTAACCGTCTCTCTAACGTAAGCCCTCTACATAACCCTAACCCTACGTCCACTCCTAACCCTAACCATCTCTCTAACCCTAGCCCTCAACATAACCCGAACAATAGGTCCAATCCTCACCCTAATCGTCTCTCTAACCCTAGCCCTCAACATAACCCTAACCCTAGGTCCAATCCTAACCCTAACCGTCTCTCTAACCCTATCCCTCAACATAACCCTAACCCTAGGTCCACTCCTCACCCTAACCGTCTCTCTAACCCTAGACCTCAACATAACCCTAACCCTAGGTCCAAACCTAACCCTAACCGTCTCTCTAACACTAGCCCTCAACGTAACCCTAACCCTAGGTCCAATCCTAACCCTAACAGTCTCTCTAACCCTAGCCCTCAACATAACAAAAACACTAGGTCCAATCCTAACCCTAACAGTCTCTCTAAACCTAGCCCTCAACATAACCCTAACCCTAGGTCCAATCCTAACCCTAACCGTCTCTCTAACCCTAGCCCTCAAGCTAACCCTAACCCTAGTTCCATTCCTAAACCTAATCGTCTCTCTAACCCTAGCCCTCAACATAACCCTAACCCTAGGTCCAATCCTAACCCTAACCGTCTCTCTAAACCTAGCCCTCAACATAACCCTAACCCTACGTCCAATCATAACCCTGACCGTCTCCCTAACCCTAGCCCTCAACATAACCTTAACCCTAGTCCAATCCTAACCCTAACCGTCTCTCTGACGCTAGCCCTCAACATAACCCTAACCCTAGGTCAAATCTTAACCCTAACCGTCTCTCTAACCATAGCCCTCAACATAACCTTAACCCTAGTCCAATCCTAACCCTAACCGTCTCTCTAACACTAGCCCTCAACATAACCCTAACCCTAGGTCCAATCCTAACCCTAACCGTCTCTCTAACCCTAGCCCTCAACATACCCCTAACCCTAGGTCCAATCCTAACCCTAACAGTCTCTCTAAACCTAGCCCTCAACATAAGCCTAACCCTAGGTCCAATCCTCACCTTAACCGTCTCTCTAAACCTAGCCCTCAACCTAATCCTAACCTTAGGTCCAATCCTAACCCTAACCGTCTCTCTAAACTAGCCCTCAACATAACCCTAACCCTAGGTCAAATCCTAACGCTAACTGTCTCTCTAACCCTAGCCCTCAACATAACCCTAACCCTAGGTCCAATCCTAACCCTAACCGTCTCTCTAAACCTAGCCCTCAACATAACCCTAACCCTATGTCCAATCCTAACCCTGACCGTCTCCCTAACCCTAGCCCTCAACATAACCCTAACCCTAGGGCCAATCCTAACCCTGACCGTCTCTCTAACCCTAGCCCTCAACATAACCCTAACCCTAGGTCCAATACTAACCCTAACCGTATCTCTAAACCTAGCCCTCAAGCTAACCCTAACCCTAGGTCCAATCCTAACCCTAACCGTCTCTCTACCCTAGCCCTCAAGCTAACCCTAACCCTAAGTCCAATCCTAACCCTAAGCATCTCTCTAACCCTAACCCTCAACATAAACCTAACCCTAGGTCCAATCCTAACCCTAACCGTCTCTCTAACCTTAGCCCTCTACATAACCCTAACCCTACGTACAATCCTAACCCTAAACATCCCTCTAACCCTAGCCCTCAACATAACCCGAACCCTAGGTCCAATCGTAACCCTAATCGTCTCTCTAACCCTAGCCCTCAACATAACCCTAACCCTAGGTCCAATCCTAAACCTAACTGTCTCTCTAAACCTAACCCTCAACATAACCCTAACCCTAGGTCCGCTCCTCACCCTAACCGTCTCTCTAAACCTAGCCCTCAACATAACCCTAACCCTAGGTCCAATCCTAACCCTAACCGTCTCTCTAACACTAGCCCTCAACGTAACCCTAACCATAGGAACAATCCTAACCCTAACCGTCTCTCTAACCCTAGCCCTCAACATAACACTAACCCTAGGTCCAATCCTAACCCTAACCGTCTCTTTAACCCTAGCCCTCAACCTAACACTAACCCTAGGTCCAATCCTAACCCTAACCATCTCTCTAACCCAAGCCCTCAAAATAACCCTAACCCAAGGTCCAATACTAACCCTAACCGTCTCTCTAATCCTAGCCCTCAAGCTAACCCTAACCCTAGGTCCAATCCTAACCCTAACCGTCTCTCTAACCCTAGACCTCAAGCTAACCCTAACCCTAGGTCCAATCCTAACCCTAACCGTCTCTCTAACGTAAGCCCTCTACATAACCCTAACCCTACGTCCACTCCTAACCCTAACCATCTCTCTAACCCTAGCCCTCAACATAACCCGAACAATAGGTCCAATCCTCACCCTAATCGTCTCTCTAACCCTAGCCCTCAACATAACCCTAACCCTAGGTCCAATCCTAACCCTAACCGTCTCTCTAACCCTATCCCTCAACATAACCCTAACCCTAGGTCCACTCCTCACCTTAACCGTCTCTCTAACACTAGCCCTCAACGTAACCCTAACCCTAGGTCCAATCCTAACCCTAACAGTCTCTCTAACCCTAGCCCTCAACATAACAAAAACACTAGGTCCAATCCTAACCCTAACAGTCTCTCTAAACCTAGCCCTCAACATAACCCTAACCCTAGGTCCAATCCTAACCCTAACCGTCTCTCTAACCCTAGCCCTCAACATAACCCTAACCCTAGGTCCATTCCTAACCCTAATCGTCTCTCTAACCCTAGCCCTCAACATAACCCTAACCCTAGGTCCAATCCTAACCCTAACCGTCTCTCAAAACCTAGCCCTCAACATAACCCTAACCCTACGTCCAATCATAACCCTGACTGTCTCCCTAACCCTAGCCCTCAACATAACCCTAACCCTAGGGCCAATTCTATCCCTGACCGTCTCTCTAACCCTAGCCCTCAACATAACCCTAACCCTAGGTCCACTCCTCACCCTAACCGTCTCTCTAATCCTAGCCCTCAACATAACCCTAACCCTAGGTCCAATCTTAACCCTAACCGTCTCTCTAACACTAGCCCTCAACGTAACCCTAATCCTAGGTCCATTCCTAACCCTAACAGTCTCTCTAACCCTAGCCCTCAACATACCCCTAACCCTAGGTCCACTCCTCACCCTAACCGTCTCTCTAACCCTAGCCCTCAACATAACCCTAACCCTAGGTCCAATCTTAACTCTAACCGTCTCTCTAACCCTAGCCCTCAACATAACCCTAACCCTAGGTCCAATCCTAACCCTAACAGTCTCTCTAACCCTAGCCCTCAACATAACCCTAACCCTAGGTCCAATCCTAACCCTAACAGTCTCTCTAACCCTAGCCCTCAACATAACCCTAATCCTAGGTCCAATCCTAACCCTGACCGTCTCCCTAACCCTAGCCCTCAACATAACCCTAACCCTAGGGCCAATCCTAACCCTGACCGTCTCTCTAACCCTAGCCCTCAACATAACCCTAACCCTAGGTCCAATACTAACGCTAACCGTATCTCTAAACCTAGCCCTCAAGCTAACCCTAACCCTAGGTCCAATCCTAACCCTAACCGTCTCTCTACCCTAGCCCTCAAGCTAACCCTAACCCTAAGTCCAATCCTAACCCTAAGCATCTCTCTAACCCTAACCCTCAACATAAACCTAACCCTAGGTCCAATCCTAACCCTAACCGTTTCTCTAACCTTAGCCCTCTACATAACCCTAACCCTACGTACAATCCTAACCCTAACCATCTCTCTAACCCTCGCCCTCAACATAACCCTAACCCTAGGTCCACTCCTCACCCTAACCGTCTCTCTAACCCTAGCCCTCAACATAACCCTAACCCTAGGTCCAATCTTAACCCTAACCGTCTCTCTAACCCTAGCCCTCAACATATCCCTAACCCTAGGTCCAATCCTAACCCTAACAGTCTCTCTAACCCTAGCCCTCAACATAACCCTAACCCTAGGTCCAATCCTAACCCTAACCGTCTCTCTAAACCTAGCCCTCAACATAACCCTAACCCTACGTCCAATCATAACCCTGACCGTCTCCCTAACCCTAGCCCTCAACATAACCCTAACCCTAGGGCCAATTCTATCCCTGACCGTCTCTCTAACCCTAGCCCTCAACATAACCCTAACCCTAGGTCCAATCCTAACCCTAACCGTCTCTCTAAACCTAGCCCTCAAGCTAACCCTAACCCAAGGTCCAATCCTAACCCTAAGCATCTCTCTAACCCTAGCCCTCAACATAACCCTAACCATAGGTCCAATCCTAACCCTAACCGTCTCTCTAACCCTAGCCCTCTACATAACCCTAGCCCTACGTCCAATCCTAACCCTAACCATCTCTCTAAACCTAGCCCTCAACATAACACTAACCCTAGATCCAATCCTAACCCTAACCGTCTCTCTAACCCTAGCCCTCAACATAACCCTAACCCTAGGTCCAATCCTTACCCTAACCGTCTCTCTAACCCTAGCCCTCAACATAACCCTAACCCTAGGTCCACTCCTCACCCTAACCGTTTCTCTAACCCTAGCCCTCAACATAACCCTAACCCTGGGTCCAATCTTAACCCTAACCGTCTCTCTAACACTAGCCCTCAACGTAACCCTAACCCTAGGTCCATTCCTAACCCTAACAGTCTCTCCAACCCTAGCCCTCAACATAACCCTAACCCTAGGTCCACTCCTCACCCTAACCGTCTCTCTAACCCTAGCCCTCAACATAAACCTAACCCTAGGTCCAATCTTAACCCTAACCGTCTCTCTAACCCTAGCCCTCAACATAACCCTAACCCTAGGTCCAATCCTAACCCTAACAGTCTCTCTAACCCTAGCCCTCAACATAACCCTAACCCTAGGTCCAATCCTAACCCTAACCGTCTCTCTAACCCTAGCCCTCAACATAACCCTAACCCTAGGTCCACTCCTCACCCTAACCGTCTCTCTAACCCTAGCCCTCAACATAACCCTAACCCTAGGTCCAATCCTAACCCTTACAGTCTCTCTAACCCTAGCCCTCAACATAACAAAAACACTAGGTCCAATCCTAACCCTAACAGTCTCTCTAACCCTAGACCTCAACATAACCCTAACCCTAGATCCACTCCTCACCCTAACCGTCTCTCTAACCCTAGTCCTCAACATAACCCTAACCCTAGATCCAATCCTAACCCTAACCGTATCTCTAACACTAGCCCTCAACGTAACCCTAACCCTAGGTCCAATCCTAACCCTAACAGTCTCTCTAACCCTAGCCCTCAACATAACAAAATCACTAGGTCCAATCCTAACCCTAACAGTCTCTCTAAACCTAGCCCTCAACATAACCCTAACCCTAGGTCCAATCCTAACCCTAACAGTCTCTCTAACCCTAGCCCTCAACATAACCCTAACCCTTGATCCAATCCTAACCCTAACCGTATCTCTAACACTAGCCCTCAACGTAACCCTAACCCTAGGTCCAATCCTAACCCTAACAGTCTCTCTAAGCCTAGCCCTCAACATAACAAAAACACTAGGTCCAATCCTAACCCTAACAGTCTCTCTAACCCTAGCCCTCAACGTAACCCTAACCCTAGGTCCAATACTAACCCTAACTGTCTCTCTAACTCTAGCCCTCAACATAACCCTATCCCTAGGTCCAATCCTAACCCTAACAGTATCTCTAACCCTAGCCCTCAAACTCACCCTAACCCTACGTCCAATCCTAACCCTAACCGTCTCTCTAACCCTAGCCCTCAACGTAACCCTAACCCTAGGTCCAATACTAACCCTAACTTTCTCTCTAACTCTAGCCCTCAACATAACCCTATCCCTAGGTCCAATCCTAACCCTAACAGTATCTCTAACCCTAGCCCTCAACATAACCCTAACCCTAGGTTCAATCCTAACCCTAACCTTCTCCCTAACCATAGCCCTCAACATAACCCTAACCCTAAGTCCAATCCTAACCCTAACCGTCTCTCTAACCCTATCCCTCAACATAACCCTAACCCTAGGTCCACTCCTCACCCTAACCGTCTCTCTAACACTAGCCCTCAACGTAACCCTAACCCTAGGTCCAATCCTAACCCTAACAGTCTCTCTAACCCTAGCCCTCAACATAACAAAAACACTAGGTCCAATCCTAACCCTAACAGTCTCTCTAAACCTAGCCCTCAACATAACCCTAACCCTAGGTCCAATCCTAACCCTAACCGTCTCTCTAACCCTAGTCCTCAACATAACCCTAACCCTAGCTCCATTCCTAACTCTAATCGTCTCTCTAAACCTAGCCCTCAACATAACCCTAACCCTACGTCCAATCATAACCCTGACCGTCTCCCTAACCCTAGCCCTCAACATAACCCTAACCCTAGGGCCAATTCTATCCCTGACCGTCTCTCTAACCCTAGCCCTCAACATAACCCTAACCCTAGGTCCAATACTAACACTAACCGTCTCTCTAACCATAGCCCTCAAGCTAACCCTAACCCTAGGTCCACTCCTCACCCTAACCGTTTCTCTAACCCTAGCCCTCAACATAACCCTAACCCTGGGTCCAATCTTAACCCTAACCGTCTCTCTAACACTAGCCCTCAACGTAACCCTAACCCTAGGTCCATTCCTAACCCTAACAGTCTCTCTAACCCTAGCCCTCAACATAACCCTAACCCTAGGTCCACTCCTCACCCTAACCGTCTCTCTAACCCTAGCCCTCAACATAACCCTAACCCTAGGTCCAATCTTAACCCTAACCGTCTCTCTAACCCTAGCCCTCAACATAACCCTAACCCTAGGTCCAATCCTAACCCTAACAGTCTCTCTAACCCTAGCCCTCAACATAACCCTAACCCTAGGTCCAATCCTAAGCCTAACCGTCTCTCTAACCCTAGCCCTCAACATAACCCTAACCCTAGGTCCACTCCTCACCCTAACCGTCTCTCTAACCCTAGCCCTCAACATAACCCTAACACTAGATCCAATCCTAACCCTCACCGTCTCTCTAACACTAGCCCTCAACGTAACCCTAACCCTAGGTCCAATCCTAACCCTTACAGTCTCTCTAACCCTAGCCCTCAACATAACAAAAACACTAGGTCCAATCCTAACCCTACCAGTCTCTCTAACCCTAGCCCTCAACATAACCCTAACCCTAGGTCCACTCCTCACCCTAACCGTCTCTCTAACACTAGCCCTCAACATAACCCTAACCCTAGATCCAATCCTAACCCTAACCGTATCTCTAACACTAGCCCTCAACGTAACCCTAACCCTAGGTCCAATCCTAACCCTAACAGTCTCTCTAACCCTAGCCCTCAACATAACAAAAACACTAGGTCCAATCCTAACCCTAACAGTCTCTCTAAACCTAGCCCTCAACATAACCCTAACCCTAGGTCCAATCCTAACCCAAACCGTCTCTCTAACCCTAGCCCTCAACGTAACCCTATCCCTAGGTCCAATTCTAACCCTAACTGTCTCTCTAACTCTAGCCCTCAACATAACCCTATCCCTAGGTCCAATCCTAACCCTAACAGTATCTCTAACCCTAGCCCTCAAACTCACCCTAACCCTACGTCCAATCCTAACCCTAACCGTCTCTCTAACCCTAGCCCTCAACGTAACCCTAACCCTAGGTCCAATACTAACCCTAACTTTCTCTCTAACTCTAGCCCTCAACATAACCCTATCCCTAGGTCCAATCCTAACCCTAACAGTATCTCTAACTCTAGCCCTCAACATAACCCTAACCCTAGGTTCAATCCTAACCCTAACCGTCTCCCTAACCATAGCCCTCAACATAACCCTAACCCTAAGTCCAATCCTAACCCTAACCGTCTCTCTAACCCTAGGCTTCAACGGAACAATAACCCTAGGTCCAATCCTAACCCTAACCGTCTCTCTAACCCTAGCCCTCAACATAACCCTAACCCTAGGTCCAATCCTAACCCTAACCGTCTCTCTAACCCTAGCCCTCAACCTAACCCTAACCTAGGTCCAATCCTCACCCTAACCGTCTCTCTAAACCTAGCCCTCAACATAACCCTAAGCCTAGGTCCAATCCTAACCCTAACCGTCTCTCTAACCTTAGCCCTCAACATAACCCTAACCTTAGGTCTAATCCTAACCCTTACCGTCTCTCTAACCTAGTCCTCAACATAACCCTAACCCTAGGTCTAATCCTAACCCTAACCGTCTCTCTAACCCTACCCCTCAACATAACCCTAACCCTAGGTCCAATCCTAACCCTAACCGTCTCTTTAACCCTAGCCCTCAACATAACCCTAACCCTAGGTCCAATCCTAACCCTAACCGTCTCTCTAACCCTACCCCTCAACATAACCCTTACCCTATGTCCAATCCTAACCATAACCGTCTCTCTAACCATAGCCCTCAACCTAACCCTAACCCTAGGTCCAATCCTAACCCTAACCGTCTCTCTAACCCTAGCCCTCAACATAACTCTAACCCTAGGTCCAATCCTCACCCTAACCGTCTCTCTAACCCTAGCGCTCAACATAACCCTAACCCTAGGTCCAATCCTAACCCTAACCGTCTCTCTAACACTAGCCCTCAACATAACCCTAACCCTAGGTCCAATCCTAAGCCTAATCGTCTCTCTAACCCTAGCCCTCAACATAACCCTAACCCTAGGTCCAATCCTAACCCTAACGGTCTCTTTAACCCTAGCCCTCAACCTAATACTAACCCTAGGTCCAATCCTAACCCTAACCAACTCTCTAACCCAAGCCCTCAAAATAAGCCTAACCCAAGGTCCAATACTAACCCTAACCGTCTCTCTAATCCTAGACCTCAAGCTAACCCTAACCCTAAGTCCAATCCTAACCCTAAGCATCGCTCTAAACCTAGCCCTCAACATAACCCTAACCCTAGGTCCAATCCTAACCCTAACCGTCTCTCTAACGTAAGCCCTCTACATAACCCTAACCCTACGTCCACTCCTAACCCTAACCATCTCTCTAACCCTAGCCCTCAACATAACCCGAACAATAGGTCCAATCCTCACCCTAATCGTCTCTCTAACCCTAGCCCTCAACATAACCCTAACCCTAGGTCCAATCCTAACCCTAACCGTCTCTCTAACCCTATCCCTCAACATAACCCTAACCCTAGGTCCACTCCTCACCCTAACCATCTCTCTAACCCTAGCCCTCAACATAACCCTAACCCTAGGTCCAATCCTAACCCTAACCGTCTCTCTAACACTAGCCCTCAACGTAACCCTAACCCTAGGTCCAATCCTAACCCTAACAGTCTCTCTAACCCTAGCCCTCAACATAACAAAAACACTAGGTCCAATCCTAACCCTAACAGTCTCTCTAAACCTAGCCCTCAACATAACCCTAACCCTAGGTCCAATCCTAACCCTAACCGTCTCTCTAACCCTAGCCCTCAAGCTAACCCTAACCCTAGTTCCATTCCTAACCCTAATCGTCTCTCTAACCCTAGCCCTCAACATAACCCTAACCCTAGGTCCAATCCTAACCCTAACCGTCTCTCTAAACCTAGCCCTCAACATAACCCTAACCCTACGTCCAATCATAACCCTGACCGTCTCCCTAACCCTAGCCCTCAACATAACCCTAACCCTAGGGCCAATTCTATCCCTGACCGTCTCTCTAACCCTAGCCCTCAACATAACCCTAACCCTAGGTCCAATACTAACACTAACCGTCTCTCTAACCCTAGCCCTCAAGCTAACCCTAACTTAGGTCCAATCCAAACCCTAACCGTCTCTCTAACCCTAGCCCTCAAGCTAACCCTAACCCAAGGTCCAATCCTAACCCTAAGCATCTCTCTAACCCTAGCCCTCAACATAACCCTAACCATAGGTCCAATCCTAACCCTAACCGTCTCTCTAACCTTAGCCCTCTACATAACCCTAGCCCTACGTCCAATCCTAACCCTAACCATCTCTCTAAACCTAGCCCTCAACATAACACTAACCCTAGATCCAATCCTAACCCTAACCGTCTCTCTAACCCTAGCCCTCAACATAACCCTAACCCTAGGTCCAATCCTTACCCTAACCGTCTCTCTAACCCTAGCCCTCAACATAACCCTAACCCTAGGTCCACTCCTCACCCTAACCGTTTCTCTAACCCTAGCCCTCAACATAACCCTAACCCTGGGTCCAATCTTAACCCTAACCGTCTCTCTAACACTAGCCCTCAACGTAACCCTAACCCTAGGTCCATTACTAACCCTAACAGTCTCTCTAACCCTAGCCCTCAACATAACCCTAACCCTAGGTCCACTCCTCACCCTAACCGTTTCTCTAACCCTAGCCCTCAACATAACCCTAACCCTGGGTCCAATCTTAACCCTAACCGTCTCTCTAACACTAGCCCTCAACGTAACCCTAACCCTAGGTCCATTCCTAACCCTAACAGTCTCTCTAACCCTAGCCCTCAACATAACCCTAACCCTAGGTCCACTCCTCACCCTAACCGTCTCTCTAACCCTAGCCCTCAACATAAACCTAACCCTAGGTCCAATCTTAACCCTAACCGTCTCTCTAACCCTAGCCCTCAACATAACCCTAACCCTAGGTCCAATCCTAACCCTAACAGTCTCTCTAACCCTAGCCCTCAACATAACCCTAACCCTAGGTCCAATCCTAACCCTAACCGTCTCTCTAACCCTAGCCCTCAACATAACCCTAACCCTAGGTCCACTCCTCACCCTAACCGTATCTCTAACCCTAGCCCTCAACATAACCCTAACCCTAGGTCCAATCCTAACCCTTACAGTCTCTCTAACCCTAGCCCTCAACATAACAAAAACACTAGGTCCAATCCTAACCCTAACAGTCTCTCTAACCCTAGCCCTCAACATAACCCTAACTCTAGGTCCACTCCTCACCCTAACCGTCTCTCTAACCCTAGCCCTCAAAATAACCCTAACCCTAGATCCAATCCTAACCCTAACCGTATCTCTAACACTAGCCCTCAACGTAACCCTAACCCTAGGTCCAATCCTAACCCTAACAGTCTCTCTAACCCTAGCCCTCAACATAACAAAAACACTAGGTCCAATCCTAACCCTAACAGTCTCTCTAAACCTAGCCCTCAACATAACCCTAACCCTAGGTCCAATCCTAACCCTAACAGTCTCTCTAACCCTAGCCCTCAACATAACCCTAACCCTTGATCCAATCCTAACCCTAACCGTATCTCTAACACTAGCCCTCAACGTAACCCTAACCCTATGTCCAATCCTAACCCTAACAGTCTCTCTAACCCTAGCCCTCAACATAACAAAAACACTAGGTCCAATCCTAACCCTAACAGTCTCTCTAACCCTAGCCCTCAACGTAACCCTAACCCTAGGTCCAATACTAACCCTAACTGTCTCTCTAACTCTAGCCCTCAACATAACCCTATCCCTAGGTCCAATCCTAACCCTAACAGTATCTCTAACCCTAGCCCTCAAACTCACCCTAACCCTACGTCCAATCCTAACCCTAACCGTCTCTCTAACCCTAGCCCTCAACGTAACCCTAACCCTAGGTCCAATACTAACCCTAACTTTCTCTCTAACTCTAGCCCTCAACATAACCCTATCCCTAGGTCCAATCCTAACCCTAACAGTATCTCTAACCCTCGCCCTCAACATAACCCTAACCCTAGGTTCAATCCTAACCCTAACCGTCTCCCTAACCATAGCCCTCAACATAACCCTAACCCTAAGTCCAATCCTAACCCTAACCGTCTCTCTAACCCTATCCCTCAACATAACCCTAACCCTAGGTCCACTCCTCACCCTAACCGTCTCTCTAACACTAGCCCTCAACGTAACCCTAACCCTAGGTCCAATCCTAACCCTAACAGTCTCTCTAACCCTAGCCCTCAACATAACAAAAACACTAGGTCCAATCCTAACCCTAACAGTCTCTCTAAACCTAGCCCTCAACATAACCCTAACCCTAGGTCCAATCCTAACCCTAACCGTCTCTCTAACCCTAGTCCTCAACATAACCCTAACCCTAGCTCCATTCCTAACCCTAATCGTCTCTCTAACCCTAGCCCTCAACATAACCCTAACCCTAGGTCCAATCCTAACCCTAACCGTCTCTCTAAACCTAGCCCTCAACATAACCCTAACCCTACGTCCAATCATAACCCTGACCGTCTCCCTAACCCTAGCCCTCAACATAACCCTAATCCTAGGGCCAATTCTATCCCTGACCGTCTCTCTAACCCTAGCCCTCAACATAACCCTAACCCTAGGTCCAATACTAACACTAACCGTCTCTCTAACCATAGCCCTCAAGCTAACCCTAACCCTAGGTCCACTCCTCACCCTAACCGTTTCTCTAACCCTAGCCCTCAACATAACCCTAACCCTGGGTCCAATCTTAACCCTAACCGTCTCTCTAACACTAGCCCTCAACGTAACCCTAACCCTAGGTCCATTCCTAACCCTAACAGTCTCTCTAACCCTAGCCCTCAACATAACCCTAACCCTAGGTCCACTCCTCACCCTAACCGTCTCTCTAACCCTAGCCCTCAACATAACCCTAACCCTAGGTCCAATCTTAACCCTAACCGTCTCTCTAACCCTAGCCCTCAACATAACCCTAACCCTAGGTCCAATCCTAACCCTAACAGTCTCTCTAACCCTAGCCCTCAACATAACCCTAACCCTAGGTCCAATCCTAAGCCTAACCGTCTCTCTAACCCTAGCCCTCAACATAACCCTAACCCTAGGTCCACTCCTCACCCTAACCGTCTCTCTAACCCTAGCCCTCAACATAACCCTAACCCTAGATCCAATCCTAACCCTCACCGTCTCTCTAACACTAGCCCTCAACGTAACCCTAACCCTAGGTCCAATCCTAACCCTTACAGTCTCTCTAACCCTAGCCCTCAACATAACAAAAACACTAGGTCCAATCCTAACCCTAACAGTCTCTCTAACCCTAGCCCTCAACATAACCCTAACCCTAGGTCCACTCCTCACCCTAACCGTCTCTCTAACCCTAGCCCTCAACATAACCCTAACCCTAGATCCTATCCTAACCCTAACCGTATCTCTAACACTAGCCCTCAACGAAACCCTAACCCTCGGTCCAATCCTAACCCTAACAGTCTCTCTAACCCTAGCCCTCAACATAACAAAAACACTAGGTCCAATCCTAACCCTAACAGTCTCTCTAACCCTAGCCCTCAACATAACCCTAACCCTAGGTCCAATCCTAACCCAAACCGTCTCTCTAACCCTAGCCCTCAACGTAACCCTAACCCTAGGTCCAATTCTAACCCTAACTGTCTCTCTAATTCTAGCCCTCAACATAACCCTATCCCTAGGTCCAATCCTAACCCTAACAGTATCTCTAACCCTAGCCCTCAAACTCACCCTAACCCTACGTCCAATCCTAACCCTAACCGTCTCTCTAACCCTAGCCCTCAACGTAACCCTAACCCTAGGTCCAATACTAACCCTAACTTTCTCTCTAACTCTAGCCCTCAACATAACCCTATCCCTAGGTCCAATCCTAACCCTAACAGTATCTCTAACCCTAGCCCTCAACATAACCCTAACCCTAGGTTCAATCCTAACCCTAACCGTCTCCCTAACCATAGCCCTCAACATAACCCTAACCCTAAGTCCAATTCTAACCCTAACCGTCTCTCTAACCCTAGGCTTCAACGGAACAATAACCCTAGGTCCAATCCTAACCCTAACCGTCTCTCTAACCCTAGCCCTCAACATAACCCTAACCCTAGGTCCAATCTTAACCCTAACCGTCTCTCTAAACCTAGCCCTCAACGTAACCCTAACCCTAGGTCCAATCCTAACCCTAACCGTCTCTCTAACCCTAGCCCTCAACCTAACCCTAACCTAGGTCCAATCCTCACCCTAACCGTCTCTCTAAACCTAGCCCTCAACATAACCCTAAGCCTAGGTCCAATCCTAACCCTAACCGTCTCTCTAACCTTAGCCCTCAACATAACCCTAACCTTAGGTCTAATCCTAACCCTTACCGTCTCTCTAACCTAGTCCTCAACATAACCCTAACCCTAGGTCTAATCCTAACCCTAACCGTCTCTCTAACCCTAGCCCTCAACATAACCCTAACCCTAGGTCCAATCCTAACCCTAACCGTCTCTTTAACCCTAGCCCTCAACATAACCCTAACCCTAGGTCCAATCCTAACCCTAACCGTCTCTCTAACCCTACCCCTCAACATAACCCTTACCCTATGTCCAATCCTAACCATAACCGTCTCTCTAACCATAGCCCTCAACCTAACCCTAACCCTAGGTCCAATCCTAACCCTAACCGTCTCTCTAACCCTAGCGCTCAACATAACCCTAACCCTAGGTCCAATCCTAACCCTAACCGTCTCGCTAACACTAGCCCTCAACATAACCCTAACCCTAGGTCCAATCCTAATCCTAATCGTCTCTCTAACCCTAGCCCTCAACATAACCCTAACCCTAGGTCCAATCCTAACCCTAACGGTCTCTTTAACCCTAGCCCTCAACCTAATACTAACCCTAGGTCCAATCCTAACCCTAACCATCTCTCTAACCCAAGCCCTCAAAATAAGCCTAACCCAAGGTCCAATACTAACCCTAACCGTCTCTCTAATCCTAGCCCTCAAGCTAACCCTAACCCTAGGTCCAATCCTAACCCTAACCGTCTCTCTAACCCTAGACCTCAAGCTAACCCTAACCCTAGGTCCAATCCTAACCCTAAGCATCGCTCTAAACCTAGCCCTCAACATAACCCTAACCCTAGGTCCAATCCTAACCCTAACCGTCTCTCTAACGTAAGCCCTCTACATAACCCTAACCCTACGTCCACTCCTAACCCTAACCATCTCTCTAACCCTAGCCCTCAACATAACCCGAACAATAGGTCCAATCCTCACCCTAATCGTCTCTCTAACCCTAGCCCTCAACATAACCCTAACCCTAGGTCCAATCATAACCCTAACCGTCTCTCTAACCCTATCCCTCAACATAACCCTAACCCTAGGTCCACTCCTCACCCTAACCATCACTCTAACCCTAGCCCTCAACATAACCCTAACCCTAGGTCCAATCCTAACCCTAACCGTCTCTCTAACACTAGCCCTCAACGTAACCCTAACCCTAGGTCCAATCCTAACCCTAACAGTCTCTCTAACCCTAGCCCTCAACATAACAAAAACACTAGGTCCAATCCTAACCCTAACAGTCTCTCTAAACCTAGCCCTCAACATAACCCTAACCCTAGGTCCAATCCTAACCCTAACCGTCTCTCAAACCCTAGCCCTCAAGCTTACCCTAACCCTAGTTCCATTCCTAACCCTAATCGTCTCTCTAACCCTAGCCCTCAACATAACCCTAACCCTAGGTCCAATCCTAACCCTAACCGTCTCTCTAAACCTAGCCCTCAACATAACCCTAACCCTACGTCCTATCATAACCCTGATCGTCTCCCTAACCCTAGCCCTCAACATAACCCTAACCCTAGGGCCAATTCTATCCCTGACCGTCTCTCTAACCCTAGCCCTCAACATAACCCTAACCCTAGGTCCAATACTAACACTAACCGTCTCTCTAACCCTAGCCCTCAAGCTAACCCTAACCCTAGGTAAAATCCTAACCCTAACCGTCTCTCTAACCCTAGCCCTCAAGCTAACCCTAACCCAAGGTCCAATCCTAACCCTAAGCATCTCTCTAACCCTAGCCCTCAACATAACCCTAACCATAGGTCCAATCCTAACCCTAACCGTCTCTCTAACCTTAGCCCTCTACATAACCCTAGCCCTACGTCCAATCCTAACACCAACCATCTCTCTAAACCTAGCCCTCAACATAACACTAACCCTAGATCCAATCCTAACCCTAACCGTCTCTCTAACCCTAGCCATCAACATAACCCTAACCCTAGGTCCAATCCTTACCCTAACCGTCTCTCTAACCCTAGCCCTCAACATAACCCTAACCCTAGGTCCACTCCTCACCCTAACCGTTTCTCTAACCCTAGCCCTCAACATAACCCTAACCCTGGGTCCAATCTTAACCCTAACCGTCTCTCTAACACTAGCCCTCAACGTAACCCTAACCCTAGGTCCATTCCTAACCCTAACAGTCTCTCTAACCCTAGCCCTCAACATAACCCTAACCCTAAGTCCAATCCTAACCCTAACCGTCTCTCTAACCCTATCCCTCAACATAACCCTAACCCTAGGTCCACTCCTCACCCTAACCGTCTCTCTAACACTAGCCCTCAACGTAACCCTAACCCTAGGTCCAATCCTAACCCTAACAGTCTCTCTAACCCTAGCCCTCAACATAACAAAAACACTAGGTCCAATCCTAACCCTAACAGTCTCTCTAAACCTAGCCCTCAACATAACCCTAACCCTAGGTCCAATCCTAACCCTAACCGTCTCTCTAACCCTAGTCCTCAACATAACCCTAACCCTAGCTCCATTCCTAACCCTAATCGTCTCTCTAACCCTAGCCCTCAACATAACCCTAACCCTAGGTCCAATCCTAACCCTAACCGTCTCTCTAAACCTAGCCCTCAACATAACCCTAACCCTACGTCCAATCATAACCCTGACCGTCTCCCTAACCCTAGCCCTCAACATAACCCTAATCCTAGGGCCAATTCTATCCCTGACCGTCTCTCTAACCCTAGCCCTCAACATAACCCTAACCCTAGGTCCAATACTAACACTAACCGTCTCTCTAACCATAGCCCTCAAGCTAACCCTAACCCTAGGTCCACTCCTCACCCTAACCGTTTCTCTAACCCTAGCCCTCAACATAACCCTAACCCTGGGTCCAATCTTAACCCTAACCGTCTCTCTAACACTAGCCCTCAACGTAACCCTAACCCTAGGTCCATTCCTAACCCTAACAGTCTCTCTAACCCTAGCCCTCAACATAACCCTAACCCTAGGTCCACTCCTCACCCTAACCGTCTCTCTAACCCTAGCCCTCAACATAACCCTAACCCTAGGTCCAATCTTAACCCTAACCGTCTCTCTAACCCTAGCCCTCAACATAACCCTAACCCTAGGTCCAATCCTAACCCTAACAGTCTCTCTAACCCTAGCCCTCAACATAACCCTAACCCTAGGTCCAATCCTAAGCCTAAGCGTCTCTCTAACCCTAGCCCTCAACATAACCCTAACCCTAGGTCCACTCCTCACCCTAACCGTCTCTCTAACCCTAGCCCTCAACATAACCCTAACCCTAGATCCAATCCTAACCCTCACCGTCTCTCTAACACTAGCCCTCAACGTAACCCTAACCCTAGGTCCAATCCTAACCCTTACAGTCTCTCTAACTCTAGCCCTCAACATAACAAAAACACTAGGTCCAATCCTAACCCTAACAGTCTCTCTAACCCTAGCCCTCAACATAACCCTAACCCTAGGTCCACTCCTCACCCTAACCGTCTCTCTAACCCTAGCCCTCAACATAACCCTAACCCTAGATCCTATCCTAACCCTAACCGTATCTCTAACACTAGCCCTCAACGAAACCCTAACGCTCGGTCCAATCCTAACCCTAACAGTCTCTCTAACCCTAGCCCTCAACATAACAAAAACACTAGGTCCAATCCTAACCCTAACAGTCTCTCTAAACCTAGCCCTCAACATAACCCTAACCCTAGGTCCAATCCTAACCCAAACCGTCTCTCTAACCCTAGCCCTCAACGTAACCCTAACCCTAGGTCCAATTCTAACCCTAACTGTCTCTCTAATTCTAGCCCTCAACATAACCCTATCCCTAGGTCCAATCCTAACCCTAACAGTATCTCTAACCCTAGCCCTCAAACTCACCCTAACCCTACGTCCAATCCTAACCCTAACCGTCTCTCTAACCCTAGCCCTCAACGTAACCCTAACCCTAGGTCCAATACTAACCCTAACTTTCTCTCTAACTCTAGCCCTCAACATAACCCTATCCCTAGGTCCAATCCTAACCCTAACAGTATCTCTAACCCTAGCCCTCAACATAACCCTAACCCTAGGTTCAATCCTAACCCTAACCGTCTCCCTAACCATAGCCCTCAACATAACCCTAACCCTAAGTCCAATTCTAACCCTAACCGTCTCTCTAACCCTAGGCTTCAACGGAACAATAACCCTAGGTCCAATCCTAACCCTAACCGTCTCTCTAACCCTAGCCCTCAACATAACCCTAACCCTAGGTCCAATCTTAACCCTAACCGTCTCTCTAAACCTAGCCCTCAACGTAACCCTAACCCTAGGTCCAATCCTAACCCTAACCGTCTCTCTAACCCTAGCCCTCAACCTAACCCTAACCTAGGTCCAATCCTCACCCTAACCGTCTCTCTAACCCTAGCCCTCAACATAACCCTAACCCTAGGTCCAATCCTAACCCTAACCGTCTCTCTAAACCTAGCCCTCAACATAACCCTAACCCTACGTCCAATCATAACCCTGACCGTCTCCCTAACCCTAGCCCTCAACATAACCCTAACCCTAGGGCCAATTCTATCCCTGACCGTCTCTCTAACCCTAGCCCTCAACATAACCCTAACCCTAGATCCAATACTAACACTAACCGTCTCTCTAACCCTAGCCCTCAAGCTAACCCTAACTTAGGTCCAATCCTAACCCTAACCGTCTCTCTAACCCTAGCCCTCAAGCTAACCCTAACCCAAGGTCCAATCCTAACCCTAAGCATCTCTCTAACCCTAGCCCTCAACATAACCCTAACCATAGGTCCAATCCTAACCCTAACCGTCTCTCTAACCTTAGCCCTCTACATAACACTAGCCCTACGTCCAATCCTAACCCTAACCATCTCTCTAAACCTAGCCCTCAACATAACACTAACCCTAGATCCAATCCTAACCCTAACCGTCTCTCTAACCCTAGCCCTCAACATAACCCTAACCCTAGGTCCAATCCTTACCCTAACCGTCTCTCTAACCCTAGCCCTCAACATAACCCTAACCCTAGGTCCACTCCTCACCCTAACCGTTTCTCTAACCCTAGCCCTCAACATAACCCTAACCCTGGGTCCAATCTTAACCCTAACCGTCTCTCTAACACTAGCCCTCAACGTAACCCTAACCCTAGGTCCATTCCTAACCCTAACAGTCTCTCTAACCCTAGCCCTCAACATAACCCTAACCCTAGGTCCACTCCTCACCCTAACCGTTTCTCTAACCCTAGCCCTCAACATAACCCTAACCCTGGGTCCAATCTTAACCCTAACCGTCTCTCTAACACTAGCCCTCAACGTAACCCTAACCCTAGGTCCATTCCTAACCCTAACAGTCTCTCTAACCCTAGCCCTCAACATAACCCTAACCCTAGGTCCACTCCTCACCCTAACCGTCTCTCTAACCCTAGCCCTCAACATAAACCTAACCCTAGGTCCAATCTTAACCCTAACCGTCTCTCTAACCCTAGCCCTCAACATAACCCTAACCCTAGGTCCAATCCTAACCCTAACAGTCTCTCTAACCCTAGCCCTCAACATAACCCTAACCCTAGGTCCAATCCTAACCCTAACCGTCTCTCTAACCCTAGCCCTCAACATAACCCTAACCCTAGGTCCACTCCTCACCCTAACCGTATCTCTAACCCTAGCCCTCAACATAACCCTAACCCTAGGTCCAATCCTAACCCTTACAGTCTCTCTAACCCTAGCCCTCAACATAACAAAAACACTAGGTCCAATCCTAACCCTAACAGTCTCTCTAACCCTAGCCCTCAACATAACCCTAACCCTAGGTCCACTCCTCACCCTAACCGTCTCTCTAACCCTAGACCTCAAAATAACCCTAACCCTAGATCCAATCCTAACCCTAACCGTATCTCTAACACTAGCCCTCAACGTAACCCTAACCCTAGGTCCAATCCTAACCCTAACAGTCTCTCTAACCCTAGCCCTCAACATAACAAAAACACTAGGTCCAATCCTAACCCTAACAGTCTCTCTAAACCTAGCCCTCAACATAACCCTAACCCTAGGTCCAATCCTAACCCTAACAGTCTCTCTAACCCTAGCCCTCAACATAACCCTAACCCTTGATCCAATCCTAACCCTAACCGTATCTCTAACACTAGCCCTCAACGTAACCCTAACCCTAGGTCCAATCCTAACCCTAACAGTCTCTCTAACCCTAGCCCTCAACATAACAAAAACACTAGGTCCAATCCTAACCCTAACAGTCTCTCTAACCCTAGCCCTCAACGTAACCCTAACCCTAGGTCCAATACTAACCCTAACTGTCTCTCTAACTCTAGCCCTCAACATAACCCTATCCCAAGGTCCAATCCTAACCCTAACAGTATCTCTAACCCTAGCCCTCAAACTCACCCTAACCCTACGTCCAATCCTAACCCTAACCGTCTCTCTAACCCTAGCCCTCAACGTAACCCTAACCCTAGGTCCAATACTAACCCTAACTTTCTCTCTAACTCTAGCCCTCAACATAACCCTATCCCTAGGTCCAATCCTAACCCTAACAGTATCTCTAACCCTAGCCCTCAACATAACCCTAACCCTAGGTTCAATCCTAACCCTAACAGTCTCTCTAAACCTAGCCCTCAACATAACCCTATCCCTAGGTCCAATCCTAACCCTAACAGTCTCTCTAACCCTAGCCCTCAACATAACAAAAACACTAGGTCCAATCCTAACCCTAACAGTCTCTCTAAACCTAGCCCTCAACATAACCCTAACCCTAGGTCCAATCCTAACCCTAACCGTCTCTCTAACCCTAGTCCTCAACATAACCCTAACCCTAGCTCCATTCCTAACCCTAATCGTCTCTCTAACCCTAGCCCTCAACATAACCCTAACCCTAGGTCCAATCCTAACCCTAACCGTCTCTCTAAACCTAGCCCTCAACATAACCCTAACCCTACGTCCAATCATAACCCTGACCGTCTCCCTAACCCTAGCCCTCAACATAACCCTAATCCTAGGGCCAATTCTATCCCTGACCGTCTCTCTAACCCTAGCCCTCAACATAACCCTAACCCTAGGTCCAATACTAACACTAACCGTCTCTCTAACCATAGCCCTCAAGCTAACCCTAACCCTAGGTCCACTCCTCACCCTAACCGTTTCTCTAACCCTAGCCCTCAACATAACCCTAACCCTGGGTCCAATCTTAACCCTAACCGTCTCTCTAACACTAGCCCTCAACGTAACCCTAACCCTAGGTCCATTCCTAACCCTAACAGTCTCTCTAACCCTAGCCCTCAACATAACCCTAACCCTAGGTCCACTCCTCACCCTAACCGTCTCTCTAACCCTAGCCCTCAACATAACCCTAACCCTAGGTCCAATCTTAACCCTAACCGTCTCTCTAACCCTAGCCCTCAACATAACCCTAACCCTAGGTCCAATCCTAACCCTAACAGTCTCTCTAACCCTAGCCCTCAACATAACCCTAACCCTAGGTCCAATCCTAAGCCTAACCGTCTCTCTAACCCTAGCCCTCAACATAACCCTAACCCTAGGTCCACTCCTCACCCTAACCGTCTCTCTAACCCTAGCCCTCAACATAACCCTAACCCTAGATCCAATCCTAACCCTCACCGTCTCTCTAACACTAGCCCTCAACGTAACCCTAACCCTAGGTCCAATCCTAACCCTTACAGTCTCTCTAACCCTAGCCCTCAACATAACAAAAACACTAGGTCCAATCCTAACCCTAACAGTCTCTCTAACCCTAGCCCTCAACATAACCCTAACCCTAGGTCCACTCCTCACCCTAACCGTCTCTCTAACCCTAGCCCTCAACATAACCCTAACCCTAGATCCAATCCTAACCCTAACCGTATCTCTAACACTAGCCCTCAACGAAACCCTAACCCTAGGTCCAATCCTAACCCTAACAGTCTCTCTAACCCTAGCCCTCAACATAACAAAAACACTAGGTCCAATCCTAACCCTAACAGTCTCTCTAAACCTAGCCCTCAACATAACCCTAACCCTAGGTCCAATCCTAACCCAAACCGTCTCTCTAACCCTAGCCCTCAACGTAACCCTAACCCTAGGTCCAATTCTAACCCTAACTGTCTCTCTAATTCTAGCCCTCAACATAACCCTATCCCTAGGTCCAATCCTAACCCTAACAGTATCTCTAACCCTAGCCCTCAAACTCACCCTAACCCTACGTCCAATCCTAACCCTAACCGTCTCTCTAACCCTAGCCCTCAACGTAACCCTAACCCTAGGTCCAATACTAACCCTAACTTTCTCTCTAACTCTAGCCCTCAACATAACCCTATCCCTAGGTCCAATCCTAACCCTAACAGTATCTCTAACCCTAGCCCTCAACATAACCCTAACCCTAGGTTCAATCCTAACCCTAACCGTCTCCCTAACCATAGCCCTCAACATAACCCTAACCCTAAGTCCAATTATAACCCTAACCGTCTCTCTAACCCTAGGCTTCAACGGAACAATAACCCTAGGTCCAATCCTAACCCTAACCGTCTCTCTAACCCTAGCCCTCAACATAACCCTAACCCTAGGTCCAATCTTAACCCTAACCGTCTCTCTAAACCTAGCCCTCAACGTAACCCTAACCCTAGGTCCAATCCTAACCCTAACCGTCTCTCTAACCCTAGCCCTCAACCTAACCCTAACCTAGGTCCAATCCTCACCCTAACCGTCTCTCTAAACCTAGCCCTCAACATAACCCTAAGCCTAGATCCAATCCTAACCCTAACCGTCTCTCTAACCTTAGCCCTCAACATAACCCTAACCTTAGGTCTAATCCTAACCCTTACCGTCTCTCTAACCTAGTCCTCAACATAACCCTAACCCTAGGTCTAATCCTAACCCTAACCGTCTCTCTAACCCTAGCCCTCAACATAACCCTAACCCTAGGTCCAATCCTAACCCTAACCGTCTCTTTAACCCTAGCCCTCAACATAACCCTAACCCTAGGTCCAATCCTAACCCTAACCGTCTCTCTAACCCTACCCCTCAACATAACCCTTACCCTATGTCCAATCCTAACCATAACCGTCTCTCTAACCATAGCCCTCAACCTAACCCTAACCCTAGGTCCAATCCTAACCCTAACCGTCTCTTTAACCCTAGCCCTCAACATAACTCTAACCCTAGGTCCAATCCTCACCCTAACCGTCTCTCTAACCCTAGCGCTCAACATAACCCTAACCCTAGGTCCAATCCTAACCCTAACCGTCTCTCTAACACTAGCCCTCAACATAACCCTAACCCTAGGTCCAATCCTAACCCTAATCGTCTCTCTAACCCTAGCCCTCAACATAACCCTAACCCTAGGTCCAATCCTAACTCTAACGGTCTCTTTAACCCTAGCCCTCAACCTAATACTAACCCTAGGTCCAATCCTAACCCTAACCATCTCTCTAACCCAAGCCCTCAAAATAAGCCTAACCCAAGGTCCAATACTAACCCTAACCGTCTCTCTAATCCTAGCCCTCAAGCTAACCCTAACCCTAGGTCCAATCCTAACCCTAAGCATCGCTCTAAACCTAGCCCTCAACATAACCCTAACCCTAGGTCCAATCCTAACCCTAACCGTCTCTCTAACGTAAGCCCTCTACATAACCCTAACCCTACGTCCACTCCTAACCCTAACCATCTCTCTAACCCTAGCCCTCAACATAACCCGAACAATAGGTCCAATCCTCACCCTAATCGTCTCTCTAACCCTAGCCCTCAACATAACCCTAACCCTAGGTCCAATCCTAACCCTAACCGTCTCTCTAACCCTATCCCTCAACATAACCCTAACCCTAGGTCCACTCCTCACCCTAACCATCTCTCTAACCCTAGCCCTCAACATAACCCTAACCCTAGGTCCAATCCTAACCCTAACCGTCTCTCTAACACTAGCCCTCAACGTAACCCTAACCCTAGGTCCAATCCTAACCCTAACAGTCTCTCTAACCCTAGCCCTCAACATAACAAAAACACTAGGTCCAATCCTAACCCTAACAGTCTCTCTAAACCTAGCCCTCAACATAACCCTAACCCTAGGTCCAATCCTAACCCTAACCGTCTCTCAAACCCTAGCCCTCAAGCTTACCCTAACCCTAGTTCCATTCCTAACCCTAATCGTCTCTCTAACCCTAGCCCTCAACATAACCCTAACCCTAGGTCCAATCCTAACCCTAACCGTCTCTCTAAACCTAGCCCTCAACATAACCCTAACCCTACGTCCAATCATAACCCTGACCGTCTCCCTAACCCTAGCCCTCAACATAACCCTAACCCTAGGGCCAATTCTATCCCTGACCGTCTCTCTAACCCTAGCCCTCAACATAACCCTAACCCTAGGTCCAATACTAACACTAACCGTCTCTCTAACCCTAGCCCTCAAGCTAACCCTAACCCTAGGTAAAATCCTAACCCTAACCGTCTCTCTAACCCTAGCCCTCAAGCTAACCCTAACCCAAGGTCCAATCCTAACCCTAAGCATCTCTCTAACCCTAGCCCTCAACATAACCCTAACCATAGGTCCAATCCTAACCCTAACCGTCTCTCTAACCTTAGCCCTCTACATAACCCTAGCCCTACGTCCAATCCTAACCCTAACCATCTCTCTAAACCTAGCCCTCAACATAACCCTAACCCTAGATCCAATCCTAACCCTAACCGTCTCTCTAACCCTAGCCATCAACATAACCCTAACCCTAGGTCCAATCCTTACCCTAACCGTCTCTCTAACCCTAGCCCTCAACATAACCCTAACCCTAGGTCCACTCCTCACCCTAACCGTCTCTCTAACCCTAGACCTCAAAATAACCCTAACCCTAGATCCAATCCTAACCCTAACCGTATCTCTAACACTAGCCCTCAACGTAACCCTAACCCTAGGTCCAATCCTAACCCTAACAGTCTCTCTAACCCTAGCCCTCAACATAACAAAAACACTAGGTCCAATCCTAACCCTAACAGTCTCTCTAAACCTAGCCCTCAACATAACCCTAACCCTAGGTCCAATCCTAACCCTAACAGTCTCTCTAACCCTAGCCCTCAACATAACCCTAACCCTTGATCCAATCCTAACCCTAACCGTATCTCTAACACTAGCCCTCAACGTAACCCTAACCCTAGGTCCAATCCTAACCCTAACAGTCTCTCTAACCCTAGCCCTCAACATAACAAAAACACTAGGTCCAATCCTAACCCTAACAGTCTCTCTAACCCTAGCCCTCAACGTAACCCTAACCCTAGGTCCAATACTAACCCTAACTGTCTCTCTAACTCTAGCCCTCAACATAACCCTATCCCAAGGTCCAATCCTAACCCTAACAGTATCTCTAACCCTAGCCCTCAAACTCACCCTAACCCTACGTCCAATCCTAACCCTAACCGTCTCTCTAACCCTAGCCCTCAACGTAACCCTAACCCTAGGTCCAATACTAACCCTAACTTTCTCTCTAACTCTAGCCCTCAACATAACCCTATCCCTAGGTCCAATCCTAACCCTAACAGTATCTCTAACCCTAGCCCTCAACATAACCCTAACCCTAGGTTCAATCCTAACCCTAACAGTCTCTCTAAACCTAGCCCTCAACATAACCCTATCCCTAGGTCCAATCCTAACCCTAACAGTCTCTCTAACCCTAGCCCTCAACATAACAAAAACACTAGGTCCAATCCTAACCCTAACAGTCTCTCTAAACCTAGCCCTCAACATAACCCTAACCCTAGGTCCAATCCTAACCCTAACCGTCTCTCTAACCCTAGTCCTCAACATAACCCTAACCCTAGCTCCATTCCTAACCCTAATCGTCTCTCTAACCCTAGCCCTCAACATAACCCTAACCCTAGGTCCAATCCTAACCCTAACCGTCTCTCTAAACCTAGCCCTCAACATAACCCTAACCCTACGTCCAATCATAACCCTGACCGTCTCCCTAACCCTAGCCCTCAACATAACCCTAATCCTAGGGCCAATTCTATCCCTGACCGTCTCTCTAACCCTAGCCCTCAACATAACCCTAACCCTAGGTCCAATACTAACACTAACCGTCTCTCTAACCATAGCCCTCAAGCTAACCCTAACCCTAGGTCCACTCCTCACCCTAACCGTTTCTCTAACCCTAGCCCTCAACATAACCCTAACCCTGGGTCCAATCTTAACCCTAACCGTCTCTCTAACACTAGCCCTCAACGTAACCCTAACCCTAGGTCCATTCCTAACCCTAACAGTCTCTCTAACCCTAGCCCTCAACATAACCCTAACCCTAGGTCCACTCCTCACCCTAACCGTCTCTCTAACCCTAGCCCTCAACATAACCCTAACCCTAGGTCCAATCTTAACCCTAACCGTCTCTCTAACCCTAGCCCTCAACATAACCCTAACCCTAGGTCCAATCCTAACCCTAACAGTCTCTCTAACCCTAGCCCTCAACATAACCCTAACCCTAGGTCCAATCCTAAGCCTAACCGTCTCTCTAACCCTAGCCCTCAACATAACCCTAACCCTAGGTCCACTCCTCACCCTAACCGTCTCTCTAACCCTAGCCCTCAACATAACCCTAACCCTAGATCCAATCCTAACCCTCACCGTCTCTCTAACACTAGCCCTCAACGTAACCCTAACCCTAGGTCCAATCCTAACCCTTACAGTCTCTCTAACCCTAGCCCTCAACATAACAAAAACACTAGGTCCAATCCTAACCCTAACAGTCTCTCTAACCCTAGCCCTCAACATAACCCTAACCCTAGGTCCACTCCTCACCCTAACCGTCTCTCTAACCCTAGCCCTCAACATAACCCTAACCCTAGATCCAATCCTAACCCTAACCGTATCTCTAACACTAGCCCTCAACGAAACCCTAACCCTAGGTCCAATCCTAACCCTAACAGTCTCTCTAACCCTAGCCCTCAACATAACAAAAACACTAGGTCCAATCCTAACCCTAACAGTCTCTCTAAACCTAGCCCTCAACATAACCCTAACCCTAGGTCCAATCCTAACCCAAACCGTCTCTCTAACCCTAGCCCTCAACGTAACCCTAACCCTAGGTCCAATTCTAACCCTAACTGTCTCTCTAATTCTAGCCCTCAACATAACCCTATCCCTAGGTCCAATCCTAACCCTAACAGTATCTCTAACCCTAGCCCTCAAACTCACCCTAACCCTACGTCCAATCCTAACCCTAACCGTCTCTCTAACCCTAGCCCTCAACGTAACCCTAACCCTAGGTCCAATACTAACCCTAACTTTCTCTCTAACTCTAGCCCTCAACATAACCCTATCCCTAGGTCCAATCCTAACCCTAACAGTATCTCTAACCCTAGCCCTCAACATAACCCTAACCCTAGGTTCAATCCTAACCCTAACCGTCTCCCTAACCATAGCCCTCAACATAACCCTAACCCTAAGTCCAATTATAACCCTAACCGTCTCTCTAACCCTAGGCTTCAACGGAACAATAACCCTAGGTCCAATCCTAACCCTAACCGTCTCTCTAACCCTAGCCCTCAACATAACCCTAACCCTAGGTCCAATCTTAACCCTAACCGTCTCTCTAAACCTAGCCCTCAACGTAACCCTAACCCTAGGTCCAATCCTAACCCTAACCGTCTCTCTAACCCTAGCCCTCAACCTAACCCTAACCTAGGTCCAATCCTCACCCTAACCGTCTCTCTAAACCTAGCCCTCAACATAACCCTAAGCCTAGATCCAATCCTAACCCTAACCGTCTCTCTAACCTTAGCCCTCAACATAACCCTAACCTTAGGTCTAATCCTAACCCTTACCGTCTCTCTAACCTAGTCCTCAACATAACCCTAACCCTAGGTCTAATCCTAACCCTAACCGTCTCTCTAACCCTAGCCCTCAACATAACCCTAACCCTAGGTCCAATCCTAACCCTAACCGTCTCTTTAACCCTAGCCCTCAACATAACCCTAACCCTAGGTCCAATCCTAACCCTAACCGTCTCTCTAACCCTACCCCTCAACATAACCCTTACCCTATGTCCAATCCTAACCATAACCGTCTCTCTAACCATAGCCCTCAACCTAACCCTAACCCTAGGTCCAATCCTAACCCTAACCGTCTCTTTAACCCTAGCCCTCAACATAACTCTAACCCTAGGTCCAATCCTCACCCTAACCGTCTCTCTAACCCTAGCGCTCAACATAACCCTAACCCTAGGTCCAATCCTAACCCTAACCGTCTCTCTAACACTAGCCCTCAACATAACCCTAACCCTAGGTCCAATCCTAACCCTAATCGTCTCTCTAACCCTAGCCCTCAACATAACCCTAACCCTAGGTCCAATCCTAACTCTAACGGTCTCTTTAACCCTAGCCCTCAACCTAATACTAACCCTAGGTCCAATCCTAACCCTAACCATCTCTCTAACCCAAGCCCTCAAAATAAGCCTAACCCAAGGTCCAATACTAACCCTAACCGTCTCTCTAATCCTAGCCCTCAAGCTAACCCTAACCCTAGGTCCAATCCTAACCCTAACCGTCTCTCTAACCCTAGACCTCAAGCTAACCCTAACCCTAGGTCCAATCCTAACCCTAAGCATCGCTCTAAACCTAGCCCTCAACATAACCCTAACCCTAGGTCCAATCCTAACCCTAACCGTCTCTCTAACGTAAGCCCTCTACATAACCCTAACCCTACGTCCACTCCTAACCCTAACCATCTCTCTAACCCTAGCCCTCAACATAACCCGAACAATAGGTCCAATCCTCACCCTAATCGTCTCTCTAACCCTAGCCCTGAACATAACCCTAACCCTAGGTCCAATCCTAACCCTAACCGTCTCTCTAACCCTATCCCTCAACATAACCCTAACCCTAGGTCCACTCCTCACCCTAACCATCTCTCTAACCCTAGCCCTCAACATAACCCTAACCCTAGGTCCAATCCTAACCCTAACCGTCTCTCTAACACTAGCCCTCAACGTAACCCTAACCCTAGGTCCAATCCTAACCCTAACAGTCTCTCTAACCCTAGCCCTCAACATAACAAAAACACTAGGTCCAATCCTAACCCTAACAGTCTCTCTAAACCTAGCCCTCAACATAACCCTAACCCTAGGTCCAATCCTAACCCTAACCGTCTCTCAAACCCTAGCCCTCAAGCTTACCCTAACCCTAGTTCCATTCCTAACCCTAATCGTCTCTCTAACCCTAGCCCTCAACATAACCCTAACCCTAGGTCCAATCCTAACCCTAACCGTCTCTCTAAACCTAGCCCTCAACATAACCCTAACCCTACGTCCAATCATAACCCTGACCGTCTCCCTAACCCTAGCCCTCAACATAACCCTAACCCTAGGGCCAATTCTATCCCTGACCGTCTCTCTAACCCTAGCCCTCAACATAACCCTAACCCTAGGTCCAATACTAACACTAACCGTCTCTCTAACCCTAGCCCTCAAGCTAACCCTAACCCTAGGTAAAATCCTAACCCTAACCGTCTCTCTAACCCTAGCCCTCAAGCTAACCCTAACCCAAGGTCCAATCCTAACCCTAAGCATCTCTCTAACCCTAGCCCTCAACATAACCCTAACCATAGGTCCAATCCTAACCCTAACCGTCTCTCTAACCTTAGCCCTCTACATAACCCTAGCCCTACGTCCAATCCTAACCCTAACCATCTCTCTAAACCTAGCCCTCAACATAACACTAACCCTAGATCCAATCCTAACCCTAACCGTCTCTCTAACCCTAGCCATCAACATAACCCTAACCCTAGGTCCAATCCTTACCCTAACCGTCTCTCTAACCCTAGCCCTCAACATAACCCTAACCCTAGGTCCACTCCTCACCCTAACCGTTTCTCTAACCCTAGCCCTCAACATAACCCTAACCCTGGGTCCAATCTTAACCCTAACCGTCTCTCTAACACTAGCCCTCAACGTAACCCTAACCCTAGGTCCATTCCTAACCCTAACAGTCTCTCTAACCCTAGCCCTCAACATAACCCAAACCCTAGGTCCACTCCTCACCCTAACCGTCTCTCTAACCCTAGCCCTCAACATAACCCTAACCCTAGGTCCAATCTTAACCCTAACCGTCTCTCTAACCCTAGCGCTCAACATAACCCTAACCCTAGGTCCAATCCTAACCCTAACAGTCTCTCTAACCCTAGCCCTCAACATAACCCTAACCCTAGGTCCAATCCTAACCCTAACCGTCTCTCTAACCCTAGCCCTCAACATAAACCTAACCCTAGGTCCACTCCTCACCCTAACCGTCTCTCTAACCCTAGCCCTCAACATAACCCTAACCCTAGATCCAATCCTAACCCTCACCGTCTCTCTAACACTAGCCCTCAACGTAACCCTAACCCTAGGTCCAATCCTAACCCTTACAGTCTCTCTAACCCTAGCCCTCAACATAACAAAAACACTAGGTCCAATCCTAACCCTAACAGTCTCTCTAACCCTAGCCCTCAACATAACCCTAACCCTAGGTCCACTCCTCACCCTAACCGTCTCTCTAACCCTAGCCCTCAACATAACCCTAACCCTAGGTCCAATCCTAACCCTAACCGTATCTCTAACACTAGCCCTCAACGTAACCCTAACCCTAGGTCCAATCCTAACCCTAACAGTCTCTCTAACCCTAGCCCTCAACATAACAAAAACAATAGGTCCAATCCTAACCCTAACAGTCTCTCTAAACCTAGCCCTCAACATAACCCTAACCCTAGGTCCAATCCTAACCCTAACCGTCTCTCTAACACTAGCCCTCAACATAACCCTAACCCTAGGTCCAATCCTAACCCTAATCGTCTCTCTAACCCTAGCCCTCAACATAACCCTAACCCTAGGTCCAATCCTAACCCTAACGGTCTCTTTAACCCTAGCCCTCAACCTAATACTAACCCTAGGTCCAATCCTAACCCTAACCATCTCTCTAACCCAAGCCCTCAAAATAAGCCTAACCCAAGGTCCAATACTAACCCTAACCGTCTCTCTAATCCTAGCCCTCAAGCTAACCCTAACCCTAGGTCCAATCCTAACCCTAACCGTCTCTCTAACCCTAGACCTCAAGCTAACCCTAACCCTAGGTCCAATCCTAACCCTAAGCATCGCTCTAAACCTAGCCCTCAACATAACCCTAACCCTAGGTCCAATCCTAACCCTAACCGTCTCTCTAACGTAAGCCCTCTACATAACCCTAACCCTACGTCCACTCCTAACCCTAACCATCTCTCTAACCCTAGCCCTCAACATAACCCTAACCCTAGGTCCACTCCTCACCCTAACCATCTCTCTAACCCTAGCCCTCAACATAACCCTAACCCTAGGTCCAATCCTAACCCTAACCGTCTCTCTAACACTAGCCCTCAACGTAACCCTAACCTTAGGTCCAATCCTAACCCTAACAGTCTCTCTAACCCTAGCCCTCAACATAACAAAAACACTAGGTCCAATCCTAACCCTAACAGTCTCTCTAAACCTAGCCCTCAACATAACCCTAACCCTAGGTCCAATCCTAACCCTAACCGTCTCTCAAACCCTAGCCCTCAAGCTAACCCTAACCCTAGTTCCATTCCTAACCCTAATCGTCTCTCTAACCCTAGCCCTCAACATAACCCTAACCCTAGGTCCAATCCTAACCCTAACCGTCTCTCTAAACCTAGCCCTCAACATAACCCTAACCCTACGTCCAATCAAAACCCTGACCGTCTCCCTAACCCTAGCCCTCAACATAACCCTAACCCTAGGGCCAATTCTATCCCTGACCGTCTCTCTAACCCTAGCCCTCAACATAACCCTAACCCTAGGTCCAATACTAACACTAACCGTCTCTCTAACCCTAGCCCTCAAGCTAACCCTAACCCTAGGTAAAATCCTAACCCTAACCGTCTCTCTAACCCTAGCCCTCAAGCTAACCCTAACCCAAGGTCCAATCCTAACCCTAAGCATCTCTCTAACCCTAGCCCTCAACATAACCCTAACCATAGGTCCAATCCTAACCCTAACCGTCTCTCTAACCTTAGCCCTCTACATAACCCTAGCCCTACGTCCAATGCTAACCCTAACCATCTCTCTAAACCTAGCCCTCAACATAACACTAACCCTAGATCCAATCCTAACCCTAACCGTCTCTCTAACCCTAGCCATCAACATAACCCTAACCCTAGGTCCAATCCTTACCCTAACCGTCTCTCTAACCCTAGCCCTCAACATAACCCTAACCCTAGGTCCACTCCTCACCCTAACCGTTTCTCTAACCCTAGCCCTCAACATAACCCTAACCCTGGGTCCAATCTTAACCCTAACCGTCTCTCTAACACTAGCCCTCAACGTAACCCTAACCCTAGGTCCATTCCTAACCCTAACAGTCTCTCTAACCCTAGCCCTCAACATAACCCTAACCCTAGGTCCACTCCTCACCCTAACCGTCTCTCTAACCCTAGCCCTCAACATAACCCTAACCCTAGGTCCAATCTTAACCCTAACCGTCTCTCTAACCCTAGCCCTCAAGATAACCCTAACCCTAGGTCCAATCCTAACCCTAACAGTCTCTCTAACCCTAGCCCTCAACATAACCCTAACCCTAGGTCCAATCCTAACCCTAACCGTCTCTCTAACCCTAGCCCTCAACATAAACCTAACCCTAGGTCCACTCCTCACCCTAACCGTCTCTCTAACCCTAGCCCTCAACATAACCCTAACCCTAGATCCAATCCTAACCCTCACCGTCTCTCTAACACTAGCCCTCAACGTAACCCTAACCCTAGGTCCAATCCTAACCCTTACAGTCTCTCTAACCCTAGCCCTCAACATAACAAAAACACTAGGTCCAATCCTAACCCTAACAGTCTCTCTAACCCTAGCCCTCAACATAACCCTAACCCTAGGTCCACTCCTCACCCTAACCGTCTCTCTAACCCTAGCCCTCAACATAACCCTAACCCTAGGTCCAATCCTAACCCTAACCGTATCTCTAACACTAGCCCTCAACGTAACCCTAACCCTAGGTCCAATCCTAACCCTAACAGTCTCTCTAACCCTAGCCCTCACCATAACAAAAACAATAGGTCCAATCCTAACCCTAACAGTCTCTCTAAACCTAGCCCTCAACATAACCCTAACCCTAGGTCCAATCCTAACCCAAACCGTCTCTCTAACCCTAGCCCTCAACGTAACCCTAACCCTAGGTCCAATACTAACCCTAACTGTCTCTCTAACTCTAGCCCTCAACATAACCCTATCCCTAGGTCCAATCCTAACCCTAACAGTATCTCTAACCCTCGCCCTCAAACTCACCCTAACCCTACGTCCAATCCTAACCCTAACCGTCTGTCTAACCCTAGCCCTCAACGTAACCCTAACCCTAGGTCCAATTCTAACCCTAACTTTCTCTCTAACTCTAGCCCTCAACATAACCCTATCCCTAGGTCCAATCCTCCCCCTTACCGTCTCTCTAACCCTATCCCTCAACATAACCCTAACCCTAGGTCCACTCCTCACCCTAACCGTCTCTCTAACACTAGCCCTCAACGTAACCCTAACCCTAGGTCCAATCCTAACCCTAACAGTCTCTCTAACCCTAGCCCTCAACATAACAAAAACACTAGGTCCAATCCTAACCCTAACAGTCTCTCTAAACCTAGCCCTAAACATAACCCTAACCCTAGGTCCAATCCTAACCCTAACCGTCTCTCTAACCCTAGCCCTCAACATAACCCTAACCCTAGGTCCATTCCTAACCCTAATCGTCTCTCTAACCCTAGCCCTCAACATAACCCTAACCCTAGGTCCAATCCTAACCCTAACCGTCTCTCTAAACCTAGCCCTCAACATAACCCTAACCCTACGTCCAATCATAACCCTGACCGTCTCCCTAACCCTAGCCCTCAACATAACCCTAACCCTAGGGCCAATTCTATCCCTGACCGTCTCTCTAACCCTAGCCCTCAACATAACCCTAACCCTAGGTCCAATACTAACACTAACCGTCTCTCTAACAATAGCCCTCAAGCTAACCCTAACCCTAGGTCCAATCCTAACCCTAACCGTCTCTCTAACCCTAGCCCTCAAGCTAACCCTAACCCTAGGTCCAATCCTAACCGTAAGCATCTCTCTAACCCTAGCCCTCAACATAACCCTAACCATAGGTCCAATCCTAACACTAACCGTCTCTCTAACCTTAGCCCTCTACATAACCCTAGCCCTACGTCCAATCCTAACCCTAACCATCTCTCTAAACTTAGCCCTCAACATAACCCTAACCGTAGATCCAATCCTAACCCTAACCGTCTCTCTAACCCTAGCCCTCAACATAAACCTAACCCTAGGTCCAATCCTTACCCTAACCGTCTCTCTAACCCTAGCCCTCAACATAACCCTAACCCTAGGTCCACTCCTCACCCTAACCGTCTCTCTAACCCTAGCCCTCAACATAACCCTAACCCTAGGTCCAATCTTAACCCTAACCGTCTCTCTAACACTAGCCCTCAACGTAACCATAATCCTAGGTCCATTCCTAACCCTAACAGTCTCTCTAACCCTAGCCCTCAACATAACCCTAACCCTAGGTCCACTCCTCACCCTAACCGTCTCTCTAAACCTAGCCCTCAACCTAACCCTAACCCTAGGTCCAATCTTAACCCTAACCGTCTCTCTAACCCTAGCCCTCAACATAACCCTAACCCGAGGTCCAATTCTAACCCTAACAGTCTCTCTAACCTAGCCCTCAACATAACCCTAATCCTAGGTCCAATCCTCACCCTAACCGTCTCTCTAACCCTAGCCCTCAACATAACCCTAACCCTAGGTCCAATCTAAACCCTAACCGTCTCTCTAACCCTAGCCCTCAACATAACCCTAACCCTAGGTCCAATCCTAACACTAACCGTCTCTCTAACCCTAGCCATCAACATAACCCTAACCCTAGGTCCAATCCTAACCCTAACAGTCTCTCTAACCCTAGCCCTCAACATAACCCTAATCCTAGGTCCAATCCTAACCTTAACCGTCTCTCTAACGCTAGCCCTCAACATAACCCTAACCCTAGGTAAAATCTTAACCCTAACCGTCTCTCTAACCATAGCCCTCAACATAACCTTAACCCTAGGTACAATCCTAACCCTAACCGTCTCTCTAACCCTAGCCCTCAACATAACCCTAACCCTAGGTCCAATCCTAACCCTAACCGTCTCTCTAACCCTAGCCCTCAACATAACCCTAACCCTAGGTCCAATCCTCACCCTAACCGTCTCTCTAACCCTAGCCCTCAACATAACCCTAACCCTAGGTCCAATCCTAACCCTAACCATCTCTCTAACCCTAGCCCTCAACATAACCCTAACCCTAGGTCCAATCCTAACCCTAACAGTATCTCTAACCCTCGCCCTCAAACTCACCCTAACCCTACGTCCAATCCTAACCCTAACCGTCTGTCTAACCCTAGCCCTCAACGTAACCCTAACCCTAGGTCCAATTCTAACCCTAACTTTCTCTCTAACTCTAGCCCTCAACATAACCCTATCCCTAGGTCCAATCCTCCCCCTTACCGTCTCTCTAACCCTATCCCTCAACATAACCCTAACCCTAGGTCCACTCCTCACCCTAACCGTCTCTCTAACACTAGCCCTCAACGTAACCCTAACCCTAGGTCCAATCCTAACCCTAACAGTCTCTCTAACCCTAGCCCTCAACATAACAAAAACACTAGGTCCAATCCTAACCCTAACAGTCTCTCTAAACCTAGCCCTAAACATAACCCTAACCCTAGGTCCAATCCTAACCCTAACCGTCTCTCTAACCCTAGCCCTCAACATAACCCTAACCCTAGGTCCATTCCTAACCCTAATCGTCTCTCTAACCCTAGCCCTCAACATAACCCTAACCCTAGGTCCAATCCTAACCCTAACCGTCTCTCTAAACCTAGCCCTCAACATAACCCTAACCCTACGTCCAATCATAACCCTGACCGTCTCCCTAACCCTAGCCCTCAACATAACCCTAACCCTAGGGCCAATTCTATCCCTGACCGTCTCTCTAACCCTAGCCCTCAACATAACCCTAACCCTAGGTCCAATACTAACACTAACCGTCTCTCTAACAATAGCCCTCAAGCTAACCCTAACCCTAGGTCCAATCCTAACCCTAACCGTCTCTCTAACCCTAGCCCTCAAGCTAACCCTAACCCTAGGTCCAATCCTAACCGTAAGCATCTCTCTAACCCTAGCCCTCAACATAACCCTAACCATAGGTCCAATCCTAACACTAACCGTCTCTCTAACCTTAGCCCTCTACATAACCCTAGCCCTACGTCCAATCCTAACCCTAACCATCTCTCTAAACTTAGCCCTCAACATAACCCTAACCGTAGATCCAATCCTAACCCTAACCGTCTCTCTAACCCTAGCCCTCAACATAAACCTAACCCTAGGTCCAATCCTTACCCTAACCGTCTCTCTAACCCTAGCCCTCAACATAACCCTAACCCTAGGTCCACTCCTCACCCTAACCGTCTCTCTAACCCTAGCCCTCAACATAACCCTAACCCTAGGTCCAATCTTAACCCTAACCGTCTCTCTAACACTAGCCCTCAACGTAACCATAATCCTAGGTCCATTCCTAACCCTAACAGTCTCTCTAACCCTAGCCCTCAACATAACCCTAACCCTAGGTCCACTCCTCACCCTAACCGTCTCTCTAAACCTAGCCCTCAACCTAACCCTAACCCTAGGTCCAATCTTAACCCTAACCGTCTCTCTAACCCTAGCCCTCAACATAACCCTAACCCTAGGTCCAATTCTAACCCTAACTTTCTCTCTAACTCTAGCCCTCTACATAACCCTATCCCTAGGTCCAATCCTCCCCCTTACCGTCTCTCTAACCCTATCCCTCAACATAACCCTAACCCTAGGTCCACTCCTCACCCTAACCGTCTCTCTAACACTAGCCCTCAACGTAACCCTAACCCTAGGTCCAATCCTAACCCTAACAGTCTCTCTAACCCTAGCCCTCAACATAACAAAAACACTAGGTCCAATCCTAACCCTAACAGTCTCTCTAAACCTAGCCCTAAACATAACCCTAACCCTAGGTCCAATCCTAACCCTAACCGTCTCTCTAACCCTAGCCCTCAACATAACCCTAACCCTAGGTCCATTCCTAACCCTAATCGTCTCTCTAACCCTAGCCTTCAACATAACCCTAACCCTAGGTCCAATCCTAACCCTAACCGTCTCTCTAAACCTAGCCCTCAACATAACCCTAACCCTACGTCCAATCATAACCCTGACCGTCTCCCTAACCCTAGCCCTCAACATAACCCTAACCCTAGGGCCAATTCTATCCCTGACCGTCTCTCTAACCCTAGCCCTCAACATAACCCTAACCCTAGGTCCAATACTAACACTAACCGTCTCTCTAACAATAGCCCTCAAGCTAACCCTAACCCTAGGTCCAATCCTAACCCTAACCGTCTCTCTAACCCTAGCCCTCAAGCTAACCCTAACCCTAGGTCCAATCCTAACCGTAAGCATCTCTCTAACCCTAGCCCTCAACATAACCCTAACCATAGGTCCAATCCTAACACTAACCGTCTCTCTAACCTTAGCCCTCTACATAACCCTAGCCCTACGTCCAATCCTAACCCTAACCATCTCTCTAAACTTAGCCCTCAACATAACCCTAACCGTAGATCCAATCCTAACCCTAACCGTCTCTCTAACCCTAGCCCTCAACATAAACCTAACCCTAGGTCCAATCCTTACCCTAACCGTCTCTCTAACCCTAGCCCTCAACATAACCCTAACCCTAGGTCCACTCCTCACCCTAACCGTCTCTCTAACCCTAGCCCTCAACATAACCCTAACCCTAGGTCCAATCTTAACCCTAACCGTCTCTCTAACACTAGCCCTCAACGTAACCATAATCCTAGGTCCATTCCTAACCCTAACAGTCTCTCTAACCCTAGCCCTCAACATAACCCTAACCCTAGGTCCACTCCTCACCCTAACCGTCTCTCTAAACCTAGCCCTCAACCTAACCCTAACCCTAGGTCCAATCTTAACCCTAACCGTCTCTCTAACCCTAGCCCTCAACATAACCCTAACCCGAGGTCCAATTCTAACCCTAACAGTCTCTCTAACCTAGCCCTCAACATAACCCTAATCCTAGGTCCAATCCTCACCCTAACCGTCTCTCTAACCCTAGCCCTCAACATAACCCTAACCCTAGGTCCAATCTAAACCCTAACCGTCTCTCTAACCCTAGCCCTCAACATAACCCTAACCCTAGGTCCAATCCTAACACTAACCGTCTCTCTAACCCTAGCCATCAACATAACCCTAACCCTAGGTCCAATCCTAACCCTAACAGTCTCTCTAACCCTAGCCCTCAACATAACCCTAATCCTAGGTCCAATCCTAACCTTAACCGTCTCTCTAACGCTAGCCCTCAACATAACCCTAACCCTAGGTAAAATCTTAACCCTAACCGTCTCTCTAACCATAGCCCTCAACATAACCTTAACCCTAGGTACAATCCTAACCCTAACCGTCTCTCTAACCCTAGCCCTCAACATAACCCTAACCCTAGGTCCAATCCTAACCCTAACCGTCTCTCTAACCCTAGCCCTCAACATAACCCTAACCCTAGGTCCAATCCTCACCCTAACCGTCTCTCTAACCCTAGCCCTCAACATAACCCTAACCCTAGGTCCAATCCTAACCCTAACCATCTCTCTAACCCTAGCCCTCAACATAACCCTAACCCTAGGTCCAATCCTAATCCTAACAGTCTCTCTAAACCTAGCCCTCAACATAAGCCTAACCCTAGGTCCAATCCTCACCTTAACCGTCTCTCTAAACCTAGCCCTCAACCTAACCCTAACCTTAGGTCCAATCCTAACCCTAACCGTCTCTCTAAACCTAGCCCTCAACATACCCTAACCCTAGGTCAAATCCTAACCCTAACCGTCTCTCTAACCCTACCCCTCAACATAACCCTAACCCTAGGTCCAATCCTAACCCTAACAGTCTCTCTAACCCTAGCCCTCAACATAACCCTAACCCTAGGTCCAATCCTAACCCTAACCGTCTCTCTAACCCTAGCCATCAACATAACCCTAACCCTAGGTCCAATCCTAAACCTAACAGTCTCTCTAACCCTAGCCCTCAACATAACCCTAATCCTAGGTCCAATCCTAACCTTAACCGTCTCTCTAACGCTAGCCCTCAACATAACCCTAACCCTAGGTAAAATCTTAACCCTAACCGTCTCTCTAACCATAGCCCTCAACATAACCTTAACCCTAGGTCCAATCCTAACCCTTACCGTCTCTCTAAGCCTAGCCCTCAACATAACCCTAACCCTAGGTCCAATCCTAACCCTAACCGCCTCTCTAACCCTAGCCCTCAACATAACCCTAACCCTAGGTCCAATCCTAACCCTAACCGTCTCTCTAACCCTAGCCCTCAACATAAACCTAACCCTAGGTCCAATCCTTACCCTAACCGTCTCTCTAACCCTAGCCCTCAACATAACCCTAACCCTAGGTCCACTCCTCACCCTAACCGTCTCTCTAACCGTAGCCCTCCACATAACCCTAACCCTAGGTCCAATCTTAACCCTAACCGTCTCTCTAACACTAGCCCTCAACGTAACCCTAATCCTAGGTCCATTCCTAACCCTAACAGTCTCTCTAACCCTAGCCCTCAACATGACCCTAACCCTAGGTCCACTCCTCACCCTAACCGTCTCTCTAACCCTAGCCCTCAACATAACCCTAACCCTAGGTCCAATCTTAACCCTAACCGTCTCTCTAACCCTAGCCCTCAACATAACCCTAACCCTAGGTCCAATCCTAACCCTAACAGTCTCTCTAACCCTAGCCCTCAACATAACCCTAATTCTAGGTCCAATCCTCACCCTAACCGTCTCTCTAACCCTAGCCCTCAACATAACCCTAACCCTAGGTCCAATCTTAACCCTAACCGTCTCTCTAACCCTAGCCCTCAACATAACCCTAACCCTAGGTCCAATCCTAACACTAACCGTCTCTCTAACCCTAGCCATCAACATAACCCTAACCCTAGGTCCAATCCTAACCCTAACAGTCTCTCTAACACTAGCCCTCAACATAACCCTAATCCTAGGTCCAATCCTAACTTTAACCGTCTCTCTAACGCTAGCGCTCAACATAACCCTAACCCTAGGTAAAATCTTAACCCTAACCGTCTCTCTAACCATAGCCCTCAACATAACCTTAACCCTAGGTCCAATCCTAACCCTAACTGTCTCTCTAACCCTAGCCCTCAACATAACCCTAACCCTAGGTCCAATCCTAACCCTAACCGTCTCTCTAACCCTAGGCCTCAACATAACCCTAACCCTAGGTCCAATCCTCACCCTAACCGTCTCTCTAACCCTAGCCCTCAACATAACCCTAACCCTAGGTCCAATCCTAACCCTAACCGTCTCTCTAACCCTAGCCCTAAACGTAACTCTAACCCTAGGTCCAATACTAACCCTAACTGTCTCTCTAACTCTAGCCCTCAACATAACCCTATCCCTAGGTCCAATCCTAACCCTAACAGTATCTCCAACCCTAGCCCTCAACATAACCCTAACCCTAGGTTCAATCCTGACCCTAACCGTCTCCCTAACCATAGCCCTCAACATAACCCAAACCCTATGTCCAATCCTCACCCTAACCATCTCTCTAACCCTACCCCTCAACATAACCCTAACCCTAGGTCCAATCCTCACCCTAACCGTCTCTCTAACCCTATCCCTCAACATAACCTTAACCCTAGGCCCAATCATAACCTTAACCGTCTCTCTAACCCTAGCCCTCAACCAAACCCTCACCCTAGGTCCAAACCTAACCCTAAACGTCTCTCTCACCCTAGCCCTCAACCTAACCCTAACCCTAGGTCCAATCCTAAACCTAACAGTCTCTCTAACCCTGGCCCTCAACATAAACCTAACCCTAGGTCCAAACCTAACCCTAACCGTCTCTCTTAACCAGCCCTCAAGCTCACCCTAACCCTAGGTCCAATCCTAACCCTAACCGTCTCTCTAACCCTAGCCCTCAAGCTAACCCTAACCCTAGCCCCAATCCTAACCATGAGCATCTCTCTAACCCTAGCCCTCAACATAACCCTAACCCTAGGTCCAATCCTCACCCTAACCATCTCTCTAACCCTAGCCCTCAACATAACCTTAACCCTAGGCCCAATCATAACCCTAACCGTCTCTCTAAACCTAGTCTTCAACCTAACCCTAACCCTAGGTCCAATCCTAACCCTAACCGTCTCTCTAACCCTAGCCCTCAATATAACCCTAACCCTAGGTCCAATCCTAACCCTAACAGTCTCTCTAAACCTAGCCCTCAACATAAGCCTAACCCTAGGTCCAATCCTCACCTTAACCGTCTCTCTAAACCTAGCCCTCAACCTAACCCTAACCTTAGGTCCAATCCTAACCCTAACCGTCTCTCTAAACCTAGCCCTCAACATAACCCTAACCCTAGGTCCAATCCTAACCCTAACCGTCTCTCTAACCCTAGCCCTCAAGCTAACCCTAACCCTAGCCCCAATCCTAACCATGAGCATCTCTCTAACCCTAGCCCTCAACATAACCCTAACCCTAGGTCCAATCCTCACCCTAACCGTCTCTCTAACCCTAGCCCTCAACATAACCTTAACCCTAGGCCCAATCATAACCCTAACCGTCTCTCTAAACCTAGTCTTCAACCTAACCCTAACCCTAGGTCCAATCCTAACCCTAACCGTCTCTCTAACCCTAGCCCTCAACATAACCCTAACCCTAGGTCCAATCCTCACCTTAACCGTCTCTCTAAACCTAGCCCTCAACCTAACCCTAACCTTAGGTCCAATCCTAACCCTAACCGTCTCTCTAAACCTTGCCCTCAACATAACCATAACCCTAGGTCAAATCCTAACCCTAACCGTCTCTCCAACCCTAGCCCTCAACATAACCCTAACCCTAGGTCCAATCCTAACCCTAACAGTCTCTCTAACCCTAGCCCTCAACATAACCCTAACCCTAGGTCCAATCCTAACCCTAACCGTCTCTCTAAACCTAGCCATCAACATAACCCTAACCCTAGGTCCAATCCTAACCCTAACAGTCTCTCTAACCCTAGCCCTCAACATAACCCTAATCCTAGGTCCAATCCTAACCTTAACCGTCTCTCTAACGCTAGCCCTCAACATAACCCTAACCCTAGGTAAAATCTTAACCCTTACCGTCTCTCTAACCATAGCCCTCAACATAACCTTAACCCTAGGTCCAATCCTAACCCTAACCGTCTCTCTAACCCTAGCCCTCAACATAACCCTAACCCTAGGTCCAATGCTAACCCTAACCGTCTCTCTAACCATAGCCCTCAACATAACCCTAACCCTAGGTCCAATCCTAACCCTAACCGTCTCTCTAACCCTAGCCCTCAACATAACCCTAACCCTAGGTCCAATCCTCACCCTAACCGTCTCTCTAACCCTAGCCCTCAACATAACCCTAACCCTAGGTCCAATCCTAACCCTAACCGTCTCTCTAACCCTAGCCCTCAACGTAACCCTAACCCTAGGTCCAATACTAACCCCAACTGTCTCTCTAACTCTAGCCCTCAATATAACCCTATCCCTAGGTCCAATCCTAACCCTAACAGTATCTCCAACCCTAGCCCTCAACATAACCCTAACCCTAGGTTCAATTGTAACCCTAACCGTCTCCCTAACCATAGCCCTCAACGTAACCCAAACCCTATGTCCAATCCTCACCCTAACCGTCTCTCTAACCCTACCGCTCAACATAACCCTAACCCTAGGTCCAATCCTCACCCTAACCGTCTCTCTAACCCTATCCCTCAACATAACCTTAACCCTAGGCCCAATCATAACCCTAACCGTCTCTCTAACCCCCCTCAACCTAACCCTAACCCTAGGTCCAATCCTAACCCTAACAGTCTCTCTAACCCTAGCCCTCAACATAACCCGAACCCTAGGTCCAATCCTAACCTTAACCGTCTCTCTAACCCTAGCCCTCAACATAACCCTAACCCTAGGTCCAATCCTATCCCTAACCGTCTCTCTAACCCTAGCCCTCAACATAACCCTAACCCTAGGTCCAATCCTAACCCTAACCGTCTCTCTAACACTAGCCCTCAACGTAACCCTAACCCTAGGTCCAATCCTAACCCTAACAGTCTCTCTAACCCTAGGCCTCAACATAACAAAAACACTAGGACCAATCCTAACACTAACAGTCTCTCTAAACCTAGCCCTCAACATAACCCTAACCCTAGGTCCAATCCTAACCCTAACCGTCTCTCTAACCCTAGCCCTCAACATAACCCTAACCCTAGGACCATGCCTAACCCTAATCGTCTCTTTAACCCTAGCCCTCAACATAACCCTCACCCTAGGTCCAATCCTAACCCTAACCTTCTCTCTAAACCTAGCCCTCAACATAACCCTAACCCTACGTCCAATCATAACCCTGACCGTCTCCCTAACCCTAGCCCTCAACATAACCCTAACCCTAGGGCCAATTCTATCCCTGACCGTCTCTCTAACCCTAGCCCTCAACATAACCCTAACCCTAGGTCCAATACTAACACTAACCGTCTCTCTAAACCTAGCCCTCAAGCTAACCCTAACCCTAGGTCCAATCCTAACCCTAACCGTCTCTCTAACCCTAGCCGTCAACATAACCCTAACGATAGGTCCAATCCTAACCCTAACCGTCTCTCTAACCTTAGCCCTCTACATAACCCTAACCCTAGGTCCAATCCTAACCCTAACCATCTCTCTAAACCTAGCCCTCAACATAACCCTAACCCTAGATCCAATCCTAACCTTAACCGTCTCTCTAACCCTAGCCCTCAACATAACCCTAACCCTAGGTCCAATCCTTACCCTAACCGTCTCTCTAACCCTAGCCCTCAACATAACCCTAACCCTAGGTCCACTCCTCACCCTAACCGTCACTCTAACCCTAGCCCTCAACATAACCCTAACCCTCGGTCCAATCTTAACCCTAACCGTCTCTCTAACACTAGCCCTCAACGTAACCCTAACCCTAGGTCCAATCCTAACCCTAACCGTCTCTCTAACCCTAGCCCTCAACATAACCCTAACCCTAGGTCCAATCCGAACCCTAACAGTCTCTCTAACCCTAGCCCTCAACATAACCCTAAACCTAGGGCCAATCCTAACCCTAACCGTCTCTCTAACGCTAGCCCTCAACATAACCCTAACCCTAGGTAAAATCTTAACCCTAACCGTCTCTCTAACCATAGCCCTCAACATAACCTTAACCCTAGGTCCAATCCTAACCCTAACCGTCTCTCTAACCCTAGCCCTCAACATAACCCTAACCCTAGGTCCAATCCTAACCCTAACCGTCTCTCTAACCCTAGCCCTCAACATAACCCTAACCCTAGGTCCAATCCTAACCCTAACCGTCTCTCTAACCATAGCCCTCAACATAACCCTAACCCTAGGTCCAATCCTAACCCTAACAGTCTCTCTAACCCTAGCCCTCAACATAACAAAAACACTAGGTCCAATCCTAACCCTAACAGTCTCTCTAAACCTAGCCCTCAACATAACCCTAACCCTAGGTCCAATCCTAACCCTAACCGTCTCTCTAACCCTAGCCCTCAACATAACCCTAACCCTAGGACCATTCCTAACCCTAATCGTCTCTCTAACCCTAGCCCTCAACATAACCCTAACCCTAGGTCCAATCCTAACTCTAACCGTCTCTCTAAACCTAGCCCTCAACATAACCCTAACCCTACGTCCAATCATAACCCTGACCGTCTCCCTAACCCTAGCCCTCAACATAACCCTAACCCTAGGGCCAATTCTATCCCTGACCATCTCTCTAACCCTAGCCCTCAACATAACCCTAACCCTAGGTCCAATACTAACACTAACCGTCTCTCTAAACCTAGCCCTCAAGCTAACCCTAACCCTAGGTCCAATCCTAACCCTAACCGTCCCTCTAACCCTAGCCCTCAAGCTAACCCTAACCCTCGTCCAATCCTAACCCTAACCGTCTCTCTAACCCTAGCCCTCAACATAACCCTAACCCTAGGTCCAATCCTTACCCTAACCGTCTCTCTAACCCTAGCCCTCAACATAACCCTAACCCTAGGACCACTCCTGACCCTAACCGTCTCTCTAACCCTAGCCCTCAACATAACCCTAACCCTAGGTCCAATCTTAACCCTAACCGTCTCTCTAACACTAGCCCTCAACGTAACCCTAACCCTAGGTCCAATCCTAACCCTAACCGTCTCTCTAACCCTAGCCCTCAACATAACCCTAACCCTAGGTCCAATCCTAACCCTAACAGTCTCTCTAACCCTAGCCCTCAAGATAACCCTAATCCTAGGGCCAATCCTAACCTTAACCGTCTCTCTAACGCTAGCCCTCAACATAACCCTAACCCTAGGTCAAATCTTAACCCTAACCGTCTCTCTAACCATAGCCCTCAACATAACCTTAACCCTAGGTCCAATCCTAACCCTAACCGTCTTTCTAACCCTAGCCCTCAACATAACCCTAACCCTAGGTCCAATCCTCACCCTAACCGTCTCTCTAACCCAGGCCTCAAAATAACCCTAACCCAAGGTCCAATCCTAACCCTAACCGTCTCTCTAACCCTAGCCCTCAAGGTAACCGTAACCCTAGGTCCAATACTAACCCTAACTGTCTCTCTAACTCTAGCCCTCAACATAACCCTATCCTTAGGTCCAATCCTAACCCTAACAGTATCTCTAACCGTAGACCTCAAGCTCACCCTAACCCTAGGTCCAATCCTAACCCTAACCGTCTCTCTAAACCTAGCCCTCAACGTAACCCTAACCCTAGGTCCAATACTAACCCTAACTGTCTCTCTAACTCTAGCCCTCAACATAACCCTATCCCTAGGTCCAATCCTAACCCTAAGAGTATCTCTAACCCTAGCCCTCAACATAACCCTAACCCTAGGTCCAATCCTCACCCTAACCGTCTCTCTAACCCTAGCCCTCAACATAACCTTAACCCTAGGCCCAATCATAACCCTAACCGTCTCTCTAACCCTAGTCCTCAACCTAACCCTAACCCTAGGTCCAATCCTTACCCTAACAGTCTCTCTAACCCGAGTCCTCAATATAACACTAACCCTAGGTCCAATCCTAACCCTAACAGTCTCTCTAAACCTAGCCCTCAACATAAGCCTAACCCTAGGTCCAATCCTCACCTTAACCGTCTCTCTAACCCTAGCCCTCAACATAACCCTAACCCTAGGTCCAATACTATCCCTAACCGTCTCTCTAACCCTAGCCCTCAACATAACCCTAACCCTAGGTCCAATACTAACACTAACCGTCTCTCTAAACCTAGCCCTCAAGCTAACCCTAACCCTAGGTCCAATCCTAACCCTAACCGTCTCTCTAACCCTAGCCCTCAAGCTAAGCCTAACCCTAGGTCCAATCCTAACCCTAACCATCTCTCTAACCCTAGCCCTCAACATAACCCTAACGATAGGTCCAATCCTAACCCTAACCGTCTCTCTAACCCTAGCCCTCAACATAACCCTAACCCTAGGTCCACTCCTCACCCTAACCGTCTCTCTAACCCTAGCCCTCAACATAACCCTAACCCTCGGTCCAATCCTAACCCTAACCGTCTCTCTAACCCTAGCCCTCAACGTAACCCTAACCCTAGGTCCAATACTAACCCTAACTGTCTCTCTAACTCTAGGCCTCAATATAACCCTATCCCTAGGTCCAATCCTAACCCTAACAGTATCTCCAACCCTAGCCCTCAACATAACCCTAACCCTAGGTTCAATTGTAACCCTAACCGTCTCCCTAACCATAGCCCTCAACATAACCCAAACCCTATGTCCAATCCTCACCCTAACCGTCTCTCTAACCCTACCCCTCAACATAACCCTAACCCTAGGTCCAATCCTCACCCTAACCGTCTCTCTAACCCTATCCCTCAACATAACCTTAACCCTAGGCCCAATCATAACCCTAACCGTCTCTCTAACCCAGCCCTCAACCTAACCCTAACCCTAGGTCCAATCCTAACCCTAACAGTCTCTCTAACCCTAGCCCTCAACATAAACCTAACCCTAGGTCCAAACCTAACCCTAACCGTCTCTCTAAACCTAGCCCTCAAGCTCACCCTAAGCCTAGGTCCAATCCTAACCCTAACCGTCTCTCTAACCCTAGCCCTCAAGCTAACCCTAACCCTAGCCCCAATCCTAACCATAAGCATCTCTCTAACCCTAGCCCTCAACATAACCCTAACCCTAGGTCCAATCCTCACCCTAACCGTCTCTCTAACCCTAGCCCTCAATATAACCCTAACCCTAGGTCCAATCCTAACCCTAACCGTCTCTCTAACACTAGCCCTCAACGTAACCCTAACCTTAGGTCCAATCCTAACCCTAACAGTCTCTCTAACCCTAGCCCTCAACATAACAAAAACACTAGGTCCAATCCTAACCCTAACAGTCTCTCTAAACCTAGCCCTCAACATAACCCTAACCCTAGGTCCAATCCTAACCCTAACCGTCTCTCAAACCCTAGCCCTCAAGCTAACCCTAACCCTAGTTCCATTCCTAACCCTAATCGTCTCTCTAACCCTAGCCCTCAACATAACCCTAACCCTAGGTCCAATCCTAACCCTAACCGTCTCTCTAAACCTAGCCCTCAACATAACCCTAACCCTACGTCCAATCAAAACCCTGACCGTCTCCCTAACCCTAGCCCTCAACATAACCCTAACCCTAGGGCCAATTCTATCCCTGACCGTCTCTCTAACCCTAGCCCTCAACATAACCCTAACCCTAGGTCCAATACTAACACTAACCGTCTCTCTAACCCTAGCCCTCAAGCTAACCCTAACCCTAGGTAAAATCCTAACCCTAACCGTCTCTCTAACCCTAGCCCTCAAGCTAACCCTAACCCAAGGTCCAATCCTAACCCTAAGCATCTCTCTAACCCTAGCCCTCAACATAACCCTAACCATAGGTCCAATCCTAACCCTAACCGTCTCTCTAACCTTAGCCCTCTACATAACCCTAGCCCTACGTCCAATGCTAACCCTAACCATCTCTCTAAACCTAGCCCTCAACATAACACTAACCCTAGATCCAATCCTAACCCTAACCGTCTCTCTAACCCTAGCCATCAACATAACCCTAACCCTAGGTCCAATCCTTACCCTAACCGTCTCTCTAACCCTAGCCCTCAACATAACCCTAACCCTAGGTCCACTCCTCACCCTAACCGTTTCTCTAACCCTAGCCCTCAACATAACCCTAACCCTGGGTCCAATCTTAACCCTAACCGTCTCTCTAACACTAGCCCTCAACGTAACCCTAACCCTAGGTCCATTCCTAACCCTAACAGTCTCTCTAACCCTAGCCCTCAACATAACCCTAACCCTAGGTCCACTCCTCACCCTAACCGTCTCTCTAACCCTAGCCCTCAACATAACCCTAACCCTAGGTCCAATCTTAACCCTAACCGTCTCTCTAACCCTAGCCCTCAAGATAACCCTAACCCTAGGTCCAATCCTAACCCTAACAGTCTCTCTAACCCTAGCCCTCAACGTAACCCTAACCCTAGGTCCAATCCTAACCCTAACCGTCTCTCTAACCCTAGCCCTCAACATAAACCTAACCCTAGGTCCACTCCTCACCCTAACCGTCTCTCTAACCCTAGCCCTCAACATAACCCTAACCCTAGATCCAATCCTAACCCTCACCGTCTCTCTAACACTAGCCCTCAACATAACCCTAACCCTAGGTCCAATCCTAACCCTAACCGTCTCTCTAAACCTAGCCCTCAACATAACCCTAACCCTACGTCCAATCATAACCCTGACCGTCTCCCTAACCCTAGCCCTCAACATAACCCTAACCCTAGGGCCAATTCTATCCCTGACCGTCTCTCTAACCCTAGCCCTCAACATAACCCTAACCCTAGGTCCAATACTAACACTAACCGTCTCTCTAACAATAGCCCTCAAGCTAACCCTAACCCTAGGTCCAATCCTAACCCTAACCGTCTCTCTAACCCTAGCCCTCAAGCTAACCCTAACCCTAGGTCCAATCCTAACCGTAAGCATCTCTCTAACCCTAGCCCTCAACATAACCCTAACCATAGGTCCAATCCTAACACTAACCGTCTCTCTAACCTTAGCCCTCTACATAACCCTAGCCCTACGTCCAATCCTAACCCTAACCATCTCTCTAAACTTAGCCCTCAACATAACCCTAACCGTAGATCCAATCCTAACCCTAACCGTCTCTCTAACCCTAGCCCTCAACATAAACCTAACCCTAGGTCCAATCCTTACCCTAACCGTCTCTCTAACCCTAGCCCTCAACATAACCCTAACCCTAGGTCCACTCCTCACCCTAACCGTCTCTCTAACCCTAGCCCTCAACATAATCCTAACCCTAGGTCCAATCTTAACCCTAACCGTCTCTCTAACACTAGCCCTCAACGTAACCATAATCCTAGGTCCATTCCTAACCCTAACAGTCTCTCTAACCCTAGCCCTCAACATAACCCTAACCCTAGGTCCACTCCTCACCCTAACCGTCTCTCTAAACCTAGCCCTCAACCTAACCCTAACCCTAGGTCCAATCTTAACCCTAACCGTCTCTCTAACCCTAGCCCTCAACATAACCCTAACCCGAGGTCCAATTCTAACCCTAACAGTCTCTCTAACCTAGCCCTCAACATAACCCTAATCCTAGGTCCAATCCTCACCCTAACCGTCTCTCTAACCCTAGCCCTCAACATAACCCTAACCCTAGGTCCAATCTAAACCCTAACCGTCTCTCTAACCCTAGCCCTCAACATAACCCTAACCCTAGGTCCAATCCTAACACTAACCGTCTCTCTAACCCTAGCCATCAACATAACCCTAACCCTAGGTCCAATCCTAACCCTAACAGTCTCTCTAACCCTAGCCCTCAACATAACCCTAATCCTAGGTCCAATCCTAACCTTAACCGTCTCTCTAACGCTAGCCCTCAACATAACCCTAACCCTAGGTAAAATCTTAACCCTAACCGTCTCTCTAACCATAGCCCTCAACATAACCTTAACCCTAGGTACAATCCTAACCCTAACCGTCTCTCTAACCCTAGCCCTCAACATAACCCTAACCATAGGTCCAATCCTAACCCTAACCGTCTCTCTAACCCTAGCCCTCAACATAACCCTAACCCTAGGTCCAATCCTCACCCTAACCGTCTCTCTAACCCTAGCCCTCAACATAACCCTAACCCTAGGTCCAATCCTAACCCTAACCATCTCTCTAACCCTAGCCCTCAACATAACCCTAACCCTAGGTCCAATCCTAACCCTAACAGTATCTCTAACCCTCGCCCTCAAACTCACCCTAACCCTACGTCCAATCCTAACCCTAACCGTCTGTCTAACCCTAGCCCTCAACGTAACCCTAACCCTAGGTCCAATTCTAACCCTAACTTTCTCTCTAACTCTAGCCCTCAACATAACCCTATCCCTAGGTCCAATCCTCCCCCTTACCGTCTCTCTAACCCTATCCCTCAACATAACCCTAACCCTAGGTCCACTCCTCACCCTAACCGTCTCTCTAACACTAGCCCTCAACGTAACCCTAACCCTAGGTCCAATCCTAACCCTAACAGTCTCTCTAACCCTAGCCCTCAACATAACAAAAACACTAGGTCCAATCCTAACCCTAACAGTCTCTCTAAACCTAGCCCTAAACATAACCCTAACCCTAGGTCCAATCCTAACCCTAACCGTCTCTCTAACCCTAGCCCTCAACATAACCCTAACCCTAGGTCCATTCCTAACCCTAATCGTCTCTCTAACCCTAGCCCTCAACATAACCCTAACCCTAGGTCCAATCCTAACCCTAACCGTCTCTCTAAACCTAGCCCTCAACATAACCCTAACCCTACGTCCAATCATAACCCTGACCGTCTCCCTAACCCTAGCCCTCAACATAACCCTAACCCTAGGGCCAATTCTATCCCTGACCGTCTCTCTAACCCTAGCCCTCAACATAACCCTAACCCTAGGTCCAATACTAACACTAACCGTCTCTCTAACAATAGCCCTCAAGCTAACCCTAACCCTAGGTCCAATCCTAACCCTAACCGTCTCTCTAACCCTAGCCCTCAAGCTAACCCTAACCCTAGGTCCAATCCTAACCGTAAGCATCTCTCTAACCCTAGCCCTCAACATAACCCTAACCATAGGTCCAATCCTAACACTAACCGTCTCTCTAACCTTAGCCCTCTACATAACCCTAGCCCTACGTCCAATCCTAACCCTAACCATCTCTCTAAACTTAGCCCTCAACATAACCCTAACCGTAGATCCAATCCTAACCCTAACCGTCTCTCTAACCCTAGCCCTCAACATAAACCTAACCCTAGGTCCAATCCTTACCCTAACCGTCTCTCTAACCCTAGCCCTCAACATAACCCTAACCCTAGGTCCACTCCTCACCCTAACCGTCTCTCTAACCCTAGCCCTCAACATAACCCTAACCCTAGGTCCAATCTTAACCCTAACCGTCTCTCTAACACTAGCCCTCAACGTAACCATAATCCTAGGTCCATTCCTAACCCTAACAGTCTCTCTAACCCTAGCCCTCAACATAACCCTAACCCTAGGTCCACTCCTCACCCTAACCGTCTCTCTAAACCTAGCCCTCAACCTAACCTTAACCCTAGGTCCAATCTTAACCCTAACCGTCTCTCTAACCCTAGCCCTCAACATAACCCTAACCCTAGGTCCAATTCTAACCCTAACTTTCTCTCTAACTCTAGCCCTCAACATAACCCTATCCCTAGGTCCAATCCTCCCCCTTACCGTCTCTCTAACCCTATCCCTCAACATAACCCTAACCCTAGGTCCACTCCTCACCCTAACCGTCTCTCTAACACTAGCCCTCAACGTAACCCTAACCCTAGGTCCAATCCTAACCCTAACAGTCTCTCTAACCCTAGCCCTCAACATAACAAAAACACTAGGTCCAATCCTAACCCTAACAGTCTCTCTAAACCTAGCCCTAAACATAACCCTAACCCTAGGTCCAATCCTAACCCTAACCGTCTCTCTAACCCTAGCCCTCAACATAACCCTAACCCTAGGTCCATTCCTAACCCTAATCGTCTCTCTAACCCTAGCCTTCAACATAACCCTAACCCTAGGTCCAATCCTAACCCTAACCGTCTCTCTAAACCTAGCCCTCAACATAACCCTAACCCTACGTCCAATCATAACCCTGACCGTCTCACTAACCCTAGCCCTCAACATAACCCTAACCCTAGGGCCAATTCTATCCCTGACCGTCTCTCTAACCCTAGCCCTCAACATAACCCTAACCCTAGGTCCAATACTAACACTAACCGTCTCTCTAACAATAGCCCTCAAGCTAACCCTAACCCTAGGTCCAATCCTAACCCTAACCGTCTCTCTAACCCTAGCCCTCAAGCTAACCCTAACCCTAGGTCCAATCCTAACCGTAAGCATCTCTCTAACCCTAGCCCTCAACATAACCCTAACCATAGGTCCAATCCTAACACTAACCGTCTCTCTAACCTTAGCCCTCTACATAACCCTAGCCCTACGTCCAATCCTAACCCTAACCATCTCTCTAAACTTAGCCCTCAACATAACCCTAACCGTAGATCCAATCCTAACCCTAACCGTCTCTCTAACCCTAGCCCTCAACATAAACCTAACCCTAGGTCCAATCCTTACCCTAACCGTCTCTCTAACCCTAGCCCTCAACATAACCCTAACCCTAGGTCCACTCCTCACCCTAACCGTCTCTCTAACCCTAGCCCTCAACATAACCCTAACCCTAGGTCCAATCTTAACCCTAACCGTCTCTCTAACACTAGCCCTCAACGTAACCATAATCCTAGGTCCATTCCTAACCCTAACAGTCTCTCTAACCCTAGCCCTCAACATAACCCTAACCCTAGGTCCACTCCTCACCCTAACCGTCTCTCTAAACCTAGCCCTCAACCTAACCCTAACCCTAGGTCCAATCTTAACCCTAACCGTCTCTCTAACCCTAGCCCTCAACATAACCCTAACCCGAGGTCCAATTCTAACCCTAACAGTCTCTCTAACCTAGCCCTCAACATAACCCTAATCCTAGGTCCAATCCTCACCCTAACCGTCTCTCTAACCCTAGCCCTCAACATAACCCTAACCCTAGGTCCAATCTAAACCCTAACCGTCTCTCTAACCCTAGCCCTCAACATAACCCTAACCCTAGGTCCAATCCTAACACTAACCGTCTCTCTAACCCTAGCCATCAACATAACCCTAACCCTAGGTCCAATCCTAACCCTAACAGTCTCTCTAACCCTAGCCCTCAACATAACCCTAATCCTAGGTCCAATCCTAACCTTAACCGTCTCTCTAACGCTAGCCCTCAACATAACCCTAACCCTAGGTAAAATCTTAACCCTAACCGTCTCTCTAACCATAGCCCTCAACATAACCTTAACCCTAGGTACAATCCTAACCCTAACCGTCTCTCTAACCCTAGCCCTCAACATAACCCTAACCCTAGGTCCAATCCTAACCCTAACCGTCTCTCTAACCCTAGCCCTCAACATAACCCTAACCCTAGGTCCAATCCTCACCCTAACCGTCTCTCTAACCCTAGCCCTCAACATAACCCTAACCCTAGGTCCAATCCTAACCCTAACCATCTCTCTAACCCTAGCCCTCAACATAACCCTAACCCTAGGTCCAATCCTCACCCTAACCGTCTCTCTAACCCTAGCCCTCAACATAACCCTAACCCTAGGTCCAATCCTAACCCTAACCGCCTCTCTAACCCTAGCCCTCAACATAACCCTAACCCTAGGTCCAATCCTAACCCTAACCGTCTCTCTAACCCTAGCCCTCAACATAAACCTAACCCTAGGTCCAATCCTTACCCTAACCGTCTCTCTAACCCTAGCCCTCAACATAACCCTAACCCTAGGTCCACTCCTCACCCTAACCGTCTCTCTAACCGTAGCCCTCCACATAACCCTAACCCTAGGTCCAATCTTAACCCTAACCGTCTCTCTAACACTAGCCCTCAACGTAACCCTAATCCTAGGTCCATTCCTAACCCTAACAGTCTCTCTAACCCTAGCCCTCAACATGACCCTAACCCTAGGTCCACTCCTCACCCTAACCGTCTCTCTAACCCTAGCCCTCAACATAACCCTAACCCTAGGTCCAATCTTAACCCTAACCGTCTCTCTAACCCTAGCCCTCAACATAACCCTAACCCTAGGTCCAATCCTAACCCTAACAGTCTCTCTAACCCTAGCCCTCAACATAACCCTAATTCTAGGTCCAATCCTCACCCTAACCGTCTCTCTAACCCTAGCCCTCAACATAACCCTAACCCTAGGTCCAATCTTAACCCTAACCGTCTCTCTAACCCTAGCCCTCAACATAACCCTAACCCTAGGTCCAATCCTAACACTAACCGTCTCTCTAACCCTAGCCATCAACATAACCCTAACCCTAGGTCCAATCCTAACCCTAACAGTCTCTCTAACACTAGCCCTCAACATAACCCTAATCCTAGGTCCAATCCTAACCTTAACCGTCTCTCTAACGCTAGCGCTCAACATAACCCTAACCCTAGGTCCAATCCTAACCCTAACCGTCTCTCTAACCCTAGCCCTCAACGTAACCCTAACCCTAGGTCCAATACTAACCCCAACTGTCTCTCTAACTCTAGCCCTCAATATAACCCTATCCCTAGGTCCAATCCTAACCCTAACAGTATCTCCAACCCTAGCCCTCAACATAACCCTAACCCTAGGTTCAATTGTAACCCTAACCGTCTCCCTAACCATAGCCCTCAACGTAACCCAAACCCTATGTCCAATCCTCACCCTAACCGTCTCTCTAACCCTACCGCTCAACATAACCCTAACCCTAGGTCCAATCCTCACCCTAACCGTCTCTCTAACCCTATCCCTCAACATAAACTTAACCCTAGGCCCAATCATAACCCTAACCGTCTCTCTAACCCCCCTCAACCTAACCCTAACCCTAGGTCCAATCCTAACCCTAACAGTCTCTCTAACCCTAGCCCTCAACATAACCCGAACCCTAGGTCCAATCCTAACCTTAACCGTCTCTCTAACCCTAGCCCTCAACATAACCCTAACCCTAGGTCCAATCCTATCCCTAACCGTCTCTCTAACCCTAGCCCTCAACATAACCCTAACCCTAGGTCCAATCCTAACCCTAACCGTCTCTCTAACACTAGCCCTCAACGTAACCCTAACCCTAGGTCCAATCCTAACCCTAACAGTCTCTCTAACCCTAGGCCTCAACATAACAAAAACACTAGGACCAATCCTAACACTAACAGTCTCTCTAAACCTAGCCCTCAACATAACCCTAACCCTAGGTCCAATCCTAACCCTAACCGTCTCTCTAACCCTAGCCCTCAACATAACCCTAACCCTAGGACCATGCCTAACCCTAATCGTCTCTTTAACCCTAGCCCTCAACATAACCCTCACCCTAGGTCCAATCCTAACCCTAACCTTCTCTCTAAACCTAGCCCTCAACATAACCCTAACCCTACGTCCAATCATAACCCTGACCGTCTCCCTAACCCTAGCCCTCAACATAACCCTAACCCTAGGGCCAATTCTATCCCTGACCGTCTCTCTAACCCTAGCCCTCAACATAACCCTAACCCTAGGTCCAATACTAACACTAACCGTCTCTCTAAACCTAGCCCTCAAGCTAACCCTAACCCTAGGTCCAATCCTAACCCTAACCGTCTCTCTAACCCTAGCCGTCAACATAACCCTAACGATAGGTCCAATCCTAACCCTAACCGTCTCTCTAACCTTAGCCCTCTACATAACCCTAACCCTAGGTCCAATCCTAACCCTAACCATCTCTCTAAACCTAGCCCTCAACATAACCCTAACCCTAGATCCAATCCTAACCTTAACCGTCTCTCTAACCCTAGCCCTCAACATAACCCTAACCCTAGGTCCAATCCTTACCCTAACCGTCTCTCTAACCCTAGCCCTCAACATAACCCTAACCCTAGGTCCACTCCTCACCCTAACCGTCACTCTAACCCTAGCCCTCAACATAACCCTAACCCTCGGTCCAATCTTAACCCTAACCGTCTCTCTAACACTAGCCCTCAACGTAACCCTAACCCTAGGTCCAATCCTAACCCTAACCGTCTCTCTAACCCTAGCCCTCAACATAACCCTAACCCTAGGTCCAATCCGAACCCTAACAGTCTCTCTAACCCTAGCCCTCAACATAACCCTAAACCTAGGGCCAATCCTAACCCTAACCGTCTCTCTAACGCTAGCCCTCAACATAACCCTAACCCTAGGTAAAATCTTAACCCTAACCGTCTCTCTAACCATAGCCCTCAACATAACCTTAACCCTAGGTCCAATCCTAACCCTAACCGTCTCTCTAACCCTAGCCCTCAACATAACCCTAACCCTAGGTCCAATCCTAACCCTAACCGTCTCTCTAACCCTAGCCCTCAACATAACCCTAACCCTAGGTCCAATCCTAACCCTAACCGTCTCTCTAACCATAGCCCTCAACATAACCCTAACCCTAGGTCCAATCCTAACCCTAACAGTCTCTCTAACCCTAGCCCTCAACATAACAAAAACACTAGGTCCAATCCTAACCCTAACAGTCTCTCTAAACCTAGCCCTCAACATAACCCTAACCCTAGGTCCAATCCTAACCCTAACCGTCTCTCTAACCCTAGCCCTCAACATAACCCTAACCCTAGGACCATTCCTAACCCTAATCGTCTCTCTAACCCTAGCCCTCAACATAACCCTAACCCTAGGTCCAATCCTAACTCTAACCGTCTCTCTAAACCTAGCCCTCAACATAACCCTAACCCTACGTCCAATCATAACCCTGACCGTCTCCCTAACCCTAGCCCTCAACATAACCCTAACCCTAGGGCCAATTCTATCCCTGACCATCTCTCTAACCCTAGCCCTCAACATAACCCTAACCCTAGGTCCAATACTAACACTAACCGTCTCTCTAAACCTAGCCCTCAAGCTAACCCTAACCCTAGGTCCAATCCTAACCCTAACCGTCCCTCTAACCCTAGCCCTCAAGCTAACCCTAACCCTCGTCCAATCCTAACCCTAACCGTCTCTCTAACCCTAGCCCTCAACATAACCCTAACCCTAGGTCCAATCCTTACCCTAACCGTCTCTCTAACCCTAGCCCTCAACATAACCCTAACCCTAGGACCACTCCTGACCCTAACCGTCTCTCTAACCCTAGCCCTCAACATAACCCTAACCCTAGGTCCAATCTTAACCCTAACCGTCTCTCTAACACTAGCCCTCAACGTAACCCTAACCCTAGGTCCAATCCTAACCCTAACCGTCTCTCTAACCCTAGCCCTCAACATAACCCTAACCCTAGGTCCAATCCTAACCCTAACAGTCTCTCTAACCCTAGCCCTCAAGATAACCCTAATCCTAGGGCCAATCCTAACCTTAACCGTCTCTCTAACGCTAGCCCTCAACATAACCCTAACCCTAGGTCAAATCTTAACCCTAACCGTCTCTCTAACCATAGCCCTCAACATAACCTTAACCCTAGGTCCAATCCTAACCCTAACCGTCTTTCTAACCCTAGCCCTCAACATAACCCTAACCCTAGGTCCAATCCTCACCCTAACCGTCTCTCTAACCCAGGCCTCAAAATAACCCTAACCCAAGGTCCAATCCTAACCCTAACCGTCTCTCTAACCCTAGCCCTCAAGGTAACCGTAACCCTAGGTCCAATACTAACCCTAACTGTCTCTCTAACTCTAGCCCTCAACATAACCCTATCCTTAGGTCCAATCCTAACCCTAACAGTATCTCTAACCGTAGACCTCAAGCTCACCCTAACCCTAGGTCCAATCCTAACCCTAACCGTCTCTCTAAACCTAGCCCTCAACGTAACCCTAACCCTAGGTCCAATACTAACCCTAACTGTCTCTCTAACTCTAGCCCTCAACATAACCCTATCCCTAGGTCCAATCCTAACCCTAAGAGTATCTCTAACCCTAGCCCTCAACATAACCCTAACCCTAGGTCCAATCCTCACCCTAACCGTCTCTCTAACCCTAGCCCTCAACATAACCTTAACCCTAGGCCCAATCATAACCCTAACCGTCTCTCTAACCCTAGTCCTCAACCTAACCCTAACCCTAGGTCCAATCCTTACCCTAACAGTCTCTCTAACCCGAGTCCTCAATATAACACTAACCCTAGGTCCAATCCTAACCCTAACAGTCTCTCTAAACCTAGCCCTCAACATAAGCCTAACCCTAGGTCCAATCCTCACCTTAACCGTCTCTCTAACCCTAGCCCTCAACATAACCCTAACCCTAGGTCCAATACTATCCCTAACCGTCTCTCTAACCCTAGCCCTCAACATAACCCTAACCCTAGGTCCAATACTAACACTAACCGTCTCTCTAAACCTAGCCCTCAAGCTAACCCTAACCCTAGGTCCAATCCTAACCCTAACCGTCTCTCTAACCCTAGCCCTCAAGCTAAGCCTAACCCTAGGTCCAATCCTAACCCTAACCATCTCTCTAACCCTAGCCCTCAACATAACCCTAACGATAGGTCCAATCCTAACCCTAACCGTCTCTCTAACCCTAGCCCTCAACATAACCCTAACCCTAGGTCCACTCCTCACCCTAACCGTCTCTCTAACCCTAGCCCTCAACATAACCCTAACCCTCGGTCCAATCCTAACCCTAACCGTCTCTCTAACCCTAGCCCTCAACGTAACCCTAACCCTAGGTCCAATACTAACCCTAACTGTCTCTCTAACTCTAGGCCTCAATATAACCCTATCCCTAGGTCCAATCCTAACCCTAACAGTATCTCCAACCCTAGCCCTCAACATAACCCTAACCCTAGGTTCAATTGTAACCCTAACCGTCTCCCTAACCATAGCCCTCAACATAACCCAAACCCTATGTCCAATCCTCACCCTAACCGTCTCTCTAACCCTACCCCTCAACATAACCCTAACCCTAGGTCCAATCCTCACCCTAACCGTCTCTCTAACCCTATCCCTCAACATAACCTTAACCCTAGGCCCAATCATAACCCTAACCGTCTCTCTAACCCAGCCCTCAACCTAACCCTAACCCTAGGTCCAATCCTAACCCTAACAGTCTCTCTAACCCTAGCCCTCAACATAAACCTAACCCTAGGTCCAAACCTAACCCTAACCGTCTCTCTAAACCTAGCCCTCAAGCTCACCCTAAGCCTAGGTCCAATCCTAACCCTAACCGTCTCTCTAACCCTAGCCCTCAAGCTAACCCTAACCCTAGCCCCAATCCTAACCATAAGCATCTCTCTAACCCTAGCCCTCAACATAACCCTAACCCTAGGTCCAATCCTCACCCTAACCGTCTCTCTAACCCTAGCCCTCAATATAACCCTAACCCTAGGTCCAATCCTAACCCTAACCGTCTCTCTAACACTAGCCCTCAACGTAACCCTAACCTTAGGTCCAATCCTAACCCTAACAGTCTCTCTAACCCTAGCCCTCAACATAACAAAAACACTAGGTCCAATCCTAACCCTAACAGTCTCTCTAAACCTAGCCCTCAACATAACCCTAACCCTAGGTCCAATCCTAACCCTAACCGTCTCTCAAACCCTAGCCCTCAAGCTAACCCTAACCCTAGTTCCATTCCTAACCCTAATCGTCTCTCTAACCCTAGCCCTCAACATAACCCTAACCCTAGGTCCAATCCTAACCCTAACCGTCTCTCTAAACCTAGCCCTCAACATAACCCTAACCCTACGTCCAATCAAAACCCTGACCGTCTCCCTAACCCTAGCCCTCAACATAACCCTAACCCTAGGGCCAATTCTATCCCTGACCGTCTCTCTAACCCTAGCCCTCAACATAACCCTAACCCTAGGTCCAATACTAACACTAACCGTCTCTCTAACCCTAGCCCTCAAGCTAACCCTAACCCTAGGTAAAATCCTAACCCTAACCGTCTCTCTAACCCTAGCCCTCAAGCTAACCCTAACCCAAGGTCCAATCCTAACCCTAAGCATCTCTCTAACCCTAGCCCTCAACATAACCCTAACCATAGGTCCAATCCTAACCCTAACCGTCTCTCTAACCTTAGCCCTCTACATAACCCTAGCCCTACGTCCAATGCTAACCCTAACCATCTCTCTAAACCTAGCCCTCAACATAACACTAACCCTAGATCCAATCCTAACCCTAACCGTCTCTCTAACCCTAGCCATCAACATAACCCTAACCCTAGGTCCAATCCTTACCCTAACCGTCTCTCTAACCCTAGCCCTCAACATAACCCTAACCCTAGGTCCACTCCTCACCCTAACCGTTTCTCTAACCCTAGCCCTCAACATAACCCTAACCCTGGGTCCAATCTTAACCCTAACCGTCTCTCTAACACTAGCCCTCAACGTAACCCTAACCCTAGGTCCATTCCTAACCCTAACAGTCTCTCTAACCCTAGCCCTCAACATAACCCTAACCCTAGGTCCACTCCTCACCCTAACCGTCTCTCTAACCCTAGCCCTCAACATAACCCTAACCCTAGGTCCAATCTTAACCCTAACCGTCTCTCTAACCCTAGCCCTCAAGATAACCCTAACCCTAGGTCCAATCCTAACCCTAACAGTCTCTCTAACCCTAGCCCTCAACGTAACCCTAACCCTAGGTCCAATCCTAACCCTAACCGTCTCTCTAACCCTAGCCCTCAACATAAACCTAACCCTAGGTCCACTCCTCACCCTAACCGTCTCTCTAACCCTAGCCCTCAACATAACCCTAACCCTAGATCCAATCCTAACCCTCACCGTCTCTCTAACACTAGCCCTCAACGTAACCCTAACCCTAGGTCCAATCCTAACCCTTACAGTCTCTCTAACCCTAGCCCTCAACATAACAAAAACACTAGGTCCAATCCTAACCCTAACAGTCTCTCTAACCCTAGCCCTCAACATAACCCTAACCCTAGGTCCACTCCTCACCCTAACCGTCTCTCTAACCCTAGCCCTCAACATAACCCTAACCCTAGGTCCAATCCTAACCCTAACCGTATCTCTAAACTAGCCCTCAACGTAACCCTAACCCTAGGTCCAATCCTAACCCTAACAGTCTCTCTAACCCTAGCCCTCACCATAACAAAAACAATAGGTCCAATCCTAACCCTAACAGTCTCTCTAAACCTAGCCCTCAACATAACCCTAACCCTAGGTCCAATCCTAACCCAAACCGTCTCTCTAACCCTAGCCCTCAACGTAACCCTAACCCTAGGTCCAATACTAACCCTAACTGTCTCTCTAACTCTAGCCCTCAACATAACCCTATCCCTAGGTCCAATCCTAACCCTAACAGTATCTCTAACCCTCGCCCTCAAACTCACCCTAACCCTACGTCCAATCCTAACCCTAACCGTCTGTCTAACCCTAGCCCTCAACGTAACCCTAACCCTAGGTCCAATTCTAACCCTAACTTTCTCTCTAACTCTAGCCCTCAACATAACCCTATCCCTAGGTCCAATCCTCCCCCTTACCGTCTCTCTAACCCTATCCCTCAACATAACCCTAACCCTAGGTCCACTCCTCACCCTAACCGTCTCTCTAACACTAGCCCTCAACGTAACCCTAACCCTAGGTCCAATCCTAACCCTAACAGTCTCTCTAACCCTAGCCCTCAACATAACAAAAACACTAGGTCCAATCCTAACCCTAACAGTCTCTCTAAACCTAGCCCTAAACATAACCCTAACCCTAGGTCCAATCCTAACCCTAACCGTCTCTCTAACCCTAGCCCTCAACATAACCCTAACCCTAGGTCCATTCCTAACCCTAATCGTCTCTCTAACCCTAGCCCTCAACATAACCCTAACCCTACGTCCAATCCTAACCCTAACCGTCTCTCTAAACCTAGCCCTCAACATAACCCTAACCCTACGTCCAATCATAACCCTGACCGTCTCCCTAACCCTAGCCCTCAACATAACCCTAACCCTAGGGCCAATTCTATCCCTGACCGTCTCTCTAACCCTAGCCCTCAACATAACCCTAACCCTAGGTCCAATACTAACACTAACCGTCTCTCTAACAATAGCCCTCAAGCTAACCCTAACCCTAGGTCCAATCCTAACCCTAACCGTCTCTCTAACCCTAGCCCTCAAGCTAACCCTAACCCTAGGTCCAATCCTAACCGTAAGCATCTCTCTAACCCTAGCCCTCAACATAACCCTAACCATAGGTCCAATCCTAACACTAACCGTCTCTCTAACCTTAGCCCTCTACATAACCCTAGCCCTACGTCCAATCCTAACCCTAACCATCTCTCTAAACTTAGCCCTCAACATAACCCTATCCGTAGATCCAATCCTAACCCTAACCGTCTCTCTAACCCTAGCCCTCAACATAAACCTAACCCTAGGTCCAATCCTTACCCTAACCGTCTCTCTAACCCTAGCCCTCAACATAACCCTAACCCTAGGTCCACTCCTCACCCTAACCGTCTCTCTAACCCTAGCCCTCAACATAATCCTAACCCTAGGTCCAATCTTAACCCTAACCGTCTCTCTAACACTAGCCCTCAACGTAACCATAATCCTAGGTCCATTCCTAACCCTAACAGTCTCTCTAACCCTAGCCCTCAACATAACCCTAACCCTAGGTCCACTCCTCACCCTAACCGTCTCTCTAAACCTAGCCCTCAACCTAACCCTAACCCTAGGTCCAATCTTAACCCTAACCGTCTCTCTAACCCTAGCCCTCAACATAACCCTAACCCGAGGTCCAATTCTAACCCTAACAGTCTCTCTAACCTAGCCCTCAACATAACCCTAATCCTAGGTCCAATCCTCACCCTAACCGTCTCTCTAACCCTAGCCCTCAACATAACCCTAACCCTAGGTCCAATCTAAACCCTAACCGTCTCTCTAACCCTAGCCCTCAACATAACCCTAACCCTAGGTCCAATCCTAACACTAACCGTCTCTCTAACCCTAGCCATCAACATAACCCTAACCCTAGGTCCAATCCTAACCCTAACAGTCTCTCTAACCCTAGCCCTCAACATAACCCTAATCCTAGGTCCAATCCTAACCTTAACCGTCTCTCTAACGCTAGCCCTCAACATAACCCTAACCCTAGGTAAAATCTTAACCCTAACCGTCTCTCTAACCATAGCCCTCAACATAACCTTAACCCTAGGTACAATCCTAACCCTAACCGTCTCTCTAACCCTAGCCCTCAACATAACCCTAACCCTAGGTCCAATCCTAACCCTAACCGTCTCTCTAACCCTAGCCCTCAACATAACCCTAACCCTAGGTCCAATCCTCACCCTAACCGTCTCTCTAACCCTAGCCCTCAACATAACCCTAACCCTAGGTCCAATCCTAACCCTAACCATCTCTCTAACCCTAGCCCTCAACATAACCCTAACCCTAGGTCCAATCCTAACCCTAACAGTATCTCTAACCCTCGCCCTCAAACTCACCCTAACCCTACGTCCAATCCTAACCCTAACCGTCTGTCTAACCCTAGCCCTCAACGTAACCCTAACCCTAGGTCCAATTCTAACCCTAACTTTCTCTCTAACTCTAGCCCTCAACATAACCCTATCCCTAGGTCCAATCCTCCCCCTTACCGTCTCTCTAACCCTATCCCTCAACATAACCCTAACCCTAGGTCCACTCCTCACCCTAACCGTCTCTCTAACACTAGCCCTCAACGTAACCCTAACCCTAGGTCCAATCCTAACCCTAACAGTCTCTCTAACCCTAGCCCTCAACATAACAAAAACACTAGGTCCAATCCTAACCCTAACAGTCTCTCTAAACCTAGCCCTAAACATAACCCTAACCCTAGGTCCAATCCTAACCCTAACCGTCTCTCTAACCCTAGCCCTCAACATAACCCTAACCCTAGGTCCATTCCTAACCCTAATCGTCTCTCTAACCCTAGCCCTCAACATAACCCTAACCCTAGGTCCAATCCTAACCCTAACCGTCTCTCTAAACCTAGCCCTCAACATAACCCTAACCCTACGTCCAATCATAACCCTGACCGTCTCCCTAACCCTAGCCCTCAACATAACCCTAACCCTAGGGCCAATTCTATCCCTGACCGTCTCTCTAACCCTAGCCCTCAACATAACCCTAACCCTAGGTCCAATACTAACACTAACCGTCTCTCTAACAATAGCCCTCAAGCTAACCCTAACCCTAGGTCCAATCCTAACCCTAACCGTCTCTCTAACCCTAGCCCTCAAGCTAACCCTAACCCTAGGTCCAATCCTAACCGTAAGCATCTCTCTAACCCTAGCCCTCAACATAACCCTAACCATAGGTCCAATCCTAACACTAACCGTCTCTCTAACCTTAGCCCTCTACATAACCCTAGCCCTACGTCCAATCCTAACCCTAACCATCTCTCTAAACTTAGCCCTCAACATAACCCTAACCGTAGATCCAATCCTAACCCTAACCGTCTCTCTAACCCTAGCCCTCAACATAAACCTAACCCTAGGTCCAATCCTTACCCTAACCGTCTCTCTAACCCTAGCCCTCAACATAACCCTAACCCTAGGTCCACTCCTCACCCTAACCGTCTCTCTAACCCTAGCCCTCAACATAACCCTAACCCTAGGTCCAATCTTAACCCTAACCGTCTCTCTAACACTAGCCCTCAACGTAACCATAATCCTAGGTCCATTCCTAACCCTAACAGTCTCTCTAACCCTAGCCCTCAACATAACCCTAACCCTAGGTCCACTCCTCACCCTAACCGTCTCTCTAAACCTAGCCCTCAACCTAACCTTAACCCTAGGTCCAATCTTAACCCTAACCGTCTCTCTAACCCTAGCCCTCAACATAACCCTAACCCTAGGTCCAATTCTAACCCTAACTTTCTCTCTAACTCTAGCCCTCAACATAACCCTATCCCTAGGTCCAATCCTCCCCCTTACCGTCTCTCTAACCCTATCCCTCAACATAACCCTAACCCTAGGTCCACTCCTCACCCTAACCGTCTCTCTAACACTAGCCCTCAACGTAACCCTAACCCTAGGTCCAATCCTAACCCTAACAGTCTCTCTAACCCTAGCCCTCAACATAACAAAAACACTAGGTCCAATCCTAACCCTAACAGTCTCTCTAAACCTAGCCCTAAACATAACCCTAACCCTAGGTCCAATCCTAACCCTAACCGTCTCTCTAACCCTAGCCCTCAACATAACCCTAACCCTAGGTCCATTCCTAACCCTAATCGTCTCTCTAACCCTAGCCTTCAACATAACCCTAACCCTAGGTCCAATCCTAACCCTAACCGTCTCTCTAAACCTAGCCCTCAACATAACCCTAACCCTACGTCCAATCATAACCCTGACCGTCTCCCTAACCCTAGCCCTCAACATAACCCTAACCCTAGGGCCAATTCTATCCCTGACCGTCTCTCTAACCCTAGCCCTCAACATAACCCTAACCCTAGGTCCAATACTAACACTAACCGTCTCTCTAACAATAGCCCTCAAGCTAACCCTAACCCTAGGTCCAATCCTAACCCTAACCGTCTCTCTAACCCTAGCCCTCAAGCTAACCCTAACCCTAGGTCCAATCCTAACCGTAAGCATCTCTCTAACCCTAGCCCTCAACATAACCCTAACCATAGGTCCAATCCTAACACTAACCGTCTCTCTAACCTTAGCCCTCAACGTAACCCTAACCCTAGATCCAATCCTAACCCTAACCGTCTCTCTAACCCTGGCCCTCAACATAACCCTAACCCTAGGTCCAATCCTAACCCTAACCGTCTCTCTAAACCTAGCCCTCAACATAACCCTAACCCTATGTCCAATCCTAACCCTGACCGTCTCCCTAACCTTAGCCCTCAACATAACCCTAACCCTAGGGCCAATCCTAACCCTGACCGTCTCTCTAACCCTAGCCCTCAACCTAACCCTAACCTTAGGTCCAATCATAACCCTAACAGTCTCTCTAAACTTAGCCCTCAAGCTAACCCTAACACTAGGTCCAATCCTAACCCTAACCGTCTCTCTAACCCTAGCCCTCAAGCTAACCCTAACCCTAGGTCCAATCCTAACCCTAAGCATCTCTCTAACCCTAACCCTCAATAACCCTAACCCTAGGTCCAATCCTAACCCTAACCGTCTCTCTAACCTTAGCCCTCTACATAACCCTAGCCCTACGTCCAATCCTAACCCTAACCATCTCTCTAAACTTAGCCCTCAACATAACCCTAACCGTAGATCCAATCCTAACCCTAACCGTCTCTCTAACCCTAGCCCTCAACATAAACCTAACCCTAGGTCCAATCCTTACCCTAACCGTCTCTCTAACCCTAGCCCTCAACATAACCCTAACCCTAGGTCCACTCCTCACCCTAACCGTCTCTCTAACCCTAGCCCTCAACATAACCCTAACCCTAGGTCCAATCTTAACCCTAACCGTCTCTCTAACACTAGCCCTCAACGTAACCATAATCCTAGGTCCATTCCTAACCCTAACAGTCTCTCTAACCCTAGCCCTCAACATAACCCTAACCCTAGGTCCACTCCTCACCCTAACCGTCTCTCTAAACCTAGCCCTCAACCTAACCCTAACCCTAGGTCCAATCTTAACCCTAACCGTCTCTCTAACCCTAGCCCTCAACATAACCCTAACCCGAGGTCCAATTCTAACCCTAACAGTCTCTCTAACCTAGCCCTCAACATAACCCTAATCCTAGGTCCAATCCTCACCCTAACCGTCTCTCTAACCCTAGCCCTCAACATAACCCTAACCCTAGGTCCAATCTAAACCCTAACCGTCTCTCTAACCCTAGCCCTCAACATAACCCTAACCCTAGGTCCAATCCTAACACTAACCGTCTCTCTAACCCTAGCCATCAACATAACCCTAACCCTAGGTCCAATCCTAACCCTAACAGTCTCTCTAACCCTAGCCCTCAACATAACCCTAATCCTAGGTCCAATCCTAACCTTAACCGTCTCTCTAACGCTAGCCCTCAACATAACCCTAACCCTAGGTAAAATCTTAACCCTAACCGTCTCTCTAACCATAGCCCTCAACATAACCTTAACCCTAGGTACAATCCTAACCCTAACCGTCTCTCTAACCCTAGCCCTCAACATAACCCTAACCCTAGGTCCAATCCTAACCCTAACCGTCTCTCTAACCCTAGCCCTCAACATAACCCTAACCCTAGGTCCAATCCTCACCCTAACCGTCTCTCTAACCCTAGCCCTCAACATAACCCTAACCCTAGGTCCAATCCTAACCCTAACCATCTCTCTAACCCTAGCCCTCAACATAACCCTAACCCTAGGTCCAATCCTCACCCTAACCGTCTCTCTAACCCTAGCCCTCAACATAACCTTAACCCTAGGCCCAATCATAACCCTAACCGTCTCTCTAAACCTAGTCCTCAACCTAACCCTAACCCTAGGTCCAATCCTAACCCTAACCGTCTCTCTAACCCTAGCCCTCAATATAACCCTAACCCTAGGTCCAATCCTAATCCTAACAGTCTCTCTAAACCTAGCCCTCAACATAAGCCTAACCCTAGGTCCAATCCTCACCTTAACCGTCTCTCTAAACCTAGCCCTCAACCTAACCCTAACCTTAGGTCCAATCCTAACCCTAACCGTCTCTCTAAACCTAGCCCTCAACATACCCTAACCCTAGGTCAAATCCTAACCCTAACCGTCTCTCTAACCCTACCCCTCAACATAACCCTAACCCTAGGTCCAATCCTAACCCTAACAGTCTCTCTAACCCTAGCCCTCAACATAACCCTAACCCTAGGTCCAATCCTAACCCTAACCGTCTCTCTAACCCTAGCCATTAACATAACCCTAACCCTAGGTCCAATCCTAAACCTAACAGTCTCTCTAACCCTAGCCCTCAACATAACCCTAATCCTAGGTCCAATCCTAACCTTAACCGTCTCTCTAACGCTAGCCCTCAACATAACCCTAACCCTAGGTAAAATCTTAACCCTAACCGTCTCTCTAACCATAGCCCTCAACATAACCTTAACCCTAGGTCCAATCCTAACCCTTACCGTCTCTCTAAGCCTAGCCCTCAACATAACCCTAACCCTAGGTCCAATCCTAACCCTAACCGCCTCTCTAACCCTAGCCCTCAACATAACCCTAACCCTAGGTCCAATCCTAACCCTAACCGTCTCTCTAACCCTAGCCCTCAACATAAACCTAACCCTAGGTCCAATCCTTACCCTAACCGTCTCTCTAACCCTAGCCCTCAACATAACCCTAACCCTAGGTCCACTCCTCACCCTAACCGTCTCTCTAACCGTAGCCCTCCACATAACCCTAACCCTAGGTCCAATCTTAACCCTAACCGTCTCTCTAACACTAGCCCTCAACGTAACCCTAATCCTAGGTCCATTCCTAACCCTAACAGTCTCTCTAACCCTAGCCCTCAACATGACCCTAACCCTAGGTCCACTCCTCACCCTAACCGTCTCTCTAACCCTAGCCCTCAACATAACCCTAACCCTAGGTCCAATCTTAACCCTAACCGTCTCTCTAACCCTAGCCCTCAACATAACCCTAACCCTAGGTCCAATCCTAACCCTAACAGTCTCTCTAACCCTAGCCCTCAACATAACCCTAATTCTAGGTCCAATCCTCACCCTAACCGTCTCTCTAACCCTAGCCCTCAACATAACCCTAACCCTAGGTCCAATACTAACCCCAACTGTCTCTCTAACTCTAGCCCTCAATATAACCCTATCCCTAGGTCCAATCCTAACCCTAACAGTATCTCCAACCCTAGCCCTCAACATAACCCTAACCCTAGGTTCAATTGTAACCCTAACCGTCTCCCTAACCATAGCCCTCAACGTAACCCAAACCCTATGTCCAATCCTCACCCTAACCGTCTCTCTAACCCTACCGCTCAACATAACCCTAACCCTAGGTCCAATCCTCACCCTAACCGTCTCTCTAACCCTATCCCTCAACATAAACTTAACCCTAGGCCCAATCATAACCCTAACCGTCTCTCTAACCCCCCTCAACCTAACCCTAACCCTAGGTCCAATCCTAACCCTAACAGTCTCTCTAACCCTAGCCCTCAACATAACCCGAACCCTAGGTCCAATCCTAACCTTAACCGTCTCTCTAACCCTAGCCCTCAACATAACCCTAACCCTAGGTCCAATCCTATCCCTAACCGTCTCTCTAACCCTAGCCCTCAACATAACCCTAACCCTAGGTCCAATCCTAACCCTAACCGTCTCTCTAACACTAGCCCTCAACGTAACCCTAACCCTAGGTCCAATCCTAACCCTAACAGTCTCTCTAACCCTAGGCCTCAACATAACAAAAACACTAGGACCAATCCTAACACTAACAGTCTCTCTAAACCTAGCCCTCAACATAACCCTAACCCTAGGTCCAATCCTAACCCTAACCGTCTCTCTAACCCTAGCCCTCAACATAACCCTAACCCTAGGACCATGCCTAACCCTAATCGTCTCTTTAACCCTAGCCCTCAACATAACCCTCACCCTAGGTCCAATCCTAACCCTAACCTTCTCTCTAAACCTAGCCCTCAACATAACCCTAACCCTACGTCCAATCATAACCCTGACCGTCTCCCTAACCCTAGCCCTCAACATAACCCTAACCCTAGGGCCAATTCTATCCCTGACCGTCTCTCTAACCCTAGCCCTCAACATAACCCTAACCCTAGGTCCAATACTAACACTAACCGTCTCTCTAAACCTAGCCCTCAAGCTAACCCTAACCCTAGGTCCAATCCTAACCCTAACCGTCTCTCTAACCCTAGCCGTCAACATAACCCTAACGATAGGTCCAATCCTAACCCTAACCGTCTCTCTAACCTTAGCCCTCTACATAACCCTAACCCTAGGTCCAATCCTAACCCTAACCATCTCTCTAAACCTAGCCCTCAACATAACCCTAACCCTAGATCCAATCCTAACCTTAACCGTCTCTCTAACCCTAGCCCTCAACATAACCCTAACCCTAGGTCCAATCCTTACCCTAACCGTCTCTCTAACCCTAGCCCTCAACATAACCCTAACCCTAGGTCCACTCCTCACCCTAACCGTCACTCTAACCCTAGCCCTCAACATAACCCTAACCCTCGGTCCAATCTTAACCCTAACCGTCTCTCTAACACTAGCCCTCAACGTAACCCTAACCCTAGGTCCAATCCTAACCCTAACCGTCTCTCTAACCCTAGCCCTCAACATAACCCTAACCCTAGGTCCAATCCGAACCCTAACAGTCTCTCTAACCCTAGCCCTCAACATAACCCTAAACCTAGGGCCAATCCTAACCCTAACCGTCTCTCTAACGCTAGCCCTCAACATAACCCTAACCCTAGGTAAAATCTTAACCCTAACCGTCTCTCTAACCATAGCCCTCAACATAACCTTAACCCTAGGTCCAATCCTAACCCTAACCGTCTCTCTAACCCTAGCCCTCAACATAACCCTAACCCTAGGTCCAATCCTAACCCTAACCGTCTCTCTAACCCTAGCCCTCAACATAACCCTAACCCTAGGTCCAATCCTAACCCTAACCGTCTCTCTAACCATAGCCCTCAACATAACCCTAACCCTAGGTCCAATCCTAACCCTAACAGTCTCTCTAACCCTAGCCCTCAACATAACAAAAACACTAGGTCCAATCCTAACCCTAACAGTCTCTCTAAACCTAGCCCTCAACATAACCCTAACCCTAGGTCCAATCCTAACCCTAACCGTCTCTCTAACCCTAGCCCTCAACATAACCCTAACCCTAGGACCATTCCTAACCCTAATCGTCTCTCTAACCCTAGCCCTCAACATAACCCTAACCCTAGGTCCAATCCTAACTCTAACCGTCTCTCTAAACCTAGCCCTCAACATAACCCTAACCCTACGTCCAATCATAACCCTGACCGTCTCCCTAACCCTAGCCCTCAACATAACCCTAACCCTAGGGCCAATTCTATCCCTGACCATCTCTCTAACCCTAGCCCTCAACATAACCCTAACCCTAGGTCCAATACTAACACTAACCGTCTCTCTAAACCTAGCCCTCAAGCTAACCCTAACCCTAGGTCCAATCCTAACCCTAACCGTCTCTCTAACCCTAGCCCTCAAGCTAACCCTAACCCTCGTCCAATCCTAACCCTAACCGTCTCTCTAACCCTAGCCCTCAACATAACCCTAACCCTAGGTCCAATCCTTACCCTAACCGTCTCTCTAACCCTAGCCCTCAATATAACCCTAACCCTAGGACCACTCCTGACCCTAACCGTCTCTCTAACCCTAGCCCTCAACATAACCCTAACCCTAGGTCCAATCTTAACCCTAACCGTCTCTCTAACACTAGCCCTCAACGTAACCCTAACCCTAGGTCCAATCCTAACCCTAACCGTCTCTCTAACCCTAGCCCTCAACATAACCCTAACCCTAGGTCCAATCCTAACCCTAACAGTCTCTCTAACCCTAGCCCTCAAGATAACCCTAATCCTAGGGCCAATCCTAACCTTAACCGTCTCTCTAACGCTAGCCCTCAACATAACCCTAACCCTAGGTCAAATCTTAACCCTAACCGTCTCTCTAACCATAGCCCTCAACATAACCTTAACCCTAGGTCCAATCCTAACCCTAACCGTCTTTCTAACCCTAGCCCTCAACATAACCCTAACCCTAGGTCCAATCCTCACCCTAACCGTCTCTCTAACCCAGGCCTCAAAATAACCCTAACCCAAGGTCCAATCCTAACCCTAACCGTCTCTCTAACCCTAGCCCTCAAGGTAACCGTAACCCTAGGTCCAATACTAACCCTAACTGTCTCTCTAACTCTAGCCCTCAACATAACCCTATCCTTAGGTCCAATCCTAACCCTAACAGTATCTCTAACCGTAGACCTCAAGCTCACCCTAACCCTAGGTCCAATCCTAACCCTAACCGTCTCTCTAAACCTAGCCCTCAACGTAACCCTAACCCTAGGTCCAATACTAACCCTAACTGTCTCTCTAACTCTAGCCCTCAACATAACCCTATCCCTAGGTCCAATCCTAACCCTAAGAGTATCTCTAACCCTAGCCCTCAACATAACCCTAACCCTAGGTCCAATCCTCACCCTAACCGTCTCTCTAACCCTAGCCCTCAACATAACCTTAACCCTAGGCCCAATCATAACCCTAACCGTCTCTCTAACCCTAGTCCTCAACCTAACCCTAACCCTAGGTCCAATCCTTACCCTAACAGTCTCTCTAACCCGAGTCCTCAATATAACACTAACCCTAGGTCCAATCCTAACCCTAACAGTCTCTCTAAACCTAGCCCTCAACATAAGCCTAACCCTAGGTCCAATCCTCACCTTAACCGTCTCTCTAACCCTAGCCCTCAACATAACCCTAACCCTAGGTCCAATACTATCCCTAACCGTCTCTCTAACCCTAGCCCTCAACATAACCCTAACCCTAGGTCCAATACTAACACTAACCGTCTCTCTAAACCTAGCCCTCAAGCTAACCCTAACCCTAGGTCCAATCCTAACCCTAACCGTCTCTCTAACCCTAGCCCTCAAGCTAAGCCTAACCCTAGGTCCAATCCTAACCCTAACCATCTCTCTAACCCTAGCCCTCAACATAACCCTAACGATAGGTCCAATCCTAACCCTAACCGTCTCTCTAACCCTAGCCCTCAACATAACCCTAACCCTAGGTCCACTCCTCACCCTAACCGTCTCTCTAACCCTAGCCCTCAACATAACCCTAACCCTCGGTCCAATCCTAACCCTAACCGTCTCTCTAACCCTAGCCCTCAACGTAACCCTAACCCTAGGTCCAATACTAACCCTAACTGTCTCTCTAACTCTAGGCCTCAATATAACCCTATCCCTAGGTCCAAACCTAACCCTAACCGTCTCTCTAAACCTAGCCCTCAAGCTCACCCTAAGCCTAGGTCCAATCCTAACCCTAACCGTCTCTCTAACCCTAGCCCTCAAGCTAACCCTAACCCTAGCCCCAATCCTAACCATAAGCATCTCTCTAACCCTAGCCCTCAACATAACCCTAACCCTAGGTCCAATCCTCACCCTAACCGTCTCTCTAACCCTAGCCCTCAATATAACCCTAACCCTAGGTCCAATCCTAACCCTAACAGTCTCTCTAAACCTAGCCCTCAACATAAGCCTAACCCTAGGTCCAATCCTCACCTTAACCGTCTCTCTAAACCTAGCCCTCAACCTAACCCTAACCTTAGGTCCAATCCTAACCCTAACTGTCTCTCTAAACCTAGCCCTCAACATAACCCTAACCCTAGGTCAAATCCTAACCCTAACCGTCTCTCTAACCCTAGTCCTCAACATAACCCTAACCCTAGGTCCAATCCTAACCCTAACCGTCTCTCTAAACCTAGCCCTCAACATAACCCTAACCCTATGTCCAATCCTAACCCTGACCGTCTCCCTAACCCTAGCCCTCAACATAACCCTAACCCTAGGGCCAATCCTAACCCTGACCGTCTCTCTAACCCTAGCCCTCAACATAACCCTAACCCTAGGTCCAATACTAACATTAACCGTCTCTCAAAACCTAGCCCTCAAGCTAACCCTAACCCTAGGTCCAATCCTAACCCTAACCGTCTCTCTACCCTAGCCCTCAAGCTAACCCTAACCCTAGGTCCAATCCTAACTCTAATCATCTCTCTAACCCTAACCCTCAACATAACCCTAACACTAGGTCCAATCCTAACCCTAAACATCTCTCTAACCTTAGCCCTCTACATAACCCTAACCCTACGTCCAATCCTAACCCTAACCATCTCTCTAACCCTAGCCCTCAACATAACCCGAACCCTAGGTCCAATCGTAACCCTAATCGTCTCTCTAACCCTAGCCCTCAACATCACCCTAACCCTAGGTCCAATCCTAACCCTAACTGTCTCTCTAACCCTAGCCCTCAACATAACCCTAACCCTAGGTCCACTCCTCACCCTAACCGTCTCTCTAAACCTAGCCCTCAACATAACCCTAACCCTAGGTACAATCCTAACCCTAACCGCCCTCTAACACTAGCCCTCAACGTAACCCTAACCATAGGTCCAATCCTAACCCTAACCGTCTCTCTAAACCTAGCCCTCAACATAACCCTAACCCTAGGTCCAATCCTAACCCTAACCGTCTCTTTAACCCTAGCCCTCAACCTAACACTAACCCTAGTTCCAATCCTAACCCTAACCATCTCTCTAACCCAAGCCCTCAACATAACCCTAACCCAAGGTCCAATACTAACCCTAACCGTCTCTCTAATCCTAGCCCTCAAGCTAACCCTAACCCTAGGTCCAATCCTAACCCTAACAGTCTCTCTAACCTAAGCCCTCTACATAACCCTAACCCTACGTCCACTCCTAACCCTAACCATCTCTCTAAACCTAGCCCTCAACCTAACCCGAACAATAGGTCCAATACTCACCCAAAACGTCTCTCTTACCCTAGCCCTCAACATAACCCTAACCCTAGGTCCAATCCTACCCTAACCGTCTCTCTAACCCTATCCCTCAACATAACCCTAACCCTAGGTCCACTCCTCACCCTAACCGTCTCTCTAACACCTGCCCTCAACGTAACCCTAACCCTAGGTCCAATCCTAACCCTAACAGTCTCTCTAACCCTAGCCCTCAACATAACAAAAACAATAGGTCCAATCCTAACCCTAACAGTCTCTCTAAACCTAGCCCTCAAAATAATCCTAACCCTAGTTCCAATCCTAACCCTAACCGTCTCTCTAACCCTAGCCCTCAACATAACCCTAACCCTAGGGCCAATTCTATCCCTGACCGTCTCTCTAACCCTAATCCTCAACATAACCCTAACCCTAGGTCCAATACTAACACTAACCTTCTCTCTAACCCTAGCCCTCAACATAACCCTAACCATAGGTCCAATCCTAACCCTAACCGTCTCTCTAACCTTAGCCCTCTACATAACCCTAACCCTAAGTCCAATCCTAACCCTAACCATCTCTCTAAACCTAGCCCTCAACATAACCCTAACCCTAGATCCAATCCTAACCCTAACCGTCTCTCTAACCCTAGCCCTCAACATAACCCTAACCTAGGTCCAATCCTTACCCTAACCGTCTCTCTAACCCTAGCCCTCAACATAACCCTAACCCTAGATCCACTCCTCACCGTAACCGTCTCTCTAAACCTAGCCCTCAACATAACCCTAACCCTAGGTCCAATCTTAACCCTAACCGTCTCTCTAACACTAGCCCTCAACGTAACCCTAACCCTATGTCCAATCTTAACCCTAACCGTCTCTCTAACCCTAGCCCTCAACATAACCCTAACCCTAGGTCCAATCCTAACCCTAACAGTCTCTCTAACCCTAGCCCTCAACATAACCCTAATCCTAGGTCCAATCCTAACCTTAACCGTCTCTCTAACGCTAGCCCTCAACATAAACCTAACCCTAGGTAAAATCTTAACCCTAACCGTCTCTCTAACCATAGCCCTCAACATAACCTTAACCCTAGGTCCAATCCTAACCCTAACCGTCTCTCTAACCCTAGCCCTCAACATAACCGTAACCCTAGGTCCAATCCTAACCCTAACCGTCTCTCTAAACCTAGCCCTCAACATAACCCTAACCCTAGGTCCAATCCTAACCCTAACCGTCTCTCTAACCATAGCCCTCAACATAACCCTAACCCTAGGTCCAATCGTAACCCTAACAGTCTCTCTAACCCTAGCCGTCAACATAACCCTAACCCTAGGTCCAATCCTCACCCTAACCGTCTCTCTAACCCTAGCCCTCAAGCTCACCCTAACCCTAGGTCCAATCCTAACCCTAACCGTCTCTCTAACCCTAGCCCTCAACGTAATCCTAACCCTAGGTCCAATACTAACCCTAACTGTCTCTCTAACTCTAGCCCTCAACATAACCCTATCCCTAGGTCCAATCCTAACCCTAAGAGTATCTCTAAACCTAGCCCTCAACATAACCCTAACCCTAGGTTCAATCCTAACCCTAACCATCTCCCTAACCATAGCCCTCAACATAACCCTAACCCTAGGTCCAATCCTAACCCTAACCGTCTCTCTAACCCTAGCCCTCAACATAGCCCTAACCCTAGGTCCAATCCTCACCCTAACCGTCTCTCTAACCCTAGCCCTCAACATAACCTTAACCCTAGGCCCAATCATAACCCTAACCGTCTCTCTAACCCTAGTCCTCAACCTAACACTAACCCTAGGTCCAATCCTAACCCTAACAGTCTCTCTAACCCGAGCCCTCAATATACCCCTAACCCTAGGTCCAATCCTAACCCTAACAGTCTCTCCAAAACCTAGTCCTCAACATAAGCCTAACCCTAGGTCCAATCCTCACCTTAACCGTCTCTCTAACCCTAGCCTTCAACCTAACCCTAACCTTAGGTCCAATCCTAACCCTAACCGTCTCTCTAACCCTAGCCCTCAACATAACCCTAACCCTAGGTCCAATCCTAACCCTAACCGTCTCTCTAATCCTAGCCCTCAACATAACCCTAACCCTAGGTCCAACCCTAACCCTAACCGTCTCTCTAAACCTAGCCCTCAACATAACCCTAACCCTAGGTCCAATCCTAACCCTAACCGTCTCTCTAACCATACCCTCAACATAACCCTAACCCTAGGTCCAATCCTAACCCTAACCGTCTCTCTAACCCTAGCCCTCAACATAACCCTAACCCTAGGTCCAATCCTCACCCTAACCGTCTCTCTAACCCTAGCCCTCAACATAACCCTAACCCAAGGTCCAATCCTAACCCTAACCGTCTCTCGAACCCTAGCCCTCAAGGTAACCGTAACCGTAGGTCCAATACTAACCCTAACTGTCTCTCTAACTCTAGCCCTCAACATAACCCTATCCCTAGGTCCAATCCTAACCCTAACAGTATCTCTAACCCTAGACCTCAAGCTCACCCTAACCCTAGGTCCAATCCTAACCCTAACCGTCTCTCTAAACCTAGCCCTCAACGTAACCCTAACCCTAGGTCCAAAACTAACCCTAACTGTCTCTCTAACTCTAGCCCTCAACATAACCCTATCCCTAGGTCCAATCCTAACCCTAAGAGTATCTCTAACCCTAGCCCTCAACATAACCCTAACCCTAGGTTCAATCCTAACCCTAACCGTCTCCCTAATCATAGCCCTCAACATAACCCTAACCCTAGGTCCAATCCTAACCCTAACCGTCTCTCTAACCCTAGCCCTCAACATAGCTCTAACCCTAGGTCCAATCCTCACCATAACCGTCTCTCTAACCCTAGCCCTCAACATAACCTTAACCCTAGGCCCAATCATAACCCTAACCGTCTCTCTAACCCTAGTCCTCAACCTAACCCTAACCCTAGGTCCAATCCTTACCCTAACAGTCTCTCTAACCCAAGTCCTCAATATAACACTAACCCTAGGTCCAATCCTAACCCTAACAGTCTCTCTAAACCTAGCCCTCAACATAAGCCTAACCCTAGGTCCAATCCTCACCTTAACCGTCTCTCTAACCCTAGCCCTCAACATAACCCTAACCCTAGGTCCAATACTATCCCTAACCGTCTCTCTAACCCTAGCCCTCAACATAACCCTAACCCTAGGTCCAATACTAACACTGACCGTCTCTCTAAACCTAGCCCTCAAGCTAACCCTAACCCTAGGTCCAATCCTAACCCTAACCGTCTCTCTAACCCTAGCCCTCAAGCTAAGCCTAACCCTAGGTCCAATCCTTCCCTAACCATCTCTCTAACCCTAGCCCTCAACATAACCCTAACGATAGGTCCAATCCTAACCCTAACCGTCTCTCTAACCTTAGCCCTCTACATAACCCTAACCCTACGTCCAATCCTAACCCTAACCATCTCTCTAAATCTAGCCCTCAACATAACCTTAACCCTAGATCCAATCCTAACCCTAACCTTCTCTCTAACCCTAGCCCTCAACATAACCCTAACCCTAGGTCCAATCCTTACCCTAACCGTCTCTCTAACCCTAGCCCTCAACATAACCCTAACCCTAGGTCCACTCCTCACCCTAACCCTCTCTCTAACCCTAGCCCTCAACATAACCCTAACCCTCGGTCCAATCTTAACCCTAACCGTCTCTCTAACAGTAGCCCTCAACGTAACCCTAACCCTAGGTCCAATCCTAACCCTAACCGTCTCTCTAACCCTAGCCCTCAACATAATCCTAACCCTAGGTCCAATCCGAACCCTAACAGTCTCACTAACCCTAGCCCTCAACATAACCCTAAACCTAGGGCCAATCCTAACCCTAACCGTCTCTCTAACGCTAGCCCTCAACATAATCCTAACCCTAGGTAAAATCTTAACCATAACCGTCTCTCTAACCATAGCCCTCAACATAACCTTAACCCTAGGTCCAATCCTAACCCTAACCGTCTCTCTAACCCTAGCCCTCAACATAACCCTAACCCTAGGTCCAATCCTAACCCTAACCGTCTCTCTAACCATAGCCCTCAACATAACCCTAACCCTAGGTCCAATCCTAACCCTAACCGTCTCTCTAACCCTAGCCCTCAACATAACCCTAACCCTAGGTCCAATCCTCACCCTAACCGTCTCTCTAACCCTAGCCCTCAACATAACCCTAACCCTAGGTCCAATCCTATCCCTAACCGTCTCTCTAACCCTAGCCCTCAACATAACCCTAACCCTAGGTCCAATACTAACACTGACCGTCTCTCTAAACCTAGCCCTCAAGCTAACCCTAACCCTAGGTCCAATCCTAACCCTAACCGTCTCTCTAACCCTAGCCCTCAAGCTAAGCCTAACCCTAGGTCCAATCCTTCCCTAACCATCTCTCTAACCCTAGCCCTCAACATAACCCTAACGATAGGTCCAATCCTAACCCTAACCGTCTCTCTAACCTTAGCCCTCTACATAACCCTAACCCTACGTCCAATCCTAACCCTAACCATCTCTCTAAATCTAGCCCTCAACATAACCTTAACCCTAGATCCAATCCTAACCCTAACCTTCTCTCTAACCCTAGCCCTCAACATAACCCTAACCCTAGGTCCAATCCTTACCCTAACCGTCTCTCTAACCCTAGCCCTCAACATAACCCTAACCCTAGGTCCACTCCTCACCCTAACCCTCTCTCTAACCCTAGCCCTCAACATAACCCTAACCCTCGGTCCAATCTTAACCCTAACCGTCTCTCTAACAGTAGCCCTCAACGTAACCCTAACCCTAGGTCCAATCCTAACCCTAACCGTCTCTCTAACCCTAGCCCTCAACATAATCCTAACCCTAGGTCCAATCCGAACCCTAACAGTCTCACTAACCCTAGCCCTCAACATAACCCTAAACCTAGGGCCAATCCTAACCCTAACCGTCTCTCTAACGCTAGCCCTCAACATAATCCTAACCCTAGGTAAAATCTTAACCATAACCGTCTCTCTAACCATAGCCCTCAACATAACCTTAACCCTAGGTCCAATCCTAACCCTAACCGTCTCTCTAACCCTAGCCCTCAACATAACCCTAACCCTAGGTCCAATCCTAACCCTAACCGTCTCTCTAACCATAGCCCTCAACATAACCCTAACCCTAGGTCCAATCCTAACCCTAACCGTCTCTCTAACCCTAGCCCTCAACATAACCCTAACCCTAGGTCCAATCCTCACCCTAACCGTCTCTCTAACCCTAGCCCTCAACATAACCCTAACCCTAGGTCCAATCCTATCCCTAACCGTCTCTCTAACCCTAGCCCTCAAAATAACCCTAACCCTAGGTCCAATCCTAACCCTAACCGTCTCTCTAACACTAGCCCTCAACGTAACCCTAACCCTAGGTCCAATCCTAACCCTAACAGTCTCTCTAACCCTAGCCCTCAACATAACAAAAACACTAGGTCCAATCCTAACCCTAACAGTCTCTATAAACCTAGCCCTCAACATAACCCTAACCCTAGGTCCAATCCTAACCCTAACAGTCTCTCTAAACCTAGCCCTCAACATAAGCCTAACCCTAGGTCCAATCCTCACCTTAACCGTCTCTCTAACCCTAGCCCTCAACATAACCCTAACCCTAGGTCCAATACTATCCCTAACCGTCTCTCTAACCCTAGCCCTCAACATAACCCTAACCCTAGGTCCAATACTAACACTAACCGTCTCTCTAAACCTAGCCCTCAAGCTAACCCTAACCCTAGGTCCAATCCTAACCCTAACCGTCTCTCTAACCCTAGCCCTCAAGCTAAGCCTAACCCTAGGTCCAATCCTAACCCTAACCATCTCTCTAACCCTAGCCCTCAACATAACCCTAACGATAGGTCCAATCCTAACCCTAACCGTCTCTCTAACCTTAGCCCTCTACATAACCCTAACCCTACATCCAATCCTAACCCTGACCATCTCTCTAAACCTAGCCCTCAACATAACCCTAACCCTAGATCCAATCCTAACCCTAACCGTCTCTCTAACCCTAGCCCTCAACATAACCCTAACCCTAGGTCCAATCCTTACCCTAACCGTCTCTCTAAACCTACCCCTCAACATAACCCTTACCCTAGGTCCACTCCTCACCCTAACCGTCTCTCTAACCCTAGCCCTCAACATAACCCTAACCCTCGGTCCAATCTTAACCCTAACCGTCTCTCTAACACTAGCCCTCAACGTAACCCTAACCCTAGGTCCAATCCTAACCCTAACCGTCTCTCTAACCCTAGCCCTCAACATAATCCTAACCCTAGGTCCAATCCGAACCCTAACAGTCTCTCTAACCCTAGCCCTCAACATAACCCTAAACCTAGGGCCAATCCTAACCCTAACCGTCTCTCTAACGCTAGCCCTCAACATAACCCTAACCCTAGGTAAAATCTTAACCCTAACCGTCTCTCTAACCATAGCCCTCAACATAACCTTAACCCTAGGTCCAATCCTAACCCTAACCGTCTCTCTAACCCTAGCCCTCAACATAACCCTAACCCTAGGTCCCATCCTAACCCTAACCGTCTCTCTAACCATAGCCCTCAACATAACCCTAACCCTAGGTCCAATCCTAACCCTAACCGTCTCTCTAACCCTAGCCCTCAACATAACAATAACACTAGGTCCAATCCTAACCCTAAGAGTCTCTCTAAACCTAGCCCTCAACATAACCGTAATCCTAGGTCCAATCCTAACCCTAACCGTCTCTCTAACGCTAGCCCTCAACATAACCCTAACCTTACCTCCAATACTAACCCTAACCGTCTCTCTAACCATAGCCCTCAACATAACCCTAACCCTAGGTCCAATCCTAACCCTAACCGTCTCTCTAACCCTAGTCCTCAACATAACCCTAACCCTAGGTCCAATCCTAACCCTAACCGTCTCTCTAACCCTAGCCCTCAACATAACCCTAACCCTAGGTCCAATCCTAACCCTAACCGTCGCTCTAACCCTAGCCCTCAACATAACCCTAACCCTAGGTCCAATCCTAACCCTAACCGTCTCTCTAAACCTACCCCTCAACATAACCCTAACCCTAGGTCCAGTCCTCACCCTAACCGTCTCTCTAAACCAAGCCCTCAACATAACCCTAACCCTAGGTCCAATCCTAACCCTAACCTGCTGTCTAACACTAGCCCTCAACGTAACCCTAACCATAGGTCCAATCCTAACCCTAACCGTCTCTCTAACTCTAACCCTCAACATAACCCTAACCCTAGGTCCAATCCTAACCCTAACCGTCTCTCTAACACAAGCCCTCAACATAACCCTAACCCAAGGTCCAATACTAACCCTAACCGTCTCTCTAATCCTAGCCCTCAACCTAAACCTAACCCTAGGTCCAATCCTAACCCTAACCGTCTCTCTAACATTAGCCCTCAGCATAACCCTAACCCTACGTCCAATCCTAACCCTAACCATCTCTCTAAACCTAGCCCTCAACATAACCCTAACCCTAGGTCCAATCCTAACCCTAACCGTCTCTCTAACACAAGCTCTCAACATAACCCTAACCCAAGGTCCAATACTAACCCTAACCGTCTCTCTAATCCTAGCCCTCAACCTAAACCTAACCCTAGGTCCAATCCTAACCCTAACCGTCTCTCTAACATTAGCCCTCAGCATAACCCTAACCCTACGTACAATCCTAACCCTAACCATCTCTCTAAACCTAGCCCTCAACATAACCCGAACCCTAGGTCCAATCCTAACCCCAACCGTCTCTCTAACCCTAACCCTCAACATAACCCTAACCCTAGGTCCAATCCTTACCCTAACCGTCTCTCTAACCCTAGCCCTCAACATAACCCTAACCCTAGGTCCACTCCTCACCCTAACCCTCTCTCTAACCCTAGCCCTCAACATAACCCTAACCCTCGGTCCAATCTTAACCCTAACCGTCTCTCTAACAGTAGCCCTCAACGTAACCCTAACCCTAGGTCCAATCCTAACCCTAACCGTCTCTCTAACCCTAGCCCTCAACATAATCCTAACCCTAGGTCCAATCCGAACCCTAACAGTCTCACTAACCCTAGCCCTCAACATAACCCTAAACCTAGGGCCAATCCTAACCCTAACCGTCTCTCTAACGCTAGCCCTCAACATAATCCTAACCCTAGGTAAAATCTTAACCATAACCGTCTCTCTAACCATAGCCCTCAACATAACCTTAACCCTAGGTCCAATCCTAACCCTAACCGTCTCTCTAACCCTAGCCCTCAACATAACCCTAACCCTAGGTCCAATCCTAACCCTAACCGTCTCTCTAACCATAGCCCTCAACATAACCCTAACCCTAGGTCCAATCCTAACCCTAACCGTCTCTCTAACCCTAGCCCTCAACATAACCCTAACCCTAGGTCCAATCCTCACCCTAACCGTCTCTCTAACCCTAGCCCTCAACATAACCCTAACCCTAGGTCCAATCCTATCCCTAACCGTCTCTCTAACCCTAGCCCTCAAAATAACCCTAACCCTAGGTCCAATCCTAACCCTAACCGTCTCTCTAACACTAGCCCTCAACGTAACCCTAACCCTAGGTCCAATCCTAACCCTAACAGTCTCTCTAACCCTAGCCCTCAACATAACAAAAACACTAGGTCCAATCCTAACCCTAACAGTCTCTATAAACCTAGCCCTCAACATAACCCTAACCCTAGGTCCAATCCTAACCCTAACAGTCTCTCTAAACCTAGCCCTCAACATAAGCCTAACCCTAGGTCCAATCCTCACCTTAACCGTCTCTCTAACCCTAGCCCTCAACATAACCCTAACCCTAGGTCCAATACTATCCCTAACCGTCTCTCTAACCCTAGCCCTCAACATAACCCTAACCCTAGGTCCAATACTAACACTAACCGTCTCTCTAAACCTAGCCCTCAAGCTAACCCTAACCCTAGGTCCAATCCTAACCCTAACCGTCTCTCTAACCCTAGCCCTCAAGCTAAGCCTAACCCTAGGTCCAATCCTAACCCTAACCATCTCTCTAACCCTAGCCCTCAACATAACCCTAACGATAGGTCCAATCCTAACCCTAACCGTCTCTCTAACCTTAGCCCTCTACATAACCCTAACCCTACATCCAATCCTAACCCTGACCATCTCTCTAAACCTAGCCCTCAACATAACCCTAACCCTAGATCCAATCCTAACCCTAACCGTCTCTCTAACCCTAGCCCTCAACATAACCCTAACCCTAGGTCCAATCCTTACCCTAACCGTCTCTCTAAACCTACCCCTCAACATAACCCTTACCCTAGGTCCACTCCTCACCCTAACCGTCTCTCTAACCCTAGCCCTCAACATAACCCTAACCCTCGGTCCAATCTTAACCCTAACCGTCTCTCTAACACTAGCCCTCAACGTAACCCTAACCCTAGGTCCAATCCTAACCCTAACCGTCTCTCTAACCCTAGCCCTCAACATAATCCTAACCCTAGGTCCAATCCGAACCCTAACAGTCTCTCTAACCCTAGCCCTCAACATAACCCTAAACCTAGGGCCAATCCTAACCCTAACCGTCTCTCTAACGCTAGCCCTCAACATAACCCTAACCCTAGGTAAAATCTTAACCCTAACCGTCTCTCTAACCATAGCCCTCAACATAACCTTAACCCTAGGTCCAATCCTAACCCTAACCGTCTCTCTAACCCTAGCCCTCAACATAACCCTAACCCTAGGTCCCATCCTAACCCTAACCGTCTCTCTAACCATAGCCCTCAACATAACCCTAACCCTAGGTCCAATCCTAACCCTAACCGTCTCTCTAACCCTAGCCCTCAACATAACAATAACACTAGGTCCAATCCTAACCCTAAGAGTCTCTCTAAACCTAGCCCTCAACATAACCGTAATCCTAGGTCCAATCCTAACCCTAACCGTCTCTCTAACGCTAGCCCTCAACATAACCCTAACCTTACCTCCAATACTAACCCTAACCGTCTCTCTAACCATAGCCCTCAACATAACCCTAACCCTAGGTCCAATCCTAACCCTAACCGTCTCTCTAACCCTAGTCCTCAACATAACCCTAACCCTAGGTCCAATCCTAACCCTAACCGTCTCTCTAACCCTAGCCCTCAACATAACCCTAACCCTAGGTCCAATCCTAACCCTAACCGTCGCTCTAACCCTAGCCCTCAACATAACCCTAACCCTAGGTCCAATCCTAACCCTAACCGTCTCTCTAAACCTACCCCTCAACATAACCCTAACCCTAGGTCCAGTCCTCACCCTAACCGTCTCTCTAAACCAAGCCCTCAACATAACCCTAACCCTAGGTCCAATCCTAACCCTAACCTGCTGTCTAACACTAGCCCTCAACGTAACCCTAACCATAGGTCCAATCCTAACCCTAACCGTCTCTCTAACTCTAACCCTCAACATAACCCTAACCCTAGGTCCAATCCTAACCCTAACCGTCTCTCTAACACAAGCCCTCAACATAACCCTAACCCAAGGTCCAATACTAACCCTAACCGTCTCTCTAATCCTAGCCCTCAACCTAAACCTAACCCTAGGTCCAATCCTAACCCTAACCGTCTCTCTAACATTAGCCCTCAGCATAACCCTAACCCTACGTCCAATCCTAACCCTAACCATCTCTCTAAACCTAGCCCTCAACATAACCCTAACCCTAGGTCCAATCCTAACCCTAACCGTCTCTCTAACACAAGCTCTCAACATAACCCTAACCCAAGGTCCAATACTAACCCTAACCGTCTCTCTAATCCTAGCCCTCAACCTAAACCTAACCCTAGGTCCAATCCTAACCCTAACCGTCTCTCTAACATTAGCCCTCAGCATAACCCTAACCCTACGTACAATCCTAACCCTAACCATCTCTCTAAACCTAGCCCTCAACATAACCCGAACCCTAGGTCCAATCCTAACCCCAACCGTCTCTCTAACCCTAGCCCTCAACATAACACTAACCCTAGGTCCATTCCTCACCCTAACCGTCTCTCTAACCCTAGCCTTCAACATAACCCGAACCCTAGGTCCAATACTATCCCTAACCGTCTCTCTAACCCTAGCCTTCAACATAACCCTAACCCTAGGTCGAATCCTAACCCTAACCGTCTCTCTAACACTGGCCCTCAACGTAACCCTAACCCTTGTTCCAATCCTAACCCTAACCGTCTCTCTAACCGTAGCCCTCAACATAACCCTAACCCTAGGTCCAATCCTAACCCTAACCGTCTCTCTAACCCTAGCCCTCAACATAACCCTAACCCTAGGTCCAATCCTAACCCTAACCGTCTCTCTAACCCTAGCCCTCAACATAACCCTAACCCTAGGTCCAATCCTAACCCTAACCGTCTCTCTAACCCTAGCCCTCAACATAACCCTAACCCTAGGTCCAATCCTCACCCTAACCGTCTCTCTAACCCAAGCCCTCAACATAACCCGAACCCTAGGTCCAATCCTAACCCTAACCGTCTCTCTAAACCTAGCCCTCAACATAACCCTAACCCTAAGTCCAATCCTAACCCTAACCGTCTCTCTAACCCCAGCCCTCAACATAACCCTAACCCTAGGACCAATCCTAACCCTAACCGTCTCTCTAACCCTAGCCCTCAACATAACCCTAACCCTAGTTCCAATCCTAACCCTAACCGTCTCTATAACCCTAGCCCTCAACATAACCCTAACCCTAGGTCCCATCCTAACCCTAACCGTCTCTCTAACCCTAGCCCTCAACATAACCCTAACCCTAGGTCCAATCCTAACCCTAACCCTCTCTCTAACCCTAGCCCTCAACATAACCCTAACCCTAGGTCCAATCCTCACCCTAACCGTCTCTCTAACCCAAGCCCTCAACAAAACCCGAACCCTAGGTCCAATCCTAACCCTAACCGTCTCTCTAAACCTAGCCCTCAACATAACCCTAACCCTAAGTCCAATCCTAACCCTAACCGTCTCTCTAACCCCAGCCCTCAACATAACCCTAACCTTAGGTCCACTCCTCACCCTAACCGTCTCTCTAACCCCAGCCCTCAACATAACCCTAACCCTACGTCCAATCCTAACCCTAACCATCTCTCTAACAGTAGCCCTCAACATAACCCGAACCCTAGGTCCAATCCTAACCCTAATCGTCACTCTAACCCTAGCCCTCAACATAACCCTAACCCTAGGTCCAATCCTAACCCTAACTGTCTCTCTAACCCTAGCCCTCAACATAACCCTAACCCTAGGTCCACTCCTCACCCTAACCGTCTCTCTAAACCAAGCCCTCAACATAACCCTAACCCTAGGTCCAATCCTAACCCTAACCTGCTCTCTAACACTAGCCCTCAACGTAACCCTAACCATAGGTCCAATCCTAACCCTAACCGTCTCTCTAACCCTAACCCTCAACATAACCCTAACCCTAGGTCCAATCCTAACCCTAACCGTCTCTCTAACCCTAGCCCTCAACCTAACCCTAACCCTAGGTCCAATCCTAACCCTAACCGTCTCTCTAACCCAAGCCCTCAACATAACCTTAACCCAAGGTCCAATACTAACCCTAACCGTCTCTCTAATCCTAGCCCTCAACCTAAACCTAACCCTAGGTCCAATCCTAACCCTAACCGTCTCTCTAACCTTAGCCCTCAGCATAACCCTAACCCTACGTCCAATCCTAACCTTAACCATCTCTCTAAACCTAGCCCTCAACATAACCCGAACCCTAGGTCCAATCCTAACCCCAACCGTCTCTCTAACCCTAGCCCTCAACATATCCCTAACCCTAGGTCCAATACTATCCCTAACCGTCTCTCTAACCCTAGCCTTCAACATAACCCTAACCCTAGGTCCATTCCTCACCCTAACCGTCTCTCTAACCCTAGCCTTCAACATAACCCTAACCCTAGGTCCAATCCTAACCCTAACCGTCCCTCTAACCCTAGCCCTCAACATAACCCTAACCCTAGGTCCAATCATAACCCTAACCGTCTCTCTAACCCTAGCCCTCAACATAACCCTAACCCTAGGTCCAATCCTAACCCTAACTGTCTCTCTAACCCTAGCCCTCAACATAACCCTAACCCTAGGTCCCATCCTAACCCTAACCGTCTCTCTAACCCTAGCCCTCAACATAACCCTAACCCTAGGTCCAATCCTAACCCTAACCGTCTCTCTAACCCTAGCCCTCAACATAACCCTAACCCTAGGTCCAATCCTCACCCTGACCGTCTCTCTAACCCAAGCACTCAACATAACCCGAACCCTAGGTCCAATCCTAACCCTAACCGTCTCTCTAAACCTAGCCCTCAACATAACCCTAACCCTAAGTCCAATCCTAACCCTAACCGTCTCTCTAACCCCAGCCCTCAACCTAACCCTAACCCTAGGTCCAATCCTAAACCTAACCGTCTCTCTAACCCTAGCCCTCAACATAACCCTAACCCTAGGTCCAATCCTAACCCTAACCGTCTCTCTAACCCTAGCCCTCAACATAACCCTAACCCTAGGTCCCATCCTAACCCTAACCGTCTCTCTAACCCTAGCCCTCAACATAACCCTAACCCTAGGTCCAATCCTAACCCTAACCGTCTCTCTAACCTTAGCCTTCTACATAACCCTAACCCTACGTCCAATCCTAACCCTAACCATCTCTCTAACACTAGCCCTCAACATAACCCGAACCCTAGGTCCAATCCTAAACCTAATCGTCACTCTAACCATAGCCCTCAACATAACCCTAACCCTAGGTCCAATCCTAACCCTAACTGTCTCGCTAACCCTAGCCCTCAACATAACCCTAACCCTAGGTCCACTCCTCACCCTAACCGACTCTCTAAACCAAGCCCTCAACATAACCCTAGCCCTAGGTCCAATCCTAACCCTAACCTGCTCTCTAACACTAGCCCTCAACGTAACCCTAACCATAGGTCCAATCCTAACCCTAACCGTCTCTCTAACCCTAACCCTCAACATAACCCTAACCCTAGGTCCAATCCTAACCCTAACCGTCTCTCTAACCCTAGCCCTCAACATAACCCTAGCCCTAGGTCCAATCCTAACCCTAACTGTCTCTCTAACCCTAGCCCTCAACATAACCCTAACCCTAGGTCCCATCCTAACCCTAACCGTCTCTCTAACCCTATCCCTCAACATAACCCTAACCCTAGGTCCAATCCTAACCCTAACCGTCTCTCTAACCCTAGCCCTCAACATAACCCTAACCTTAGGTCCAATCCTCACCCTAACCGTCTCTCTCACCCAAGCCCTCAACATAACCCGAACCCTAGGTCCAATCCTAACCCTAACCGTCTCTCTACACCTAGCCCTCAACATAACCCTAACCCTAAGTCCAATCCTAACCCTAACCGTCTCTCTAACCCCAGCCCTCAACATAACCCTAACCCTAGGTCCAATCCTAACCCTAACCGTCTCTCTAACCCTAGCCCTCAACATAACCCTAACCCTAGGTCCAATCCTAACCCTAACCGTCTCTCTAAACCTAGCCCTCAACATAACCCTAACCCTAGGTCCAATCCTCACCCTAACAGTCTCTCTAACCCTAGCCCTCAACCTAAACCTAACCCTAGGTCCAATCCTAACCCTAACCGCCTCTCTAAACCTAGCCCTCTACATAACCCTATCCCTGGGCCAATCCTAACCCTAACCGTCTCTCTAACCCTAGACCTCAACATAACCCTAACCCTAGGTCCAATCCTAACCCTAACCGTCTCTCGAACCCTAGCCCTCAACATAACCCTAACCCTAAGTCCAATCTTCACCCTAACCGTCTCTCTAACCCTAGCCCTCAACATAACCCTAACCCTAGGTCTAATCCTAACCCTAACCGTCTCTATAACCCTAGCCCTCTACATAAACCTAACCCTAGGTCCAATCCTAACCCTAACCATCTCTCTAACCATAGCCGTCAACATAAGTCTAACCCTAGGTCCAATCCTAACCCTAACCGTCTCTCTAACCCTAGCCCTCAACATAACCCTAACCCTAGGTCCAATCCTAACCCTAACCATCTCTCTAACCCTAGCCCTCAACATAACCCTAACCCTAGGTCCAATCCTAACCCTAACCGTCTCTCTAACCATAGCCCTCAACATAAACTTAACCCTAGGTCCAATCCTAACCCTAACCGCCTCTCTAACCCTAGCCCTCAACATAACCCTAACCCTAGGTCCAATCCTAACCCTAACCGTCTCTAACCCTAGCCCTCAACAAAATCCTAACCCTAGGTCCAATCCTAACCCTAACCGTCTCTCTAACCCTAGCCCTCAACATAACACTAACCCTAGTTCCAATCGTAACCCTGACCGTCTCTCTAACCCTAGCCCTCAACATAACCCTAACCCTAGGTCCAATCCTAACCCTAACCGTCTCTCTAACGCTAGCCCTCAACATAACCCTAACCCTAGTTCCAATCCTAACCCTAACCGTCTCTCTAACCATACCCCTCAACCTAACCCTAACCCTAGTTCCAATCCTAACCCTAACAGTCTCTCTAACCCTAGCCCTCAACCTTACACTAACCCAAGGTCAAATCCTAACCCTAACCGCCTCTCCAAACTTACCCCTCTACATAACCCTATCCCTAGGTCGAATCCTAAACCTAACCGTCTCTCTAACCCTAGCCCTCAACATAACCCTAACCCTAGGTCCAATCCTAACCCTAACCGTCTCTCTAACCCTAGTCCTCAACATAACCATAACCCTAGGTCCAATGCTAACCCTAACCGTCTCTCGAACCCTAGCCCTCAACATAACCCTAACCCTAAGTCCAATCTTCACCCTAACCGTCTCTCTAACCCTACCCCTCAACATAACCCTAACCCTAGGTAAAATCCTAACCCTAACTGTCTCTCTAACCCTAGCCCTCAACATAACCCTAACCGTAGTTCCAATCCTAACCCTAACCGTCTCTCTAACCCTAGCCCTCAACATAACCCTAACCCTAGGTCCAATCCTAACCCTAACCGCCTCTCTAACCCTAGCCCTCAACAGAACCCTAACCCTAGGTCCAATCCTAACCCTAAGCCTCTCTAACCCTAGCCCTCAACATAACCCTAACCCTAGGTCCAATCCTAACCCTAACCGTCTCTCTAAACCTAGCCCTCAACATAACACTAACCGTATTTCCAATCCTAACCCTGACCGTCTCTCTAACCCTAGCCCTCAACATATCCCTATCCCTAGGTCCAATCCTAACCCTAACCGTCTCTCTAACGCTAGCCCTCAACATAACCCTAATCCTAGTTCCAATCCTAACCCTAACTGTCTCTGTAACCCTAACCCGAAACATAACCCTAACCCTAGGTCCAATCCTAACCCTAACGGTCTCTCTAACCATAGCCCTCAACATAACCCTAACCCTAGGTCCAATCCTAACCCTGACCGTCTCTCTAACCCTAGCCCTCAACATAACCCTAACCCTAGGTCCAATCTAACCCTTAACGTCTCTCTAACCCTAGCCCTCAACATAACACTAACCCTAGGTCCAATCCTAACCCTAACCGTCTCTCTAACGCTAGCCCTCAACATAACCCTAATCCTAGTTCCAAACCTAAACCTAACTGTCTCTGTAACCCTAACCCTCAACATAACCCTAACCCTAGGTCCAATCCTAACCCTAACGGTCTCTCTAACCATAGCCCTCAACATAACCCTAACCCTAGTTCCAATCCTAACCCTAACCGTCTCTCTAACCCTAGCCCTCAACCTAACCCTAACCCTAGGTCCAATCCTAACCCTAACCGTCTCTATAACCCTAGCCCTCAACATAACCCTAAACATAGGTCCAATCCTAACCCTGACCGTCTCTCTAAACCTAGCCTTCAACATAACCCTAACCCTAGGTCCAATCCTAACCCTAACTGTCTCTCTAACCCTAGCCCTCAACATAACACTAACCCTAGGTCCAATCCTAACCCTAACCGTCTCTCTAACCCTAGCCCTCAACATAACACTAACTTTAGGTCCAATCTAACCCTAAACGTCTCTCTAACCCTAACCCTCAACATAACCCTAACCCTAGGTCCAATCCTAACCCTAACGGTCTCTCTAACCCTAGCCCTCAACATAACCCTAACCCTAGGTCCAATCCTAACCCTGACCGTTTCTCTAACCCTAGCCCTCAGCATAACCCTAACCCTAGGTCCAATCCTAACCCTAACCGTCTCTCTAACGCTAGCCCTCAACATAACCCTAACCCTAGTTCCAATCCTAACCCTAACCGCCTCTCTAACCCTAGCCCTTAACATAACCCTAAACCTAGGTCCAACTCTAACCCTAACCGTCTCTCTAACCCTAGCCCTCAACATAACCCTAACCCTAGGTCCAATCCTAACCCTAACCGCCTCTCTAACCCTAGCCCTCAACATAACCCTAACCCTAGGTCCAATCCAAACCCTAACCGTCTCTCTAACGCTAGCCCTCAACATAACGCTAACCCTAGTTCCAATCCTAACCCTAACCGTCTCTCTAACCCTACCCCTCAACCTAACCCAAACCCTAGGTCCAATCCTAAACCTAACCGTCTCTATAACCCTAGCCCTCAACATAATCCTAACCATAGGTCCAATCCTAACCCTAACCGTCTCTCTAACGCTAGCCCTCAACATAACCCTAACCCTAATTCCAATCCTAAACCTAACCGTCTCTCTAACCCTAGCCCTCAACCTAACCCTAACCCTAGGTCCAATCCTAACACTAACCGTCTCTATAACTCTAGCCCTCAACATAACCCTAACCATAGGTCCAATCCTAACCCTGACCGTCTCTTTAAACCTAGCCTTCAACATAACCCTAACCCTAGGTCCAATCCTAACCCTGACCGTCTCTCTAAACCTAGCCCTCAACATAACCCTAACCCTAGTTCCAATCCTAACCCTAACTGTCTCTCTAACCCTAGCCCTCAACCTAACCCTAACCCTAGGTCCAATCCTAACCCTAACCGTCTCTATAACCCTAGCCCTCAACATAACCCTAACCATAGGTCCAATCCTAACCCTGACCGTCTCTCTAAACCTAGCCTTCAACATAACCCTAACCCTAGGTCCAATCCTAACCCTAACTGTCTCTCTAACCCTAGCCCTCAACATAACACTAACCCTAGGTCCAATCCTAACCCTAACCGTCTCTCTAACCCTAGCCCTCAACATAACACTAACCCTAGGTCCAATCTAACCCTAAACGTCTCTCTAACCCTAACCCTCAACAAAACCCTAACCCTAGGTCCAATCCTAACCCTAACGGTCTCTCTAAACGTAGCCCTCAACATAACCCTAACCCTAGGTCCAATCCTAACCCTGACCGTCTCTCTAACCCCAGCCCTCAGCATAACCCTAACCCTAGGTCCAATCCTAACCCTAACCGTCTCTCTAACGCTAGCCCTCAACATAACCCTAACCCTAGTTCCAATCCTAACCCTAACCGTCTCTCTAACCCTAGCCCTCAACATAACCCTAAACCTAGGTCCAACTCTAACCCTAACCATCTCTCTAACCCAAGCCCTCAACATAACCCTAACTCTAGGTCCAATCCTAACCCTAACCGTCTCTCTAACCCTAGCCCTCAACATAAACCTAACCCTAGGTCCAATCCTAACCCTAACCGTCTCTCTAACCCTAGCCCTCAACATAACCCTAACCCTAGGTCCAATCCTAACCCTAACCGTCTCTCTAACGCTAGCCCTCAACATAACCCTAACGATAGGTCCAATCCTAACCCTAACCGTCTCTATAACCCTAGCCCTCAACATAACCCTAACCCTAGGTCCAATCCTAACCCTAACCATCTCTCTAACCCTAGCCCTCAACATAACCCTAACCCTAGGTCCAATCCTAACCCTAACCGTCTCTCTAACCCTAGCCCTCAACATAAACCTAACCCTAGGTCCAATCCTAACCCTAACCGCCTCTCTAACCCTAGCCCTCAACATAACCCTAACCCTAGGTCCAATCCTAACCCTAACCGTCACTAACCCTAGCCCTCAACATAATCCTAACCCTAGGTCCAATCCTAACCCTAACCGTCTCTCTAACCCTAGACCTCAACATAACACTAACCCTAGTTCCAATCGTAACCCTGACCGTCTCTCTAACCCTAGCCCTCAACATAACCCTAACCCTAGGTCCAATCCTAACCCTAACCGTCTCTCTAACGCTAGCCCTCAACATAACCTTAACCCTAGTTCCAATCCTAACCCTAACCGTCTCTCTAACCATACCCCTCAACCTAACCCTAACCCTAGTTCCAATCCTAACCCTAACCGTCTCTCTAACCCTAGCCCTCAACCTTACCCTAACCCAAGGTCAAATCCTAACCCTAACCGCCTCTCCAAACTTACCCCTCTACATAACCCTATCCCTAGGTCGAATCCTAAACCTAACCGTCTCTCTAACCCTAGTCCTCAACATAACCATAACCCTAGGTCCAATCCTAACCCTAACCGTCTCTCGAACCCTAGCCCTCAACATAACCCTAACCCTAAGTCCAATCTTCACCCTAACCGTCTCTCTAACCCTACCCCTCAACATATCCCTAACCCTAGGTAAAATCCTAACCCTAACTGTCTCTCTAACCCTAGCCCTCAACATAAACCTAACCCTAGTTCCAATCCTAACCCTAACCGTCTCTCTAACCCTAGCCCTCAACATAACCCTAACCCTAGGTCCAATCCTAACCCTAACCGCCTCTCTAACCCTAGCCCTCAACAGAACCCTAACCCTAGGTCCAATCCTAACCCTAAGCGTCTCTAACCCTAGCTCTCAACATAACCCTAACCCTAGGTCCAATCCTAACCCTAACCGTCTCTCTAACCCTAGCCCTGAACATAACACTAACCCTAGTTCCAATCCTAACCCTGACCGTCTCTCTAACCCGAGCCCTCAACATAACCCTATCCCTAGGTCCAATCCTAACCCTAACCGTCTCTCTAACGCTAGCCCTCAACATAACCCTAATCCTAGTTCCAATCCTAACCCTAACTGTCTCTGTAACCCTAGCCCTCAACCTAACCCTAACCCTAGGTCCAATCCTAACCCTAACCGTCTCTATAACCCTAGCCCTCAACATAACCCTAACCATAGGTCCAATCCTAACCCTGACCGTCTCTCTAAACCTATTCTTCAACATAACCCTAACCCTAGGTCCAATCCTAACCCTAACTTTCTCTCTAACCCTAGCCCTCAACATAACACTAACCCTAGGTCCAGTCCTAACCCTAACCGTCTCTCTAACCCTAGCCCTCAACATAACACTAACCCTAGGTCCAATCCTAACCCTGACCGTCTCTCTAACCCTAGCCCTCAACATAACCCTAACCCTAGGTCCAATCTAACCCTAAACGTCTCTCTAACCCTAGCCCTCAACATAACACTAACCCTAGGTCCAATCCTAACCCTAACCGTCTTTCTAACCCTAGCCCTCAACATAACACTAACCCTAGGTCCAATCTAACCCTAAACGTCTCTCTAACCCTAACCCTCAACATAACCCTAACCCTAGGTCCAATCCTAAGCCTAACGGTCTCTCTAACCCTAGCCCTCAACATAACCCTAACCCTAGGTCCAATCCTAACCCTGACCGTCTCTCTAACCCTAGCCCTCAACATAACCCTAACCCTAGGTCCAATCCTAACCCTAACCGTCTCTCTAACGCTAGCCGTCAACATAACCCTAACCCTAGTTCCAATCCTAACCCTAACCGTCTCTCTAACCCTAGCCCTCAACATAACCCTAACCCTAGGTCCAATCCTAACCCTAACCATCTCTCTAACCCTAGCCCTCAACATAACCCTAACCCTAGGTCCAATCCTAACCCTAAACGTCTCTCTAAAGCTAGCCGTCAACATAACCCTAACCCTAGTTCCAATCCTAACCCTAACCGTCTCTCTAACCCTAGCCCTCAACATAACCCTAACCCTAGGTCCAATCCTAACCCTGACCGTCTCTCTAACCCTAACCCTCAACATAACCATAACCCTAGGTCCAATCTAACCCTAAACGTCTCTCTAACCCTAGCCCTCAACATAACACTAACCCTAGGTCCAATCCTAACCCTAACCGTCTCTCTAACCCTAACCCTCAACATAACACTAACCCTAGGTCCAATCTAACCCTAATCGTCTCTCTAACCCTAACCCTCAACATAACCCTAACCCTAGGTCCACCCCTAAGCCTAACGGTCTCTCTAACCCTAGCCCTCAACAAAACCCTAACCCTAGGTCCAATCCTAACCCTGACCGTCTCTCTAAACCTAGCCCTCAACCTAACCCTAACCCTAGGTCCAATCCTAACCCTAACCGTCTCTCTAACCCTAGCCGTCAACATAACCCTAACCCTAGTTCCAATCCTAACCCTAACCGTCTCTCTAACCCTAGCCCTCAATATAACCCTAACCCTAGGTCCAATCCTAACCATAACCGTCTCTCTAACGCTAGCCCTCAACATAACCCTAACCCTAGTTCCAATCCTAAGCCTAACCGTCTCTCTAACCCTAGCCCTCAACCTAACCCTAACCCTAGGTCAAATCCTAACCCTAACCGCCTCTCTAAACCTAGCCCTCTACATAACCCTAACCCTAGCTCCAATCCTAACCCTAACCGTCTCTCTAACCCTAGTCCTCAACATAACCTTAACCCTAGGTCCAATCCTCACCCTAGCCGTCTCTCGAACCCTAGCCCTCAACATAACCCTAACCCTAAGTCCAATCTTCACCCTAACCATCTCTCGAACCCTAGCCCTCAACATAACCCTAACCCTATGTCCAATCTTCACGCTAACCGTCTCTCTAAACCTAGCCCTCAACATAACCCTAACCCTAGGTCCAATCCTAACCCTAACCGTCTCTCTAACCCTAGTCCTCAACATAACCCTAACCCTAGGTCAAATCCTAACCCTAACCGTCTCTCGAACCCTAGCCCTCAACATAACCCTAACCTTAAGTCCAATCTTCACCCTAACCGTCTCTCTAACCCTAGCCCTCAACATAACCCTAACCCTAGGTCCAATCCTAACCCTAACCGTCTCTCTAAACCTTGCCCTCAATATAACACTAACCCTAGGTCCAATCCTTATCCTAACCGTCTCTCTAACCCTGCCCCTCAACATAACCCTAACCCTATGTCCAATCCTAACCCTAAACGTCTCTCTAACCCTAGCCCTCAACATAACCCTAACCCTAGGTCCAATCCTAACCCTAACCGCCTCTCTAACCCTAGCCCTCAACATAACCCTAACCCTAGGTCCAATCCTAACCCTAACCGTCTCTAACCCTAGCCCTCAACATAATCCTAACCCTAGGTCCAATCCTAACCCTAATCGTCTCTCTAACCCTAGCCCTCAACATAACGCTAACCCTAGTTCCAATCCTAACCCTGACCGTCTCTCTAACCCTAGCCCTCAACATAACCCTAACCCTAGGTACAATCCTAACCCTAACCGTCTCTCTAACGCTAGCCCTCAACATAACCCTAACCCTAGTTCCAATCCTAACCCTAACCGTCTCTCTAACCCTACCCCTCAACCTAACCCTAACCCTAGGTCCAATCCTAAACCTAACCGTCTCTATGACCCTAGCCCTCAACAAAACCCTAACCATAGGTCCAATCCTAACCCTAACCGTCTCTCTAACGCTAGCCCTCAACATAACCCTAACCCTAGTTCCAATCCTAACCCTAACCGTCTCTCTAACCCTAGCCCTCAACCTAACCTTAACCCTAGGTCCAATCCTAAACCTAACCGTCTCTATAACCCAAGCCCTCAACATAACCCTAACCCTAGGTCCAATCCTAACCCTAACTGTCTCTCTAAGCCTAGCCCTCAACATAACACTAACCCTAGGTCCAATCCTAACCCTAACCGTCTCTCTAACCCTAGCCCTCAACATAACACTAACCCTAGGTCCAATCTAACCCTAAACATCTCTCTAACCCTAACCCTCAACATAACCCTATCCCTAGGTCCAATCCTAACCTTAACCGTCTCTCTAACCCTAGTCCTCAACATAACCCTAACCTTAGGTCCAATCCTAACCCTAACCGTCTCTCGAACCCTAGCCCTCAACATAACCCTAACCCTAAGTCCAATCTTCACCCTAACCGTCTGTCTAAACCTAGCTCTCAACATAACCCTAACCCTAGGTCTAATCCTAACCCTAACAGTCTCTCTAACCCTTACCCACTACATAAACCTAACCCTACGTCCAATCCTAACCCTAACCGTCTCTCTAACCATAGCCCTCAACATAAGTCTAACCCTAGGTCCAATCCTAACCCTAACCGTCTCTCTAACCCTAGCCCTCAACCTAACACTAACCTTAGGTCCAATCCTAACCCTAACCGTCTGTCTGACCCTAGCCCTCAGCATAACCCTAACCCTAGGTCCAATCCTAACCCTAACTGTCTGTCTAACCCTAGCCCTCAACATAACCCTAACCCTAGGTCCAATCCTAACCCTAACCGTCTCCCTAAACCTAGCCCTCAACATAACCCTAACCCTAGGTCCAATCCTCACCCTAACCGTCTCTCCAACCCTAGCCTTCAACATAACCCTAACCCTAGGTCCAATCCTAACCCTAACCGTCTCTCTAACCCTAGCCCTCAACATAACCCTAACCCTAGGTCCAATCCTAACCCTAACTGTCTCTCTAACCCTAGCCCTCAACATAAGCCTAACCCTAGGTCCATACCTAACCCTAACCGTCTCTCTAACCCTAGCCCTCAACATAACCCTAACCCTAGGTCCAATTCTAACCCTAACTGTCTCTCTAACCCTAGCCCTCAACATAAGCCTAACCCTAGGTCCAATCCTAAACCTAACTGTCTCTCTAACCCTAGCCCTCAACATAACCCTAACCCTAGGTCCAATCCTAACCCTATCCCTCTCTCTAACTCTAGCCCTCAACATAACCATAACCCTAGGACCAATCCTAACCCTAACCTTCTCTCTAACCCTAGCCCTCAACCTAACACTAACCCTAGGTCCAATCCTAACCCTAACCGTCTCTCTGACCCTAGCCCTCAGCATAACCCTAACCCTAGGTCCAATCCTAACCCTAACTGTCAGTCTAACCCTAGCACTCAACATAACCCTAACCCTAGGTCCAATCCTAACCCTAACCGTCTCTCTAACCCTAGCCCTCAACATAACACTAACCCTAGGTCCAATCCTCACCCTAACCGTCTCTCTAACCCTAGCCCTCAACATAAACCTTACCTTAGGTCCAATCCTAACACTAACCGTCTCTCTAACCCTAGCCCTCAACATAACCCTAACCCTAGGTCCAATCCTAACCCTAACCGTCTCTCTAACCCTAGCCCTCAACATAACCCGAATCCTAGGTCCAATCCTCATCCTAACCGTCTCTCTATCCTTAGTCCTCAACATAACCCTAACCCTAGGTCCAATCCTAACCCTATCCGTCTCTCTAACTCTAGCCCTCAACATAACCCTAACCCTAGGACCAATCCTAACCCTAACCGTCGCTCTAACCCTAGTCCTCAACATAATCCTAACCCTAGGTCCAATCCTAACCCTAACCGTCTCTCTGACCCTAGCCCTCAGCATAACCCTAACCCTCGGTCCAATCCTAACCCTAACGGTCTGTCTAACCCTCGCCCTCAACATAACCCTAACACTAGGTCCAATCCTAACCCTAACCGTCTCTCTAACCCTAGCCCTCAACATAACCCTAACCCTAGGTCCAATCCTAATCCTATCCGTCCCTCTAACTCTAGCCATCAACATAACCCTAACCCTAGGACCAATCCTAACCCTAACCGTCTCTCTAACCCTAGCCCTCAACTTAACCCTAACCCTAGGTCCAATCCTAACCCTAACCGTGTCTCTAACCCTAGGCCTCAACATAACCCTAACCCTAGGTCCAATCCTAACCCTAACCGTCTCCCTAACCCTAGCCCTCAACATAAGCGTAAACCTAGGTCCAATCCTAACCCTAACCGTCTCTCTAACCCTAGCCCTAAACATAACCCTAACCCTAGGTCCAATCCTAACCCTAACCGTCTCTCTAACCCTAGCCCTCAACATAACCCTAACCCTAGGTCCAATCCTAACCCAAACCGTCTCTCTGACCCTAGCCCTCAGCATAAGCCTAACCCTAGGTCCAATCCTAACCCTAACTGTCTGTCTAACCCTAGCCCTCAACATAACCCTAACCCTAGGTCCAATCCTAACCCTAACCGTCTCTCTAACCCTAGCCCTCAACATAACCCTAACCCTAGGTCCAATCCTAACCCTAACTATCTCTCTAACCCTAGCCCTCAACATAAGTGTAACCCTAGGTCCAATCCTAACCATAACCGTCTCTCTAACCTTAGCCCTAAACATAACCCTAACCCTAGGTCCAATCCTAACCCTAACCGTCTCTCTAACCCTAGCCCTCAACATAACCCTAACCCTAGGTCCAATCCTCACCCTAACCGTCTCCCTAACCCTAGCCCTCAAAATAACCCTAACCCTAGGTCCAATCCTCACCCTAACCGTCTTCCTAAACCTAGCCCTCAACATAACCCTAACCCTAGGTCCAATCCTCACCCTAACCGTCTCTCTAACCCTAGCCCTCAACATAGCCCTAACCGAAGTCCAATCCTAACCCTAACTGTCTCTCTAACCCTAGCCCTCAACATATCCCTAAACCTAGGTCCAATCCTAACCCTAACCGTCTCTGTAACCCTAGCCCTCAACATAACCCTAACCCTAGGTCCAATCCTAACCATAACTGTCTCTCTAACCCTAGCCCTCAACATAAGTCTAACCCTAGATCCAATCCTAACCTTAACAGTCTCTCTAACCCTAGCCCTCAACATAACCCTAACCCGAGGTCCAATCCTAACCCTAACTGTCTCTCTAACTCTAGCCCTCAATAAGCCTAACCCTAGGACCAATCCTAACCCTAAAAGTCGCTCTAACCCTAGCCCTCAACATAACCCTAACCCTAGGTCCAATCCTAACCCTTACCGTCTCTCTGACCCTAGCCCTCAACATAACCCTAACACTAGGTCCAATCCTAACGCTAACCGTCTCTCTAACCCTAGCCCTCAACATAACCCTAACCCCAGGTCCAATCCTAACCCTAACTGTCTCTCTAACCCTAGCCCTCAACATAACCCTAACGCCAGGTCCAAACCTAACCCTAACTGTCTCTCTAACCCTAGCCCTCAACATAACCCTAACCCTAGGTCCAATCCTAACCCTATCCCTCTCTCTAACTCTAGCCCTCAACATAACCATAACCCTAGGACAAATCCTAACCCTAACCGTCTCTCTAACCCTAGCCCACAACCTAACCCTAACCCTAGGTCCAATCCTAACCCTAACCGTCTCTCTGACCCTGGCCCTCAGCATAACCCTAACCCTAGGTCCAATCCTAACCCTAACTGTCAGTCTAACCCTAGCCCTCAACATAACCCTAACCCTAGGTCGAATCCTAACCCTAACCATCTCTCTAACCCGAGCCCTCAACATAACCCTAACCCTAGGTCCAATTCTCACCCTAACCGTCTCTCCAACCCTAGCCCTAAACATAACCTTAACCCCAGGACCAATCCTAACACTAACCGTCTCTCTAACCCTAGCCCTCAACATATCCCTAACCCTAGGTCCAATCTTAACCCTAACCGTCTCTCTAACCCTAGACCTCAACATAACCCTAACCCTAGGTCCAATCCTCACCCTAACCGTCTCTCTAACCCTAGCCCTCAACATAAGCCTAACCCTAGGTCCAATCCTAACAGTAACCGTCTCACTAACTCTAGCCCTCAACATAAGCCTAACCCTAGGTCCAATCCTAACCCTATCCGTCTCTCTAACTCTAGCCCTCAACATAAGCCTAACCCTAGGACCAATCCTAACCCTAACCGTCGCTCTAAACCTAGCCCTCAACATAACCCTAACCCTAGGTCCAATCCTAACCCGAACCGTCTCTCTGACCCTAGCCCTCAACATAACCCTAACACTAGGTCCAATCCTAACCGTAACCGTCTCTCTAACCCTAGCCCTCAACATAACCCTAACCCTAGGTCCAATCCTAACACTAACCGTCTCCCTAACCCTAGCCCTCAACATAACCCTAACCCTAGGTCCAATCATCACCCTAACCGTCTCTCTAACCCTAGCCCTCAACATAGCCCTAACCTAAGTCCAATCCTAGCCCTAACCGTCTCTCTAACCCTAGCCCTCAACGTAGCCCTAACCCTAGGTCCAATCCTAACCCTAACCGTCTCTCTAACTCTAGCCCTCAACCTAACCCTAACCCTAGGTCCAATCCTAACCCTAACCGTCTGTCTGACCCTAGCCCTCAGCATAACCCTAACCCTAGGTCCAATCCTAACCCTAACTGTCTGTCTAACCCTAGCCCTCAACATAACCCTAACCCTAGGTCCAATCCTAACCCTAACCGTCTCTCTAACCCTAGCCCTCAACATAACCCTAACCCTAGGTTCAATCCTCACCCTAAATGTCTCTCCAACCCTAGCCTTCAACATAACCCTAACTCTAGGTCCAATCCTAACCCTAACTGTCTCTCTAACCCTAGCCCTCAACATATCCCTAACCCTAGGTCCAATCCTAACCCTAACCGTCTCTCTAACCCTAGCCCTCAACATAACCCTAACCCTAGGTCCAATCCTAACCCTAACTGTCTCTCTAACCCTAGCCCTCAACATAAGCCTAACCCTAGGTCCAATCCTAACCCTAACCATCTCTCTAACCCTAGCCCTCAACATAACCCTAACCCCAGGTCCAATCCTAACCCTAACTGTCTCTCTAACCCTAGCCCTCAACATAACCGTAACCCTAGGTCCAATCCTAACCCTATCCCTCTCTCTAACTCTAGCCGTCAACATAACCATAACCCTAGGACAAATCCTAACCCTAACCGTCTCTCTAACCCTAGCCCACAACCTAACCCTAACCCTAGGTCCAATCCTAACCCTAACCGTCTCTCTGACCCTAGCCCTCAGCATAACCCTAACCCTAGGTCCAATCCTAACCCTAACTGTCAGTCTAACCCTAGCCCTCAACCTAACCTAACCCTAGGTCGAATCCTAACCCTAACCATCTCTCTAACCCTAGCCCTCAACATAACCCTAACCCTAGGTCCAATTCTCACCCTAACCGTCTCTCCAACCCTAGCCCTAAACATAACCCTAACCCCAGGTCCAATCCTAACACTAACCGTCTCTCTAACCCTAGCCCTCAACATATCCCTAACCCTAGGTCCAATCTTAACCCTAACCGTCTCTCTAACCCTAGCCCTCAACATAAGCCTAACCCTAACCCTAACCCTAACCCTAACCGTCGCTCTAACCCTAGCCCTCAGCATAACCCTAACCCTAGGTCCAATCCTAACCCTAACGGTCTGTCTAACCCTCGCCCTCAACATAACCCTAACCCTAGGACCAATCCTAACCCTAACCGACTCCCTAACCCTAGCCCTCAACATAAGCGTAACCCTAGGTCCAATCCTAACCCTAACCGTCTCTCTAACCCTAGCCCTAAACATAACCCTAACCCTAGGTCCAATCCTAACCCTAACCGTCTCTCTAACCCTAGCCCTCAACATAACCCTAACCCTAGGTCCAATCCTCACCCTAACCGTCTCCCTAACCCTAGCCCTCAACATAACACTATCCCTAGGTCCAATCCTCACCCTAACCGTCTCTCTAACCCTAGCCCTCAACATAGCCCTAGCCTAAGTCCAATCCTAACCCTAACCGTCTCTCTAACCCTAGCCCTCAACGTAGCCCTAACCCTAGGTCCAATCCTAACCCTAACCGTCTCTCTAACGCTAGCCCTCAACCTAACCCTAACCCAGGTCCAATCCTAACCCTAACCGTCTCTCTGACCCTAGCCGTCAGCATAAGCCTAACCCTAGGTCCAATCCTAACCCTAACTGTCTGTCTAACCCTAGCCCTCAACATAACCCTAACCCTAGGTCCAATCCTAACCCTAACCGTCTCTCTAACCCTAGCCCTCAACATAACCCTAACCCTAGCTCCAATCCTAACCCTAACTATCTCTCTAACCCTAGCCCTCAACATAAGCGTAACCCTAGGTCCAATCCTATCCCTAACCGTCTCTCTAACCCTAGCCCTAAACATAACCCTAACCCTAGGTCCAATCCTAACCCTAACCGTCTCTCTAACCCTAGCCCTCAACATAACCCTAACCTTAGGTCCAATCCTCACCCTAACCGTCTCCCTAACGCTAGCCCTCAACCTAACCCTAACCCTAGGTCCAATCCTCACCCTAACCGTCTCTCTAACCCTAGCCCTCAACATAGCCCTAACCTAAGTCCAATCCTAACCCTAACCGTCTCTCTAACGCTAGCCCTCAACCTAACCCTAACCCTAGGTCCAATCCTAACCCTAACCGTCTCTCTAACCCTAGCCCTCAACATAACCCTAACCCTAGGTCCAATCCTAACCCTAACCGTCTCTCTAACCCTAGCCCTCAACATAACCCTAATCCTAGGTTCAATCCTCACCCTAACCGTCTCTCTATCCCTAGCCCTCAACATAACCCTAACCCTAGGTCCAATCCTAACCCTATCCGTCTCTCTAACCCTAGCCCTCAACATAACCCTAATCCTAGGTTCAATCCTCACCCTAACCGTCTCTCTATCCCTAGCCCTCAACATAACCCTAACCCTAGGTCCAATCCTAACCCTATCCGTCTCTCTAACTGTAGCCCTCAACATAACCCTAACACTAGGTCCAATCCTAACCCTAACCGTCTCTCTAACACTAGCCCTCAACATAACCCTAACCCTAGGTCCAATCCTAACACTAACCGTCTCTCTAACCCTAGCCCTCAATATAACCCTAAACCCTAGGACCAATCCTAACCCTAACCTTCTCTCTAACCCTAGCCCTCAACCTAACCCTAACCCTAGGTCCAATCCTAGCCCTAACCGTCTCTCTGACCCTAGCCCTCAGCATAACCCTAACCCTAGGTCCAATCCTAACCCTAACTGTCAGTCTAACCCTAGCCCTCAACATAACCCTAACCCTAGGTCCAATCCTAACGCTAACCGTCTCTCTAACCCTAGCCCTCAACATAACCCTAACCCTAGGTCCAATCCTAACCCTATCCGTCTCTCTAACCCTAGCCCTCAACATAACCCTAATCCTAGGTTCAATCCTCACCCTAACCGTCTCTCTATCCCTAGCCCTCAACATAACCCTAACCCTAGGTCCAATCCTAACCCTATCCGTCTCTCTAAGTCTAGCCCTCAACATAACCCTAAACCTAGGACCAATCCTAACCCTAACCGTCGCTCTAACCCTAGCCCTCAGCATAACCCTAACCCTAGGTCCAATCCTAACCCTAACGGTCTGTCTAACCCTCGCCCTCAACATAACCCTAACCCTAGGACCAATCCTAACCCTAACCGACTCCCTAACCCTAGCCCTCAACATAAGCGTAACCCTAGGTCCAATCCTAACCCTAACCGTCTCTCTAACCCTAGCCCTAAACATAACCCTAACCCTAGGTCCAATCCTAACCCTAACCGTCTCTCTAACCCTAGCCCTCAACATAACCCTAACCCTAGGTCCAATCCTCACCCTAACCGTCTCCCTAACCCTAGCCCTCAACATAACACTATCCCTAGGTCCAATCCTCACCCTAACCGTCTCTCTAACCCTAGCCCTCAACATAGCCCTAGCCTAAGTCCAATCCTAACCCTAACCGTCTCTCTAACCCTAGCCCTCAACGTAGCCCTAACCCTAGGTCCAATCCTAACCCTAACCGTCTCTCTAACGCTAGCCCTCAACCTAACCCTAACCCAGGTCCAATCCTAACCCTAACCGTCTCTCTGACCCTAGCCGTCAGCATAAGCCTAACCCTAGGTCCAATCCTAACCCTAACTGTCTGTCTAACCCTAGCCCTCAACATAACCCTAACCCTAGGTCCAATCCTAACCCTAACCGTCTCTCTAACCCTAGCCCTCAACATAACCCTAACCCTAGCTCCAATCCTAACCCTAACTATCTCTCTAACCCTAGCCCTCAACATAAGCGTAACCCTAGGTCCAATCCTATCCCTAACCGTCTCTCTAACCCTAGCCCTAAACATAACCCTAACCCTAGGTCCAATCCTAACCCTAACCGTCTCTCTAACCCTAGCCCTCAACATAACCCTAACCTTAGGTCCAATCCTCACCCTAACCGTCTCCCTAACGCTAGCCCTCAACCTAACCCTAACCCTAGGTCCAATCCTCACCCTAACCGTCTCTCTAACCCTAGCCCTCAACATAGCCCTAACCTAAGTCCAATCCTAACCCTAACCGTCTCTCTAACGCTAGCCCTCAACCTAACCCTAACCCTAGGTCCAATCCTAACCCTAACCGTCTCTCTAACCCTAGCCCTCAACATAACCCTAACCCTAGGTCCAATCCTAACCCTAACCGTCTCTCTAACCCTAGCCCTCAACATAACCCTAATCCTAGGTTCAATCCTCACCCTAACCGTCTCTCTATCCCTAGCCCTCAACATAACCCTAACCCTAGGTCCAATCCTAACCCTATCCGTCTCTCTAACCCTAGCCCTCAACATAACCCTAATCCTAGGTTCAATCCTCACCCTAACCGTCTCTCTATCCCTAGCCCTCAACATAACCCTAACCCTAGGTCCAATCCTAACCCTATCCGTCTCTCTAACTGTAGCCCTCAACATAACCCTAACCCTAGGACCAATCCTAACCCTAACCGTCTCTCTAACCCTAGCCCTCAGCATAACCCTAACCCTAGGTCCAATCCTAACCCTAACGGTCTGTCTAACCCTCGCCCTCAACATAACCCTAACCCTAGGTCCAATCCTAACCCTAACCATCTCTCTAACCCTTGCCCTCAACATAACCCTAACCCTAGGTCCAATCCTAACGCTAAACGTCTCTCTCAACCTAGCCCTAAACATAACCCTAACCCTAGGTCCAATCCTAACCCTAACCGTCTCTCTAACCCTAGCCCTCAACATAACCCTAACCCTAGGTCCAATCCTAACCCTAACCGTCTCTCTAACCCTAGCCCTCAACATAACCCTAATCCTAGGTTCAATCCTCACCCTAACCGTCTCTCTATCCCTAGCCCTCAACATAACCCTAACCCTAGGTCCAATCCTAACCCTATCCGTCTCTCTAACCCTAGCCCTCAACATAACCCTAATCCTAGGTTCAATCCTCACCCTAACCGTCTCTCTATCCCTAGCCCTCAACATAACCCTAACCCTAGGTCCAATCCTAACCCTATCCGTCTCTCTAACTGTAGCCCTCAACATAACCCTAACCCTAGGACCAATCCTAACCCTAACCGTCTCTCTAACCCTAGCCCTCAGCATAACCCTAACCCTAGGTCCAATCCTAACCCTAACGGTCTGTCTAACCCTCGCCCTCAACATAACCCTAACCCTAGGTCCAATCCTAACCCTAACCGTCTCTCTAAACCTAGCCCTCAACATAACCCTAACCCTAGGTCCAATCCTAATCCTATTCGTCTCTCTAACTCTAGCCATCAACATAACCCTAACCCTAGGACCAATCCTAACCCGAACCGTCTCTCTAAACCTAGCCCTCAACTTAACCCTAACCCTAGGTCCAATCCTAAACCTAACCGTGTCTCTAACCCTAGCCCTCAACATAACCCTAACCCTAGGTCCAATCCTAACCCTAACCGTCTCCCTAACCCTAGCCCTCAACATAAGCGTAACCCTAGGTCCAATCCTAACCCTAACCGTCTCTCTAACCCTAGCCCTAAACATAACCCTAACCCTAGGTCCAATCCTAACCCTAACCGTCTCTCTAACCCTAGCCCTCAACATAACCCTAACCCTAGGTCCAATCCTCACCCTAACCGTCTCCCTAACCCTAGCCCTCAACATAACCCTATCCCTAGGTCCAATCCTCACCCTAACCGTCTCTCTAACCCTAACCCTCAACATAGCCCTAACCTAAGTCCAATCCTAACCCTAACCGTCTCTCTAACCCTAGCCCTCAACGTAGCCCTAACCCTAGGTCCAATCCTAACCCTAACCGTCTCTCTAACGCTAGCCCTCAACCTAACCCTAACCCTAGGTCCAATCCTAACCCTAACCGTCTCTCTGACCCTAGCCCTCAGCATAAGCCTAACCCTAGGTCCAATCCTAACCCTAACTGTCTGTCTAACCCTAGCCCTCAACATAACCCTAACCCTAGGTCCAATCCTAACCCTAACCATCTCTCTAACCCTAGCCCTCAATATAACCCTAACCCTAGGTCCAATCCTAACCCTAACTATCTCTCTAACCCTAGCCCTCAACATAAGCGTAACCCTAGGTCCAATCCTATCCCTAACCGTCTCTCTAACCCTAGCCCTAAACATAAACCTAACCCTAGGTCCAATCCTAACCCTAACCGTCTCTCTAACCCTAGCCCTCAACATAACCCTAACCTTAGGTCCAATCCTCAACCTAACCGTCTCCCTAACCCTAGCCCTCAACCTAACCCTAACCCTAGGTCCAATCCTCACCCTAACCGTCTCTCTAACCCTAGCTCTCAACATAGCCCTAACCTAAGTCCAATCCTAACCCTAACCGTCTCTCTAACCCTAGCCCTCAACGTAGCCCTAACCCTAGGTCCAATCCTAACCCTAACCGTCTCTCTAACGCTAGCCCTCAACCTAACCCTAACCCTAGGTCCAATCCTAACCCTAACCGTCTCTCTGAACCTAACCCTCAGCATAACCCTCACCCTAGGTCCAATCCTAACCCTAACCGCCGCTCTAACCCTAGCCCTCAACATAACCATAACCCTAGGTCCAATCCTAACCCTAACCATCTCTCTAACCCTTGCCCTCAACATAACCCTAACCCTAGGTCCAATCCTAACGCTAAACGTCTCTCTCAACCTAGCCCTAAACATAACCGTAAACCTAGGTCCAATCCTAACCCTAACCGTCTCTCTAACCCTAGCCCTCAACATAACCCTAACCCTAGGTCCAATCCTAACCCTAACCGTCCCTCTAACCCTAGCCCTCAACCTAACCCTAACCCTATGTCCAATCCTAACCCTAACCATCTCTCTAACCCTAGCCCTCAACCTAACCCTAACCCTAGGTCCAATTCTAACCCTAACCGTCTCTCTAACCGTAGCCCTCAACCTAACCCTAACTCTACGTCCAATCCTAACCCTAACCGTCTGTCTGACCCTAGCCCTCAGCATAACCCTAACCCTAGGTCCAATCCTAACCCTAACTGTCTGTCTAACCCTAGCCCTCAACATAACCCTAACCCTAGGTCCAATCCTAACCCTAACCGTCTCTCTAACCCTAGCCCTCAACATAACCCTAACCCTAGGTCCAATCCTCACCCTAACGGTCTCTCCAACCCTAGCCTTCAACATAACCCTAACTCTAGGTCCAATCCTAACCCTAACTGTTTCTCTAACCCTAGCCCTCAACATATCCCGAACCCTAGGTCCAATCCTAACCCTAACCGTCTCTCTAACCCTAGCCCTCAACATAACCCTAACCCTAGGTCCAATCCTCACCCTAACGGTCTCTCCAACCCTAGCCCTCAACATAACCCTAACTCTAGGTCCAATCGTAACCCTAACTGTCTCTCTAACCCTAGCCCTCAACATATCCCTAACCCTAGGTCCAATCCTAACCCTAACCGTCTCTCTAACCCTAGCCCTCAACATAAGCCTAACCCTAGGTCCAATCCTAACCCTAACCGTCTCTCTAACCCTAGCCCTCAACATAACCCTAACCCCAGGTCCAATCCTAACCCTAACTGTCTCTCTAACCCTAGCCCTCAACGTAACCCTAACCCTAGGTCCAATCCTAACCCTATCCCTCTCTCTAAATCTAGCCCACAACCTAACCCTAACCCTAGGTCCAATCCTAACCCTAACCGTCTCTCTGACCCTAGCCCTCAGCATAACCCTAACCCTAGGTCCAATCCTAACCCTAACTGTCAGTCTAACCCTAGCCCTCAACATAACCCTAACCCTAGGTCGAATCCTAACCCTAACCATCTCTCTAACCCTACCCTCAACATAACCCTAACCCTAGGTCCAATTCTCACCCTAACCGTCTCTCCAACCCTAGCCCTAAACATAACCCTAACCCCAGTTCCAATCCTAACACTAACCGTCTCTCTAACCCTAGCCCTCAACATATCCCTAACCCTAGGTCCAATCATAACCCTAACGGTCTCTCTAACCCTGGACCTCAACATAACCCTAACCCTAGGTCCAATCCTCACCCTAACCGTCACTCTAACCCTAGCCCTCAACATAAGCCTAACTCTAGGTCCAATCCTAACATTAACCGTCTCTCTAACCCTAGACCTCAACATAAGCCTAACCCTAGGTCCAATCCTAACCCTATCCGTCTCTCTAACTCTAGCCCTCAACATAAGCCTAACCCTAGGACCAATCCTAACCCTAACCGTCGCTCTAACCCTAGCCCTCAACATAACCCTAACCCTAGGTCCAATCCTAACCCTAACCGTCTCTCTGACCCTAGCCCTCAACATTACCCTAACACTAGGTCCAATCCTAACCCTAACCGTCTCTCTAACCCTAGCCCTCAACATAACCCTAACCCTAGGTCCAATCCTAACACTAACCGTCTCTCTAACCCTAGCCCTCAATATAACCCTAAACCCTAGGTCCAATCCTAACCCTATCCCTCTCTCTAACTCTAGCCCTCAACATAACCATAACCCTAGGAACAATCCTAACCCTAACCTTCTCTCTAACCCTAGCCCTCAACCTAACCCTAACCCTAGGTCCAATCCTAACCCTAACCGTCTCTCTGACCCTAGCCCTCAGCATAACCCTAACCCTAGGTCCAATCCTAACCCTAACTGTCAGTCTAACCCTAGCCCTCAACATAACTCTAACCCTAGGTCCAATCCTAACCCTAACCGTCTCTCTAACCCTAGCCCTCAACATAACCCTAACCCTAGGTCCAGTCCTCACCCTAACTGTCTCTCTAACCCTAGCCCTCAACATAAACCTTACCTTAGGTCCAATCCTAACCCTAACCGTCTCTCTAACCCTAGCCCTCAACATAACCCTAACCCTAGGTCCAATCCTAACCCTAACCGTCTCTCTAACCCTAGCCCTCAACATAACCCTAATCCTAGGTCCAATCCTCACCCTAAGCGTCTCTCTATCCCTAGCCCTCAACATAACCCTAACCCTAGGTCCAATCCTAACCCTATCCAACTCTCTAACTCTAGCCCTCAACCTAACCCTAACCCTAGGACCAATCCTAACCCTAACCGTCGCTCTAACCCTAGCCCTCAACATAACCCTAACCCTAGGTCCAATCCTAACCCTAACCGTCTCTCTGACCCTACCCCTCAGTATAACCCTAACCCTAGGTCCAATCCTAACCCTAACGGTCTGTCTAACCCTCGCCCTCAACATAACCCTAACCCTAGGTCCAATCCTAACCCTAACTGTCTGTCTGACCCTAGCCCTCAGCATAACCCTAACCCTAGGTCCAATCCTAACCCTAACTGTCTGTCTAACCCTAGCCCTCAACATAACACTAACCCTAGGTCCAATCCTAACCCTAACCGTCTCTCTAACCCTAGCCCTCAACATAACCCTAACCCTAGGTCCAATCCTCACCCTAACCGTCTCTCCAACCCTAGCCTTCAACATAACCCTAACTCTAGGTCCAATCCTAACCCTAAATGTCTCTCTAACCCTAGCCCTCAACATATCCCTAACCCTAGGTCCAATCCTAACCCTAACCGTCTCTCTAACCCTAGCCCTCAACATAACCCTAACCCTAGGTCCAATCCTAACCCTAACTGTCTCTCTAACCCTAGCCCTCAACATAAGCCTAAGCCTAGGTCCAATCCTAACCCCAACCGTCTCTCTAACCCTAGCCCTCAACATAACCCTAACCCCAGGTCCAATCCTAACCCTAACTGTCTCTCTAACCCTAGCCCTCAACATAACCCTAACCCTAGGTCCAATCCTAACCCTATCCCTCTCTCTAACTCTAGCCCTCAACATAACCATAACCCTAGGACAAATCCTAACCCTAACCGTCTCTCTAACCCTAGCCCACAACCTAACCCTAACCCTAGGTCTAATCCTAACCCTAACCGTCTCTCTGACCCTAGCCCTCCGCATAACCCTAACCCTAGGTCCAATCCTAACCCTAACTGTCAGTCTAACCCTAGCCCTCAACATAACCCTAACCCTAGGTCGAATCCTAACCCTAACCATCTCTCTAACCCTAGCCCTCAACATAACCCTAACCCTAGGTCCAATTCTCACCCTAACCGTCTCTCCAACCCTAGCCCTAAACATAACCCTAACCCCAGGTCCAATCCTAACACTAACCGTCTCTCTAACCCTAGCCCTCAACATATCCCTAACCCTAGGTCCAATCTTAACCCTAACCGTCTCTCTAACCCTAGACCTCAACATAACCCTAACCCTAGGTCCAATCCTCACCCTAACCGTCTCTCTAACCCTAGCCCTCAACATAAGCCTAACCCTAGGTCCAATCCTAACCCTATCCGTCTCTCTAACTCTAGCCCTCAACATTAGCCTAACCCTAGGACCAATCCTAACCCTAACCGTCGCTCTAACCCTAGCCCTCAACATAACCCTAACCCTAGGTCCAATCCTAACCCTAACCGTCTCTCTGACCCTAGCCCTCAACATAACCCTAACACTAGGTCCAATCCTAACTCTAACCGTCTCTCTAACCCTAGCCCTCAACATAACCCTAACCCTAGGTCCAATCCTAACCCTAACCGTCTCTCTAACCCTAGCCCTCAATATAACCCTAAACCCTAGGTCAAATCCTAACCCTATCCCTCTCTCTAACTCTAGCCCTCAACATAACCATAACCCTAGGACCAATCCTAACCCTAACCTTCTCTCTAACCCTAGCCCTCAACCTAACCCTAACCCTAGGTCCAATCCTAACCCTAACCGTCTCTCTGACCCTAGCCCTCAGCATAACCCTAACCCTAGGTCCAATCCTAACCCTAACTGTCAGTCTAACCCTAGCCCTCAACATAACCCTAACCCTAGGTCCAATCCTAACCCTAACCGTCTCTCTAACCCTAGCCCTCAACATAACCCTAACCCTAGGTCCAATCCTAACCCTAACCGTCCCTCTAACCCTAGCCCTCAACCTAACCCTAACCCTATGTCCAATCCTAACCCTAACCATCTCTCTAACCCTAGCCCTCAACCTAACCCTAACCCTAGGTCCAATTCTAACCCTAACCGTCTCTCTAACCGTAGCCCTCAACCTAACCCTAACTCTACGTCCAATCCTAACCCTAACCGTCTGTCTGACCCTAGCCCTCAGCATAACCCTAACCCTAGGTCCAATCCTAACCCTAACTGTCTGTCTAACCCTAGCCCTCAACATAACCCTAACCCTAGGTCCAATCCTAACCCTAACCGTCTCTCTAACCCTAGCCCTCAACATAACCCTAACCCTAGGTCCAATCCTCACCCTAACGGTCTCTCCAACCCTAGCCTTCAACATAACCCTAACTCTAGGTCCAATCCTAACCCTAACTGTTTCTCTAACCCTAGCCCTCAACATATCCCGAACCCTAGGTCCAATCCTAACCCTAACCGTCTCTCTAACCCTAGCCCTCAACATAACCCTAACCCTAGGTCCAATCCTCACCCTAACGGTCTCTCCAACCCTAGCCCTCAACATAACCCTAACTCTAGGTCCAATCGTAACCCTAACTGTCTCTCTAACCCTAGCCCTCAACATATCCCTAACCCTAGGTCCAATCCTAACCCTAACCGTCTCTCTAACCCTAGCCCTCAACATAAGCCTAACCCTAGGTCCAATCCTAACCCTAACCGTCTCTCTAACCCTAGCCCTCAACATAACCCTAACCCCAGGTCCAATCCTAACCCTAACTGTCTCTCTAACCCTAGCCCTCAACGTAACCCTAACCCTAGGTCCAATCCTAACCCTATCCCTCTCTCTAAATCTAGCCCACAACCTAACCCTAACCCTAGGTCCAATCCTAACCCTAACCGTCTCTCTGACCCTAGCCCTCAGCATAACCCTAACCCTAGGTCCAATCCTAACCCTAACTGTCAGTCTAACCCTAGCCCTCAACATAACCCTAACCCTAGGTCGAATCCTAACCCTAACCATCTCTCTAACCCTACCCTCAACATAACCCTAACCCTAGGTCCAATTCTCACCCTAACCGTCTCTCCAACCCTAGCCCTAAACATAACCCTAACCCCAGTTCCAATCCTAACACTAACCGTCTCTCTAACCCTAGCCCTCAACATATCCCTAACCCTAGGTCCAATCATAACCCTAACGGTCTCTCTAACCCTGGACCTCAACATAACCCTAACCCTAGGTCCAATCCTCACCCTAACCGTCACTCTAACCCTAGCACTCAACATAAGCCTAACTCTAGGTCCAATCCTAACATTAACCGTCTCTCTAACCCTAGACCTCAACATAAGCCTAACCCTAGGTCCAATCCTAACCCTATCCGTCTCTCTAACTCTAGCCCTCAACATAAGCCTAACCCTAGGACCAATCCTAACCCTAACCGTCGCTCTAACCCTAGCCCTCAACATAACCCTAACCCTAGGTCCAATCCTAACCCTAACCGTCTCTCTGACCCTAGCCCTCAACATAACCCTAACACTAGGTCCAATCCTAACCCTAACCGTCTCTCTAACCCTAGCCCTCAACATAACCCTAACCCTAGGTCCAATCCTAACACTAACCGTCTCTCTAACCCTAGCCCTCAATATAACCCTAAACCCTAGGTCCAATCCTAACCCTATCCCTCTCTCTAACTCTAGCCCTCAACATAACCATAACCCTAGGAACAATCCTAACCCTAACCTTCTCTCTAACCCTAGCCCTCAACCTAACCCTAACCCTAGGTCCAATCCTAACCCTAACCGTCTCTCTGACCCTAGCCCTCAGCATAACCCTAACCCTAGGTCCAATCCTAACCCTAACTGTCAGTCTAACCCTAGCCCTCAACATAACTCTAACCCTAGGTCCAATCCTAACCCTAACCGTCTCTCTAACCCTAGCCCTCAACATAACCCTAACCCTAGGTCCAGTCCTCACCCTAACTGTCTCTCTAACCCTAGCCCTCAACATAAACATTACCTTAGGTCCAATCCTAACCCTAACCGTCTCTCTAACCCTAGCCCTCAACATAACCCTAACCCTAGGTCCAATCCTAACCCTAACCGTCTCTCTAACCCTAGCCCTCAACATAACCCTAATCCTAGGTCCAATCCTCACCCTAAGCGTCTCTCTATCCCTAGCCCTCAACATAACCCTAACCCTAGGTCCAATCCTAACCCTATCCAACTCTCTAACTCTAGCCCTCAACCTAACCCTAACCCTAGGACCAATCCTAACCCTAACCGTCGCTCTAACCCTAGCCCTCAACATAACCCTAACCCTAGGTCCAATCCTAACCCTAACCGTCTCTCTGACCCTACCCCTCAGTATAACCCTAACCCTAGGTCCAATCCTAACCCTAACGGTCTGTCTAACCCTCGCCCTCAACATAACCCTAACCCTAGGTCCAATCCTAACCCTAACTGTCTGTCTGACCCTAGCCCTCAGCATAACCCTAACCCTAGGTCCAATCCTAACCCTAACTGTCTGTCTAACCCTAGCCCTCAACATAACACTAACCCTAGGTCCAATCCTAACCCTAACCGTCTCTCTAACCCTAGCCCTCAACATAACCCTAACCCTAGGTCCAATCCTCACCCTAACCGTCTCTCCAACCCTAGCCTTCAACATAACCCTAACTCTAGGTCCAATCCTAACCCTAAATGTCTCTCTAACCCTAGCCCTCAACATATCCCTAACCCTAGGTCCAATCCTAACCCTAACCGTCTCTCTAACCCTAGCCCTCAACATAACCCTAACCCTAGGTCCAATCCTAACCCTAACTGTCTCTCTAACCCTAGCCCTCAACATAAGCCTAAGCCTAGGTCCAATCCTAACCCCAACCGTCTCTCTAACCCTAGCCCTCAACATAACCCTAACCCCAGGTCCAATCCTAACCCTAACTGTCTCTCTAACCCTAGCCCTCAACATAACCCTAACCCTAGGTCCAATCCTAACCCTATCCCTCTCTCTAACTCTAGCCCTCAACATAACCATAACCCTAGGACAAATCCTAACCCTAACCGTCTCTCTAACCCTAGCCCACAACCTAACCCTAACCCTAGGTCTAATCCTAACCCTAACCGTCTCTCTGACCCTAGCCCTCCGCATAACCCTAACCCTAGGTCCAATCCTAACCCTAACTGTCAGTCTAACCCTAGCCCTCAACATAACCCTAACCCTAGGTCGAATCCTAACCCTAACCATCTCTCTAACCCTAGCCCTCAACATAACCCTAACCCTAGGTCCAATTCTCACCCTAACCGTCTCTCCAACCCTAGCCCTAAACATAACCCTAACCCCAGGTCCAATCCTAACACTAACCGTCTCTCTAACCCTAGCCCTCAACATATCCCTAACCCTAGGTCCAATCTTAACCCTAACCGTCTCTCTAACCCTAGACCTCAACATAACCCTAACCCTAGGTCCAATCCTCACCCTAACCGTCTCTCTAACCCTAGCCCTCAACATAAGCCTAACCCTAGGTCCAATCCTAACCCTATCCGTCTCTCTAACTCTAGCCCTCAACATTAGCCTAACCCTAGGACCAATCCTAACCCTAACCGTCGCTCTAACCCTAGCCCTCAACATAACCCTAACCCTAGGTCCAATCCTAACCCTAACCGTCTCTCTGACCCTAGCCCTCAACATAACCCTAACACTAGGTCCAATCCTAACTCTAACCGTCTCTCTAACCCTAGCCCTCAACATAACCCTAACCCTAGGTCCAATCCTAACCCTAACCGTCTCTCTAACCCTAGCCCTCAATATAACCCTAAACCCTAGGTCAAATCCTAACCCTATCCCTCTCTCTAACTCTAGCCCTCAACATAACCATAACCCTAGGACCAATCCTAACCCTAACCTTCTCTCTAACCCTAGCCCTCAACCTAACCCTAACCCTAGGTCCAATCCTAACCCTAACCGTCTCTCTGACCCTAGCCCTCAGCATAACCCTAACCCTAGGTCCAATCCTAACCCTAACTGTCAGTCTAACCCTAGCCCTCAACATAACCCTAACCCTAGGTCCAATCCTAACCCTAACCGTCTCTCTAACCCTAGCCCTCAACATAACCCTAACCCTAGGTCCAATCCTCACCCTAACCGTCTCTCTAACCCTAGCCCTCAACATAGCCCTAACCTAAGTCCAATCCTAACCCTAACCGTCTCTCTAACCCTAGCCCTCAACGTAGCCCTAACCCTAGGTCCAATCCTAACCCTAACCGTCTCTCTAACGCTAGCCCTCAACCTAACCCTAACCCTAGGTCCAATCCTAACCCTAACCGTCTGTCTGACCCTAGCCCTCAGCATAACCCTAACCCTAGGTCCAATCCTAACCCTAACTGTCTAATCCTAGCCCTCAACATAACCCTAACCCTAGGTCCAATCCTAACCCTAACCGTCTCTCTAACCCTAGCCCTCAACATAACCCTAACCCTAGGTCCAATCCTCACCCTAACCGTCTCCCTAACCCTAGCCCTCAACATAACCCTAACCCTAGGTCCAATCCTCACCCTAACCGTCTCTCCAACCCTAGCCTTCAACATAACCCTAACTCTAGGTCCAATCCTAACCCTAACTGTCTCTCTAACCCTAGCCCTCAACATATCCCTAACCCTAGGTCCAATCCTAACCCTAACCGTCTCTCTAACCGTAGCCCTCAACCTGACCCTAACTCTAGGTCCAATCCTAACCCTAACCGTCTGTCTGACCCTAGCCCTCAGCATAACCCTAACCCTAGGTCCAATCCTAACCCTAACTGTCTGTCTAACCCTAGCCCTCAACATAACCCTAACCCTAGGTCCAATCCTAACCCTAACCGTCTCTCTAACCCTAGCCCTCAACATAACACTAACCCTAGGTCCAATCCTCACCCTAACGGTCTCTCCAACCCTAGCCTTCAACATAACCCTAACTCTAGGTCCAATCCTAACCCTAACTGTCTCTCTAACCCTAGCCCTCAACATATCCCTAACCCTAGGTCCAATCCTAACCCTAACCGTCTCTCTAACCCTAGCCCTCAACATAACCCTAACCCTAGGTCCAATCCTCACCCTAACGGTCTCTCCAACCCTAGCCTTCAACATAACCCTAACTCTAGGTCCAATCGTAACCCTAACTGTCTCTCTAACCCTAGCCCTCAACATATCCCTAACCCTAGGTCCAATCCTAACCCTAACCGTCTCTCTAAACCTAGCCCTCAACATAAGCCTAACCCTAGGTCCAATCCTAACCCTAACCGTCTCTCTAACCCTAGCCCTCAACATAACCCTAACCCCAGGTCCAATCCTTACCCTAACTGTCTCTCTAACCCTAGCCCTCAACGTAACCCTAACCCTAGGTCCAATCCTAACCCTATCCCTCTCTCTAACTCTAGCCCTCAACATAACCATAACCCTAGGACAAATCCTTACCCTAACCGTCTCTCTAACCCTAGCCCACAACCTAACCCTAACCCTAGGTCCAATCCTAACCCTAACCGTCTCTCTGACCCTAGCCCTCAACATAACCCTAACCCTAGGTCCAATCCTAACCCTAACTGTCAGTCTAACCCTAGCCCTCAACGTAACCCTAACCCTAGGTCGAATCCTAACCCTAACCATCTCTCTAACCCTACCCTCAACATAACCCTAACCCTAGGTCCAATTCTCACCCTAACCGTCTCTCCAACCCTAGTCCTAAACATAACCCTAACCCCAGTTCCAATCCTAACACTAACCGTCTCTCTAACCCTAGCCCTCAACATATCCCTAACCCTAGGTCCAATCATAACCCTAACGGTCTCTCTAACCCTGGACCTCAACATAACCCTAACCCTAGGTCCAATCTTAACCCTAACCGTCTCTCTAACCCTAGACCTCAACATAACCCTAACCCTAGGTCCAATCCTCACCCTAACCGTCTCTCTAACCCTAGCCCTCAACATAAGCCTAACTCTAGGTCCAATCCTAACATTAACCGTCTCTCTAACTCTAGACCTCAACATAAGCCTAACCCTAGGTCCAATCCTAACCCTATCCGTCTCTCTAACTCTAGCCCTCAACATAAGCCTAACCCTAGGACCAATCCTAACCCTAACCGTCGCTCTAACCCTAGCCCTCAACATAACCCTAACCCTAGGTCCAATCCTAACCCTAACCGTCTCTCTGACCCTAGCCCTCAACATAACCCTAACACTAGGTCCAATCCTAACCCTAACCGTCTCTCTAACCCTAGCCCTCAACATAACCCTAACCCTAGGTCCAATCCTAACACTAACCGTCTCTCTAACCCTAGCCCTCAATATAACCCTAAACCCTAGGTCCAATCCTAACCCTATCCCTCTCTCTAACTCTAGCCCTCAACATAACCATAACCCTAGGAAAATCCTAACCCTAACCTTCTCTCTAACCCTAGCCCTCAACCTAACCCTAACCCTAGGTCCAATCCTAACCCTAACCGTCTCTCTGACCCTAGCCCTCAGCATAACCCTAACCCTAGGTCCAATCCTAACCCTAACTGTCAGTCTAACCCTAGCCTTCAACATAACTCTAACCCTAGGTCCAATCCTAACCCTAACCGTCTCTCTAACCCTAGCCCTCAACATAACCCTAACCCTAGGTCCAGTCCTCACCCTAACTGTCTCTCTAACCCTAGCCCTCAACATAAACCTTACCTTAGGTCCAATCCTAACCCTAACCGTCTCTCTAACCCTAGCCCTCAACATAAACCTAACCCTAGGTCCAATCCTAACCCTAACCGTCTCTCTAACCCTAGCCCTCAACATAACCCTAATCCTAGGTCCAATCCTCACCCTAAGCGTCTCTCTATCCCTAGCCCTCAACATAACCCTAACCCTAGGTCCAATCCTAACCCTATCCAACTCTCTAACTCTAGCCCTCAACCTAACCCTAACCCTAGGACCAATCCTAACCCTAACCGTCGCTCTAACCCTAGCCCTCAACATAACCCTAACCCTAGGTCCAATCCTAACCCTAACCGTCTCTCTGACCCTACCCCTCAGTATAACCCTAACCCTAGGTCCAATCCTAACCCTAACGGTCTGTCTAACCCTCGCCCTCAACATAACCCTAACCCTAGGTCCAATCCTAACCCTAACTGTCTGTCTGACCCTAGCCCTCAACATAACCCTAACCCTAGGTCCAGTCCTCACCCTAACCGTCTCTCTAACCCTAGCCCTCAACATAGCCCTAACCTAAGTCCAATCCTAACCGTAACCGTCTCTCTAACCCTAGCCCTCAACGTAGCCCTAACCCTAGGTCCAATCCTAACCCTAACCGTCTCTCTAACGCTAGCCCTCAACCTAACCCTAACCCTAGGTCCAATCCTAACCCTAACCGTCTGTCTGACCCTAGCCCTCAGCATAACCCTAACCCTAGGTCCAATCCTAACCCTAACTGTCTGTCTAACCCTAGCCCTCAACATAACACTAACCCTAGGTCCAATCCTAACCCTAACCGTCTCTCTAACCCTAGCCCTCAACATAACCCTAACCCTAGGTCCAATCCTCACCCTAACCGTCTCTCCAACCCTAGCCTTCAACATAACCCTAACTCTAGGTCCAATCCTAACCCTAAATGTCTCTCTAACCCTAGCCCTCAACATATCCCTAACCCTAGGTCCAATCCTAACCCTAACCGTCTCTCTAACCCTAGCCCTCAACATAACCCTAACCCTAGGTCCAATCCTAACCCTAACTGTCTCTCTAACCCTAGCCCTCAACATAAGCCTAAGCCTAGGTCCAATCCTAACCCCAACCGTCTCTCTAACCCTAGCCGTCAACATAACCCTAACCCCAGGTCCAATCCTAACCCTAACTGTCTCTCTAACCCTAGCCCTCAACATAACCCTAACCCTAGGTCCAATCCTTACCCTATCCCTCTCTCTAACTCTAGCCCTCAACATAACCATAACCCTAGGACAAATCCTAACCCTAACCGTCTCTCTAAACCTAGCCCACAACCTAACCCTAACCCTAGGTCTAATCCTAACCCTAACCGTCTCTCTGACCCTAGCCCTCCGCATAACCCTAACCCTAGGTCCAATCCTAACCCTAACTGTCAGTCTAACCCTAGCCCTCAACATAACCCTAACCCTAGGTCGAATCCTAACCCTAACCATCTCTCTAACCCTAGCCCTCAACATAACCCTAACCCTAGGTCCAATTCTCACCCTAACCGTCTCTCCAACCCTAGCCCTAAACATAACCCTAACCCCAGGTCCAATCCTAACACTAACCGTCTCTCTAACCCTAGCCCTCAACATATCCCTAACCCTAGGTCCAATCTTAACCCTAACCGTCTCTCTAACCCTAGACCTCAACATAACCCTAACCCTAGGTCCAATCCTCACCCTAACCGTCTCTCTAACCCTAGCCCTCAACATAAGCCTAACCCTAGGTCCAATCCTAACAGTAACCGTCTCTCTAACCCTAGCCCTCAACATAAGCCTAACCCTAGGTCCAATCCTAACCCTATCCGTCTCTCTAACTCTAGCCCTCAACATTAGCCTAACCCTAGGACCAATCCTAACCCTAACCGTCGCTCTAACCCTAGCCCTCAACATAAGCCTAACCCTAGGTCCAATCCTAACCCTAACCGTCTCTCTGACCCTAGCCCTCAACATAACCCTAACACTAGGTCCAATCCTAACTCTAACCGTCTCTCTAACCCTAGCCCTCAACATAACCCTAACCCTAGGTCCAATCCTAACCCTAACCGTCTCTCTAACCCTAGCCCTCAATATAACCCTAAACCCTAGGTCAAATCCTAACCCTATCCCTCTCTCTAACTCTAGCCCTCAACATAACCATAACCCTAGGTCCAATCCTAACCCTATCCTTCTCTCTAACTCTAGCCCTCAACATAACCCTAACCCTAGGACCAATCCTAACCCTAACAGTCGCTCTAACCCTAGCCCTCAACATAACCCTAACCCTAGGTCCAATCCTAACCCTAACCGTCTCTCTGACCCTAGCCCTCAGCATAACCCTAACCCTAGGTCCAATCCTAACCATAACGGTCTGTCTAACCCTCGCCCTCAACATAACCCTAACCCTAGGTCCAATCCTAACCCTAACCGTCTCTCTAACCCTAGCCCTCAACATAACCCAAACCCTAGGTCCAATCCTAATCCTATACGTCTCTCTAACTCTAGCCATCAACATAACCCTAACCCTAGGACCAATCCGAACCCTAACCGTCTTTCTAACCCTAGCCCTCAAATTAACCCTAAACCTAGGTCCAATCCTAACCCTAACCTCGTCTCTAACCCTAGCCCTCAACATAACCCTAACCCTAGGTCCAATCCTAACCCTAACCGTCTCCCTAACCCTAGCCCTCAACATAAGCGTAGCCCTAGGTCCAATCCTAACCCTAACCGTCTCTCTAACCCTAGCCCTAAACATAACCCTAACCCTAGGTCCAATCCTAACCCTAACCGTCTCTCTAACCCTAGCCCTCAACATAACCCTAACCCTAGGTCCAATCCTCACCCTAACCGTCTCCCTAACCCTAGCCCTCAACATAACCCTAACCCTAGGTCCAATCCTCACCCTAACCGTCTCTCTAACCCTAGCCCTCAACATAGCCCTAACCTAAGTCCAATCCTAACCCTAACCGTCTCTCTAACCCTAGCCATCAACGTAGCCCTAAACCTAGTTCCAATCCTAACCCTAACCGTGTCTCTAACCCTAGCCCTCAACATAACCCTAACCCTAGGTCCAATTCTCACCCTAACCGTCTCTCCAACCCTAGCCCTAAACATAACCCTAACCCCAGGTCCAATCCTAACACTAACCGTCTCTCTAACCCTAGCCCTCAACATATCCCTAACCCTAGGTCCAATCTTAACCCTAACCGTCTCTCTAACCCTAGACCTCAACATAACCCTAACCCTAGGTCCAGTCCTCACCCTAACCGTCTCTCTAACCCTAGCCCTCAACATAAGCCTAACCCTAGGTCCAATCCTAACAGTAAACGTCTCTCTAACCCTAGCCCTCAACATAAGCCTAACCCTAGGTCCAATCCTAACCCTATCCGTCTCTCTAACTCTAGCCCTCAACATTAGCCTAACCCTAGGACCAATCCTAACCCTAACCGTCGCTCTAAGCCTAGCCCTCAACATAACCCTAACCCTAGGTCCAATCCTAACCCTAACCGTCTCTCTGACCCTAGCCCTCAACATAACCCTAACACTAGGTCCAATCCTAACCCTAACCGTCTCTCTAACCCTAGCCCTCAACATAACCATAACCCTAGGTCCAATCCTAACACTAACCGTCTCTCTAACCCTAGCCCTTAATATAACCCTAAACCCTAGGTCAAATCCTAACCCTATCCCTCTCTCTAACTCTAGCCATCAACATAACCATAACCCTAGGACCAATCCTAACCCTAACCTTCTCTCTAACCCTCGCCCTCAACCTAACCCTAACCCTAGGTCCAATCCTAACCCTAACCGTCTCTCTGACCCTAGCCCTCAGCATAACCCTAACCCTAGGTCCAATCCTAACCCTAACTGTCAGTCTAACCCTAGCCCTCAACATAACCCTAACCCTAGGTCCAATCCTCACCCTAACCGTCTCTCTAACCCTAGCCCTCAACATAAACCTTACCTTAGGTCCAATCCTAACACTAACCTTCTCTCTAATCCTAGCCCTCAACATAACCCTAACCCTAGGTCCAATCCTAACCCTAACCGTCTCTCTAACCGTAGCCCACAACGTAGCCCTAACCCTAGGTCCAATCCTAACCCTAACCGTCTCTCTAGCGCTAGCCCTCAACCTAACCCTAACCCTAGGTCCAATCCTAACCCTAACCGTCTGTCTGACCCTAGCCCTCAGCATAACCCTAACCCTAGGTCCAATCCTAACCCTAACTGTCTGTCTAACCCTAGCCCTCAACATAACAATAACCCTAGGTCCAATCCTAACCCTAACCGTCTCTCTAACCCTAGCCCTCAACATTACCCTAACCCTAGGTCCAATCCTCACCCTAACCGTCTCTCCAACCCTAGCCTTCAACATAACCCTAACTCTAGGTCCAATCCTAACCCTAACTGTCTCTCTAACCCTAGCCCTCAACATATCCCTAACCCTAGGTCCAATCCTAACCCTAACCGTCTCTCTAACCCTAGCCCTCAACATAACCCTAACCCTAGGTCCAATCCTAACCCTAACTGTCTCTCTAACCCTAGCCCTCAACATAAGCCTAACCCTAGGTCCAATCCTAACCCTAACCGTCTCTCTAACCCTAGCCCTCAACATAACCCTAACCCCAGGTCCAATCCTAACCCTAACTGTCTCTCTAACCCTAGCCCTCAACATAACCCTAACCCTAGGTCCAATCCTAACCCTATCCCTCTCTCTAACTCTAGCCCTCAACATAACCATAACCCTAGGACAAATCCTAACCCTAACGGTCTCTCTAACCCTAGCCCACAACCTAACCCTAACCCTAGGTCTAATCCTAACCCTAACCGTCTCTCTGACCCTAGCCCTCAGCATAACCCTAACCCTAGGTCCAATCCTAACCCTAACTGTCAGTCTAACCCTAGCCCTCAACATAACCGTAACCCTAGGTCTAATCCTAACCCTAACCGTCTCTCTGACCCTAGCCCTCAGCATAACCCTAACCCTAGGTCCAATCCTAACCCTAACTGTCAGTCTAACCCTAGCCCTCAACATAACCCTAACCCTAGGTCGAATCCTAACCCTAACCATCTCTCTAACCCTAGCCCTCAACATAACCCTAACCCTAGGTCCAATTCTCACCCTAACCGTCTCTCCAACCCTAGCCCTATACATAACCCTAACCCCAGGTCCAATCCTAACACTAACCGTCTCTCTAACCCTAGCCCTCAACATAACCCTAACCCTAGGTCCAATCCTAACCCTAACCGTCTCTCTAACCCTAGCCCTCAACATAACCCTAATCCTAGGTCCAATCCTCACCCTAACCGTCTCTCTATCCCTAACCCTCAACATAACCCTAACCCTAGGTCCAATCCTAACGCTATCCTTCTCTCTAACTCTAGCCCTCAACATAACCCTAACCCTAGGACCAATCCTAACCCTAACAGTCGCTCTAACCCTAGCCCTCAACATAACCCTAACCCTAGGTCCAATCCTAACCCTAACCGTCTCTCTGACCCTAGCCCTCAGCATAACCCTAACCCTAGGTCCAATCCTAACCCTAACGGTCTGTCTAACCCTCGCCCTCAACATAACCCTAACCCTAGGTCCAATCCTAACCCTAACCGTCTCTCTAACCCTAGCCCTCAACATAACCCTAACCCTAGGTCCAATCCTAATCCTATACGTCTCTCTAACTCTAGCCATCAACATAACCCTAACCCTAGGACCAATCCGAACCCTAACCGTCTCTCTAATCCTAGCCCTCAAATTAACCCTAACCCTAGGTCCAATCCTAACCCTAACCGTGTCTCTAACCCTAGCCCTCAACATAACCCTAACCCTAGGTCCAATCCTAACCCTAACCGTCTCCCTAACCCTAGCCCTCAACATAAGCGTAACCCTAGGTCCAATCCTAACCCTAACCGTCTCTCTAACCCTAGCCCTAAACATAACCCTAACCCTAGGTCCAATCCTAACCCTAACCGTCTCTCTAACCCTAGCCCTCAACATAACCCTAACCCTAGGTCCAATGCTCACCCTAACCGTCTCCCTAACCCTAGCCCTCAACATAACCCTAACCCTAGGTCCAATCCTCACCCTAACCGTCTCTCTAACCCTAGCCCTCAACATAGCCCTAACCTAAGTCCAATCCTAACCCTAACCGTCTCTCTAACCCTAGCCATCAGCGTAGCCCTAACCCTAGGTCCAATCCTAACCCTAACCGTGTCTCTAACCCTAGCCCTCAACATAACCCTAACCCTAGGTCCAATTCTCACCCTAACCGTCTCTCCAACCCTACCCCTAAACATAACCCTAACCCCAGGTCCAATCCTAACACTAACCGTCTCTCTAACCCTAGCCCTCAACATAACCCTAACACTAGGTCCAATCCTAACCCTAACCGTCTCTAACCCTAGCCCTCAACATAACCCGAACCCTAGGTCCAATCCTAACCCTAACCGCCGCTCTAACCCTAGGCCTCAACATAACCATAACCCTAGGTCCAATCCTAACCCTAACCATCTCGCGAACCCTTGCCCTCAACATAACCCTAACCCTAGGTCCAATCCTAACGCTAAACGTCTCTCTCAACCTAGCCCTAAACATAACCCTAACCCTAGGTCCAATCCTAACCCTAACCGTCTCTCTAACCCTAGCCCTCAACATAACCCTAACCCTAGGTCCAATCCTAACCCTAACCGTCCCTCTAACCCTAGCCCTCAACCTAACCCTAACCCTATGTCCAATCCTAACCCTAACCATCTCTCTAACCCTAGCCCTCAACCTAACCCTAACCCTAGGTCCAATTCTAACCCTAACCGTCTCTCTAACTCTAGCCCTCAACATAACCCCAACCCTAGGTCCAATCCTAACCCTAACCGTCCCTCTAACCCATGCCCTCAACATAACCCGAACCCTATGTCCAATCCTAACCCTAACCGTCTCTCTAATCCTAGCCCTCAACATAGCCCTAACCTAAGTCCAATCCTAACCCTAACCGTCTCTCTAACCCTAGCCCTCAACCTAACCCTAACCCTAGGTCCAATCCTAACCCTAACCGTCTGTCTGACCCTAGCCCTCAGCATAACCCTAACCCTAGGTCCAATCCTAACCCTAACTGTCTGTCTAACCCTAGCCCTCAACATAACCCTAACCCTAGGTCCAATCCTAACCCTAACCGTCTCTCTAACCCTAGCCCTCAACATAACCCTAACCCTAGGTCCAATCCTCACCCTAACCGTCTCTCCAACCCTAGCCTTCAACATAACCCTAACTCTAGGTCCAATCCTAACCCTAACTGTCTCTCTAATCCTAGCCCTCAACATATCCCTAACCCTAGGTCCAATCCTAACCCTAACCGTCTCTCTAACGCTAGCCCTCAACATAACCCTAACCCTAGGTCCAATCCTAACCCTAACTGTCTCTCTCACCCTAGCCCTCAACATAAGCCTAACCCTAGGTCCAATCCTAACCCTAACCGTTTCTCTAACCCTAGCCCTCAACATAACCCTAACCCCAGGTCCAATCCTAACCCTAACTGTCTCTCTAACCCTAGCCCTCAACATAACCCTAACCCTAGGTCCAATCCTAACCCTATCCTTCTCTCTAACTCTAGCCCTCAACATAACCATAACCCTAGGACAAATCCTAACCCTAACCGTCTCTCTAACCCTAGCCCACAACCTAACCCTAACCCTAGGTCCAATCCTAACCCTAACCGTCTCTCTGACAATAGCCCTCAGCATAACCCTAACCCTAGGTCCTATCCTGACCCTAACTGTCAGTCTAACCCTAGCCCTCAACATAACCCTAACCCTAGGTCGAATCCTAACTCTAACCATCTCTCTAACCCTATCCCTCAACATAACCCTAACCCTAGGTCCAATTCTCACCCTAACCGTCTCTCCAACCCTAGCCCTAAACATAACCCTAACCCCAGGTCCAATCCTAATACTAACCGTCTCTCTAACCCTAGCCCTCAACATATCCCTAACCCTAGGTCCAATCTTAACCCTAACCGTCTCTCTAACCCTAGACCTCAACATAACCCTAACCGTAGGTCCAATCCTCACCCTAACCGTCTCTCTAACCCTAGCCCTCAACATAAGCCTAACCCTAGGTCCAATCCTAACAGTAACCGTCTCTCTAACCCTAGCCCTCAACATAAGCCTAACCCTAGGTCCAATCCTAACCCTATCCGTCTCTCTAACTCTAGCCCTCAACATTAGCCTAACCCTAGGACCAATCCTAACCCTAACCGTCTCTCTAACCCTAGCCCTCAACATAACCCTAACCCTAGTTCCAATCCTAACCCTAACCGTCTCTCTGACCCTAGCCCTCAACATAACCCTAACACTAGGTCCAATCCTAACCCTAACCGTCTCTCTAACCCTAGCCCTCAACATAACCCTAACCCTAGGTCCAATCCTAACACTAACCGTCTCTCTAACCCTAGCCCTCCATATAACCCTAAACCCTAGGTCCAATCCTAACCCTATCCGTCTCTCTAACCCTAGCCCTCAACATATCCCTAACCCTAGGTCCAATCTTAACCCTAACCGTCTCTCTAACACTAGCCCTCAACATAAGCCTAACCCTAGGTCCAATCCTAACAGTAACCGTCTCTCTAACCCTAGCCCTCAACATAAGCGTAACCCTAGGTCCAATCCTAACCCTATCCGTCTCTCTAACTCTAGCCCTCAACATTAGCCTAACCCTAGGACCAATCCTAACCCTAACCGTCGCTCTAACCCTAGCCCTCAACATAACCCTAACACTAGGTCCAATCCTAACCCTAACCGTCTCTCTAACCCTAGCCCTCAACATAAGCCTAACCCTAGGTCCAATCCTAACCCTATCCCTCTCTCTAACTCTAGCCCTCAACATAACCATAACCCTAGGACCAATCCTAACCCTAACCTTCTCTCTAACCCTAGCCCTCAAACTAACCCTAACCCGAGGTCCAATCCTAACCCTAACCGTCTCTCTGACCCTAGCCCTCAGCATAACCCTAACCCTAGGTCCAATCCTAACCCTAACTGTCAGTCTAACCCTAGCCCTCAACATAACCCTAACCCTAGGTCCAATCCTAACCCTAACCGTCTCTCTAACCCTAGCCCTCAACATAACCCTAACCCTAGGTCCAATCCTCACCCTAACCGTCTCTCTAACCCTAGCCCTCAACATAAACCTTACCTTAGGTCCAATCCTAACACTAACCGTCTCTCTAACCCTAGCCCTCAACATAACCCTAACCCTAGGTCCAATCCTAACCCTAACCGTCTCTCTAACCCTAGCCCTCAACATAACCCTAATCCTAGGTCCAATCCTCACCCTAACCGTCTCTCTATCCCTAGCCCTCAACATAACCCTAACCCTAGGTCCAATCCTAACCCTATCCGTCTCTCTAACTCTAGCCCTCAACATAACCCTAACCCTAAGACCAATCCTAACCCTAACCATCGCACTAACCCTAGGCCTCAACATAACCCTAACCCTAGGTCCAATCCTAACCCTAACCGTCTCTCTGACCCTAGCCCTCAGCATAACCCTAACCCTAGGTCCAATCCTAACCCTAACGGTCTGTCTAACCTTCGCCCTCAACATAACCCTAACCCTAGGTCCAATCCTAACCCTAACCGTCTCTCTAACCCTAGCCCTCAACATAACCCTAACCCTAGGTCCAATCCTAATCCTATCCGTCTCTCTAACTCTAGCCATCAACATAACCCTAACCCTAGGACCAATCGTAACCCTAACCGTCTCTCTCCCTAGCCCTCAAATTAACCCTAACCCTAGGTCCAATCCTAACCCTAACCGTGTCTCTAACCCTAGCCCTCAACATAACCCTAACCCTAGGTCCAATCCTAACCCTAACCGTCTCCCTAACCCTAGCCCTCAACATAAGCGTAACCCTAGGTCCAATCCTAACCCTAACCGTCTCTCTAACCCTAGTCCTAAACATAACCCTAACCCTAGGTCCAATCCTAACCCTAACCGTCTCTCTAACCCTAGCCCTCAACATAACCCTAACCCTAGGTCCAATCCTCACCCTAACCGTCTCCCTAACCCTAGCCCTCAACATAACCCTAACCCTAGGTCCAATCCTCACCCTAACCGTCTCCCTAACCCTAGCCCTCAACATAGCCCTAACCTAAGTCCAATCCTAACCCTAACCGTCTCTCTAACCCTAGCCCTCAACGTAGCCCTAACCCTAGGTCCAATCCTAACCCTAACCGTCTCTCTAACGCTAGCCCTCAACCTAACCCTAACCCTACGTCCAATCCTAACCCTAACCGTCACTCTGACCCTAGCCCTCAGCATAAGCATAACCCTAGGTCCAATCCTAACCCTAACTGTCTGTCTAACCCTAGCCCTCAACCTAACCCTAACCCTAGGTCCAATCCTCACCCTAACCGTCTCTCTAACCCTAGCCCTCAACATAAACCTTACCTTAGGTCCAATCCTAACACTAACCGTCTCTCTAACCCTAGCCCTCAACGTAACCCTAACCCTAGGTCCAATCCTAACCCTAACCGTCTCTCTAACCCTAGCCCTCAACATAACCCTAATCCTAGGTCCAATCCTCACCCTAACCGTCTCTCTATCCCTAGCCCTCAACATAACCCTAACCCTAGGTCCAATCCTAACCCTATCCGTCTCTCTAACTCTAGCCCTCAACATAACCCTAACCCTAAGACCAATCCTAACCCTAACCGTCGCACTAACCCTAGGCCTCAACATAACCCTAACCCTAGGTCCAATCCTAACCCTAACCGTCTCTCTGACCCTAGCCCTCAGCATAACCCTAACCCTAGGTCCAATCCTAACCCTAACGGTCTGTCTAACCTTCGCCCTCAACATAACCCTAACCCTAGGTCCAATCCTAACCCTAACCGTCTCTCTAACCCTAGCCCTCAACATAACCCTAACCCTAGGTCCAATCCTAATCCTATCCGTCTCTCTAACTCTAGCCATCAACATAACCCTAACCCTAGGACCAATCGTAACCCTAACCGTCTCTCTCCCTAGCCCTCAAATTAACCCTAACCCTAGGTCCAATCCTAACCCTAACCGTGTCTCTAACCCTAGCCCTCAACATAACCCTAACCCTAGGTCCAATCCTAACCCTAACCGTCTCCCTAACCCTAGCCCTCAATATAAGCGTAACCCTAGGTCCAATACTAACCCTAACCGTCTCTCTAACCCTAGTCCTAAACATAACCCTAACCCTAGGTCCAATCCTAACCCTAACCGTCTCTCTAACCCTAGCCCTCAACATAACCATAACCCTAGGTCCAATCCTCACCCTAACCGTCTCCCTAACCCTAGCCCTCAACATAACCCTAACCCTAGGTCCAATCCTCACCCTAACCGTCTCCCTAACCCTAGCTCTCAACATAGCCCTAACCTAAGTCCAATCCTAACCCTAACCGTCTCTCTAACCCTAGCCCTCAACGTAGCCCTAACCCTAGGTCCAATTATAACCCTAACCGTCTCTCTAACGCTAGCCCTCAACCTAACCCTAACCCTAGGTCCAATCCTAACCCTAACCGTCACTCTGACCCTAGCCCTCAGCATAAGCCTAACCCTAGGTCCAATCCTAACCCTAACTGTCTGTCTAACCCTAGCCCTCAACATAACCCTAACCCTAGGTCCAATCCTAACCCTAACCGTCTCTCTAACCCTAGCCCTCAACATAACCCTAACCCTAGGTCCAATCCTAACCCTAACTATCTCTCTAACCCTAGCCCTCAACATAAGCGTAACCCTAGGTCCAATCCTAACCCTAACCGTCTCTCTAACCCTAGCCCTCAACATAACCCTAATCCTGGGTCCAATCCTCACCCTAACCGTCTCTCTATCCCTAGCCCTCAACATAACCCTAACCCTAGGTCCAATCCTAACCCTATCCGTCTCTCTAACTCTAGCCCTCAACATAACCCTAACCCTAAGACCAATCCTAACCCTAACCGTCGCACTAACCCTAGGCCTCAACATAACCCTAACCCTAGGTCCAATCCTAACCCTAACCGTCTCTCTGACCCTAGCCCTCAGCATAACCCTAACCCTAGGTCCAATCCTAACCCTAACGGTCTGTCTAACCTTCGCCCTCAACATAACCCTAACCCTAGGTCCAATCCTAACCCTAACCGTCTCTCTAACCCTAGCCCTCAACATAACCCTAACCCTAGGTCCAATCCTAATCCTATCCGTCTCTCTAACTCTAGCCATCAACATAACCCTAACCCTAGGACCAATCGTAACCCTAACCGTCTCTCTCCCTAGCCCTCAAATTAACCCTAACCCTAGGTCCAATCCTAACCCTAACCGTGTCTCTAACCCTAGCCCTCAACATAACCCTAACCCTAGGTCCAATCCTAACCATAACCGTCTCCCTAACCCTAGCCCTGAACATAAGCGTAACCCTAGGTCCAATCCTAACCCTAACCGTCTCTCTAACCCTAGTCCTAAACATAACCCTAACCCTAGGTCCAATCCTAACCCTAACCGTCTCTCTAACCCTAGCCCTCAACATAGCCCTAACCTAAGTCCAATCCTAACCCTAACCGTCTCTCTAACCCTAGCCCTCAACGTAGCCCTAACCCTAGGTCCAATCCTAACCCTAACCGTCTCTCTAACGCTAGCCCTCAACCTAACCCTAACCCTAGGTCCAATCCTAACCCTAACCGTCACTCTGACCCTAGCCCTCAGCATAAGCCTAACCCTAGGTCCAATCCTAACCCTAACTGTCTGTCTAACCCTAGCCCTCAACATAACCCTAACCCTAGGTCCAATCCTAACCCTAACCGTCTCTCTAACCCTAGCCCTCAACATAACCCTAACCCTAGGTCCAATCCTAACCCTAACTATCTCTCTAACCCTAGCCCTCAACATAAGCGTAACCCTAGGTCCAATCCTAACCCTAACCGTCTCTCTGACCGTAGCCCTCAGCATAACCCTAACCCTAGGTCCAATCCTAACCCTACCCGTCTCTCTAACCCTAGCCCTCAATATAACCCTAACCCTAGGTCCAATCCTCACCCTAACCGTCTCCCTAACCCTAGCCCTCAACCTAACCTTAACCCTAGGTCCAATCCTTACCCTAACCGTCTCTCTAACCCTAGCCCTCAACATAGCCCTAACCTAAGTCCAATCCTAACCCTAACCGTCTCTCTAACCCTAGCCCTCAACGTAACCCTAACCCTAGGTCCAATCCTAACCCTAACCGTCTCTCTAACGCTAGCCCTCAACCTAACCCTAACCCTAGGTCCAATCCTAACCCTAACCGTCTCTCTGAACCTAACCCTCAGCATAACCCTCACCCTAGGTCCAATCCTAACCCTAACTGTCTGTCTAACCCTAGCCCTGAACATAACCCTAACCCTAGGTCCAATCCTAACCCTAACCGTCTCTCTAACCCTAGCCCTCAACATAACCCTAACCCTAGGTCCAATCCTCACCGTAACCGTCTCTCCAACCCTAGCCTTCAACATAACCCTAACTCTAGGTCCAATCCTAACACTAACCGTCTCTCTAACCCTAGCCCTCAACATAACCCTAACCCTAGGTCCAATACTCACCCTAACCGTCTCTCTAACCCTAGCCCTCAACATAACCCTAACCTTAGGTCCAATCCTCACTCTAACCGTCTCTCTAACCCTAGCCCTCAACATAGCCCTAACCCTAGGTCCAATCCTAACCCTAACCGTCTCTCTAACCCTAGCCCTCAACATAACCCTAACCCCAGGTCCAATCCTAACCCTAACTGTCTCTCTAACCCTAGCCCTCAACATAACCCTAACCCTAGGTCCAATCGTAACCCTATCCCTCTCTCTAACTCTAGCCCTCAACATAACCCTAACCCTAGGACCAATCCTAACCCTAACCGTCGCTCTAACCCTAGCCCTCAACATAACCCTAACCCTAGGTCCAATCCTAACGCTAACCTTCTCTCTGACCCTAGCCCTCAGCATAACCCTAACCCTAGGTCCAATCCTAACCCTAACGGTCTGTCTAACCCTCACCCTCAACATAACCATAACCCTAGGTCCAATCCTAATCCTAACCGTCTCTCTAACCCTAGCCCTCAACATAACCCTAACCCTAGGTCCAATCCTAATCCTATCCGTCTCTCTAACTCTAGCCATCAACATAACCCTAACCCTAGGACCAATCCTAACCCTAACCGTCTCTCTAACCCTAGCCCTCAACATAACCCTAACCCTAGGTCCAATCCTCACCCTAACCGTCTCTCTAACCCTAGCCCTCAACATAGCCCTAACCTAAGTCCAATCCTAACCCTAACCGTCTCTCTAACCCTAGCCCTCAACGTAGCCCTAACCCTAGGTCCAATCCTAACCCTAACCGTCTCTCTAACGCTAGCCCTCAACCTAACCCTAACCCTAGGTCCAATCCTAACCCTAACCGTCTCTCTAACGCTAGCCCTCAACCTAACCCTAACCCTAGGTCCAATCCTAACCCTAACCGTCTCTCTGAACCTAACCCTCAGCATAACCCTCACCCTAGGTCCAATCCTAACCCTAACTGTCTGTCTAACCCTAGCCCTCAACATAACCCTAATCCTAGATCCAATCCTAACCCTAACCGTCTCTCTAACCCTAGCCCTCAACGTAACCCTAACCCTAGGTCCAATCCTCACCCTAACCGTCTCTCCAACCCTAGCCTTCAACATAACCCTAACTCTAGGTCCAATCCTAACACTAACCGTCTCTCTAACCTAGCCCTCAACATATCCCTAACCCTAGGTCCAATCCTAACCCTAACCGTCTCTCTAACCCTAGCCCTCAACATAACCCTAACCCTAGGTCCAATCCTAACCCTAACTGTCTCTCTAACCCTAGCCCTCAACATAAGCCTAACCCTAGGTCCAATCCTAACCCTAACCGTCTCTCTAACCCTAGCCCTCAACCTAACCCTAACCCTAGGTCCAATCCTCACCCTAACCGTCTCTCTAACCCTTGCCCTCAACCTAACCCTAACCCTAGGTCCAATCCTAACCCTGACCGTCTCTCTAACCCTAGCCCTCAACCTAACCCTAACCCTAGGTACAATCCTAACCCTAACCGTCTCTCTGACCCTAGCCCTCAGCATAACCCTAACCCTAGGTCCAATCCTAACCCTAACTGTCTGTCTAACCCTAGCCCTCAACATAACCCTAACCCTAGGTCCAGTCCTAACCCTAACAGTTTCTCTAACCCTAGCCCTCAACATAACCCTAACACTAGGTCCAATCCTAACCCTAACCGTCTCTAACCCTAGCCCTCAACATAACCCGAACCCTAGGTCCAATCCTAACCCTAACCGCCGCTCTAACCCTAGCCCTCAACATAACCATAACCCTAGGTCCAATCCTAACCCTAACCATCTCTCAAACCCTTGCCCTCAACATAACCCTAACCCTAGGTCCAATCCTAACGCTAAACGTCTCTCTCAACCTAGCCCTCAACCTAACCCTAACCCTAGGTCCAATTCTAACCCTAACCGTCTCTCTAACTCTAGCCCTCAACATAACCCCAACCCTAGGTCCAATCCTAACCCTAACCGTCCCTCTAACCCATGCCCTCAACATAACCCGAACCCTATGTCCAATCCTAACCCTAACCGTCTCTCTAATCCTAGCCCTCAACATAACCCTAACCCTAGGTCCAATCCTAACCCTAACCGTCTCTCTAACCATATCCCTCAACATAACCCTAACCCTAGGTCCAATCCTAACACTAACCGTCTCTCTAACCGTAGCCCTCAACATAACCCTAACCCTAGGTCCAATCCTAGCCCTAACCGTCTCTCTAACCCTAGCCCTCAACATAACCCTAACCCTAGGTCCAATTCTCACCCTATCCGTCTCCCTAACCCTAGCCCTCAACATAACCCTAACCCTAGGTCCAATCCTCACCCTAACCGTCTCTCTAACCCTAGCCCTCAACATAGCCCTAACCTAAGTCCAATCCTAACCCTAACCGTCTCTCTAACCCTAGCCCTCAACATAACCCTAACCCTAGGTCCAATCCTCACCCTAACCGTCTCTCTAACCCTAGCCCTCAACATAAACCTAACCCTAGGTCCAATCCTAACACTAACCGTCTCTCTAACCCTAGCCCTCAACATAACCCTAACCCTAGGTACAATCCTATCCCTAACCATCTCTCTAACCCTAGCCCTCAACATAAGCCTAACCCTAGGTCCAATCCTAACCCTAACCGTCTCTCTCACCCTAGCCCTCAACATATCCCTAACCCTAGGTCCAATCCTAACCCTAACCGTCTCTCTAACCCTAGCCCTCAACATAACCCTAACCCTAGGTCCAATACTAACCCTAACTGTCTCTCTAACCCTAGCCCTCAACATAAGCCTAACCTTAGGTCCAATCCTAACCCTAACCGTCTCTCTAACCCTAGCCCTCAACCTAACCCTAACCCTAGGTCCAATCCTCACCCTAACCGTCTCTCTAACCCTAGCCCTCAACCTAACCCTAACCCTAGGTCCAATCCTAACCCTAACCGTCTCTCTAACCCTAGCCCTCAACCTAAACCTAACCCTAGGTACAATCCTAACCCTAACCGTCTCTCTGACCCTAGCCCTCAGCATAACCCTAACCCTAGGTCCAATCCTAACCCTAACTGTCTGTCTAACCCTAGCCCTCAACATAACCCTAACCCTAGGTCCAGTCCTAACCCTAACCGTCTCTCTAACCCTAGCCCTCAACATAACTCTAACCCTAGTTCCAATCCTAACCCTAACAGTTTCTCTAACCCTAGCCCTCAACATAACCCGAACCCTAGGTCCAATCCTAACCCTAACCGCCGCTCTAACCCTAGCCCTCAACATAACCATAACCCTAGGTCCAATCCTAACCCTAACCATCTCTCAAACCCTTGCCCTCAACATAACCCTAACCCTAGGTACAATCCTAACGCTAAACGTCTCTCTCAACCTAGCCCTAAACATAACCCTAACCCTAGGTCCAATCCTAACCCTAACCGTCTCTCTAACCCTAGCCCTCAACATAACCCTAACCCTAGGTCCAATCCTAACCCTAACCGTCCCTCTAACCCTAGCCCTCAACCTAACCCTAACCCTATGTCCAATCCTAACCCTAACCATCTCTCTAACCCTAGCCCTCAACCTAACCCTAACCCTAGGTCCAATTCTAACCCTAACCGTCTCTCTAACTCTAGCCCTCAACATAACCCCAACCCTAGGTCTAATCCTAACCCTAACCGTAGCTCTAACCCATGCCCTCAACATAACCCGAACCCTATGTCCAATCCTAACCCTAACCGTCTCTCTAATCCTAGCCCTCAACATAACCCTAACCCTAGGTCCAATCCTAACCCTAACCGTCTCTCTAACCATATCCCTCAACATAACCCTAACCCTAGGTCCAATCCTAACACTAACCGTCTCTCTAACCCTAGCCCTCAACATAACCCTAACCCTAGGTCCAATCCGAGCCCTAACCGTCTCTCTAACCCTAGCCCTCAACATAACCCTAACCCTAGGTCCAATTCTCACCCTAACTGTCTCCCTAACCCTAGCCCTCAACATAACCCTAACCCAAGGTCCAATCCTCACCCTAACCGTCTCTCTAACCCTAGCCCTCAACATAACCCTAACCCTAGGTCCAATCCTCACCCTAACCGTCTCTCTAACCCTAGCCCTCAACATAGCCCTAACCTAAGTCCAACCCTAACCCTAACCGTCTCTCTAACCCTCGCCCTCAACATAACCCTAACCCTAGGTCCAATCCTCACCCTAACCGTCTCTCTAACCCTAGCCCTCAACATAAACCTAACCCTAGGTCCATTCCTAACACTAACCGTCTCTCTAACCCTAGCCCTCAACATAACCCTAACCCTAGGTACAATCCTATCCCTAACCATCTCTCTAACACTAGCCCTCAACATAACCCTAACCCTAGGTCCAATCCTCACCCTAACCGTCTCTCTAACCCTAGCCCTCAACATAGCCCTAACCTAAGTCCAATCCTAACCCTAACCGTCTCTCTAACCCTAGCCCTCAACGTAGCCCTAACCCTAGGTCCAATCCTAACCCTAACCGTCTCTCTAACGCTAGCCCTCAACCTAACCCTAACCCTAGGTCCAATCCTAACCCTAACCGTCTGTCTGACCCTAGCCCTCAGCATAACCCTAACCCTAGGTCCAATCCTAACCCTAACTGTCTGTCTAACCCTAGCCCTCAACATAACCCTACCCTAGGTCCAATCCTAACCCTAACCGTCCCTCTAACCCTAGCCCTCAACATAACCCTAACCCTAGGTCCAATCCTCACCCTAACCGTCTCTCCAACCCTAGCCTTCAACATAACATTAACTCTAGGTCCAATCCTAACCCTAACTGTCTCTCTAACCCTAGCCCTCAACATATCCCTAACCCTAGGTCCAATCCTAACCCTAACCGTCTCTCTAACCCTAGCCCTCAACATAACCCTAACACTTGGTCCAATCCTAACCCTAACTGTCTCTCTAACCCTAGCCCTCAACATAAGCCTAACCCTAGGTCCAATCCTAACCCTAACCGTCTCTCTAACCCTAGCCCTCAACATAACCCTAACCCCAGGTCCAATCCTAACCCTAACTGTCTCTCTAACCCTAGCCCTCAACATAACCCTAACCCTAGGTCCAATCCTAACCCTATCCCTCTCTCTAACTCTAGCCCTCAACATAACCATAACCCTAGGACAAATCCTAACCCTAACCGTCTCTCTAACCCTAGCCCACAACCTAACCCTAACCCTAGGTCCAATCCTAACCCTAACCGTCTCTCTGACCCTAGCCCTCAGCATAACCCTAACCCTAGGTCGAATCGTAACCCTAACCATCTCTGTAACCCTAGCCCTCAATATAACAATAACCCTAGGTCCAATTCTCACCCTAACCGTCTCTCCAACCCTAGCCCCAAAACATAACCCTAACCCCAGGTCCAATCCTAACACTAACCGTCTCTCTAACCCTAGCCCTCAACATATCCCTAACCCTAGGTCCAATCTAAACCCTAACCGTCTCTCTAACCCTAGACCTCAACATAACCCTAACCCTAGGTCCAATCCTCACCCTAACCGTCTCTCTAACCCTAGCCCTCAACATAAGCCTAACCCTAGGTCCAATCCTAACAGTAACCGTCTCTCTAACCCTAGCCCTCAACATAAGCCTAACCCTAGGTCCAATCCTAACCCTATCCGTCTCTCTAACTCTAGCCCTCAACATTAGCCTAACCCTAGGACCAATCCTAACCCTAACCGTCGCTCTAACCGTAGCCCTCAACATAACCCTAACCCTAGGTCCAATCCTAACCCTAACCGTCTCTCTGACCCTAGCCCTCAACATAACCCTAACCCTAGGTCCAATCCTAACACTAACCGTCTCTCTAACCCTAGCCCTCAATATAACCCTAAACCCTAGGTCCAATCCTAACCCTATCCCTCTCTCTAACTCTAGCCCTCAACATAACCATAACCCTAGGACCAATCCTAACCCTAACTTTCTCTCTAACCCTAGCCCTCAACCTAACCCTAACCCTAGGTCCAATCCTAACCCTAACCGTCTCTCTGACCCTAGCCCTCAGCATAACCCTAACCCTAGGTCCAATCCTAACCCTAAATGTCAGTCTAACCCTAGCCCTCAACATAACCCTAACCCTAGGTCCAATCCTAACCCTAACCGTCTCTCTAACCCTAGCCCTCAACATAACCCTAACCCTAGGTCCAATCCTCACCCTAACCGTCTCTCTAACCCTAGCCCTCAACATAAACCTTACCTTAGGTCCAATCCTAACACTAACCGTCTCTCTAACCCTAGCCCTCAACATAACCCTAACCCTAGGTCCAATCCTAACCCTAACCGTCTCTCTAACCCTAGCCCTCAACATAACCCTAATCCTAGGTCCAATCCTCACCCTAACCGTCTCTCTATCCCTAGCCCTCAACATAACCCTAACCCTAGGTCCAATCCTAACCCTATCCGTCTCTCTAACTCTAGCTCTCAACATAACCCTAACCCTAGGACCAATCCTAACCCTAACCGTCGCTCTAACCCTAGCCCTCAACATAATCCTAACCCTAGGTCCAATCCTAATCCTATCCGTCTCTCTAACTCTAGCCATCAACATAACCCTAACCCTAGGACCAATCCTAACCCTAACCGTCTCTCTAACCCTAGCCCTCAACTTAACCCTAACCCTAGGTCCTATCCTAACCCTAACCGTGTCTCTAACCCTAGCCCTCAACATAACCCTAACCCTAGGTCCAATCCTAACCCTAACCGTCTCCCTAACCCTAGCCCTCAACATAAGCGTAACCCTAGGTCCAATCCTAACCCTAACCGTCTCTCTAACCCTAGCCCTAAACATAACCCTAACCCTAGGTCCAATCCTAACCCTAACCGTCTCTCTGACCCTAGCCCTCAGCATAACCCTAACCCTAGGTCCAAACCTAACCCTAAATGTCAGTCTAACCCTAGCCCTCAACATAACCCTAACCCTAGGTCCAATCCTAACCCTAACCGTCTCTCTAACCCTAGCCCTCAACATAACCCTAACCCTAGGTCCAATCCTCACCCTAACCGTCTCTCTAACCATAGCCCTCAACATAAACCTTACCTTAGGTCCAATCCTAACACTAACCGTCTCTCTAACCCTAGCCCTCAACATAACCCTAACCCTAGGTCCAATCCTAACCCTAACCTTCTCTCTAACCCTAGCCCTCAACATAACCCTAATCCTAGGTCCAATCCTCACCCTAACCGTCTCTCTATCCCTAGCCCTCAACATAACCCTAACCCTAGGTCCAATCCTAACCCTATCCGTCTCTCTAACCCTAGCCCTCAACATAACCCTAACCCTAGGTCCAATCCTAATCCTATCCGTCTCTCTAACTCTAGCCATCAACATAACCCTAACCCTAGGACCAATCCTAACCCTAACCGTCTCTCTAACCCTAGCCCTCAACTTAACCCTAACCTTAGGTCCAATCCTAACCCTAACCGTGTCTCTAACCCTAGCCCTCAACATAACCCTAACCCTAGGTCCAATCCTAACCCTAACCGTCTCCCTAACCCTAGCCCTCAACATAAGCGTAACCCTAGGTCCAATCCTAACCCTAACCGTCTCTCTAACCCTAGCCCTAAACATAACCCTAACCCTAGGTCCAATCCTAACCCTAACCGTCTCTCTAACCCTAGCCCTCAACATAACCCTAACCCTAGGTCCAATCCTCACCCTAACCGTCTCTCTAACCCTAGCCCTCAACATAGCCCTAACCTAAGTCCAATCCTAACCCTAACCGTCTCTCTAACCCTAGCCCTCAACGTAGCCCTAACCCTAGGTCCATTCCTAACCCTAACCGTCTCTCTAACGCTAGCCCTCAACCTAAGCCTAACCCTAGGTCCAATCCTAACCCTAACCGTCTCTCTGACCCTAGCCCTCAGCATAAGCCTAACCCTAGGTCCAATCCTAACCCTAACTGTCTGTCTAACCCTAGCCCTCAACATAACCCTAACCCTAGGTCCAATCCTAACCCTAACCGTCTCTCTAACCCTAGCCCTCAACATAACCCTAACCCTAGGTCCAATCCTAACCCTAAATATCTCTCTAACCCTAGCCCTCAACATAAGCGTAACCCTAGGTCCAATCCTAACCCTAACCGTCTCTCTAACCCTAGCCCTAAACATTACCGTAACCCTAGGTCCAATCCTAACCCTAACCGTCTCTCTAACCCTAGCCCTCAACATAACCCTAACCCTAGGTCCAATCCTCACCCTAACCGTCTCCCTAACCCTAGCCCTCAACCTAACCCTAACCCTAGGTCCAATCCTCACCCTAACCGTCTCTCTAACCCTAGCCCTCAACATAGCCCTAACCTAAGTCCAATCCTAACCCTAACCGTCTCTCTAACCCTAGCCCTCAACGTAGCCCTAACCCTAGGTCCAATCCTAACCCTAACCGTCTCTCTAACGCTAGCCCTCAACCTAACCCTAACCCTAGGTCCAATCCTAAACCTAACCGTCTCTCTGAACCTAACCCTCAGCATAACCCTCACCCTAGGTCCAAACCTAACCCTAACTGTCTGTCTAACCCTAGCCCTCAACATAACCCTAACCCTAGGTCCAATCCTAACCCTAACCGTCTCTCTAACCCTAGCCCTCAACATAACCCTAACGCTAGGTCCAATCCTCACCCTAACCGCCTCTCCAACCCTAGCCTTCAACATAACCCTAACTCTAGGTCCAATCCTAACACTAACCGTCTCTCTAACCCTAGCCCTCAACATATCCCTAACCCTAGGTCCAATCCTAACCCTAACCGTCTCTCTAAACTTAGCCCTCAACATAACCCTAACCCTAGGTCCAATCCTAACCCTAACTGTCTCTCTTACCCTAGCCCTCAACATAAGCCTAACCCTAGGTCCAATCCTAACCCTAACCGTCTCTCTAACCCTAGCCCTCAACCTAACCCTAACCCTAGGTCCAATCCTCACCCTAACCGTCTCTCTAAACCTAGCCCTCAACATAACCCTAACCCTAGGTCCAATCCTCACCCTAACCGTCTCTCTAACCCTAGCCCTCAACATAGCCCTAACCCTAGGTCCAATCCTAACCCTAACCGTCTCTCTAACCCTAGCCCTCAACCTAACCCTAACCCTAGGTCCAATCCTAACCCTAACCGTCTCTCTAACCCTAGCCCTCAACCTAACCCTAACCCTAGGTCCAATCCTAACCCCAACCGTCTCTCTGACCCTAGCCCTCAGCATAACCCTAACCCTAGGTGCAATCCTAACCCTAACTGTCTGTCTAACCCTAGCCCTCAACATAACCCTAACCCTAGGTCCAATCCTAACTCTAACCCTCTCTCTGACCCTAGCACTCAGCATAACCCTAACCCTAGTTCCAGTCCTAACCCTAACCGTCTCTCTAACCCTAGCCCTCAACATAACTCTAACCCTAGTTCCAATCCTAACCCTAACAGTTTCTCTAACCCTAGCCCTCAACATAACCCTAACACTAGGTCCAATCCTAACCCTAACCGTTCTAACCCTAGCCCTCAACATAACCCTAACCATAGGTCCAATCCTAACCCTAACCGTCTCTAACCCTAACCGTCAGCATCACCCTTACCCTAGGTCCAGTCCTAACCCTAACCGTCTCTCTAAACTAGCCCTCAACCTAACCCTAACCCTACGTCCAATCCTAACCCTAACCGTCTCTCTAACCCTAGCCCTCAACATAACCCGAACCCTAGGTCCAATCCTAACCCTAACCGCCGCTCTAACCCTAGCCCTCAACATAACCATAACCCTAGGTCCAATCCTAACCCTAACCATCTCTCTAACCCTTGCCCTCAACATAACCCTAACCCTAGGTCCAATCCTAACGCTAAACGTCTCTCTCAACCTAGCCCTAAACATAACCCTAAGCCTAGGTCCAATCCTAACCCTAACCGTCTCTCTAACCCTAGCCCTCAACATAACCCTAACCCTAGGTCCAATCCTAACCCTAACCGTCCCTCTAACCCTAGCCCTCAACCTAACCCTAACCCTATGTCCAATCCTAACCCTAACCATCTCTCTAACCCTAGCCCTCAACCTAACCCTAACCCTAGGTCCAATTCTAACCCTAACCGTCTCTCTAACTCTAGCCCTCAACATAACCCCAACCCTAGGTCCAATCCTAACCCTAACCGTCCCTCTAACCCATGCCCTCAACATAACCCGAACCCTATGTCCAATCCTAACCCTAACCGTCTCTCTAATCGTAGCCCTCAACATAACCCTAACCCTAGGTCCAATCCTAACCCTAACCGTCTCTCTAACCATATCCCTCAACATAACCCTAACCCTAGGTCCAATCCTAACACTAACCGTCTCTCTAACCCTAGCCCTCAACATAACCCTAACCCTAGGTCCAATCCTAGCCCTAACCGTCTGTCTAACCCTAGCCCTCAACATAACCCTAACCCTAGGTCCAATCCTCACCCTAACCGTCTCCCTAACCCTAGCCCTCAACATAACCCTAACCCTAGGTCTAATCCTCACCCTAACCGTCTCTCTAACCCTAGCCCTCAACATAGCCCTAACCTAAGTCCAATCCTAACCCTAACCGTCTCTCTAAACCTAGCCTTCAACGTAGCCCTAACCCTAGGTCCAATCCCTACCCTAACCGTCTCTCTAACGCTAGCCCTCAACCTAAACCTAACCCTAGGTCCAATCCTAACCCTAACCGTCTCTCTGACCCTAGCCCTCAACATAACCCTAACCCTAGGTCCAATCCTAACACTAACCGTCTCTCTAACCCTAGCCCTCAATATAACCCTAAACCCTAGGTCCAATCCTAACCCTATCCCTCTCTCTAACTCTAGCCCTCAACATAACCATAACCCTAGGACCAATCCTAACCCTAACTTTCTCTCTAACCCTAGCCCTCAACCTAACCCTAACCCTAGGTCCAATCCTAACCCTAACCGTCTCTCTGACCCTAGCCCTCAGCATAACCCTAACCCTAGGTCCAATCCTAACCCTAAATGTCAGTCTAACCCTAGCCCTCAACATAACCCTAACCCTAGGTCCAATCCTAACCCTAACCGTCTCTCTAACCCTAGCCCTCAACATAACCCTAACCCTAGGTCCAATCCTCACCCTAACCGTCTCTCTAACCCTAGCCCTCAACATAAACCTTACCTTAGGTCCAATCCTAACACTAACCGTCTCTCTAACCCTAGCCCTCAACATAACCCTAACCCTAGGTCCAATCCTAACCCTAACCGTCTCTCTAACCCTAGCCCTCAACATAACCCTAATCCTAGGTCCAATCCTCACCCTAACCGTCTCTCTATCCCTAGCCCTCAACATAACCCTAACCCTAGGTCCAATCCTAACCCTATCCGTCTCTCTAACTCTAGCTCTCAACATAACCCTAACCCTAGGACCAATCCTAACCCTAACCGTCGCTCTAACCCTAGCCCTCAACATAATCCTAACCCTAGGTCCAATCCTAATCCTATCCGTCTCTCTAACTCTAGCCATCAACATAACCCTAACCCTAGGACCAATCCTAACCCTAACCGTCTCTCTAACCCTAGCCCTCAACTTAACCCTAACCCTAGGTCCTATCCTAACCCTAACCGTGTCTCTAACCCTAGCCCTCAACATAACCCTAACCCTAGGTCCAATCCTAACCCTAACCGTCTCCCTAACCCTAGCCCTCAACATAAGCGTAACCCTAGGTCCAATCCTAACCCTAACCGTCTCTCTAACCCTAGCCCTAAACATAACCCTAACCCTAGGTCCAATCCTAACCCTAACCGTCTCTCTGACCCTAGCCCTCAGCATAACCCTAACCCTAGGTCCAAACCTAACCCTAAATGTCAGTCTAACCCTAGCCCTCAACATAACCCTAACCCTAGGTCCAATCCTAACCCTAACCGTCTCTCTAACCCTAGCCCTCAACATAACCCTAACCCTAGGTCCAATCCTCACCCTAACCGTCTCTCTAACCATAGCCCTCAACATAAACCTTACCTTAGGTCCAATCCTAACACTAACCGTCTCTCTAACCCTAGCCCTCAACATAACCCTAACCCTAGGTCCAATCCTAACCCTAACCTTCTCTCTAACCCTAGCCCTCAACATAACCCTAATCCTAGGTCCAATCCTCACCCTAACCGTCTCTCTATCCCTAGCCCTCAACATAACCCTAACCCTAGGTCCAATCCTAACCCTATCCGTCTCTCTAACCCTAGCCCTCAACATAACCCTAACCCTAGGTCCAATCCTAATCCTATCCGTCTCTCTAACTCTAGCCATCAACATAACCCTAACCCTAGGACCAATCCTAACCCTAACCGTCTCTCTAACCCTAGCCCTCAACTTAACCCTAACCTTAGGTCCAATCCTAACCCTAACCGTGTCTCTAACCCTAGCCCTCAACATAACCCTAACCCTAGGTCCAATCCTAACCCTAACCGTCTCCCTAACCCTAGCCCTCAACATAAGCGTAACCCTAGGTCCAATCCTAACCCTAACCGTCTCTCTAACCCTAGCCCTAAACATAACCCTAACCCTAGGTCCAATCCTAACCCTAACCGTCTCTCTAACCCTAGCCCTCAACATAACCCTAACCCTAGGTCCAATCCTCACCCTAACCGTCTCTCTAACCCTAGCCCTCAACATAGCCCTAACCTAAGTCCAATCCTAACCCTAACCGTCTCTCTAACCCTAGCCCTCAACGTAGCCCTAACCCTAGGTCCATTCCTAACCCTAACCGTCTCTCTAACGCTAGCCCTCAACCTAAGCCTAACCCTAGGTCCAATCCTAACCCTAACCGTCTCTCTGACCCTAGCCCTCAGCATAAGCCTAACCCTAGGTCCAATCCTAACCCTAACTGTCTGTCTAACCCTAGCCCTCAACATAACCCTAACCCTAGGTCCAATCCTAACCCTAACCGTCTCTCTAACCCTAGCCCTCAACATAACCCTAACCCTAGGTCCAATCCTAACCCTAAATATCTCTCTAACCCTAGCCCTCAACATAAGCGTAACCCTAGGTCCAATCCTAACCCTAACCGTCTCTCTAACCCTAGCCCTAAACATTACCGTAACCCTAGGTCCAATCCTAACCCTAACCGTCTCTCTAACCCTAGCCCTCAACATAACCCTAACCCTAGGTCCAATCCTCACCCTAACCGTCTCCCTAACCCTAGCCCTCAACCTAACCCTAACCCTAGGTCCAATCCTCACCCTAACCGTCTCTCTAACCCTAGCCCTCAACATAGCCCTAACCTAAGTCCAATCCTAACCCTAACCGTCTCTCTAACCCTAGCCCTCAACGTAGCCCTAACCCTAGGTCCAATCCTAACCCTAACCGTCTCTCTAACGCTAGCCCTCAACCTAACCCTAACCCTAGGTCCAATCCTAAACCTAACCGTCTCTCTGAACCTAACCCTCAGCATAACCCTCACCCTAGGTCCAAACCTAACCCTAACTGTCTGTCTAACCCTAGCCCTCAACATAACCCTAACCCTAGGTCCAATCCTAACCCTAACCGTCTCTCTAACCCTAGCCCTCAACATAACCCTAACGCTAGGTCCAATCCTCACCCTAACCGCCTCTCCAACCCTAGCCTTCAACATAACCCTAACTCTAGGTCCAATCCTAACACTAACCGTCTCTCTAACCCTAGCCCTCAACATATCCCTAACCCTAGGTCCAATCCTAACCCTAACCGTCTCTCTAAACTTAGCCCTCAACATAACCCTAACCCTAGGTCCAATCCTAACCCTAACTGTCTCTCTTACCCTAGCCCTCAACATAAGCCTAACCCTAGGTCCAATCCTAACCCTAACCGTCTCTCTAACCCTAGCCCTCAACCTAACCCTAACCCTAGGTCCAATCCTCACCCTAACCGTCTCTCTAACCCTAGCCCTCAACATAACCCTAACCCTAGGTCCAATCCTCACCCTAACCGTCTCTCTAACCCTAGCCCTCAACATAGCCCTAACCCTAGGTCCAATCCTAACCCTAACCGTCTCTCTAACCCTAGCCCTCAACCTAACCCTAACCCTAGGTCCAATCCTAACCCTAACCGTCTCTCTAACCCTAGCCCTCAACCTAACCCTAACCCTAGGTCCAATCCTAACCCCAACCGTCTCTCTGACCCTAGCCCTCAGCATAACCCTAACCCTAGGTGCAATCCTAACCCTAACTGTCTGTCTAACCCTAGCCCTCAACATAACCCTAACCCTAGGTCCAATCCTAACTCTAACCCTCTCTCTGACCCTAGCACTCAGCATAACCCTAACCCTAGTTCCAGTCCTAACCCTAACCGTCTCTCTAACCCTAGCCCTCAACATAACTCTAACCCTAGTTCCAATCCTAACCCTAACAGTTTCTCTAACCCTAGCCCTCAACATAACCCTAACACTAGGTCCAATCCTAACCCTAACCGTTCTAACCCTAGCCCTCAACATAACCCTAACCATAGGTCCAATCCTAACCCTAACCGTCTCTAACCCTAACCGTCAGCATCACCCTTACCCTAGGTCCAGTCCTAACCCTAACCGTCTCTCTAAACTAGCCCTCAACCTAACCCTAACCCTACGTCCAATCCTAACCCTAACCGTCTCTCTAACCCTAGCCCTCAACATAACCCGAACCCTAGGTCCAATCCTAACCCTAACCGCCGCTCTAACCCTAGCCCTCAACATAACCATAACCCTAGGTCCAATCCTAACCCTAACCATCTCTCTAACCCTTGCCCTCAACATAACCCTAACCCTAGGTCCAATCCTAACGCTAAACGTCTCTCTCAACCTAGCCCTAAACATAACCCTAAGCCTAGGTCCAATCCTAACCCTAACCGTCTCTCTAACCCTAGCCCTCAACATAACCCTAACCCTAGGTCCAATCCTAACCCTAACCGTCCCTCTAACCCTAGCCCTCAACCTAACCCTAACCCTATGTCCAATCCTAACCCTAACCATCTCTCTAACCCTAGCCCTCAACCTAACCCTAACCCTAGGTCCAATTCTAACCCTAACCGTCTCTCTAACTCTAGCCCTCAACATAACCCCAACCCTAGGTCCAATCCTAACCCTAACCGTCCCTCTAACCCATGCCCTCAACATAACCCGAACCCTATGTCCAATCCTAACCCTAACCGTCTCTCTAATCGTAGCCCTCAACATAACCCTAACCCTAGGTCCAATCCTAACCCTAACCGTCTCTCTAACCATATCCCTCAACATAACCCTAACCCTAGGTCCAATCCTAACACTAACCGTCTCTCTAACCCTAGCCCTCAACATAACCCTAACCCTAGGTCCAATCCTAGCCCTAACCGTCTGTCTAACCCTAGCCCTCAACATAACCCTAACCCTAGGTCCAATCCTCACCCTAACCGTCTCCCTAACCCTAGCCCTCAACATAACCCTAACCCTAGGTCTAATCCTCACCCTAACCGTCTCTCTAACCCTAGCCCTCAACATAGCCCTAACCTAAGTCCAATCCTAACCCTAACCGTCTCTCTAAACCTAGCCTTCAACGTAGCCCTAACCCTAGGTCCAATCCCTACCCTAACCGTCTCTCTAACGCTAGCCCTCAACCTAAACCTAACCCTAGGTCCAATCCTAACCCTAACCGTCTGTCTGACCCTAGCCCTCAGCATAACCCTAACCCTAGGTCCAATCCTAACCCTAACTGTCTGTCTAACCCTAGCCCTCAACATAACCCTAACCCTAGGTCCAATCCTAACCCTAACCGTCTCTCTAACCCTAGCCCTCAACATAACCCTAACCCTAGGTCCAATCCTCACCCTAACCATCTCTCCAACCCTAGCCTTCAACATAACCCTAACTCTAGGTCCAATCCTAACCCTAACTGTCTCTCTAACCCTAGCCCTCAACATATCTCTAACCCTGGGTCCAATCCTAACCCTAACCGTCTCTCTAACCCTAGCCCTCAACATAACCCTAACCCTAGGTCCAATCCTAACCCTGTCTCTCTAACCCTAGCAATCAACATAACCCTAACCCTAGGTCCAATCCTAACCCTAACTGTCAGTCTAACCCTAGCCCTCAACATAACTCTAACCCTAGGTCCAATCCTAACCCTAACCGTCTCTCTAACCCTAACCCTCAACAAAATCTAACCCTAGGTCCAATCCTCACCCTAACTGTCTCTCTAACCCTAGCCCTCAACATAAACCTTACCTTAGGTCCAATCCTAACACTAACCGTCTCTCTAACCCTAGCCCTAAACATAACCCTAACCCTAGGTCCAATCCAAACCCGAAACGTCTTTGTAACCCTAGCCCTCAACATAACCCTAACCCTAGCTCCAATCCTAACCTGAACCGTCTCGCTAACCCAAGCCCTCAACATAAACTTAACCCTACATGCAATCCTAACCCTAATCGTCTACTTACCCTACCCCTCAACATAACACTAACCCTAGCTCCAATCCTAACCCTAATCGTCTACCTACACCTAGCCCTCAACATAACCCTAAACCTACCTCCAATCCTAACCCTAATCGTCTCTGTAACCCTAGCCCTCAACATAAACTTAACCCTACATCCAATCCTAACCCTAATCGTCTACCTAACCCTAGCCCTCTACATAACCCTAACCCTAGGTCCAATATTAACCCTAATCGTCTACCTAACCCTAGACCTCAACATAACCCTAACCCTAGGTCCAGTCCTAACCCTAATCGTGTATCTAACCCTAGCCCTAAACATAACCCTAACCTTAGGTCCAATAATAACCCGTATCGTCTCTCTAACCCTAGCACTCATCATAACCCTAACCCTAGGTCCAATCCTAACCCTAACCGTCTCTCTGACCCTAGCCCTCAGCATAACCCTAACCCTAGGTCCAAACCTAACCCTAAATGTCAGTCTAAACCTAGCCCTCAACATAACCCTAACCCTAGGTCCAATCCTAACCCTAACCGTCTCTCTAACCCTAGCCCTCAACATAACCCTAACCCTAGGTCCAATCCTCACCCTAACCGTCTCTCTAACCATAGCCCTCAACATAAACCTTACCTTAGGTCCAATCCTAACACTAACCGTCTCTCTAACCCTAGCCCTCAACATAACCCTAACCCTAGGTCCAATCCTAACCCTAACCTTCTCTCTAACCCTAGCCCTCAACATAACCCTAATCCTAGGTCCAATCCTCACCCTAACCGTCTCTCTATCCCTAGCCCTCAACATAACCCTAACCCTAGGTCCAATCCTAACCCTATCCGTCTCTCTAACTCTAGCCCTCAACATAACCCTAACCCTAGGACCAATCCTAACCCTAACCGTCGCTCTAACCCTAGCCCTCAACATAACCCTAACCCTAGGTCCAATCCTAATCCTATCCGTCTCTCTAACTCTAGCCATCAACATAACCCTAACCCTAGGACCAATCCTAACCCTAACCGTCTCTCTAACCCTAGCCCTCAACTTAACCCTAACCTTAGGTCCAATCCTAACCCTAACCGTCTCTCTAACCCTAGCCCTCAACTTAACCCTAACCTTAGGTCCAATCCTAATCCTATCCGTCTCTCTAACTCTAGCCATCAACATAACCCTAACCCTAGGACCAATCCTAACCCTAACCGTCTCTCTAACCCTAGCCCTCAACATAGCCCTAACCTAAGTCCAATCCTAACCCTAACCGTCTCTCTAACCCTAGCCCTCAACGTAGCCCTAACCCTAGGTCCATTCCTAACCCTAACCGTCTCTCTAACGCTAGCCCTCAACCTAAGCCTAACCCTAGGTCCAATCCTAACCCTAACCGTCTCTCTGACCCTAGCCCTCAGCATAAGCCTAACCCTAGGTCCAATCCTAACCCTAACTGTCTGTCTAACCCTAGCCCTCAACATAACCCTAACCCTAGGTCCAATCCTAACCCTAACCGTCTCTCTAATCCTAGCCCTCAACATAACCCTAACCCTAGGTCCAATCCTAACCCTAAATATCTCTCTAACCCTAGCCCTCAACATAAGCGTAACCCTAGGTCCAATCCTAACCCTAACCGTCTCTCTAACCCTAGCCCTAAACATTACCGTAACCCTAGGTCCAATCCTAACCCTAACCGTCTCTCTAACCCTAGCCCTCAACATAACCCTAACCCTAGGTCCAATCCTCACCCTAACCGTCTCCCTAACCCTAGCCCTCAACCTAACCCTAACCCTAGGTCCAATCCTCACCCTAACCGTCTCTCTAACCCTAGCCCTCAACATAGCCCTAACCTAAGTCCAATCCTAACCCTAACCGTCTCTCTAACCCTAGCCCTCAACGTAGCCCTAACCCTAGGTCCAATCCTAACCCTAACCGTCTCTCTAACGCTAGCCCTCAACCTAACCCTAACCCTAGGTCCAATCCTAAACCTAACCGTCTCTCTGAACCTAACCCTCAGCATAACCCTCACCCTAGGTCCAAACCTAACCCTAACTGTCTGTCTAACCCTAGCCCTCAACATAACCCTAACCCTAGGTCCAATCCTAACCCTAACCGTCTCTCTAACCCTAGCCCTCAACATAACCCTAACGCTAGGTCCAATCCTCACCCTAACCGCCTCTCCAACCCTAGCCTTCAACATAACCCTAACTCTAGGTCCAATCCTAACACTAACCGTCTCTCTAACCCTAGCCCTCAACATATCCCTAACCCTAGGTCCAATCCTAACCCTAACCGTCTCTCTAAACTTAGCCCTCAACATAACCCTAACCCTAGGTCCAATCCTAACCCTAACTGTCTCTCTAACCCTAGCCCTCAACATAAGCCTAACCCTAGGTCCAATCCTAACCCTAACCGTCTCTCTAACCCTAGCCCTCAACCTAACCCTAACCCTAGGTCCAATCCTCACCCTAACCGTCTCTCTAACCCTAGCCCTCAACATAACCCTAACCCTAGGTCCAATCCTCACCCTAACCGTCTCTCTAACCCTAGCCCTCAACATAGCCCTAACCCTAGGTCCAATCCTAACCCTAACCGTCTCTCTAACCCTAGCCCTCAACCTAACCCTAACCCTAGGTCCAATCCTAACCCTAACCGTCTCTCTAACCCTAGCCCTCAACCTAACCCTAACCCTAGGTCCAATCCTAACCCCAACCGTCTCTCTGACCCTAGCCCTCAGCATAACCCTAACCCTAGGTGCAATCCTAACCCTAACTGTCTGTCTAACCCTAGCCCTCAACATAACCCTAACCCTAGGTCCAATCCTAACTCTAACCCTCTCTCTGACCCTAGCACTCAGCATAACCCTAACCCTAGTTCCAGTCCTAACCCTAACCGTCTCTCTAACCCTAGCCCTCAACATAACTCTAACCCTAGTTCCAATCCTAACCCTAACAGTTTCTCTAACCCTAGCCCTCAACATAACCCTAACACTAGGTCCAATCCTAACCCTAACCGTTCTAACCCTAGCCCTCAACATAACCCTAACCATAGGTCCAATCCTAACCCTAACCGTCTCTCTAACCCTAACCGTCAGCATCACCCTTACCCTAGGTCCAGTCCTAACCCTAACCGTCTCTCTAAACTAGCCCTCAACCTAACCCTAACCCTACGTCCAATCCTAACCCTAACCGTCTCTCTAACCCTAGCCCTCAACATAAACCGAACCCTAGGTCCAATCCTAACCCTAACCGCCGCTCTAACCCTAGCCCTCAACATAACCATAACCCTAGGTCCAATCCTAACCCTAACCATCTCTCTAACCCTTGCCCTCAACATAACCCTAACCCTAGGTCCAATCCTAACGCTAAACGTCTCTCTCAACCTAGCCCTAAACATAACCCTAAGCCTAGGTCCAATCCTAACCCTAACCGTCTCTCTAACCCTAGCCCTCAACATAACCCTAACCCTAGGTCCAATCCTAACCCTAACCGTCCCTCTAACCCTAGCCCTCAACCTAACCCTAACCCTATGTCCAATCCTAACCCTAACCATCTCTCTAACCCTAGCCCTCAACCTAACCCTAACCCTAGGTCCAATTCTAACCCTAACCGTCTCTCTAACTCTAGCCCTCAACATAACCCCAACCCTAGGTCCAATCCTAACCCTAACCGTCCCTCTAACCCATGCCCTCAACATAACCCGAACCCTATGTCCAATCCTAACCCTAACCGTCTCTCTAATCGTAGCCCTCAACATAACCCTAACCCTAGGTCCAATCCTAACCCTAACCGTCTCTCTAACCATATCCCTCAACATAACCCTAACCCTAGGTCCAATCCTAACACTAACCGTCTCTCTAACCCTAGCCCTCAACATAACCCTAACCCTAGGTCCAATCCTAGCCCTAACCGTCTGTCTAACCCTAGCCCTCAACATAACCCTAACCCTAGGTCCAATCCTCACCCTAACCGTCTCCCTAACCCTAGCCCTCAACATAACCCTAACCCTAGGTCTAATCCTCACCCTAACCGTCTCTCTAACCCTAGCCCTCAACATAGCCCTAACCTAAGTCCAATCCTAACCCTAACCGTCTCTCTAAACCTAGCCTTCAACGTAGCCCTAACCCTAGGTCCAATCCTAACCCTAACCGTCTCTCTAACGCTAGCCCTCAACCTAAACCTAACCCTAGGTCCAATCCTAACCCTAACCGTCTGTCTGACCCTAGCCCTCAGCATAACCCTAACCCTAGGTCCAATCCTAACCCTAACTGTCTGTCTAACCCTAGCCCTCAACATAACCCTAACCCTAGGTCCAATCCTAACCCTAACCGTCTCTCTAACCCTAGCCCTCAACATAACCCTAACCCTAGGTCCAATCCTCACCCTAACCATCTCTCCAACCCTAGCCTTCAACATAACCCTAACTCTAGGTCCAATCCTAACCCTAACTGTCTCTCTAACCCTAGCCCTCAACATATCTCTAACCCTGGGTCCAATCCTAACCCTAACCGTCTCTCTAACCCTAGCCCTCAACATAACCCTAACCCTAGGTCCAATCCTAACCCTGTCTCTCTAACCCTAGCAATCAACATAACCCTAACCCTAGGTCCAATCCTAACCCTAACTGTCAGTCTAACCCTAGCCCTCAACATAACTCTAACCCTAGGTCCAATCCTAACCCTAACCGTCTCTCTAACCCTAACCCTCAACAAAATCTAACCCTAGGTCCAATCCTCACCCTAACTGTCTCTCTAACCCTAGCCCTCAACATAAACCTTACCTTAGGTCCAATCCTAACACTAACCGTCTCTCTAACCCTAGCCCTAAACATAACCCTAACCCTAGGTCCAATCCAAACCCGAAACGTCTTTGTAACCCTAGCCCTCAACATAACCCTAACCCTAGCTCCAATCCTAACCTGAACCGTCTCGCTAACCCAAGCCCTCAACATAAACTTAACCCTACATGCAATCCTAACCCTAATCGTCTACCCACCCTACCCCTCAACATAACACTAACCCTAGCTCCAATCCTAACCCTAATCGTCTACCTACACCTAGCCCTCAACATAACCCTAAACCTACCTCCAATCCTAACCCTAATCGTCTCTGTAACCCTAGCCCTCAACATAAACTTAACCCTACATCCAATCCTAACCCTAATCGTCTACCTAACCCAAGCCCTCTACATAACCCTAACCCTAGGTCCAATATTAACCCTAATCGTTTACCTAACCCTAGACCTCAACATAACCCTAACCCTAGGTCCAGTCCTAACCCTAATCGTGTATCTAACCCTAGCCCTAAACATAACCCTAACCTTAGGTCCAATAATAACCCGTATCGTCTCTCTAACCCTAGCACTCAACATAACCCTAACCCTAGGTCCAAACTTATCCCAAATAGTCTACCTAACCCTACCCCTCAAAATAACCCTAACCCTACGTCCAATCCTAACCCTAATCAACTCTCTAACCGGAGCCCATAACATAACCGTAACCCTAGCTCCAATCCAAACCCTAATAGTCTCTCTGACACTAGCCCTCAACACAACCCTTACCCTAGGTCCAATCCTAACCTTAACCGTCTCTCTAAACCTAGCCCTCAACATAAACTTAACCCTAGGTCCAATCCTACCCCGAACCGTCTCTCTAACCCTAGCCCTCTACATAAACGTAACCCTAGGTCCAATCCAAACCCGAACCGTCTCTCTAACCCTAGCCATCAACATAACCCTAACCCTAGGTCCAATCCTAACGTATTTGTCCCTCTAACCCTAGCCCTCAACGTACCCTAACGCTAGGTCCAATTATAACCCTAATCGAATCTCTAACCGTAGTCCTCAACATAACCCTAACCCTAGGTCCAATCCTAACCCGAACCGTCTCTCTAACCCTAGCTCTCAACATAACCCTAACCCTAACTAAAATCCGAACCCTAATCGTCTGTCTAACCCTAGCCCTCAACCAAAACCTAACCCTAGGTCCAATTCTAACCCTAACCGTCTCTCTAACACTAGCCCTCTACATAACCCTAACCCTAGGTCCAATCCTAACCCTAATCTTCTACCTAACCCTAGCCCTCAACATAACGCTAACCCTAGCTCCAATCCTAACCCTAATATTCTCTCTAACCCTAGCCCTCAACACAACCCAAACCTAGGTCCAATCCGAATCCTAATCGTCTACCTAACCCTAGCCCTAAACATAACCCTAACTTAGGTCCAATCCTAAACCTAAACGTCTATCTAACCCTAGCCCTCAACATAACCCTAACCCTAGCTCCAATCCTAACCCTAATCGTCTACCTAATCTTAGCTGTCAACATAACCCTAACCCAGGGTCCAATCCTAACCCTATATATCTACCTACCCTAGCCCTAAACATAACCGTAACCCTAGGTCCAATCCTAACCCTAAACGTCTACCTAACCCTAGCCCCCAAATTAACCCTAACCCTAGCTCCAATCCTAACCCTAATCGTCTCTCTAATCCTAGCGCTCAACAAAACCCTATCCCTAGGTACAATCCTAACACTAATCGTCTATCTAACCCTAGCCCTCAACATAACCCTAACCCTAGGTCCAATCCTAACCCTAACCTTCTCTCTAACCCTAGCCCTCAACATAACCCTAATCCTAGGTCCAATCCTCACCCTAACCGTCTCTCTATCCCTAGCCCTCAACATAACCCTAACCCTAGGTCCAATCCTAACCCTATCCGTCTCTCTAACTCTAGCCCTCAACATAACCCTAACCCTAGGACCAATCCTAACCCTAACCGTCGCTCTAACCCTAGCCCTCAACATAACCCTAACCCTAGGTCCAATCCTAATCCTATCCGTCTCTCTAACTCTAGCCATCAACATAACCCTAACCCTAGGACCAATCCTAACCCTAACCGTCTCTCTAACCCTAGCCCTCAACTTAACCCTAACCTTAGGTCCAATCCTAACCCTAACCGTGTCTCTAACCCTAGCCCTCAACATAACCCTAACCCTAGGTCCAATCCTAACCCTAACCGTCTCCCTAACCCTAGCCCTCAACATAAGCATAACCCTAGGTCCAATCCTAACCCTAACCGTCTCTCTAACCCTAGCCCTAAACATAACCCTAACCCTAGGTCCAATCCTAACCCTAACCGTCTCTCTAACCCTAGCCCTCAACATAACCCTAACCCTAGGTCCAATCCTCACCCTAACCGTCTCTCTAACCCTAGCCCTCAACATAGCCCTAACCTAAGTCCAATCCTAACCCTAACCGTCTCTCTAACCCTAGCCCTCAACGTAGCCCTAACCCTAGGTCCAATCCTAACCCTAACCGTCTCTCTAACGCTAGCCCTCAACCTAAGCCTAACCCTAGGTCCAATCCTAACCCTAACCGTCTCTCTGACCCTAGCCCTCAGCATAAGCCTAACCCTAGGTCCAATCCTAACCCTAACTGTCTGTCTAACCCTAGCCCTCAACATAGCCCTAACCCTAGGTCCAATCCTAACCCTGACCGTCTCTCTAACCCTAGCCCTCAACATAACCCTAACCCTAGGTCCAATCCTAACCCTAAATATCTCTCTAACCCTAGCCCTCAACATAAGCGTAACCCTAGGTCCAATCCTAACCCTAACCGTCTCTCTAACCCTAGCCCTAAACATTACCCTAACCCTAGGTCCAATCCTAACCCTAACCGTCTCTCTAACGCTAGCCCTCAACCTAACCCTAACCCTAGGTCCAATCCTAAACCTAACCGTCTCTCTGAACCTAACCCTCAGCATAACCCTCACCCTAGGTCCAAACCTAACCCTAACTGTCTGTCTAACCCTAGCCCTCAACATAACCCTAACCCTAGGTCCAATCCTAACCCTAACCGTCTCTCTAACCCTAGCCCTCAACATAACCCTAACGCTAGGTCCAATCCTCACCCTAACCGCCTCTCCAACCCTAGCCTTCAACATAACCCTAACTCTAGGTCCAATCCTAACACTAACCGTCTCTCTAACCCTAGCCCTCAACATATCCCTAACCCTAGGTCCAATCCTAACCCTAACCGTCTCTCTAAACTTAGCCCTCAACATAACCCTAACCCTAGGTCCAATCCTAACCCTAACTGTCTCTCTAACCCTAGCCCTCAACATAAGCCTAACCCTAGGTCCAATCCTAACCCTAACCGTCTCTCTAACCCTAGCCCTCAACCTAACCCTAACCCTAGGTCCAATCCTCACCCTAACCGTCTCTCTAACCCTAGCCCTCAACATAACCCTAACCCTAGGTCCAATCCTCACCCTAACCGTCTCTCTAACCCTAGCCCTCAACATAGCCCTAACCCTAGGTCCAATCCTAACCCTAACCGTCTCTCTAACCCTAGCCCTCAACCTAACCCTAACCCTAGGTCCAATCCTAACCCTAACCGTCTCTCTAACCCTAGCCCTCAACCTAACCCTAACCCTAGGTCCAATCCTAACCCCAACCGTCTCTCTGACCCTAGCCCTCAGCATAACCCTAACCCTAGGTGCAATCCTAACCCTAACTGTCTGTCTAACCCTAGCCCTCAACATAACCCTAACCCTAGGTCCAATCCTAACTCTAACCCTCTCTCTGACCCTAGCACTCAGCATAACCCTAACCCTAGTTCCAGTCCTAACCCTAACCGTCTCTCTAACCCTAGCCCTCAACATAACTCTAACCCTAGTTCCAATCCTAACCCTAACAGTTTCTCTAACCCTAGCCCTCAACATAACCCTAACACTAGGTCCAATCCTAACCCTAACCGTCTCTAACCCTAGCCCTCAACATAACCCTAACCATAGGTCCAATCCTAACCCTAACCGTCTCTCTAACCCTAACCGTCAGCATCACCCTTACCCTAGGTCCAGTCCTAACCCTAACCGTCTCTCTAAACTAGCCCTCAACCTAACCCTAACCCTACGTCCAATCCTAACCCTAACCGTCTCTCTAACCCTAGCCCTCAACATAACCCGAACCCTAGGTCCAATCCTAACCCTAACCGCCGCTCTAACCCTAGCCCTCAACATAACCATAACCCTAGGTCCAATCCTAACCCTAACCATCTCTCTAACCCTTGCCCTCAACATAACCCTAACCCTAGGTCCAATCCTAACGCTAAACGTCTCTCTCAACCTAGCCCTAAACATAACCCTAAGCCTAGGTCCAATCCTAACCCTAACCGTCTCTCTAACCCTAGCCCTCAACATAACCCTAACCCTAGGTCCAATCCTAACCCTAACCGTCCCTCTAACCCTAGCCCTCAACCTAACCCTAACCCTATGTCCAATCCTAACCCTAACCATCTCTCTAACCCTAGCCCTCAACCTAACCCTAACCCTAGGTCCAATTCTAACCCTAACCGTCTCTCTAACTCTAGCCCTCAACATAACCCCAGCCCTAGGTCCAATCCTAACCCTAACCGTCCCTCTAACCCATGCCCTCAACATAACCCGAACCCTATGTCCAATCCTAACCCTAACCGTCTCTCTAATCGTAGCCCTCAACATAAACCTAACCCTAGGTCCAATCCTAACCCTAACCGTCTCTCTAACCATATCCCTCAACATAACCCTAACCCTAGGTCCAATCCTAACACTAACCGTCTCTCTAACCCTAGCCCTCAACATAACCCTAACCCTAGGTCCAATCCTAGCCCTAACCGTCTGTCTAACCCTAGCCCTCAACATAACCCTAACCCTAGGTCCAATCCTCACCCTAACCGTCTCCCTAACCCTAGCCCTCAACATAACCCTAACCCTAGGTCTAATCCTCACCCTAACCGTCTCTCTAACCCTAGCCCTCAACATAGCCCTAACCTAAGTCCAATCCTAACCCTAACCGTCTCTCTAAACCTAGCCTTCAACGTAGCCCTAACCCTAGGTCCAATCCTAACCCTAACCGTCTCTCTAACGCTAGCCCTCAACCTAAACCTAACCCTAGGTCCAATCCTAACCCTAACCGTCTGTCTGACCCTAGCCCTCAGCATAACCCTAACCCTAGGTCCAATCCTAACCCTAACTGTCTGTCTAACCCTAGCCCTCAACATAACCCTAACCCTAGGTCCAATCCTAACCCTAACCGTCTCTCTAACCCTAGCCCTCAACATAACCCTAACCCTAGGTCCAATCCTCACCCTAACCATCTCTCCAACCCTAGCCTTCAACATAACCCTAACTCTAGGTCCAATCCTAACCCTAACTGTCTCTCTAACCCTAGCCCTCAACATATCTCTAACCCTGGGTCCAATCCTAACCCTAACCGTCTCTCTAACCCTAGCCCTCAACATAACCCTAACCCTAGGTCCAATCCTAACCCTAACTGTCTCTCTAACCCTAGCAATCAACATAACCCTAACCCTAGGTCCAATCCTAACCCTATCCCTCTCTCTAACTCTAGCCCTCAACATAACCATAACCCTAGGACAAATCCTAACCCTAACCGTCTCTCTAACCCTAGCCCACAACCTAACCCTAACCCTAGGTCCAATCCCAACCCTAACCGTCTCTCTGACCCTAGCCCTCAGCATAACCCTAACCCTAGGTCCAATCCTAACCCTAACTGTCAGTCTAACCCTAGCCCTCAACATAACCCTAACCCTAGGTCGAATCCTAACCCTAACCATCTCTCTAACCCTAGCCCTCAACATAACCCTAACCCTAGGTCCAATTCTCACCCTAACCGTCTCTCCAACCCTAGCCCTAAACATAACCCTAACCCCAGGTCCAGTCGTAACACTAACCGTCTCTCTAACCCTAGCCCTCAACATATCCCTAACCCTAGGTCCAATCTTAACCCTAACCGTCTCTCTAACCTTAGACCTCAACATAAACCTAACCCTAGTTCCAATAATCACCCTAACCGTCTCTCTAACCCTAGCCCTCAACATAAGCCTAACCCTAGGTCCAATCCTAACAGTAACCGTCTCTCTAACACTAGCCCTCAACATAAGCCTAACCCTAGGTCCAATCCTAACCCTATCCGTCTCTCTAACTCTAGCCCTCAACATAAGCCTAACCCTAGGACCAATCCTAACCCTAACCGTCGCTCTAACCCTAGCCCTCAACATAACCCTAACCCTAGGTCCAATCCTAACCCTAACCGTCTCTCTGACCCTAGCCCTCAACATAACCCTAACACTAGGTCCAATCCTAACCCTAACCGTCTCTCTAACCCTAGCCTTCAACATAACCCTAACCCTAGGTCCAATCCTAACACTAACCGTCTCTCTAACCCTAGCCCTCAATATAGCCCTAAACCCTAGGTCCAATCCTAACCCTATCCCTCTCTCTAACCCTAGCCCTCAACCTAACCCTAACCCTAGGTCCAATCCTAACCCTATCCCTCTCTCTAACCCTAGCCCTCAACCTAACCCTAACCCTAGGTCCAATCCTAACCCTAACCGTCTCTCTGACCCTAACCCTCAGCATAACCCTAACCCTAGGTCCAATCCTAACCCTAACTGTCAGTCTAACCCTAGCCCTCAACATAAACCTTACCTTAGGTCCAATCCTAACACTAACCGTCTCTCTAACCCTAGCCCTAAACATAACCCTAACCCTAGGTCCAATCCAAACCCGAAACGTCTTTGGAACCCTAGCCCTCAACATAACCCTAACCCTAGCTCCAATCCTAACCTGAACCGTCTCGCTAACCCAAGCCATCAACATAAACTTAACCCTACATGCAATCCTAACCCTAATCGTCTACCTAACCCTACCCCTCAACATAACACTAACCCTAGCTCCAATCCTAACCCTAATCGTCTACCTACACCTAGCCCTCAACATAACCCTAAACCTACCTCCAATCCTAACCCTAATCGTCTCTGTAACCCTAGCCCTCAACATAAACTTAACCCTACATCCAATCCTAACCCTAATCGTCTACCTAACCCTAGCCCTCTACATAACCCTAACCCTAGGTCCAATATTAACCCTAATCGTCTACCTAACCCTAGACCTCAACATAACCCTAACCCTAGGTCCAGTCCTAACCCTAATCGTGTATCTAACCCTAGCCCTAAACATAACCCTAACCTTAGGTCCAATAATAACCCGTATCGTCTCTCTAACCCTAGCCCTCAACATAACCCTAACCCTAGGTCGAAACTTATCCCAAATAGTCTACCTAACCCTACCCCTCAAAATAACCCTAACCCTACGTCCAATCCTAACCCTAATCAACTCTCTAACCGGAGCCCATAACATAACCGTAACCCTAGCTCCAATCCAAACCCTAATAGTCTCTCTGACACTAGCCCTCAACACAACCCTTACCCTAGGTCCAATCCTAACCTTAACCGTCTCTCTAAACCTAGCCCTCAACATAAACTTAACCCTAGGTCCAATCCTACCCCGAACCGTCTCTCTAACCCTAGCCCTCTACATAAACGTAACCCTAGGTCCAATCCAAACCCGAACCGTCTCTCTAACCCTAGCCATCAACATAACCCTAACCCTAGGTCCAATCCTAACGTATTTGTCCCTCTAACCCTAGCCCTCAACGTACCCTAACGCTAGGTCCAATTATAACCCTAATCGAATCTCTAACCGTAGTCCTCAACATAACCTTAACCCTAGGTCCAATCCTAACCCGAACCGTCTCTCTAACCCTAGCTCTCAACATAACCCTAACCCTAACTAAAATCCGAACCCTAATCGTCTGTCTAACCCTAGCCCTCAACCAAACCCTAACCCTAGGTCCAATTCTAACCCTAACCGTCTCTCTAACACTAGCCCTCTACATAACCCTAACCCTAGGTCCAATCCTAACCCTAATCTTCTACCTAACCCTAGCCCTCAACATAACGCTAACCCTAGCTCCAATCCTAACCCTAATATTCTCTCTAACCCTAGCCCTCAACACAACCCAAACCTAGGTCCAATCCGAATCCTAATCGTCTACCTAACCCTAGCCCTAAACATAACCCTAACTTAGGTCCAATCCTAAACCTAAACGTCTATCTAACCCTAGCCCTCAACATAACCCTAACCCTAGCTCCAATCCTAACCCTAATCGTCTACCTAATCTTAGCTGTCAACATAACCCTAACCCAGGGTCCAATCCTAACCCTATATATCTACCTACCCTAGCCCTAAACATAACCGTAACCCTAGGTCCAATCCTAACCCTAAACGTCTACCTAACCCTAGCCCCCAAATTAACCCTAACCCTAGCTCCAATCCTAACCCTAATCGTCTCTCTAATCCTAGCCCTCAACAAAACCCTATCCCTAGGTACAATCCTAACACTAATCGTCTATCTAACCCTAGCCCTCAACATAACCCTAACCCTAGGTCCAATCCTAACCCTAACCTTCTCTCTAACCCTAGCCCTCAACATAACCCTAATCCTAGGTCCAATCCTCACCCTAACCGTCTCTCTATCCCTAGCCCTCAACATAACCCTAACCCTAGGTCCAATCCTAACCCTATCCGTCTCTCTAACTCTAGCCCTCAACATAACCCTAACCCTAGGACCAATCCTAACCCTAACCGTCGCTCTAACCCTAGCCCTCAACATAACCCTAACCCTAGGTCCAATCCTAATCCTATCCGTCTCTCTAACTCTAGCCATCAACATAACCCTAACCCTAGGACCAATCCTAACCCTAACCGTCTCTCTAACCCTAGCCCTCAACTTAACCCTAACCTTAGGTCCAATCCTAACCCTAACCGTGTCTCTAACCCTAGCCCTCAACATAACCCTAACCCTAGGTCCAATCCTAACCCTAACCGTCTCCCTAACCCTAGCCCTCAACATAAGCGTAACCCTAGGTCCAATCCTAACCCTAACCGTCTCTCTAACCCTAGCCCTAAACATAACCCTAACCCTAGGTCCAATCCTAACCCTAACCGTCTCTCTAACCTAGCCCTCAACATAACCCTAACCCTAGGTCCAATCCTCACCCTAACCGTCTCTCTAACCCTAGCCCTCAACGTAGCCCTAACCCTAGGTCCAATCCTAACCCTAACCGTCTCTCTAACGCTAGCCCTCAACCTAAGCCTAACCCTAGGTCCAATCCTAACCCTAACCGTCTCTCTGACCCTAGCCCTCAGCATAAGCCTAACCCTAGGTCCAATCCTAACCCTAACTGTCTGTCTAACCCTAGCCCTCAACATAACCCTAACCCTAAGTCCAATCCTAACCCTGACCGTCTCTCTAACCCTAGCCCTCAACATAACCCTAACCCTAGGTCCAATCCTAACCCTAAATATCTCTCTAACCCTAGCCCTCAACATAAGCGTAACCCTAGGTCCAATCCTAACCCTAACCGTCTCTCTAACCCTAGCCCTAAACATTACCCTAACCCTAGGTCCAATCCTAACCCTAACCGTCTCTCTAACGCTAGCCCTCAACCTAACCCTAACCCTAGGTCCAATCCTAAACCTAACCGTCTCTCTGAACCTAACCCTCAGCATAACCCTCACCCTAGGTCCAAACCTAACCCTAACTGTCTGTCTAACCCTAGCCCTCAACATAACCCTAACCCTAGGTCCAATCCTAACCCTAACCGTCTCTCTAACCCTAGCCCTCAACATAACCCTAACGCTAGGTCCAATCCTCACCCTAACCGCCTCTCCAACCCTAGCCTTCAACATAACCCTAACTCTAGGTCCAATCCTAACACTAACCGTCTCTCTAACCCTAGCCCTCAACATATCCCTAATCCTAGGTCCAATCCTAACCCTAACCGTCTCTCTAAACTTAGCCCTCAACATAACCCTAACCCTAGGTCCAATCCTAACCCTAACTGTCTCTCTAACCCTAGCCCTCAACATAAGCCTAACCCTAGGTCCAATCCTAACCCTAACCGTCTCTCTAACCCTAGCCCTCAACCTAACCCTAACCCTAGGTCCAATCCTCACCCTAACCGTCTCTCTAACCCTAGCCCTCAACATAACCCTAACCCTAGGTCCAATCCTCACCCTAACCGTCTCTCTAACCCTAGCCCTCAACATAGCCCTAACCCTAGGTCCAATCCTAACCCTAACCGTCTCTCTAACCCTAGCCCTCAACCTAACCCTAACCCTAGGTCCAATCCTAACCCTAACCGTCTCTCTAACCCTAGCCCTCAACCTAACCCTAACCCTAGGTCCAATCCTAACCCCAACCGTCTCTCTGACCCTAGCCCTCAGCATAACCCTAACCCTAGGTGCAATCCTAACCCTAACTGTCTGTCTAACCCTAGCCCTCAACATAACCCTAACCCTAGGTCCAATCCTAACTCTAACCCTCTCTCTGACCCTAGCACTCAGCATAACCCTAACCCTAGTTCCAGTCCTAACCCTAACCGTCTCTCTAACCCTAGCCCTCAACATAACTCTAACCCTAGTTCCAATCCTAACCCTAACAGTTTCTCTAACCCTAGCCCTCAACATAACCCTAACACTAGGTCCAATCCTAACCCTAACCGTCTCTAACCCTAGCCCTCAACATAACCCTAACCATAGGTCCAATCCTAACCCTAACCGTCTCTCTAACCCTAACCGTCAGCATCACCCTTACCCTAGGTCCAGTCCTAACCCTAACCGTCTCTCTAAACTAGCCCTCAACCTAACCCTAACCCTACGTCCAATCCTAACCCTAACCGTCTCTCTAACCCTAGCCCTCAACATAACCCGAACCCTAGGTCCAATCCTAACCCTAACCGCCGCTCTAACCCTAGCCCTCAACATAACCATAACCCTAGGTCCAATCCTAACCCTAACCATCTCTCTAACCCTTGCCCTCAACATAACCCTAACCCTAGGTCCAATCCTAACGCTAAACGTCTCTCTCAACCTAGCCCTAAACATAACCCTAAGCCTAGGTCCAATCCTAACCCTAACCGTCTCTCTAACCCTAGCCCTCAACATAACCCTAACCCTAGGTCCAATCCTAACCCTAACCGTCCCTCTAACCCTAGCCCTCAACCTAACCCTAACCCTATGTCCAATCCTAACCCTAACCATCTCTCTAACCCTAGCCCTCAACCTAACCCTAACCCTAGGTCCAATTCTAACCCTAACCGTCTCTCTAACTCTAGCCCTCAACATAACCCCAACCCTAGGTCCAATCCTAACCCTAACCGTCCCTCTAACCCATGCCCTCAACATAACCCGAACCCTATGTCCAATCCTAACCCTAACCGTCTCTCTAATCCTAGCCCTCAACATAACCCTAACCCTAGGTCCAATCCTAACCCTAACCGTCTCTCTAACCATATCCCTCAACATAACCCTAACCCTAGGTCCAATCCTAACACTAACCGTCTCTCTAACCCTAGCCCTCAACATAACCCTAACCCTAGGTCCAATCCTAGCCCTAACCGTCTATCTAACCCTAGCCCTCAACATAACCCTAACCCTAGGTCCAATCCTCACCCTAACCGTCTCCCTAACCCTAGCCCTCAACATAACCCTAACCCTAGGTCTAATCCTCACCCTAACCGTCTCTCTAACCCTAGCCCTCAACATAGCCCTAACCTAAGTCCAATCCTAACCCTAACCGTCTCTCTAAACCTAGCCTTCAACGTAGCCCTAACCCTAGGTCCAATCCTAACCCTAACCGTCTCTCTAACGCTAGCCCTCAACCTAAACCTAACCCTAGGTCCAATCCTAACCCTAACCGTCTGTCTGACCCTAGCCCTCAGCATAACCCTAACCCTAGGTCCAATCCTAACCCTAACTGTCTGTCTAACCCTAGCCCTCAACATAACCCTAACCCTAGGTCCAATCCTAACCCTAACCGTCTCTCTAACCCTAGCCCTCAACATAACCCTAACCCTAGGTCCAATCCTCACCCTAACCATCTCTCCAACCCTAGCCTTCAACATAACCCTAACTCTAGGTCCAATCCTAACCCTAACTGTCTCTCTAACCCTAGCCCTCAACATATCTCTAACCCTGGGTCCAATCCTAACCCTAACCGTCTCTCTAACCCTAGCCCTCAACATAACCCTAACCCTAGGTCCAATCCTAACCCTAACTGTCTCTCTAACCCTAGCAATCAACATAACCCTAACCCTAGGTCCAATCCTAACCCTATCCCTCTCTCTAACTCTAGCCCTCAACATAACCATAACCCTAGGACAAATCCTAACCCTAACCGTTTCTCTAACCCTAGCCCACAACCTAACCCTAACCCTAGGTCCAATCCCAACCCTAACCGTCTCTCTGACCCTAGCCCTCAGCATAACCCTAACCCTAGGTCCAATCCTAACCCTAACTGTCAGTCTAACCCTAGCCCTCAACATAACCCTAACCCTAGGTCGAATCCTAACCCTAACCATCTCTCTAACCCTAGCCCTCAACATAACCCTAACCCTAGGTCCAATTCTCACCCTAACCGTCTCTCCAACCCTAGCCCTAAACATAACCCTAACCCCAGGTCCAGTCGTAACACTAACCGTCTCTCTAACCCTAGCCCTCAACATATCCCTAACCCTAGGTCCAATCTTAACCCTAACCGTCTCTCTAACCTTAGACCTCAACATAAACCTAACCCTAGGTCCAATAATCACCCTAACCGTCTCTCTAACCCTAGCCCTCAACATAAGCCTAACCCTAGGTCCAATCCTAACAGTAACCGTCTCTCTAACCCTAGCCCTCAACATAAGCCTAACCCTAGGTCCAATCCTAACCCTATCCGTCTCTCTAACTCTAGCCCTCAACATAAGCCTAACCCTAGGACCAATCCTAACCCTAACCGTCGCTCTAACCCTAGCCCTCAACATAACCCTAACCCTAGGTCCAATCCTAACCCTAACCGTCTCTCTGACCCTAGCCCTCAACATAACCCTAACACTAGGTCCAATCCTAACCCTAACCGTCTCTCTAACCCTAGCCTTCAACATAACCCTAACCCTAGGTCCAATCCTAACACTAACCGTCTCTCTAACCCTAGCCCTCAACCTAACCCTAACCCTAGGTCCAATCCTCACCCTAACCGTCTCTCTAACCCTAGCCCTCAACCTAAACCTAACCCTAGGTACAATCCTAACCTTAACCGTCTCTCTGACCCTAGCCCTCAGCATAACCCTAACCCTAGGTCCAATCCTAACCCTAACTGTCTGTCTAACCCTAGCCCTCAACATAACCCAAACCCTAGGTCCAGTCCTAACCCTAACCGTCTCTCTAACCCTAGCCCTCAACATAACTCTAACCCTAGTTCCAATCCTAACCCTAACAGTTTCTCTAACCCTAGCCCTCAACATAACCCTAACACTAGGTCCAATCCTAACCCTAACCGTCTCTAACCCTAGCCCTCAACATAACCCGAACCCTAGGTCCAATCCTAACCCTAACCGCCGCTCTAACCCTAGCCCTCAACATAACCATAACCCTAGGTCCAATCCTAACCCTAACCATCTCTCAAACCCTTGCCCTCAACATAACCCTAACCCTAGGTACAATCCTAACGCTAAACGTCTCTCTCAACCTAGCCCTAAACATAACCCTAACCCTAGGTCCAATCCTAACCCTAACCGTCTCTCTAACCCTAGCCCTCAACATAACCCTAACCCTAGGTCCAATCCTAACCCTAACCGTCCCTCTAACCCTAGCCCTCAACCTAACCCTAACCCTATGTCCAATCCTAACCCTAACCATCTCTCTAACCCTAGCCCTCAACCTAACCCTAACCCTAGGTCCAATTCTAACCCTAACCGTCTCTCTAACTCTAGCCCTCAACATAATCCCAACCCTAGGTCTAATCCTAACCCTAACCGTAGCTCTAACCCATGCCCTCAACATAACCCGAACCCTATGTCCAATCCTAACCCTAACCGTCTCTCTAATCCTAGCCCTCAACATAACCCTAACCCTAGGTCCAATCCTAACCCTAACCGTCTCTCTAACCATATCCCTCAACATAACCCTATCCCTAGGTCCAATCCTAACACTAACCGTCTCTCTAACCCTAGCCCTCAACATAACCCTAACCCTAGGTCCAATCCGAGCCCTAACCGTCTCTCTAACCCTAGCCCTCAACATAACCCTAACCCTAGGTCCAATTCTCACCCTAACCGTCTCCCTAACCCTAGCCCTCAACATAACCCTAACCCTAGGTCCAATCCTCACCCTAACCGTCTCTCTAACCCTAGCCCTCAACATAACCCTAACCCTAGGTCCAATCCTCACCCTAACCGTCTCTCTAACCCTAGCCCTCAACATAGCCCTAACCTAAGTCCAACCCTAACCCTAACCGTCTCTCTAACCCTCGCCCTCAACATAACCCTAACCCTAGGTCCAATCCTCACCCTAACCGTCTCTCTAACCCTAGCCCTCAACATAAACCTAACCCTAGGTCCAATCCTAACACTAACCGTCTCTCTAACCCTAGCCCTCAACATAACCCTAACCCTAGGTACAATCCTATCCCTAACCATCTCTCTAACACTAGCCCTCAACATAACCCTAACCCTAGGTCCAATCCTCACCCTAACCGTCTCCCTAACCCTAGCCCTCAACATAACCCTAACCCTAGGTCCAATCCTCACCCTAACCGTCTCTCTAACCCTAGCCCTCAACATAGCCCTAACCTAAGTCCAATCCTAACCCTAACCGTCTCTCTAGCCCTAGCCCTCAACGTAGCCCTAACCCTAGGTCCAATCCTAACCCTAACCGTCTCTCTAACGCTAGCCCTCAACCTAACCCTAACCCTAGGTCCAATCCTAACCCTAACCGTCTGTCTGACCCTAGCCCTCAGCATAACCCTAACCCTAGGTCCAATCCTAACCCTAACTGTCTGTCTAACCCTAGCCCTCAACATAACCCTAACCCTAGGTCCAATCCTAACCCTAACCGTCCCTCTAACCCTAGCCCTCAACATAACCCTAACCCTAGGTCCAATCCTCACCCTAACCGTCTCTCCAACCCTAGCCTTCAACATAACATTAACTCTAGGTCCAATCCTAACCCTAACTGTCTCTCTAACCCTAGCCCTCAACATATCCCTAACCCTAGGTCCAATCCTAACCCTAACCGTCTCTCTAACCCTAGCCCTCAACATAACCCTAACACTTGGTCCAATCCTAACCCTAACCGTCTCTCTAACCCTAGCCCTCAACATAACCCTAACCCCAGGTCCAATCCTAACCCTAACTGTCTCTCTAACCCTAGCCCTCAACATAACCCTAACCCTAGGTCCAATCCTAACCCTATCCCTCTCTCTAACTCTAGCCCTCAACATAACCATAACCCTAGGACAAATCCTAACCCTAACCGTCTCTCTAACCCTAGCCCACAACCTAACCCTTACCCTAGGTCCAATCCTAACCCTAACCGTCTCTCTGACCCTAGCCCTCAGCATAACCCTAACCCTAGGTCGAATCGTAACCCTAACCATCTCTGTAACCCTAGCCCTCAATATAACAATAACCCTAGGTCCAATTCTCACCCTAACCGTCTCTCCAACCCTAGCCCCAAAACATAACCCTAACCCCAGGTCCAATCCTAACACTAACCGTCTCTCTAACCCTAGCCCTCAACATATCCCTAACCCTAGGTCCAATCTAAACCCTAACCGTCTCTCTAACCCTAGACCTCAACATAACCCTAACCCTAGGTCCAATCCTCACCCTAACCGTCTCTCTAACCCTAGCCCTCAACATAAGCCTAACCCTAGGTCCTATCCTAACAGTAACCGTCTCTCTAACCCTAGCCCTCAACATAAGCCTAACCCTAGGTCCAATCCTAACCCTATCCGTCTCTCTAACTCTAGCCCTCAACATTAGCCTAACCCTAGGACCAATCCTAACCCTAACCTTCGCTCTAACCGTAGCCCTCAACATAACCCTAACCCTAGGTCCAATCCTAACCCTAACCGTCTCTCTGACCCTAGCCCTCAACATAACCCTAACCCTAGGTCCAATCCTAACACTAACCGTCTCTCTAACCCTAGCCCTCAATATAACCCTAAACCCTAGGTCCAATCCTAACCCTATCCCTCTCTCTAACTCTAGCCCTCAACATAACCATAACCCTAGGACCAATCCTAACCCTAACCTTCTCTCTAACCCTAGCCCTCAACCTAACCCTAACCCTAGGTCCAATCCTAACCCTAACCGTCTCTCTGACCCTAGCCCTCAGCATAACCCTAACCCTAGGTCCAATCCTAACCCTAAATGTCAGTCTAACCCTAGCCCTCAACATAACCCTAACCCTAGGTCCAATCCTAACCCTAACCGTCTCTCTAACCCTAGCCCTCAACATAACCCTAACCCTAGGTCCAATCCTCACCCTAACCGTCTCTCTAACCCTAGCCCTCAACATAAACCTTACCTTAGGTCCAATCCTAACACTAACCGTCTCTCTAACCCTAGCCCTAAACATAACCCTAACCCTAGGTCCAATCCTAACCCTAACCGTCTCTCTAACCCTAGCCCTCAACATAACCCTAATGCTAGGTCCAATCCTCACCCTAACCGTCTCTCTATCCCTAGCCCTCAACATAACCCTAACCCTAGGTCCAATCCTAACCCTATCCGTCTCTCTAACTCTAGCTCTCAACATAACCCTAACCCTAGGACCAATCCTAACCCTAACCGTCGCTCTAACCCTAGCCCTCAACATAATCCTAACCCTAGGTCCAATCCTAATCCTATCCGTCTCTCTAACTCTAGCCATCAACATAACCCTAACCCTAGGACCAATCCTAACCCTAACCGTCTCTCTAACCCTAGCCCTCAACTTAACCCTAACCCTAGGTCCTATCCTAACCCTAACCGTGTCTCTAACCCTAGCCCTCAACATAACCCTAACCCTAGGTCCAATCCTAACCCTAACCGTCTCCCTAACCCTAGCCCTCAACATAAGCGTAACCCTAGGTCCAATCCTAACCCTAACCGTCTCTCTAACCCTAGCCCTAAACATAACCCTAACCCTAGGTCCAATCCTAACCCTAACCGTCTCTCTGACCCTAGCCCTCAGCATAACCCTAACCCTAGGTCCAAACCTAACCCTAAATGTCAGTCTAACCCTAGCCCTCAACATAACCCTAACCCTAGGTCCAATCCTAACCCTAACCGTCTCTCTAACCCTAGCCCTCAACATAACCCTAACCCTAGGTCCAATCCTCACCCTAACCGTCTCTCTAACCATAGCCCTCAACATAAACCTTACCTTAGGTCCAATCCTAACACTAACCGTCTCTCTAACCCTAGCCCTCAACATAACCCTAACCCTAGGTCCAATCCTAACCCTAACCTTCTCTCTAACCCTAGCCCTCAACATAACCCTAATCCTAGGTCCAATCCTCACCCTAACCGTCTCTCTATCCCTAGCCCTCAACATAACCCTAACCCTAGGTCCAATCCTAACCCTATCCGTCTCTCTAACTCTAGCCCTCAACATAACCCTAACCCTAGGACCAATCCTAACCCTAACCGTCGCTCTAACCCTAGCCCTCAACATAACCCTAACCCTAGGTCCAATCCTAATCCTATCCGTCTCTCTAACTCTAGCCATCAACATAACCCTAACCCTAGGACCAATCCTAACCCTAACCGTCTCTCTAACCCTAGCCCTCAACTTAACCCTAACCTTAGGTCCAATCCTAACCCTAACCGTGTCTCTAACCCTAGCCCTCAACATAACCCTAACCCTAGGTCCAATCCTAACCCTAACCGTCTCCCTAACCCTAGCCCTCAACATAAGCGTAACCCTAGGTCCAATCCTAACCCTAACCGTCTCTCTAACCCTAGCCCTAAACATAACCCTAACCCTAGGTCCAATCCTAACCCTAACCGTCTCTCTAACCCTAGCCCTCAACATAACCCTAACCCTAGGTCCAATCCTCACCCTAACCGTCTCTCTAACCCTAGCCCTCAACATAGCCCTAACCTAAGTCCAATCCTAACCCTAACCGTCTCTCTAACCCTAGCCCTCAACGTAGCCCTAACCCTAGGTCCATTCCTAACCCTAACCGTCTCTCTAACGCTAGCCCTCAACCTAAGCCTAACCCTAGGTCCAATCCTAACCCTAACTGTCTGTCTAACCCTAGCCCTCAACATAACCCTAACCCTAGGTCCAATCCTAACCCTAACCGTCCCTCTAACCCTAGCCCTCAACATAACCCTAACCCTAGGTCCAATCCTAACCCTAAATATCTCTCTAACCCTAGCCCTCAACATAAGCGTAACCCTAGGTCCAATCCTAACCCTAACCGTCTCTCTAACCCTAGCCCTAAACATTACCGTAACCCTAGGTCCAATCCTAACCCTAACCGTCTCTCTAACCCTAGCCCTCAACATAACCCTAACCCTAGGTCCAATCCTCACCCTAACCGTCTCCCTAACCCTAGCCCTCAACCTAACCCTAACCCTAGGTCCAATCCTCACCCTAACCGTCTCTCTAACCCTAGCCCTCAACATAGCCCTAACCTAAGTCCAATCCTAACCCTAACCGTCTCTCTAACCCTAGCCCTCAACGTCGCCCTAACCCTAGGTCCAATCCTAACCCTAACCGTCTCTCTAACGCTAGCCCTCAACCTAACCCTAACCCTAGGTCCAATCCTAAACCTAACCGTCTCTCTGAACCTAACCCTCAGCATAACCCTCACCCGAGGTCCAAACCTAACCCTAACTGTCTGTCTAACCCTAGCCCTCAACATAACCCTAACCCTAGGTCCAATCCTAACCCTAACCGTCTCTCTAACCCTAGCCCTCAACATAACCCTAACGCTAGGTCCAATCCTCACCCTAACCGCCTCTCCAACCCTAGCCTTCAACATAACCCTAACTCTAGGTCCAATCCTAACACTAACCGTCTCTCTAACCCTAGCCCTCAACATATCCCTAACCCTAGGTCCAATCCTAACCCTAACCGTCTCTCTAAACTTAGCCCTCAACATAACCCTAACCCTAGGTCCAATCCTCACCCTAACCGTCTCTCTAACCCTAGCCCTCAACATAGCCCTAACCCTAGGTCCAATCCTAACCCTAACCGTCTCTCTAACCCTAGCCCTCAACCTAACCCTAACCCTAGGTCCAATCCTAACCCTAACCGTCTCTCTAACCCTAGCCCTCAACCTAACCCTAACCCTAGGTCCAATCCTAACCCCAACCGTCTCTCTGACCCTAGCCCTCAGCATAACCCTAACCCTAGGTGCAATCCTAACCCTAACTGTCTGTCTAACCCTAGCCCTCAACATAACCCTAACCCTAGGTCCAATCCTAACTCTAACCCTCTCTCTGACCCTAGCACTCAGCATAACCCTAACCCTAGTTCCAGTCCTAACCCTAACCGTCTCTCTAACCCTAGCCCTCAACATAACTCTAACCCTAGTTCCAATCCTAACCCTAACAGTTTCTCTAACCCTAGCCCTCAACATAACCCTAACACTAGGTCCAATCCTAACCCTAACCGTCTCTAACCCTAGCCCTCAACATAACCCTAACCATAGGTCCAATCCTAACCCTAACCGTCTCTCTAACCCTAACCGTCAGCATCACCCTTACCCTAGGTCCAGTCCTAACCCTAACCGTCTCTCTAAACTAGCCCTCAACCTAACCCTAACCCTACGTCCAATCCTAACCCTAACCGTCTCTCTAACCCTAGCCCTCAACATAACCCGAACCCTAGGTCCAATCCTAACCCTAACCGCCGCTCTAACCCTAGCCCTCAACATAACCATAACCCTAGGTCCAATCCTAACCCTAACCATCTCTCTAACCCTTGCCCTCAACATAACCCTAACCCTAGGTCCAATCCTAACGCTAAACGTCTCTCTCAACCTAGCCCTAAACATAACCCTAAGCCTAGGTCCAATCCTAACCCTAACCGTCTCTCTAACCCTAGCCCTCAACATAACCCTAACCCTAGGTCCAATCCTAACCCTAACAGTCCCTCTAACCCTAGCCCTCAACCTAACCCTAACCCTATGTCCAATCCTAACCCTAACCATCTCTCTAACCCTAGCCCTCAACCTAACCCTAACCCTAGGTCCAATTCTAACCCTAACCGTCTCTCTAACTCTAGCCCTCAACATAACCCCAACCCTAGGTGCAATCCTAACCCTAACCGTCCCTCTAACCCATGCCCTCAACATAACCCGTACCCTATGTCCAATCCTAACCCTAACCGTCTCTCTAATCGTAGCCCTCAACATAACCCTAACCCTAGGTCCAATCCTAACCCTAACCGTCTCTCTAACCATATCCCTCAACATAACCCTAACCCTAGGTCCAATCCTAACACTAACCGTCTCTCTAAACCTAGCCCTCAACATAACCCTAACCCTAGGTCCAATCCTAGCCCTAACCGTCTGTCTAACCCTAGCCCTCAACATAACCCTAACCCTAGGTCCAATCCTCACCCTAACCGTCTCCCTAACCCTAGCCCTCAACATAACCCTAACCCTAGGTCTAATCCTCACCCTAACCGTCTCTCTAACCCTAGCCCTCAACATAGCCCTAACCTAAGTCCAATCCTAACCCTAACCATCTCTCTAAACCTAGCCTTCAACGTAGCCCTAACCCTAGGTCCAATCCTAACCCTAACCGTCTCTCTAACGCTAGCCCTCAACCTAAACCTAACCCTAGGTCCAATCCTAACCCTAACCGTCTGTCTGACCCTAGCCCTCAGCATAACCCTAACCCTAGGTCCAATCCTAACCCTAACTGTCTGTCTAACCCTAGCCCTCAACATAACCCTAACCCTAGGTCCAATCCTAACCCTAACCGTCTCTCTAACCCTAGCCCTCAACATAACCCTAACCCTAGGTCCAATCCTCACCCTAACCATCTCTCCAACCCTAGCCTTCAACATAACCCTAACTCTAGGTCCAATCCTAACCCTAACTGTCTCTCTAACCCTAGCCCTCAACATATCTCTAACCCTGGGTCCAATCCTAACCCTAACCGTCTCTCTAACCCTAGCCCTCAACATAACCCTAACCCTAGGTCCAATCCTAACCCTGTCTCTCTAACCCTAGCAATCAACATAACCCTAACCCTAGGTCCAATCCTAACCCTATCCCTCTCTCTAACTCTAGCCCTCAACATAACCATAACCCTAGGACAAATCCTAACCCTAACCGTCTCTCTAACCCTAGCCCACAACCTAACCCTAACCCTAGGTCCAATCCCAACCCTAACCGTCTCTCTGACCCTAGCCCTCAGCATAACCCTAACCCTGGGTCCAATCCTAACCCTAACTGTCAGTCTAACCCTAGCCCTCAACATAACCCTAACCCTAGGTCGAATCCTAACCCTAACCATCTCTCTAACCCTAGCCCTCAACATAACCCTAACCCTAGGTCCAATTCTCACCCTAACCGTCTCTCCAACCCTAGCCCTAAACATAACCCTAACCCCAGGTCCAGTCGTAACACTAACCGTCTCTCTAACCCTAGCCCTCAACATATCCCTAACCCTAGGTCCAATCTTAACCCTAACCGTCTCTCTAACCTTAGACCTCAACATAAACCTAACCCTAGGTCCAATAATCACCCTAACCGTCTCTCTAACCCTAGCCCTCAACATAAGCCTAACCCTAGGTCCAATCCTAACAGTAACCGTCTCTCTAACCCTAGCCCTCAACATAAGCCTAACCCTAGGTCCAATCCTAACCCTATCCGTCTCTCTAAGTCTAGCCCTCAACATAAGCCTAACCCTAGGACCAATCCTAACCCTAACCGTCGCTCTAACCCTAGCCCTCAACATAACCCTAACCCTAGGTCCAATCCTAACCCTAACCGTCTCTCTGACCCTAGCCCTCAACATAACCCTAACACTAGGTCCAATCCTAACCCTAACCGTCTCTCTAACCCTAGCCTTCAACATAACCCTAACCCTAGGTCCAATCCTAACACTAACCGTCTCTCTAACCCTAGCCCTCAATATAGCCCTAAACCCTAGGTCCAATCCTAACCCTATCCCTCTCTCTAACCCTAGCCCTCAACCTAACCCTAACCCTAGGTCCAATCCTAACCCTAACCGTCTCTCTGACCCTAGCCCTCAGCATAACCCTAACCCTAGGTCCAATCCTAACCCTAACTGTCAGTCTAACCCTAGCCCTCAACATAACTCTAACCCTAGGTCCAATCCTAACCCTAACCGTCTCTCTAACCCTAACCCTCAACAAAATCTAACCCTAGGTCCAATCCTCACCCTAACTGTCTCTCTAACCCTAGCCCTCAACATAAACCTTACCTTAGGTCCAATCCTAACACTAACCGTCTCTCTAAACCTAGCCCTAAACATAACCCTAACCCTAGGTCCAATCCAAACCCGAAACGTCTTTGTAACCCTAGCCCTCAACATAACCCTAACCCTAGCTCCAATCCTAACCTGAACCGTCTCGCTAACCCAAGCCCTCAACATAAACTTAACCCTACATGCAATCCTAACCCTAATCGTCTACCTAACCCTACCCCTCAACATAACACTAACCCTAGCTCCAATCCTAACCCTAATCGTCTACCTACACCTAGCCCTCAACATAATCCCTAAACCTACCTCCAATCCTAACCCTAATCGTCTCTGTAACCCTAGCCCTCAACATAAACTTAACCCTACATCCAATCCTAACCCTAATCGTCTACCTAACCCTAGCCCTCTACATAACCCTAACCCTAGGTCCAATATTAACCCTAATCGTCTACCTAACCATAGACCTCAACATAACCCTAACCCTAGGTCCAGTCCTAACCCTAATCGTGTATCTAACCCTAGCCCTAAACATAACCCTAACCTTAGGTCCAATAATAACCCGTATCGTCTCTCTAACCCTAGCCCTCAACATAACCCTAACCCTAGGTCCAAACTTATCCCAAATAGTCTACCTAACCCTACCCCTCAAAATAACCCTAACCCTACGTCCAATCCTAACCCTAATCAACTCTCTAACCGGAGCCCATAACATAACCGTAACCCTAGCTCCAATCCAAACCCTAATAGTCTCTCTGACACTAGCCCTCAACACAACCCTTACCCTAGGTCCAATCCTAACCTTAACCGTCTCTCTAAACCTAGCCCTCAACATAAACTTAACCCTAGGTCCAATCCTACCCCGAACCGTCTCTCTAACCCTAGCCCTCTACATAAACGTAACCCTAGGTCCAATCCAAACCCGAACCGTCTCTCTAACCCTAGCCATCAACATAACCCTAACCCTAGGTCCAATCCTAACGTATTTGTCCCTCTAACCCTAGCCCTCAACGTACCCTAACGCTAGGTCCAATTATAACCCTAATCGAATCTCTAACCGTAGTCCTCAACATAACCCTAACCCTAGGTCCAATCCTAACCCGAACCGTCTCTCTAACCCTAGCTCTCAACATAACCCTAACCCTAACTAAAATCCGAACCCTAATCGTCTGTCTAACCCTAGCCCTCAACCAAACCCTAACCCTAGGTCCAATTCTAACCCTAACCGTCTCTCTAACACTAGCCCTCTACATAACCCTAACCCTAGGTCCAATCCTAACCCTAATCTTCTACCTAACCCTAGCCCTCAACATAACGCTAACCCTAGCTCCAATCCTAACCCTAATATTCTCTCTAACCCTAGCCCTCAACACAACCCAAACCTAGGTCCAATCCGAATCCTAATCGTCTACCTAACCCTAGCCCTAAACATAACCCTAACTTAGGTCCAATCCTAAACCTAAACGTCTATCTAACCCTAGCCCTCAACATAACCCTAACCCTAGCTCCAATCCTAACCCTAATCGTCTACCTAATCTTAGCTGTCAACATAACCCTAACCCAGGGTCCAATCCTAACCCTATATATCTACCTACCCTAGCCCTAAACATAACCGTAACCCTAGGTCCAATCCTAACCCTAAACGTCTACCTAACCCTAGCCCCCAAATTAACCCTAACCCTAGCTCCAATCCTAACCCTAATCGTCTCTCTAATCCTAGCCCTCAACAAAACCCTATCCCTAGGTACAATCCTAACACTAATCGTCTATCTAACCCTAGCCCTCAACATAACCCTAACCCTAGGTCCAATCCTAACCCTATCCGTCTCTCTAACTCTAGCCCTCAACATAACCCTAACCCTAGGACCAATCCTAACCCTAACCGTCGCTCTAACCCTAGCCCTCAACATAACCCTAACCCTAGGTCCAATCCTAATCCTATCCGTCTCTCTAACTCTAGCCATCAACATAACCCTAACCCTAGGACCAATCCTAACCCTAACCGTCTCTCTAACCCTAGCCCTCAACTTAACCCTAACCTTAGGTCCAATCCTAACCCTAACCGTGTCTCTAACCCTAGCCCTCAACATAACCCTAACCCTAGGTCCAATCCTAACCCTAACCGTCTCCCTAACCCTAGCCCTCAACATAAGCGTAACCCTAGGTCCAATCCTAACCCTAACCGTCTCTCTAACCCTAGCCCTAAACATAACCCTAACCCTAGGTCCAATCCTAACCCTAACCGTCTCTCTAACCCTAGCCCTCAACATAACCCTAACCCTAGGTCCAATCCTCACCCTAACCGTCTCTCTAACCCTAGCCCTCAACATAGCCCTAACCTAAGTCCAATCCTAACCCTAACCGTCTCTCTAACCCTAGCCCTCAACGTAGCCCTAACCCTAGGTCCAATCCTAACCCTAACCGTCTCTCTAACGCTAGCCCTCAACCTAAGCCTAACCCTAGGTCCAATCCTAACCCTAACCGTCTCTCTGACCCTAGCCCTCAGCATAAGCCTAACCCTAGGTCCAATCCTAACCCTAACTGTCTGTCTAACCCTAGCCCTCAACATAACCCTAACCCTAGGTCCAATCCTAACCCTGACCGTCTCTCTAACCCTAGCCCTCAACATAACCCTAACCCTAGGTCCAATCCTAACCCTAAATATCTCTCTAACCCTAGCCCTCAACATAAGCGTAACCCTAGGTCCAATCCTAACCCTAACCGTCTCTCTAACCCTAGCCCTAAACATTACCCTAACCCTAGGTCCAATCCTAACCCTAACCGTCTCTCTAACGCTAGCCCTCAACCTAACCCTAACCCTAGGTCCAATCCTAAACCTAACCGTCTCTCTGAACCTAACCCTCAGCATAACCGTCACCCTAGGTCCAATCCTAACCCTAACCGTCTCTCTAACCATATCCCTCAACATAACCCTAACCCTAGGTCCAATCCTAACACTAACCCTCTCTCTAACCCTAGCCCTCAACATAACCCTAACCCTAGGTCCAATCCTAGCCCTAACCGTCTGTCTAACCCTAGCCCTCAACATAACCCTAACCCTAGGTCCAATCCTCACCCTAACCGTCTCCCTAACCCTAGCCCTCAACATAACCCTAACCCTAGGTCTAATCCTCACCCTAACCGTCTCTCTAACCCTAGCCCTCAACATAGCCCTAACCTAAGTCCAATCCTAACCCTAACCGTCTCTCTAAACCTAGCCTTCAACGTAGCCCTAACCCTAGGTCCAATCCTAACCCTAACCGTCTCTCTAACGCTAGCCCTCAACCTAAACCTAACCCTAGGTCCAATCCTAACCCTAACCGTCTGTCTGACCCTAGCCCTCAGCATAACCCTAACCCTAGGTCCAATCCTAACCCTAACTGTCTGTCTAACCCTAGCCCTCAACATAACCCTAACCCTAGGTCCAATCCTAACCCTAACCGTCTCTCTAACCCTAGCCCTCAACATAACCCTAACCCTAGGTCCAATCCTCACCCTAACCATCTCTCCAACCCTAGCCTTCAACATAACCCTAACTCTAGGTCCAATCCTAACCCTAACTGTCTCTCTAACCCTAGCCCTCAACATATCTCTAACCCTGGGTCCAATCCTAACCCTAACCGTCTCTCTAACCCTAGCCCTCAACATAACCCTAACCCTAGGTCCAATCCTAACCCTGTCTCTCTAACCCTAGCAATCAACATAACCCTAACCCTAGGTCCAATCCTAACCCTATCCCTCTCTCTAACTCTAGCCCTCAACATAACCATAACCCTAGGACAAATCCTAACCCTAACCGTCTCTCTAACCCTAGCCCACAACCTAACCCTAACCCTAGGTCCAATCCCAACCCTAACCGTCTCTCTGACCCTAGCCCTCAGCATAACCCTAACCCTGGGTCCAATCCTAACCCTAACTGTCAGTCTAACCCTAGCCCTCAACATAACCCTAACCCTAGGTCGAATCCTAACCCTAACCATCTCTCTAACCCTAGCCCTCAACATAACCCTAACCCTAGGTCCAATTCTCACCCTAACCGTCTCTCCAACCCTAGCCCTAAACATAACCCTAACCCCAGGTCCAGTCGTAACACTAACCGTCTCTCTAACCCTAGCCCTCAACATATCCCTAACCCTAGGTCCAATCTTAACCCTAACCGTCTCTCTAACCTTAGACCTCAACATAAACCTAACCCTAGGTCCAATAATCACCCTAACCGTCTCTCTAACCCTAGCCCTCAACATAAGCCTAACCCTAGGTCCAATCCTAACAGTAACCGTCTCTCTAACCCTAGCCCTCAACATAAGCCTAACCCTAGGTCCAATCCTAACCCTATCCGTCTCTCTAACTCTAGCCCAAAACATAAGCCTAACCCTAGGACCAATCCTAACCCTAACCGTCGCTCTAACCCTAGCCCTCAACATAACCCTAACCCTAGGTCCAATCCTAACCCTAACCGTCTCTCTGACCCTAGCCCTCAACATAACCCTAACACTAGGTCCAATCCTAACCCTAACCGTCTCTCTAACCCTAGCCTTCAACATAACCCTAACCCTAGGTCCAATCCTAACACTAACCGTCTCTCTAACCCTAGCCCTCAATATAGCCCTAAACCCTAGGTCCAATCCTAACCCTATCCCTCTCTCTAACCCTAGCCCTCAACCTAACCCTAACCCTAGGTCCAATCCTAACCCTAACCGTCTCTCTGACCCTAGCCCTCAGCATAACCCTAACCCTAGGTCCAATCCTAACCCTAACTGTCAGTCTAACCCTAGCCCTCAACATAACTCTAACCCTAGGTCCAATCCTAACCCTAACCGTCTCTCTAACCCTAACCCTCAACAAAATCTAACCCTAGGTCCAATCCTCACCCTAACTGTCTCTCTAACCCTAGCCCTCAACATAAACCTTACCTTAGGTCCAATCCTAACACTAACCGTCTCTCTAACCCTAGCCCTAAACATAACCCTAACCCTAGGTCCAATCCAAACCCGAAACGTCTTTGTAACCCTAGCCCTCAACATAACCCTAACCCTAGCTCCAATCCTAACCTGAACCGTCTCGCTAACCCAAGCCCTCAACATAAACTTAACCCTACATGCAATCCTAACCCTAATCGTCTACCTAACCCTACCCCTCAACATAACACTAACCCTAGCTCCAATCCTAACCCTAATCGTCTACCTACACCTAGCCCTCAACATAATCCCTAAACCTACCTCCAATCCTAACCCTAATCGTCTCTGTAACCCTAGCCCTCAACATAAACTTAACCCTACATCCAATCCTAACCCTAATCGTCTACCTAACCCTAGCCCTCTACATAACCCTAACCCTAGGTCCAATATTAACCCTAATCGTCTACCTAACCATAGACCTCAACATAACCCTAACCCTAGGTCCAGTCCTAACCCTAATCGTGTATCTAACCCTAGCCCTAAACATAACCCTAACCTTAGGTCCAATAATAACCCGTATCGTCTCTCTAACCCTAGCCCTCAACATAACCCTAACCCTAGGTCCAAACTTATCCCAAATAGTCTACCTAACCCTACCCCTCAAAATAACCCTAACCCTACGTCCAATCCTAACCCTAATCAACTCTCTAACCGGAGCCCATAACATAACCGTAACCCTAGCTCCAATCCAAACCCTAATAGTCTCTCTGACACTAGCCCTCAACACAACCCTTACCCTAGGTCCAATCCTAACCTTAACCGTCTCTCTAAACCTAGCCCTCAACATAAACTTAACCCTAGGTCCAATCCTACCCCGAACCGTCTCTCTAACCCTAGCCCTCTACATAAACGTAACCCTAGGTCCAATCCAAACCCGAACCGTCTCTCTAACCCTAGCCATCAACATAACCCTAACCCTAGGTCCAATCCTAACGTATTTGTCCCTCTAACCCTAGCCCTCAACGTACCCTAACGCTAGGTCCAATTATAACCCTAATCGAATCTCTAACCGTAGTCCTCAACATAACCCTAACCCTAGGTCCAATCCTAACCCGAACCGTCTCTCTAACCCTAGCTCTCAACATAACCCTAACCCTAACTAAAATCCGAACCCTAATCGTCTGTCTAACCCTAGCCCTCAACCAAACCCTAACCCTAGGTCCAATTCTAACCCTAACCGTCTCTCTAACACTAGCCCTCTACATAACCCTAACCCTAGGTCCAATCCTAACCCTAATCTTCTACCTAACCCTAGCCCTCAACATAACGCTAACCCTAGCTCCAATCCTAACCCTAATATTCTCTCTAACCCTAGCCCTCAACACAACCCAAACCTAGGTCCAATCCGAATCCTAATCGTCTACCTAACCCTAGCCCTAAACATAACCCTAACTTAGGTCCAATCCTAAACCTAAACGTCTATCTAACCCTAGCCCTCAACATAACCCTAACCCTAGCTCCAATCCTAACCCTAATCGTCTACCTAATCTTAGCTGTCAACATAACCCTAACCCAGGGTCCAATCCTAACCCTATATATCTACCTACCCTAGCCCTAAACATAACCGTAACCCTAGGTCCAATCCTAACCCTAAACGTCTACCTAACCCTAGCCCCCAAATTAACCCTAACCCTAGCTCCAATCCTAACCCTAATCGTCTCTCTAATCCTAGCCCTCAACAAAACCCTATCCCTAGGTACAATCCTAACACTAATCGTCTATCTAACCCTAGCCCTCAACATAACCCTAACCCTAGGTCCAATCCTAACCCTATCCGTCTCTCTAACTCTAGCCCTCAACATAACCCTAACCCTAGGACCAATCCTAACCCTAACCGTCGCTCTAACCCTAGCCCTCAACATAACCCTAACCCTAGGTCCAATCCTAATCCTATCCGTCTCTCTAACTCTAGCCATCAACATAACCCTAACCCTAGGACCAATCCTAACCCTAACCGTCTCTCTAACCCTAGCCCTCAACTTAACCCTAACCTTAGGTCCAATCCTAACCCTAACCGTGTCTCTAACCCTAGCCCTCAACATAACCCTAACCCTAGGTCCAATCCTAACCCTAACCGTCTCCCTAACCCTAGCCCTCAACATAAGCGTAACCCTAGGTCCAATCCTAACCCTAACCGTCTCTCTAACCCTAGCCCTAAACATAACCCTAACCCTAGGTCCAATCCTAACCCTAACCGTCTCTCTAACCCTAGCCCTCAACATAACCCTAACCCTAGGTCCAATCCTCACCCTAACCGTCTCTCTAACCCTAGCCCTCAACATAGCCCTAACCTAAGTCCAATCCTAACCCTAACCGTCTCTCTAACCCTAGCCCTCAACGTAGCCCTAACCCTAGGTCCAATCCTAACCCTAACCGTCTCTCTAACGCTAGCCCTCAACCTAAGCCTAACCCTAGGTCCAATCCTAACCCTAACCGTCTCTCTGACCCTAGCCCTCAGCATAAGCCTAACCGTAGGTCCAATCCTAACCCTAACTGTCTGTCTAACCCTAGCCCTCAACATAACCCTAACCCTAGGTCCAATCCTAACCCTGACCGTCTCTCTAACCCTAGCCCTCAACATAACCCTAACCCTAGGTCCAATCCTAACCCTAAATATCTCTCTAACCCTAGCCCTCAACATAAGCGTAACCCTAGGTCCAATCCTAACCCTAACCGTCTCTCTAACCCTAGCCCTAAACATTACCCTAACCCTAGGTCCAATCCTAACCCTAACCGTCTCTCTAACGCTAGCCCTCAACCTAACCCTAACCCTAGGTCCAATCCTAAACCTAACCGTCTCTCTGAACCTAACCCTCAGCATAACCCTCACCCTAGGTCCAAACCTAACCCTAACTGTCTGTCTAACCCTAGCCCTCAACATAACCCTAACCCTAGGTCCAATCCTAACCCTAACCGTCTCTCTAACCCTAGCCCTCAACATAACCCTAACGCTAGGTCCAATCCTCACCCTAACCGCCTCTCCAACCCTAGCCTTCAACATAACCCTAACTCTAGGTCCAATCCTAACACTAACCGTCTCTCTAACCCTAGCCCTCAACATATCCCTAACCCTAGGTCCAATCCTAACCCTAACCGTCTCTCTAAACTTAGCCCTCAACATAACCCTAACCCTAGGTCCAATCCTAACCCTAACTGTCTCTCTAACCCTAGCCCTCAACATAAGCCTAACCCTAGGTCCAATCCTAACCCTAACCGTCTCTCTAACCCTAGCCCTCAACCTAACCCTAACCCTAGGTCCAATCCTCACCCTAACCGTCTCTCTAACCCTAGCCCTCAACATAACCCTAACCCTAGGTCCAATCCTCACCCTAACCGTCTCTCTAACCCTAGCCCTCAACATAGCCCTAACCCTAGGTCCAATCCTAACCCTAACCGTCTCTCTAACCCTAGCCCTCAACCTAACCCTAACCCTAGGTCCAATCCTAACCCTAACCGTCTCTCTAACCCTAGCCCTCAACCTAACCCTAACCCTAGGTCCAATCCTAACCCCAACCGTCTCTCTGACCCTAGCCCTCAGCATAACCCTAACCCTAGGTGCAATCCTAACCCTAACTGTCTGTCTAACCCTAGCCCTCAACATAACCCTAACCCTAGGTCCAATCCTAACTCTAACCCTCTCTCTGACCCTAGCACTCAGCATAACCCTAACCCTAGTTCCAGTCCTAACCCTAACCGTCTCTCTAACCCTAGCCCTCAACATAACTCTAACCCTAGTTCCAATCCTAACCCTAACAGTTTCTCTAACCCTAGCCCTCAACATAACCCTAACACTAGGTCCAATCCTAACCCTAACCGTCTCTAACCCTAGCCCTCAACATAACCCTAACCATAGGTCAAACCTAACCCTAACCGTCTCTCTAACCCTAACCGTCAGCATCACCCTTACCCTAGGTCCAGTCCTAACCCTAACCGTCTCTCTAAACTAGCCCTCAACCTAACCCTAACCCTACGTCCAATCCTAACCCTAACCGTCTCTCTAACCCTAGCCCTCAACATAACCCGAACCCTAGGTCCAATCCTAACCCTAACCGCCGCTCTAATCCTAGCCCTCAACATAACCATAACCCTAGGTCCAATCCTAACCCTAACCATCTCTCTAACCCTTGCCCTCAACATAACCCTAACCCTAGGTCCAATCCTAACGCTAAACGTCTCTCTCAACCTAGCCCTAAACATAACCCTAAGCCTAGGTCCAATCCTAACCCTAACCGTCTCTCTAACCCTAGCCCTCAACATAACCCTAACCCTAGGTCCAATCCTAACCCTAACCGTCCCTCTAACCCTAGCCCTCAACCTAACCCTAACCCTATGTCCAATCCTAACCCTAACCATCTCTCTAACCCTAGCCCTCAACCTAACCCTAACCCTAGGTCTAATTCTAACCCTAACCGTCTCTCTAACTCTAGCCCTCAACATAACCCCAACCCTAGGTCCAATCCTAACCCTAACCGTCCCTCTAACCCATGCCCTCAACATAACCCGAACCCTATGTCCAATCCTAACCCTAACCGTCTCTCTAATCCTAGCCCTCAACATAACCCTAACCCTAGGTCCAATCCTAACCCTAACCGTCTCTCTAACCATATCCCTCAACATAACCCTAACCCTAGGTCCAATCCTAACACTAACCGTCTCTCTAACCCTAGCCCTCAACATAACCCTAACCCTAGGTCCAATCCTAGCCCTAACCGTCTGTCTAACCCTAGCCCTCAACATAACCCTAACCCTAGGTCCAATCCTCACCCTAACCGTCTCCCTAACCCTAGCCCTCAACATAACCCTAACCCTAGGTCTAATCCTCACCCTAACCGTCTCTCTAACCCTAGCCCTCAACATAGCCCTAACCTAAGTCCAATCCTAACCCTAACCGTCTCTCTAAACCTAGCCTTCAACGTAGCCCTAACCCTAGGTCCAATCCTAACCCTAACCGTCTCTCTAACGCTAGCCCTCAACCTAAACCTAACCCTAGGTCCAATCCTAACCCTAACCGTCTGTCTGACCCTAGCCCTCAGCATAACCCTAACCCTAGGTCCAATCCTAACCCTAACTGTCTGTCTAACCCTAGCCCTCAACATAACCCTAACCCTAGGTCCAATCCTAACCCTAACCGTCTCTCTAACCCTAGCCCTCAACATAACCCTAACCCTAGGTCCAATCCTCACCCTAACCATCTCTCCAACCCTAGCCTTCAACATAACCCTAACTCTAGGTCCAATCCTAACCCTAACTGTCTCTCTAACCCTAGCCCTCAACATATCTCTAACCCTGGGTCCAATCCTAACCCTAACCGTCTCTCTAACCCTAGCCCTCAACATAACCCTAACCCTAGGTCCAATCCTAACCCTAACTGTCTCTCTAACCCTAGCAATCAACATAACCCTAACCCTAGGTCCAATCCTAACCCTATCCCTCTCTCTAACTCTAGCCCTCAACATAACCATAACCCTAGGACAAATCCTAACCCTAACCGTCTCTCTAACCCTAGCCCACAACCTAACCCTAACCCTAGGTCCAATCCCAACCCTAACCGTCTCTCTGACCCTAGCCCTCAGCATAACCCTAACCCTAGGTCCAATCCTAACCCTAACTGTCAGTCTAACCCTAGCCCTCAACATAACCCTAACCCTAGGTCGAATCCTAACCCTAACCATCTCTCTAACCCTAGCCCTCAACATAACCCTAACCCTAGGTCCAATTCTCACCCTAACCGTCTCTCCAACCCTAGCCCTAAACATAACCCTAACCCCAGGTCCAGTCGTAACACTAACCGTCTCTCTAACCCTAGCCCTCAACATATCCCTAACCCTAGGTCCAATCTTAACCCTAACCGTCTCTCTAACCTTAGACCTCAACATAAACCTAACCCTAGGTCCAATAATCACCCTAACCGTCTCTCTAACCCTAGCCCTCAACATAAGCCTAACCCTAGGTCCAATCCTAACAGTAACCGTCTCTCTAACCCTAGCCCTCAACATAAGCCTAACCCTAGGTCCAATCCTAACCCTATCCGTCTCTCTAACTCTAGCCCTCAACATAAGCCTAACCCTAGGACCAATCCTAACCCTAACCGTCGCTCTAACCCTAGCCCTCAACATAACCCTAACCCTAGGTCCAATCCTAACCCTAACCGTCTCTCTGACCCTAGCCCTCAACATAACCCTAACACTAGGTCCAATCCTAACCCTAACCGTCTCTCTAACCCTAGCCTTCAACATAACCCTAACCCTAGGTCCAATCCTAACACTAACCGTCTCTCTAACCCTAGCCCTCAATATAGCCCTAAACCCTAGGTCCAATCCTAACCCTATCCCTCTCTCTAACCCTAGCCCTCAACCTAACCCTAACCCTAGGTCCAATCCTAACCCTAACCGTCTCTCTGACCCTAGCCCTCAGCATAACCCTAACCCTAGGTCCAATCCTAACCCTAACTGTCAGTCTAACCCTAGCCCTCAACATAACTCTAACCCTAGGTCCAATCCTAACCCTAACCGTCTCTCTAACCCTAACCCTCAACAAAATCTAACCCTAGGTCCAATCCTCACCCTAACCGTCTCTCTAACCCTAGCCCTCAACATAAACCTTACCTTAGGTCCAATCCTAACACTAACCGTCTCTCTAACCCTAGCCCTAAACATAACCCTAACCCTAGGTCCAATCCAAACCCGAAACGTCTTTGTAACCCTAGCCCTCAACATAACCCTAACCCTAGCTCCAATCCTAACCTGAACCGTCTCGCTAACCCAAGCCCTCAACATAAACTTAACCCTACATGCAATCCTAACCCTAATCGTCTACCTAACCCTACCCCTCAACATAACACTAACCCTAGCTCCAATCCTAACCCTAATCGTCTACCTACACCTAGCCCTCAACATAACCCTAAACCTACCTCCAATCCTAACCCTAATCGTCTCTGTAACCCTAGCCCTCAACATAAACTTAACCCTACATCCAATCCTAACCCTAATCGTCTACCTAACCCTAGCCCTCTACATAACCCTAACCCTAGGTCCAATATTAACCCTAATCGTCTACCTAACCCTAGACCTCAACATAACCCTAACCCTAGGTCCAGTCCTAACCCTAATCGTGTATCTAACCCTAGCCCTAAACATAACCCTAACCTTAGGTCCAATAATAACCCGTATCGTCTCTCTAACCCTAGCCCTCAACATAACCCTAACCCTAGGTCCAAACTTATCCCAAATAGTCTACCTAACCCTACCCCTCAAAATAACCCTAACCCTACGTCCAATCCTAACCCTAATCAACTCTCTAACCGGAGCCCATAACATAACCGTAACCCTAGCTCCAATCCAAACCCTAATAGTCTCTCTGACACTAGCCCTCAACACAACCCTTACCCTAGGTCCAATCCTAACCTTAACCGTCTCTCTAAACCTAGCCCTCAACATAAACTTAACCCTAGGTCCAATCCTACCCCGAACCGTCTCTCTAACCCTAGCCCTCTACATAAACGTAACCCTAGGTCCAATCCAAACCCGAACCGTCTCTCTAACCCTAGCCATCAACATAACCCTAACCCTAGGTCCAATCCTAACGTATTTGTCCCTCTAACCCTAGCCCTCAACGTACCCTAACGCTAGGTCCAATTATAACCCTAATCGAATCTCTAACCGTAGTCCTCAACATAACCCTAACCCTAGGTCCAATCCTAACCCGAACCGTCTCTCTAACCCTAGCTCTCAACATAACCCTAACCCTAACTAAAATCCGAACCCTAATCGTCTGTCTAACCCTAGCCCTCAACCAAACCCTAACCCTAGGTCCAATTCTAACCCTAACCGTCTCTCTAACACTAGCCCTCTACATAACCCTAACCCTAGGTCCAATCCTAACCCTAATCTTCTACCTAACCCTAGCCCTCAACATAACGCTAACCCTAGCTCCAATCCTAACCCTAATATTCTCTCTAACCCTAGCCCTCAACACAACCCAAACCTAGGTCCAATCCGAATCCTAATCGTCTACCTAACCCTAGCCCTAAACATAACCCTAACTTAGGTCCAATCCTAAACCTAAACGTCTATCTAACCCTAGCCCTCAACATAACCCTAACCCTAGCTCCAATCCTAACCCTAATCGTCTACCTAATCTTAGCTGTCAACATAACCCTAACCCAGGGTCCAATCCTAACCCTATATATCTACCTACCCTAGCCCTAAACATAACCGTAACCCTAGGTCCAATCCTAACCCTAAACGTCTACCTAACCCTAGCCCCCAAATTAACCCTAACCCTAGCTCCAATCCTAACCCTAATCGTCTCTCTAATCCTAGCCCTCAACAAAACCCTATCCCTAGGTACAATCCTAACACTAATCGTCTATCTAACCCTAGCCCTCAACATAACCCTAACCCTAGGTCCAATCCTAACCCTAACCTTCTCTCTAACCCTAGCCCTCAACATAACCCTAATCCTAGGTCCAATCCTCACCCTAACCGTCTCTCTATCCCTAGCCCTCAACATAACCCTAACCCTAGGTCCAATCCTAACCCTATCCGTCTCTCTAACTCTAGCCCTCAACATAACCCTAACCCTAGGACCAATCCTAACCCTAACCGTCGCTCTAACCCTAGCCCTCAACATAACCCTAACCCTAGGTCCAATCCTAATCCTTACCGTCTCTCTAACTCTAGCCATCAACATAACCCTAACCCTAGGACCAATCCTAACCCTAACCGTCTCTCTAACCCTAGCCCTCAACTTAACCCTAACCTTAGGTCCAATCCTAACCCTAACCGTGTCTCTAACCCTAGCCCTCAACATAACCCTAACCCTAGGTCCAATCCTAACCCTAACCGTCTCCCTAACCCTAGCCCTCAACATAAGCGTAACCCTAGGTCCAATCCTAACCCTAACCGTCTCTCTAACCCTAGCCCTAAACATAACCCTAACCCTAGGTCCAATCCTAACCCTAACCGTCTCTCTAACCCTAGCCCTCAACATAACCCTAACCCTAGGTCCAATCCTCACCCTAACCGTCTCTCTAACCCTAGCCCTCAACGTAGCCCTAACCCTAGGTCCAATCCTAACCCTAACCGTCTCTCTAACGCTAGCCCTCAACCTAAGCCTAACCCTAGGTCCAATCCTAACCCTAACCGTCTCTCTGACCCTAGCCCTCAGCATAAGCCTAACCCTAGGTCCAATCCTAACCCTAACTGTCTGTCTAACCCTAGCCCTCAACATAACCCTAACCCTAGGTCCAATCCTAACCCTGACCGTCTCTCTAACCCTAGCCCTCAACATAACCCTAACCCTAGGTCCAATCCTAACCCTAAATATCTCTCTAACCCTAGCCCTCAACATAAGCGTAACCCTAGGTCCAATCCTAACCCTAACCGTCTCTCTAACCCTAGCCCTAAACATTACCCTAACCCTAGGTCCAATCCTAACCCTAACCGTCTCTCTAACGCTAGCCCTCAACCTAACCCTAACCCTAGGTCCAATCCTAAACCTAACCGTCTCTCTGAACCTAACCCTCAGCATAACCCTCACCCTAGGTCCAAACCTAACCCTAACTGTCTGTCTAACCCTAGCCCTCAACATAACCCTAACCCTAGGTCCAATCCTAACCCTAACCGTCTCTCTAACCCTAGCCCTCAACATAACCCTAACGCTAGGTCCAATCCTCACCCTAACCGCCTCTCCAACCCTAGCCTTCAACATAACCCTAACTCTAGGTCCAATCCTAACACTAACCGTCTCTCTAACCCTAGCCCTCAACATATCCCTAACCCTAGGTCCAATCCTAACCCTAACCGTCTCTCTAAACTTAGCCCTCAAAATAACCCTAACCCTAGGTCCAATCCTAACCCTAACTGTCTCTCTAACCCTAGCCCTCAACATAAGCCTAACCCTAGGTCCAATCCTAACCCTAACCGTCTCTCTAACCCTAGCCCTCAACCTAACCCTAACCCTAGGTCCAATCCTCACCCTAACCGTCTCTCTAACCCTAGCCCTCAACATAACCCTAACCCTAGGTCCAATCCTCACCCTAACCGTCTCTCTAACCCTAGCCCTCAACATAGCCCTAACCCTAGGTCCAATCCTAACCCTAACCGTCTCTCTAACCCTAGCCCTCAACCTAACCCTAACCCTAGGTCCAATCCTAACCCTAACCGTCTCTCTAACCCTAGCCCTCAACCTAACCCTAACCCTAGGTCCAATCCTAACCCCAACCGTCTCTCTGACCCTAGCCCTCAGCATAACCCTAACCCTAGGTGCAATCCTAACCCTAACTGTCTGTCTAACCCTAGCCCTCAACATAACCCTAACCCTAGGTCCAATCCTAACTCTAACCCTCTCTCTGACCCTAGCACTCAGCATAACCCTAACCCTAGTTCCAGTCCTAACCCTAACCGTCTCTCTAACCCTAGCCCTCAACATAACTCTAACCCTAGTTCCAATCCTAACCCTAACAGTTTCTCTAACCCTAGCCCTCAACATAACCCTAACACTAGGTCCAATCCTAACCCTAACCGTCTCTAACCCTAGCCCTCAACATAACCCTAACCATAGGTCCAATCCTAACCCTAACCGTCTCTCTAACCCTAACCGTCAGCATCACCCTTACCCTAGGTCCAGTCCTAACCCTAACCGTCTCTCTAAACTAGCCCTCAACCTAACCCTAACCCTACGTCCAATTCTAACCCTAACCGTCTCTCTAACCCTAGCCCTCAACATAACCCGAACCCTAGGTCCAATCCTAACCCTAACCGCTGCTCTAACCCTAGCCCTCAACATAACCATAACCCTAGGTCCAATCCTAACCCTAACCATCTCTCTAACCCTTGCCCTCAACATAACCCTAACCCTAGGTCCAATCCTAACGCTAAACGTCTCTCTCAACCTAGCCCTAAACATAACCCTAAGCCTAGGTCCAATCCTAACCCTAACCGTCTCTCTAACCCTAGCCCTCAACATAACCCTAACCCTAGGTCCAATCCTAACCCTAACCGTCCCTCTAACCCTAGCCCTCAACCTAACCCTAACCCTATGTCCAATCCTAACCCTAACCATCTCTCTAACCCTAGCCCTCAACCTAACCCTAACCCTAGGTCCAATTCTAACCCTAACCGTCTCTCTAACTCTAGCCCTCAACATAACCCCAACCCTAGGTCCAATCCTAACCCTAACCGTCCCTCTAACCCATGCCCTCAACATAACCCGAACCCTATGTCCAATCCTAACCCTAACCGTCTCTCTAATCCTAGCCCTCAACATAACCCTAACCCTAGGTCCAATCCTAACCCTAACCGTCTCTCTAACCATATCCCTCAACATAACCCTAACCCTAGGTCCAATCCTAACACTAACCGTCTCTCTAACCCTAGCCCTCAACATAACCCTAACCCTAGGTCCAATCCTAGCCCTAACCGTCTGTCTAACCCTAGCCCTCAACATAACCCTAACCCTAGGTCCAATCCTCACCCTAACCGTCTCCCTAACCCTAGCCCTCAACATAACCCTAACCCTAGGTCTAATCCTCACCCTAACCGTCTCTCTAACCCTAGCCCTCAACATAGCCCTAACCTAAGTCCAATCCTAACCCTAACCGTCTCTCTAAACCTAGCCTTCAACGTAGCCCTAACCCTAGGTCCAATCCTAACCCTAACCGTCTCTCTAACGCTAGCCCTAAACCTAAACCTAACCCTAGGTCCAATCCTAACCCTAACCGTCTGTCTGACCCTAGCCCTCAGCATAACCCTAACCCTAGGTCCAATCCTAACCCTAACTGTCTGTCTAACCCTAGCCCTCAACATAACCCTAACCCTAGGTCCAATCCTAACCCTAACCGTCTCTCTAACCCTAGCCCTCAACATAACCCTAACCCTAGGTCCAATCCTCACCCTAACCATCTCTCCAACCCTAGCCTTCAACATAACCCTAACTCTAGGTCCAATCCTAACCCTAACTGTCTCTCTAACCCTAGCCCTCAACATATCTCTAACCCTGGGTCCAATCCTAACCCTAACCGTCTCTCTAACCCTAGCCCTCAACATAACCCTAACCCTAGGTCCAATCCTAACCCTAACTGTCTCTCTAACCCTAGCAATCAACATAACCCTAACCCTAGGTCCAATCCTAACCCTATCCCTCTCTCTAACTCTAGCCCTCAACATAACCATAACCCTAGGACAAATCCTAACCCTAACCGTCTCTCTAACCCTAGCCCACAACCTAACCCTAACCCTAGGTCCAATCCCAACCCTAACCGTCTCTCTGACCCTAGCCCTCAGCATAACCCTAACCCTAGGTCCAATCCTAACCCTAACTGTCAGTCTAACCCTAGCCCTCAACATAACCCTAACCCTAGGTCGAATCCTAACCCTAACCATCTCTCTAACCCTAGCCCTCAACATAACCCTAACCCTAGGTCCAATTCTCACCCTAACCGTCTCTCCAACCCTAGCCCTAAACATAACCCTAACCCCAGGTCCAGTCGTAACACTAACCGTCTCTCTAACCCTAGCCCTCAACATATCCCTAACCCTAGGTCCAATCTTAACCCTAACCGTCTCTCTAACCTTAGACCTCAACATAAACCTAACCCTAGGTCCAATAATCACCCTAACCGTCTCTCTAACCCTAGCCCTCAACATAAGCCTAACCCTAGGTCCAATCCTAACAGTAACCGTCTCTCTAACCCTAGCCCTCAACATAAGCCTAACCCTAGGTCCAATCCTAACCCTATCCGTCTCTCTAACTCTAGCCCTCAACATAAGCCTAACCCTAGGACCAATCCTAACCCTAACCGTCGCTCTAACCCTAGCCCTCAACATAACCCTAACCCTAGGTCCAATCCTAACCCTAACCGTCTCTCTGACCCTAGCCCTCAACATAACCCTAACACTAGGTCCAATCCTAACCCTAACCGTCTCTCTAACCCTAGCCTTCAACATAACCCTAACCCTAGGTCCAATCCTAACACTAACCGTCTCTCTAACCCTAGCCCTCAATATAGCCCTAAACCCTAGGTCCAATCCTAACCCTAACCGTCTCTCTGACCCTAGCCCTCAGCATAACCCTAACCCTAGGTCCAATCCTAACCCTAACTGTCAGTCTAACCCTAGCCCTCAACATAACTCTAACCCTAGGTCCAATCCTAACCCTAACCGTCTCTCTAACCCTAACCCTCAACAAAATCTAACCCTAGGTCCAATCCTCACCCTAACCGTCTCTCTAACCCTAGCCCTCAACATAAACCTTACCTTAGGTCCAATCCTAACACTAACCGTCTCTCTAACCCTAGCCCTAAACATAACCCTAACCCTAGGTCCAATCCAAACCCGAAACGTCTTTGTAACCCTAGCCCTCAACATAACCCTAACCCTAGCTCCAATCCTAACCTGAACCGTCTCGCTAACCCAAGCCCTCAACATAAACTTAACCCTACATGCAATCCTAACCCTAATCGTCTACCTAACCCTACCCCTCAACATAACACTAACCCTAGCTCCAATCCTAACCCTAATCGTCTACCTACACCTAGCCCTCAACATAACCCTAAACCTACCTCCAATCCTAACCCTAATCGTCTCTGTAACCCTAGCCCTCAACATAAACTTAACCCTACATCCAATCCTAACCCTAATCGTCTACCTAACCCTAGCCCTCTACATAACCCTAACCCTAGGTCCAATATTAACCCTAATCGTCTACCTAACCCTAGACCTCAACATAACCCTAACCCTAGGTCCAGTCCTAACCCTAATCGTGTATCTAACCCTAGCCCTAAACATAACCCTAACCTTAGGTCCAATAATAACCCGTATCGTCTCTCTAACCCTAGCCCTCAACATAACCCTAACCCTAGGTCCAAACTTATCCCAAATAGTCTACCTAACCCTACCCCTCAAAATAACCCTAACCCTACGTCCAATCCTAACCCTAATCAACTCTCTAACCGGAGCCCATAACATAACCGTAACCCTAGCTCCAATCCAAACCCTAATAGTCTCTCTGACACTAGCCCTCAACACAACCCTTACCCTAGGTCCAATCCTAACCTTAACCGTCTCTCTAAACCTAGCCCTCAACATAAACTTAACCCTAGGTCCAATCCTACCCCGAACCGTCTCTCTAACCCTAGCCCTCTACATAAACGTAACCCTAGGTCCAATCCAAACCCGAACCGTCTCTCTAACCCTAGCCATCAACATAACCCTAACCCTAGGTCCAATCCTAACGTATTTGTCCCTCTAACCCTAGCCCTCAACGTACCCTAACGCTAGGTCCAATTATAACCCTAATCGAATCTCTAACCGTAGTCCTCAACATAACCCTAACCCTAGGTCCAATCCTAACCCGAACCGTCTCTCTAACCCTAGCTCTCAACATAACCCTAACCCTAACTAAAATCCGAACCCTAATCGTCTGTCTAACCCTAGCCCTCAACCAAACCCTAACCCTAGGTCCAATTCTAACCCTAACCGTCTCTCTAACACTAGCCCTCTACATAACCCTAACCCTAGGTCCAATCCTAACCCTAATCTTCTACCTAACCCTAGCCCTCAACATAACGCTAACCCTAGCTCCAATCCTAACCCTAATATTCTCTCTAACCCTAGCCCTCAACACAACCCAAACCTAGGTCCAATCCGAATCCTAATCGTCTACCTAACCCTAGCCCTAAACATAACCCTAACTTAGGTCCAATCCTAAACCTAAACGTCTATCTAACCCTAGCCCTCAACATAACCCTAACCCTAGCTCCAATCCTAACCCTAATCGTCTACCTAATCTTAGCTGTCAACATAACCCTAACCCAGGGTCCAATCCTAACCCTATATATCTACCTACCCTAGCCCTAAACATAACCGTAACCCTAGGTCCAATTCTAACCCTAAACGTCTACCTAACCCTAGCCCCCAAATTAACCCTAACCCTAGCTCCAATCCTAACCCTAATCGTCTCTCTAATCCTAGCCCTCAACAAAACCCTATCCCTAGGTACAATCCTAACACTAATCGTCTATCTAACCCTAGCCCTCAACATAACCCTAACCCTAGGTCCAATCCTAACCCTAACCTTCTCTCTAACCCTAGCCCTCAACATAACCCTAATCCTAGGTCCAATCCTCACCCTAACCGTCTCTCTATCCCTAGCCCTCAACATAACCCTAACCCTAGGTCCAATCCTAACCCTATCCGTCTCTCTAACTCTAGCCCTCAACATAACCCTAACCCTAGGACCAATCCTAACCCTAACCGTCGCTCTAACCCTAGCCCTCAACATAACCCTAACCCTAGGTCCAATCCTAATCCTATCCGTCTCTCTAACTCTAGCCATCAACATAACCCTAACCCTAGGACCAATCCTAACCCTAACCGTCTCTCTAACCCTAGCCCTCAACTTAACCCTAACCTTAGGTCCAATCCTAACCCTAACCGTGTCTCTAACCCTAGCCCTCAACATAACCCTAACCCTAGGTCCAATCCTAACCCTAACCGTCTCCCTAACCCTAGCCCTCAACATAAGCGTAACCCTAGGTCCAATCCTAACCCTAACCGTCTCTCTAACCCTAGCCCTAAACATAACCCTAACCCTAGGTCCAATCCTAACCCTAACCGTCTCTCTAACCCTAGCCCTCAACATAACCCTAACCCTAGGTCCAATCCTCACCCTAACCGTCTCTCTAACCCTAGCCCTCAACGTAGCCCTAACCCTAGGTCCAATCCTAACCCTAACCGTCTCTCTAACGCTAGCCCTCAACCTAAGCCTAACCCTAGGTCCAATCCTAACCCTAACCGTCTCTCTGACCCTAGCCCTCAGCATAAGCCTAACCCTAGGTCCAATCCTAACCCTAACTGTCTGTCTAACCCTAGCCCTCAACATAACCCTAACCCTAGGTCCAATCCTAACCCTGACCGTCTCTCTAACCCTAGCCCTCAACATAACCCTAACCCTAGGTCCAATCCTAACCCTAAATATCTCTCTAACCCTAGCCCTCAACATAAGCGTAACCCTAGGTCCAATCCTAACCCTAACCGTCTCTCTAACCCTAGCCCTAAACATTACCCTAACCCTAGGTCCAATCCTAACCCTAACCGTCTCTCTAACGCTAGCCCTCAACCTAACCCTAACCCTAGGTCCAATCCTAAACCTAACCGTCTCTCTGAACCTAACCCTCAGCATAACCCTCACCCTAGGTCCAAACCTAACCCTAACTGTCTGTCTAACCCTAGCCCTCAACATAACCCTAACCCTAGGTCCAATCCTAACCCTAACCGTCTCTCTAGCCTAGCCCTCAACATAACCCTAACGCTAGGTCCAATCCTCACCCTAACCGCCTCTCCAACCCTAGCCTTCAACATAACCCTAACTCTAGGTCCAATCCTAACACTAACCGTCTCTCTAACCCTAGCCCTCAACATATCCCTAACCCTAGGTCCAATCCTAACCCTAACCGTCTCTCTAAACTTAGCCCTCAACATAACCCTAACCCTAGGTCCAATCCTAACCCTAACTGTCTCTCTAACCCTAGCCCTCAACATAAGCCTAACCCTAGGTCCAATCCTAACCCTAACCGTCTCTCTAACCCTAGCCCTCAACCTAACCCTAACCCTAGGTCCAATCCTCACCCTAACCGTCTCTCTAACCCTAGCCCTCAACATAACCCTAACCCTAGGTCCAATCCTCACCCTAACCGTCTCTCTAACCCTAGCCCTCAACATAGCCCTAACCCTAGGTCCAATCCTAACCCTAACCGTCTCTCTAACCCTAGCCCTCAACCTAACCCTAACCCTAGGTCCAATCCTAACCCTAACCGTCTCTCTAACCCTAGCCCTGAACCTAACCCTAACCCTAGGTCCAATCCTAACCCCAACCGTCTCTCTGACCCTAGCCCTCAGCATAACCCTAACCCTAGGTGCAATCCTAACCCTAACTGTCTGTCTAACCCTAGCCCTCAACATAACCCTAACCCTAGGTCCAATCCTAACTCTAACCCTCTCTCTGACCCTAGCACTCAGCATAACCCTAACCCTAGTTCCAGTCCTAACCCTAACCGTCTCTCTAACCCTAGCCCTCAACATAACTCTAACCCTAGTTCCAATCCTAACCCTAACAGTTTCTCTAACCCTAGCCCTCAACATAACCCTAACACTAGGTCCAATCCTAACCCTAACCGTCTCTAACCCTAGCCCTCAACATAACCCTAACCATAGGTCCAATCCTAACCCTAACCGTCTCTCTAACCCTAACCGTCAGCATCACCCTTACCCTAGGTCCAGTCCTAACCCTAACCGTCTCTCTAAACTAGCCCTCAACCTAACCCTAACCCTACGTCCAATCCTAACCCTAACCGTCTCTCTAACCCTAGCCCTCAACATAACCCGAACCCTAGGTCCAATCCTAACCCTAACCGCTGCTCTAACCCTAGCCCTCAACATAACCATAACCCTAGGTCCAATCCTAACCCTAACCATCTCTCTAACCCTTGCCCTCAACATAACCCTAACCCTAGGTCCAATCCTAACGCTAAACGTCTCTCTCAACCTAGCCCTAAACATAACCCTAAGCCTAGGTCCAATCCTAACCCTAACCGTCTCTCTAACCCTAGCCCTCAACATAACCCTAACCCTAGGTCCAATCCTAACCCTAACCGTCCCTCTAACCCTAGCCCTCAACCTAACCCTAACCCTATGTCCAATCCTAAACCTAACCATCTCTCTAACCCTAGCCCTCAACCTAACCCTAACCCTAGGTCCAATTCTAACCCTAACCGTCTCTCTAACTCTAGCCCTCAACATAACCCCAACCCTAGGTCCAATCCTAACCCTAACCGTCCCTCTAACCCATGCCCTCAACATAACCCGAACCCTATGTCCAATCCTAACCCTAACCGTCTCTCTAATCCTAGCCCTCAACATAACCCTAACCCTAGGTCCAATCCTAACCCTAACCGTCTCTCTAACCATATCCCTCAACATAACCCTAACCCTAGGTCCAATCCTAACACTAACCGTCTCTCTAACCCTAGCCCTCAACATAACCCTAACCCTAGGTCCAATCCTAGCCCTAACCGTCTGTCTAACCCTAGCCCTCAACATAACCCTAACCCTAGGTCCAATCCTCACCCTAACCGTCTCCCTAACCCTAGCCCTCAACATAACCCTAACCCTAGGTCTAATCCTCACCCTAACCGTCTCTCTAACCCTAGCCCTCAACATAGCCCTAACCTAAGTCCAATCCTAACCCTAACCGTCTCTCTAAACCTAGCCTTCAACGTAGCCCTAACCCTAGGTCCAATCCTAACCCTAACCGTCTCTCTAACGCTAGCCCTAAACCTAAACCTAACCCTAGGTCCAATCCTAACCCTAACCGTCTGTCTGACCCTAGCCCTCAGCATAACCCTAACCCTAGGTCCAATCCTAACCCTAACTGTCTGTCTAACCCTAGCCCTCAACATAACCCTAACCCTAGGTCCAATCCTAACCCTAACCGTCTCTCTAACCCTAGCCCTCAACATAACCCTAACCCTAGGTCCAATCCTCACCCTAACCATCTCTCCAACCCTAGCCTTCAACATAACCCTAACTCTAGGTCCAATCCTAACCCTAACTGTCTCTCTAACCCTAGCCCTCAACATATCTCTAACCCTGGGTCCAATCCTAACCCTAACCGTCTCTCTAACCCTAGCCCTCAACATAACCCTAACCCTAGGTCCAATCCTAACCCTAACTGTCTCTCTAACCCTAGCAATCAACATAACCCTAACCCTAGGTCCAATCCTAACCCTATCCCTCTCTCTAACTCTAGCCCTCAACATAACCATAACCCTAGGACAAATCCTAACCCTAACCGTCTCTCTAACCCTAGCCCACAACCTAACCCTAACCCTAGGTCCAATCCCAACCCTAACCGTCTCTCTGACCCTAGCCCTCAGCATAACCCTAACCCTAGGTCCAATCCTAACCCTAACTGTCAGTCTAACCCTAGCCCTCAACATAACCCTAACCCTAGGTCGAATCCTAACCCTAACCATCTCTCTAACCCTAGCCCTCAACATAACCCTAACCCTAGGTCCAATTCTCACCCTAACCGTCTCTCCAACCCTAGCCCTAAACATAACCCTAACCCCAGGTCCAGTCGTAACACTAACCGTCTCTCTAACCCTAGCCCTCAACATATCCCTAACCCTAGGTCCAATCTTAACCCTAACCGTCTCTCTAACCTTAGACCTCAACATAAACCTAACCCTAGGTCCAATAATCACCCTAACCGTCTCTCTAACCCTAGCCCTCAACATAAGCCTAACCCTAGGTCCAATCCTAACAGTAACCGTCTCTCTAACCCTAGCCCTCAACATAAGCCTAACCCTAGGTCCAATCCTAACCCTATCCGTCTCTCTAACTCTAGCCCTCAACATAAGCCTAACCCTAGGACCAATCCTAACCCTAACCGTCGCTCTAACCCTAGCCCTCAACATAACCCTAACCCTAGGTCCAATCCTAACCCTAACCGTCTCTCTGACCCTAGCCCTCAACATAACCCTAACACTAGGTCCAATCCTAACCCTAACCGTCTCTCTAACCCTAGCCCTCAATATAGCCCTAAACCCTAGGTCCAATCCTAACCCTATTCTCTCTCTAAACCTAGCCCTCAACCTAACCCTAACCCTAGGTCCAATCCTAACCCTAACCGTCTCTCTGACCCTAGCCCTCAGCATAACCCTAACCCTAGGTCCAATCCTAACCCTAACTGTCAGTCTAACCCTAGCCCTCAACATAACTCTAACCCTAGGTCCAATCCTAACCCTAACCGTCTCTCTAACCCTAACCCTCAACAAAATCTAACCCTAGGTCCAATCCTCACCCTAACCGTCTCTCTAACCCTAGCCCTCAACATAAACCTTATCTTAGGTCCAATCCTAACACTAACCGTCTCTCTAACCCTAGCCCTAAACATAACCCTAACCCTAGGTCCAATCCAAACCCGAAACGTCTTTGTAACCCTAGCCCTCAACATAACCCTAACCCTAGCTCCAATCCTAACCTGAACCGTCTCGCTAACCCAAGCCCTCAACATAAACTTAACCCTACATGCAATCCTAACCCTAATCGTCTACCTAACACTACCCCTCAACATAACACTAACCCTAGCTCCAATCCTAACCCTAATCGTCTACCTACACCTAGCCCTCAACATAACCCTAAACCTACCTCCAATCCTAACCCTAATCGTCTCTGTAACCCTAGCCCTCAACATAAACTTAACCCTACATCCAATCCTAACCCTAATCGTCTACCTAACCCTAGCCCTCTACATAACCCTAACCCTAGGTCCAATATTAACCCTAATCGTCTACCTAACCCTAGACCTCAACATAACCCTAACCCTAGGTCCAGTCCTAACCCTAATCGTGTATCTAACCCTAGCCCTAAACATAACCCTAACCTTAGGTCCAATAATAACCCGTATCGTCTCTCTAACCCTAGCCCTCAACATAACCCTAACCCTAGGTCCAAACTTATCCCAAATAGTCTACCTAACCCTACCCCTCAAAATAACCCTAACCCTACGTCCAATCCTAACCCTAATCAACTCTCTAACCGGAGCCCATAACATAACCGTAACCCTAGCTCCAATCCAAACCCTAATAGTCTCTCTGACACTAGCCCTCAACACAACCCTTACCCTAGGTCCAATCCTAACCTTAACCGTCTCTCTAAACCTAGCCCTCAACATAAACTTAACCCTAGGTCCAATCCTACCCCGAACCGTCTCTCTAACCCTAGCCCTCTACATAAACGTAACCCTAGGTCCAATCCAAACCCGAACCGTCTCTCTAACCCTAGCCATCAACATAACCCTAACCCTAGGTCCAATCCTAACGTATTTGTCCCTCTAACCCTAGCCCTCAACGTACCCTAACGCTAGGTCCAATTATAACCCTAATCGAATCTCTAACCGTAGTCCTCAACATAACCCTAACCCTAGGTCCAATCCTAACCCGAACCGTCTCTCTAACCCTAGCTCTCAACATAACCCTAACCCTAACTAAAATCCGAACCCTAATCGTCTGTCTAACCCTAGCCCTCAACCAAACCCTAACCCTAGGTCCAATTCTAACCCTAACCGTCTCTCTAACACTAGCCCTCTACATAACCCTAACCCTAGGTCCAATCCTAACCCTAATCTTCTACCTAACCCTAGCCCTCAACATAACGCTAACCCTAGCTCCAATCCTAACCCTAATATTCTCTCTAACCCTAGCCCTCAACACAACCCAAACCTAGGTCCAATCCGAATCCTAATCGTCTACCTAACCCTAGCCCTAAACATAACCCTAACTTAGGTCCAATCCTAAACCTAAACGTCTATCTAACCCTAGCCCTCAACATAACCCTAACCCTAGCTCCAATCCTAACCCTAATCGTCTACCTAATCTTAGCTGTCAACATAACCCTAACCCAGGGTCCAATCCTAACCCTATATGTCTACCTACCCTAGCCCTAAACATAACCGTAACCCTAGGTCCAATCCTAACCCTAAACGTCTACCTAACCCTAGCCCACAAATTAACCCTAACCCTAGCTCCAATCCTAACCCTAATCGTCTCTCTAATCCTAGCCCTCAACAAAACCCTATCCCTAGGTACAATCCTAACACTAATCGTCTATCTAACCCTAGCCCTCAACATAACCCTAACCCTAGGTCCAATACTAAACCTAAACGTCTCTCTAACCCTAGCACTCAAGATAACCCTAACCCTAGATCCAATCCTAACCTTAATCATCTATCTAACCCTAGCCCACAACACAACCCTAACCCGAGGTCCAATCCTAACCTTAATCATCTATCTAACCCTAGCCCACAACACAACCCTAAACCTAGGTCCTATCCTAACCTTCTCATCTACCTAACCCTAGCCCTCAACCTAACCCTAACACTAGCTCCAATCCTAACCCTAATCATCTCTCTAACCCTAACCCTCAATATAACCCTAACCCTAGGTCTGATCCTAACCCTAATCGTCTATCTAACCCTATCCCTCACCATACCCTAACCCTAGCTCCAATCATAACCCTAATAGTCTCTCTAACCCTAGCCCTCAACACAACACTAACCCTAGTTCCAATATTAACCCTAATCGTCTACCTAACCAGAGCCCTAAACGTAACCCTAACCTTAGGTCCAATCCTCACCCTAAGCGTCTATCTAACCCTAGCCCTCAACATAACCCTAACCCTAGCTCCAATCCTAACACTAATCGTCTACCTAATCCTAGCTCTCAACGTAACCCTAACCCTAGGTCCAATCCTAACCCTATTTGTCTACCTACCCTAGCCCTAAACATAACCCTAACCCTAGGTCCAATCCTAACCCTAAACGTCTACCTAACCTTAGCCCTCCACATAACACTAACACTAGCTCCAATCCTAACCTTAATCGTCTACCTAACCCAACCCCTCAAATTAACCCTAACCCTAGCTCCAATCCTAACCCTAATCGTCTCTCTAACCCTAGCCCTCAACCTAACCCTAACCCTAGGTCCAATCCTAACCCTAACCGTCTCTCTGACCCTAGCCCTCAGCATAACCCGAACCCTAGCTCCAATCCTAACCCTAATCGTCCACCTAACCCTAGCCCTCAACATAACCCTAACCCTAGCTCAAATCCTAACCCTAATCGTCTCTCTAATCCTAGCCCTCAACATAACCCTAACCCTAGGTCCAAAAAAACCGAACCGTCTCTCTAACCCTAGCCCTCATCCTAACCCTATCCCTAGGTCCAATCCTAACCCGAAACGTCTCTCTAGCAGTAGCCCTCAACATTACCCTAACCCTAGGTCCAATCCTAACCCGAACAGTCTCTCTAACCCTAGCCCTCAAGATAACCCTAACCCTAGGTCCCATCCTAACCCGAACCATCACTCTAAGCCTAACCCTCAATGTAACCCTAACCCTAGGTACAATCCTAACACAAATCGTCTCTCTAATCCTAGCCCTCAACATAACCCTAACCCTAGGTCCAATCCAAACCCAAACCGTCTCTCTAACCCTAAGCCTCAATATAACACTAACCCTAGGTACAATCCTAACACTAATCGTCTATCTAACCCTAGCCCTAAACATAACCCTAACCCTAGCTCAAATCCTAACCCTAATAATCTCTCTAATCCTAGCCATCAACATAACCCTAACCCTAGGTCCAATCCAAACCCGAACCGTCTCTCTAACCCTAGCCCTCAACGTAACCCTATCCCTAGGTCCAATCCTAACGCGAAACGTCTCTCTAACCCTAGCCCTCACAATAACCCGAACCCTAGCTCCAATCCTAACCCTAATCGTCCACCTAACCCTAACCCTCCATATAACCCTAACCCTAGGTACAATCCTAACACTAATCGTCTCTCTAACCTTAACCCTCAATATAACCCTAACCCTAGGTCCAATCCAAACCCGAACCTTCTCTCTAACCCTAGCCCTCAACCTAACCCTATCCCTATGTCCAATCCTAACCAGAAACGTCTCTCTAACCCTAGCCCTCAACATAACCCGAACCCTGGCTCCAATCATAACCCTAATCGACAACCTAACCCTAAACCTTCATATAACCCTATCCCTAGGTCCAATCCTAACCCGAAACGTCTCTCTAACCCTAGCCCTCAACAGAACCCTAACCCTAGCTCAAATCCTAACCCTAATCGTCTCTCTAATACTAGCCCTCAACATAACCCTAACCCTAGGTCCAATCCAAAACCGAACCGTCTCTCTAACCCTAGCCCTAAACCTATCCCTATCCCTAGGTCCAATCCTAACCCGAAACGTCTCTCTAACCCTAGCCCTCAACTTAACCCTAACCCTAGCTCCAATCCTGACCTGGACCGTCTCTCTAACCCTAGGCCTCAACATTAACTTAACCCTACATCCAATCTTACCATAATCGTCTACCAAACCCTAACCCTCAACATAACCCTAACTCTAGCTCCAATCCTAACCCTAATCGTCTATGTAAGCCTTGCCCTCAACATTACCCTAACCCTAGGTCCAATCCTAACCCTAATCGTCTATTTAATCCTAGCCCTAAACATAACCCTAACCCTAGGTCAAATGCTAACCCGAACCGTCTCTCTAAACCTAGCCCTCAACATAACCCTAACCCTAACTCTAATCCTAACCCTAATCGTCCACCTAACCCTAGTCCTCAACATAACCCTACCCTAGCTCCAATCCTAACCCTAATAGTCTCTCTAACCCTGGCCCTCAACGCAACCCTAACCCTAGGTCCACTCCTAACCCGAACTGTCTCTCTAACCCTAGCCCTCAACATAAACCGAACGCTAGGTCCAATCCTAACCCGAACCCTCTCTCTAACCCTAGCACTCAACATAACCCTAACCCTAGGTCAAATACTAACCCAAATCGTCTCTCTAACCCTAACCCTCAACATAACCGTAACCCTAGGTACAATCCTAACATTAATCGTATATCTAACCCTAGCTCTAAACATAACCCTAACCCTAGGTCCAATCCAAACCCGAAACGTCTTTGGAACCCTAGCCCTCAACATAACCCTAACCCTAGCTCCAATCCTAACCTGAACCGTCTCTCTAACCCTAGCCCTCAACATAAACTTAACCCTACATGCAATCCTAACCCTAATCGTCTACCTAACCCTACCCCTCAACATAACACTAACCCTAGCTCCAATCCTAACCCTAATCGTCTACCTAAACCTAGCCCTCAACATAACCCTAAACCTACCTCCAATTCTAACCCTAATCGTCTCTGTAACCCTAGCCCTCAACATAAACTTAACCCTACATCCAATCCTAACCCTAATCGTCTACCTAACCCTAGCCCTCTACATAACCCTAACCCTAGGTCCAATATTAACCCTAATCGTCTACCTAACCCTAGACCTCAACATAACCCTAACCCTAGGTCCAGTCCTAACCCTAATCGTGTATCTAACCCTAGCCCTAAAGATAACCCTAACCTTAGGTCCAATATTAACCCGTATCATCTCTTTAACCCTAGCCCTCAACATAACCCTAACCCTAGGTCCAATCTTATCCCAAATAGTCTACCTAACCCTACCCCTCAAAATAACCCTAACCCTACGTCCAATCCTAACCCTAATCAACTCTCTAACCGTAGCCCATAACATAACCATAACCCTAGCTCCAATCCAAACCCTAATAGTCTCTCTGACACTAGGCCTCAACACAACCCTTACCCTAGGTCCAATCCTAACCTTAACCGTCTCTCTAAACCTAGCCCTCAACATAAACTTAACCCTAGGTCCAATCCTACCCCGAACCGTCTCTCTAACCCTAGCCCTCTACATAAACGTAACCCTAGGTCCAATCCAAACCCGAACCTTCTCTCTAACCCTAGCCATCAACATAACCCTAACACTAGGTCCAATCCTAACCTATTTGTCCCTCTAACCCTAGCCCTCAACGTACCCTAACGCTAGGTCCAATTATAACCCTAATCGAATCTCTAACCGTAGTCCTCAACATAACCCTAACCCTAGGTCCAATCCTAACCCGAACCGTCTCTCTAACCCTAGCTCTCAACATAACCCTAACCCTAACTAAAATCCGAACCCTAATCGTCTCTCTAACCCCAGCCCTCAACCAAACCCTAACCCTAGGTCCAATTCTAACCCGAACCGTCTCTCTAACACTAGCCCTCTACATAACCCTAACCCTAGGTCCAATCCTAACCCTAATCTTCTACCTAACCCTAGCCCTCAACATAACGCTAACCCTAGCTCCAATCCTAACCCTAATATTCTCTCTAACCCTAGCCCTCAACACAACCCAAACCTAGGTCCAATCCAAATCCTAATCGTCTACCTAACCCTAGCCCTAAACATAACCCTAACTTAGGTCCAATCCTAAACCTAAACGTCTATCTAACCCTAGCCCTCAACATAACACTAACCCTAGCTCCAATCCTAACCCTAATCGTCTACCTAATCTTAGCTGTCAACATAACCCTAACCCAGGGTCCAATCCTAACCCTATATGTCTACCTACCCTAGCCCTAAACATAACCGTAACCCTAGGTCCAATCCTAACCCTAAACGTCTACCTAACCCTAGCCCCCAAATTAACCCTAACCCTAGCTCCAATCCTAACCCTAATCGTCTCTCTAATCCTAGCCCTCAACATAACCCTATCCCTAGGTACAATCCTAACACTAATCGTCTATCTAACCCTAGCCCTCAACATAACCCTAACCCTAGGTCCAATACTAAACCTAAACGTCTCTCTAACCCTAGCCCTCAAGATAACCCTAACCCTAGATCCAATCCTAACCTTAATCATCTATCTAACCCTAGCCCACAACACAACCCTAACCCTAGGTCCTATCCTAACCTTCTCATCTACCTAACCCTAGCCTTCAACCTAACCCTAACACTACCTCCAATCCTAACCCTAATCATCTCTCTAACCCTAACCCTCAATATAACCCTAACCCTAGGTCTGATCCTAACCCTAATCGTCTATCTAACTCTATCCCTCACCATACCCTAACCCTAGCTCCAATCATAACCCTAATAGTCTCTCTAACCCTAGCCCTCAACACAACACTAACCCTAGTTCCAATATTAACCCTAATCGTCTACCTAACCAGAGCCCTAAACGTAACCCTAACCTTAGGTCCAATCCTAATCCTAAGCGTCTATCTAACCCTAGCCCTCAACATAACCCTAACCCTAGGTCCAATCCTAACCCAATCGTCTACCTAATCCTAGCTCTCAACGTAACCCTAACCCTAGGTCCAATCCTAACTCTATTTGTCTACCTACCCTAGCCCTAAACATAACCCTAACCCTAGGTCCAATCCTAACCCTAAACGTCTACCTAACCTTAGCCCTCAACATAACACTAACACTAGCTCCAATCCTAACCTTAATCGTCTACCTAACCCAACCCCTCAAATTAACCCTAACCCTAGCTCCAATCCTAACCCTAATCGTCTCTCTAATCCTAGCCCTCAACATAACCCTAACCCTAGGTCCAATCCTAACGTTAATCATCTATCTAACCCTAGCCCACAACACAACCCTAACCCTAAGTCCAATCCTAACCCGAACTGTCTCTCTAACCTTAGCCCTCAACATAACCCTAAACCTAGTTCCAATCCTAACCTTAATCATCTATCTAACCCTAGCCCACAGCACAACCCTAACCCTAGGTCCAATCCTAACCCGAACTGTCTCTCTAACCCTAGCCCTCAACCTAACCCTAACCCTAGCTCCAATCCAAACCCTAATCATCTCTCTAATCTTAACCCTCAATATAACACTAACCCTAGGTCTGATCCTAACCCTAATCGTCTATCTAACCCTATCCCTCACCATTACCCTACCCCTAGCTCCAATCCTAACCCTAATATTCTCTCTAACGCTAGCCCTCAATAAAACACTAACCCTAGTCCAATATTAACCCTAATTCTACCTAACCCTAACCCTAAACATAACCCTAACCTTAGGTACAATCCTAACCCTAATCGTCTACCTAACTCTAGCCCTCAACATAAGCCTAACCCTAGCTCCAATCCTAACCTAATAGTCTCTCTAACCCTAGCACTCAAAACAACCCTAACCCTAGGTCCAATCCTAACCCGAACAGTCTCTCTAACCCTAACCCTCAACATAACCCTGAACCTAGGTCCAATCCCAACCCTAAACATCTCTCTAACCCTAGTCCTCAATATAACCCTAACACTAGGTCTGATCATAACCCTAATCGTCAATCTAACCCTAGCACTCAACACAACACTAACCCTAAGTCCAATCCTAACCCTAATCGTCTACCTAACCCTAGGCCTAAACATAACCCTAACCTTAGGTCCAATCCTAACCCTAATCGTCTATCTAACCCTAGCCCTCAAAATAACACTAACCGTAGATCCAATCCTAAACCTAATCGTCTACCTAACCCTAGCCCTCAACATAACCCTAACCCTAGCTCCAATCCTAACCCTAATCATCATTCTAACCCTATCCCTCAATATAACCATAACCCTAGGTCTGATCATAACCCTAATCCTCTATCTAACCCTAGCCCTCACCATTACCCTAACACTAGGGCCAATCATAACCCTAATCGCTTATCTAACCCTAGCCCTCAACATAACTCTAAGCCTAGCACCAATCCTAACCCTAATCGTCCACCTAACTCTAACCCTCAACATTACGCTAACCCTAGCTCCAATGCTAACACTAATAGTCTCTCTAACCCTAGCCCTCAACACAACCCTAACCCTAGGTGCAATCCTAACCCGAACCGTCTCTCTAACCCTAGCCCTCAATATAACCCTAACCCTACGTTGAATCCTAACCCGAACTGTCTCTCTATCCCTAGCCATCAACATAACCCTAACCCTAGGTCCAATCCTAACCCTATTTGTCTACCTACTTTAGGCCTAAACATAACCCAAACCCTAGGTCCAATCCTAACCCTAATCGTCTACATAACCCTAGCCCTCAACATAAACCTAACACTAGCTCCATACTTAACCCTAATCATCTACCTAACCCTAGCCCTAAAATTAACCCTAACCCTAGCTCCAATCTTAACCCTAATCGTCTCTCTAACCCTAGCCCTAAACATAACCCTAACCCTAGGTCCACTCCTAACCTGAACCGTTTATCTAACCTTAGCCCTCAACATAACCCTAACCCTAGGTCCAATCCTAATCCTAATCGTCTACCTAACCCTAGCCCTCAAATTACCCCTAACCCTAGCTCCAATCCTGACCGTAATCGTCTCTCTAATCCTAGCCCTCAACATAACCCTAACCCTACGTACAATCCTAACACTAATCATCTATCTAACCCAAGCCCTCATCACAACACTAACCCTAGGTCCAATAATAACACTAATCGTCTCTCTAACCCTAGCCCTCAACAAAACCCTAACCCTAGGTCCAATCCTAAACCTAATCGTCTCTCTAACCCTAGCCCTTAAGGTAACCCTAACCCTAGGTCCAATCTTAAGCTTAATCATCTATCTAACCCTAGCCATCAACATAACCCTAACCCTAGGTCCAATCCTAACCCTAATCATCTATTTAACCCAGCCCTCAACATAACCCTAACCCTAGCTCCAATCCTAACCCTAATCATCTCTCTAACCCTAGCCCTCAATATAACCCTAACACTAGGTCTGATCCTAACCAGAATCGTCTATCTAACCCTATCCCTCACCATTACCCTAACCCTAGGACCAATCCTAACCGTAATTGTCTATCTAACCCTAGCCCTCAACATAACACTAACCCTAGCTCCAATCCTAACCCTAACGTCCACCTAAACCTAGCCCTCAACATAATGCTAACCCTAGCTCCAATCCTAACCCTAATAGTCTCTCTAACCCTAGCCCTCAACACAACACTAACCCTAGGTCCAATCCTAACCCTAATCGTCTACCTAACCCTAGCCCTAAACATAACCCTAACCTTAGGTCCAATCCTAACGCTAATCGTCTATCTAACCCTAGCCCTCAAAATAACCCTAATCCTAGCTCCAATCCTAACCCTAATCGTCTACCTAACCCTAGCCCTCAACATAACCCTTACCCTAGGTAAAATCCTAACCCTATTTGTCTATCTACCCTAGCCTTAAACATAACCCTAACCCTAGGTCCAATCCTAACCCTATTCGTCTACCTAACCCTAGCCCTCAACACAACCCTAACACTAGGTCCAATCCTAACCCTAATCGTCCACCTAACCCTAGCCCTTAAGGTAACCCTAACCCTAGGTCCAATCTTAAGCTTAATCATCTATCTAACCCTAGCCATCAACATAACCCTAACCCTAGGTCCAATCCTAACCCTAATCGTCTATTTAACCCAGCCCTCAACATAACCCTAACGCTAGCTCCAATCCTAACCCTAATCATCTCTCTAACCCTAGCCCTCAATATAACCCTAACACTAGGTCTGATCCTAACCAGAATCGTCTATCTAACCCTATCCCTCACCATTACCCTAACCCTAGGACCAATCCTAACCGTAATTGTCTATCTTACCCTAGCCCTCAACATAAAACTAACCCTAGCTCCAATCCTAACCCTAACGTCCACCTAAACCTAGCCCTCAACATAATGCTAACCCTAGCTCCAATCCTAACCCTAATAGTCTCTCTAACCCTAGCCCTCAACACAACACTAACCCTAGGTCCAATCCTAACCCTAATCGTCTATCTAACCCTAACCCTAAACATAACACTAACCTTAGGTCCAATCCTAACGCTAATCGTCTATCTAACCCTAGCCCTCAAAATAACCCTAATCCTAGCTCCAATACTAACCCTAATCGTCTACCTAACCCTAGCCCTCAAGATAACCCTTACCCTAGGTAAAATCCTAACCCTATTTGTCTATCTACCCTAGCCTTAAACATAACCCTAACCCTAGGTCCAATCCTAACCCTATTCGTCTACCTAACCCTAGCCCTCAAAACAACCCTAACACTAGGTCCAATCCTAACCCTAATCGCCTACCTAACCCTAGCCCTCAAATTAACCCTAACCCTAGCTCCAATACTAACCCTAATCGTGTCTCTAATCCTAGCCCACAACATAACCCTAACCCTATCTCCAATCTTAACCCTAATCGTCTCTCTAATCCTACCCCTCAACATAACCCTAACCCTAGGTACAATCCTAACACTAATCGTCTATCTAACCCTAGCCCTAAACATAACCGTAACCCTAGGTGCAATCCTAACCCGAACCGTCTCTCTAAACCTAGCCTTCAAGATAACCCTAACGCTAGGTCCAATCCTGACCCTAATTGTCTACCTAAGCTTAGCCCTCAAATTAACCTTAATCCTAGCTCCAATCCTAACCCTAAACGTCTCTCTAATTCTAGCCCTCAACATAACCCTAATCCTAGGTACAATGTTAACCCTAATCGTCTATCTAACCCTAGCCCTCAACATAACCCTAACCCTAGGTCCAATCCTAAACTTAATCATCTATCTAACCCTAGCCATCAACATAACCCTAACCCTAGGTCCAATCCTAACCCTAATCATCTTCCTAACCCTAGCCCTCAACATAACCCTAACCCTAGCTCCAATCCTAACCCTAATCGTCTACCTAACCCTAGCCCTCAACATAACCCTAACCCTAGATCCAATCCTAACCCTAATAGTCTCTCTAACCCTGGCCCTCAACGCAATCCTAACCCTAGGTTCACTCCTAACCCGAACTGTCTCTCTAACCCTAGCCCTCAACATAACCCTAACCCTAGCTCCAATCCTAACCCTAATCGTCTACCTAACCCTAGCCTTCAACCTAACCGTAACCCTAGCTCCAATCCTAACCCTAATCATCTCTCTAACCCTAGCCCTCAGTATAACCCTAACCCTAGGTCTGATCCTATCCCTAATCGTCTATCTAACCCTATCCCTCACCATTACCCTAACCCTAGGCCTGATCCTAACCCTAATCGTCTATCTAACCCTAGCCCTCAACATAACACTAACCCTACCTCCAATGCTAACCCTAATGTACACCTAACCCTTTCCCTCAACATAATGCTAACCCTAGCTCCAATCCTAACCCTAATAGTATCTCTAACCCTACCCTCAACACAACACTAACCCTAGGTCCAAACCTAACCCTAATCGTCTACTTAACCTTAGCCCTAAAAATAACCCTAAACTTAGGTCCCATCCTAACCCTAATAGTCTATCTAACCCTAGCCCTCAAAATAACCCTAGCCCTAGCTCCAATCCTAACCCTAATCGTCTACCTAACCCGAGCCCTCAACATAACCCTAACCCTAGGTAAAATCCTAACCTTATTTGTCTATCTACCCTAGCCGTAAACATAACCCTAACCCTAGCTCCAATCCTAACCCTAATCGTGTTTCTAATCCTAGCCCTCAACATAACCCTAACCCTAGCTCCAATCTTAAGCCTAATCGTCTCTCTAATCCTACCCCTCAACATAACCCTAACCCTAGGTACAATCCTAACATTAATAGTCTACCTAAGCTTAGCCTTCAAATTAACCCTAACCCTAGCTCCAATCCTAACCCTAATCGTCTCCCTAATCCTAGCCCTCAACATAACCCTAGCCCTAGGTACAATGTTAACACTAATCGTCTATCTAACCCTAACCCTAAACATAACCCTAACCCTAGGTCCAATCCTAAACCGATCTGTCTCTCTAAACATAGCCCTCAACATAACCCTAACCCTAGATCCAATCCTAACGCGAACAGTATCTCTAAACCTAGCCTTCAACATAACCCTAACCCTAGGTTGAATACTAACCCTAATTGTCGCTCTAAACCTAGCCCTTAACATAACCCTAACCCTAGGTCCAATCCTAACCCTAATCGACTCTCTAACGTAGCCCTCAACATAAGCCTAACCCTAGGTCGAATCCTAACCCGAATCGTCGCTCTAACCCTAGCCCTTAACATAACCCTACCCCTAGGTCCAATCCTAACCCTAATCCACTCTCTAACCGTAGCCCTCTACATAACTCTAACCCTAGGTCCAATCCTAACCCTAATCGACTATCTAACCATAGCCCTCAGCATAACCCTAACCCTAGATCCAATTCTAACCCAAACCGTCTCTCTAACCCTAGCCCTCCACATAACCCTAACCCTAGGTACAATCCAAACACTAATCGTTTATCTAACCCTAGCCCTAAACATAACTTTAACCCTAGGTCCAATAATCACCCTAATCGTCTCTCTGACCCTAGCCCTCAACATAACCCTAACCCTAGGTCCAATCCTAACTCTAATCGTCTATCTAACCCTAGCCCTCAGCATAACCCTAACCCTCGGTCCAATCCTAACCCGAACCTTCTCTCTAACCCTAGCCCTAAACATGACCATAACCCTAGGTCCATTCATAAACCCTAATTGTCTACCGAGCCCTAGCCCTCAACATAACGCTAGTTCCTATCCTAACCCTAGTTCCAATCCTAACCCTAACCGTCTCTCTAACCCTAGCCCTCAACATAACCCTAACCCCAGGTCCAATCCTTACCCGAACTGTCTTTCTAACCCTAGCCCTCAACCTAAACCTAACCCTAGGTCCAATCCTAACCCTAATCGTCTCTCTAACCCTAGCCCTCAACATAACCATAACACTAGGTCCAATCCTAACCTGAACCGTCTCTCTAACCCTAGCCCTCAACATAAACCTATCCCTAGGTCCAGTACTAACCCTAATCGTGTATCCAACACTAGCCCTCAACATAACCCTATCCCTCGGTCCAATCCTAACCCGAACCTTCTCTCTAACCCTAGCCCTCAACATAACCATAACCCTCAACATAAACTTAACCCTAGGGCCAATCCTAACCCTAATCGTCCACCTAACCCTAGCCCTCAACAAAACCGTAACCCTATGGTCCAGTCCTAACCCTAATAGTGTATCTAACCCTAGCGCTAAACATAACCATAACCCTAGGTCCAATCCTAACCCTAATCGTCTATCTAACCCTAGCCCTGAACATAACTCTAACACTAGCTCCAATGCTATCCCTAATCGACAACCGAACCCTAATCGTCTCTCTAATTCTAGCCCTCAATATAACCTTAACCCTAGGACCAATCCTAACCCAACGTGTGTTTTCACTGCTGGAATAAGTTTTGGAATGCATTGTTTCAATCTCTTGCAAGCCTCATGTTGTTTTTAGAGAATATGGAAAAACAAAGAGTATGTTTCCCAAATCACTTGTAATCCAGAAAAAGGCACACTGCATCACTCTTCCTGAAACACGCTCTTTCTCATAATGTTTTGAGAACATTCAAGAAACCCCAAGAGAAGTGCATTTTGCAGTGAAATTCAGACGGGTATTTTCAAAATGACATTTCTATTGGTTGCAGAGTGCAAAAGCACGATTGCCTTCACGTTCTCCATGACACCGTTACATTTCCAACTGACCTGCAGTTGGACTTTCACAAAAAGATGTGTTTGAGGGTCTGTGGTTAAAGGAGCTCTAAGTTGTGTATTCAGTGCTGGAGAGTGACACACTCTACGTAGGTTACACAGCATTTTGAGAGCAGCAACATGCTTCAAACTGAAACTGCTACAATGTGTGTAGCATGCAGAAAGAAGGCTTGTCATTTCAAAGAAAGAAGACGAAACCAAAATCCAGGTAGTTAAGCTTGCACAAAAGTATGGGAGATGTGCATGTGGACAGTTTCAAGCAGCAGCTCTTGTGGACACTTGGGAACAGCGCTGTGAAAAAATTTCGTACGTAGCAAGATTTGTCCAAAGTTGAAAGACCTTCCAAAACCAGCCCTAAAGAACTTAGCCAATCAATGAATGTTGCAATAAGCTCCTGCAGGCAAGGTGCTTCTATGACACAACCCCCGAGCAGGTAGCTACATTCTGCACAGTACAAAATTCATATGAATTCCAGGCTGAAAACTCACTCCAGAAGGAAGAAATGCGTGTGTTTCTCTCTGAAACAACACTCAGCCACTATTCTTTTGCTTGCTCCTTCAAAGTCTTTGTAGATACTTGTGTTTACACTGCTGGAATACGTTTTGGGATGCATTGTTTCAATCTCTTGCAAGCCTCATGTTCTTTCTTAGACGATGTGGAAAAACAAGGTGTATGTTTCCCAAATCACTAGCAATCCAGAAAAACACACAGTGCATCACTCTTGCCCAAACATGCTCTTTCTCCTAATGCGTTGAGAACATTCAAGAAAGCAGAAAGGAAGAGCATTTTGCAGTGAAATTCAGACTGGCATGTACAAAAAGCCATTTCTTTCGGTTGCAGGGTGTAAAAGCATGATGGTCTTCATGTTCTCGATGAAACCCTTACATTTCCAAGTGACCTCAATTAGGACATTCCCCAAAAATTGTGTTTGCGTGTCTGTAGCGAAAGGAGCTCTAAGTTGTGTATTCAGTGCTGGAGAGTGACACAGTCTACATAGGTTTAACAGCGCTTTAAGAGCACCAACATGCTCAAAGGTGAAACTGCTAAAGGTGTGTGTAGCATGCAGAAAGAAGGCTTGTCCTTTCAAAGAAAGAAGAGGAAACCAAAATCCAGGTACTGAAACGAGCACACCAGTATGGGCGATGTGCATGTGGACAGTTTCAAGCAGCCCATCCTTCTGGACACTTGGAAACAGCAATGTAAAAACATTTCGTTCGAAGTGGGATTTGGCCAAAGTTGTAAGACCTTCCAACACCAACCCTAAAGAACTTAGCCAAACAATGAATGTTGCAATAAGCTCCTGTAGGAAAGGCGTTTCTATGACACAAACCCCAAACAGGTAGCTACATTCTGCACAGTACAAATGCATATGAATTCCAGGCTGAAAACTCACTCCAGAAGGAAGAAATGCTTGTGTTTCTCTCTGAAAGAACACTCAGCCACTATTCTTTTGCTTGCTCTTTCAAAGTCTTTGTAGAAACATGTTTTCACTGGTGGAATACGTTTTGGGATGCATTGTTTCAATCTCTTCCAATCCTCATGTTGTTTCTTAGACAATGTGGAAAAACGCGGATTATGTTTCCCAAATCACTTGAAATCCAGGAAAACGCACCCTGCATCAGTCTTGCTGAAACACGCTCTTTCACCTAATGCATTGAGAACATTCAAGAAAGCAGAAAAGAAGGGCCTTTTGCAGTGAATTTCACACTGGTATGTACAAAAGCCATTTATTTCGGTTGCAGAGTGCAAAAGCATGATTGACTTCATGTTCTCTATGAAACCCTTACATTTCCAAGTGACCTGAAGTAGGAATTTCACAAAAACATGTGTTGGCGTGTCTGTGGTGAAAGGAACTCTAAGTTGTGTATTCAGTGCTGGAGAGTGACACACTCTACGCAGGTTAGACAGCGTCCTTAGAGCACCAACATGCTTAAAATAGAAACTGCTACAAGATTTGTGTAGCATGCTGAATGAAGGCTTGTCATTTCAAAGAAAGAAGAGGAAACCAAATTCCAGGTAGTGAAACGAGCACACCAGTATGGGAAATGTGCATGTGGACAGTTTCCAGCAACAGCTCCTTCTGGACACTTGGAAACAGCAATGTAAAAACATTTCGTTCGAAGCGGGATTTGTCCAAAGTTGAACGACCTTCCAAAACCAACCCTAAAGAACTTAGCCAAACAATGAATGTTGCAATAAGCTCCTGTAGGAAACGTACTTCTATGACACAACCCCCTCCAGCAGGTAGCTACATTCTGCACAGTACAAAATGCATACGAATTCCAGGCTGAAAACTCACTCCAGAAGGAGAAATGCGTGTGTTTCTCTCTGAAAGAACACTCAGCCACTATTCTTTTGCTTGCTCCTTCAAAGTCATTGTAGAAACGTGTGTTTTCACTGTTGGAATACGTTTTGGGATGCATTGTTTCAATCTCTTGCAAGCCTCATGTTGTTTCTTAGACAATGTGGAAAAACAAGGAGTATGTTTCCCAAATAACTTGAAATCCAGGAAAACGCACCCTTCATCACTCTTGCTCAAACACGCTCTTTCACCTAATGCATTGAGAACATTCAAGAAAGCAGAAACGAAGGGCCCTAACCCTTGGTCCAATCCTAAACCGAACCGTCTCCCTAAACCTAGCCCTCAACATTACCCTAACTCTCGGTCCAATCCTAAGCCTAATCGTGTTCCTAACCGTAGCCGTCAACATAACCCTAACCCTAGCTCCAAACCTACCATAATCGTCTCTCCATCCGTAGCCCTCAACATAACCCTAACCCTAGCTCCAATCCTAAGCCTAATCGTCTACCTAACCCTAGCCCTCAACATAACCCTAACAATAGGTCCAATCCTAAAACTACTCGTCTATCTAACCCTAGCCCTAAACATAACCCTAACCCTAGGTCCAATCCTAACCCTAATTGTCTATGTAACCCAAGCCCTCAACATAACCCTACCCCTAGCTCCAATCCTAACCCTAATCGTCTACCTAACCTTAGCCCTCAACACAACCATAACCCTAGGTCCAATCGTAACCCTAATCGACTCTCTAACCGTAGCCCTCAACATAACCCTAAACCTAGGTCCAATCCTAACACGAACCGTCTCTCTAACCCTAGCCCTCAACATAACCCTAAGCCTAGGTCCACTCCTAAACCTAATCATCTCTCTAACCCTAGCCCTCAACATAACCCTAACCATAGGTACAATCCTAACAATAATCGTCTATCTAAACCTAGCCCTAAACATAACCCTAACCCTAGGCCCAATCCTATCCCTAACCGTCTACCTAACCCTAGGCCTCAACATAACCCTAACCCTAGCACCAATCCTAACCCTAATTGTCCCTCTAAACTTAGCCCTCAACATAACCCTAACCTTGGCTCCAATATTAACCCTATCGTCTCTCTAATCCTAGCCCTCAATATAACCTTACCCTAGGTCCAATCCAAACCAAATCCGTCTCTCTAACCCTAGCTCTCAACATAACCCTAACCCTCGGTGCAATCCTAACCCGAACTGTCTCTCTAACCCTAGCCCTCAACATGACAGTAACCCTAGGTCCATTCCTAACCTGAAACTTCTCTCTAACCCAAGCCCTCAACATAACCCTAACCCTAGATCCAATCCTAACCTTAATCATCTACCTAACCCTAGCCCTCAACATAACCCTAACCCTAGCTCCAATCCTAACCCTAATCGTCTCTCTACCCCTAGCCCTCAACATAACCCTAACCCTAGGTCCAATCCTAACCCTAATCGTCTATCTAACCCTAGCCCTAAACATAACCCTAACCCTAGTTCCAATCCAAACCCTAATCGTCTATCTAACCCTAGCCCTAAAAATAATCCTAACCCTAGGCCCAATCCTAACCCTAATAGTGTATCTAACCCTAGCCCTCATCATAACCCTAACCCTACGTCCAATCCTAATCCGAAAGATCTCTCTAACACTAGCCCTCAACATAACCCTAACCCTAGCTCCAATCCTAACCTATTTGTCCCTCTAACCCTAGCCCTCAACGTACCCTAACGCTAGGTCCAATTATAACCCTAATCGAATCTCTAACCGTAGTCCTCAACATAACCCTAACCCTAGGTCCAATCCTAACCTGAACCGTCTCTCTAAACCTAGCCCTCAACATAACCCTAACCCTAGGTCCAATTTTAACCAGAACATTCTCTTTAACCGTAGCCCTCAACATAACCATATTCCTACGTCCAATCCTAACCCTAATCGTCTACCTAACCCTAGCCCTCCACATAACCCTAACCCTAACTCCAAACCTAACCCTAATCGTCTCTGTAACCCTAGCCATCAACATTAGCCTAACCCTAGGTCCAATCCTACCCTAATCGTCTATCTAACCATACCCTTAACATAACCCTACCCCTAGGTCCAATCCTAACCAGAACCGTCTCTCTAACCCTAGCCCTCCACATAACCCTAACCCTAGGTACAATCCAAACACTAATCGTTTATCTAACCCTAGCCCTAAACATAACTTTAACCCTAGGTCCAATAATCACCCTAATCTCCTCTCTGACCCTAGCCCTCAACATAACCCTAACCCTAGGTCCAATCCTAACTCTAATCGTCTATCTAACCCTAGCCCTCAGCATAACCCTAACCCTCGGTCCAATCCTAACCCGAACCTTCTCTCTAACCCTAGCCCTAAACATAACCATAACCCTAGGTCCATTCATAAACCCTCATTGTCTACCTAGCCCTAGCCCTCAACATAACGCTAACCCTAGCTCCAATCCTAACCCTAACCGTCTCTCTAACCCTAGCCCTCAACATAACCATAACCCCAGGTCCAATCCTTACCCGAACTGTCTTTCTAACCCTAGCCCTCAACCTAAACCTAACCCTAGGTCCAATCCTAACCCTAATCGTCTCTCTAACCCTAGCCCTCAACATAACCATAACACTAGGTCCAATCCTAACCCGAACCGTCTCTCTAACCCTAGCCCTCAACATAAACCTATCCCTAGGTCCAGTACTAACCCTAATCGTGTATCCAACACTAGCCCTCAACATAACCCTAACCCTCGGTCCAATCCTAACCCGAACCTTCTCTCTAACCCTAGCCCTCAACATAACCATAACCCTCAACATAAACTTAACCCTAGGGCCAATCCTAACCCTAATCGTCCACCTAACCCTAGCCCTCAACAAAACCCTAACCCTAGGGTCCAGTCCTAACCCTAATAGTGTATCTAACCCTAGCGCTAAACATAACCATAACCCTAGGTCCAATCCTAACCCTAATCGTCTATCTAACCCTAGCCCTGAACATAACTCTAACACTAGCTCCAATGCTATCCCTAATCGACAACCGAACCGTAATCGTCTCTCTAATCCTAGCCCTCAATATAACCTTAACCCTAGGACCAATCCTAACCCAACGTGTGTTTTCACTGCTGGAATAAGTTTTGGGATGCATTGTTTCAATCTCTTGCAAGCCTCATGTTGTTTTTAGAGAATATGGAAAAACAAAGAGTATGTTTCCCAAATCACTTGTAATCCAGAAAAAGGCACACTGCATCACTCTTGCTGAAACACGCTCTTTCTCATAATGTTTTGAGAACATTCAAGAAACCCGAAGAGAAGTGCATTTTGCAGTGAAATTCAGACGGGTATGTTCAAAATGACATTTCTATTGGTTGCAGAGTGCAAAAGCACGATTGCCTTCACGTTCTCCATGACACCCTTACATTTCCAACTGACCTGCAGTAGGACTTTCACAAAAAGATGTGTTTGAGGGTCTGTGGTTAAAGGAGCTCTAAGTTGTGTATTCAGTGCTGGAGAGTGACACACTCTACGTAGGTTACACAGCACTTTGAGAGCAACAACATGCTTCAAACTGAAACTGCTACAATGTGTGTAGCATGCAGAAAGAAGGCTTGTCATTTCAAAGAAAGAAGACGAAACCAAAATCCAGGTAGTTAAACGAGCACAAAAGTATGGGAGATGTGCATGTGGACAGTTTCAAGCAGCAGCTCTTTGTGGACACTTGGGAACAGCGCTGTGAAAAAATTTCGTATGAAGCAGGATTTGTCCAAAGTTGAAAGACCTTCCAAAACCAGCCCTAAAGAACTTAGCCAATCAATGAATGTTGCAATAAGCTTCTGCAGGAAAGGTGCTTCTATGACACAACCCCCGAGCAGGTAGCTACATTCTGCACAGTACAAAATGCAAATGAATTCCAGGCTGAAAATTCTCCACAGAAGAATGAAATGCATGTGTTTCTCTCTGAAAGAACACTTAGCCACTAGGCTTTTGCTTTCTCCTTTAAAGTCTTTGTACAAACGTGTGTTTTCACTGTTGGAATACGTTGTGGGATGCATTGTTTCAATCTCTTGCAAGCCTCATGTTGTTTCTTAGACAATGTGGAAAAACAAGGAGTATGTTTCCCAAATCACTTGTAATCCAGAGAAACGCACACTGCATCACTCTTGCTCACACACGCTCTTTCTCCTAATGTGTTGATAACATTCAAGAAACCAGAAAAGAAGGGCATTTTGCAGTGAAATTCAGACGGCTATGTTCAAAAGGACATTTCTATTGGTTGCAGTGCGCAAAAGCACGATTGACTTCATGTTCTCCATGACACCCTTACATTTCCAAGTGACCTCAATTAGGACATTCCCCAAAAGATGTGTTTGCGTGTCTGTAGCGAAAGGAGCTCTAAGTTGTGTATTCAGTGCTGGAGAGTGACATAGTCTACATATGTTTAACAGCGTTTTAAGAGCAGCAACATGCTTCAAACTGAAACTGCTACAAGGTGTGTGTAGCATGCAGAAAGAAGGCTTGTCATTTCAAAAAAAGAAGAGGAAACCAAAATACAGGTAGTTAAACGAGCACAAAAGTATGGGAGATGTGCATGTGGACAGTTTCAAGCAGCAGCTCTTTGTGGACACTTGGGAACAGCGCTGTGAAAAAATTTCGTATGAAGCAGGATTTGTCCAAAGTTGAAAGACCTTCCAAAACCAGCCCTAAAGAACTTAGCCAATCAATGAATTTTGCAATAAGCTCCTGCAGGAAAGGTGCTTCTATGACACAATCCCCGAGCAGGTAGCTACATTCTGCACAGTACAAAATGCATATGAATTCCTGGCTGAAAACTCACTCCAGAAGAATGAAATGCATGTGTTTCTCTCTGAAAGAACACTCAGCCACTAGTCTTTTGCTTTCTCCTTCAAAGTCTTTGTAGAAACGTGTGTTTTCACTGTTGGAATACGTTGTGGGATGCATTGTTTCAGTCTCTTGCAAGCCTCATGTTGTTTCTTAGACAATGTGGAAAAACAAAGAGTATGTTTCCCAAATCACTTGTAATCCAGAGAAACGCACACTGCATCACTCTTGCCAAAGCACGCTCTTTCTCCTAATGTGTTGATAACATTCAAGAAACCAGAAAAGAAGGGCATTTTGCAGTGAAATTCAGACGGGTATGTTCAAAAGGACATTTCTATTGGTTGCAGTGCGCAAAAGCACGATTGACTTCATGTTCTCCATGACACCCTTACATTTCCAAGTGACCTCAATTAGGACATTCCCCAAAAGATGTGTTTGCGTGTCTGTAGCGAAAGGAGCTCTAAGTTGTTTATTCAGTGCTGGAGAGTGACACAGTCTACATAGGTTTAACAGCGTTTTAAGAGCAGCAACATGCTTCAAACTGAAACTGCTACAAGGTGTGTGTAGCATGCAGAAAGAAGGCTTGTCATTTCAAAAAAAGAAGAGGAAACCAAAATACAGGTAGTAAAACGAGCACAAAAGTATGGGAGATGTGCATGTGGACAGTTTCAAGCAGCAGCTCTTTGTGGACACTTGGGAACAGCGCTGTGAAAAAATTTCGTGTGAAGCAGGATTTGTCCAAAGTTGAAAGACCTTCCAAAACCAGCCCTAAAGAACTTAGCCAATCAATGAATTTTGCAATAAGCTCCTGCAGGAAAGGTGCTTCTATGACACAGTCCCCGAGCAGGTAGCTACATTCTGCACAGTACAAAATGCATATGAATTCCTGGCTGAAAACTCACTCCAGAAGAATGAAATGCATGTGTTTCTCTCTGAAAGAACACTCAGCCACTAGTCTTTTGCTTTCTCCTTCAAAGTCTTTGTAGAAACGTGTGTTTTCACTGTTGGAATACGTTGTGGGATGCATTGTTTCAGTCTCTTGCAAGCCTCATGTTGTTTCTTAGACAATGTGGAAAAACAAAGAGTATGTTTCCCAAATCACTTGTAATCCAGAGAAACGCACACTGCATCACTCTTGCCAAAGCACGCTCTTTCTCCTAATGTGTTGATAACATTCAAGAAACCAGAAAAGAAGGGCATTTTGCATTGAAATTCAGACGTGTATGTTCAAAAGGACATTGCTATTGGTAGCAGAGTGCAAAAGCGCGATTGACGTCATGTTCTCGATGACACTCTTACTTTTCCAAGTGACCTGAAGTAGGACTTTCACAAAAAGATGTCTTTGCGTGTTTGTGGTGAAAGTAGCTCTTAGTTGAGTATTAAGTGCTGGAGAGTGACACACTCTACGTAGCTTACACAGCGTTTTGAGAGCAGCAACATGTTTCAAACTGAAACTGCTACAAGGTGTGCGTAGCATGCAGGAAGAAGGCTTGTCATTTCAAAGAAGGAAGAGGAAACCAAAATCCAGGTAGTGAAACGAGCACACCAGTATGGGAGATGTGCATGTGGACAGTTTCAAGCAGCAGCTCCTTCTGGACACTTGGAAACAGCAATGTAAAAACATTTCGTTCGAAGCGGGATTTGTCCAAAGTTGAAAGACCTTCCAACACCAACCCTAAAGAACTTAGCCAAACAATGAATGTTACAATAAGCTCCTGCAGGAAAGGTGCTTCTATGACACAACCCCCGAGCAGGTAGCTACATTCTGCACAGTACAAAATGCATATGAACTCCAGGCTGAAAACTCACTCCAGAAGGAAGAAATGCGTGTGTTTCTCTCTGAAACAACACTCAGCCACTATTCTTTTGCTTGCTCCTTCAAAGTCTTTGTAGAAACGTGTGTTTACACTGCTGGAATATGTTTTGGGATGCATTGTTTCAATCTCTTGCAAGCCTCATGTTCTTTCTTAGAGGATGTGGAAAAACTAGGAGTATGTTTCCCAAATCACTAGCAATCCAGAAAAACGCACAGTGCATCACTCTTGCCCAAACATGCTCTTTCTCCTAATGAGTTGAGAACATTCAAGAAAGCAGAAGGGAAGAGCATTTTGCAGTGAAATTCAGACTGGCATGTTCAAAAAGCCATTTCTTTCGGTTGCAGGGTGTAAAAGCATGATGGTCTTCATGTTCTCGATGAAACCCTTACATTTCCAAGTGACCTCAATTAGGACATTACCCAAAAATTGTGTTTGAGTGTCTGTAGCGAAAGGAGCTCTAAGTTGTGTATTCAGTGCTGGAGAGTGACACAGTCTACATAGGTTTAACAGCGTTTTAAGAGCACCAACATGCTCAAAGGTGAAACTGCTACAAGGTGTGTGTAGCATGCAGAAAGAGGGCTTGTCCTTTCAAAGAAAGAAGAGGAAACCAAAATCCAGGTACTGAAACGAGCACACCAGTATGGGAGATGTGCATGTGGACAGTTTCAAGCAGCCCATCCTTCTGGACACTTGGAAACTGCAATGTATAAACATTTCGTTCGAAGTGGGATTTGGCCAAGTTGAAAGACCTTCCAACACCAACCCTAAAGAACTTAGCCAAACAATGAATGTTGCAATAAGCTCCTGTAGGAAAGGCGCTACTATGACACAAACCCCAAACAGGTAGCTACATTCTGCACAGTACAAATGCATATGAATTCCAGGCTGAAAACTCACTCCAGAAGGAAGAAATGCGTGTGTTTCTCTCTGAAAGAACACTCAGCCACTATTCTTTTGCTTGCTCCTTCAAAGTCTTTGTAGAAACGTGTATTTTCACTGGTGGAATACGTTTTTGGATGCATTGTTTCAATCTCTTCCAATCCTCATGTTGTTTCTTAGACAATGTGGAAAAACGCGGATTATGTTTCCCCAATCACTTGAAATCCAGGAAAACGCACCCTGCATCAGTCTTGCTCAAACACGCTCTTTCACCTAATGCGTTGAGAACATTCAAGAAAGCAGAAAAGAAGGGCCTTTTGCAGTGAATTTCACACTGGTATGTACAAAAGCCATTTATTTCGGTTACAGAGTGCAAAAGCATGATTGACTTCATGTTCTCTATGAAACCCTTACATTTCCAAGTGACCTGAAGTAGGAATTTCACAAAAACATGTGTTTGCGTGTCTGTGGTGAAAGGAACTCTAAGTTGTGTATTGAGTGCTGGAGAGTGACACACTCTACACAGGTTAGACAGCGTCCTTAGAGCACCAACATGCTGAAAATAGAAACTGCCACAAGATTTGTGTAGCATGCTGAATGAAGGCTTGTCATTTCAAAGAAAGAATAGGAAACCAAATTCCAGGTAGTGAAACGAGCACACCAGTATGGGAAATGTGCATGTGGACAGTTTCCAGCAGCAGCTCTTTGTGGACACTTGGAAACAGCACTGTGAAAATATTTCGTACGAAGCGGGTTTTGCCAAAGTTGAAAGACTTGCCAAAAGCAACCCTAAAGGACTTAGCCAAACAATGAATGTTGCAATAAGCTCCTGCAGGAAAGGTGCTTCAATGACACAACTCCCGAGCAGGTAGCTACATTCTGCACAGTACAAAATGCATATGAATTCCTGGCTGGAAACTCACTCCAGAAGGAAGGAATGCGTGTGTTTCTCTCTGAAAGAACACTCAGCCACTAGGCTTTTGCTTGCTCCTTCAAAGTCTTTGTAGAAACATGTGTTTTCACTGGTGGAATACGTTTTGGGATGCATTGTTTCAATCTCTTGCAAGCCTCATGTTCTTTCTTAGACGAAGTGGAAAAACAAGGAGTATGTTTCCCAGATCACTTGCAATCCAGAAAAACACACACTGCATCACTCTTGCCTAAACATGCTCTTTCTCCTAATGTGTTGAGAACATTCAAGAAAGCAGAAAGGAAGAGCATTTGGTAGTGAAATTCAGACTGGCATGTACAAAAGGCCATTTCTTTCAGTTGCAGGGTGTAAATGCATGATGGTCTTCATGTTTTCGATGAAAGCCTTACATTTCCAAGTGACCACAATTAGGACTTTCCCAAAAAGATGTTTGCGTGTCTGTGGCAACGGAGCTCTAAGTTGTGTATTCAATGCTGGAGAGTGACACACTCTACATAGGTTAAAAAACGTTCTTAGAGAACCAACATGCTTAAAATTGAAACTGCTACAAGATGTGCGTAGCATGCTGAATGAAGGCTTCTCATTTCAAACAAAGAAGAGGAAACCAAATTCCAGGAAGTGAAACGAGCCCACCAGTATGGGAGATGTGCATGTGGACAGTTTCCAGCAGCAGCTCTTTGTGGACACATATAAACATTGCTGTGAAAAAAATTCGTACGAAGCGGGATTTGGCCAAAGTTGAAAGTCTTTCCAAAACCAAACCTAACGGACTTAGCAAAACAATGAATGTTGCAATAAGCTCCTGCAGGAAAGGTGCTTCAATGAAACAACTCCAGAGCAGGTAGCTACATTCTGCACAGTACAAAATGCATATGAATTCCAGGCTGAAAACTCACTCCAGAAGGAAGAAATGCGTGTGTTTCTCTCTGAAAGAACACTCAGCCACTATTCTTTTGCTTGCTCCTTTAAGGTCTTTGTAGAAACGTGTGTTTTCACTGCTGGAATACGTTGTGGGATGCATTGTTTTAATCTCTTGCAGGCCTCATGTTCTTTCTTACACAACGTGGAAAAACGCGGATTATGTTTGCCAAATCACTTGAAATCCAGAAAATCGCAACCTGCATCACTCTTGCTCAAACACGCTCTTTCACCTAATGCATTGAGAACATTCAAGAAAGCAGAAAATAAGGGCCTTTTGCAGTGAATTTCAGATTGTTGTGTACAAAAAGCCATTTATTTCGGTTGCAGAGTGCAAAAGCATGATTGACTTCATGTTCTCTATGAAACCCTTACATTTCCAAGTGACCTGAAGTATGACTTTCACAAAAACATGTGTTTGCTTGTCAGTGGTGAAAGAAACTCTAAGTTGTGTATTCAGTGCTGGGGAGTGACACACTCTACACAGGTTAGACAGCGTTCTTAGAGCACCAAGATGCTTAAAATTGAAACTGCTACAAGATGTGTGTAGCAGGCAGAAAGAAGGCTTGTCATTTCAAAGAAAGAAGAGGAAACCAAAATCCAGGTACTGAAACGAGCACACCAGTATGGGAGATGTGCATGTGGACAGTTTCAAGCAGCAGCTCCTTCTGGACACTTGGAAAAAGCAATGTAAAAACATTTCGTTCGAAGCGGGATTTGGCCAAAGTTGAAAGATCTTCCAAAACCAGCCCTAAAGAACTTAGCCAATCAATGAATTTTGCAATAAGCTCCTGCAGGAAAGGTGCTTCTATGACACAATCCCCGAGCAGGTAGCTACATTCTGCACAGTACAAAATGCATATGAATTCCTGGCTGAAAACTCACTCCAGAAGAATGAAATGCATGTGTTTCTCTCTGAAAGAACACTCAGCCACTAGTCTTTTGCTTTCTCCTTCAAAGTCTTTGTAGAAACGTGTGTTTTCACTGTTGGAATACGTTGTGGGATGCATTGTTTCAGTCTCTTGCAAGCCTCATGTTGTTTCTTAGACAATGTGGAAAAACGCGGATTATGTTTCCCAAATAACTTGAAATCCAGGAAAACGCACCCTGCATCACTCTTGCTCAAACACGCTCTTTCACCTAATGCATTGAGAACATTCAAGAAAGCAGAAAAGAAGGACTTTTTGCAGTGAATTTCACACTAGTATGTACAAAAAGCCATTTATTTCGGTTGCAGAGTGCAAAAGCATGATTGACTTCATGTTCTCAATGAAACCCTGACATTTCCAAGTGACCTGAAGTAGGAATTTCACAAAAACATGCGTTTGCGTGTCTGTGGTGAAAGGAGCTCTAAGTTGTGTATTCAGTGCTGGAGAGTGACACACTCTACACAGGTTAGACAGCGTTCTTAGAGCACCAACATGCTTAAAATAGAAACTACTACAAGATGTGTGTAGCATGCTGAATGAAGGCTTCTCATTTCAAAGAAAGAAGAGGAAACCAAATTCCAGGTAGTGAAATGACCATGCCAGTGTGGGAGATGTGCATGTGGACAGTTTCAAGCAGCAGCTCTTTGTGGACACTTGGAAGCAGCGCTGTGAAAAAATTTCGTAGGAAGCGGGATTTGGCCAAAGTTGAAAGACCTTCCAAAACCAATCCTAAAGGACTTAGCCAATCAATGAATGTTGCAATAAGCCCCTGCAGGAAAGGTGCTTCAATGACACAACTCCCGAGCAGGTAGTTACATTCCGCACAGTACAAAATGCATATGAATTCCTGGCTGGAGACTCACTCCACAAAGAAGAAATGCGTGTGTTTCTCTCTGAAACAACACTCAGCCACTATTCTTTTGCTTGCTCCTTCAAAGTCTTTGTAGAAACGTGTGTTTTCACTGCTGGAATACATTTTGGGATGAATTGTTTCAATCTCTTGCAAGCCTCATGTTCTTTCTTACACAATGTGGAAAAACGCGGATTATGTTTCACCTAATGCATTGAGAACATTCAAGAAAGCATAAAAGAAGGGCCCTAAACCTAGGTCCAATCCTATCCCTAATCGTTTATCTAAAACTAGCCCTAAACATAACACTAACCCTAGGTACAATCCTAACCCGAACCGTCTCTCTAACCTTAGCCCTCAACATAACCCTAACCCTAGGTCCAATCCTAACCCTAATTGTAGACGTAACCCTAGCCCTCAACATAACCCTAACCCTAGGTCCAATCCTAAACCTACTCGTCTATCTAACCCTGGCCCTCAAAGTAACCCTACCCCTAGCTCCAATCCTAACCCTAATCGTCTACCTAACCTTAGCCCTCAACACAACCATAACCCTAGGTCCAATCGTAACCCTAATCGACCCTCTAACCATAGCCCTCAACATAACCCTAAACATAGGTCCAATCCTAACACGAACCGTCTCTCTAACCCTATCCCTCAACATAACCCTAACCTTAGGTACAATCATAACAATAATCGTCTATCTAAACCTAGCCCTAAACATAACCCTAACCCTAGCACCAATCCTAACCCTAATCGTCCCTCTAACCTTAGCCCTCAACATAACCCTAACCTTGGCTCCAATCCTAACCCTATCGTCTCTCTAATCCTAGCCCTCAATATAACCTTACCTAGGTCCAATCCAAACCAAAACCGTCTTCCTAACCCTAGCTCTCAACATAACCCTAACCCTCGGTGCAATCCTAACCCGAACTGTCTCTCTAACCCTAGCCCTCAACATGACACTAACCCTAGGTCCATTCCTAACCCGAACCTTCTCTCTAACCCTAGCCCTCAACATAACCCTAACCCTAGATCCAATCCTAACCTTAATCATCTACCTAACCCTAGCCCTCAACATAACCCTAACCCTAGCTCCAATCCTAACCCTAATCGTCTCTCTAAACTTAGCCCTCAACATAACCCTAACCCTAGGTCCAATCCTAACCCTAACTGTCTCTCTAACCCTAGCCCTCAACATGAGCCTAACCCTAGGTCCAATCCTAACCCTAACCGTCTCTCTAACCCTAGCCCTCAACCTAACCCTAACCCTAGGTCCAATCCTCACCCTAACCGTCTCTCTAACCCTAGCCCTCAACATAACCCTAACCCTAGGTCCAATCCTCACCCTAACCGTCTCTCTAACCCTAGCCCTCAACATAGCCCTAACCCTAGGTCCAATCCTAACCCTAACCGTCTCTCTAACCCTAGCCCTCAACCTAACCCTAACCCTAGGTCCAATCCTAACCCTAACCGTCTCTCTAACCCTAGCCCTCAACCTAACCCTAACCCTAGGTCCAATCCTAACCCCAACCGTCTCTCTGACCCTAGCCCTCAGCATAACCCTAACCCTAGGTGCAATCCTAACCCTAACTGTCTGTCTAACCCTAGCCCTCAACATAACCCTAACCCTAGGTCCAATCCTAACTCTAACCCTCTCTCTGACCCTAGCACTCAGCATAACCCTAACCCTAGTTCCAGTCCTAACCCTAACCGTCTCTCTAACCCTAGCCCTCAACATAACTCTAACCCTAGTTCCAATCCTAACCCTAACAGTTTCTCTAACCCTAGCCCTCAACATAACCCTAACACTAGGTCCAATCCTAACCCTAACCGTCTCTCTAACCCTAACCGTCAGCATCACCCTTACCCTAGGTCCAGTCCTAACCCTAACCGTCTCTCTAAACTAGCCCTCAACCTAACCCTAACCCTACGTCCAATCCTAACCCTAACCGTCTCTCTAACCCTAGCCCTCAACATAACCCGAACCCTAGGTCCAATCCTAACCCTAACCGCTGCTCTAACCCTAGCCCTCAACATAACCATAACCCTAGGTCCAATCCTAAGCCTAACCATCTCTCTAACCCTTGCCCTCAACATAACCCTAACCCTAGGTCCAATCCTAACGCTAAACGTCTCTCTCAACCTAGCCCTAAACATAACCCTAAGCCTAGGTCCAATCCTAACCCTAACCGTCTCTCTAACCCTAGCCCTCAACATAACCCTAACCCTAGGTCCAATCCTAACCCTAACCGTCCCTCTAACCCTAGCCCTCAACCTAACCCTAACCCTATGTCCAATCCTAACCCTAACCATCTCTCTAACCCTAGCCCTCAACCTAACCCTAACCCTAGGTCCAATTCTAACCCTAACCGTCTCTCTAACTCTAGCCCTCAACATAACCCCAACCCTAGGTCCAATCCTAACCCTAACCGTCCCTCTAACCCATGCCCTCAACATAACCCGAACCCTATGTCCAATCCTAACCCTAACCGTCTCTCTAATCCTAGCCCTCAACATAACCCTAACCCTAGGTCCAATCCTAACCCTAACCGTCTCTCTAACCATATCCCTCAACATAACCCTAACCCTAGGTCCAATCCTAACACTAACCGTCTCTCTAACCCTAGCCCTCAACATAACCCTAACCCTAGGTCCAATCCTAGCCCTAACCGTCTGTCTAACCCTAGCCCTCAACATAACCCTAACCCTAGGTCCAATCCTCACCCTAACCGTCTCCCTAACCCTAGCCCTCAACATAACCCTAACCCTAGGTCTAATCCTCACCCTAACCGTCTCTCTAACCCTAGCCCTCAACATAGCCCTAACCTAAGTCCAATCCTAACCCTAACCGTCTCTCTAAACCTAGCCTTCAACGTAGCCCTAACCCTAGGTCCAATCCTAACCCTAACCGTCTCTCTAACGCTAGCCCTAAACCTAAACCTAACCCTAGGTCCAATCCTAACCCTAACCGTCTGTCTGACCCTAGCCCTCAGCATAACCCTAACCCTAGGTCCAATCCTAACCCTAACTGTCTGTCTAACCCTAGCCCTCAACATAACCCTAACCCTAGGTCCAATCCTAACCCTAACCGTCTCTCTAACCCTAGCCCTCAACATAACCCTAACCCTAGGTCCAATCCTCACCCTAACCATCTCTCCAACCCTAGCCTTCAACATAACCCTAACTCTAGGTCCAATCCTAACCCTAACTGTCTCTCTAACCCTAGCCCTCAACATATCTCTAACCCTGGGTCCAATCCTAACCCTAACCGTCTCTCTAACCCTAGCCCTCAACATAACCCTAACCCTAGGTCCAATCCTAACCCTAACTGTCTCTCTAACCCTAGCAATCAACATAACCCTAACCCTAGGTCCAATCCTAACCCTATCCCTCTCTCTAACTCTAGCCCTCAACATAACCATAACCCTAGGACAAATCCTAACCCTAACCGTCTCTCTAACCCTAGCCCACAACCTAACCCTAACCCTAGGTCCAATCCCAACCCTAACCGTCTCTCTGACCCTAGCCCTCAGCATAACCCTAACCCTAGGTCCAATCCTAACCCTAACTGTCAGTCTAACCCTAGCCCTCAACATAACCCTAACCCTAGGTCGAATCCTAACCCTAACCATCTCTCTAACCCTAGCCCTCAACATAACCCTAACCCTAGGTCCAATTCTCACCCTAACCGTCTCTCCAACCCTAGCCCTAAACATAACCCTAACCCCAGGTCCAGTCGTAACACTAACCGTCTCTCTAACCCTAGCCCTCAACATATCCCTAACCCTAGGTCCAATCTTAACCCTAACCGTCTCTCTAACCTTAGACCTCAACATAAACCTAACCCTTGGTCCAATAATCACCCTAACCGTCTCTCTAACCCTAGCCCTCAACATAAGCCTAACCCTAGGTCCAATCCTAACAGTAACCGTCTCTCTAACCCTAGCCCTCAACATAAGCCTAACCCTAGGTCCAATCCTAACCCTATCCGTCTCTCTAACTCTAGCCCTCAACATAAGCCTAACCCTAGGACCAATCCTAACCCTAACCGTCGCTCTAACCCTAGCCCTCAACATAACCCTAACCCTAGGTCCAATCCTAACCCTAACCGTCTCTCTGACCCTAGCCCTCAACATAACCCTAACACTAGGTCCAATCCTAACCCTAACCGTCTCTCTAACCCTAGCCTTCAACATAACCCTAACCCTAGGTCCAATCCTAACACTAACCGTCTCTCTAACCCTAGCCCTCAATATAGCCCTAAACCCTAGGTCCAATCCTAACCCTATTCTCTCTCTAACCCTAGCCCTCAACCTAACCCTAACCCTAGGTCCAATCCTAACCCTAACCGTCTCTCTGACCCTAGCCCTCAGCATAACCCTAACCCTAGGTCCAATCCTAACCCTAACTGTCAGTCTAACCCTAGCCCTCAACATAACTCTAACCCTAGGTCCAATCCTAACCCTAACCGTCTCTCTAACCCTAACCCTCAACAAAATCTAACCCTAGGTCCAATCCTCACCCTAACCGTCTCTCTAACCCTAGCCCTCAACATAAACCTTACCTTAGGTCCAATCCTAACACTAACCGTCTCTCTAACCCTAGCCCTAAACATAACCCTAACCCTAGGTCCAATCCAAACCCGAAACGTCTTTGTAACCCTAGCCCTCAACATAACCCTAACCCTAGCTCCAATCCTAACCTGAACCGTCTCGCTAACCCAAGCCCTCAACATAAACTTAACCCTACATGCAATCCTAACCCTAATCGTCTACCTAACCCTACCCCTCAACATAACACTAACCCTAGCTCCAATCCTAACCCTAATCGTCTACCTACACCTAGCCCTCAACATAACCCTAAACCTACCTCCAATCCTAACCCTAATCGTCTCTGTAACCCTAGCCCTCAACATAAACTTAACCCTACATCCAATCCTAACCCTAATCGTCTACCTAACCCTAGCCCTCTACATAACCCTAACCCTAGGTCCAATATTAACCCTAATCGTCTACCTAACCCTAGACCTCAACATAACCCTAACCCTAGGTCCAGTCCTAACCCTAATCGTGTATCTAACCCTAGCCCTAAACATAACCCTAACCTTAGGTCCAATAATAACCCGTATCGTCTCTCTAACCCTAGCCCTCAACATAACCCTAACCCTAGGTCCAAACTTATCCCAAATAGTCTACCTAACCCTACCCCTCAAAATAACCCTAACCCTACGTCCAATCCTAACCCTAATCAACTCTCTAACCGGAGCCCATAACATAACCGTAACCCTAGCTCCAATCCAAACCCTAATAGTCTCTCTGACACTAGCCCTCAACACAACCCTTACCCTAGGTCCAATCCTAACCTTAACCGTCTCTCTAAACCTAGCCCTCAACATAAACTTAACCCTAGGTCCAATCCTACCCCGAACCGTCTCTCTAACCCTAGCCCTCTACATAAACGTAACCCTAGGTCCAATCCAAACCCGAACCGTCTCTCTAACCCTAGCCATCAACATAACCCTAACCCTAGGTCCAATCCTAACGTATTTGTCCCTCTAACCCTAGCCCTCAACGTACCCTAACGCTAGGTCCAATTATAACCCTAATCGAATCTCTAACCGTAGTCCTCAACATAACCCTAACCCTAGGTCCAATCCTAACCCGAACCGTCTCTCTAACCCTAGCTCTCAACATAACCCTAACCCTAACTAAAATCCGAACCCTAATCGTCTGTCTAACCCTAGCCCTCAACCAAACCCTAACCCTAGGTCCAATTCTAACCCTAACCGTCTCTCTAACACTAGCCCTCTACATAACCCTAACCCTAGGTCCAATCCTAACCCTAATCTTCTACCTAACCCTAGCCCTCAACATAACGCTAACCCTAGCTCCAATCCTAACCCTAATATTCTCTCTAACCCTAGCCCTCAACACAACCCAAACCTAGGTCCAATCCGAATCCTAATCGTCTACCTAACCCTAGCCCTAAACATAACCCTAACTTAGGTCCAATCCTAAACCTAAACGTCTATCTAACCCTAGCCCTCAACATAACCCTAACCCTAGCTCCAATCCTAACCCTAATCGTCTACCTAATCTTAGCTGTCAACATAACCCTAACCCAGGGTCCAATCCTAACCCTATATGTCTACCTACCCTAGCCCTAAACATAACCGTAACCCTAGGTCCAATCCTAACCCTAAACGTCTACCTAACCCTAGCCCCCAAATTAACCCTAACCCTAGCTCCAATCCTAACCCTAATCGTCTCTCTAATCCTAGCCCTCAACAAAACCCTATCCCTAGGTACAATCCTAACACTAATCGTCTATCTAACCCTAGCCCTCAACATAACCCTAACCCTAGGTCCAATACTAAACCTAAACGTCTCTCTAACCCTAGCACTCAAGATAACCCTAACCCTAGATCCAATCCTAACCTTAATCATCTATCTAACCCTAGCCCACAACACAACCCTAACCCGAGGTCCAATCCTAACCTTAATCATCTATCTAACCCTAGCCCACAACACAACCCTAAACCTAGGTCCTATCCTAACCTTCTCATCTACCTAACCCTAGCCCTCAACCTAACCCTAACACTAGCTCCAATCCTAACCCTAATCATCTCTCTAACCCTAACCCTCAATATAACCCTAACCCTAGGTCTGATCCTAACCCTAATCGTCTATCTAACCCTATCCCTCACCATACCCTAACCCTAGCTCCAATCATAACCCTAATAGTCTCTCTAACCCTAGCCCTCAACACAACACTAACCCTAGTTCCAATATTAACCCTAATCGTCTACCTAACCAGAGCCCTAAACGTAACCCTAACCTTAGGTCCAATCCTCACCCTAAGCGTCTATCTAACCCTAGCCCTCAACATAACCCTAACCCTAGCTCCAATCCTAACACTAATCGTCTACCTAATCCTAGCTCTCAACGTAACCCTAACCCTAGGTCCAATCCTAACCCTATTTGTCTACCTACCCTAGCCCTAAACATAACCCTAACCCTAGGTCCAATCCTAACCCTAAACGTCTACCTAACCTTAGCCCTCCACATAACACTAACACTAGCTCCAATCCTAACCTTAATCGTCTACCTAACCCAACCCCTCAAATTAACCCTAACCCTAGCTCCAATCCTAACCCTAATCGTCTCTCTAACCCTAGCCCTCAACCTAACCCTAACCCTAGGTCCAATCCTAACCCTAACCGTCTCTCTGACCCTAGCCCTCAGCATAACCCGAACCCTAGCTCCAATCCTAACCCTAATCGTCCACCTAACCCTAGCCCTCAACATAACCCTAACCCTAGCTCAAATCCTAACCCTAATCGTCTCTCTAATCCTAGCCCTCAACATAACCCTAACCCTAGGTCCAAAAAAACCGAACCGTCTCTCTAACCCTAGCCCTCATCCTAACCCTATCCCTAGGTCCAATCCTAACCCGAAACGTCTCTCTAGCAGTAGCCCTCAACATTACCCTAACCCTAGGTCCAATCCTAACCCGAACAGTCTCTCTAACCCTAGCCCTCAAGATAACCCTAACCCTAGGTCCCATCCTAACCCGAACCATCACTCTAAGCCTAACCCTCAATGTAACCCTAACCCTAGGTACAATCCTAACACAAATCGTCTCTCTAATCCTAGCCCTCAACATAACCCTAACCCTAGGTCCAATCCAAACCCAAACCGTCTCTCTAACCCTAAGCCTCAATATAACACTAACCCTAGGTACAATCCTAACACTAATCGTCTATCTAACCCTAGCCCTAAACATAACCCTAACCCTAGCTCAAATCCTAACCCTAATAATCTCTCTAATCCTAGCCATCAACATAACCCTAACCCTAGGTCCAATCCAAACCCGAACCGTCTCTCTAACCCTAGCCCTCAACGTAACCCTATCCCTAGGTCCAATCCTAACGCGAAACGTCTCTCTAACCCTAGCCCTCACAATAACCCGAACCCTAGCTCCAATCCTAACCCTAATCGTCCACCTAACCCTAACCCTCCATATAACCCTAACCCTAGGTACAATCCTAACACTAATCGTCTCTCTAACCTTAACCCTCAATATAACCCTAACCCTAGGTCCAATCCAAACCCGAACCTTCTCTCTAACCCTAGCCCTCAACCTAACCCTATCCCTATGTCCAATCCTAACCAGAAACGTCTCTCTAACCCTAGCCCTCAACATAACCCGAACCCTGGCTCCAATCATAACCCTAATCGACAACCTAACCCTAAACCTTCATATAACCCTATCCCTAGGTCCAATCCTAACCCGAAACGTCTCTCTAACCCTAGCCCTCAACATAACCCTAACCCTAGCTCAAATCCTAACCCTAATCGTCTCTCTAATACTAGCCCTCAACATAACCCTAACCCTAGGTCCAATCCAAAACCGAACCGTCTCTCTAACCCTAGCCCTAAACCTATCCCTATCCCTAGGTCCAATCCTAACCCGAAACGTCTCTCTAACCCTAGCCCTCAACTTAACCCTAACCCTAGCTCCAATCCTGACCTGGACCGTCTCTCTAACCCTAGGCCTCAACATTAACTTAACCCTACATCCAATCTTACCATAATCGTCTACCAAACCCTAACCCTCAACATAACCCTAACTCTAGCTCCAATCCTAACCCTAATCGTCTATGTAAGCCTTGCCCTCAACATTACCCTAACCCTAGGTCCAATCCTAACCCTAATCGTCTATTTAATCCTAGCCCTAAACATAACCCTAACCCTAGGTCAAATGCTAACCCGAACCGTCTCTCTAAACCTAGCCCTCAACATAACCCTAACCCTAACTCTAATCCTAACCCTAATCGTCCACCTAACCCTAGTCCTCAACATAACCCTACCCTAGCTCCAATCCTAACCCTAATAGTCTCTCTAACCCTGGCCCTCAACGCAACCCTAACCCTAGGTCCACTCCTAACCCGAACTGTCTCTCTAACCCTAGCCCTCAACATAAACCGAACGCTAGGTCCAATCCTAACCCGAACCCTCTCTCTAACCCTAGCACTCAACATAACCCTAACCCTAGGTCAAATACTAACCCAAATCGTCTCTCTAACCCTAACCCTCAACATAACCGTAACCCTAGGTACAATCCTAACATTAATCGTATATCTAACCCTAGCTCTAAACATAACCCTAACCCTAGGTCCAATCCAAACCCGAAACGTCTTTGGAACCCTAGCCCTCAACATAACCCTAACCCTAGCTCCAATCCTAACCTGAACCGTCTCTCTAACCCTAGCCCTCAACATAAACTTAACCCTACATGCAATCCTAACCCTAATCGTCTACCTAACCCTACCCCTCAACATAACACTAACCCTAGCTCCAATCCTAACCCTAATCGTCTACCTAAACCTAGCCCTCAACATAACCCTAAACCTACCTCCAATTCTAACCCTAATCGTCTCTGTAACCCTAGCCCTCAACATAAACTTAACCCTACATCCAATCCTAACCCTAATCGTCTACCTAACCCTAGCCCTCTACATAACCCTAACCCTAGGTCCAATATTAACCCTAATCGTCTACCTAACCCTAGACCTCAACATAACCCTAACCCTAGGTCCAGTCCTAACCCTAATCGTGTATCTAACCCTAGCCCTAAAGATAACCCTAACCTTAGGTCCAATATTAACCCGTATCATCTCTTTAACCCTAGCCCTCAACATAACCCTAACCCTAGGTCCAATCTTATCCCAAATAGTCTACCTAACCCTACCCCTCAAAATAACCCTAACCCTACGTCCAATCCTAACCCTAATCAACTCTCTAACCGTAGCCCATAACATAACCATAACCCTAGCTCCAATCCAAACCCTAATAGTCTCTCTGACACTAGGCCTCAACACAACCCTTACCCTAGGTCCAATCCTAACCTTAACCGTCTCTCTAAACCTAGCCCTCAACATAAACTTAACCCTAGGTCCAATCCTACCCCGAACCGTCTCTCTAACCCTAGCCCTCTACATAAACGTAACCCTAGGTCCAATCCAAACCCGAACCGTCTCTCTAACCCTAGCCATCAACATAACCCTAACACTAGGTCCAATCCTAACCTATTTGTCCCTCTAACCCTAGCCCTCAACGTACCCTAACGCTAGGTCCAATTATAACCCTAATCGAATCTCTAACCGTAGTCCTCAACATAACCCTAACCCTAGGTCCAATCCTAACCCGAACCGTCTCTCTAACCCTAGCTCTCAACATAACCCTAACCCTAACTAAAATCCGAACCCTAATCGTCTCTCTAACCCCAGCCCTCAACCAAACCCTAACCCTAGGTCCAATTCTAACCCGAACCGTCTCTCTAACACTAGCCCTCTACATAACCCTAACCCTAGGTCCAATCCTAACCCTAATCTTCTACCTAACCCTAGCCCTCAACATAACGCTAACCCTAGCTCCAATCCTAACCCTAATATTCTCTCTAACCCTAGCCCTCAACACAACCCAAACCTAGGTCCAATCCAAATCCTAATCGTCTACCTAACCCTAGCCCTAAACATAACCCTAACTTAGGTCCAATCCTAAACCTAAACGTCTATCTAACCCTAGCCCTCAACATAACACTAACCCTAGCTCCAATCCTAACCCTAATCGTCTACCTAATCTTAGCTGTCAACATAACCCTAACCCAGGGTCCAATCCTAACCCTATATGTCTACCTACCCTAGCCCTAAACATAACCGTAACCCTAGGTCCAATCCTAACCCTAAACGTCTACCTAACCCTAGCCCCCAAATTAACCCTAACCCTAGCTCCAATCCTAACCCTAATCGTCTCTCTAATCCTAGCCCTCAACATAACCCTATCCCTAGGTACAATCCTAACACTAATCGTCTATCTAACCCTAGCCCTCAACATAACCCTAACCCTAGGTCCAATACTAAACCTAAACGTCTCTCTAACCCTAGCCCTCAAGATAACCCTAACCCTAGATCCAATCCTAACCTTAATCATCTATCTAACCCTAGCCCACAACACAACCCTAACCCTAGGTCCTATCCTAACCTTCTCATCTACCTAACCCTAGCCTTCAACCTAACCCTAACACTACCTCCAATCCTAACCCTAATCATCTCTCTAACCCTAACCCTCAATATAACCCTAACCCTAGGTCTGATCCTAACCCTAATCGTCTATCTAACTCTATCCCTCACCATACCCTAACCCTAGCTCCAATCATAACCCTAATAGTCTCTCTAACCCTAGCCCTCAACACAACACTAACCCTAGTTCCAATATTAACCCTAATCGTCTACCTAACCAGAGCCCTAAACGTAACCCTAACCTTAGGTCCAATCCTAATCCTAAGCGTCTATCTAACCCTAGCCCTCAACATAACCCTAACCCTAGCTCCAATCCTAACCCAATCGTCTACCTAATCCTAGCTCTCAACGTAACCCTAACCCTAGGTCCAATCCTAACTCTATTTGTCTACCTACCCTAGCCCTAAACATAACCCTAACCCTAGGTCCAATCCTAACCCTAAACGTCTACCTAACCTTAGCCCTCAACATAACACTAACACTAGCTCCAATCCTAACCTTAATCGTCTACCTAACCCAACCCCTCAAATTAACCCTAACCCTAGCTCCAATCCTAACCCTAATCGTCTCTCTAATCCTAGCCCTCAACATAACCCTAACCCTAGGTCCAATCCTAACGTTAATCATCTATCTAACCCTAGCCCACAACACAACCCTAACCCTAAGTCCAATCCTAACCCGAACTGTCTCTCTAACCTTAGCCCTCAACATAACCCTAAACCTAGTTCCAATCCTAACCTTAATCATCTATCTAACCCTAGCCCACAGCACAACCCTAACCCTAGGTCCAATCCTAACCCGAACTGTCTCTCTAACCCTAGCCCTCAACCTAACCCTAACCCTAGCTCCAATCCAAACCCTAATCATCTCTCTAATCTTAACCCTCAATATAACACTAACCCTAGGTCTGATCCTAACCCTAATCGTCTATCTAACCCTATCCCTCACCATTACCCTACCCCTAGCTCCAATCCTAACCCTAATATTCTCTCTAACGCTAGCCCTCAATAAAACACTAACCCTAGTCCAATATTAACCCTAATTCTACCTAACCCTAACCCTAAACATAACCCTAACCTTAGGTACAATCCTAACCCTAATCGTCTACCTAACTCTAGCCCTCAACATAAGCCTAACCCTAGCTCCAATCCTAACCTAATAGTCTCTCTAACCCTAGCACTCAAAACAACCCTAACCCTAGGTCCAATCCTAACCCGAACAGTCTCTCTAACCCTAACCCTCAACATAACCCTGAACCTAGGTCCAATCCCAACCCTAAACATCTCTCTAACCCTAGTCCTCAATATAACCCTAACACTAGGTCTGATCATAACCCTAATCGTCAATCTAACCCTAGCACTCAACACAACACTAACCCTAAGTCCAATCCTAACCCTAATCGTCTACCTAACCCTAGGCCTAAACATAACCCTAACCTTAGGTCCAATCCTAACCCTAATCGTCTATCTAACCCTAGCCCTCAAAATAACACTAACCGTAGATCCAATCCTAAACCTAATCGTCTACCTAACCCTAGCCCTCAACATAACCCTAACCCTAGCTCCAATCCTAACCCTAATCATCATTCTAACCCTATCCCTCAATATAACCATAACCCTAGGTCTGATCATAACCCTAATCCTCTATCTAACCCTAGCCCTCACCATTACCCTAACACTAGGGCCAATCATAACCCTAATCGCTTATCTAACCCTAGCCCTCAACATAACTCTAAGCCTAGCACCAATCCTAACCCTAATCGTCCACCTAACTCTAACCCTCAACATTACGCTAACCCTAGCTCCAATGCTAACACTAATAGTCTCTCTAACCCTAGCCCTCAACACAACCCTAACCCTAGGTGCAATCCTAACCCGAACCGTCTCTCTAACCCTAGCCCTCAATATAACCCTAACCCTACGTTGAATCCTAACCCGAACTGTCTCTCTATCCCTAGCCATCAACATAACCCTAACCCTAGGTCCAATCCTAACCCTATTTGTCTACCTACTTTAGGCCTAAACATAACCCAAACCCTAGGTCCAATCCTAACCCTAATCGTCTACATAACCCTAGCCCTCAACATAAACCTAACACTAGCTCCATACCTAACCCTAATCATCTACCTAACCCTAGCCCTAAAATTAACCCTAACCCTAGCTCCAATCTTAACCCTAATCGTCTCTCTAACCCTAGCCCTAAACATAACCCTAACCCTAGGTCCACTCCTAACCTGAACCGTTTATCTAACCTTAGCCCTCAACATAACCCTAACCCTAGGTCCAATCCTAATCCTAATCGTCTACCTAACCCTAGCCCTCAAATTACCCCTAACCCTAGCTCCAATCCTGACCGTAATCGTCTCTCTAATCCTAGCCCTCAACATAACCCTAACCCTACGTACAATCCTAACACTAATCATCTATCTAACCCAAGCCCTCATCACAACACTAACCCTAGGTCCAATAATAACACTAATCGTCTCTCTAACCCTAGCCCTCAACAAAACCCTAACCCTAGGTCCAATCCTAAACCTAATCGTCTCTCTAACCCTAGCCCTTAAGGTAACCCTAACCCTAGGTCCAATCTTAAGCTTAATCATCTATCTAACCCTAGCCATCAACATAACCCTAACCCTAGGTCCAATCCTAACCCTAATCATCTATTTAACCCAGCCCTCAACATAACCCTAACCCTAGCTCCAATCCTAACCCTAATCATCTCTCTAACCCTAGCCCTCAATATAACCCTAACACTAGGTCTGATCCTAACCAGAATCGTCTATCTAACCCTATCCCTCACCATTACCCTAACCCTAGGACCAATCCTAACCGTAATTGTCTATCTAACCCTAGCCCTCAACATAACACTAACCCTAGCTCCAATCCTAACCCTAACGTCCACCTAAACCTAGCCCTCAACATAATGCTAACCCTAGCTCCAATCCTAACCCTAATAGTCTCTCTAACCCTAGCCCTCAACACAACACTAACCCTAGGTCCAATCCTAACCCTAATCGTCTACCTAACCCTAGCCCTAAACATAACCCTAACCTTAGGTCCAATCCTAACGCTAATCGTCTATCTAACCCTAGCCCTCAAAATAACCCTAATCCTAGCTCCAATCCTAACCCTAATCGTCTACCTAACCCTAGCCCTCAACATAACCCTTACCCTAGGTAAAATCCTAACCCTATTTGTCTATCTACCCTAGCCTTAAACATAACCCTAACCCTAGGTCCAATCCTAACCCTATTCGTCTACCTAACCCTAGCCCTCAACACAACCCTAACACTAGGTCCAATCCTAACCCTAATCGTCCACCTAACCCTAGCCCTTAAGGTAACCCTAACCCTAGGTCCAATCTTAAGCTTAATCATCTATCTAACCCTAGCCATCAACATAACCCTAACCCTAGGTCCAATCCTAACCCTAATCGTCTATTTAACCCAGCCCTCAACATAACCCTAACGCTAGCTCCAATCCTAACCCTAATCATCTCTCTAACCCTAGCCCTCAATATAACCCTAACACTAGGTCTGATCCTAACCAGAATCGTCTATCTAACCCTATCCCTCACCATTACCCTAACCCTAGGACCAATCCTAACCGTAATTGTCTATCTTACCCTAGCCCTCAACATAAAACTAACCCTAGCTCCAATCCTAACCCTAACGTCCACCTAAACCTAGCCCTCAACATAATGCTAACCCTAGCTCCAATCCTAACCCTAATAGTCTCTCTAACCCTAGCCCTCAACACAACACTAACCCTAGGTCCAATCCTAACCCTAATCGTCTATCTAACCCTAACCCTAAACATAACACTAACCTTAGGTCCAATCCTAACGCTAATCGTCTATCTAACCCTAGCCCTCAAAATAACCCTAATCCTAGCTCCAATCCTAACCCTAATCGTCTACCTAACCCTAGCCCTCAAGATAACCCTTACCCTAGGTAAAATCCTAACCCTATTTGTCTATCTACCCTAGCCTTAAACATAACCCTAACCCTAGGTCCAATCCTAACCCTATTCGTCTCCCTAACCCTAGCCCTCAAAACAACCCTAACACTAGGTCCAATCCTAACCCTAATCGCCTACCTAACCCTAGCCCTCAAATTAACCCTAACCCTAGCTCCAATACTAACCCTAATCGTGTCTCTAATCCTAGCCCACAACATAACCCTAACCCTATCTCCAATCTTAACCCTAATAGTCTCTCTAATCCTACCCCTCAACATAACCCTAACCCTAGGTACAATCCTAACACTAATCGTCTATCTAACCCTAGCCCTAAACATAACCGTAACCCTAGGTGCAATCCTAACCCGAACCGTCTCTCTAAACCTAGCCTTCAAGATAACCCTAACGCTAGGTCCAATCCTGACCCTAATTGTCTACCTAAGCTTAGCCCTCAAATTAACCTTAATCCTAGCTCCAATCCTAACCCTAAACGTCTCTCTAATTCTAGCCCTCAACATAACCCTAATCCTAGGTACAATGTTAACCCTAATCGTCTATCTAACCCTAGCCCTCAACATAACCCTAACCCTAGGTCCAATCCTAAACTTAATCATCTATCTAACCCTAGCCATCAACATAACCCTAACCCTAGGTCCAATCCTAACCCTAATCATCTTCCTAACCCTAGCCCTCAACATAACCCTAACCCTAGCTCCAATCCTAACCCTAATCGTCTACCTAACCCTAGCCCTCAACATAACCCTAACCCTAGATCCAATCCTAACCCTAATAGTCTCTCTAACCCTGGCCCTCAACGCAATCCTAACCCTAGGTTCACTCCTAACCCGAACTGTCTCTCTAACCCTAGCCCTCAACATAACCCTAACCCTAGCTCCAATCCTAACCCTAATCGTCTACCTAACCCTAGCCTTCAACCTAACCGTAACCCTAGCTCCAATCCTAACCCTAATCATCTCTCTAACCCTAGCCCTCAGTATAACCCTAACCCTAGGTCTGATCCTATCCCTAATCGTCTATCTAACCCTATCCCTCACCATTACCCTAACCCTAGGCCTGATCCTAACCCTAATCGTCTATCTAACCCTAGCCCTCAACATAACACTAACCCTACCTCCAATGCTAACCCTAATGTACACCTAACCCTTTCCCTCAACATAATGCTAACCCTAGCTCCAATCCTAACCCTAATAGTATCTCTAACCCTACCCTCAACACAACACTAACCCTAGGTCCAAACCTAACCCTAATCGTCTACTTAACCTTAGCCCTAAAAATAACCCTAAACTTAGGTCCCATCCTAACCCTAATAGTCTATCTAACCCTAGCCCTCAAAATAACCCTAGCCCTAGCTCCAATCCTAACCCTAATCGTCTACCTAACCCGAGCCCTCAACATAACCCTAACCCTAGGTAAAATCCTAACCTTATTTGTCTATCTACCCTAGCCGTAAACATAACCCTAACCCTAGCTCCAATCCTAACCCTAATCGTGTTTCTAATCCTAGCCCTCAACATAACCCTAACCCTAGCTCCAATCTTAAGCCTAATCGTCTCTCTAATCCTACCCCTCAACATAACCCTAACCCTAGGTACAATCCTAACATTAATAGTCTACCTAAGCTTAGCCTTCAAATTAACCCTAACCCTAGCTCCAATCCTAACCCTAATCGTCTCCCTAATCCTAGCCCTCAACATAACCCTAGCCCTAGGTACAATGTTAACACTAATCGTCTATCTAACCCTAACCCTAAACATAACCCTAACCCTAGGTCCAATCCTAAACCGATCTGTCTCTCTAAACATAGCCCTCAACATAACCCTAACCCTAGATCCAATCCTAACGCGAACAGTATCTCTAAACCTAGCCTTCAACATAACCCTAACCCTAGGTTGAATACTAACCCTAATTGTCGCTCTAAACCTAGCCCTTAACATAACCCTAACCCTAGGTCCAATCCTAACCCTAATCGACTCTCTAACGTAGCCCTCAACATAAGCCTAACCCTAGGTCGAATCCTAACCCGAATCGTCGCTCTAACCCTAGCCCTTAACATAACCCTACCCCTAGGTCCAATCCTAACCCTAATCCACTCTCTAACCGTAGCCCTCTACATAACTCTAACCCTAGGTCCAATCCTAACCCTAATCGACTATCTAACCATAGCCCTCAGCATAACCCTAACCCTAGATCCAATTCTAACCCAAACCGTCTCTCTAACCCTAGCCCTCCACATAACCCTAACCCTAGGTACAATCCAAACACTAATCGTTTATCTAACCCTAGCCCTAAACATAACTTTAACCCTAGGTCCAATAATCACCCTAATCGTCTCTCTGACCCTAGCCCTCAACATAACCCTAACCCTAGGTCCAATCCTAACTCTAATCGTCTATCTAACCCTAGCCCTCAGCATAACCCTAACCCTCGGTCCAATCCTAACCCGAACCTTCTCTCTAACCCTAGCCCTAAACATGACCATAACCCTAGGTCCATTCATAAACCCTAATTGTCTACCGAGCCCTAGCCCTCAACATAACGCTAGTTCCTATCCTAACCCTAGTTCCAATCCTAACCCTAACCGTCTCTCTAACCCTAGCCCTCAACATAACCCTAACCCCAGGTCCAATCCTTACCCGAACTGTCTTTCTAACCCTAGCCCTCAACCTAAACCTAACCCTAGGTCCAATCCTAACCCTAATCGTCTCTCTAACCCTAGCCCTCAACATAACCATAACACTAGGTCCAATCCTAACCTGAACCGTCTCTCTAACCCTAGCCCTCAACATAAACCTATCCCTAGGTCCAGTCCTAACCCTAATCGTGTATCCAACACTAGCCCTCAACATAACCCTATCCCTCGGTCCAATCCTAACCCGAACCTTCTCTCTAACCCTAGCCCTCAACATAACCATAACCCTCAACATAAACTTAACCCTAGGGCCAATCCTAACCCTAATCGTCCACCTAACCCTAGCCCTCAACAAAACCGTAACCCTATGGTCCAGTCCTAACCCTAATAGTGTATCTAACCCTAGCGCTAAACATAACCATAACCCTAGGTCCAATCCTAACCCTAATCGTCTATCTAACCCTAGCCCTGAACATAACTCTAACACTAGCTCCAATGCTATCCCTAATCGACAACCGAACCCTAATCGTCTCTCTAATTCTAGCCCTCAATATAACCTTAACCCTAGGACCAATCCTAACCCAACGTGTGTTTTCACTGCTGGAATAAGTTTTGGAATGCATTGTTTCAATCTCTTGCAAGCCTCATGTTGTTTTTAGAGAATATGGAAAAACAAAGAGTATGTTTCCCAAATCACTTGTAATCCAGAAAAAGGCACACTGCATCACTCTTCCTGAAACACGCTCTTTCTCATAATGTTTTGAGAACATTCAAGAAACCCCAAGAGAAGTGCATTTTGCAGTGAAATTCAGACGGGTATTTTCAAAATGACATTTCTATTGGTTGCAGAGTGCAAAAGCACGATTGCCTTCACGTTCTCCATGACACCGTTACATTTCCAACTGACCTGCAGTTGGACTTTCACAAAAAGATGTGTTTGAGGGTCTGTGGTTAAAGGAGCTCTAAGTTGTGTATTCAGTGCTGGAGAGTGACACACTCTACGTAGGTTACACAGCATTTTGAGAGCAGCAACATGCTTCAAACTGAAACTGCTACAATGTGTGTAGCATGCAGAAAGAAGGCTTGTCATTTCAAAGAAAGAAGACGAAACCAAAATCCAGGTAGTTAAGCTTGCACAAAAGTATGGGAGATGTGCATGTGGACAGTTTCAAGCAGCAGCTCTTGTGGACACTTGGGAACAGCGCTGTGAAAAAATTTCGTACGTAGCAAGATTTGTCCAAAGTTGAAAGACCTTCCAAAACCAGCCCTAAAGAACTTAGCCAATCAATGAATGTTGCAATAAGCTCCTGCAGGCAAGGTGCTTCTATGACACAACCCCCGAGCAGGTAGCTACATTCTGCACAGTACAAAATTCATATGAATTCCAGGCTGAAAACTCACTCCAGAAGGAAGAAATGCGTGTGTTTCTCTCTGAAACAACACTCAGCCACTATTCTTTTGCTTGCTCCTTCAAAGTCTTTGTAGATACGTGTGTTTACACTGCTGGAATACGTTTTGGGATGCATTGTTTCAATCTCTTGCAAGCCTCATGTTCTTTCTTAGACGATGTGGAAAAACAAGGTGTATGTTTCCCAAATCACTAGCAATCCAGAAAAACACACAGTGCATCACTCTTGCCCAAACATGCTCTTTCTCCTAATGCGTTGAGAACATTCAAGAAAGCAGAAAGGAAGAGCATTTTGCAGTGAAATTCAGACTGGCATGTACAAAAAGCCATTTCTTTCGGTTGCAGGGTGTAAAAGCATGATGGTCTTCATGTTCTCGATGAAACCCTTACATTTCCAAGTGACCTCAATTAGGACATTCCCCAAAAATTGTGTTTGCGTGTCTGTAGCGAAAGGAGCTCTAAGTTGTGTATTCAGTGCTGGAGAGTGACACAGTCTACATAGGTTTAACAGCGCTTTAAGAGCACCAACATGCTCAAAGGTGAAACTGCTAAAGGTGTGTGTAGCATGCAGAAAGAAGGCTTGTCCTTTCAAAGAAAGAAGAGGAAACCAAAATCCAGGTACTGAAACGAGCACACCAGTATGGGCGATGTGCATGTGGACAGTTTCAAGCAGCCCATCCTTCTGGACACTTGGAAACAGCAATGTAAAAACATTTCGTTCGAAGTGGGATTTGGCCAAAGTTGTAAGACCTTCCAACACCAACCCTAAAGAACTTAGCCAAACAATGAATGTTGCAATAAGCTCCTGTAGGAAAGGCGTTTCTATGACACAAACCCCAAACAGGTAGCTACATTCTGCACAGTACAAATGCATATGAATTCCAGGCTGAAAACTCACTCCAGAAGGAAGAAATGCTTGTGTTTCTCTCTGAAAGAACACTCAGCCACTATTCTTTTGCTTGCTCTTTCAAAGTCTTTGTAGAAACATGTTTTCACTGGTGGAATACGTTTTGGGATGCATTGTTTCAATCTCTTCCAATCCTCATGTTGTTTCTTAGACAATGTGGAAAAACGCGGATTATGTTTCCCAAATCACTTGAAATCCAGGAAAACGCACCCTGCATCAGTCTTGCTGAAACACGCTCTTTCACCTAATGCATTGAGAACATTCAAGAAAGCAGAAAAGAAGGGCCTTTTGCAGTGAATTTCACACTGGTATGTACAAAAGCCATTTATTTCGGTTGCAGAGTGCAAAAGCATGATTGACTTCATGTTCTCTATGAAACCCTTACATTTCCAAGTGACCTGAAGTAGGAATTTCACAAAAACATGTGTTGGCGTGTCTGTGGTGAAAGGAACTCTAAGTTGTGTATTCAGTGCTGGAGAGTGACACACTCTACGCAGGTTAGACAGCGTCCTTAGAGCACCAACATGCTTAAAATAGAAACTGCTACAAGATTTGTGTAGCATGCTGAATGAAGGCTTGTCATTTCAAAGAAAGAAGAGGAAACCAAATTCCAGGTAGTGAAACGAGCACACCAGTATGGGAAATGTGCATGTGGACAGTTTCCAGCAACAGCTCCTTCTGGACACTTGGAAACAGCAATGTAAAAACATTTCGTTCGAAGCGGGATTTGTCCAAAGTTGAACGACCTTCCAAAACCAACCCTAAAGAACTTAGCCAAACAATGAATGTTGCAATAAGCTCCTGTAGGAAACGTACTTCTATGACACAACCCCCTCCAGCAGGTAGCTACATTCTGCACAGTACAAAATGCATACGAATTCCAGGCTGAAAACTCACTCCAGAAGGAGAAATGCGTGTGTTTCTCTCTGAAAGAACACTCAGCCACTATTCTTTTGCTTGCTCCTTCAAAGTCATTGTAGAAACGTGTGTTTTCACTGTTGGAATACGTTTTGGGATGCATTGTTTCAATCTCTTGCAAGCCTCATGTTGTTTCTTAGACAATGTGGAAAAACAAGGAGTATGTTTCCCAAATAACTTGAAATCCAGGAAAACGCACCCTTCATCACTCTTGCTCAAACACGCTCTTTCACCTAATGCATTGAGAACATTCAAGAAAGCAGAAACGAAGGGCCCTAACCCTTGGTCCAATCCTAAACCGAACCGTCTCCCTAAACCTAGCCCTCAACATTACCCTAACTCTCGGTCCAATCCTAAGCCTAATCGTGTTCCTAACCGTAGCCGTCAACATAACCCTAACCCTAGCTCCAAACCTACCATAATCGTCTCTCCATCCGTAGCCCTCAACATAACCCTAACCCTAGCTCCAATCCTAAGCCTAATCGTCTACCTAACCCTAGCCCTCAACATAACCCTAACAATAGGTCCAATCCTAAAACTACTCGTCTATCTAACCCTAGCCCTAAACATAACCCTAACCCTAGGTCCAATCCTAACCCTAATTGTCTATGTAACCCAAGCCCTCAACATAACCCTACCCCTAGCTCCAATCCTAACCCTAATCGTCTACCTAACCTTAGCCCTCAACACAACCATAACCCTAGGTCCAATCGTAACCCTAATCGACTCTCTAACCGTAGCCCTCAACATAACCCTAAACCTAGGTCCAATCCTAACACGAACCGTCTCTCTAACCCTAGCCCTCAACATAACCCTAAGCCTAGGTCCACTCCTAAACCTAATCATCTCTCTAACCCTAGCCCTCAACATAACCCTAACCATAGGTACAATCCTAACAATAATCGTCTATCTAAACCTAGCCCTAAACATAACCCTAACCCTAGGCCCAATCCTATCCCTAACCGTCTACCTAACCCTAGGCCTCAACATAACCCTAACCCTAGCACCAATCCTAACCCTAATTGTCCCTCTAAACTTAGCCCTCAACATAACCCTAACCTTGGCTCCAATATTAACCCTATCGTCTCTGTAATCCTAGCCCTCAATATAACCTTACCCTAGGTCCAATCCAAACCAAATCCGTCTCTCTAACCCTAGCTCTCAACATAACCCTAACCCTCGGTGCAATCCTAACCCGAACTGTCTCTCTAACCCTAGCCCTCAACATGACAGTAACCCTAGGTCCATTCCTAACCTGAAACTTCTCTCTAACCCAAGCCCTCAACATAACCCTAACCCTAGATCCAATCCTAACCTTAATCATCTACCTAACCCTAGCCCTCAACATAACCCTAACCCTAGCTCCAATCCTAACCCTAATCGTCTCTCTACCCCTAGCCCTCAACATAACCCTAACCCTAGGTCCAATCCTAACCCTAATCGTCTATCTAACCCTAGCCCTAAACATAACCCTAACCCTAGTTCCAATCCAAACCCTAATCGTCTATCTAACCCTAGCCCTAAAAATAATCCTAACCCTAGGCCCAATCCTAACCCTAATAGTGTATCTAACCCTAGCCCTCATCATAACCCTAACCCTACGTCCAATCCTAATCCGAAAGGTCTCTCTAACACTAGCCCTCAACATAACCCTAACCCTAGCTCCAATCCTAACCTATTTGTCCCTCTAACCCTAGCCCTCAACGTACCCTAACGCTAGGTCCAATTATAACCCTAATCGAATCTCTAACCGTAGTCCTCAACATAACCCTAACCCTAGGTCCAATCCTAACCTGAACCGTCTCTCTAAACCTAGCCCTCAACATAACCCTAACCCTAGGTCCAATTTTAACCAGAACATTCTCTTTAACCGTAGCCCTCAACATAACCATATTCCTACGTCCAATCCTAACCCTAATCGTCTACCTAACCCTAGCCCTCCACATAACCCTAACCCTAACTCCAAACCTAACCCTAATCGTCTCTGTAACCCTAGCCATCAACATTAGCCTAACCCTAGGTCCAATCCTACCCTAATCGTCTATCTAACCATACCCTTAACATAACCCTACCCCTAGGTCCAATCCTAACCAGAACCGTCTCTCTAACCCTAGCCCTCCACATAACCCTAACCCTAGGTACAATCCAAACACTAATCGTTTATCTAACCCTAGCCCTAAACATAACTTTAACCCTAGGTCCAATAATCACCCTAATCTCCTCTCTGACCCTAGCCCTCAACATAACCCTAACCCTAGGTCCAATCCTAACTCTAATCGTCTATCTAACCCTAGCCCTCAGCATAACCCTAACCCTCGGTCCAATCCTAACCCGAACCTTCTCTCTAACCCTAGCCCTAAACATAACCATAACCCTAGGTCCATTCATAAACCCTCATTGTCTACCTAGCCCTAGCCCTCAACATAACGCTAACCCTAGCTCCAATCCTAACCCTAACCGTCTCTCTAACCCTAGCCCTCAACATAACCATAACCCCAGGTCCAATCCTTACCCGAACTGTCTTTCTAACCCTAGCCCTCAACCTAAACCTAACCCTAGGTCCAATCCTAACCCTAATCGTCTCTCTAACCCTAGCCCTCAACATAACCATAACACTAGGTCCAATCCTAACCCGAACCGTCTCTCTAACCCTAGCCCTCAACATAAACCTATCCCTAGGTCCAGTACTAACCCTAATCGTGTATCCAACACTAGCCCTCAACATAACCCTAACCCTCGGTCCAATCCTAACCCGAACCTTCTCTCTAACCCTAGCCCTCAACATAACCATAACCCTCAACATAAACTTAACCCTAGGGCCAATCCTAACCCTAATCGTCCACCTAACCCTAGCCCTCAACAAAACCCTAACCCTAGGGTCCAGTCCTAACCCTAATAGTGTATCTAACCCTAGCGCTAAACATAACCATAACCCTAGGTCCAATCCTAACCCTAATCGTCTATCTAACCCTAGCCCTGAACATAACTCTAACACTAGCTCCAATGCTATCCCTAATCGACAACCGAACCGTAATCGTCTCTCTAATCCTAGCCCTCAATATAACCTTAACCCTAGGACCAATCCTAACCCAACGTGTGTTTTCACTGCTGGAATAAGTTTTGGGATGCATTGTTTCAATCTCTTGCAAGCCTCATGTTGTTTTTAGAGAATATGGAAAAACAAAGAGTATGTTTCCCAAATCACTTGTAATCCAGAAAAAGGCACACTGCATCACTCTTGCTGAAACACGCTCTTTCTCATAATGTTTTGAGAACATTCAAGAAACCCGAAGAGAAGTGCATTTTGCAGTGAAATTCAGACGGGTATGTTCAAAATGACATTTCTATTGGTTGCAGAGTGCAAAAGCACGATTGCCTTCACGTTCTCCATGACACCCTTACATTTCCAACTGACCTGCAGTAGGACTTTCACAAAAAGATGTGTTTGAGGGTCTGTGGTTAAAGGAGCTCTAAGTTGTGTATTCAGTGCTGGAGAGTGACACACTCTACGTAGGTTACACAGCACTTTGAGAGCAACAACATGCTTCAAACTGAAACTGCTACAATGTGTGTAGCATGCAGAAAGAAGGCTTGTCATTTCAAAGAAAGAAGACAAAACCAAAATCCAGGTAGTTAAACGAGCACAAAAGTATGGGAGATGTGCATGTGGACAGTTTCAAGCAGCAGCTCTTTGTGGACACTTGGGAACAGCGCTGTGAAAAAATTTCGTATGAAGCAGGATTTGTCCAAAGTTGAAAGACCTTCCAAAACCAGCCCTAAAGAACTTAGCCAATCAATGAATGTTGCAATAAGCTTCTGCAGGAAAGGTGCTTCTATGACACAACCCCCGAGCAGGTAGCTACATTCTGCACAGTACAAAATGCAAATGAATTCCAGGCTGAAAATTCTCCACAGAAGAATGAAATGCATGTGTTTCTCTCTGAAAGAACACTTAGCCACTAGGCTTTTGCTTTCTCCTTTAAAGTCTTTGTACAAACGTGTGTTTTCACTGTTGGAATACGTTGTGGGATGCATTGTTTCAATCTCTTGCAAGCCTCATGTTGTTTCTTAGACAATGTGGAAAAACAAGGAGTATGTTTCCCAAATCACTTGTAATCCAGAGAAACGCACACTGCATCACTCTTGCTCACACACGCTCTTTCTCCTAATGTGTTGATAACATTCAAGAAACCAGAAAAGAAGGGCATTTTGCAGTGAAATTCAGACGGCTATGTTCAAAAGGACATTTCTATTGGTTGCAGTGCGCAAAAGCACGATTGACTTCATGTTCTCCATGACACCCTTACATTTCCAAGTGACCTCAATTAGGACATTCCCCAAAAGATGTGTTTGCGTGTCTGTAGCGAAAGGAGCTCTAAGTTGTGTATTCAGTGCTGGAGAGTGACATAGTCTACATATGTTTAACAGCGTTTTAAGAGCAGCAACATGCTTCAAACTGAAACTGCTACAAGGTGTGTGTAGCATGCAGAAAGAAGGCTTGTCATTTCAAAAAAAGAAGAGGAAACCAAAATACAGGTAGTTAAACGAGCACAAAAGTATGGGAGATGTGCATGTGGACAGTTTCAAGCAGCAGCTCTTTGTGGACACTTGGGAACAGCGCTGTGAAAAAATTTCGTATGAAGCAGGATTTGTCCAAAGTTGAAAGACCTTCCAAAACCAGCCCTAAAGAACTTAGCCAATCAATGAATTTTGCAATAAGCTCCTGCAGGAAAGGTGCTTCTATGACACAATCCCCGAGCAGGTAGCTACATTCTGCACAGTACAAAATGCATATGAATTCCTGGCTGAAAACTCACTCCAGAAGAATGAAATGCATGTGTTTCTCTCTGAAAGAACACTCAGCCACTAGTCTTTTGCTTTCTCCTTCAAAGTCTTTGTAGAAACGTGTGTTTTCACTGTTGGAATACGTTGTGGGATGCATTGTTTCAGTCTCTTGCAAGCCTCATGTTGTTTCTTAGACAATGTGGAAAAACAAAGAGTATGTTTCCCAAATCACTTGTAATCCAGAGAAACGCACACTGCATCACTCTTGCCAAAGCACGCTCTTTCTCCTAATGTGTTGATAACATTCAAGAAACCAGAAAAGAAGGGCATTTTGCAGTGAAATTCAGACGGGTATGTTCAAAAGGACATTTCTATTGGTTGCAGTGCGCAAAAGCACGATTGACTTCATGTTCTCCATGACACCCTTACATTTCCAAGTGACCTCAATTAGGACATTCCCCAAAAGATGTGTTTGCGTGTCTGTAGCGAAAGGAGCTCTAAGTTGTTTATTCAGTGCTGGAGAGTGACACAGTCTACATAGGTTTAACAGCGTTTTAAGAGCAGCAACATGCTTCAAACTGAAACTGCTACAAGGTGTGTGTAGCATGCAGAAAGAAGGCTTGTCATTTCAAAAAAAGAAGAGGAAACCAAAATACAGGTAGTAAAACGAGCACAAAAGTATGGGAGATGTGCATGTGGACAGTTTCAAGCAGCAGCTCTTTGTGGACACTTGGGAACAGCGCTGTGAAAAAATTTCGTGTGAAGCAGGATTTGTCCAAAGTTGAAAGACCTTCCAAAACCAGCCCTAAAGAACTTAGCCAATCAATGAATTTTGCAATAAGCTCCTGCAGGAAAGGTGCTTCTATGACACAGTCCCCGAGCAGGTAGCTACATTCTGCACAGTACAAAATGCATATGAATTCCTGGCTGAAAACTCACTCCAGAAGAATGAAATGCATGTGTTTCTCTCTGAAAGAACACTCAGCCACTAGTCTTTTGCTTTCTCCTTCAAAGTCTTTGTAGAAACGTGTGTTTTCACTGTTGGAATACGTTGTGGGATGCATTGTTTCAGTCTCTTGCAAGCCTCATGTTGTTTCTTAGACAATGTGGAAAAACAAAGAGTATGTTTCCCAAATCACTTGTAATCCAGAGAAACGCACACTGCATCACTCTTGCCAAAGCACGCTCTTTCTCCTAATGTGTTGATAACATTCAAGAAACCAGAAAAGAAGGGCATTTTGCATTGAAATTCAGACGTGTATGTTCAAAAGGACATTGCTATTGGTAGCAGAGTGCAAAAGCGCGATTGACGTCATGTTCTCGATGACACTCTTACTTTTCCAAGTGACCTGAAGTAGGACTTTCACAAAAAGATGTCTTTGCGTGTTTGTGGTGAAAGTAGCTCTTAGTTGAGTATTAAGTGCTGGAGAGTGACACACTCTACGTAGCTTACACAGCGTTTTGAGAGCAGCAACATGTTTCAAACTGAAACTGCTACAAGGTGTGCGTAGCATGCAGGAAGAAGGCTTGTCATTTCAAAGAAGGAAGAGGAAACCAAAATCCAGGTAGTGAAACGAGCACACCAGTATGGGAGATGTGCATGTGGACAGTTTCAAGCAGCAGCTCCTTCTGGACACTTGGAAACAGCAATGTAAAAACATTTCGTTCGAAGCGGGATTTGTCCAAAGTTGAAAGACCTTCCAACACCAACCCTAAAGAACTTAGCCAAACAATGAATGTTACAATAAGCTCCTGCAGGAAAGGTGCTTCTATGACACAACCCCCGAGCAGGTAGCTACATTCTGCACAGTACAAAATGCATATGAACTCCAGGCTGAAAACTCACTCCAGAAGGAAGAAATGCGTGTGTTTCTCTCTGAAACAACACTCAGCCACTATTCTTTTGCTTGCTCCTTCAAAGTCTTTGTAGAAACGTGTGTTTACACTGCTGGAATATGTTTTGGGATGCATTGTTTCAATCTCTTGCAAGCCTCATGTTCTTTCTTAGAGGATGTGGAAAAACTAGGAGTATGTTTCCCAAATCACTAGCAATCCAGAAAAACGCACAGTGCATCACTCTTGCCCAAACATGCTCTTTCTCCTAATGAGTTGAGAACATTCAAGAAAGCAGAAGGGAAGAGCATTTTGCAGTGAAATTCAGACTGGCATGTTCAAAAAGCCATTTCTTTCGGTTGCAGGGTGTAAAAGCATGATGGTCTTCATGTTCTCGATGAAACCCTTACATTTCCAAGTGACCTCAATTAGGACATTACCCAAAAATTGTGTTTGAGTGTCTGTAGCGAAAGGAGCTCTAAGTTGTGTATTCAGTGCTGGAGAGTGACACAGTCTACATAGGTTTAACAGCGTTTTAAGAGCACCAACATGCTCAAAGGTGAAACTGCTACAAGGTGTGTGTAGCATGCAGAAAGAGGGCTTGTCCTTTCAAAGAAAGAAGAGGAAACCAAAATCCAGGTACTGAAACGAGCACACCAGTATGGGAGATGTGCATGTGGACAGTTTCAAGCAGCCCATCCTTCTGGACACTTGGAAACTGCAATGTATAAACATTTCGTTCGAAGTGGGATTTGGCCAAGTTGAAAGACCTTCCAACACCAACCCTAAAGAACTTAGCCAAACAATGAATGTTGCAATAAGCTCCTGTAGGAAAGGCGCTACTATGACACAAACCCCAAACAGGTAGCTACATTCTGCACAGTACAAATGCATATGAATTCCAGGCTGAAAACTCACTCCAGAAGGAAGAAATGCGTGTGTTTCTCTCTGAAAGAACACTCAGCCACTATTCTTTTGCTTGCTCCTTCAAAGTCTTTGTAGAAACGTGTATTTTCACTGGTGGAATACGTTTTTGGATGCATTGTTTCAATCTCTTCCAATCCTCATGTTGTTTCTTAGACAATGTGGAAAAACGCGGATTATGTTTCCCCAATCACTTGAAATCCAGGAAAACGCACCCTGCATCAGTCTTGCTCAAACACGCTCTTTCACCTAATGCGTTGAGAACATTCAAGAAAGCAGAAAAGAAGGGCCTTTTGCAGTGAATTTCACACTGGTATGTACAAAAGCCATTTATTTCGGTTACAGAGTGCAAAAGCATGATTGACTTCATGTTCTCTATGAAACCCTTACATTTCCAAGTGACCTGAAGTAGGAATTTCACAAAAACATGTGTTTGCGTGTCTGTGGTGAAAGGAACTCTAAGTTGTGTATTGAGTGCTGGAGAGTGACACACTCTACACAGGTTAGACAGCGTCCTTAGAGCACCAACATGCTGAAAATAGAAACTGCCACAAGATTTGTGTAGCATGCTGAATGAAGGCTTGTCATTTCAAAGAAAGAATAGGAAACCAAATTCCAGGTAGTGAAACGAGCACACCAGTATGGGAAATGTGCATGTGGACAGTTTCCAGCAGCAGCTCTTTGTGGACACTTGGAAACAGCACTGTGAAAATATTTCGTACGAAGCGGGTTTTGCCAAAGTTGAAAGACTTGCCAAAAGCAACCCTAAAGGACTTAGCCAAACAATGAATGTTGCAATAAGCTCCTGCAGGAAAGGTGCTTCAATGACACAACTCCCGAGCAGGTAGCTACATTCTGCACAGTACAAAATGCATATGAATTCCTGGCTGGAAACTCACTCCAGAAGGAAGGAATGCGTGTGTTTCTCTCTGAAAGAACACTCAGCCACTAGGCTTTTGCTTGCTCCTTCAAAGTCTTTGTAGAAACATGTGTTTTCACTGGTGGAATACGTTTTGGGATGCATTGTTTCAATCTCTTGCAAGCCTCATGTTCTTTCTTAGACGAAGTGGAAAAACAAGGAGTATGTTTCCCAGATCACTTGCAATCCAGAAAAACACACACTGCATCACTCTTGCCTAAACATGCTCTTTCTCCTAATGTGTTGAGAACATTCAAGAAAGCAGAAAGGAAGAGCATTTGGTAGTGAAATTCAGACTGGCATGTACAAAAGGCCATTTCTTTCAGTTGCAGGGTGTAAATGCATGATGGTCTTCATGTTTTCGATGAAAGCCTTACATTTCCAAGTGACCACAATTAGGACTTTCCCAAAAAGATGTTTGCGTGTCTGTGGCAACGGAGCTCTAAGTTGTGTATTCAATGCTGGAGAGTGACACACTCTACATAGGTTAAAAAACGTTCTTAGAGAACCAACATGCTTAAAATTGAAACTGCTACAAGATGTGCGTAGCATGCTGAATGAAGGCTTCTCATTTCAAACAAAGAAGAGGAAACCAAATTCCAGGAAGTGAAACGAGCCCACCAGTATGGGAGATGTGCATGTGGACAGTTTCCAGCAGCAGCTCTTTGTGGACACATATAAACATTGCTGTGAAAAAAATTCGTACGAAGCGGGATTTGGCCAAAGTTGAAAGTCTTTCCAAAACCAAACCTAACGGACTTAGCAAAACAATGAATGTTGCAATAAGCTCCTGCAGGAAAGGTGCTTCAATGAAACAACTCCAGAGCAGGTAGCTACATTCTGCACAGTACAAAATGCATATGAATTCCAGGCTGAAAACTCACTCCAGAAGGAAGAAATGCGTGTGTTTCTCTCTGAAAGAACACTCAGCCACTATTCTTTTGCTTGCTCCTTTAAGGTCTTTGTAGAAACGTGTGTTTTCACTGCTGGAATACGTTGTGGGATGCATTGTTTTAATCTCTTGCAGGCCTCATGTTCTTTCTTACACAACGTGGAAAAACGCGGATTATGTTTGCCAAATCACTTGAAATCCAGAAAATCGCAACCTGCATCACTCTTGCTCAAACACGCTCTTTCACCTAATGCATTGAGAACATTCAAGAAAGCAGAAAATAAGGGCCTTTTGCAGTGAATTTCAGATTGTTGTGTACAAAAAGCCATTTATTTCGGTTGCAGAGTGCAAAAGCATGATTGACTTCATGTTCTCTATGAAACCCTTACATTTCCAAGTGACCTGAAGTATGACTTTCACAAAAACATGTGTTTGCTTGTCAGTGGTGAAAGAAACTCTAAGTTGTGTATTCAGTGCTGGGGAGTGACACACTCTACACAGGTTAGACAGCGTTCTTAGAGCACCAAGATGCTTAAAATTGAAACTGCTACAAGATGTGTGTAGCAGGCAGAAAGAAGGCTTGTCATTTCAAAGAAAGAAGAGGAAACCAAAATCCAGGTACTGAAACGAGCACACCAGTATGGGAGATGTGCATGTGGACAGTTTCAAGCAGCAGCTCCTTCTGGACACTTGGAAAAAGCAATGTAAAAACATTTCGTTCGAAGCGGGATTTGGCCAAAGTTGAAAGATCTTCCAAAACCAGCCCTAAAGAACTTAGCCAATCAATGAATTTTGCAATAAGCTCCTGCAGGAAAGGTGCTTCTATGACACAATCCCCGAGCAGGTAGCTACATTCTGCACAGTACAAAATGCATATGAATTCCTGGCTGAAAACTCACTCCAGAAGAATGAAATGCATGTGTTTCTCTCTGAAAGAACACTCAGCCACTAGTCTTTTGCTTTCTCCTTCAAAGTCTTTGTAGAAACGTGTGTTTTCACTGTTGGAATACGTTGTGGGATGCATTGTTTCAGTCTCTTGCAAGCCTCATGTTGTTTCTTAGACAATGTGGAAAAACGCGGATTATGTTTCCCAAATAACTTGAAATCCAGGAAAACGCACCCTGCATCACTCTTGCTCAAACACGCTCTTTCACCTAATGCATTGAGAACATTCAAGAAAGCAGAAAAGAAGGACTTTTTGCAGTGAATTTCACACTAGTATGTACAAAAAGCCATTTATTTCGGTTGCAGAGTGCAAAAGCATGATTGACTTCATGTTCTCAATGAAACCCTGACATTTCCAAGTGACCTGAAGTAGGAATTTCACAAAAACATGCGTTTGCGTGTCTGTGGTGAAAGGAGCTCTAAGTTGTGTATTCAGTGCTGGAGAGTGACACACTCTACACAGGTTAGACAGCGTTCTTAGAGCACCAACATGCTTAAAATAGAAACTACTACAAGATGTGTGTAGCATGCTGAATGAAGGCTTCTCATTTCAAAGAAAGAAGAGGAAACCAAATTCCAGGTAGTGAAATGACCATGCCAGTGTGGGAGATGTGCATGTGGACAGTTTCAAGCAGCAGCTCTTTGTGGACACTTGGAAGCAGCGCTGTGAAAAAATTTCGTAGGAAGCGGGATTTGGCCAAAGTTGAAAGACCTTCCAAAACCAATCCTAAAGGACTTAGCCAATCAATGAATGTTGCAATAAGCCCCTGCAGGAAAGGTGCTTCAATGACACAACTCCCGAGCAGGTAGTTACATTCCGCACAGTACAAAATGCATATGAATTCCTGGCTGGAGACTCACTCCACAAAGAAGAAATGCGTGTGTTTCTCTCTGAAACAACACTCAGCCACTATTCTTTTGCTTGCTCCTTCAAAGTCTTTGTAGAAACGTGTGTTTTCACTGCTGGAATACATTTTGGGATGAATTGTTTCAATCTCTTGCAAGCCTCATGTTCTTTCTTACACAATGTGGAAAAACGCGGATTATGTTTCACCTAATGCATTGAGAACATTCAAGAAAGCATAAAAGAAGGGCCCTAAACCTAGGTCCAATCCTATCCCTAATCGTTTATCTAAAACTAGCCCTAAACATAACACTAACCCTAGGTACAATCCTAACCCGAACCGTCTCTCTAACCTTAGCCCTCAACATAACCCTAACCCTAGGTCCAATCCTAACCCTAATTGTAGACGTAACCCTAGCCCTCAACATAACCCTAACCCTAGGTCCAATCCTAAACCTACTCGTCTATCTAACCCTGGCCCTCAAAGTAACCCTACCCCTAGCTCCAATCCTAACCCTAATCGTCTACCTAACCTTAGCCCTCAACACAACCATAACCCTAGGTCCAATCGTAACCCTAATCGACCCTCTAACCATAGCCCTCAACATAACCCTAAACATAGGTCCAATCCTAACACGAACCGTCTCTCTAACCCTATCCCTCAACATAACCCTAACCTTAGGTACAATCATAACAATAATCGTCTATCTAAACCTAGCCCTAAACATAACCCTAACCCTAGCACCAATCCTAACCCTAATCGTCCCTCTAACCTTAGCCCTCAACATAACCCTAACCTTGGCTCCAATCCTAACCCTATCGTCTCTCTAATCCTAGCCCTCAATATAACCTTACCTAGGTCCAATCCAAACCAAAACCGTCTTCCTAACCCTAGCTCTCAACATAACCCTAACCCTCGGTGCAATCCTAACCCGAACTGTCTCTCTAACCCTAGCCCTCAACATGACACTAACCCTAGGTCCATTCCTAACCCGAACCTTCTCTCTAACCCTAGCCCTCAACATAACCCTAACCCTAGATCCAATCCTAACCTTAATCATCTACCTAACCCTAGCCCTCAACATAACCCTAACCCTAGCTCCAATCCTAACCCTAATCGTCTCTCTAAACTTAGCCCTCAACATAACCCTAACCCTAGGTCCAATCCTAACCCTAACTGTCTCTCTAACCCTAGCCCTCAACATGAGCCTAACCCTAGGTCCAATCCTAACCCTAACCGTCTCTCTAACCCTAGCCCTCAACCTAACCCTAACCCTAGGTCCAATCCTCACCCTAACCGTCTCTCTAACCCTAGCCCTCAACATAACCCTAACCCTAGGTCCAATCCTCACCCTAACCGTCTCTCTAACCCTAGCCCTCAACATAGCCCTAACCCTAGGTCCAATCCTAACCCTAACCGTCTCTCTAACCCTAGCCCTCAACCTAACCCTAACCCTAGGTCCAATCCTAACCCTAACCGTCTCTCTAACCCTAGCCCTCAACCTAACCCTAACCCTAGGTCCAATCCTAACCCCAACCGTCTCTCTGACCCTAGCCCTCAGCATAACCCTAACCCTAGGTGCAATCCTAACCCTAACTGTCTGTCTAACCCTAGCCCTCAACATAACCCTAACCCTAGGTCCAATCCTAACTCTAACCCTCTCTCTGACCCTAGCACTCAGCATAACCCTAACCCTAGTTCCAGTCCTAACCCTAACCGTCTCTCTAACCCTAGCCCTCAACATAACTCTAACCCTAGTTCCAATCCTAACCCTAACAGTTTCTCTAACCCTAGCCCTCAACATAACCCTAACACTAGGTCCAATCCTAACCCTAACCGTCTCTCTAACCCTAACCGTCAGCATCACCCTTACCCTAGGTCCAGTCCTAACCCTAACCGTCTCTCTAAACTAGCCCTCAACCTAACCCTAACCCTACGTCCAATCCTAACCCTAACCGTCTCTCTAACCCTAGCCCTCAACATAACCCGAACCCTAGGTCCAATCCTAACCCTAACCGCTGCTCTAACCCTAGCCCTCAACATAACCATAACCCTAGGTCCAATCCTAAGCCTAACCATCTCTCTAACCCTTGCCCTCAACATAACCCTAACCCTAGGTCCAATCCTAACGCTAAACGTCTCTCTCAACCTAGCCCTAAACATAACCCTAAGCCTAGGTCCAATCCTAACCCTAACCGTCTCTCTAACCCTAGCCCTCAACATAACCCTAACCCTAGGTCCAATCCTAACCCTAACCGTCCCTCTAACCCTAGCCCTCAACCTAACCCTAACCCTATGTCCAATCCTAACCCTAACCATCTCTCTAACCCTAGCCCTCAACCTAACCCTAACCCTAGGTCCAATTCTAACCCTAACCGTCTCTCTAACTCTAGCCCTCAACATAACCCCAACCCTAGGTCCAATCCTAACCCTAACCGTCCCTCTAACCCATGCCCTCAACATAACCCGAACCCTATGTCCAATCCTAACCCTAACCGTCTCTCTAATCCTAGCCCTCAACATAACCCTAACCCTAGGTCCAATCCTAACCCTAACCGTCTCTCTAACCATATCCCTCAACATAACCCTAACCCTAGGTCCAATCCTAACACTAACCGTCTCTCTAACCCTAGCCCTCAACATAACCCTAACCCTAGGTCCAATCCTAGCCCTAACCGTCTGTCTAACCCTAGCCCTCAACATAACCCTAACCCTAGGTCCAATCCTCACCCTAACCGTCTCCCTAACCCTAGCCCTCAACATAACCCTAACCCTAGGTCTAATCCTCACCCTAACCGTCTCTCTAACCCTAGCCCTCAACATAGCCCTAACCTAAGTCCAATCCTAACCCTAACCGTCTCTCTAAACCTAGCCTTCAACGTAGCCCTAACCCTAGGTCCAATCCTAACCCTAACCGTCTCTCTAACGCTAGCCCTAAACCTAAACCTAACCCTAGGTCCAATCCTAACCCTAACCGTCTGTCTGACCCTAGCCCTCAGCATAACCCTAACCCTAGGTCCAATCCTAACCCTAACTGTCTGTCTAACCCTAGCCCTCAACATAACCCTAACCCTAGGTCCAATCCTAACCCTAACCGTCTCTCTAACCCTAGCCCTCAACATAACCCTAACCCTAGGTCCAATCCTCACCCTAACCATCTCTCCAACCCTAGCCTTCAACATAACCCTAACTCTAGGTCCAATCCTAACCCTAACTGTCTCTCTAACCCTAGCCCTCAACATATCTCTAACCCTGGGTCCAATCCTAACCCTAACCGTCTCTCTAACCCTAGCCCTCAACATAACCCTAACCCTAGGTCCAATCCTAACCCTAACTGTCTCTCTAACCCTAGCAATCAACATAACCCTAACCCTAGGTCCAATCCTAACCCTATCCCTCTCTCTAACTCTAGCCCTCAACATAACCATAACCCTAGGACAAATCCTAACCCTAACCGTCTCTCTAACCCTAGCCCACAACCTAACCCTAACCCTAGGTCCAATCCCAACCCTAACCGTCTCTCTGACCCTAGCCCTCAGCATAACCCTAACCCTAGGTCCAATCCTAACCCTAACTGTCAGTCTAACCCTAGCCCTCAACATAACCCTAACCCTAGGTCGAATCCTAACCCTAACCATCTCTCTAACCCTAGCCCTCAACATAACCCTAACCCTAGGTCCAATTCTCACCCTAACCGTCTCTCCAACCCTAGCCCTAAACATAACCCTAACCCCAGGTCCAGTCGTAACACTAACCGTCTCTCTAACCCTAGCCCTCAACATATCCCTAACCCTAGGTCCAATCTTAACCCTAACCGTCTCTCTAACCTTAGACCTCAACATAAACCTAACCCTTGGTCCAATAATCACCCTAACCGTCTCTCTAACCCTAGCCCTCAACATAAGCCTAACCCTAGGTCCAATCCTAACAGTAACCGTCTCTCTAACCCTAGCCCTCAACATAAGCCTAACCCTAGGTCCAATCCTAACCCTATCCGTCTCTCTAACTCTAGCCCTCAACATAAGCCTAACCCTAGGACCAATCCTAACCCTAACCGTCGCTCTAACCCTAGCCCTCAACATAACCCTAACCCTAGGTCCAATCCTAACCCTAACCGTCTCTCTGACCCTAGCCCTCAACATAACCCTAACACTAGGTCCAATCCTAACCCTAACCGTCTCTCTAACCCTAGCCTTCAACATAACCCTAACCCTAGGTCCAATCCTAACACTAACCGTCTCTCTAACCCTAGCCCTCAATATAGCCCTAAACCCTAGGTCCAATCCTAACCCTATTCTCTCTCTAACCCTAGCCCTCAACCTAACCCTAACCCTAGGTCCAATCCTAACCCTAACCGTCTCTCTGACCCTAGCCCTCAGCATAACCCTAACCCTAGGTCCAATCCTAACCCTAACTGTCAGTCTAACCCTAGCCCTCAACATAACTCTAACCCTAGGTCCAATCCTAACCCTAACCGTCTCTCTAACCCTAACCCTCAACAAAATCTAACCCTAGGTCCAATCCTCACCCTAACCGTCTCTCTAACCCTAGCCCTCAACATAAACCTTACCTTAGGTCCAATCCTAACACTAACCGTCTCTCTAACCCTAGCCCTAAACATAACCCTAACCCTAGGTCCAATCCAAACCCGAAACGTCTTTGTAACCCTAGCCCTCAACATAACCCTAACCCTAGCTCCAATCCTAACCTGAACCGTCTCGCTAACCCAAGCCCTCAACATAAACTTAACCCTACATGCAATCCTAACCCTAATCGTCTACCTAACCCTACCCCTCAACATAACACTAACCCTAGCTCCAATCCTAACCCTAATCGTCTACCTACACCTAGCCCTCAACATAACCCTAAACCTACCTCCAATCCTAACCCTAATCGTCTCTGTAACCCTAGCCCTCAACATAAACTTAACCCTACATCCAATCCTAACCCTAATCGTCTACCTAACCCTAGCCCTCTACATAACCCTAACCCTAGGTCCAATATTAACCCTAATCGTCTACCTAACCCTAGACCTCAACATAACCCTAACCCTAGGTCCAGTCCTAACCCTAATCGTGTATCTAACCCTAGCCCTAAACATAACCCTAACCTTAGGTCCAATAATAACCCGTATCGTCTCTCTAACCCTAGCCCTCAACATAACCCTAACCCTAGGTCCAAACTTATCCCAAATAGTCTACCTAACCCTACCCCTCAAAATAACCCTAACCCTACGTCCAATCCTAACCCTAATCAACTCTCTAACCGGAGCCCATAACATAACCGTAACCCTAGCTCCAATCCAAACCCTAATAGTCTCTCTGACACTAGCCCTCAACACAACCCTTACCCTAGGTCCAATCCTAACCTTAACCGTCTCTCTAAACCTAGCCCTCAACATAAACTTAACCCTAGGTCCAATCCTACCCCGAACCGTCTCTCTAACCCTAGCCCTCTACATAAACGTAACCCTAGGTCCAATCCAAACCCGAACCGTCTCTCTAACCCTAGCCATCAACATAACCCTAACCCTAGGTCCAATCCTAACGTATTTGTCCCTCTAACCCTAGCCCTCAACGTACCCTAACGCTAGGTCCAATTATAACCCTAATCGAATCTCTAACCGTAGTCCTCAACATAACCCTAACCCTAGGTCCAATCCTAACCCGAACCGTCTCTCTAACCCTAGCTCTCAACATAACCCTAACCCTAACTAAAATCCGAACCCTAATCGTCTGTCTAACCCTAGCCCTCAACCAAACCCTAACCCTAGGTCCAATTCTAACCCTAACCGTCTCTCTAACACTAGCCCTCTACATAACCCTAACCCTAGGTCCAATCCTAACCCTAATCTTCTACCTAACCCTAGCCCTCAACATAACGCTAACCCTAGCTCCAATCCTAACCCTAATATTCTCTCTAACCCTAGCCCTCAACACAACCCAAACCTAGGTCCAATCCGAATCCTAATCGTCTACCTAACCCTAGCCCTAAACATAACCCTAACTTAGGTCCAATCCTAAACCTAAACGTCTATCTAACCCTAGCCCTCAACATAACCCTAACCCTAGCTCCAATCCTAACCCTAATCGTCTACCTAATCTTAGCTGTCAACATAACCCTAACCCAGGGTCCAATCCTAACCCTATATGTCTACCTACCCTAGCCCTAAACATAACCGTAACCCTAGGTCCAATCCTAACCCTAAACGTCTACCTAACCCTAGCCCCCAAATTAACCCTAACCCTAGCTCCAATCCTAACCCTAATCGTCTCTCTAATCCTAGCCCTCAACAAAACCCTATCCCTAGGTACAATCCTAACACTAATCGTCTATCTAACCCTAGCCCTCAACATAACCCTAACCCTAGGTCCAATACTAAACCTAAACGTCTCTCTAACCCTAGCACTCAAGATAACCCTAACCCTAGATCCAATCCTAACCTTAATCATCTATCTAACCCTAGCCCACAACACAACCCTAACCCGAGGTCCAATCCTAACCTTAATCATCTATCTAACCCTAGCCCACAACACAACCCTAAACCTAGGTCCTATCCTAACCTTCTCATCTACCTAACCCTAGCCCTCAACCTAACCCTAACACTAGCTCCAATCCTAACCCTAATCATCTCTCTAACCCTAACCCTCAATATAACCCTAACCCTAGGTCTGATCCTAACCCTAATCGTCTATCTAACCCTATCCCTCACCATACCCTAACCCTAGCTCCAATCATAACCCTAATAGTCTCTCTAACCCTAGCCCTCAACACAACACTAACCCTAGTTCCAATATTAACCCTAATCGTCTACCTAACCAGAGCCCTAAACGTAACCCTAACCTTAGGTCCAATCCTCACCCTAAGCGTCTATCTAACCCTAGCCCTCAACATAACCCTAACCCTAGCTCCAATCCTAACACTAATCGTCTACCTAATCCTAGCTCTCAACGTAACCCTAACCCTAGGTCCAATCCTAACCCTATTTGTCTACCTACCCTAGCCCTAAACATAACCCTAACCCTAGGTCCAATCCTAACCCTAAACGTCTACCTAACCTTAGCCCTCCACATAACACTAACACTAGCTCCAATCCTAACCTTAATCGTCTACCTAACCCAACCCCTCAAATTAACCCTAACCCTAGCTCCAATCCTAACCCTAATCGTCTCTCTAACCCTAGCCCTCAACCTAACCCTAACCCTAGGTCCAATCCTAACCCTAACCGTCTCTCTGACCCTAGCCCTCAGCATAACCCGAACCCTAGCTCCAATCCTAACCCTAATCGTCCACCTAACCCTAGCCCTCAACATAACCCTAACCCTAGCTCAAATCCTAACCCTAATCGTCTCTCTAATCCTAGCCCTCAACATAACCCTAACCCTAGGTCCAAAAAAACCGAACCGTCTCTCTAACCCTAGCCCTCATCCTAACCCTATCCCTAGGTCCAATCCTAACCCGAAACGTCTCTCTAGCAGTAGCCCTCAACATTACCCTAACCCTAGGTCCAATCCTAACCCGAACAGTCTCTCTAACCCTAGCCCTCAAGATAACCCTAACCCTAGGTCCCATCCTAACCCGAACCATCACTCTAAGCCTAACCCTCAATGTAACCCTAACCCTAGGTACAATCCTAACACAAATCGTCTCTCTAATCCTAGCCCTCAACATAACCCTAACCCTAGGTCCAATCCAAACCCAAACCGTCTCTCTAACCCTAAGCCTCAATATAACACTAACCCTAGGTACAATCCTAACACTAATCGTCTATCTAACCCTAGCCCTAAACATAACCCTAACCCTAGCTCAAATCCTAACCCTAATAATCTCTCTAATCCTAGCCATCAACATAACCCTAACCCTAGGTCCAATCCAAACCCGAACCGTCTCTCTAACCCTAGCCCTCAACGTAACCCTATCCCTAGGTCCAATCCTAACGCGAAACGTCTCTCTAACCCTAGCCCTCACAATAACCCGAACCCTAGCTCCAATCCTAACCCTAATCGTCCACCTAACCCTAACCCTCCATATAACCCTAACCCTAGGTACAATCCTAACACTAATCGTCTCTCTAACCTTAACCCTCAATATAACCCTAACCCTAGGTCCAATCCAAACCCGAACCTTCTCTCTAACCCTAGCCCTCAACCTAACCCTATCCCTATGTCCAATCCTAACCAGAAACGTCTCTCTAACCCTAGCCCTCAACATAACCCGAACCCTGGCTCCAATCATAACCCTAATCGACAACCTAACCCTAAACCTTCATATAACCCTATCCCTAGGTCCAATCCTAACCCGAAACGTCTCTCTAACCCTAGCCCTCAACATAACCCTAACCCTAGCTCAAATCCTAACCCTAATCGTCTCTCTAATACTAGCCCTCAACATAACCCTAACCCTAGGTCCAATCCAAAACCGAACCGTCTCTCTAACCCTAGCCCTAAACCTATCCCTATCCCTAGGTCCAATCCTAACCCGAAACGTCTCTCTAACCCTAGCCCTCAACTTAACCCTAACCCTAGCTCCAATCCTGACCTGGACCGTCTCTCTAACCCTAGGCCTCAACATTAACTTAACCCTACATCCAATCTTACCATAATCGTCTACCAAACCCTAACCCTCAACATAACCCTAACTCTAGCTCCAATCCTAACCCTAATCGTCTATGTAAGCCTTGCCCTCAACATTACCCTAACCCTAGGTCCAATCCTAACCCTAATCGTCTATTTAATCCTAGCCCTAAACATAACCCTAACCCTAGGTCAAATGCTAACCCGAACCGTCTCTCTAAACCTAGCCCTCAACATAACCCTAACCCTAACTCTAATCCTAACCCTAATCGTCCACCTAACCCTAGTCCTCAACATAACCCTACCCTAGCTCCAATCCTAACCCTAATAGTCTCTCTAACCCTGGCCCTCAACGCAACCCTAACCCTAGGTCCACTCCTAACCCGAACTGTCTCTCTAACCCTAGCCCTCAACATAAACCGAACGCTAGGTCCAATCCTAACCCGAACCCTCTCTCTAACCCTAGCACTCAACATAACCCTAACCCTAGGTCAAATACTAACCCAAATCGTCTCTCTAACCCTAACCCTCAACATAACCGTAACCCTAGGTACAATCCTAACATTAATCGTATATCTAACCCTAGCTCTAAACATAACCCTAACCCTAGGTCCAATCCAAACCCGAAACGTCTTTGGAACCCTAGCCCTCAACATAACCCTAACCCTAGCTCCAATCCTAACCTGAACCGTCTCTCTAACCCTAGCCCTCAACATAAACTTAACCCTACATGCAATCCTAACCCTAATCGTCTACCTAACCCTACCCCTCAACATAACACTAACCCTAGCTCCAATCCTAACCCTAATCGTCTACCTAAACCTAGCCCTCAACATAACCCTAAACCTACCTCCAATTCTAACCCTAATCGTCTCTGTAACCCTAGCCCTCAACATAAACTTAACCCTACATCCAATCCTAACCCTAATCGTCTACCTAACCCTAGCCCTCTACATAACCCTAACCCTAGGTCCAATATTAACCCTAATCGTCTACCTAACCCTAGACCTCAACATAACCCTAACCCTAGGTCCAGTCCTAACCCTAATCGTGTATCTAACCCTAGCCCTAAAGATAACCCTAACCTTAGGTCCAATATTAACCCGTATCATCTCTTTAACCCTAGCCCTCAACATAACCCTAACCCTAGGTCCAATCTTATCCCAAATAGTCTACCTAACCCTACCCCTCAAAATAACCCTAACCCTACGTCCAATCCTAACCCTAATCAACTCTCTAACCGTAGCCCATAACATAACCATAACCCTAGCTCCAATCCAAACCCTAATAGTCTCTCTGACACTAGGCCTCAACACAACCCTTACCCTAGGTCCAATCCTAACCTTAACCGTCTCTCTAAACCTAGCCCTCAACATAAACTTAACCCTAGGTCCAATCCTACCCCGAACCGTCTCTCTAACCCTAGCCCTCTACATAAACGTAACCCTAGGTCCAATCCAAACCCGAACCGTCTCTCTAACCCTAGCCATCAACATAACCCTAACACTAGGTCCAATCCTAACCTATTTGTCCCTCTAACCCTAGCCCTCAACGTACCCTAACGCTAGGTCCAATTATAACCCTAATCGAATCTCTAACCGTAGTCCTCAACATAACCCTAACCCTAGGTCCAATCCTAACCCGAACCGTCTCTCTAACCCTAGCTCTCAACATAACCCTAACCCTAACTAAAATCCGAACCCTAATCGTCTCTCTAACCCCAGCCCTCAACCAAACCCTAACCCTAGGTCCAATTCTAACCCGAACCGTCTCTCTAACACTAGCCCTCTACATAACCCTAACCCTAGGTCCAATCCTAACCCTAATCTTCTACCTAACCCTAGCCCTCAACATAACGCTAACCCTAGCTCCAATCCTAACCCTAATATTCTCTCTAACCCTAGCCCTCAACACAACCCAAACCTAGGTCCAATCCAAATCCTAATCGTCTACCTAACCCTAGCCCTAAACATAACCCTAACTTAGGTCCAATCCTAAACCTAAACGTCTATCTAACCCTAGCCCTCAACATAACACTAACCCTAGCTCCAATCCTAACCCTAATCGTCTACCTAATCTTAGCTGTCAACATAACCCTAACCCAGGGTCCAATCCTAACCCTATATGTCTACCTACCCTAGCCCTAAACATAACCGTAACCCTAGGTCCAATCCTAACCCTAAACGTCTACCTAACCCTAGCCCCCAAATTAACCCTAACCCTAGCTCCAATCCTAACCCTAATCGTCTCTCTAATCCTAGCCCTCAACATAACCCTATCCCTAGGTACAATCCTAACACTAATCGTCTATCTAACCCTAGCCCTCAACATAACCCTAACCCTAGGTCCAATACTAAACCTAAACGTCTCTCTAACCCTAGCCCTCAAGATAACCCTAACCCTAGATCCAATCCTAACCTTAATCATCTATCTAACCCTAGCCCACAACACAACCCTAACCCTAGGTCCTATCCTAACCTTCTCATCTACCTAACCCTAGCCTTCAACCTAACCCTAACACTACCTCCAATCCTAACCCTAATCATCTCTCTAACCCTAACCCTCAATATAACCCTAACCCTAGGTCTGATCCTAACCCTAATCGTCTATCTAACTCTATCCCTCACCATACCCTAACCCTAGCTCCAATCATAACCCTAATAGTCTCTCTAACCCTAGCCCTCAACACAACACTAACCCTAGTTCCAATATTAACCCTAATCGTCTACCTAACCAGAGCCCTAAACGTAACCCTAACCTTAGGTCCAATCCTAATCCTAAGCGTCTATCTAACCCTAGCCCTCAACATAACCCTAACCCTAGCTCCAATCCTAACCCAATCGTCTACCTAATCCTAGCTCTCAACGTAACCCTAACCCTAGGTCCAATCCTAACTCTATTTGTCTACCTACCCTAGCCCTAAACATAACCCTAACCCTAGGTCCAATCCTAACCCTAAACGTCTACCTAACCTTAGCCCTCAACATAACACTAACACTAGCTCCAATCCTAACCTTAATCGTCTACCTAACCCAACCCCTCAAATTAACCCTAACCCTAGCTCCAATCCTAACCCTAATCGTCTCTCTAATCCTAGCCCTCAACATAACCCTAACCCTAGGTCCAATCCTAACGTTAATCATCTATCTAACCCTAGCCCACAACACAACCCTAACCCTAAGTCCAATCCTAACCCGAACTGTCTCTCTAACCTTAGCCCTCAACATAACCCTAAACCTAGTTCCAATCCTAACCTTAATCATCTATCTAACCCTAGCCCACAGCACAACCCTAACCCTAGGTCCAATCCTAACCCGAACTGTCTCTCTAACCCTAGCCCTCAACCTAACCCTAACCCTAGCTCCAATCCAAACCCTAATCATCTCTCTAATCTTAACCCTCAATATAACACTAACCCTAGGTCTGATCCTAACCCTAATCGTCTATCTAACCCTATCCCTCACCATTACCCTACCCCTAGCTCCAATCCTAACCCTAATATTCTCTCTAACGCTAGCCCTCAATAAAACACTAACCCTAGTCCAATATTAACCCTAATTCTACCTAACCCTAACCCTAAACATAACCCTAACCTTAGGTACAATCCTAACCCTAATCGTCTACCTAACTCTAGCCCTCAACATAAGCCTAACCCTAGCTCCAATCCTAACCTAATAGTCTCTCTAACCCTAGCACTCAAAACAACCCTAACCCTAGGTCCAATCCTAACCCGAACAGTCTCTCTAACCCTAACCCTCAACATAACCCTGAACCTAGGTCCAATCCCAACCCTAAACATCTCTCTAACCCTAGTCCTCAATATAACCCTAACACTAGGTCTGATCATAACCCTAATCGTCAATCTAACCCTAGCACTCAACACAACACTAACCCTAAGTCCAATCCTAACCCTAATCGTCTACCTAACCCTAGGCCTAAACATAACCCTAACCTTAGGTCCAATCCTAACCCTAATCGTCTATCTAACCCTAGCCCTCAAAATAACACTAACCGTAGATCCAATCCTAAACCTAATCGTCTACCTAACCCTAGCCCTCAACATAACCCTAACCCTAGCTCCAATCCTAACCCTAATCATCATTCTAACCCTATCCCTCAATATAACCATAACCCTAGGTCTGATCATAACCCTAATCCTCTATCTAACCCTAGCCCTCACCATTACCCTAACACTAGGGCCAATCATAACCCTAATCGCTTATCTAACCCTAGCCCTCAACATAACTCTAAGCCTAGCACCAATCCTAACCCTAATCGTCCACCTAACTCTAACCCTCAACATTACGCTAACCCTAGCTCCAATGCTAACACTAATAGTCTCTCTAACCCTAGCCCTCAACACAACCCTAACCCTAGGTGCAATCCTAACCCGAACCGTCTCTCTAACCCTAGCCCTCAATATAACCCTAACCCTACGTTGAATCCTAACCCGAACTGTCTCTCTATCCCTAGCCATCAACATAACCCTAACCCTAGGTCCAATCCTAACCCTATTTGTCTACCTACTTTAGGCCTAAACATAACCCAAACCCTAGGTCCAATCCTAACCCTAATCGTCTACATAACCCTAGCCCTCAACATAAACCTAACACTAGCTCCATACCTAACCCTAATCATCTACCTAACCCTAGCCCTAAAATTAACCCTAACCCTAGCTCCAATCTTAACCCTAATCGTCTCTCTAACCCTAGCCCTAAACATAACCCTAACCCTAGGTCCACTCCTAACCTGAACCGTTTATCTAACCTTAGCCCTCAACATAACCCTAACCCTAGGTCCAATCCTAATCCTAATCGTCTACCTAACCCTAGCCCTCAAATTACCCCTAACCCTAGCTCCAATCCTGACCGTAATCGTCTCTCTAATCCTAGCCCTCAACATAACCCTAACCCTACGTACAATCCTAACACTAATCATCTATCTAACCCAAGCCCTCATCACAACACTAACCCTAGGTCCAATAATAACACTAATCGTCTCTCTAACCCTAGCCCTCAACAAAACCCTAACCCTAGGTCCAATCCTAAACCTAATCGTCTCTCTAACCCTAGCCCTTAAGGTAACCCTAACCCTAGGTCCAATCTTAAGCTTAATCATCTATCTAACCCTAGCCATCAACATAACCCTAACCCTAGGTCCAATCCTAACCCTAATCATCTATTTAACCCAGCCCTCAACATAACCCTAACCCTAGCTCCAATCCTAACCCTAATCATCTCTCTAACCCTAGCCCTCAATATAACCCTAACACTAGGTCTGATCCTAACCAGAATCGTCTATCTAACCCTATCCCTCACCATTACCCTAACCCTAGGACCAATCCTAACCGTAATTGTCTATCTAACCCTAGCCCTCAACATAACACTAACCCTAGCTCCAATCCTAACCCTAACGTCCACCTAAACCTAGCCCTCAACATAATGCTAACCCTAGCTCCAATCCTAACCCTAATAGTCTCTCTAACCCTAGCCCTCAACACAACACTAACCCTAGGTCCAATCCTAACCCTAATCGTCTACCTAACCCTAGCCCTAAACATAACCCTAACCTTAGGTCCAATCCTAACGCTAATCGTCTATCTAACCCTAGCCCTCAAAATAACCCTAATCCTAGCTCCAATCCTAACCCTAATCGTCTACCTAACCCTAGCCCTCAACATAACCCTTACCCTAGGTAAAATCCTAACCCTATTTGTCTATCTACCCTAGCCTTAAACATAACCCTAACCCTAGGTCCAATCCTAACCCTATTCGTCTACCTAACCCTAGCCCTCAACACAACCCTAACACTAGGTCCAATCCTAACCCTAATCGTCCACCTAACCCTAGCCCTTAAGGTAACCCTAACCCTAGGTCCAATCTTAAGCTTAATCATCTATCTAACCCTAGCCATCAACATAACCCTAACCCTAGGTCCAATCCTAACCCTAATCGTCTATTTAACCCAGCCCTCAACATAACCCTAACGCTAGCTCCAATCCTAACCCTAATCATCTCTCTAACCCTAGCCCTCAATATAACCCTAACACTAGGTCTGATCCTAACCAGAATCGTCTATCTAACCCTATCCCTCACCATTACCCTAACCCTAGGACCAATCCTAACCGTAATTGTCTATCTTACCCTAGCCCTCAACATAAAACTAACCCTAGCTCCAATCCTAACCCTAACGTCCACCTAAACCTAGCCCTCAACATAATGCTAACCCTAGCTCCAATCCTAACCCTAATAGTCTCTCTAACCCTAGCCCTCAACACAACACTAACCCTAGGTCCAATCCTAACCCTAATCGTCTATCTAACCCTAACCCTAAACATAACACTAACCTTAGGTCCAATCCTAACGCTAATCGTCTATCTAACCCTAGCCCTCAAAATAACCCTAATCCTAGCTCCAATCCTAACCCTAATCGTCTACCTAACCCTAGCCCTCAAGATAACCCTTACCCTAGGTAAAATCCTAACCCTATTTGTCTATCTACCCTAGCCTTAAACATAACCCTAACCCTAGGTCCAATCCTAACCCTATTCGTCTCCCTAACCCTAGCCCTCAAAACAACCCTAACACTAGGTCCAATCCTAACCCTAATCGCCTACCTAACCCTAGCCCTCAAATTAACCCTAACCCTAGCTCCAATACTAACCCTAATCGTGTCTCTAATCCTAGCCCACAACATAACCCTAACCCTATCTCCAATCTTAACCCTAATAGTCTCTCTAATCCTACCCCTCAACATAACCCTAACCCTAGGTACAATCCTAACACTAATCGTCTATCTAACCCTAGCCCTAAACATAACCGTAACCCTAGGTGCAATCCTAACCCGAACCGTCTCTCTAAACCTAGCCTTCAAGATAACCCTAACGCTAGGTCCAATCCTGACCCTAATTGTCTACCTAAGCTTAGCCCTCAAATTAACCTTAATCCTAGCTCCAATCCTAACCCTAAACGTCTCTCTAATTCTAGCCCTCAACATAACCCTAATCCTAGGTACAATGTTAACCCTAATCGTCTATCTAACCCTAGCCCTCAACATAACCCTAACCCTAGGTCCAATCCTAAACTTAATCATCTATCTAACCCTAGCCATCAACATAACCCTAACCCTAGGTCCAATCCTAACCCTAATCATCTTCCTAACCCTAGCCCTCAACATAACCCTAACCCTAGCTCCAATCCTAACCCTAATCGTCTACCTAACCCTAGCCCTCAACATAACCCTAACCCTAGATCCAATCCTAACCCTAATAGTCTCTCTAACCCTGGCCCTCAACGCAATCCTAACCCTAGGTTCACTCCTAACCCGAACTGTCTCTCTAACCCTAGCCCTCAACATAACCCTAACCCTAGCTCCAATCCTAACCCTAATCGTCTACCTAACCCTAGCCTTCAACCTAACCGTAACCCTAGCTCCAATCCTAACCCTAATCATCTCTCTAACCCTAGCCCTCAGTATAACCCTAACCCTAGGTCTGATCCTATCCCTAATCGTCTATCTAACCCTATCCCTCACCATTACCCTAACCCTAGGCCTGATCCTAACCCTAATCGTCTATCTAACCCTAGCCCTCAACATAACACTAACCCTACCTCCAATGCTAACCCTAATGTACACCTAACCCTTTCCCTCAACATAATGCTAACCCTAGCTCCAATCCTAACCCTAATAGTATCTCTAACCCTACCCTCAACACAACACTAACCCTAGGTCCAAACCTAACCCTAATCGTCTACTTAACCTTAGCCCTAAAAATAACCCTAAACTTAGGTCCCATCCTAACCCTAATAGTCTATCTAACCCTAGCCCTCAAAATAACCCTAGCCCTAGCTCCAATCCTAACCCTAATCGTCTACCTAACCCGAGCCCTCAACATAACCCTAACCCTAGGTAAAATCCTAACCTTATTTGTCTATCTACCCTAGCCGTAAACATAACCCTAACCCTAGCTCCAATCCTAACCCTAATCGTGTTTCTAATCCTAGCCCTCAACATAACCCTAACCCTAGCTCCAATCTTAAGCCTAATCGTCTCTCTAATCCTACCCCTCAACATAACCCTAACCCTAGGTACAATCCTAACATTAATAGTCTACCTAAGCTTAGCCTTCAAATTAACCCTAACCCTAGCTCCAATCCTAACCCTAATCGTCTCCCTAATCCTAGCCCTCAACATAACCCTAGCCCTAGGTACAATGTTAACACTAATCGTCTATCTAACCCTAACCCTAAACATAACCCTAACCCTAGGTCCAATCCTAAACCGATCTGTCTCTCTAAACATAGCCCTCAACATAACCCTAACCCTAGATCCAATCCTAACGCGAACAGTATCTCTAAACCTAGCCTTCAACATAACCCTAACCCTAGGTTGAATACTAACCCTAATTGTCGCTCTAAACCTAGCCCTTAACATAACCCTAACCCTAGGTCCAATCCTAACCCTAATCGACTCTCTAACGTAGCCCTCAACATAAGCCTAACCCTAGGTCGAATCCTAACCCGAATCGTCGCTCTAACCCTAGCCCTTAACATAACCCTACCCCTAGGTCCAATCCTAACCCTAATCCACTCTCTAACCGTAGCCCTCTACATAACTCTAACCCTAGGTCCAATCCTAACCCTAATCGACTATCTAACCATAGCCCTCAGCATAACCCTAACCCTAGATCCAATTCTAACCCAAACCGTCTCTCTAACCCTAGCCCTCCACATAACCCTAACCCTAGGTACAATCCAAACACTAATCGTTTATCTAACCCTAGCCCTAAACATAACTTTAACCCTAGGTCCAATAATCACCCTAATCGTCTCTCTGACCCTAGCCCTCAACATAACCCTAACCCTAGGTCCAATCCTAACTCTAATCGTCTATCTAACCCTAGCCCTCAGCATAACCCTAACCCTCGGTCCAATCCTAACCCGAACCTTCTCTCTAACCCTAGCCCTAAACATGACCATAACCCTAGGTCCATTCATAAACCCTAATTGTCTACCGAGCCCTAGCCCTCAACATAACGCTAGTTCCTATCCTAACCCTAGTTCCAATCCTAACCCTAACCGTCTCTCTAACCCTAGCCCTCAACATAACCCTAACCCCAGGTCCAATCCTTACCCGAACTGTCTTTCTAACCCTAGCCCTCAACCTAAACCTAACCCTAGGTCCAATCCTAACCCTAATCGTCTCTCTAACCCTAGCCCTCAACATAACCATAACACTAGGTCCAATCCTAACCTGAACCGTCTCTCTAACCCTAGCCCTCAACATAAACCTATCCCTAGGTCCAGTCCTAACCCTAATCGTGTATCCAACACTAGCCCTCAACATAACCCTATCCCTCGGTCCAATCCTAACCCGAACCTTCTCTCTAACCCTAGCCCTCAACATAACCATAACCCTCAACATAAACTTAACCCTAGGGCCAATCCTAACCCTAATCGTCCACCTAACCCTAGCCCTCAACAAAACCGTAACCCTATGGTCCAGTCCTAACCCTAATAGTGTATCTAACCCTAGCGCTAAACATAACCATAACCCTAGGTCCAATCCTAACCCTAATCGTCTATCTAACCCTAGCCCTGAACATAACTCTAACACTAGCTCCAATGCTATCCCTAATCGACAACCGAACCCTAATCGTCTCTCTAATTCTAGCCCTCAATATAACCTTAACCCTAGGACCAATCCTAACCCAACGTGTGTTTTCACTGCTGGAATAAGTTTTGGAATGCATTGTTTCAATCTCTTGCAAGCCTCATGTTGTTTTTAGAGAATATGGAAAAACAAAGAGTATGTTTCCCAAATCACTTGTAATCCAGAAAAAGGCACACTGCATCACTCTTCCTGAAACACGCTCTTTCTCATAATGTTTTGAGAACATTCAAGAAACCCCAAGAGAAGTGCATTTTGCAGTGAAATTCAGACGGGTATTTTCAAAATGACATTTCTATTGGTTGCAGAGTGCAAAAGCACGATTGCCTTCACGTTCTCCATGACACCGTTACATTTCCAACTGACCTGCAGTTGGACTTTCACAAAAAGATGTGTTTGAGGGTCTGTGGTTAAAGGAGCTCTAAGTTGTGTATTCAGTGCTGGAGAGTGACACACTCTACGTAGGTTACACAGCATTTTGAGAGCAGCAACATGCTTCAAACTGAAACTGCTACAATGTGTGTAGCATGCAGAAAGAAGGCTTGTCATTTCAAAGAAAGAAGACGAAACCAAAATCCAGGTAGTTAAGCTTGCACAAAAGTATGGGAGATGTGCATGTGGACAGTTTCAAGCAGCAGCTCTTGTGGACACTTGGGAACAGCGCTGTGAAAAAATTTCGTACGTAGCAAGATTTGTCCAAAGTTGAAAGACCTTCCAAAACCAGCCCTAAAGAACTTAGCCAATCAATGAATGTTGCAATAAGCTCCTGCAGGCAAGGTGCTTCTATGACACAACCCCCGAGCAGGTAGCTACATTCTGCACAGTACAAAATTCATATGAATTCCAGGCTGAAAACTCACTCCAGAAGGAAGAAATGCGTGTGTTTCTCTCTGAAACAACACTCAGCCACTATTCTTTTGCTTGCTCCTTCAAAGTCTTTGTAGATACGTGTGTTTACACTGCTGGAATACGTTTTGGGATGCATTGTTTCAATCTCTTGCAAGCCTCATGTTCTTTCTTAGACGATGTGGAAAAACAAGGTGTATGTTTCCCAAATCACTAGCAATCCAGAAAAACACACAGTGCATCACTCTTGCCCAAACATGCTCTTTCTCCTAATGCGTTGAGAACATTCAAGAAAGCAGAAAGGAAGAGCATTTTGCAGTGAAATTCAGACTGGCATGTACAAAAAGCCATTTCTTTCGGTTGCAGGGTGTAAAAGCATGATGGTCTTCATGTTCTCGATGAAACCCTTACATTTCCAAGTGACCTCAATTAGGACATTCCCCAAAAATTGTGTTTGCGTGTCTGTAGCGAAAGGAGCTCTAAGTTGTGTATTCAGTGCTGGAGAGTGACACAGTCTACATAGGTTTAACAGCGCTTTAAGAGCACCAACATGCTCAAAGGTGAAACTGCTAAAGGTGTGTGTAGCATGCAGAAAGAAGGCTTGTCCTTTCAAAGAAAGAAGAGGAAACCAAAATCCAGGTACTGAAACGAGCACACCAGTATGGGCGATGTGCATGTGGACAGTTTCAAGCAGCCCATCCTTCTGGACACTTGGAAACAGCAATGTAAAAACATTTCGTTCGAAGTGGGATTTGGCCAAAGTTGTAAGACCTTCCAACACCAACCCTAAAGAACTTAGCCAAACAATGAATGTTGCAATAAGCTCCTGTAGGAAAGGCGTTTCTATGACACAAACCCCAAACAGGTAGCTACATTCTGCACAGTACAAATGCATATGAATTCCAGGCTGAAAACTCACTCCAGAAGGAAGAAATGCTTGTGTTTCTCTCTGAAAGAACACTCAGCCACTATTCTTTTGCTTGCTCTTTCAAAGTCTTTGTAGAAACATGTTTTCACTGGTGGAATACGTTTTGGGATGCATTGTTTCAATCTCTTCCAATCCTCATGTTGTTTCTTAGACAATGTGGAAAAACGCGGATTATGTTTCCCAAATCACTTGAAATCCAGGAAAACGCACCCTGCATCAGTCTTGCTGAAACACGCTCTTTCACCTAATGCATTGAGAACATTCAAGAAAGCAGAAAAGAAGGGCCTTTTGCAGTGAATTTCACACTGGTATGTACAAAAGCCATTTATTTCGGTTGCAGAGTGCAAAAGCATGATTGACTTCATGTTCTCTATGAAACCCTTACATTTCCAAGTGACCTGAAGTAGGAATTTCACAAAAACATGTGTTGGCGTGTCTGTGGTGAAAGGAACTCTAAGTTGTGTATTCAGTGCTGGAGAGTGACACACTCTACGCAGGTTAGACAGCGTCCTTAGAGCACCAACATGCTTAAAATAGAAACTGCTACAAGATTTGTGTAGCATGCTGAATGAAGGCTTGTCATTTCAAAGAAAGAAGAGGAAACCAAATTCCAGGTAGTGAAACGAGCACACCAGTATGGGAAATGTGCATGTGGACAGTTTCCAGCAACAGCTCCTTCTGGACACTTGGAAACAGCAATGTAAAAACATTTCGTTCGAAGCGGGATTTGTCCAAAGTTGAACGACCTTCCAAAACCAACCCTAAAGAACTTAGCCAAACAATGAATGTTGCAATAAGCTCCTGTAGGAAACGTACTTCTATGACACAACCCCCTCCAGCAGGTAGCTACATTCTGCACAGTACAAAATGCATACGAATTCCAGGCTGAAAACTCACTCCAGAAGGAGAAATGCGTGTGTTTCTCTCTGAAAGAACACTCAGCCACTATTCTTTTGCTTGCTCCTTCAAAGTCATTGTAGAAACGTGTGTTTTCACTGTTGGAATACGTTTTGGGATGCATTGTTTCAATCTCTTGCAAGCCTCATGTTGTTTCTTAGACAATGTGGAAAAACAAGGAGTATGTTTCCCAAATAACTTGAAATCCAGGAAAACGCACCCTTCATCACTCTTGCTCAAACACGCTCTTTCACCTAATGCATTGAGAACATTCAAGAAAGCAGAAACGAAGGGCCCTAACCCTTGGTCCAATCCTAAACCGAACCGTCTCCCTAAACCTAGCCCTCAACATTACCCTAACTCTCGGTCCAATCCTAAGCCTAATCGTGTTCCTAACCGTAGCCGTCAACATAACCCTAACCCTAGCTCCAAACCTACCATAATCGTCTCTCCATCCGTAGCCCTCAACATAACCCTAACCCTAGCTCCAATCCTAAGCCTAATCGTCTACCTAACCCTAGCCCTCAACATAACCCTAACAATAGGTCCAATCCTAAAACTACTCGTCTATCTAACCCTAGCCCTAAACATAACCCTAACCCTAGGTCCAATCCTAACCCTAATTGTCTATGTAACCCAAGCCCTCAACATAACCCTACCCCTAGCTCCAATCCTAACCCTAATCGTCTACCTAACCTTAGCCCTCAACACAACCATAACCCTAGGTCCAATCGTAACCCTAATCGACTCTCTAACCGTAGCCCTCAACATAACCCTAAACCTAGGTCCAATCCTAACACGAACCGTCTCTCTAACCCTAGCCCTCAACATAACCCTAAGCCTAGGTCCACTCCTAAACCTAATCATCTCTCTAACCCTAGCCCTCAACATAACCCTAACCATAGGTACAATCCTAACAATAATCGTCTATCTAAACCTAGCCCTAAACATAACCCTAACCCTAGGCCCAATCCTATCCCTAACCGTCTACCTAACCCTAGGCCTCAACATAACCCTAACCCTAGCACCAATCCTAACCCTAATTGTCCCTCTAAACTTAGCCCTCAACATAACCCTAACCTTGGCTCCAATATTAACCCTATCGTCTCTGTAATCCTAGCCCTCAATATAACCTTACCCTAGGTCCAATCCAAACCAAATCCGTCTCTCTAACCCTAGCTCTCAACATAACCCTAACCCTCGGTGCAATCCTAACCCGAACTGTCTCTCTAACCCTAGCCCTCAACATGACAGTAACCCTAGGTCCATTCCTAACCTGAAACTTCTCTCTAACCCAAGCCCTCAACATAACCCTAACCCTAGATCCAATCCTAACCTTAATCATCTACCTAACCCTAGCCCTCAACATAACCCTAACCCTAGCTCCAATCCTAACCCTAATCGTCTCTCTACCCCTAGCCCTCAACATAACCCTAACCCTAGGTCCAATCCTAACCCTAATCGTCTATCTAACCCTAGCCCTAAACATAACCCTAACCCTAGTTCCAATCCAAACCCTAATCGTCTATCTAACCCTAGCCCTAAAAATAATCCTAACCCTAGGCCCAATCCTAACCCTAATAGTGTATCTAACCCTAGCCCTCATCATAACCCTAACCCTACGTCCAATCCTAATCCGAAAGGTCTCTCTAACACTAGCCCTCAACATAACCCTAACCCTAGCTCCAATCCTAACCTATTTGTCCCTCTAACCCTAGCCCTCAACGTACCCTAACGCTAGGTCCAATTATAACCCTAATCGAATCTCTAACCGTAGTCCTCAACATAACCCTAACCCTAGGTCCAATCCTAACCTGAACCGTCTCTCTAAACCTAGCCCTCAACATAACCCTAACCCTAGGTCCAATTTTAACCAGAACATTCTCTTTAACCGTAGCCCTCAACATAACCATATTCCTACGTCCAATCCTAACCCTAATCGTCTACCTAACCCTAGCCCTCCACATAACCCTAACCCTAACTCCAAACCTAACCCTAATCGTCTCTGTAACCCTAGCCATCAACATTAGCCTAACCCTAGGTCCAATCCTACCCTAATCGTCTATCTAACCATACCCTTAACATAACCCTACCCCTAGGTCCAATCCTAACCAGAACCGTCTCTCTAACCCTAGCCCTCCACATAACCCTAACCCTAGGTACAATCCAAACACTAATCGTTTATCTAACCCTAGCCCTAAACATAACTTTAACCCTAGGTCCAATAATCACCCTAATCTCCTCTCTGACCCTAGCCCTCAACATAACCCTAACCCTAGGTCCAATCCTAACTCTAATCGTCTATCTAACCCTAGCCCTCAGCATAACCCTAACCCTCGGTCCAATCCTAACCCGAACCTTCTCTCTAACCCTAGCCCTAAACATAACCATAACCCTAGGTCCATTCATAAACCCTCATTGTCTACCTAGCCCTAGCCCTCAACATAACGCTAACCCTAGCTCCAATCCTAACCCTAACCGTCTCTCTAACCCTAGCCCTCAACATAACCATAACCCCAGGTCCAATCCTTACCCGAACTGTCTTTCTAACCCTAGCCCTCAACCTAAACCTAACCCTAGGTCCAATCCTAACCCTAATCGTCTCTCTAACCCTAGCCCTCAACATAACCATAACACTAGGTCCAATCCTAACCCGAACCGTCTCTCTAACCCTAGCCCTCAACATAAACCTATCCCTAGGTCCAGTACTAACCCTAATCGTGTATCCAACACTAGCCCTCAACATAACCCTAACCCTCGGTCCAATCCTAACCCGAACCTTCTCTCTAACCCTAGCCCTCAACATAACCATAACCCTCAACATAAACTTAACCCTAGGGCCAATCCTAACCCTAATCGTCCACCTAACCCTAGCCCTCAACAAAACCCTAACCCTAGGGTCCAGTCCTAACCCTAATAGTGTATCTAACCCTAGCGCTAAACATAACCATAACCCTAGGTCCAATCCTAACCCTAATCGTCTATCTAACCCTAGCCCTGAACATAACTCTAACACTAGCTCCAATGCTATCCCTAATCGACAACCGAACCGTAATCGTCTCTCTAATCCTAGCCCTCAATATAACCTTAACCCTAGGACCAATCCTAACCCAACGTGTGTTTTCACTGCTGGAATAAGTTTTGGGATGCATTGTTTCAATCTCTTGCAAGCCTCATGTTGTTTTTAGAGAATATGGAAAAACAAAGAGTATGTTTCCCAAATCACTTGTAATCCAGAAAAAGGCACACTGCATCACTCTTGCTGAAACACGCTCTTTCTCATAATGTTTTGAGAACATTCAAGAAACCCGAAGAGAAGTGCATTTTGCAGTGAAATTCAGACGGGTATGTTCAAAATGACATTTCTATTGGTTGCAGAGTGCAAAAGCACGATTGCCTTCACGTTCTCCATGACACCCTTACATTTCCAACTGACCTGCAGTAGGACTTTCACAAAAAGATGTGTTTGAGGGTCTGTGGTTAAAGGAGCTCTAAGTTGTGTATTCAGTGCTGGAGAGTGACACACTCTACGTAGGTTACACAGCACTTTGAGAGCAACAACATGCTTCAAACTGAAACTGCTACAATGTGTGTAGCATGCAGAAAGAAGGCTTGTCATTTCAAAGAAAGAAGACAAAACCAAAATCCAGGTAGTTAAACGAGCACAAAAGTATGGGAGATGTGCATGTGGACAGTTTCAAGCAGCAGCTCTTTGTGGACACTTGGGAACAGCGCTGTGAAAAAATTTCGTATGAAGCAGGATTTGTCCAAAGTTGAAAGACCTTCCAAAACCAGCCCTAAAGAACTTAGCCAATCAATGAATGTTGCAATAAGCTTCTGCAGGAAAGGTGCTTCTATGACACAACCCCCGAGCAGGTAGCTACATTCTGCACAGTACAAAATGCAAATGAATTCCAGGCTGAAAATTCTCCACAGAAGAATGAAATGCATGTGTTTCTCTCTGAAAGAACACTTAGCCACTAGGCTTTTGCTTTCTCCTTTAAAGTCTTTGTACAAACGTGTGTTTTCACTGTTGGAATACGTTGTGGGATGCATTGTTTCAATCTCTTGCAAGCCTCATGTTGTTTCTTAGACAATGTGGAAAAACAAGGAGTATGTTTCCCAAATCACTTGTAATCCAGAGAAACGCACACTGCATCACTCTTGCTCACACACGCTCTTTCTCCTAATGTGTTGATAACATTCAAGAAACCAGAAAAGAAGGGCATTTTGCAGTGAAATTCAGACGGCTATGTTCAAAAGGACATTTCTATTGGTTGCAGTGCGCAAAAGCACGATTGACTTCATGTTCTCCATGACACCCTTACATTTCCAAGTGACCTCAATTAGGACATTCCCCAAAAGATGTGTTTGCGTGTCTGTAGCGAAAGGAGCTCTAAGTTGTGTATTCAGTGCTGGAGAGTGACATAGTCTACATATGTTTAACAGCGTTTTAAGAGCAGCAACATGCTTCAAACTGAAACTGCTACAAGGTGTGTGTAGCATGCAGAAAGAAGGCTTGTCATTTCAAAAAAAGAAGAGGAAACCAAAATACAGGTAGTTAAACGAGCACAAAAGTATGGGAGATGTGCATGTGGACAGTTTCAAGCAGCAGCTCTTTGTGGACACTTGGGAACAGCGCTGTGAAAAAATTTCGTATGAAGCAGGATTTGTCCAAAGTTGAAAGACCTTCCAAAACCAGCCCTAAAGAACTTAGCCAATCAATGAATTTTGCAATAAGCTCCTGCAGGAAAGGTGCTTCTATGACACAATCCCCGAGCAGGTAGCTACATTCTGCACAGTACAAAATGCATATGAATTCCTGGCTGAAAACTCACTCCAGAAGAATGAAATGCATGTGTTTCTCTCTGAAAGAACACTCAGCCACTAGTCTTTTGCTTTCTCCTTCAAAGTCTTTGTAGAAACGTGTGTTTTCACTGTTGGAATACGTTGTGGGATGCATTGTTTCAGTCTCTTGCAAGCCTCATGTTGTTTCTTAGACAATGTGGAAAAACAAAGAGTATGTTTCCCAAATCACTTGTAATCCAGAGAAACGCACACTGCATCACTCTTGCCAAAGCACGCTCTTTCTCCTAATGTGTTGATAACATTCAAGAAACCAGAAAAGAAGGGCATTTTGCAGTGAAATTCAGACGGGTATGTTCAAAAGGACATTTCTATTGGTTGCAGTGCGCAAAAGCACGATTGACTTCATGTTCTCCATGACACCCTTACATTTCCAAGTGACCTCAATTAGGACATTCCCCAAAAGATGTGTTTGCGTGTCTGTAGCGAAAGGAGCTCTAAGTTGTTTATTCAGTGCTGGAGAGTGACACAGTCTACATAGGTTTAACAGCGTTTTAAGAGCAGCAACATGCTTCAAACTGAAACTGCTACAAGGTGTGTGTAGCATGCAGAAAGAAGGCTTGTCATTTCAAAAAAAGAAGAGGAAACCAAAATACAGGTAGTAAAACGAGCACAAAAGTATGGGAGATGTGCATGTGGACAGTTTCAAGCAGCAGCTCTTTGTGGACACTTGGGAACAGCGCTGTGAAAAAATTTCGTGTGAAGCAGGATTTGTCCAAAGTTGAAAGACCTTCCAAAACCAGCCCTAAAGAACTTAGCCAATCAATGAATTTTGCAATAAGCTCCTGCAGGAAAGGTGCTTCTATGACACAGTCCCCGAGCAGGTAGCTACATTCTGCACAGTACAAAATGCATATGAATTCCTGGCTGAAAACTCACTCCAGAAGAATGAAATGCATGTGTTTCTCTCTGAAAGAACACTCAGCCACTAGTCTTTTGCTTTCTCCTTCAAAGTCTTTGTAGAAACGTGTGTTTTCACTGTTGGAATACGTTGTGGGATGCATTGTTTCAGTCTCTTGCAAGCCTCATGTTGTTTCTTAGACAATGTGGAAAAACAAAGAGTATGTTTCCCAAATCACTTGTAATCCAGAGAAACGCACACTGCATCACTCTTGCCAAAGCACGCTCTTTCTCCTAATGTGTTGATAACATTCAAGAAACCAGAAAAGAAGGGCATTTTGCATTGAAATTCAGACGTGTATGTTCAAAAGGACATTGCTATTGGTAGCAGAGTGCAAAAGCGCGATTGACGTCATGTTCTCGATGACACCCTTACTTTTCCAAGTGACCTGAAGTAGGACTTTCACAAAAAGATGTCTTTGCGTGTTTGTGGTGAAAGTAGCTCTTAGTTGAGTATTAAGTGCTGGAGAGTGACACACTCTACGTAGCTTACACAGCGTTTTGAGAGCAGCAACATGTTTCAAACTGAAACTGCTACAAGGTGTGCGTAGCATGCAGGAAGAAGGCTTGTCATTTCAAAGAAGGAAGAGGAAACCAAAATCCAGGTAGTGAAACGAGCACACCAGTATGGGAGATGTGCATGTGGACAGTTTCAAGCAGCAGCTCCTTCTGGACACTTGGAAACAGCAATGTAAAAACATTTCGTTCGAAGCGGGATTTGTCCAAAGTTGAAAGACCTTCCAACACCAACCCTAAAGAACTTAGCCAAACAATGAATGTTACAATAAGCTCCTGCAGGAAAGGTGCTTCTATGACACAACCCCCGAGCAGGTAGCTACATTCTGCACAGTACAAAATGCATATGAACTCCAGGCTGAAAACTCACTCCAGAAGGAAGAAATGCGTGTGTTTCTCTCTGAAACAACACTCAGCCACTATTCTTTTGCTTGCTCCTTCAAAGTCTTTGTAGAAACGTGTGTTTACACTGCTGGAATATGTTTTGGGATGCATTGTTTCAATCTCTTGCAAGCCTCATGTTCTTTCTTAGAGGATGTGGAAAAACTAGGAGTATGTTTCCCAAATCACTAGCAATCCAGAAAAACGCACAGTGCATCACTCTTGCCCAAACATGCTCTTTCTCCTAATGAGTTGAGAACATTCAAGAAAGCAGAAGGGAAGAGCATTTTGCAGTGAAATTCAGACTGGCATGTTCAAAAAGCCATTTCTTTCGGTTGCAGGGTGTAAAAGCATGATGGTCTTCATGTTCTCGATGAAACCCTTACATTTCCAAGTGACCTCAATTAGGACATTACCCAAAAATTGTGTTTGAGTGTCTGTAGCGAAAGGAGCTCTAAGTTGTGTATTCAGTGCTGGAGAGTGACACAGTCTACATAGGTTTAACAGCGTTTTAAGAGCACCAACATGCTCAAAGGTGAAACTGCTACAAGGTGTGTGTAGCATGCAGAAAGAGGGCTTGTCCTTTCAAAGAAAGAAGAGGAAACCAAAATCCAGGTACTGAAACGAGCACACCAGTATGGGAGATGTGCATGTGGACAGTTTCAAGCAGCCCATCCTTCTGGACACTTGGAAACTGCAATGTATAAACATTTCGTTCGAAGTGGGATTTGGCCAAGTTGAAAGACCTTCCAACACCAACCCTAAAGAACTTAGCCAAACAATGAATGTTGCAATAAGCTCCTGTAGGAAAGGCGCTACTATGACACAAACCCCAAACAGGTAGCTACATTCTGCACAGTACAAATGCATATGAATTCCAGGCTGAAAACTCACTCCAGAAGGAAGAAATGCGTGTGTTTCTCTCTGAAAGAACACTCAGCCACTATTCTTTTGCTTGCTCCTTCAAAGTCTTTGTAGAAACGTGTATTTTCACTGGTGGAATACGTTTTTGGATGCATTGTTTCAATCTCTTCCAATCCTCATGTTGTTTCTTAGACAATGTGGAAAAACGCGGATTATGTTTCCCCAATCACTTGAAATCCAGGAAAACGCACCCTGCATCAGTCTTGCTCAAACACGCTCTTTCACCTAATGCGTTGAGAACATTCAAGAAAGCAGAAAAGAAGGGCCTTTTGCAGTGAATTTCACACTGGTATGTACAAAAGCCATTTATTTCGGTTACAGAGTGCAAAAGCATGATTGACTTCATGTTCTCTATGAAACCCTTACATTTCCAAGTGACCTGAAGTAGGAATTTCACAAAAACATGTGTTTGCGTGTCTGTGGTGAAAGGAACTCTAAGTTGTGTATTGAGTGCTGGAGAGTGACACACTCTACACAGGTTAGACAGCGTCCTTAGAGCACCAACATGCTGAAAATAGAAACTGCCACAAGATTTGTGTAGCATGCTGAATGAAGGCTTGTCATTTCAAAGAAAGAATAGGAAACCAAATTCCAGGTAGTGAAACGAGCACACCAGTATGGGAAATGTGCATGTGGACAGTTTCCAGCAGCAGCTCTTTGTGGACACTTGGAAACAGCACTGTGAAAATATTTCGTACGAAGCGGGTTTTGCCAAAGTTGAAAGACTTGCCAAAAGCAACCCTAAAGGACTTAGCCAAACAATGAATGTTGCAATAAGCTCCTGCAGGAAAGGTGCTTCAATGACACAACTCCCGAGCAGGTAGCTACATTCTGCACAGTACAAAATGCATATGAATTCCTGGCTGGAAACTCACTCCAGAAGGAAGGAATGCGTGTGTTTCTCTCTGAAAGAACACTCAGCCACTAGGCTTTTGCTTGCTCCTTCAAAGTCTTTGTAGAAACATGTGTTTTCACTGGTGGAATACGTTTTGGGATGCATTGTTTCAATCTCTTGCAAGCCTCATGTTCTTTCTTAGACGAAGTGGAAAAACAAGGAGTATGTTTCCCAGATCACTTGCAATCCAGAAAAACACACACTGCATCACTCTTGCCTAAACATGCTCTTTCTCCTAATGTGTTGAGAACATTCAAGAAAGCAGAAAGGAAGAGCATTTGGTAGTGAAATTCAGACTGGCATGTACAAAAGGCCATTTCTTTCAGTTGCAGGGTGTAAATGCATGATGGTCTTCATGTTTTCGATGAAAGCCTTACATTTCCAAGTGACCACAATTAGGACTTTCCCAAAAAGATGTTTGCGTGTCTGTGGCAACGGAGCTCTAAGTTGTGTATTCAATGCTGGAGAGTGACACACTCTACATAGGTTAAAAAACGTTCTTAGAGAACCAACATGCTTAAAATTGAAACTGCTACAAGATGTGCGTAGCATGCTGAATGAAGGCTTCTCATTTCAAACAAAGAAGAGGAAACCAAATTCCAGGAAGTGAAACGAGCCCACCAGTATGGGAGATGTGCATGTGGACAGTTTCCAGCAGCAGCTCTTTGTGGACACATATAAACATTGCTGTGAAAAAAATTCGTACGAAGCGGGATTTGGCCAAAGTTGAAAGTCTTTCCAAAACCAAACCTAACGGACTTAGCAAAACAATGAATGTTGCAATAAGCTCCTGCAGGAAAGGTGCTTCAATGAAACAACTCCAGAGCAGGTAGCTACATTCTGCACAGTACAAAATGCATATGAATTCCAGGCTGAAAACTCACTCCAGAAGGAAGAAATGCGTGTGTTTCTCTCTGAAAGAACACTCAGCCACTATTCTTTTGCTTGCTCCTTTAAGGTCTTTGTAGAAACGTGTGTTTTCACTGCTGGAATACGTTGTGGGATGCATTGTTTTAATCTCTTGCAGGCCTCATGTTCTTTCTTACACAACGTGGAAAAACGCGGATTATGTTTGCCAAATCACTTGAAATCCAGAAAATCGCAACCTGCATCACTCTTGCTCAAACACGCTCTTTCACCTAATGCATTGAGAACATTCAAGAAAGCAGAAAATAAGGGCCTTTTGCAGTGAATTTCAGATTGTTGTGTACAAAAAGCCATTTATTTCGGTTGCAGAGTGCAAAAGCATGATTGACTTCATGTTCTCTATGAAACCCTTACATTTCCAAGTGACCTGAAGTATGACTTTCACAAAAACATGTGTTTGCTTGTCAGTGGTGAAAGAAACTCTAAGTTGTGTATTCAGTGCTGGGGAGTGACACACTCTACACAGGTTAGACAGCGTTCTTAGAGCACCAAGATGCTTAAAATTGAAACTGCTACAAGATGTGTGTAGCAGGCAGAAAGAAGGCTTGTCATTTCAAAGAAAGAAGAGGAAACCAAAATCCAGGTACTGAAACGAGCACACCAGTATGGGAGATGTGCATGTGGACAGTTTCAAGCAGCAGCTCCTTCTGGACACTTGGAAAAAGCAATGTAAAAACATTTCGTTCGAAGCGGGATTTGGCCAAAGTTGAAAGATCTTCCAAAACCAGCCCTAAAGAACTTAGCCAATCAATGAATTTTGCAATAAGCTCCTGCAGGAAAGGTGCTTCTATGACACAATCCCCGAGCAGGTAGCTACATTCTGCACAGTACAAAATGCATATGAATTCCTGGCTGAAAACTCACTCCAGAAGAATGAAATGCATGTGTTTCTCTCTGAAAGAACACTCAGCCACTAGTCTTTTGCTTTCTCCTTCAAAGTCTTTGTAGAAACGTGTGTTTTCACTGTTGGAATACGTTGTGGGATGCATTGTTTCAGTCTCTTGCAAGCCTCATGTTGTTTCTTAGACAATGTGGAAAAACGCGGATTATGTTTCCCAAATAACTTGAAATCCAGGAAAACGCACCCTGCATCACTCTTGCTCAAACACGCTCTTTCACCTAATGCATTGAGAACATTCAAGAAAGCAGAAAAGAAGGACTTTTTGCAGTGAATTTCACACTAGTATGTACAAAAAGCCATTTATTTCGGTTGCAGAGTGCAAAAGCATGATTGACTTCATGTTCTCAATGAAACCCTGACATTTCCAAGTGACCTGAAGTAGGAATTTCACAAAAACATGCGTTTGCGTGTCTGTGGTGAAAGGAGCTCTAAGTTGTGTATTCAGTGCTGGAGAGTGACACACTCTACACAGGTTAGACAGCGTTCTTAGAGCACCAACATGCTTAAAATAGAAACTACTACAAGATGTGTGTAGCATGCTGAATGAAGGCTTGTCATTTCAAAGAAAGAAGAGGAAACCAAATTCCAGGTAGTGAAATGACCATGCCAGTGTGGGAGATGTGCATGTGGACAGTTTCAAGCAGCAGCTCTTTGTGGACACTTGGAAGCAGCGCTGTGAAAAAATTTCGTAGGAAGCGGGATTTGGCCAAAGTTGAAAGACCTTCCAAAACCAATCCTAAAGGACTTAGCCAATCAATGAATGTTGCAATAAGCCCCTGCAGGAAAGGTGCTTCAATGACACAACTCCCGAGCAGGTAGTTACATTCCGCACAGTACAAAATGCATATGAATTCCTGGCTGGAGACTCACTCCACAAAGAAGAAATGCGTGTGTTTCTCTCTGAAACAACACTCAGCCACTATTCTTTTGCTTGCTCCTTCAAAGTCTTTGTAGAAACGTGTGTTTTCACTGCTGGAATACATTTTGGGATGAATTGTTTCAATCTCTTGCAAGCCTCATGTTCTTTCTTACACAATGTGGAAAAACGCGGATTATGTTTCACCTAATGCATTGAGAACATTCAAGAAAGCATAAAAGAAGGGCCCTAAACCTAGGTCCAATCCTATCCCTAATCGTTTATCTAAAACTAGCCCTAAACATAACACTAACCCTAGGTACAATCCTAACCCGAACCGTCTCTCTAACCTTAGCCCTCAACATAACCCTAACCCTAGGTCCAATCCTAACCCTAATTGTAGACGTAACCCTAGCCCTCAACATAACCCTAACCCTAGGTCCAATCCTAAACCTACTCGTCTATCTAACCCTGGCCCTCAAAGTAACCCTACCCCTAGCTCCAATCCTAACCCTAATCGTCTACCTAACCTTAGCCCTCAACACAACCATAACCCTAGGTCCAATCGTAACCCTAATCGACCCTCTAACCATAGCCCTCAACATAACCCTAAACATAGGTCCAATCCTAACACGAACCGTCTCTCTAACCCTATCCCTCAACATAACCCTAACCTTAGGTACAATCATAACAATAATCGTCTATCTAAACCTAGCCCTAAACATAAAACTAACCCTAGCACCAATCCTAACCCTAATCGTCCCTCTAACCTTAGCCCTCAACATAACCCTAACCTTGGCTCCAATCCTAACCCTATCGTCTCTCTAATCCTAGCCCTCAATATAACCTTACCTAGGTCCAATCCAAACCAAATCCGTCTTCCTAACCCTAGCTCTCAACATAACCCTAACCCTCGGTGCAATCCTAACCCGAACTGTCTCTCTAACCCTAGCCCTCAACATGACACTAACCCTAGGTCCATTCCTAACCCGAACCTTCTCTCTAACCCTAGCCCTCAACATAACCCTAACCCTAGATCCAATCCTAACCTTAATCATCTACCTAACCCTAGCCCTCAACATAACCCTAACCCTAGCTCCAATCCTAACCCTAATCGTCTCTCTAACCCTAACCCTCAACATAACCCTAACCCTAGGTCCAATCCTAACCCTAACTGTCTCTCTAACCCTAGCCCTCAACATAAGCCTAAGCCTAGGTCCAATCCTAACCCCAACCGTCTCTCTAATCCTAGCCCTCAACATAACCCTAACCCCAGGTCCAATCCTAACCCTAACTGTCTCTCTAAACCTAGCCCTCAACATAACCCTAACCCTAGGTCCAATCCTTACCCTATCCCTCTCTCTAACTCTAGCCCTCAACATAACCATAACCCTAGGACAAATCCTAACCCTAACCGTCTCTCTAAACCTAGCCCACAACCTAACCCTAACCCTAGGTCTAATCCTAACCCTAACCGTCTCTCTGACCCTAGCCCTCCGCATAACCCTAACCCTAGGTCCAATCCTAACCCTAACTGTCAGTCTAACCCTAGCCCTCAACATAACCCTAACCCTAGGTCGAATCCTAACCCTAACCATCTCTCTAACCCTAGCCCTCAACATAACCCTAACCCTAGGTCCAATTCTCACCCTAACCGTCTCTCCAACCCTAGCCCTAAACATAACCCTAACCCCAGGTCCAATCCTAACACTAACCGTCTCTCTAACCCTAGCCCTCAACATATCCCTAACCCTAGGTCCAATCTTAACCCCAACCGTCTCTCTAACCCTAGACCTCAACATAACCCTAACCCTAGGTCCAATCCTCACCCTAACCGTCTCTCTAACCCTAGCCCTCAACATAAGCCTAACCCTAGGTCCAATCCTAACAGTAACCGTCTCTCTAACCCTAGCCCTCAACATAAGCCTAACCCTAGGTCCAATCCTAACCCTATCCGTCTCTCTAACTCTAGCCCTCAACATTAGCCTAACCCTAGGACCAATCCTAACCCTAACCGTCGCTCTAACCCTAGCCCTCAACATAACCCTAACCCTAGGTCCAATCCTAACCCTAACCGTCTCTCTGACCCTAGCCCTCAACATAACCCTAACACTAGGTCCAATCCTAACTCTAACCGTCTCTCTAACCCTAGCCCTCAACATAACCCTAACCCTAGGTCCAATCCTAACCCTAACCGTCTCTCTAACCCTAGCCCTCAATATAACCCTAAACCCTAGGTCAAATCCTAACCCTATCCCTCTCTCTAACTCTAGCCCTCAACATAACCATAACCCTAGGTCCAATCCTAACCCTATCCTTCTCTCTAACTCTAGCCCTCAACATAACCCTAACCCTAGGACCAATCCTAACCCTAACAGTCGCTCTAACCCTAGCCCTCAACATAACCCTAACCCTAGGTCCAATCCTAACCCTAACCGTCTCTCTGACCCTAGCCCTCAGCATAACCCTAACCCTAGGTCCAATCCTAACCATAACGGTCTGTCTAACCCTCGCCCTCAACATAACCCTAACCCTAGGTCCAATCCTAACCCTAACCGTCTCTCTAACCCTAGCCCTCAACATAACCCAAACCCTAGGTCCAATCCTAATCCTATACGTCTCTCTAACTCTAGCCATCAACATAACCCTAACCCTAGGACCAATCCGAACCCTAACCGTCTCTCTAACCCTAGCCCTCAAATTAACCCTAAACCTAGGTCCAATCCTAACCCTAACCTCGTCTCTAACCCTAGCCCTCAACATAACCCTAACCCTAGGTCCAATCCTAACCCTAACCGTCTCCCTAACCCTAGCCCTCAACATAAGCGTAGCCCTAGGTCCAATCCTAACCCTAACCGTCTCTCTAACCCTAGCCCTAAACATAACCCTAACCCTAGGTCCAATCCTAACCCTAACCGTCTCTCTAACCCTAGCCCTCAACATAACCCTAACCCTAGGTCCAATCCTCACCCTAACCGTCTCCCTAACCCTAGCCCTCAACATAACCCTAACCCTAGGTCCAATCCTCACCCTAACCGTCTCTCTAACCCTAGCCCTCAACATAGCCCTAACCTAAGTCCAATCCTAACCCTAACCGTCTCTCTAACCCTAGCCATCAACGTAGCCCTAACCCTAGTTCCAATCCTAACCCTAACCGTGTCTCTAACCCTAGCCCTCAACATAACCCTAACCCTAGGTCCAATTCTCACCCTAACCGTCTCTCCAACCCTAGCCCTAAACATAACCCTAACCCCAGGTCCAATCCTAACACTAACCGTCTCTCTAACCCTAGCCCTCAACATATCCCTAACCCTAGGTCCAATCTTAACCCTAACCGTCTCTCTAACCCTAGACCTCAACATAACCCTAACCCTAGGTCCAGTCCTCACCCTAACCGTCTCTCTAACCCTAGCCCTCAACATAAGCCTAACCCTAGGTCCAATCCTAACAGTAACCGTCTCTCTAACCCTAGCCCTCAACATAAGCCTAACCCTAGGTCCAATCCTAACCCTATCCGTCTCTCTAACTCTAGCCCTCAACATTAGCCTAACCCTAGGACCAATCCTAACCCTAACCGTCGCTCTAACCCTAGCCCTCAACATAACCCTAACCCTAGGTCCAATCCTAACCCTAACCGTCTCTCTGACCCTAGCCCTCAACATAACCCTAACACTAGGTCCAATCCTAACCCTAACCGTCTCTCTAACCCTAGCCCTCAACATAACCATAACCCTAGGTCCAATCCTAACACTAACCGTCTCTCTAACCCTAGCCCTTAATATAACCCTAAACCCTAGGTCAAATCCTAACCCTATCCCTCTCTCTAACTCTAGCCATCAACATAACCATAACCCTAGGACCAATCCTAACCCTAACCTTCTCTCTAACCCTCGCCCTCAACCTAACCCTAACCCTAGGTCCAATCCTAACCCTAACCGTCTCTCTGACCCTAGCCCTCAGCATAACCCTAACCCTAGGTCCAATCCTAACCCTAACTGTCAGTCTAACCCTAGCCCTCAACATAACCCTAACCCTAGGTCCAATCCTCACCCTAACCGTCTCTCTAACCCTAGCCCTCAACATAAACCTTACCTTAGGTCCAATCCTAACACTAACCTTCTCTCTAATCCTAGCCCTCAACATAACCCTAACCCTAGGTCCAATGCTCACCCTAACCGTCTCCCTAACCCTAGCCCTCAACATAACCCTAACCCTAGGTCCAATCCTCACCCTAACCGTCTCTCTAACCCTAGCCCTCAACATAGCCCTAACCTAAGTCCAATCCTAACCCTAACCGTCTCTCTAACCCTAGCCATCAGCGTAGCCCTAACCCTAGGTCCAATCCTAACCCTAACCGTGTCTCTAACCCTAGCCCTCAACATAACCCTAACCCTAGGTCCAATTCTCACCCTAACCGTCTCTCCAACCCTAGCCCTAAACATAACCCTAACCCCAGGTCCAATCCTAACACTAACCGTCTCTCTAACCCTAGCCCTCAACATAACCCTAACACTAGGTCCAATCCTAACCCTAACCGTCTCTAACCCTAGCCCTCAACATAACCCGAACCCTAGGTCCAATCCTAACCCTAACCGCCGCTCTAACCCTAGGCCTCAACATAACCATAACCCTAGGTCCAATCCTAACCCTAACCATCTCGCGAACCCTTGCCCTCAACATAACCCTAACCCTAGGTCCAATCCTAACGCTAAACGTCTCTCTCAACCTAGCCCTAAACATAACCCTAACCCTAGGTCCAATCCTAACCCTAACCGTCTCTCTAACCCTAGCCCTCAACATAACCCTAACCCTAGGTCCAATCCTAACCCTAACCGTCCCTCTAACCCTAGCCCTCAACCTAACCCTAACCCTATGTCCAATCCTAACCCTAACCATCTCTCTAACCCTAGCCCTCAACCTAACCCTAACCCTAGGTCCAATTCTAACCCTAACCGTCTCTCTAACTCTAGCCCTCAACATAACCCCAACCCTAGGTCCAATCCTAACCCTAACCGTCCCTCTAACCCATGCCCTCAACATAACCCGAACCCTATGTCCAATCCTAACCCTAACCGTCTCTCTAATCCTAGCCCTCAACATAGCCCTAACCTAAGTCCAATCCTAACCCTAACCGTCTCTCTAACCCTAGCCCTCAACCTAACCCTAACCCTAGGTCCAATCCTAACCCTAACCGTCTGTCTGACCCTAGCCCTCAGCATAACCCTAACCCTAGGTCCAATCCTAACCCTAACTGTCTGTCTAACCCTAGCCCTCAACATAACCCTAACCCTAGGTCCAATCCTAACCCTAACCGTCTCTCTAACCCTAGCCCTCAACATAACCCTAACCCTAGGTCCAATCCTCACCCTAACCGTCTCTCCAACCCTAGCCTTCAACATAACCCTAACTCTAGGTCCAATCCTAACCCTAACTGTCTCTCTAACCCTAGCCCTCAACATATCCCTAACCCTAGGTCCAATCCTAACCCTAACCGTCTCTCTAACGCTAGCCCTCAACATAACCCTAACCCTAGGTCCAATCCTAACCCTAACTGTCTCTCTAACCCTAGCCCTCAACATAACCCTAACCCTAGGTCCAATCCTAACCCTATCCCTCTCTCTAACTCTAGCCCTCAACATAACCATAACCCTAGGACAAATCCTAACCCTAACGGTCTCTCTAACCCTAGCCCACAACCTAACCCTAACCCTAGGTCTAATCCTAACCCTAACCGTCTCTCTGACCCTAGCCCTCAGCATAACCCTAACCCTAGGTCCAATCCTAACCCTAACTGTCAGTCTAACCCTAGCCCTCAACATAACCGTAACCCTAGGTCTAATCCTAACCCTAACCGTCTCTCTGACCCTAGCCCTCAGCATAACCCTAACCCTAGGTCCAATCCTAACCCTAACTGTCAGTCTAACCCTAGCCCTCAACATAACCCTAACCCTAGGTCGAATCCTAACCCTAACCATCTCTCTAACCCTAGCCCTCAACATAACCCTAACCCTAGGTCCAATTCTCACCCTAACCGTCTCTCCAACCCTAGCCCTATACATAACCCTAACCCCAGGTCCAATCCTAACACTAACCGTCTCTCTAACCCTAGCCCTCAACATAACCCTAACCCTAGGTCCAATCCTAACCCTAACCGTCTCTCTAACCCTAGCCCTCAACATAACCCTAACCCTAGGTCCAATCCTCACCCTAACCGTCTCCCTAATCCTAGCCCTCAACATAAACCTTACCTTAGGTCCAATCCTAACACTAACCGTCTCTCTAACCCTAGCCCTCACCATAACCCTAACCCTAGGTCCAATCCTAACCCTAACCGTCTCTCTAACCCTAGCCCTCAACATAACCCTAATCCTAGGTCCAATCCTCACCCTAACCGTCTCTCTATCCCTAACCCTCAACATAACCCTAACCCTAGGTCCAATCCTAACGCTATCCTTCTCTCTAACTCTAGCCCTCAACATAACCCTAACCCTAGGACCAATCCTAACCCTAACAGTCGCTCTAACCCTAGCCCTCAACATAACCCTAACCCTAGGTCCAATCCTAACCCTAACCGTCTCTCTGACCCTAGCCCTCAGCATAACCCTAACCCTAGGTCCAATCCTAACCCTAACGGTCTGTCTAACCCTCGCCCTCAACATAACCCTAACCCTAGGTCCAATCCTAACCCTAACCGTCTCTCTAACCCTAGCCCTCAACATAACCCTAACCCTAGGTCCAATCCTAATCCTATACGTCTCTCTAACTCTAGCCATCAACATAACCCTAACCCTAGGACCAATCCGAACCCTAACCGTCTCTCTAATCCTAGCCCTCAAATTAACCCTAACCCTAGGTCCAATCCTAACCCTAACCGTGTCTCTAACCCTAGCCCTCAACATAACCCTAACCCTAGGTCCAATCCTAACCCTAACCGTCTCCCTAACCCTAGCCCTCAACATAAGCGTAACCCTAGGTCCAATCCTAACCCTAACCGTCTCTCTAACCCTAGCCCTAAACATAACCCTAACCCTAGGTCCAATCCTAACCCTAACCGTCTCTCTAACCCTAGCCCTCAACATAACCCTAACCCTAGGTCCAATGCTCACCCTAACCGTCTCCCTAACCCTAGCCCTCAACATAACCCTAACCCTAGGTCCAATCCTCACCCTAACCGTCTCTCTAACCCTAGCCCTCAACATAGCCCTAACCTAAGTCCAATCCTAACCCTAACCGTCTCTCTAACCCTAGCCATCAGCGTAGCCCTAACCCTAGGTCCAATCCTAACCCTAACCGTGTCTCTAACCCTAGCCCTCAACATAACCCTAACCCTAGGTCCAATTCTCACCCTAACCGTCTCTCCAACCCTAGCCCTAAACATAACCCTAACCCCAGGTCCAATCCTAACACTAACCGTCTCTCTAACCCTAGCCCTCAACATAACCCTAACACTAGGTCCAATCCTAACCCTAACCGTCTCTAACCCTAGCCCTCAACATAACCCGAACCCTAGGTCCAATCCTAACCCTAACCGCCGCTCTAACCCTAGGCCTCAACATAACCATAACCCTAGGTCCAATCCTAACCCTAACCATCTCGCGAACCCTTGCCCTCAACATAACCCTAACCCTAGGTCCAATCCTAACGCTAAACGTCTCTCTCAACCTAGCCCTAAACATAACCCTAACCCTAGGTCCAATCCTAACCCTAACCGTCTCTCTAACCCTAGCCCTCAACATAACCCTAACCCTAGGTCCAATCCTAACCCTAACCGTCCCTCTAACCCTAGCCCTCAACCTAACCCTAACCCTATGTCCAATCCTAACCCTAACCATCTCTCTAACCCTAGCCCTCAACCTAACCCTAACCCTAGGTCCAATTCTAACCCTAACCGTCTCTCTAACTCTAGCCCTCAACATAACCCCAACCCTAGGTCCAATCCTAACCCTAACCGTCCCTCTAACCCATGCCCTCAACATAACCCGAACCCTATGTCCAATCCTAACCCTAACCGTCTCTCTAATCCTAGCCCTCAACATAGCCCTAACCTAAGTCCAATCCTAACCCTAACCGTCTCTCTAACCCTAGCCCTCAACCTAACCCTAACCCTAGGTCCAATCCTAACCCTAACCGTCTGTCTGACCCTAGCCCTCAGCATAACCCTAACCCTAGGTCCAATCCTAACCCTAACTGTCTGTCTAACCCTAGCCCTCAACATAACCCTAACCCTAGGTCCAATCCTAACCCTAACCGTCTCTCTAACCCTAGCCCTCAACATAACCCTAACCCTAGGTCCAATCCTCACCCTAACCGTCTCTCCAACCCTAGCCTTCAACATAACCCTAACTCTAGGTCCAATCCTAACCCTAACTGTCTCTCTAACCCTAGCCCTCAACATATCCCTAACCCTAGGTCCAATCCTAACCCTAACCGTCTCTCTAACGCTAGCCCTCAACATAACCCTAACCCTAGGTCCAATCCTAACCCTAACTGTCTCTCTCACCCTAGCCCTCAACATAAGCCTAACCCTAGGTCCAATCCTAACCCTAACCGTTTCTCTAACCCTAGCCCTCAACATAACCCTAACCCCAGGTCCAATCCTAACCCTAACTGTCTCTCTAACCCTAGCCCTCAACATAACCCTAACCCTAGGTCTAATCCTAACCCTATCCTTCTCTCTAACTCTAGCCCTCAACATAACCATAACCCTAGGACAAATCCTAACCCTAACCGTCTCTCTAACCCTAGCCCACAACCTAACCCTAACCCTAGGTCCAATCCTAACCCTAACCGTCTCTCTGACAATAGCCCTCAGCATAACCCTAACCCTAGGTCCTATCCTGACCCTAACTGTCAGTCTAACCCTAGCCCTCAACATAACCCTAACCCTAGGTCGAATCCTAACTCTAACCATCTCTCTAACCCTATCCCTCAACATAACCCTAACCCTAGGTCCAATTCTCACCCTAACCGTCTCTCCAACCCTAGCCCTAAACATAACCCTAACCCCAGGTCCAATCCTAATACTAACCGTCTCTCTAACCCTAGCCCTCAACATATCCCTAACCCTAGGTCCAATCTTAACCCTAACCGTCTCTCTAACCCTAGACCTCAACATAACCCTAACCGTAGGTCCAATCCTCACCCTAACCGTCTCTCTAACCCTAGCCCTCAACATAAGCCTAACCCTAGGTCCAATCCTAACAGTAACCGTCTCTCTAACCCTAGCCCTCAACATAAGCCTAACCCTAGGTCCAATCCTAACCCTATCCGTCTCTCTAACTCTAGCCCTCAACATTAGCCTAACCCTAGGACCAATCCTAACCCTAACCGTCTCTCTAACCCTAGCCCTCAACATAACCCTAACCCTAGTTCCAATCCTAACCCTAACCGTCTCTCTGACCCTAGCCCTCAACATAACCCTAACACTAGGTCCAATCCTAACCCTAACCGTCTCTCTAACCCTAGCCCTCAACATAACCCTAACCCTAGGTCCAATCCTAACACTAACCGTCTCTCTAACCCTAGCCCTCAATATAACCCTAAACCCTAGGTCCAATCCTAACCCTATCCGTCTCTCTAACCCTAGCCCTCAACATATCCCTAACCCTAGGTCCAATCTTAACCCTAACCGTCTCTCTAACCCTAGCCCTCAACATAAGCCTAACCCTAGGTCCAATCCTAACAGTAACCGTCTCTCTAACCCTAGCCCTCAACATAAGCCTAACCCTAGGTCCAATCCTAACCCTATCCGTCTCTCTAACTCTAGCCCTCAACATTAGCCTAACCCTAGGACCAATCCTAACCCTAACCGTCGCTCTAACCCTAGCCCTCAACATAACCCTAACACTAGGTCCAATCCTAACCCTAACCGTCTCTCTAACCCTAGCCCTCAACATAAGCCTAACCCTAGGTCCAATCCTAACCCTATCCCTCTCTCTAACTCTAGCCCTCAACATAACCATAACCCTAGGACCAATCCTAACCCTAACCTTCTCTCTAACCCTAGCCCTCAAACTAACCCTAACCCGAGGTCCAATCCTAACCCTAACCGTCTCTCTGACCCTAGCCCTCAGCATAACCCTAACCCTAGGTCCAATCCTAACCCTAACTGTCAGTCTAACCCTAGCCCTCAACATAACCCTAACCCTAGGTCCAATCCTAACCCTAACCGTCTCTCTAACCCTAGCCCTCAACATAACCCTAACCCTAGGTCCAATCCTCACCCTAACCCTCTCTCTAACCCTAGCCCTCAACATAAACCTTACCTTAGGTCCAATCCTAACACTAACCGTCTCTCTAACCCTAGCCCTCAACATAACCCTAACCCTAGGTCCAATCCTAACCCTAACCGTCTCTCTAACCCTAGCCCTCAACATAACCCTAATCCTAGGTCCAATCCTCACCCTAACCGTCTCTCTATCCCTAGCCCTCAACATAACCCTAACCCTAGGTCCAATCCTAACCCTATCCGTCTCTCTAACTCTAGCCCTCAACATAACCCTAACCCTAAGACCAATCCTAACCCTAACCATCGCACTAACCCTAGGCCTCAACATAACCCTAACCCTAGGTCCAATCCTAACCCTAACCGTCTCTCTGACCCTAGCCCTCAGCATAACCCTAACCCTAGGTCCAATCCTAACCCTAACGGTCTGTCTAACCTTCGCCCTCAACATAACCCTAACCCTAGGTCCAATCCTAACCCTAACCGTCTCTCTAACCCTAGCCCTCAACATAACCCTAACCCTAGGTCCAATCCTAATCCTATCCGTCTCTCTAACTCTAGCCATCAACATAACCCTAACCCTAGGACCAATCGTAACCCTAACCGTCTCTCTCCCTAGCCCTCAAATTAACCCTAACCCTAGGTCCAATCCTAACCCTAACCGTGTCTCTAAACCTAGCCCTCAACATAACCCTAACCCTAGGTCCAATCCTAACCCTAACCGTCTCCCTAACCCTAGCCCTCAACATAAGCGTAACCCTAGGTCCAATCCTAACCCTAACCGTCTCTCTAACCCTAGTCCTAAACATAACCCTAACCCTAGGTCCAATCCTAACCCTAACCGTCTCTCTAACCCTAGCCCTCAACATAACCCTAACCCTAGGTCCAATCCTCACCCTAACCGTCTCCCTAACCCTAGCCCTCAACATAGCCCTAACCTAAGTCCAATCCTAACCCTAACCGTCTCTCTAACCCTAGCCCTCAACGTAGCCCTAACCCGAGGTCCAATCCTAACCCTAACCGTCTCTCTAACGCTAGCCCTAAACCTAACCCTAACCCTAGTTTCAATCCTAACCCTAACCGTCACTCTGACCCTAGCCCTCAGCATAAGCATAACCCTAGGTCCAATCCTAACCCTAACTGTCTGTCTAACCCTAGCCCTCAACCTAACCCTAACCCTAGGTCCAATCCTCACCCTAACCGTCTCTCTAACCCTAGCCCTCAACATAAACCTTACCTTAGGTCCAATCCTAACACTAACCGTCTCTCTAACCCTAGCCCTCAACATAACCCTAACCCTAGGTCCAATCCTAACCCTATCCGTCTCTCTAACTCTAGCCCTCAACATAACCCTAACCCTAAGACCAATCCTAACCCTAACCGTCGCACTAACCCTAGGCCTCAACATAACCCTAACCCTAGGTCCAATCCTAACCCTAACCGTCTCTCTGACCCTAGCCCTCAGCATAACCCTAACCCTAGGTCCAATCCTAACCCTAACGGTCTGTCTAACCTTCGCCCTCAACATAACCCTAACCCTAGGTCCAATCCTAACCCTAACCGTCTCTCTAACCCTAGCCCTCAACATAACCCTAACCCTAGGTCCAATCCTAATCCTATCCGTCTCTCTAACTCTAGCCATCAACATAACCCTAACCCTAGGACCAATCGTAACCCTAACCGTCTCTCTCCCTAGCCCTCAAATTAACCCTAACCCTAGGTCCAATCCTAACCCTAACCGTGTCTCTAACCCTAGCCCTCAACATAACCCTAACCCTAGGTCCAATCCTAACCCTAACCGTCTCCCTAACCCTAGCCCTCAACATAAGCGTAACCCTAGGTCCAATACTAACCCTAACCGTCTCTCTAACCCTAGTCCTAAACATAACCCTAACCCTAGGTCCAATCCTAACCCTAACCGTCTCTCTAACCCTAGCCCTCAACATAACCATAACCCTAGGTCCAATCCTCACCCTAACCGTCTCCCTAACCCTAGCCCTCAACATAACCCTAACCCTAGGTCCAATCCTCACCCTAACCGTCTCCCTAACCCTAGCCCTCAACATAGCCCTAACCTAAGTCCAATCCTAACCCTAACCGTCTCTCTAACCCTAGCCCTCAACGTAGCCCTAACCCTAGGTCCAATCCTAACCCTAACCGTCTCTCTAACGCTAGCCCTCAACCTAACCCTAACCCTAGGTCCAATCCTAACCCTAACCGTCACTCTGACCCTAGCCCTCAGCATAAGCCTAACCCTAGGTCCAATCCTAACCCTAACCGTCTGTCTAACCCTAGCCCTCAACATAACCCTAACCCTAGGTCCAATCCTAACCCTAACCGTCTCTCTAACCCTAGCCCTCAACATAACCCTAACCCTAGGTCCAATCTTAACCCTAACTATCTCTCTAACCCTAGCCCTCAACATAAGCGTAACCCTAGGTCCAATCCTAACCCTAACCGTCTCTCTAACCCTAGCCCTCAACATAACCCTAATCCTGGGTCCAATCCTCACCCTAACCGTCTCTCTATCCCTAGCCCTCAACATAACCCTAACCCTAGGTCCAATCCTAACCCTATCCGTCTCTCTAACTCTAGCCCTCAACATAACCCTAACCCTAAGACCAATCCTAACCCTAACCGTCGCACTAACCCTAGGCCTCAACATAACCCTAACCCTAGGTCCAATCCTAACCCTAACCGTCTCTCTGACCCTAGCCCTCAGCATAACCCTAACCCTAGGTCCAATCCTAACCCTAACGGTCTGTCTAACCTTCGCCCTCAACATAACCCTAACCCTAGGTCCAATCCTAACCCTAACCGTCTCTCTAACCCTAGCCCTCAACATAACCCTAACCCTAGGTCCAATCCTAATCCTATCCGTCTCTCTAACTCTAGCCATCAACATAACCCTAACCCTAGGACCAATCGTAACCCTAACCGTCTCTCTCCCTAGCCCTCAAATTAACCCTAACCCTAGGTCCAATCCTAACCCTAACCGTGTCTCTAACCCTAGCCCTCAACATAACCCTAACCCTAGGTCCAATCCTAACCCTAACCGTCTCCCTAACCCTAGCCCTGAACATAAGCGTAACCCTAGGTCCAATCCTAACCCTAACCGTCTCTCTAACCCTAGTCCTAAACATAACCCTAACCCTAGGTCCAATCCTAACCCTAACCGTCTCTCTAACCCTAGCCCTCAACATAACCCTAACCCTAGGTCCAATCCTCACCCTAACCGTCTCCCTAACCCTAGCCCTCAACATAACCCTAACCCTAGGTCCAATCCTCACCCTAACCGTCTCTCTAACCCTAGCCCTCAACATAGCCCTAACCTAAGTCCAATCCTAACCCTAACCGTCTCTCTAACCCTAGCCCTCAACGTAGCCCTAACCCTAGGTCCAATCCTAACCCTAACCGTCTCTCTAACGCTAGCCCTCAACCTAACCCTAACCCTAGGTCCAATCCTAACCCTAACAGTCACTCTGACCCTAGCCCTCAGCATAAGCCTAACCCTAGGTCCAATCCTAACCCTAACTGTCTGTCTAACCCTAGCCCTCAACATAACCCTAACCCTAGGTCCAATCCTAACCCTAACCGTCTCTCTAACCCTAGCCCTCAACATAACCCTAACCCTAGGTCCAATCCTAACCCTAACTATCTCTCTAACCCTAGCCCTCAACATAAGCGTAACCCTAGGTCCAATCCTAACCCTAACCGTCTCTCTGACCGTAGCCCTCAGCATAACCCTAACCCTAGGTCCAATCCTAACCCTAACCGTCTCTCTAACCCTAGCCCTCAATATAACCCTAACCCTAGGTCCAATCCTCACCCTAACCGTCTCCCTAACCCTAGCCCTCAACCTAACCCTAACCCTAGGTCCAATCCTTACCCTAACCGTCTCTCTAACCCTAGCCCTCAACATAGCCCTAACCTAAGTCCAATCCTAACCCTAACCGTCTCTCTAACCCTAGCCCTCAACGTAACCCTAACCCTAGGTCCAATCCTAACCCTAACCGTCTCTCTAACGCTAGCCCTCAACCTAACCCTAACCCTAGGTCCAATCCTAACCCTAACCGTCTCTCTGAACCTAACCCTCAGCATAACCCTCACCCTAGGTCCAATCCTAACCCTAACTGTCTGTCTAACCCTAGCCCTGAACATAACCCTAACCCTAGGTCCAATCCTAACCCTAACCGTCTCTCTAACCCTAGCCCTCAACATAACCCTAACCCTAGGTCCAATCCTCACCGTAACCGTCTCTCCAACCCTAGCCTTCAACATAACCCTAACTCTAGGTCCAATCCTAACACTAACCGTCTCTCTAACCCTAGCCCTCAACATAACCCTAACCCTAGGTCCAATACTCACCCTAACCGTCTCTCTAACCCTAGCCCTCAACATAACCCTAACCTTAGGTCCAATCCTCACTCTAACCGTCTCTCTAACCCTAGCCCTCAACATAGCCCTAACCCTAGGTCCAATCCTAACCCTAACCGTCTCTCTAACCCTAGCCCTCAACATAACCCTAACCCCAGGTCCAATCCTAACCCTAACTGTCTCTCTAACCCTAGCCCTCAACATAACCCTAACCCTAGGTCCAATCGTAACCCTATCCCTCTCTCTAACTCTAGCCCTCAACATAACCCTAACCCTAGGACCAATCCTAACCCTAACCGTCGCTCTAACCCTAGCCCTCAACATAACCCTAACCCTAGGTCCAATCCTAACGCTAACCTGCTCTCTGACCCTAGCCCTCAGCATAACCCTAACCCTAGGTCCAATCCTAACCCTAACGGTCTGTCTAACCCTCACCCTCAACATAACCATAACCCTAGGTCCAATCCTAATCCTAACCGTCTCTCTAACCCTAGCCCTCAACATAACCCTAACCCTAGGTCCAATCCTAATCCTATCCGTCTCTCTAACTCTAGCCATCAACATAACCCTAACCCTAGGACCAATCCTAACCCTAACCGTCTCTCTAACCCTAGCCCTCAACATAACCCTAACCCTAGGTCCAATCCTCACCCTAACCGTCTCTCTAACCCTAGCCCTCAACATAGCCCTAACCTAAGTCCAATCCTAACCCTAACCGTCTCTCTAACCCTAGCCCTCAACGTAGCCCTAACCCTAGGTCCAATCCTAACCCTAACCGTCTCTCTAACGCTAGCCCTCAACCTAACCCTAACCCTAGGTCCAATCCTAACCCTAACCGTCTCTCTAACGCTAGCCCTCAACCTAACCCTAACCCTAGGTCCAATCCTAACCCTAACCGTCTCTCTGAACCTAACCCTCAGCATAACCCTCACCCTAGGTCCAATCCTAACCCTAACTGTCTGTCTAACCCTAGCCCTCAACATAACCCTAATCCTAGATCCAATCCTAACCCTAACCGTCTCTCTAACCCTAGCCCTCAACATAACCCTAACCCTAGGTCCAATCCTCACCCTAACCGTCTCTCCAACCCTAGCCTTCAACATAACCCTAACTCTAGGTCCAATCCTAACACTAACCGTCTCTCTAACCTAGCCCTCAACATATCCCTAACCCTAGGTCCAATCCTAACCCTAACCGTCTCTCTAACCCTAGCCCTCAACATAACCCTAACCCTAGGTCCAATCCTAACCCTAACTGTCAATCTAACCCTAGCCCTCAACATAAGCCTAACCCTAGGTCCAATCCTAACCCTAACCGTCTCTCTAACCCTAGCCCTCAACATAACCCTAACCCTAGGTCCAATCCTAATCCTATCCGTCTCTCTAACTCTAGCCATCAACATAACCCTAACCCTAGGACCAATCGTAACCCTAACCGTCTCTCTCCCTAGCCCTCAAATTAACCCTAACCCTAGGTCCAATCCTAACCCTAACCGTGTCTCTAACCCTAGCCCTCAACATAACCCTAACCCTAGGTCCAATCCTAACCCTAACCGTCTCCCTAACCCTAGCCCTCAACATAAGCGTAACCCTAGGTCCAATACTAACCCTAACCGTCTCTCTAACCCTAGTCCTAAACATAACCCTAACCCTAGGTCCAATCCTAACCCTAACCGTCTCTCTAACCCTAGCCCTCAACATAACCATAACCCTAGGTCCAATCCTCACCCTAACCGTCTCCCTAACCCTAGCCCTCAACATAACCCTAACCCTAGGTCCAATCCTCACCCTAACCGTCTCCCTAACCCTAGCCCTCAACATAGCCCTAACCTAAGTCCAATCCTAACCCTAACCGTCTCTCTAACCCTAGCCCTCAACGTAGCCCTAACCCTAGGTCCAATCCTAACCCTAACCGTCTCTCTAACGCTAGCCCTCAACCTAACCCTAACCCTAGGTCCAATCCTAACCCTAACCGTCACTCTGACCCTAGCCCTCAGCATAAGCCTAACCCTAGGTCCAATCCTAACCCTAACCGTCTGTCTAACCCTAGCCCTCAACATAACCCTAACCCTAGGTCCAATCCTAACCCTAACCGTCTCTCTAACCCTAGCCCTCAACATAACCCTAACCCTAGGTCCAATCTTAACCCTAACTATCTCTCTAACCCTAGCCCTCAACATAAGCGTAACCCTAGGTCCAATCCTAACCCTAACCGTCTCTCTAACCCTAGCCCTCAACATAACCCTAATCCTGGGTCCAATCCTCACCCTAACCGTCTCTCTATCCCTAGCCCTCAACATAACCCTAACCCTAGGTCCAATCCTAACCCTATCCGTCTCTCTAACTCTAGCCCTCAACATAACCCTAACCCTAAGACCAATCCTAACCCTAACCGTCGCACTAACCCTAGGCCTCAACATAACCCTAACCCTAGGTCCAATCCTAACCCTAACCGTCTCTCTGACCCTAGCCCTCAGCATAACCCTAACCCTAGGTCCAATCCTAACCCTAACGGTCTGTCTAACCTTCGCCCTCAACATAACCCTAACCCTAGGTCCAATCCTAACCCTAACCGTCTCTCTAACCCTAGCCCTCAACATAACCCTAACCCTAGGTCCAATCCTAATCCTATCCGTCTCTCTAACTCTAGCCATCAACATAACCCTAACCCTAGGACCAATCGTAACCCTAACCGTCTCTCTCCCTAGCCCTCAAATTAACCCTAACCCTAGGTCCAATCCTAACCCTAACCGTGTCTCTAACCCTAGCCCTCAACATAACCCTAACCCTAGGTCCAATCCTAACCCTAACCGTCTCCCTAACCCTAGCCCTGAACATAAGCGTAACCCTAGGTCCAATCCTAACCCTAACCGTCTCTCTAACCCTAGTCCTAAACATAACCCTAACCCTAGGTCCAATCCTAACCCTAACCGTCTCTCTAACCCTAGCCCTCAACATAACCCTAACCCTAGGTCCAATCCTCACCCTAACCGTCTCCCTAACCCTAGCCCTCAACATAACCCTAACCCTAGGTCCAATCCTCACCCTAACCGTCTCTCTAACCCTAGCCCTCAACATAGCCCTAACCTAAGTCCAATCCTAACCCTAACCGTCTCTCTAACCCTAGCCCTCAACGTAGCCCTAACCCTAGGTCCAATCCTAACCCTAACCGTCTCTCTAACGCTAGCCCTCAACCTAACCCTAACCCTAGGTCCAATCCTAACCCTAACTGTCTGTCTAACCCTAGCCCTCAACATAACCCTAACCCTAGGTCCAATCCTAACCCTAACCGTCTCTCTAACCCTAGCCCTCAACATAACCCTAACCCTAGGTCCAATCCTAACCCTAACTATCTCTCTAACCCTAGCCCTCAACATAAGCGTAACCCTAGGTCCAATCCTAACCCTAACCGTCTCTCTGACCGTAGCCCTCAGCATAACCCTAACCCTAGGTCCAATCCTAACCCTAACCGTCTCTCTAACCCTAGCCCTCAATATAACCCTAACCCTAGGTCCAATCCTCACCCTAACCGTCTCCCTAACCCTAGCCCTCAACCTAACCCTAACCCTAGGTCCAATCCTTACCCTAACCGTCTCTCTAACCCTAGCCCTCAACATAGCCCTAACCTAAGTCCAATCCTAACCCTAACCGTCTCTCTAACCCTAGCCCTCAACGTAACCCTAACCCTAGGTCCAATCCTAACCCTAACCGTCTCTCTAACGCTAGCCCTCAACCTAACCCTAACCCTAGGTCCAATCCTAACCCTAACCGTCTCTCTGAACCTAACCCTCAGCATAACCCTCACCCTAGGTCCAATCCTAACCCTAACTGTCTGTCTAACCCTAGCCCTGAACATAACCCTAACCCTAGGTCCAATCCTAACCCTAACCGTCTCTCTAACCCTAGCCCTCAACATAACCCTAACCCTAGGTCCAATCCTCACCGTAACCGTCTCTCCAACCCTAGCCTTCAACATAACCCTAACTCTAGGTCCAATCCTAACACTAACCGTCTCTCTAACCCTAGCCCTCAACATAACCCTAACCCTAGGTCCAATACTCACCCTAACCGTCTCTCTAACCCTAGCCCTCAACATAACCCTAACCTTAGGTCCAATCCTCACTCTAACCGTCTCTCTAACCCTAGCCCTCAACATAGCCCTAACCCTAGGTCCAAACCTAACCCTAACCGTCTCTCTAACCCTAGCCCTCAACATAACCCTAACCCCAGGTCCAATCCTAACCCTAACTGTCTCTCTAACCCTAGCCCTCAACATAACCCTAACCCTAGGTCCAATCGTAACCCTATCCCTCTCTCTAACTCTAGCCCTCAACATAACCCTAACCCTAGGACCAATCCTAACCCTAACCGTCGCTCTAACCCTAGCCCTCAACATAACCCTAACCCTAGGTCCAATCCTAACGCTAACCTGCTCTCTGACCCTAGCCCTCAGCATAACCCTAACCCTAGGTCCAATCCTAACCCTAACGGTCTGTCTAACCCTCACCCTCAACATAACCATAACCCTAGGTCCAATCCTAATCCTAACCGTCTCTCTAACCCTAGCCCTCAACATAACCCTAACCCTAGGTCCAATCCTAATCCTATCCGTCTCTCTAACTCTAGCCATCAACATAACCCTAACCCTAGGACCAATCCTAACCCTAACCGTCTCTCTAACCCTAGCCCTCAACATAACCCTAACCCTAGGTCCAATCCTCACCCTAACCGTCTCTCTAACCCTAGCCCTCAACATAGCCCTAACCTAAGTCCAATCCTAACCCTAACCGTCTCTCTAACCCTAGCCCTCAACGTAGCCCTAACCCTAGGACCAATCCTAACCCTAACCGTCTCTCTAACGCTAGCCCTCAACCTAACCCTAACCCTAGGTCCAATCCTAACCCTAACCGTCTCTCTAACGCTAGCCCTCAACCTAACCCTAACCCTAGGTCCAATCCTAACCCTAACCGTCTCTCTGAACCTAACCCTCAGCATAACCCTCACCCTAGGTCCAATCCTAACCCTAACTGTCTGTCTAACCCTAGCCCTCAACATAACCCTAATCCTAGATCCAATCCTAACCCTAACCGTCTCTCTAACCCTAGCCCTCAACATAACCCTAACCCTAGGTCCAATCCTCACCCTAACCGTCTCTCCAACCCTAGCCTTCAACATAACCCTAACTCTAGGTCCAATCCTAACACTAACCGTCTCTCTAACCTAGCCCTCAACATATCCCTAACCCTAGGTCCAATCCTAACCCTAACCGTCTCTCTAACCCTAGCCCTCAACATAACCCTAACCCTAGGTCCAATCCTAACCCTAACTGTCAATCTAACCCTAGCCCTCAACATAAGCCTAACCCTAGGTCCAATCCTAACCCTAACCGTCTCTCTAACCCTAGCCCTCAACCTAACCCTAACCCTAGGTCCAATCCTCACCCTAACCGTCTCTCTAACCCTTGCCCTCAACCTAACCCTAACCCTAGGTCCAATCCTAACCCTGACCGTCTCTCTAACCCTAGCCCTCAACCTAACCCTAACCCTAGGTACAATCCTAACCCTAACCGTCTCTCTGACCCTAGCCCTCAGCATAACCCTAACCCTAGGTCCAATCCTAACCCTAACTGTCTGTCTAACCCTAGCCCTCAACATAACCCTAACCCTAGGTCCAGTCCTAACCCTAACAGTTTCTCTAACCCTAGCCCTCAACATAACCCTAACACTAGGTCCAATCCTAACCCTAACCGTCTCTAACCCTAGCCCTCAACATAACCCGAACCCTAGGTCCAATCCTAACCCTAACCGCCGCTCTAACCCTAGCCCTCAACATAACCATAACCCTAGGTCCAATCCTAACCCTAACCATCTCTCAAACCCTTGCCCTCAACATAACCCTAACCCTAGGTCCAATCCTAACGCTAAACGTCTCTCTCAACCTAGCCCTCAACCTAACCCTAACCCTAGGTCCAATTCTAACCCTAACCGTCTCTCTAACTCTAGCCCTCAACATAACCCCAACCCTAGGTCCAATCCTAACCCTAACCGTCCCTCTAACCCATGCCCTCAACATAACCCGAACCCTATGTCCAATCCTAACCCTAACCGTCTCTCTAATCCTAGCCCTCAACATAACCCTAACCCTAGGTCCAATCCTAACCCTAACCGTCTCTCTAACCATATCCCTCAACATAACCCTAACCCTAGGTCCAATCCTAGCACTAACCGTCTCTCTAACCGTAGCCCTCAACATAACCCTAACCCTAGGTCCAATCCTAGCCCTAACCGTCTCTCTAACCCTAGCCCTCAACATAACCCTAACCCTAGGTCCAATTCTCACCCTATCCGTCTCCCTAACCCTAGCCCTCAACATAACCCTAACCCTAGGTCCAATCCTCACCCTAACCGTCTCTCTAACCCTAGCCCTCAACATAGCCCTAACCTAAGTCCAATCCTAACCCTAACCGTCTCTCTAACCCTAGCCCTCAACATAACCCTAACCCTAGGTCCAATCCTCACCCTAACCGTCTCTCTAACCCTAGCCCTCAACATAAACCTAACCCTAGGTCCAATCCTAACACTAACCGTCTCTCTAACCCTAGCCCTCAACATAACCCTAACCCTAGGTACAATCCTATCCCTAACCATCTCTCTAACCCTAGCCCTCAACATAAGCCTAACCCTAGGTCCAATCCTAACCCTAACCGTCTCTCTAACCCTAGCCCTCAACATATCCCTAACCCTAGGTCCAATCCTAACCCTAACCGTCTCTCTAACCCTAGCCCTCAACATAACCCTAACCCTAGGTCCAATACTAACCCTAACTGTCTCTCTAACCCTAGCCCTCAACATAAGCCTAACCTTAGGTCCAATCCTAACCCTAACCGTCTCTCTAACCCTAGCCCTCAACCTAACCCTAACCCTAGGTCCAATCCTCACCCTAACCGTCTCTCTAACCCTAGCCCTCAACCTAACCCTAACCCTAGGTCCAATCCTAACCCTAACCGTCTCTCTAACCCTAGCCCTCAACCTAAACCTAACCCTAGGTACAATCCTAACCCTAACCGTCTCTCTGACCCTAGCCCTCAGCATAACCCTAACCCTAGGTCCAATCCTAACCCTAACTGTCTGTCTAACCCTAGCCCTCAACATAACCCTAACCCTAGGTCCAGTCCTAACCCTAACCGTCTCTCTAACCCTAGCCCTCAACATAACTCTAACCCTAGTTCCAATCCTAACCCTAACAGTTTCTCTAACCCTAGCCCTCAACATAACCCTAACACTAGGTCCAATCCTAACCCTAACCGTCTCTAACCCTAGCCCTCAACATAACCCGAACCCTAGGTCCAATCCTAACCCTAACCGCCGCTCTAACCCTAGCCCTCAACATAACCATAACCCTAGGTCCAATCCTAACCCTAACCATCTCTCAAACCCTTGCCCTCAACATAACCCTAACCCTAGGTACAATCCTAACGCTAAACGTCTCTCTCAACCTAGCCCTAAACATAACCCTAACCCTAGGTCCAATCCTAACCCTAACCGTCTCTCTAACCCTAGCCCTCAACATAACCCTAACCCTAGGTCCAATCCTAACCCTAACCGTCCCTCTAACCCTAGCCCTCAACCTAACCCTAACCCTATGTCCAATCCTAACCCTAACCATCTCTCTAACCCTAGCCCTCAACCTAACCCTAACCCTAGGTCCAATTCTAACCCTAACCGTCTCTCTAACTCTAGCCCTCAACATAACCCCAACCCTAGGTCTAATCCTAACCCTAACCGTAGCTCTAACCCATGCCCTCAACATAACCCGAACCCTATGTCCAATCCTAACCCTAACCGTCTCTCTAATCCTAGCCCTCAACATAACCCTAACCCTAGGTCCAATCCTAACCCTAACCGTCTCTCTAACCATATCCCTCAACATAACCCTATCCCTAGGTCCAATCCTAACACTAACCGTCTCTCTAACCCTAGCCCTCAACATAACCCTAACCCTAGGTCCAATCCGAGCCCTAACCGTCTCTCTAACCCTAGCCCTCAACATAACCCTAACCCTAGGTCCAATTCTCACCCTAACCGTCTCCCTAACCCTAGCCCTCAACATAACCCTAACCCTAGGTCCAATCCTCACCCTAACCGTCTCTCTAACCCTAGCCCTCAACATAACCCTAACCCTAGGTCCAATCCTCACCCTAACCGTCTCTCTAACCCTAGCCCTCAACATAGCCCTAACCTAAGTCCAACCCTAACCTTAACCGTCTCTCTAACCCTCGCCCTCAACATAACCCTAACCCTAGGTCCAATCCTCACCCTAACCGTCTCTCTAACCCTAGCCCTCAACATAAACCTAACCCTAGGTCCAATCCTAACACTAACCGTCTCTCTAACCCTAGCCCTCAACATAACCCTAACCCTAGGTACAATCCTATCCCTAACCATCTCTCTAACACTAGCCCTCAACATAACCCTAACCCTAGGTCCAATCCTCACCCTAACCGTCTCCCTAACCCTAGCCCTCAACATAACCCTAACCCTAGGTCCAATCCTCACCCTAACCGTCTCTCTAACCCTAGCCCTCAACATAGCCCTAACCTAAGTCCAATCCTAACCCTAACCGTCTCTCTAACCCTAGCCCTCAACGTAGCCCTAACCCTAGGTCCAATCCTAACCCTAACCGTCTCTCTAACGCTAGCCCTCAACCTAACCCTAACCCTAGGTCCAATCCTAACCCTAACCGTCTGTCTGACCCTAGCCCTCAGCATAACCCTAACCCTAGGTCCAATCCTAACCCTAACTGTCTGTCTAACCCTAGCCCTCAACATAACCCTAACCCTAGGTCCAATCCTAACCCTAACCGTCCCTCTAACCCTAGCCCTCAACATAACCCTAACCCTAGGTCCAATCCTCACCCTAACCGTCTCTCCAACCCTAGCCTTCAACATAACATTAACTCTAGGTCCAATCCTAACCCTAACTGTCTCTCTAACCCTAGCCCTCAACATATCCCTAACCCTAGGTCCAATCCTAACCCTAACCGTCTCTCTAACCCTAGCCCTCAACATAACCCTAACACTTGGTCCAATCCTAACCCTAACTGTCTCTCTAACCCTAGCCCTCAACATAAGCCTAACCCTAGGTCCAATCCTAACCCTAACCGTCTCTCTAACCCTAGCCCTCAACATAACCCTAACCCCAGGTCCAATCCTAACCCTAACTGTCTCTCTAACCCTAGCCCTCAACATAACCCTAACCCTAGGTCCAATCCTAACCCTATCCTTCTCTCTAACTCTAGCCCTCAACATAACCATAACCCTAGGACAAATCCTAACCCTAACCGTCTCTCTAACCCTAGCCCACAACCTAACCCTAACCCTAGGTCCAATCCTAACCCTAACCGTCTCTCTGACCCTAGCCCTCAGCATAACCCTAACCCTAGGTCGAATCGTAACCCTAACCATCTCTGTAACCCTAGCCCTCAATATAACAATAACCCTAGGTCCAATTCTCACCCTAACCGTCTCTCCAACCCTAGCCCCAAAACATAACCCTAACCCCAGGTCCAATCCTAACACTAACCGTCTCTCTAACCCTAGCCCTCAACATATCCCTAACCCTAGGTCCAATCTAAACCCTAACCGTCTCTCTAACCCTAGACCTCAACATAACCCTAACCCTAGGTCCAATCCTCACCCTAACCGTCTCTCTAACCCTAGCCCTCAACATAAGCCTAACCCTAGGTCCAATCCTAACTGTAACCGTCTCTCTAACCCTAGCCCTCAACATAAGCCTAACCCTAGGTCCAATCCTAACCCTATCCGTCTCTCTAACTCTAGCCCTCAACATTAGCCTAACCCTAGGACCAATCCTAACCCTAACCGTCGCTCTAACCGTAGCCCTCAACATAACCCTAACCCTAGGTCCAATCCTAACCCTAACCGTCTCTCTGACCCTAGCCCTCAACATAACCCTAACCCTAGGTCCAATCCTAACACTAACCGTCTCTCTAACCCTAGCCCTCAATATAACCCTAAACCCTAGGTCCAATCCTAACCCTATCCCTCTCTCTAACTCTAGCCCTCAACATAACCATAACCCTAGGACCAATCCTAACCCTAACCTTCTCTCTAACCCTAGCCCTCAACCTAACCCTAACCCTAGGTCCAATCCTAACCCTAACCGTCTCTCTGACCCTAGCCCTCAGCATAACCCTAACCCTAGGTCCAATCCTAACCCTAAATGTCAGTCTAACCCTAGCCCTCAACATAACCCTAACCCTAGGTCCAATCCTAACCCTAACCGTCTCTCTAACCCTAGCCCTCAACATAACCCTAACCCTAGGTCCAATCCTCACCCTAACCGTCTCTCTAACCCTAGCCCTCAACATAAACCTTACCTTAGGTCCAATCCTAACACTAACCGTCTCTCTAACCCTAGCCCTCAACATAACCCTAACCCTAGGTCCAATCCTAACCCTAACCGTCTCTCTAACCCTAGCCCTCAACATAACCCTAATCCTAGGTCCAATCCTCACCCTAACCGTCTCTCTATCCCTAGCCCTCAACATAACCCTAACCCTAGGTCCAATCCTAACCCTATCCGTCTCTCTAACTCTAGCTCTCAACATAACCCTAACCCTAGGACCAATCCTAACCCTAACCGTCGCTCTAACCCTAGCCCTCAACATAATCCTAACCCTAGGTCCAATCCTAATCCTATCCGTCTCTCTAACTCTAGCCATCAACATAACCCTAACCCTAGGACCAATCCTAACCCTAACCGTCTCTCTAACCCTAGCCCTCAACTTAACCCTAACCCTAGGTCCTATCCTAACCCTAACCGTGTCTCTAACCCTAGCCCTCAACATAACCCTAACCCTAGGTCCAATCCTAACCCTAACCGTCTCCCTAACCCTAGCCCTCAACATAAGCGTAACCCTAGGTCCAATCCTAACCCTAACCGTCTCTCTAACCCTAGCCCTAAACATAACCCTAACCCTAGGTCCAATCCTAACCCTAACCGTCTCTCTGACCCTAGCCCTCAGCATAACCCTAACCCTAGGTCCAAACCTAACCCTAAATGTCAGTCTAACCCTAGCCCTCAACATAACCCTAACCCTAGGTCCAATCCTAACCCTAACCGTCTCTCTAACCCTAGCCCTCAACATAACCCTAACCCTAGGTCCAATCCTCACCCTAACCGTCTCTCTAACCATAGCCCTCAACATAAACCTTACCTTAGGTCCAATCCTAACACTAACCGTCTCTCTAACCCTAGCCCTCAACATAACCCTAACCCTAGGTCCAATCCTAACCCTAACCTTCTCTCTAACCCTAGCCCTCAACATAACCCTAATCCTAGGTCCAATCCTCACCCTAACCGTCTCTCTATCCCTAGCCCTCAACATAACCCTAACCCTAGGTCCAATCCTAACCCTATCCGTCTCTCTAACTCTAGCCCTCAACATAACCCTAACCCTAGGACCAATCCTAACCCTAACCGTCGCTCTAACCCTAGCCCTCAACATAACCCTAACCCTAGGTCCAATCCTAATCCTATCCGTCTCTCTAACTCTAGCCATCAACATAACCCTAACCCTAGGACCAATCCTAACCCTAACCGTCTCTCTAACCCTAGCCCTCAACTTAACCCTAACCTTAGGTCCAATCCTAACCCTAACCGTGTCTCTAACCCTAGCCCTCAACATAACCCTAACCCTAGGTCCAATCCTAACCCTAACCGTCTCCCTAACCCTAGCCCTCAACATAAGCGTAACCCTAGGTCCAATCCTAACCCTAACCGTCTCTCTAACCCTAGCCCTAAACATAACCCTAACCCTAGGTCCAATCCTAACCCTAACCGTCTCTCTAACCCTAGCCCTCAACATAACCCTAACCCTAGGTCCAATCCTCACCCTAACCGTCTCTCTAACCCTAGCCCTCAACATAGCCCTAACCTAAGTCCAATCCTAACCCTAACCGTCTCTCTAACCCTAGCCCTCAACGTAGCCCTAACCCTAGGTCCATTCCTAACCCTAACCGTCTCTCTAACGCTAGCCCTCAACCTAAGCCTAACCCTAGGTCCAATCCTAACCCTAACCGTCTCTCTGACCCTAGCCCTCAGCATAAGCCTAACCCTAGGTCCAATCCTAACCCTAACTGTCTGTCTAACCCTAGCCCTCAACATAACCCTAACCCTAGGTCCAATCCTAACCCTAAATATCTCTCTAACCCTAGCCCTCAACATAAGCGTAACCCTAGGTCCAATCCTAACCCTAACCGTCTCTCTAACCCTAGCCCTAAACATTACCGTAACCCTAGGTCCAATCCTAACCCTAACCGTCTCTCTAACCCTAGCCCTCAACATAACCCTAACCCTAGGTCCAATCCTCACCCTAACCGTCTCCCTAACCCTAGCCCTCAACCTAACCCTAACCCTAGGTCCAATCCTCACCCTAACCGTCTCTCTAACCCTAGCCCTCAACATAGCCCTAACCTAAGTCCAATCCTAACCCTAACCGTCTCTCTAACCCTAGCCCTCAACGTAGCCCTAACCCTAGGTCCAATCCTAACCCTAACCGTCTCTCTAACGCTAGCCCTCAACCTAACCCTAACCCTAGGTCCAATCTTAAACCTAACCGTCTCTCTGAACCTAACCCTCAGCATAACCCTCACCCTAGGTCCAAACCTAACCCTAACTGTCTGTCTAACCCTAGCCCTCAACATAACCCTAACCCTAGGTCCAATCCTAACCCTAACCGTCTCTCTAACCCTAGCCCTCAACATAACCCTAACGCTAGGTCCAATCCTCACCCTAACCGCCTCTCCAACCCTAGCCTTCAACATAACCCTAACTCTAGGTCCAATCCTAACACTAACCGTCTCTCTAACCCTAGCCCTCAACATATCCCTAACCCTAGGTCCAATCCTAACCCTAACCGTCTCTCTAAACTTAGCCCTCAACATAACCCTAACCCTAGGTCCAATCCTAACCCTAACTGTCTCTCTAACCCTAGCCCTCAACATAAGCCTAACCCTAGGTCCAATCCTAACCCTAACCGTCTCTCTAACCCTAGCCCTCAACCTAACCCTAACCCTAGGTCCAATCCTCACCCTAACCGTCTCTCTAACCCTAGCCCTCAACATAACCCTAACCCTAGGTCCAATCCTCACCCTAACCGTCTCTCTAACCCTAGCCCTCAACATAGCCCTAACCCTAGGTCCAATCCTAACCCTAACCGTCTCTCTAACCCTAGCCCTCAACCTAACCCTAACCCTAGGTCCAATCCTAACCCTAACCGTCTCTCTAACCCTAGCCCTCAACCTAACCCTAACCCTAGGTCCAATCCTAACCCCAACCGTCTCTCTGACCCTAGCCCTCAGCATAACCCTAACCCTAGGTGCAATCCTAACCCTAACTGTCTGTCTAACCCTAGCCCTCAACATAACCCTAACCCTAGGTCCAATCCTAACTCTAACCCTCTCTCTGACCCTAGCACTCAGCATAACCCTAACCCTAGTTCCAGTCCTAACCCTAACCGTCTCTCTAACCCTAGCCCTCAACATAACTCTAACCCTAGTTCCAATCCTAACCCTAACAGTTTCTCTAACCCTAGCCCTCAACATAACCCTAACACTAGGTCCAATCCTAACCCTAACCGTCTCTAACCCTAGCCCTCAACATAACCCTAACCATAGGTCCAATCCTAACCCTAACCGTCTCTCTAACCCTAACCGTCAGCATCACCCTTACCCTAGGTCCAGTCCTAACCCTAACCGTCTCTCTAAACTAGCCCTCAACCTAACCCTAACCCTACGTCCAATCCTAACCCTAACCGTCTCTCTAACCCTAGCCCTCAACATAACCCGAACCCTAGGTCCAATCCTAACCCTAACCGCCGCTCTAACCCTAGCCCTCAACATAACCATAACCCTAGGTCCAATCCTAACCCTAACCATCTCTCTAACCCTTGCCCTCAACATAACCCTAACCCTAGGTCCAATCCTAACGCTAAACGTCTCTCTCAACCTAGCCCTAAACATAACCCTAAGCCTAGGTCCAATCCTAACCCTAACCGTCTCTCTAACCCTAGCCCTCAACATAACCCTAACCCTAGGTCCAATCCTAACCCTAACCGTCCCTCTAACCCTAGCCCTCAACCTAACCCTAACCCTATGTCCAATCCTAACCCTAACCATCTCTCTAACCCTAGCCCTCAACCTAACCCTAACCCTAGGTCCAATTCTAACCCTAACCGTCTCTCTAACTCTAGCCCTCAACATAACCCCAACCCTAGGTCCAATCCTAACCCTAACCGTCCCTCTAACCCATGCCCTCAACATAACCCGAACCCTATGTCCAATCCTAACCCTAACCGTCTCTCTAATCGTAGCCCTCAACATAACCCTAACCCTAGGTCCAATCCTAACCCTAACCGTCTCTCTAACCATATCCCTCAACATAACCCTAACCCTAGGTCCAATCCTAACACTAACCGTCTCTCTAACCCTAGCCCTCAACATAACCCTAACCCTAGGTCCAATCCTAGCCCTAACCGTCTGTCTAACCCTAGCCCTCAACATAACCCTAACCCTAGGTCCAATCCTCACCCTAACCGTCTCCCTAACCCTAGCCCTCAACAAAACCCTAACCCTAGGTCTAATCCTCACCCTAACCGTCTCTCTAACCCTAGCCCTCAACATAGCCCTAACCTAAGTCCAATCCTAACCCTAACCGTCTCTCTAAACCTAGCCTTCAACGTAGCCCTAACCCTAGGTCCAATCCTAACCCTAACCGTCTCTCTAACGCTAGCCCTCAACCTAAACCTAACCCTAGGTCCAATCCTAACCCTAACCGTCTGTCTGACCCTAGCCCTCAGCATAACCCTAACCCTAGGTCCAATCCTAACCCTAACTGTCTGTCTAACCCTAGCCCTCAACATAACCCTAACCCTAGGTCCAATCCTAACCCTAACCGTCTCTCTAACCCTAGCCCTCAACATAACCATAACCCTAGGTCCAATCCTAACCCTAACCATCTCTCTAACCCTTGCCCTCAACATAACCCTAACCCTAGGTCCAATCCTAACGCTAAACGTCTCTCTCAACCTAGCCCTAAACATAACCCTAAGCCTAGGTCCAATCCTAACCCTAACCGTCTCTCTAACCCTAGCCCTCAACATAACCCTAACCCTAGGTCCAATCCTAACCCTAACCGTCCCTCTAACCCTAGCCCTCAACCTAACCCTAACCCTATGTCCAATCCTAACCCTAACCATCTCTCTAACCCTAGCCCTCAACCTAACCCTAACCCTAGGTCCAATTCTAACCCTAACCGTCTCTCTAACTCTAGCCCTCAACATAACCCCAACCCTAGGTCCAATCCTAACCCTAACCGTCCCTCTAACCCATGCCCTCAACATAACCCGAACCCTATGTCCAATCCTAACCCTAACCGTCTCTCTAATCGTAGCCCTCAACATAACCCTAACCCTAGGTCCAATCCTAACCCTAACCGTCTCTCTAACCATATCCCTCAACATAACCCTAACCCTAGGTCCAATCCTAACACTAACCGTCTCTCTAACCCTAGCCCTCAACATAACCCTAACCCTAGGTCCAATCCTAGCCCTAACCGTCTGTCTAACCCTAGCCCTCAACATAACCCTAACCCTAGGTCCAATCCTCACCCTAACCGTCTCCCTAACCCTAGCCCTCAACATAACCCTAACCCTAGGTCTAATCCTCACCCTAACCGTCTCTCTAACCCTAGCCCTCAACATAGCCCTAACCTAAGTCCAATCCTAACCCTAACCGTCTCTCTAAACCTAGCCTTCAACGTAGCCCTAACCCTAGGTCCAATCCTAACCCTAACCGTCTCTCTAACGCTAGCCCTCAACCTAAACCTAACCCTAGGTCCAATCCTAACCCTAACCGTCTGTCTGACCCTAGCCCTCAGCATAACCCTAACCCTAGGTCCAATCCTAACCCTAACTGTCTGTCTAACCCTAGCCCTCAACATAACCCTAACCCTAGGTCCAATCCTAACCCTAACCGTCTCTCTAACCCTAGCCCTCAACATAACCCTAACCCTAGGTCCAATCCTAACCCTGTCTCTCTAACCCTAGCAATCAACATAACCCTAACCCTAGGTCCAATCCTAACCCTATCCCTCTCTCTAACTCTAGCCCTCAACATAACCATAACCCTAGGACAAATCCTAACCCTAACCGTCTCTCTAAACCTAGCCCACAACCTAACCCTAACCCTAGGTCCAATCCCAACCCTAACCGTCTCTCTGACCCTAGCCCTCAGCATAACCCTAACCCTAGGTCCAATCCTAACCCTAACTGTCAGTCTAACCCTAGCCCTCAACATAACCCTAACCCTAGGTCGAATCCTAACCCTAACCATCTCTCTAACCCTAGCCCTCAACATAACCCTAACCCTAGGTCCAATTCTCACCCTAACCGTCTCTCCAACCCTAGCCCTAAACATAACCCTAACCCCAGGTCCAGTCGTAACACTAACCGTCTCTCTAACCCTAGCCCTCAACATATCCCTAACCCTAGGTCCAATCTTAACCCTAACCGTCTCTCTAACCTTAGACCTCAACATAAACCTAACCCTAGGTCCAATAATCACCCTAACCGTCTCTCTAACCCTAGCCCTCAACATAAGCCTAACCCTAGGTCCAATCCTAACAGTAACCGTCTCTCTAACCCTAGCCCTCAACATAAGCCTAACCCTAGGTCCAATCCTAACCCTATCCGTCTCTCTAACTCTAGCCCTCAACATAAGCCTAACCCTAGGACCAATCCTAACCCTAACCGTCGCTCTAACCCTAGCCCTCAACATAACCCTAACCCTAGGTCCAATCCTAACCCTAACCGTCTCTCTGACCCTAGCCCTCAACATAACCCTAACACTAGGTCCAATCCTAACCCTAACCGTCTCTCTAACCCTAGCCCTCAATATAGCCCTAAACCCTAGGTCCAATCCTAACCCTATCCCTCTCTCTAACCCTAGCCCTCAACCTAACCCTAACCCTAGGTCCAATCCTAACCCTAACCGTCTCTCTGACCCTAGCCCTCAGCATAACCCTAACCCTAGGTCCAATCCTAACCCTAACTGTCAGTCTAACCCTAGCCCTCAACATAACTCTAACCCTAGGTCCAATCCTAACCCTAACCGTCTCTCTAACCCTAACCCTCAACAAAATCTAACCCTAGGTCCAATCCTCACCCTAACTGTCTCTCTAACCCTAGCCCTCAACATAAACCTTACCTTAGGTCCAATCCTAACACTAACCGTCTCTCTAACCCTAGCCCTAAACATAACCCTAACCCTAGGTCCAATCCAAACCCGAAACGTCTTTGTAACCCTAGCCCTCAACATAACCCTAACCCTAGCTCCAATCCTAACCTGAACCGTCTCGCTAATCCAAGCCCTCAACATAAACTTAACCCTACATGCAATCCTAACCCTAATCGTCTACCTAACCCTACCCCTCAACATAACACTAACCCTAGCTCCAATCCTAACCCTAATCGTCTACCTAACCCTAGCCCTCAACATAACCCTAACCCTAGATCCAATCCTAACCCTAATAGTCTCTCTAACCCTGGCCCTCAACGCAATCCTAACCCTAGGTTCACTCCTAACCCGAACTGTCTCTCTAACCCTAGCCCTCAACATAACCCTAACCCTAGCTCCAATCCTAACCCTAATCGTCTACCTAACCCTAGCCTTCAACCTAACCGTAACCCTAGCTCCAATCCTAACCCTAATCATCTCTCTAACCCTAGCCCTCAGTATAACCCTAACCCTAGGTCTGATCCTATCCCTAATCGTCTATCTAACCCTATCCCTCACCATTACCCTAACCCTAGGCCTGATCCTAACCCTAATCGTCTATCTAACCCTAGCCCTCAACATAACACTAACCCTACCTCCAATGCTAACCCTAATGTACACCTAACCCTTTCCCTCAACATAATGCTAACCCTAGCTCCAATCCTAACCCTAATAGTATCTCTAACCCTACCCTCAACACAACACTAACCCTAGGTCCAAACCTAACCCTAATCGTCTACTTAACCTTAGCCCTAAAAATAACCCTAAACTTAGGTCCCATCCTAACCCTAATAGTCTATCTAACCCTAGCCCTCAAAATAACCCTAGCCCTAGCTCCAATCCTAACCCTAATCGTCTACCTAACCCGAGCCCTCAACATAACCCTAACCCTAGGTAAAATCCTAACCTTATTTGTCTATCTACCCTAGCCGTAAACATAACCCTAACCCTAGCTCCAATCCTAACCCTAATCGTGTTTCTAATCCTAGCCCTCAACATAACCCTAACCCTAGCTCCAATCTTAAGCCTAATCGTCTCTCTAATCCTACCCCTCAACATAACCCTAACCCTAGGTACAATCCTAACATTAATAGTCTACCTAAGCTTAGCCTTCAAATTAACCCTAACCCTAGCTCCAATCCTAACCCTAATCGTCTCCCTAATCCTAGCCCTCAACATAACCCTAGCCCTAGGTACAATGTTAACACTAATCGTCTATCTAACCCTAACCCTAAACATAACCCTAACCCTAGGTCCAATCCTAAACCGATCTGTCTCTCTAAACATAGCCCTCAACATAACCCTAACCCTAGATCCAATCCTAACGCGAACAGTATCTCTAAACCTAGCCTTCAACATAACCCTAACCCTAGGTTGAATACTAACCCTAATTGTCGCTCTAAACCTAGCCCTTAACATAACCCTAACCCTAGGTCCAATCCTAACCCTAATCGACTCTCTAACGTAGCCCTCAACATAAGCCTAACCCTAGGTCGAATCCTAACCCGAATCGTCGCTCTAACCCTAGCCCTTAACATAACCCTACCCCTAGGTCCAATCCTAACCCTAATCCACTCTCTAACCGTAGCCCTCTACATAACTCTAACCCTAGGTCCAATCCTAACCCTAATCGACTATCTAACCATAGCCCTCAGCATAACCCTAACCCTAGATCCAATTCTAACCCAAACCGTCTCTCTAACCCTAGCCCTCCACATAACCCTAACCCTAGGTACAATCCAAACACTAATCGTTTATCTAACCCTAGCCCTAAACATAACTTTAACCCTAGGTCCAATAATCACCCTAATCGTCTCTCTGACCCTAGCCCTCAACATAACCCTAACCCTAGGTCCAATCCTAACTCTAATCGTCTATCTAACCCTAGCCCTCAGCATAACCCTAACCCTCGGTCCAATCCTAACCCGAACCTTCTCTCTAACCCTAGCCCTAAACATGACCATAACCCTAGGTCCATTCATAAACCCTAATTGTCTACCGAGCCCTAGCCCTCAACATAACGCTAGTTCCTATCCTAACCCTAGTTCCAATCCTAACCCTAACCGTCTCTCTAACCCTAGCCCTCAACATAACCCTAACCCCAGGTCCAATCCTTACCCGAACTGTCTTTCTAACCCTAGCCCTCAACCTAAACCTAACCCTAGGTCCAATCCTAACCCTAATCGTCTCTCTAACCCTAGCCCTCAACATAACCATAACACTAGGTCCAATCCTAACCTGAACCGTCTCTCTAACCCTAGCCCTCAACATAAACCTATCCCTAGGTCCAGTCCTAACCCTAATCGTGTATCCAACACTAGCCCTCAACATAACCCTATCCCTCGGTCCAATCCTAACCCGAACCTTCTCTCTAACCCTAGCCCTCAACATAACCATAACCCTCAACATAAACTTAACCCTAGGGCCAATCCTAACCCTAATCGTCCACCTAACCCTAGCCCTCAACAAAACCGTAACCCTATGGTCCAGTCCTAACCCTAATAGTGTATCTAACCCTAGCGCTAAACATAACCATAACCCTAGGTCCAATCCTAACCCTAATCGTCTATCTAACCCTAGCCCTGAACATAACTCTAACACTAGCTCCAATGCTATCCCTAATCGACAACCGAACCCTAATCGTCTCTCTAATTCTAGCCCTCAATATAACCTTAACCCTAGGACCAATCCTAACCCAACGTGTGTTTTCACTGCTGGAATAAGTTTTGGAATGCATTGTTTCAATCTCTTGCAAGCCTCATGTTGTTTTTAGAGAATATGGAAAAACAAAGAGTATGTTTCCCAAATCACTTGTAATCCAGAAAAAGGCACACTGCATCACTCTTCCTGAAACACGCTCTTTCTCATAATGTTTTGAGAACATTCAAGAAACCCCAAGAGAAGTGCATTTTGCAGTGAAATTCAGACGGGTATTTTCAAAATGACATTTCTATTGGTTGCAGAGTGCAAAAGCACGATTGCCTTCACGTTCTCCATGACACCGTTACATTTCCAACTGACCTGCAGTTGGACTTTCACAAAAAGATGTGTTTGAGGGTCTGTGGTTAAAGGAGCTCTAAGTTGTGTATTCAGTGCTGGAGAGTGACACACTCTACGTAGGTTACACAGCATTTTGAGAGCAGCAACATGCTTCAAACTGAAACTGCTACAATGTGTGTAGCATGCAGAAAGAAGGCTTGTCATTTCAAAGAAAGAAGACGAAACCAAAATCCAGGTAGTTAAGCTTGCACAAAAGTATGGGAGATGTGCATGTGGACAGTTTCAAGCAGCAGCTCTTGTGGACACTTGGGAACAGCGCTGTGAAAAAATTTCGTACGTAGCAAGATTTGTCCAAAGTTGAAAGACCTTCCAAAACCAGCCCTAAAGAACTTAGCCAATCAATGAATGTTGCAATAAGCTCCTGCAGGCAAGGTGCTTCTATGACACAACCCCCGAGCAGGTAGCTACATTCTGCACAGTACAAAATTCATATGAATTCCAGGCTGAAAACTCACTCCAGAAGGAAGAAATGCGTGTGTTTCTCTCTGAAACAACACTCAGCCACTATTCTTTTGCTTGCTCCTTCAAAGTCTTTGTAGATACGTGTGTTTACACTGCTGGAATACGTTTTGGGATGCATTGTTTCAATCTCTTGCAAGCCTCATGTTCTTTCTTAGACGATGTGGAAAAACAAGGTGTATGTTTCCCAAATCACTAGCAATCCAGAAAAACACACAGTGCATCACTCTTGCCCAAACATGCTCTTTCTCCTAATGCGTTGAGAACATTCAAGAAAGCAGAAAGGAAGAGCATTTTGCAGTGAAATTCAGACTGGCATGTACAAAAAGCCATTTCTTTCGGTTGCAGGGTGTAAAAGCATGATGGTCTTCATGTTCTCGATGAAACCCTTACATTTCCAAGTGACCTCAATTAGGACATTCCCCAAAAATTGTGTTTGCGTGTCTGTAGCGAAAGGAGCTCTAAGTTGTGTATTCAGTGCTGGAGAGTGACACAGTCTACATAGGTTTAACAGCGCTTTAAGAGCACCAACATGCTCAAAGGTGAAACTGCTAAAGGTGTGTGTAGCATGCAGAAAGAAGGCTTGTCCTTTCAAAGAAAGAAGAGGAAACCAAAATCCAGGTACTGAAACGAGCACACCAGTATGGGCGATGTGCATGTGGACAGTTTCAAGCAGCCCATCCTTCTGGACACTTGGAAACAGCAATGTAAAAACATTTCGTTCGAAGTGGGATTTGGCCAAAGTTGTAAGACCTTCCAACACCAACCCTAAAGAACTTAGCCAAACAATGAATGTTGCAATAAGCTCCTGTAGGAAAGGCGTTTCTATGACACAAACCCCAAACAGGTAGCTACATTCTGCACAGTACAAATGCATATGAATTCCAGGCTGAAAACTCACTCCAGAAGGAAGAAATGCTTGTGTTTCTCTCTGAAAGAACACTCAGCCACTATTCTTTTGCTTGCTCTTTCAAAGTCTTTGTAGAAACATGTTTTCACTGGTGGAATACGTTTTGGGATGCATTGTTTCAATCTCTTCCAATCCTCATGTTGTTTCTTAGACAATGTGGAAAAACGCGGATTATGTTTCCCAAATCACTTGAAATCCAGGAAAACGCACCCTGCATCAGTCTTGCTGAAACACGCTCTTTCACCTAATGCATTGAGAACATTCAAGAAAGCAGAAAAGAAGGGCCTTTTGCAGTGAATTTCACACTGGTATGTACAAAAGCCATTTATTTCGGTTGCAGAGTGCAAAAGCATGATTGACTTCATGTTCTCTATGAAACCCTTACATTTCCAAGTGACCTGAAGTAGGAATTTCACAAAAACATGTGTTGGCGTGTCTGTGGTGAAAGGAACTCTAAGTTGTGTATTCAGTGCTGGAGAGTGACACACTCTACGCAGGTTAGACAGCGTCCTTAGAGCACCAACATGCTTAAAATAGAAACTGCTACAAGATTTGTGTAGCATGCTGAATGAAGGCTTGTCATTTCAAAGAAAGAAGAGGAAACCAAATTCCAGGTAGTGAAACGAGCACACCAGTATGGGAAATGTGCATGTGGACAGTTTCCAGCAACAGCTCCTTCTGGACACTTGGAAACAGCAATGTAAAAACATTTCGTTCGAAGCGGGATTTGTCCAAAGTTGAACGACCTTCCAAAACCAACCCTAAAGAACTTAGCCAAACAATGAATGTTGCAATAAGCTCCTGTAGGAAACGTACTTCTATGACACAACCCCCTCCAGCAGGTAGCTACATTCTGCACAGTACAAAATGCATACGAATTCCAGGCTGAAAACTCACTCCAGAAGGAGAAATGCGTGTGTTTCTCTCTGAAAGAACACTCAGCCACTATTCTTTTGCTTGCTCCTTCAAAGTCATTGTAGAAACGTGTGTTTTCACTGTTGGAATACGTTTTGGGATGCATTGTTTCAATCTCTTGCAAGCCTCATGTTGTTTCTTAGACAATGTGGAAAAACAAGGAGTATGTTTCCCAAATAACTTGAAATCCAGGAAAACGCACCCTTCATCACTCTTGCTCAAACACGCTCTTTCACCTAATGCATTGAGAACATTCAAGAAAGCAGAAACGAAGGGCCCTAACCCTTGGTCCAATCCTAAACCGAACCGTCTCCCTAAACCTAGCCCTCAACATTACCCTAACTCTCGGTCCAATCCTAAGCCTAATCGTGTTCCTAACCGTAGCCGTCAACATAACCCTAACCCTAGCTCCAAACCTACCATAATCGTCTCTCCATCCGTAGCCCTCAACATAACCCTAACCCTAGCTCCAATCCTAAGCCTAATCGTCTACCTAACCCTAGCCCTCAACATAACCCTAACAATAGGTCCAATCCTAAAACTACTCGTCTATCTAACCCTAGCCCTAAACATAACCCTAACCCTAGGTCCAATCCTAACCCTAATTGTCTATGTAACCCAAGCCCTCAACATAACCCTACCCCTAGCTCCAATCCTAACCCTAATCGTCTACCTAACCTTAGCCCTCAACACAACCATAACCCTAGGTCCAATCGTAACCCTAATCGACTCTCTAACCGTAGCCCTCAACATAACCCTAAACCTAGGTCCAATCCTAACACGAACCGTCTCTCTAACCCTAGCCCTCAACATAACCCTAAGCCTAGGTCCACTCCTAAACCTAATCATCTCTCTAACCCTAGCCCTCAACATAACCCTAACCATAGGTACAATCCTAACAATAATCGTCTATCTAAACCTAGCCCTAAACATAACCCTAACCCTAGGCCCAATCCTATCCCTAACCGTCTACCTAACCCTAGGCCTCAACATAACCCTAACCCTAGCACCAATCCTAACCCTAATTGTCCCTCTAAACTTAGCCCTCAACATAACCCTAACCTTGGCTCCAATATTAACCCTATCGTCTCTCTAATCCTAGCCCTCAATATAACCTTACCCTAGGTCCAATCCAAACCAAATCCGTCTCTCTAACCCTAGCTCTCAACATAACCCTAACCCTCGGTGCAATCCTAACCCGAACTGTCTCTCTAACCCTAGCCCTCAACATGACAGTAACCCTAGGTCCATTCCTAACCTGAAACTTCTCTCTAACCCAAGCCCTCAACATAACCCTAACCCTAGATCCAATCCTAACCTTAATCATCTACCTAACCCTAGCCCTCAACATAACCCTAACCCTAGCTCCAATCCTAACCCTAATCGTCTCTCTACCCCTAGCCCTCAACATAACCCTAACCCTAGGTCCAATCCTAACCCTAATCGTCTATCTAACCCTAGCCCTAAACATAACCCTAACCCTAGTTCCAATCCAAACCCTAATCGTCTATCTAACCCTAGCCCTAAAAATAATCCTAACCCTAGGCCCAATCCTAACCCTAATAGTGTATCTAACCCTAGCCCTCATCATAACCCTAACCCTACGTCCAATCCTAATCCGAAAGGTCTCTCTAACACTAGCCCTCAACATAACCCTAACCCTAGCTCCAATCCTAACCTATTTGTCCCTCTAACCCTAGCCCTCAACGTACCCTAACGCTAGGTCCAATTATAACCCTAATCGAATCTCTAACCGTAGTCCTCAACATAACCCTAACCCTAGGTCCAATCCTAACCTGAACCGTCTCTCTAAACCTAGCCCTCAACATAACCCTAACCCTAGGTCCAATTTTAACCAGAACATTCTCTTTAACCGTAGCCCTCAACATAACCATATTCCTACGTCCAATCCTAACCCTAATCGTCTACCTAACCCTAGCCCTCCACATAACCCTAACCCTAACTCCAAACCTAACCCTAATCGTCTCTGTAACCCTAGCCATCAACATTAGCCTAACCCTAGGTCCAATCCTACCCTAATCGTCTATCTAACCATACCCTTAACATAACCCTACCCCTAGGTCCAATCCTAACCAGAACCGTCTCTCTAACCCTAGCCCTCCACATAACCCTAACCCTAGGTACAATCCAAACACTAATCGTTTATCTAACCCTAGCCCTAAACATAACTTTAACCCTAGGTCCAATAATCACCCTAATCTCCTCTCTGACCCTAGCCCTCAACATAACCCTAACCCTAGGTCCAATCCTAACTCTAATCGTCTATCTAACCCTAGCCCTCAGCATAACCCTAACCCTCGGTCCAATCCTAACCCGAACCTTCTCTCTAACCCTAGCCCTAAACATAACCATAACCCTAGGTCCATTCATAAACCCTCATTGTCTACCTAGCCCTAGCCCTCAACATAACGCTAACCCTAGCTCCAATCCTAACCCTAACCGTCTCTCTAACCCTAGCCCTCAACATAACCATAACCCCAGGTCCAATCCTTACCCGAACTGTCTTTCTAACCCTAGCCCTCAACCTAAACCTAACCCTAGGTCCAATCCTAACCCTAATCGTCTCTCTAACCCTAGCCCTCAACATAACCATAACACTAGGTCCAATCCTAACCCGAACCGTCTCTCTAACCCTAGCCCTCAACATAAACCTATCCCTAGGTCCAGTACTAACCCTAATCGTGTATCCAACACTAGCCCTCAACATAACCCTAACCCTCGGTCCAATCCTAACCCGAACCTTCTCTCTAACCCTAGCCCTCAACATAACCATAACCCTCAACATAAACTTAACCCTAGGGCCAATCCTAACCCTAATCGTCCACCTAACCCTAGCCCTCAACAAAACCCTAACCCTAGGGTCCAGTCCTAACCCTAATAGTGTATCTAACCCTAGCGCTAAACATAACCATAACCCTAGGTCCAATCCTAACCCTAATCGTCTATCTAACCCTAGCCCTGAACATAACTCTAACACTAGCTCCAATGCTATCCCTAATCGACAACCGAACCGTAATCGTCTCTCTAATCCTAGCCCTCAATATAACCTTAACCCTAGGACCAATCCTAACCCAACGTGTGTTTTCACTGCTGGAATAAGTTTTGGGATGCATTGTTTCAATCTCTTGCAAGCCTCATGTTGTTTTTAGAGAATATGGAAAAACAAAGAGTATGTTTCCCAAATCACTTGTAATCCAGAAAAAGGCACACTGCATCACTCTTGCTGAAACACGCTCTTTCTCATAATGTTTTGAGAACATTCAAGAAACCCGAAGAGAAGTGCATTTTGCAGTGAAATTCAGACGGGTATGTTCAAAATGACATTTCTATTGGTTGCAGAGTGCAAAAGCACGATTGCCTTCACGTTCTCCATGACACCCTTACATTTCCAACTGACCTGCAGTAGGACTTTCACAAAAAGATGTGTTTGAGGGTCTGTGGTTAAAGGAGCTCTAAGTTGTGTATTCAGTGCTGGAGAGTGACACACTCTACGTAGGTTACACAGCACTTTGAGAGCAACAACATGCTTCAAACTGAAACTGCTACAATGTGTGTAGCATGCAGAAAGAAGGCTTGTCATTTCAAAGAAAGAAGACAAAACCAAAATCCAGGTAGTTAAACGAGCACAAAAGTATGGGAGATGTGCATGTGGACAGTTTCAAGCAGCAGCTCTTTGTGGACACTTGGGAACAGCGCTGTGAAAAAATTTCGTATGAAGCAGGATTTGTCCAAAGTTGAAAGACCTTCCAAAACCAGCCCTAAAGAACTTAGCCAATCAATGAATGTTGCAATAAGCTTCTGCAGGAAAGGTGCTTCTATGACACAACCCCCGAGCAGGTAGCTACATTCTGCACAGTACAAAATGCAAATGAATTCCAGGCTGAAAATTCTCCACAGAAGAATGAAATGCATGTGTTTCTCTCTGAAAGAACACTTAGCCACTAGGCTTTTGCTTTCTCCTTTAAAGTCTTTGTACAAACGTGTGTTTTCACTGTTGGAATACGTTGTGGGATGCATTGTTTCAATCTCTTGCAAGCCTCATGTTGTTTCTTAGACAATGTGGAAAAACAAGGAGTATGTTTCCCAAATCACTTGTAATCCAGAGAAACGCACACTGCATCACTCTTGCTCACACACGCTCTTTCTCCTAATGTGTTGATAACATTCAAGAAACCAGAAAAGAAGGGCATTTTGCAGTGAAATTCAGACGGCTATGTTCAAAAGGACATTTCTATTGGTTGCAGTGCGCAAAAGCACGATTGACTTCATGTTCTCCATGACACCCTTACATTTCCAAGTGACCTCAATTAGGACATTCCCCAAAAGATGTGTTTGCGTGTCTGTAGCGAAAGGAGCTCTAAGTTGTGTATTCAGTGCTGGAGAGTGACATAGTCTACATATGTTTAACAGCGTTTTAAGAGCAGCAACATGCTTCAAACTGAAACTGCTACAAGGTGTGTGTAGCATGCAGAAAGAAGGCTTGTCATTTCAAAAAAAGAAGAGGAAACCAAAATACAGGTAGTTAAACGAGCACAAAAGTATGGGAGATGTGCATGTGGACAGTTTCAAGCAGCAGCTCTTTGTGGACACTTGGGAACAGCGCTGTGAAAAAATTTCGTATGAAGCAGGATTTGTCCAAAGTTGAAAGACCTTCCAAAACCAGCCCTAAAGAACTTAGCCAATCAATGAATTTTGCAATAAGCTCCTGCAGGAAAGGTGCTTCTATGACACAATCCCCGAGCAGGTAGCTACATTCTGCACAGTACAAAATGCATATGAATTCCTGGCTGAAAACTCACTCCAGAAGAATGAAATGCATGTGTTTCTCTCTGAAAGAACACTCAGCCACTAGTCTTTTGCTTTCTCCTTCAAAGTCTTTGTAGAAACGTGTGTTTTCACTGTTGGAATACGTTGTGGGATGCATTGTTTCAGTCTCTTGCAAGCCTCATGTTGTTTCTTAGACAATGTGGAAAAACAAAGAGTATGTTTCCCAAATCACTTGTAATCCAGAGAAACGCACACTGCATCACTCTTGCCAAAGCACGCTCTTTCTCCTAATGTGTTGATAACATTCAAGAAACCAGAAAAGAAGGGCATTTTGCAGTGAAATTCAGACGGGTATGTTCAAAAGGACATTTCTATTGGTTGCAGTGCGCAAAAGCACGATTGACTTCATGTTCTCCATGACACCCTTACATTTCCAAGTGACCTCAATTAGGACATTCCCCAAAAGATGTGTTTGCGTGTCTGTAGCGAAAGGAGCTCTAAGTTGTTTATTCAGTGCTGGAGAGTGACACAGTCTACATAGGTTTAACAGCGTTTTAAGAGCAGCAACATGCTTCAAACTGAAACTGCTACAAGGTGTGTGTAGCATGCAGAAAGAAGGCTTGTCATTTCAAAAAAAGAAGAGGAAACCAAAATACAGGTAGTAAAACGAGCACAAAAGTATGGGAGATGTGCATGTGGACAGTTTCAAGCAGCAGCTCTTTGTGGACACTTGGGAACAGCGCTGTGAAAAAATTTCGTGTGAAGCAGGATTTGTCCAAAGTTGAAAGACCTTCCAAAACCAGCCCTAAAGAACTTAGCCAATCAATGAATTTTGCAATAAGCTCCTGCAGGAAAGGTGCTTCTATGACACAGTCCCCGAGCAGGTAGCTACATTCTGCACAGTACAAAATGCATATGAATTCCTGGCTGAAAACTCACTCCAGAAGAATGAAATGCATGTGTTTCTCTCTGAAAGAACACTCAGCCACTAGTCTTTTGCTTTCTCCTTCAAAGTCTTTGTAGAAACGTGTGTTTTCACTGTTGGAATACGTTGTGGGATGCATTGTTTCAGTCTCTTGCAAGCCTCATGTTGTTTCTTAGACAATGTGGAAAAACAAAGAGTATGTTTCCCAAATCACTTGTAATCCAGAGAAACGCACACTGCATCACTCTTGCCAAAGCACGCTCTTTCTCCTAATGTGTTGATAACATTCAAGAAACCAGAAAAGAAGGGCATTTTGCATTGAAATTCAGACGTGTATGTTCAAAAGGACATTGCTATTGGTAGCAGAGTGCAAAAGCGCGATTGACGTCATGTTCTCGATGACACCCTTACTTTTCCAAGTGACCTGAAGTAGGACTTTCACAAAAAGATGTCTTTGCGTGTTTGTGGTGAAAGTAGCTCTTAGTTGAGTATTAAGTGCTGGAGAGTGACACACTCTACGTAGCTTACACAGCGTTTTGAGAGCAGCAACATGTTTCAAACTGAAACTGCTACAAGGTGTGCGTAGCATGCAGGAAGAAGGCTTGTCATTTCAAAGAAGGAAGAGGAAACCAAAATCCAGGTAGTGAAACGAGCACACCAGTATGGGAGATGTGCATGTGGACAGTTTCAAGCAGCAGCTCCTTCTGGACACTTGGAAACAGCAATGTAAAAACATTTCGTTCGAAGCGGGATTTGTCCAAAGTTGAAAGACCTTCCAACACCAACCCTAAAGAACTTAGCCAAACAATGAATGTTACAATAAGCTCCTGCAGGAAAGGTGCTTCTATGACACAACCCCCGAGCAGGTAGCTACATTCTGCACAGTACAAAATGCATATGAACTCCAGGCTGAAAACTCACTCCAGAAGGAAGAAATGCGTGTGTTTCTCTCTGAAACAACACTCAGCCACTATTCTTTTGCTTGCTCCTTCAAAGTCTTTGTAGAAACGTGTGTTTACACTGCTGGAATATGTTTTGGGATGCATTGTTTCAATCTCTTGCAAGCCTCATGTTCTTTCTTAGAGGATGTGGAAAAACTAGGAGTATGTTTCCCAAATCACTAGCAATCCAGAAAAACGCACAGTGCATCACTCTTGCCCAAACATGCTCTTTCTCCTAATGAGTTGAGAACATTCAAGAAAGCAGAAGGGAAGAGCATTTTGCAGTGAAATTCAGACTGGCATGTTCAAAAAGCCATTTCTTTCGGTTGCAGGGTGTAAAAGCATGATGGTCTTCATGTTCTCGATGAAACCCTTACATTTCCAAGTGACCTCAATTAGGACATTACCCAAAAATTGTGTTTGAGTGTCTGTAGCGAAAGGAGCTCTAAGTTGTGTATTCAGTGCTGGAGAGTGACACAGTCTACATAGGTTTAACAGCGTTTTAAGAGCACCAACATGCTCAAAGGTGAAACTGCTACAAGGTGTGTGTAGCATGCAGAAAGAGGGCTTGTCCTTTCAAAGAAAGAAGAGGAAACCAAAATCCAGGTACTGAAACGAGCACACCAGTATGGGAGATGTGCATGTGGACAGTTTCAAGCAGCCCATCCTTCTGGACACTTGGAAACTGCAATGTATAAACATTTCGTTCGAAGTGGGATTTGGCCAAGTTGAAAGACCTTCCAACACCAACCCTAAAGAACTTAGCCAAACAATGAATGTTGCAATAAGCTCCTGTAGGAAAGGCGCTACTATGACACAAACCCCAAACAGGTAGCTACATTCTGCACAGTACAAATGCATATGAATTCCAGGCTGAAAACTCACTCCAGAAGGAAGAAATGCGTGTGTTTCTCTCTGAAAGAACACTCAGCCACTATTCTTTTGCTTGCTCCTTCAAAGTCTTTGTAGAAACGTGTATTTTCACTGGTGGAATACGTTTTTGGATGCATTGTTTCAATCTCTTCCAATCCTCATGTTGTTTCTTAGACAATGTGGAAAAACGCGGATTATGTTTCCCCAATCACTTGAAATCCAGGAAAACGCACCCTGCATCAGTCTTGCTCAAACACGCTCTTTCACCTAATGCGTTGAGAACATTCAAGAAAGCAGAAAAGAAGGGCCTTTTGCAGTGAATTTCACACTGGTATGTACAAAAGCCATTTATTTCGGTTACAGAGTGCAAAAGCATGATTGACTTCATGTTCTCTATGAAACCCTTACATTTCCAAGTGACCTGAAGTAGGAATTTCACAAAAACATGTGTTTGCGTGTCTGTGGTGAAAGGAACTCTAAGTTGTGTATTGAGTGCTGGAGAGTGACACACTCTACACAGGTTAGACAGCGTCCTTAGAGCACCAACATGCTGAAAATAGAAACTGCCACAAGATTTGTGTAGCATGCTGAATGAAGGCTTGTCATTTCAAAGAAAGAATAGGAAACCAAATTCCAGGTAGTGAAACGAGCACACCAGTATGGGAAATGTGCATGTGGACAGTTTCCAGCAGCAGCTCTTTGTGGACACTTGGAAACAGCACTGTGAAAATATTTCGTACGAAGCGGGTTTTGCCAAAGTTGAAAGACTTGCCAAAAGCAACCCTAAAGGACTTAGCCAAACAATGAATGTTGCAATAAGCTCCTGCAGGAAAGGTGCTTCAATGACACAACTCCCGAGCAGGTAGCTACATTCTGCACAGTACAAAATGCATATGAATTCCTGGCTGGAAACTCACTCCAGAAGGAAGGAATGCGTGTGTTTCTCTCTGAAAGAACACTCAGCCACTAGGCTTTTGCTTGCTCCTTCAAAGTCTTTGTAGAAACATGTGTTTTCACTGGTGGAATACGTTTTGGGATGCATTGTTTCAATCTCTTGCAAGCCTCATGTTCTTTCTTAGACGAAGTGGAAAAACAAGGAGTATGTTTCCCAGATCACTTGCAATCCAGAAAAACACACACTGCATCACTCTTGCCTAAACATGCTCTTTCTCCTAATGTGTTGAGAACATTCAAGAAAGCAGAAAGGAAGAGCATTTGGTAGTGAAATTCAGACTGGCATGTACAAAAGGCCATTTCTTTCAGTTGCAGGGTGTAAATGCATGATGGTCTTCATGTTTTCGATGAAAGCCTTACATTTCCAAGTGACCACAATTAGGACTTTCCCAAAAAGATGTTTGCGTGTCTGTGGCAACGGAGCTCTAAGTTGTGTATTCAATGCTGGAGAGTGACACACTCTACATAGGTTAAAAAACGTTCTTAGAGAACCAACATGCTTAAAATTGAAACTGCTACAAGATGTGCGTAGCATGCTGAATGAAGGCTTCTCATTTCAAACAAAGAAGAGGAAACCAAATTCCAGGAAGTGAAACGAGCCCACCAGTATGGGAGATGTGCATGTGGACAGTTTCCAGCAGCAGCTCTTTGTGGACACATATAAACATTGCTGTGAAAAAAATTCGTACGAAGCGGGATTTGGCCAAAGTTGAAAGTCTTTCCAAAACCAAACCTAACGGACTTAGCAAAACAATGAATGTTGCAATAAGCTCCTGCAGGAAAGGTGCTTCAATGAAACAACTCCAGAGCAGGTAGCTACATTCTGCACAGTACAAAATGCATATGAATTCCAGGCTGAAAACTCACTCCAGAAGGAAGAAATGCGTGTGTTTCTCTCTGAAAGAACACTCAGCCACTATTCTTTTGCTTGCTCCTTTAAGGTCTTTGTAGAAACGTGTGTTTTCACTGCTGGAATACGTTGTGGGATGCATTGTTTTAATCTCTTGCAGGCCTCATGTTCTTTCTTACACAACGTGGAAAAACGCGGATTATGTTTGCCAAATCACTTGAAATCCAGAAAATCGCAACCTGCATCACTCTTGCTCAAACACGCTCTTTCACCTAATGCATTGAGAACATTCAAGAAAGCAGAAAATAAGGGCCTTTTGCAGTGAATTTCAGATTGTTGTGTACAAAAAGCCATTTATTTCGGTTGCAGAGTGCAAAAGCATGATTGACTTCATGTTCTCTATGAAACCCTTACATTTCCAAGTGACCTGAAGTATGACTTTCACAAAAACATGTGTTTGCTTGTCAGTGGTGAAAGAAACTCTAAGTTGTGTATTCAGTGCTGGGGAGTGACACACTCTACACAGGTTAGACAGCGTTCTTAGAGCACCAAGATGCTTAAAATTGAAACTGCTACAAGATGTGTGTAGCAGGCAGAAAGAAGGCTTGTCATTTCAAAGAAAGAAGAGGAAACCAAAATCCAGGTACTGAAACGAGCACACCAGTATGGGAGATGTGCATGTGGACAGTTTCAAGCAGCAGCTCCTTCTGGACACTTGGAAAAAGCAATGTAAAAACATTTCGTTCGAAGCGGGATTTGGCCAAAGTTGAAAGATCTTCCAAAACCAGCCCTAAAGAACTTAGCCAATCAATGAATTTTGCAATAAGCTCCTGCAGGAAAGGTGCTTCTATGACACAATCCCCGAGCAGGTAGCTACATTCTGCACAGTACAAAATGCATATGAATTCCTGGCTGAAAACTCACTCCAGAAGAATGAAATGCATGTGTTTCTCTCTGAAAGAACACTCAGCCACTAGTCTTTTGCTTTCTCCTTCAAAGTCTTTGTAGAAACGTGTGTTTTCACTGTTGGAATACGTTGTGGGATGCATTGTTTCAGTCTCTTGCAAGCCTCATGTTGTTTCTTAGACAATGTGGAAAAACGCGGATTATGTTTCCCAAATAACTTGAAATCCAGGAAAACGCACCCTGCATCACTCTTGCTCAAACACGCTCTTTCACCTAATGCATTGAGAACATTCAAGAAAGCAGAAAAGAAGGACTTTTTGCAGTGAATTTCACACTAGTATGTACAAAAAGCCATTTATTTCGGTTGCAGAGTGCAAAAGCATGATTGACTTCATGTTCTCAATGAAACCCTGACATTTCCAAGTGACCTGAAGTAGGAATTTCACAAAAACATGCGTTTGCGTGTCTGTGGTGAAAGGAGCTCTAAGTTGTGTATTCAGTGCTGGAGAGTGACACACTCTACACAGGTTAGACAGCGTTCTTAGAGCACCAACATGCTTAAAATAGAAACTACTACAAGATGTGTGTAGCATGCTGAATGAAGGCTTGTCATTTCAAAGAAAGAAGAGGAAACCAAATTCCAGGTAGTGAAATGACCATGCCAGTGTGGGAGATGTGCATGTGGACAGTTTCAAGCAGCAGCTCTTTGTGGACACTTGGAAGCAGCGCTGTGAAAAAATTTCGTAGGAAGCGGGATTTGGCCAAAGTTGAAAGACCTTCCAAAACCAATCCTAAAGGACTTAGCCAATCAATGAATGTTGCAATAAGCCCCTGCAGGAAAGGTGCTTCAATGACACAACTCCCGAGCAGGTAGTTACATTCCGCACAGTACAAAATGCATATGAATTCCTGGCTGGAGACTCACTCCACAAAGAAGAAATGCGTGTGTTTCTCTCTGAAACAACACTCAGCCACTATTCTTTTGCTTGCTCCTTCAAAGTCTTTGTAGAAACGTGTGTTTTCACTGCTGGAATACATTTTGGGATGAATTGTTTCAATCTCTTGCAAGCCTCATGTTCTTTCTTACACAATGTGGAAAAACGCGGATTATGTTTCACCTAATGCATTGAGAACATTCAAGAAAGCATAAAAGAAGGGCCCTAAACCTAGGTCCAATCCTATCCCTAATCGTTTATCTAAAACTAGCCCTAAACATAACACTAACCCTAGGTACAATCCTAACCCGAACCGTCTCTCTAACCTTAGCCCTCAACATAACCCTAACCCTAGGTCCAATCCTAACCCTAATTGTAGACGTAACCCTAGCCCTCAACATAACCCTAACCCTAGGTCCAATCCTAAACCTACTCGTCTATCTAACCCTGGCCCTCAAAGTAACCCTACCCCTAGCTCCAATCCTAACCCTAATCGTCTACCTAACCTTAGCCCTCAACACAACCATAACCCTAGGTCCAATCGTAACCCTAATCGACCCTCTAACCATAGCCCTCAACATAACCCTAAACATAGGTCCAATCCTAACACGAACCGTCTCTCTAACCCTATCCCTCAACATAACCCTAACCTTAGGTACAATCATAACAATAATCGTCTATCTAAACCTAGCCCTAAACATAAAACTAACCCTAGCACCAATCCTAACCCTAATCGTCCCTCTAACCTTAGCCCTCAACATAACCCTAACCTTGGCTCCAATCCTAACCCTATCGTCTCTCTAATCCTAGCCCTCAATATAACCTTACCTAGGTCCAATCCAAACCAAATCCGTCTTCCTAACCCTAGCTCTCAACATAACCCTAACCCTCGGTGCAATCCTAACCCGAACTGTCTCTCTAACCCTAGCCCTCAACATGACACTAACCCTAGGTCCATTCCTAACCCGAACCTTCTCTCTAACCCTAGCCCTCAACATAACCCTAACCCTAGATCCAATCCTAACCTTAATCATCTACCTAACCCTAGCCCTCAACATAACCCTAACCCTAGCTCCAATCCTAACCCTAATCGTCTCTCTAACCCTAACCCTCAACATAACCCTAACCCTAGGTCCAATCCTAACCCTAACTGTCTCTCTAACCCTAGCCCTCAACATAAGCCTAAGCCTAGGTCCAATCCTAACCCCAACCGTCTCTCTAATCCTAGCCCTCAACATAACCCTAACCCCAGGTCCAATCCTAACCCTAACTGTCTCTCTAAACCTAGCCCTCAACATAACCCTAACCCTAGGTCCAAACCTTACCCTATCCCTCTCTCTAACTCTAGCCCTCAACATAACCATAACCCTAGGACAAATCCTAACCCTAACCGTCTCTCTAAACCTAGCCCACAACCTAACCCTAACCCTAGGTCTAATCCTAACCCTAACCGTCTCTCTGACCCTAGCCCTCCGCATAACCCTAACCCTAGGTCCAATCCTAACCCTAACTGTCAGTCTAACCCTAGCCCTCAACATAACCCTAACCCTAGGTCGAATCCTAACCCTAACCATCTCTCTAACCCTAGCCCTCAACATAACCCTAACCCTAGGTCCAATTCTCACCCTAACCGTCTCTCCAACCCTAGCCCTAAACATAACCCTAACCCCAGGTCCAATCCTAACACTAACCGTCTCTCTAACCCTAGCCCTCAACATATCCCTAACCCTAGGTCCAATCTTAACCCCAACCGTCTCTCTAACCCTAGACCTCAACATAACCCTAACCCTAGGTCCAATCCTCACCCTAACCGTCTCTCTAACCCTAGCCCTCAACATAAGCCTAACCCTAGGTCCAATCCTAACAGTAACCGTCTCTCTAACCCTAGCCCTCAACATAAGCCTAACCCTAGGTCCAATCCTAACCCTATCCGTCTCTCTAACTCTAGCCCTCAACATTAGCCTAACCCTAGGACCAATCCTAACCCTAACCGTCGCTCTAACCCTAGCCCTCAACATAACCCTAACCCTAGGTCCAATCCTAACCCTAACCGTCTCTCTGACCCTAGCCCTCAACATAACCCTAACACTAGGTCCAATCCTAACTCTAACCGTCTCTCTAACCCTAGCCCTCAACATAACCCTAACCCTAGGTCCAATCCTAACCCTAACCGTCTCTCTAACCCTAGCCCTCAATATAACCCTAAACCCTAGGTCAAATCCTAACCCTATCCCTCTCTCTAACTCTAGCCCTCAACATAACCATAACCCTAGGTCCAATCCTAACCCTATCCTTCTCTCTAACTCTAGCCCTCAACATAACCCTAACCCTAGGACCAATCCTAACCCTAACAGTCGCTCTAACCCTAGCCCTCAACATAACCCTAACCCTAGGTCCAATCCTAACCCTAACCGTCTCTCTGACCCTAGCCCTCAGCATAACCCTAACCCTAGGTCCAATCCTAACCATAACGGTCTGTCTAACCCTCGCCCTCAACATAACCCTAACCCTAGGTCCAATCCTAACCCTAACCGTCTCTCTAACCCTAGCCCTCAACATAACCCAAACCCTAGGTCCAATCCTAATCCTATACGTCTCTCTAACTCTAGCCATCAACATAACCCTAACCCTAGGACCAATCCGAACCCTAACCGTCTCTCTAACCCTAGCCCTCAAATTAACCCTAAACCTAGGTCCAATCCTAACCCTAACCTCGTCTCTAACCCTAGCCCTCAACATAACCCTAACCCTAGGTCCAATCCTAACCCTAACCGTCTCCCTAACCCTAGCCCTCAACATAAGCGTAGCCCTAGGTCCAATCCTAACCCTAACCGTCTCTCTAACCCTAGCCCTAAACATAACCCTAACCCTAGGTCCAATCCTAACCCTAACCGTCTCTCTAACCCTAGCCCTCAACATAACCCTAACCCTAGGTCCAATCCTCACCCTAACCGTCTCCCTAACCCTAGCCCTCAACATAACCCTAACCCTAGGTCCAATCCTCACCCTAACCGTCTCTCTAACCCTAGCCCTCAACATAGCCCTAACCTAAGTCCAATCCTAACCCTAACCGTCTCTCTAACCCTAGCCATCAACGTAGCCCTAACCCTAGTTCCAATCCTAACCCTAACCGTGTCTCTAACCCTAGCCCTCAACATAACCCTAACCCTAGGTCCAATTCTCACCCTAACCGTCTCTCCAACCCTAGCCCTAAACATAACCCTAACCCCAGGTCCAATCCTAACACTAACCGTCTCTCTAACCCTAGCCCTCAACATATCCCTAACCCTAGGTCCAATCTTAACCCTAACCGTCTCTCTAACCCTAGACCTCAACATAACCCTAACCCTAGGTCCAGTCCTCACCCTAACCGTCTCTCTAACCCTAGCCCTCAACATAAGCCTAACCCTAGGTCCAATCCTAACAGTAACCGTCTCTCTAACCCTAGCCCTCAACATAAGCCTAACCCTAGGTCCAATCCTAACCCTATCCGTCTCTCTAACTCTAGCCCTCAACATTAGCCTAACCCTAGGACCAATCCTAACCCTAACCGTCGCTCTAACCCTAGCCCTCAACATAACCCTAACCCTAGGTCCAATCCTAACCCTAACCGTCTCTCTGACCCTAGCCCTCAACATAACCCTAACACTAGGTCCAATCCTAACCCTAACCGTCTCTCTAACCCTAGCCCTCAACATAACCATAACCCTAGGTCCAATCCTAACACTAACCGTCTCTCTAACCCTAGCCCTTAATATAACCCTAAACCCTAGGTCAAATCCTAACCCTATCCCTCTCTCTAACTCTAGCCATCAACATAACCATAACCCTAGGACCAATCCTAACCCTAACCTTCTCTCTAACCCTCGCCCTCAACCTAACCCTAACCCTAGGTCCAATCCTAACCCTAACCGTCTCTCTGACCCTAGCCCTCAGCATAACCCTAACCCTAGGTCCAATCCTAACCCTAACTGTCAGTCTAACCCTAGCCCTCAACATAACCCTAACCCTAGGTCCAATCCTCACCCTAACCGTCTCTCTAACCCTAGCCCTCAACATAAACCTTACCTTAGGTCCAATCCTAACACTAACCTTCTCTCTAATCCTAGCCCTCAACATAACCCTAACCCTAGGTCCAATGCTCACCCTAACCGTCTCCCTAACCCTAGCCCTCAACATAACCCTAACCCTAGGTCCAATCCTCACCCTAACCGTCTCTCTAACCCTAGCCCTCAACATAGCCCTAACCTAAGTCCAATCCTAACCCTAACCGTCTCTCTAACCCTAGCCATCAGCGTAGCCCTAACCCTAGGTCCAATCCTAACCCTAACCGTGTCTCTAACCCTAGCCCTCAACATAACCCTAACCCTAGGTCCAATTCTCACCCTAACCGTCTCTCCAACCCTAGCCCTAAACATAACCCTAACCCCAGGTCCAATCCTAACACTAACCGTCTCTCTAACCCTAGCCCTCAACATAACCCTAACACTAGGTCCAATCCTAACCCTAACCGTCTCTAACCCTAGCCCTCAACATAACCCGAACCCTAGGTCCAATCCTAACCCTAACCGCCGCTCTAACCCTAGGCCTCAACATAACCATAACCCTAGGTCCAATCCTAACCCTAACCATCTCGCGAACCCTTGCCCTCAACATAACCCTAACCCTAGGTCCAATCCTAACGCTAAACGTCTCTCTCAACCTAGCCCTAAACATAACCCTAACCCTAGGTCCAATCCTAACCCTAACCGTCTCTCTAACCCTAGCCCTCAACATAACCCTAACCCTAGGTCCAATCCTAACCCTAACCGTCCCTCTAACCCTAGCCCTCAACCTAACCCTAACCCTATGTCCAATCCTAACCCTAACCATCTCTCTAACCCTAGCCCTCAACCTAACCCTAACCCTAGGTCCAATTCTAACCCTAACCGTCTCTCTAACTCTAGCCCTCAACATAACCCCAACCCTAGGTCCAATCCTAACCCTAACCGTCCCTCTAACCCATGCCCTCAACATAACCCGAACCCTATGTCCAATCCTAACCCTAACCGTCTCTCTAATCCTAGCCCTCAACATAGCCCTAACCTAAGTCCAATCCTAACCCTAACCGTCTCTCTAACCCTAGCCCTCAACCTAACCCTAACCCTAGGTCCAATCCTAACCCTAACCGTCTGTCTGACCCTAGCCCTCAGCATAACCCTAACCCTAGGTCCAATCCTAACCCTAACTGTCTGTCTAACCCTAGCCCTCAACATAACCCTAACCCTAGGTCCAATCCTAACCCTAACCGTCTCTCTAACCCTAGCCCTCAACATAACCCTAACCCTAGGTCCAATCCTCACCCTAACCGTCTCTCCAACCCTAGCCTTCAACATAACCCTAACTCTAGGTCCAATCCTAACCCTAACTGTCTCTCTAACCCTAGCCCTCAACATATCCCTAACCCTAGGTCCAATCCTAACCCTAACCGTCTCTCTAACGCTAGCCCTCAACATAACCCTAACCCTAGGTCCAATCCTAACCCTAACTGTCTCTCTAACCCTAGCCCTCAACATAACCCTAACCCTAGGTCCAATCCTAACCCTATCCCTCTCTCTAACTCTAGCCCTCAACATAACCATAACCCTAGGACAAATCCTAACCCTAACGGTCTCTCTAACCCTAGCCCACAACCTAACCCTAACCCTAGGTCTAATCCTAACCCTAACCGTCTCTCTGACCCTAGCCCTCAGCATAACCCTAACCCTAGGTCCAATCCTAACCCTAACTGTCAGTCTAACCCTAGCCCTCAACATAACCGTAACCCTAGGTCTAATCCTAACCCTAACCGTCTCTCTGACCCTAGCCCTCAGCATAACCCTAACCCTAGGTCCAATCCTAACCCTAACTGTCAGTCTAACCCTAGCCCTCAACATAACCCTAACCCTAGGTCGAATCCTAACCCTAACCATCTCTCTAACCCTAGCCCTCAACATAACCCTAACCCTAGGTCCAATTCTCACCCTAACCGTCTCTCCAACCCTAGCCCTATACATAACCCTAACCCCAGGTCCAATCCTAACACTAACCGTCTCTCTAACCCTAGCCCTCAACATAACCCTAACCCTAGGTCCAATCCTAACCCTAACCGTCTCTCTAACCCTAGCCCTCAACATAACCCTAACCCTAGGTCCAATCCTCACCCTAACCGTCTCCCTAATCCTAGCCCTCAACATAAACCTTACCTTAGGTCCAATCCTAACACTAACCGTCTCTCTAACCCTAGCCCTCACCATAACCCTAACCCTAGGTCCAATCCTAACCCTAACCGTCTCTCTAACCCTAGCCCTCAACATAACCCTAATCCTAGGTCCAATCCTCACCCTAACCGTCTCTCTATCCCTAACCCTCAACATAACCCTAACCCTAGGTCCAATCCTAACGCTATCCTTCTCTCTAACTCTAGCCCTCAACATAACCCTAACCCTAGGACCAATCCTAACCCTAACAGTCGCTCTAACCCTAGCCCTCAACATAACCCTAACCCTAGGTCCAATCCTAACCCTAACCGTCTCTCTGACCCTAGCCCTCAGCATAACCCTAACCCTAGGTCCAATCCTAACCCTAACGGTCTGTCTAACCCTCGCCCTCAACATAACCCTAACCCTAGGTCCAATCCTAACCCTAACCGTCTCTCTAACCCTAGCCCTCAACATAACCCTAACCCTAGGTCCAATCCTAATCCTATACGTCTCTCTAACTCTAGCCATCAACATAACCCTAACCCTAGGACCAATCCGAACCCTAACCGTCTCTCTAATCCTAGCCCTCAAATTAACCCTAACCCTAGGTCCAATCCTAACCCTAACCGTGTCTCTAACCCTAGCCCTCAACATAACCCTAACCCTAGGTCCAATCCTAACCCTAACCGTCTCCCTAACCCTAGCCCTCAACATAAGCGTAACCCTAGGTCCAATCCTAACCCTAACCGTCTCTCTAACCCTAGCCCTAAACATAACCCTAACCCTAGGTCCAATCCTAACCCTAACCGTCTCTCTAACCCTAGCCCTCAACATAACCCTAACCCTAGGTCCAATGCTCACCCTAACCGTCTCCCTAACCCTAGCCCTCAACATAACCCTAACCCTAGGTCCAATCCTCACCCTAACCGTCTCTCTAACCCTAGCCCTCAACATAGCCCTAACCTAAGTCCAATCCTAACCCTAACCGTCTCTCTAACCCTAGCCATCAGCGTAGCCCTAACCCTAGGTCCAATCCTAACCCTAACCGTGTCTCTAACCCTAGCCCTCAACATAACCCTAACCCTAGGTCCAATTCTCACCCTAACCGTCTCTCCAACCCTAGCCCTAAACATAACCCTAACCCCAGGTCCAATCCTAACACTAACCGTCTCTCTAACCCTAGCCCTCAACATAACCCTAACACTAGGTCCAATCCTAACCCTAACCGTCTCTAACCCTAGCCCTCAACATAACCCGAACCCTAGGTCCAATCCTAACCCTAACCGCCGCTCTAACCCTAGGCCTCAACATAACCATAACCCTAGGTCCAATCCTAACCCTAACCATCTCGCGAACCCTTGCCCTCAACATAACCCTAACCCTAGGTCCAATCCTAACGCTAAACGTCTCTCTCAACCTAGCCCTAAACATAACCCTAACCCTAGGTCCAATCCTAACCCTAACCGTCTCTCTAACCCTAGCCCTCAACATAACCCTAACCCTAGGTCCAATCCTAACCCTAACCGTCCCTCTAACCCTAGCCCTCAACCTAACCCTAACCCTATGTCCAATCCTAACCCTAACCATCTCTCTAACCCTAGCCCTCAACCTAACCCTAACCCTAGGTCCAATTCTAACCCTAACCGTCTCTCTAACTCTAGCCCTCAACATAACCCCAACCCTAGGTCCAATCCTAACCCTAACCGTCCCTCTAACCCATGCCCTCAACATAACCCGAACCCTATGTCCAATCCTAACCCTAACCGTCTCTCTAATCCTAGCCCTCAACATAGCCCTAACCTAAGTCCAATCCTAACCCTAACCGTCTCTCTAACCCTAGCCCTCAACCTAACCCTAACCCTAGGTCCAATCCTAACCCTAACCGTCTGTCTGACCCTAGCCCTCAGCATAACCCTAACCCTAGGTCCAATCCTAACCCTAACTGTCTGTCTAACCCTAGCCCTCAACATAACCCTAACCCTAGGTCCAATCCTAACCCTAACCGTCTCTCTAACCCTAGCCCTCAACATAACCCTAACCCTAGGTCCAATCCTCACCCTAACCGTCTCTCCAACCCTAGCCTTCAACATAACCCTAACTCTAGGTCCAATCCTAACCCTAACTGTCTCTCTAACCCTAGCCCTCAACATATCCCTAACCCTAGGTCCAATCCTAACCCTAACCGTCTCTCTAACGCTAGCCCTCAACATAACCCTAACCCTAGGTCCAATCCTAACCCTAACTGTCTCTCTCACCCTAGCCCTCAACATAAGCCTAACCCTAGGTCCAATCCTAACCCTAACCGTTTCTCTAACCCTAGCCCTCAACATAACCCTAACCCCAGGTCCAATCCTAACCCTAACTGTCTCTCTAACCCTAGCCCTCAACATAACCCTAACCCTAGGTCCAATCCTAACCCTATCCTTCTCTCTAACTCTAGCCCTCAACATAACCATAACCCTAGGACAAATCCTAACCCTAACCGTCTCTCTAACCCTAGCCCACAACCTAACCCTAACCCTAGGTCCAATCCTAACCCTAACCGTCTCTCTGACAATAGCCCTCAGCATAACCCTAACCCTAGGTCCTATCCTGACCCTAACTGTCAGTCTAACCCTAGCCCTCAACATAACCCTAACCCTAGGTCGAATCCTAACTCTAACCATCTCTCTAACCCTATCCCTCAACATAACCCTAACCCTAGGTCCAATTCTCACCCTAACCGTCTCTCCAACCCTAGCCCTAAACATAACCCTAACCCCAGGTCCAATCCTAATACTAACCGTCTCTCTAACCCTAGCCCTCAACATATCCCTAACCCTAGGTCCAATCTTAACCCTAACCGTCTCTCTAACCCTAGACCTCAACATAACCCTAACCGTAGGTCCAATCCTCACCCTAACCGTCTCTCTAACCCTAGCCCTCAACATAAGCCTAACCCTAGGTCCAATCCTAACAGTAACCGTCTCTCTAACCCTAGCCCTCAACATAAGCCTAACCCTAGGTCCAATCCTAACCCTATCCGTCTCTCTAACTCTAGCCCTCAACATTAGCCTAACCCTAGGACCAATCCTAACCCTAACCGTCTCTCTAACCCTAGCCCTCAACATAACCCTAACCCTAGTTCCAATCCTAACCCTAACCGTCTCTCTGACCCTAGCCCTCAACATAACCCTAACACTAGGTCCAATCCTAACCCTAACCGTCTCTCTAACCCTAGCCCTCAACATAACCCTAACCCTAGGTCCAATCCTAACACTAACCGTCTCTCTAACCCTAGCCCTCAATATAACCCTAAACCCTAGGTCCAATCCTAACCCTATCCGTCTCTCTAACCCTAGCCCTCAACATATCCCTAACCCTAGGTCCAATCTTAACCCTAACCGTCTCTCTAACCCTAGCCCTCAACATAAGCCTAACCCTAGGTCCAATCCTAACAGTAACCGTCTCTCTAACCCTAGCCCTCAACATAAGCCTAACCCTAGGTCCAATCCTAACCCTATCCGTCTCTCTAACTCTAGCCCTCAACATTAGCCTAACCCTAGGACCAATCCTAACCCTAACCGTCGCTCTAACCCTAGCCCTCAACATAACCCTAACACTAGGTCCAATCCTAACCCTAACCGTCTCTCTAACCCTAGCCCTCAACATAAGCCTAACCCTAGGTCCAATCCTAACCCTATCCCTCTCTCTAACTCTAGCCCTCAACATAACCATAACCCTAGGACCAATCCTAACCCTAACCTTCTCTCTAACCCTAGCCCTCAAACTAACCCTAACCCGAGGTCCAATCCTAACCCTAACCGTCTCTCTGACCCTAGCCCTCAGCATAACCCTAACCCTAGGTCCAATCCTAACCCTAACTGTCAGTCTAACCCTAGCCCTCAACATAACCCTAACCCTAGGTCCAATCCTAACCCTAACCGTCTCTCTAACCCTAGCCCTCAACATAACCCTAACCCTAGGTCCAATCCTCACCCTAACCGTCTCTCTAACCCTAGCCCTCAACATAAACCTTACCTTAGGTCCAATCCTAACACTAACCGTCTCTCTAACCCTAGCCCTCAACATAACCCTAACCCTAGGTCCAATCCTAACCCTAACCGTCTCTCTAACCCTAGCCCTCAACATAACCCTAATCCTAGGTCCAATCCTCACCCTAACCGTCTCTCTATCCCTAGCCCTCAACATAACCCTAACCCTAGGTCCAATCCTAACCCTATCCGTCTCTCTAACTCTAGCCCTCAACATAACCCTAACCCTAAGACCAATCCTAACCCTAACCATCGCACTAACCCTAGGCCTCAACATAACCCTAACCCTAGGTCCAATCCTAACCCTAACCGTCTCTCTGACCCTAGCCCTCAGCATAACCCTAACCCTAGGTCCAATCCTAACCCTAACGGTCTGTCTAACCTTCGCCCTCAACATAACCCTAACCCTAGGTCCAATCCTAACCCTAACCGTCTCTCTAACCCTAGCCCTCAACATAACCCTAACCCTAGGTCCAATCCTAATCCTATCCGTCTCTCTAACTCTAGCCATCAACATAACCCTAACCCTAGGACCAATCGTAACCCTAACCGTCTCTCTCCCTAGCCCTCAAATTAACCCTAACCCTAGGTCCAATCCTAACCCTAACCGTGTCTCTAAACCTAGCCCTCAACATAACCCTAACCCTAGGTCCAATCCTAACCCTAACCGTCTCCCTAACCCTAGCCCTCAACATAAGCGTAACCCTAGGTCCAATCCTAACCCTAACCGTCTCTCTAACCCTAGTCCTAAACATAACCCTAACCCTAGGTCCAATCCTAACCCTAACCGTCTCTCTAACCCTAGCCCTCAACATAACCCTAACCCTAGGTCCAATCCTCACCCTAACCGTCTCCCTAACCCTAGCCCTCAACATAGCCCTAACCTAAGTCCAATCCTAACCCTAACCGTCTCTCTAACCCTAGCCCTCAACGTAGCCCTAACCCTAGGTCCAATCCTAACCCTAACCGTCTCTCTAACGCTAGCCCTAAACCTAACCCTAACCCTAGTTTCAATCCTAACCCTAACCGTCACTCTGACCCTAGCCCTCAGCATAAGCATAACCCTAGGTCCAATCCTAACCCTAACTGTCTGTCTAACCCTAGCCCTCAACCTAACCCTAACCCTAGGTCCAATCCTCACCCTAACCGTCTCTCTAACCCTAGCCCTCAACATAAACCTTACCTTAGGTCCAATCCTAACACTAACCGTCTCTCTAACCCTAGCCCTCAACATAACCCTAACCCTAGGTCCAATCCTAACCCTATCCGTCTCTCTAACTCTAGCCCTCAACATAACCCTAACCCTAAGACCAATCCTAACCCTAACCGTCGCACTAACCCTAGGCCTCAACATAACCCTAACCCTAGGTCCAATCCTAACCCTAACCGTCTCTCTGACCCTAGCCCTCAGCATAACCCTAACCCTAGGTCCAATCCTAACCCTAACGGTCTGTCTAACCTTCGCCCTCAACATAACCCTAACCCTAGGTCCAATCCTAACCCTAACCGTCTCTCTAACCCTAGCCCTCAACATAACCCTAACCCTAGGTCCAATCCTAATCCTATCCGTCTCTCTAACTCTAGCCATCAACATAACCCTAACCCTAGGACCAATCGTAACCCTAACCGTCTCTCTCCCTAGCCCTCAAATTAACCCTAACCCTAGGTCCAATCCTAACCCTAACCGTGTCTCTAACCCTAGCCCTCAACATAACCCTAATCCTAGGTCCAATCCTAACCCTAACCGTCTCCCTAACCCTAGCCCTCAACATAAGCGTAACCCTAGGTCCAATACTAACCCTAACCGTCTCTCTAACCCTAGTCCTAAACATAACCCTAACCCTAGGTCCAATCCTAACCCTAACCGTCTCTCTAACCCTAGCCCTCAACATAACCATAACCCTAGGTCCAATCCTCACCCTAACCGTCTCCCTAACCCTAGCCCTCAACATAACCCTGACCCTAGGTCCAATCCTCACCCTAACCGTCTCCCTAACCCTAGCCCTCAACATAGCCCTAACCTAAGTCCAATCCTAACCCTAACCGTCTCTCTAACCCTAGCCCTCAACGTAGCCCTAACCCTAGGTCCAATCCTAACCCTAACCGTCTCTCTAACGCTAGCCCTCAACCTAACCCTAACCCTAGGTCCAATCCTAACCCTAACCGTCACTCTGACCCTAGCCCTCAGCATAAGCCTAACCCTAGGTCCAATCCTAACCCTAACCGTCTGTCTAACCCTAGCCCTCAACATAACCCTAACCCTAGGTCCAATCCTAACCCTAACCGTCTCTCTAACCCTAGCCCTCAACATAACCCTAACCCTAGGTCCAATCTTAACCCTAACTATCTCTCTAACCCTAGCCCTCAACATAAGCGTAACCCTAGGTCCAATCCTAACCCTAACCGTCTCTCTAACCCTAGCCCTCAACATAACCCTAATCCTGGGTCCAATCCTCACCCTAACCGTCTCTCTATCCCTAGCCCTCAACATAACCCTAACCCTAGGTCCAATCCTAACCCTATCCGTCTCTCTAACTCTAGCCCTCAACATAACCCTAACCCTAAGACCAATCCTAACCCTAACCGTCGCACTAACCCTAGGCCTCAACATAACCCTAACCCTAGGTCCAATCCTAACCCTAACCGTCTCTCTGACCCTAGCCCTCAGCATAACCCTAACCCTAGGTCCAATCCTAACCCTAACGGTCTGTCTAACCTTCGCCCTCAACATAACCCTAACCCTAGGTCCAATCCTAACCCTAACCGTCTCTCTAACCCTAGCCCTCAACATAACCCTAACCCTAGGTCCAATCCTAATCCTATCCGTCTCTCTAACTCTAGCCATCAACATAACCCTAACCCTAGGACCAATCGTAACCCTAACCGTCTCTCTCCCTAGCCCTCAAATTAACCCTAACCCTAGGTCCAATCCTAACCCTAACCGTGTCTCTAACCCTAGCCCTCAACATAACCCTAACCCTAGGTCCAATCCTAACCCTAACCGTCTCCCTAACCCTAGCCCTGAACATAAGCGTAACCCTAGGTCCAATCCTAACCCTAACCGTCTCTCTAACCCTAGTCCTAAACATAACCCTAACCCTAGGTCCAATCCTAACCCTAACCGTCTCTCTAACCCTAGCCCTCAACATAACCCTAACCCTAGGTCCAATCCTCACCCTAACCGTCTCCCTAACCCTAGCCCTCAACATAACCCTAACCCTAGGTCCAATCCTCACCCTAACCGTCTCTCTAACCCTAGCCCTCAACATAGCCCTAACCTAAGTCCAATCCTAACCCTAACCGTCTCTCTAACCCTAGCCCTCAACGTAGCCCTAACCCTAGGTCCAATCCTAACCCTAACCGTCTCTCTAACGCTAGCCCTCAACCTAACCCTAACCCTAGGTCCAATCCTAACCCTAACAGTCACTCTGACCCTAGCCCTCAGCATAAGCCTAACCCTAGGTCCAATCCTAACCCTAACTGTCTGTCTAACCCTAGCCCTCAACATAACCCTAACCCTAGGTCCAATCCTAACCCTAACCGTCTCTCTAACCCTAGCCCTCAACATAACCCTAACCCTAGGTCCAATCCTAACCCTAACTATCTCTCTAACCCTAGCCCTCAACATAAGCGTAACCCTAGGTCCAATCCTAACCCTAACCGTCTCTCTGACCGTAGCCCTCAGCATAACCCTAACCCTAGGTCCAATCCTAACCCTAACCGTCTCTCTAACCCTAGCCCTCAATATAACCCTAACCCTAGGTCCAATCCTCACCCTAACCGTCTCCCTAACCCTAGCCCTCAACCTAACCCTAACCCTAGGTCCAATCCTTACCCTAACCGTCTCTCTAACCCTAGCCCTCAACATAGCCCTAACCTAAGTCCAATCCTAACCCTAACCGTCTCTCTAACCCTAGCCCTCAACGTAACCCTAACCCTAGGTCCAATCCTAACCCTAACCGTCTCTCTAACGCTAGCCCTCAACCTAACCCTAACCCTAGGTCCAATCCTAACCCTAACCGTCTCTCTGAACCTAACCCTCAGCATAACCCTCACCCTAGGTCCAATCCTAACCCTAACTGTCTGTCTAACCCTAGCCCTGAACATAACCCTAACCCTAGGTCCAATCCTAACCCTAACCGTCTCTCTAACCCTAGCCCTCAACATAACCCTAACCCTAGGTCCAATCCTCACCGTAACCGTCTCTCCAACCCTAGCCTTCAACATAACCCTAACTCTAGGTCCAATCCTAACACTAACCGTCTCTCTAACCCTAGCCCTCAACATAACCCTAACCCTAGGTCCAATACTCACCCTAACCGTCTCTCTAACCCTAGCCCTCAACATAACCCTAACCTTAGGTCCAATCCTCACTCTAACCGTCTCTCTAACCCTAGCCCTCAACATAGCCCTAACCCTAGGTCCAATCCTAACCCTAACCGTCTCTCTAACCCTAGCCCTCAACATAACCCTAACCCCAGGTCCAATCCTAACCCTAACTGTCTCTCTAACCCTAGCCCTCAACATAACCCTAACCCTAGGTCCAATCGTAACCCTATCCCTCTCTCTAACTCTAGCCCTCAACATAACCCTAACCCTAGGACCAATCCTAACCCTAACCGTCGCTCTAACCCTAGCCCTCAACATAACCCTAACCCTAGGTCCAATCCTAACGCTAACCTGCTCTCTGACCCTAGCCCTCAGCATAACCCTAACCCTAGGTCCAATCCTAACCCTAACGGTCTGTCTAACCCTCACCCTCAACATAACCATAACCCTAGGTCCAATCCTAATCCTAACCGTCTCTCTAACCCTAGCCCTCAACATAACCCTAACCCTAGGTCCAATCCTAATCCTATCCGTCTCTCTAACTCTAGCCATCAACATAACCCTAACCCTAGGACCAATCCTAACCCTAACCGTCTCTCTAACCCTAGCCCTCAACATAACCCTAACCCTAGGTCCAATCCTCACCCTAACCGTCTCTCTAACCCTAGCCCTCAACATAGCCCTAACCTAAGTCCAATCCTAACCCTAACCGTCTCTCTAACCCTAGCCCTCAACGTGGCCCTAACCCTAGGTCCAATCCTAACCCTAACCGTCTCTCTAACGCTAGCCCTCAACCTAACCCTAACCCTAGGTCCAATCCTAACCCTAACCGTCTCTCTAACGCTAGCCCTCAACCTAACCCTAACCCTAGGTCCAATCCTAACCCTAACCGTCTCTCTGAACCTAACCCTCAGCATAACCCTCACCCTAGGTCCAATCCTAACCCTAACTGTCTGTCTAACCCTAGCCCTCAACATAACCCTAATCCTAGATCCAATCCTAACCCTAACCGTCTCTCTAACCCTAGCCCTCAACATAACCCTAACCCTAGGTCCAATCCTCACCCTAACCGTCTCTCCAACCCTAGCCTTCAACATAACCCTAACTCTAGGTCCAATCCTAACACTAACCGTCTCTCTAACCTAGCCCTCAACATATCCCTAACCCTAGGTCCAATCCTAACCCTAACCGTCTCTCTAACCCTAGCCCTCAACATAACCCTAACCCTAGGTCCAATCCTAACCCTAACTGTCAATCTAACCCTAGCCCTCAACATAAGCCTAACCCTAGGTCCAATCCTAACCCTAACCGTCTCTCTAACCCTAGCCCTCAACATAACCCTAACCCTAGGTCCAATCCTAATCCTATCCGTCTCTCTAACTCTAGCCATCAACATAACCCTAACCCTAGGACCAATCGTAACCCTAACCGTCTCTCTAACCCTAGCCCTCAGCATAACCCTAACCCTAGGTCCAATCCTAACCCTAACCGTGTCTCTAACCCTAGCCCTCAACATAACCCTAACCCTAGGTCCAATCCTAACCCTAACCGTCTCCCTAACCCTAGCCCTCAACATAAGCGTAACCCTAGGTCCAATACTAACCCTAACCGTCTCTCTAACCCTAGTCCTAAACATAACCCTAACCCTAGGTCCAATCCTAACCCTAACCGTCTCTCTAACCCTACCCCTCAACATAACCATAACCCTAGGTCCAATCCTCACCCTAACCGTCTCCCTAACCCTAGCCCTCAACATAACCCTAACCCTAGGTCCAATCCTCACCCTAACCGTCTCCCTAACCCTAGCCCTCAACATAGCCCTAACCTAAGTCCAATCCTAACCCTAACCGTCTCTCTAACCCTAGCCCTCAACGTAGCCCTAACCCTAGGTCCAATCCTAACCCTAACCGTCTCTCTAACGCTAGCCCTCAACCTAACCCTAACCCTAGGTCCAATCCTAACCCTAACCGTCACTCTGACCCTAGCCCTCAGCATAAGCCTAACCCTAGGTCCAATCCTAACCCTAACCGTCTGTCTAACCCTAGCCCTCAACATAACCCTAACCCTAGGTCCAATCCTAACCCTAACCGTCTCTCTAACCCTAGCCCTCAACATAACCCTAACCCTAGGTCCAATCTTAACCCTAACTATCTCTCTAACCCTAGCCCTCAACATAAGCGTAACCCTAGGTCCAATCCTAACCCTAACCGTCTCTCTAACCCTAGCCCTCAACATAACCCTAATCCTGGGTCCAATCCTCACCCTAACCGTCTCTCTATCCCTAGCCCTCAACATAACCCTAACCCTAGGTCCAATCCTAACCCTATCCGTCTCTCTAACTCTAGCCCTCAACATAACCCTAACCCTAAGACCAATCCTAACCCTAACCGTCGCACTAACCCTAGGCCTCAACATAACCCTAACCCTAGGTCCAATCCTAACCCTAACCGTCTCTCTGACCCTAGCCCTCAGCATAACCCTAACCCTAGGTCCAATCCTAACCCTAACGGTCTGTCTAACCTTCGCCCTCAACATAACCCTAACCCTAGGTCCAATCCTAACCCTAACCGTCTCTCTAACCCTAGCCCTCAACATAACCCTAACCCTAGGTCCAATCCTAATCCTATCCGTCTCTCTAACTCTAGCCATCAACATAACCCTAACCCTAGGACCAATCGTAACCCTAACCGTCTCTCTCCCTAGCCCTCAAATTAACCCTAACCCTAGGTCCAATCCTAACCCTAACCGTGTCTCTAACCCTAGCCCTCAACATAACCCTAACCCTAGGTCCAATCCTAACCCTAACCGTCTCCCTAACCCTAGCCCTGAACATAAGCGTAACCCTAGGTCCAATCCTAACCCTAACCGTCTCTCTAACCCTAGTCCTAAACATAACCCTAACCCTAGGTCCAATCCTAACCCTAACCGTCTCTCTAACCCTAGCCCTCAACATAACCCTAACCCTAGGTCCAATCCTCACCCTAACCGTCTCCCTAACCCTAGCCCTCAACATAACCCTAACCCTAGGTCCAATCCTCACCCTAACCGTCTCTCTAACCCTAGCCCTCAACATAGCCCTAACCTAAGTCCAATCCTAACCCTAACCGTCTCTCTAACCCTAGCCCTCAACGTAGCCCTAACCCTAGGTCCAATCCTAACCCTAACCGTCTCTCTAACGCTAGCCCTCAACCTAACCCTAACCCTAGGTCCAATCCTAACCCTAACTGTCTGTCTAACCCTAGCCCTCAACATAACCCTAACCCTAGGTCCAATCCTAACCCTAACCGTCTCTCTAACCCTAGCCCTCAACATAACCCTAACCCTAGGTCCAATCCTAACCCTAACTATCTCTCTAACCCTAGCCCTCAACATAAGCGTAACCCTAGGTCCAATCCTAACCCTAACCGTCTCTCTGACCGTAGCCCTCAGCATAACCCTAACCCTAGGTCCAATCCTAACCCTAACCGTCTCTCTAACCCTAGCCCTCAATATAACCCTAACCCTAGGTCCAATCCTCACCCTAACCGTCTCCCTAACCCTAGCCCTCAACCTAACCCTAACCCTAGGTCCAATCCTTACCCTAACCGTCTCTCTAACCCTAGCCCTCAACATAGCCCTAACCTAAGTCCAATCCTAACCCTAACCGTCTCTCTAACCCTAGCCCTCAACGTAACCCTAACCCTAGGTCCAATCCTAACCCTAACCGTCTCTCTAACGCTAGCCCTCAACCTAACCCTAACCCTAGGTCCAATCCTAACCCTAACCGTCTCTCTGAACCTAACCCTCAGCATAACCCTCACCCTAGGTCCAATCCTAACCCTAACTGTCTGTCTAACCCTAGCCCTGAACATAACCCTAACCCTAGGTCCAATCCTAACCCTAACCGTCTCTCTAACCCTAGCCCTCAACATAACCCTAACCCTAGGTCCAATCCTCACCGTAACCGTCTCTCCAACCCTAGCCTTCAACATAACCCTAACTCTAGGTCCAATCCTAACACTAACCGTCTCTCTAACCCTAGCCCTCAACATAACCCTAACCCTAGGTCCAATACTCACCCTAACCGTCTCTCTAACCCTAGCCCTCAACATAACCCTAACCTTAGGTCCAATCCTCACTCTAACCGTCTCTCTAACCCTAGCCCTCAACATAGCCCTAACCCTAGGTCCAAACCTAACCCTAACCGTCTCTCTAACCCTAGCCCTCAACATAACCCTAACCCCAGGTCCAATCCTAACCCTAACTGTCTCTCTAACCCTAGCCCTCAACATAACCCTAACCCTAGGTCCAATCGTAACCCTATCCCTCTCTCTAACTCTAGCCCTCAACATAACCCTAACCCTAGGACCAATCCTAACCCTAACCGTCGCTCTAACCCTAGCCCTCAACATAACCCTAACCCTAGGTCCAATCCTAACGCTAACCTGCTCTCTGACCCTAGCCCTCAGCATAACCCTAACCCTAGGTCCAATCCTAACCCTAACGGTCTGTCTAACCCTCACCCTCAACATAACCATAACCCTAGGTCCAATCCTAATCCTAACCGTCTCTCTAACCCTAGCCCTCAACATAACCCTAACCCTAGGTCCAATCCTAATCCTATCCGTCTCTCTAACTCTAGCCATCAACATAACCCTAACCCTAGGACCAATCCTAACCCTAACCGTCTCTCTAACCCTAGCCCTCAACATAACCCTAATCCTAGGTCCAATCCTCACCCTAACCGTCTCTCTAACCCTAGCCCTCAACATAGCCCTAACCTAAGTCCAATCCTAACCCTAACCGTCTCTCTAACCCTAGCCCTCAACGTAGCCCTAACCCTAGGACCAATCCTAACCCTAACCGTCTCTCTAACGCTAGCCCTCAACCTAACCCTAACCCTAGGTCCAATCCTAACCCTAACCGTCTCTCTAACGCTAGCCCTCAACCTAACCCTAACCCTAGGTCCAATCCTAACCCTAACCGTCTCTCTGAACCTAACCCTCAGCATAACCCTCACCCTAGGTCCAATCCTAACCCTAACTGTCTGTCTAACCCTAGCCCTCAACATAACCCTAATCCTAGATCCAATCCTAACCCTAACCGTCTCTCTAACCCTAGCCCTCAACATAACCCTAACCCTAGGTCCAATCCTCACCCTAACCGTCTCTCCAACCCTAGCCTTCAACATAACCCTAACTCTAGGTCCAATCCTAACACTAACCGTCTCTCTAACCTAGCCCTCAACATATCCCTAACCCTAGGTCCAATCCTAACCCTAACCGTCTCTCTAACCCTAGCCCTCAACATAACCCTAACCCTAGGTCCAATCCTAACCCTAACTGTCAATCTAACCCTAGCCCTCAACATAAGCCTAACCCTAGGTCCAATCCTAACCCTAACCGTCTCTCTAACCCTAGCCCTCAACCTAACCCTAACCCTAGGTCCAATCCTCACCCTAACCGTCTCTCTAACCCTTGCCCTCAACCTAACCCTAACCCTAGGTCCAATCCTAACCCTGACCGTCTCTCTAACCCTAGCCCTCAACCTAACCCTAACCCTAGGTACAATCCTAACCCTAACCGTCTCTCTGACCCTAGCCCTCAGCATAACCCTAACCCTAGGTCCAATCCTAACCCTAACTGTCTGTCTAACCCTAGCCCTCAACATAACCCTAACCCTAGGTCCAGTCCTAACCCTAACAGTTTCTCTAACCCTAGCCCTCAACATAACCCTAACACTAGGTCCAATCCTAACCCTAACCGTCTCTAACCCTAGCCCTCAACATAACCCGAACCCTAGGTCCAATCCTAACCCTAACCGCCGCTCTAACCCTAGCCCTCAACATAACCATAACCCTAGGTCCAATCCTAACCCTAACCATCTCTCAAACCCTTGCCCTCAACATAACCCTAACCCTAGGTCCAATCCTAACGCTAAACGTCTCTCTCAACCTAGCCCTCAACCTAACCCTAACCCTAGGTCCAATTCTAACCCTAACCGTCTCTCTAACTCTAGCCCTCAACATAACCCCAACCCTAGGTCCAATCCTAACCCTAACCGTCCCTCTAACCCATGCCCTCAACATAACCCGAACCCTATGTCCAATCCTAACCCTAACCGTCTCTCTAATCCTAGCCCTCAACATAACCCTAACCCTAGGTCCAATCCTAACCCTAACCGTCTCTCTAACCATATCCCTCAACATAACCCTAACCCTAGGTCCAATCCTAGCACTAACCGTCTCTCTAACCGTAGCCCTCAACATAACCCTAACCCTAGGTCCAATCCTAGCCCTAACCGTCTCTCTAACCCTAGCCCTCAACATAACCCTAACCCTAGGTCCAATTCTCACCCTATCCGTCTCCCTAACCCTAGCCCTCAACATAACCCTAACCCTAGGTCCAATCCTCACCCTAACCGTCTCTCTAACCCTAGCCCTCAACATAGCCCTAACCTAAGTCCAATCCTAACCCTAACCGTCTCTCTAACCCTAGCCCTCAACATAACCCTAACCCTAGGTCCAATCCTCACCCTAACCGTCTCTCTAACCCTAGCCCTCAACATAAACCTAACCCTAGGTCCAATCCTAACACTAACCGTCTCTCTAACCCTAGCCCTCAACATAACCCTAACCCTAGGTACAATCCTATCCCTAACCATCTCTCTAACCCTAGCCCTCAACATAAGCCTAACCCTAGGTCCAATCCTAACCCTAACCGTCTCTCTAACCCTAGCCCTCAACATATCCCTAACCCTAGGTCCAATCCTAACCCTAACCGTCTCTCTAACCCTAGCCCTCAACATAACCCTAACCCTAGGTCCAATACTAACCCTAACTGTCTCTCTAACCCTAGCCCTCAACATAAGCCTAACCTTAGGTCCAATCCTAACCCTAACCGTCTCTCTAACCCTAGCCCTCAACCTAACCCTAACCCTAGGTCCAATCCTCACCCTAACCGTCTCTCTAACCCTAGCCCTCAACCTAACCCTAACCCTAGGTCCAATCCTAACCCTAACCGTCTCTCTAACCCTAGCCCTCAACCTAAACCTAACCCTAGGTACAATCCTAACCCTAACCGTCTCTCTGACCCTAGCCCTCAGCATAACCCTAACCCTAGGTCCAATCCTAACCCTAACTGTCTGTCTAACCCTAGCCCTCAACATAACCCTAACCCTAGGTCCAGTCCTAACCCTAACCGTCTCTCTAACCCTAGCCCTCAACATAACTCTAACCCTAGTTCCAATCCTAACCCTAACAGTTTCTCTAACCCTAGCCCTCAACATAACCCTAACACTAGGTCCAATCCTAACCCTAACCGTCTCTAACCCTAGCCCTCAACATAACCCGAACCCTAGGTCCAATCCTAACCCTAACCGCCGCTCTAACCCTAGCCCTCAACATAACCATAACCCTAGGTCCAATCCTAACCCTAACCATCTCTCAAACCCTTGCCCTCAACATAACCCTAACCCTAGGTACAATCCTAACGCTAAACGTCTCTCTCAACCTAGCCCTAAACATAACCCTAACCCTAGGTCCAATCCTAACCCTAACCGTCTCTCTAACCCTAGCCCTCAACATAACCCTAACCCTAGGTCCAATCCTAACCCTAACCGTCCCTCTAACCCTAGCCCTCAACCTAACCCTAACCCTATGTCCAATCCTAACCCTAACCATCTCTCTAACCCTAGCCCTCAACCTAACCCAAACCCTAGGTCCAATTCTAACCCTAACCGTCTCTCTAACTCTAGCCCTCAACATAACCCCAACCCTAGGTCTAATCCTAACCCTAACCGTAGCTCTAACCCATGCCCTCAACATAACCCGAACCCTATGTCCAATCCTAACCCTAACCGTCTCTCTAATCCTAGCCCTCAACATAACCCTAACCCTAGGTCCAATCCTAACCCTAACCGTCTCTCTAACCATATCCCTCAACATAACCCTATCCCTAGGTCCAATCCTAACACTAACCGTCTCTCTAACCCTAGCCCTCAACATAACCCTAACCCTAGGTCCAATCCGAGCCCTAACCGTCTCTCTAACCCTAGCCCTCAACATAACCCTAACCCTAGGTCCAATTCTCACCCTAACCGTCTCCCTAACCCTAGCCCTCAACATAACCCTAACCCTAGGTCCAATCCTCACCCTAACCGTCTCTCTAACCCTAGCCCTCAACATAACCCTAACCCTAGGTCCAATCCTCACCCTAACCGTCTCTCTAACCCTAGCCCTCAACATAGCCCTAACCTAAGTCCAACCCTAACCTTAACCGTCTCTCTAACCCTCGCCCTCAACATAACCCTAACCCTAGGTCCAATCCTCACCCTAACCGTCTCTCTAACCCTAGCCCTCAACATAAACCTAACCCTAGGTCCAATCCTAACACTAACCGTCTCTCTAACCCTAGCCCTCAACATAACCCTAACCCTAGGTACAATCCTATCCCTAACCATCTCTCTAACACTAGCCCTCAACATAACCCTAACCCTAGGTCCAATCCTCACCCTAACCGTCTCCCTAACCCTAGCCCTCAACATAACCCTAACCCTAGGTCCAATCCTCACCCTAACCGTCTCTCTAACCCTAGCCCTCAACATAGCCCTAACCTAAGTCCAATCCTAACCCTAACCGTCTCTCTAACCCTAGCCCTCAACGTAGCCCTAACCCTAGGTCCAATCCTAACCCTAACCGTCTCTCTAACGCTAGCCCTCAACCTAACCCTAACCCTAGGTCCAATCCTAACCCTAACCGTCTGTCTGACCCTAGCCCTCAGCATAACCCTAACCCTAGGTCCAATCCTAACCCTAACTGTCTGTCTAACCCTAGCCCTCAACATAACCCTAACCCTAGGTCCAATCCTAACCCTAACCGTCCCTCTAACCCTAGCCCTCAACATAACCCTAACCCTAGGTCCAATCCTCACCCTAACCGTCTCTCCAACCCTAGCCTTCAACATAACATTAACTCTAGGTCCAATCCTAACCCTAACTGTCTCTCTAACCCTAGCCCTCAACATATCCCTAACCCTAGGTCCAATCCTAACCCTAACCGTCTCTCTAACCCTAGCCCTCAACATAACCCTAACACTTGGTCCAATCCTAACCCTAACTGTCTCTCTAACCCTAGCCCTCAACATAAGCCTAACCCTAGGTCCAATCCTAACCCTAACCGTCTCTCTAACCCTAGCCCTCAACATAACCCTAACCCCAGGTCCAATCCTAACCCTAACTGTCTCTCTAACCCTAGCCCTCAACATAACCCTAACCCTAGGTCCAATCCTAACCCTATCCTTCTCTCTAACTCTAGCCCTCAACATAACCATAACCCTAGGACAAATCCTAACCCTAACCGTCTCTCTAACCCTAGCCCACAACCTAACCCTAACCCTAGGTCCAATCCTAACCCTAACCGTCTCTCTGACCCTAGCCCTCAGCATAACCCTAACCCTAGGTCGAATCGTAACCCTAACCATCTCTGTAACCCTAGCCCTCAATATAACAATAACCCTAGGTCCAATTCTCACCCTAACCGTCTCTCCAACCCTAGCCCCAAAACATAACCCTAACCCCAGGTCCAATCCTAACACTAACCGTCTCTCTAACCCTAGCCCTCAACATATCCCTAACCCTAGGTCCAATCTAAACCCTAACCGTCTCTCTAACCCTAGACCTCAACATAACCCTAACCCTAGGTCCAATCCTCACCCTAACCGTCTCTCTAACCCTAGCCCTCAACATAAGCCTAACCCTAGGTCCAATCCTAACAGTAACCGTCTCTCTAACCCTAGCCCTCAACATAAGCCTAACCCTAGGTCCAATCCTAACCCTATCCGTCTCTCTAACTCTAGCCCTCAACATTAGCCTAACCCTAGGACCAATCCTAACCCTAACCGTCGCTCTAACCGTAGCCCTCAACATAACCCTAACCCTAGGTCCAATCCTAACCCTAACCGTCTCTCTGACCCTAGCCCTCAACATAACCCTAACCCTAGGTCCAATCCTAACACTAACCGTCTCTCTAACCCTAGCCCTCAATATAACCCTAAACCCTAGGTCCAATCCTAACCCTATCCCTCTCTCTAACTCTAGCCCTCAACATAACCATAACCCTAGGACCAATCCTAACCCTAACCTTCTCTCTAACCCTAGCCCTCAACCTAACCCTAACCCTAGGTCCAATCCTAACCCTAACCGTCTCTCTGACCCTAGCCCTCAGCATAACCCTAACCCTAGGTCCAATCCTAACCCTAAATGTCAGTCTAACCCTAGCCCTCAACATAACCCTAACCCTAGGTCCAATCCTAACCCTAACCGTCTCTCTAACCCTAGCCCTCAACATAACCCTAACCCTAGGTCCAATCCTCACCCTAACCGTCTCTCTAACCCTAGCCCTCAACATAAACCTTACCTTAGGTCCAATCCTAACACTAACCGTCTCTCTAACCCTAGCCCTCAACATAACCCTAACCCTAGGTCCAATCCTAACCCTAACCGTCTCTCTAACCCTAGCCCTCAACATAACCCTAATCCTAGGTCCAATCCTCACCCTAACCGTCTCTCTATCCCTAGCCCTCAACATAACCCTAACCCTAGGTCCAATCCTAACCCTATCCGTCTCTCTAACTCTAGCTCTCAACATAACCCTAACCCTAGGACCAATCCTAACCCTAACCGTCGCTCTAACCCTAGCCCTCAACATAATCCTAACCCTAGGTCCAATCCTAATCCTATCCGTCTCTCTAACTCTAGCCATCAACATAACCCTAACCCTAGGACCAATCCTAACCCTAACCGTCTCTCTAACCCTAGCCCTCAACTTAACCCTAACCCTAGGTCCTATCCTAACCCTAACCGTGTCTCTAACCCTAGCCCTCAACATAACCCTAACCCTAGGTCCAATCCTAACCCTAACCGTCTCCCTAACCCTAGCCCTCAACATAAGCGTAACCCTAGGTCCAATCCTAACCCTAACCGTCTCTCTAACCCTAGCCCTAAACATAACCCTAACCCTAGGTCCAATCCTAACCCTAACCGTCTCTCTGACCCTAGCCCTCAGCATAACCCTAACCCTAGGTCCAAACCTAACCCTAAATGTCAGTCTAACCCTAGCCCTCAACATAACCCTAACCCTAGGTCCAATCCTAACCCTAACCGTCTCTCTAACCCTAGCCCTCAACATAACCCTAACCCTAGGTCCAATCCTCACCCTAACCGTCTCTCTAACCATAGCCCTCAACATAAACCTTACCTTAGGTCCAATCCTAACACTAACCGTCTCTCTAACCCTAGCCCTCAACATAACCCTAACCCTAGGTCCAATCCTAACCCTAACCTTCTCTCTAACCCTAGCCCTCAACATAACCCTAATCCTAGGTCCAATCCTCACCCTAACCGTCTCTCTATCCCTAGCCCTCAACATAACCCTAACCCTAGGTCCAATCCTAACCCTATCCGTCTCTCTAACTCTAGCCCTCAACATAACCCTAACCCTAGGACCAATCCTAACCCTAACCGTCGCTCTAACCCTAGCCCTCAACATAACCCTAACCCTAGGTCCAATCCTAATCCTATCCGTCTCTCTAACTCTAGCCATCAACATAACCCTAACCCTAGGACCAATCCTAACCCTAACCGTCTCTCTAACCCTAGCCCTCAACTTAACCCTAACCTTAGGTCCAATCCTAACCCTAACCGTGTCTCTAACCCTAGCCCTCAACATAACCCTAACCCTAGGTCCAATCCTAACCCTAACCGTCTCCCTAACCCTAGCCCTCAACATAAGCGTAACCCTAGGTCCAATCCTAACCCTAACCGTCTCTCTAACCCTAGCCCTAAACATAACCCTAACCCTAGGTCCAATCCTAACCCTAACCGTCTCTCTAACCCTAGCCCTCAACATAACCCTAACCCTAGGTCCAATCCTCACCCTAACCGTCTCTCTAACCCTAGCCCTCAACATAGCCCTAACCTAAGTCCAATCCTAACCCTAACCGTCTCTCTAACCCTAGCCCTCAACGTAGCCCTAACCCTAGGTCCATTCCTAACCCTAACCGTCTCTCTAACGCTAGCCCTCAACCTAAGCCTAACCCTAGGTCCAATCCTAACCCTAACCGTCTCTCTGACCCTAGCCCTCAGCATAAGCCTAACCCTAGGTCCAATCCTAACCCTAACTGTCTGTCTAACCCTAGCCCTCAACATAACCCTAACCCTAGGTCCAATCCTAACCCTAAATATCTCTCTAACCCTAGCCCTCAACATAAGCGTAACCCTAGGTCCAATCCTAACCCTAACCGTCTCTCTAACCCTAGCCCTAAACATTACCGTAACCCTAGGTCCAATCCTAACCCTAACCGTCTCTCTAACCCTAGCCCTCAACATAACCCTAACCCTAGGTCCAATCCTCACCCTAACCGTCTCCCTAACCCTAGCCCTCAACCTAACCCTAACCCTAGGTCCAATCCTCACCCTAACCGTCTCTCTAACCCTAGCCCTCAACATAGCCCTAACCTAAGTCCAATCCTAACCCTAACCGTCTCTCTAACCCTAGCCCTCAACGTAGCCCTAACCCTAGGTCCAATCCTAACCCTAACCGTCTCTCTAACGCTAGCCCTCAACCTAACCCTAACCCTAGGTCCAATCTTAAACCTAACCGTCTCTCTGAACCTAACCCTCAGCATAACCCTCACCCTAGGTCCAAACCTAACCCTAACTGTCTGTCTAACCCTAGCCCTCAACATAACCCTAACCCTAGGTCCAATCCTAACCCTAACCGTCTCTCTAACCCTAGCCCTCAACATAACCCTAACGCTAGGTCCAATCCTCACCCTAACCGCCTCTCCAACCCTAGCCTTCAACATAACCCTAACTCTAGGTCCAATCCTAACACTAACCGTCTCTCTAACCCTAGCCCTCAACATATCCCTAACCCTAGGTCCAATCCTAACCCTAACCGTCTCTCTAAACTTAGCCCTCAACATAACCCTAACCCTAGGTCCAATCCTAACCCTAACTGTCTCTCTAACCCTAGCCCTCAACATAAGCCTAACCCTAGGTCCAATCCTAACCCTAACCGTCTCTCTAACCCTAGCCCTCAACCTAACCCTAACCCTAGGTCCAATCCTCACCCTAACCGTCTCTCTAACCCTAGCCCTCAACATAACCCTAACCCTAGGTCCAATCCTCACCCTAACCGTCTCTCTAACCCTAGCCCTCAACATAGCCCTAACCCTAGGTCCAATCCTAACCCTAACCGTCTCTCTAACCCTAGCCCTCAACCTAACCCTAACCCTAGGTCCAATCCTAACCCTAACCGTCTCTCTAACCCTAGCCCTCAACCTAACCCTAACCCTAGGTCCAATCCTAACCCCAACCGTCTCTCTGACCCTAGCCCTCAGCATAACCCTAACCCTAGGTGCAATCCTAACCCTAACTGTCTGTCTAACCCTAGCCCTCAACATAACCCTAACCCTAGGTCCAATCCTAACTCTAACCCTCTCTCTGACCCTAGCACTCAGCATAACCCTAACCCTAGTTCCAGTCCTAACCCTAACCGTCTCTCTAACCCTAGCCCTCAACATAACTCTAACCCTAGTTCCAATCCTAACCCTAACAGTTTCTCTAACCCTAGCCCTCAACATAACCCTAACACTAGGTCCAATCCTAACCCTAACCGTCTCTAACCCTAGCCCTCAACATAACCCTAACCATAGGTCCAATCCTAACCCTAACCGTCTCTCTAACCCTAACCGTCAGCATCACCCTTACCCTAGGTCCAGTCCTAACCCTAACCGTCTCTCTAAACTAGCCCTCAACCTAACCCTAACCCTACGTCCAATCCTAACCCTAACCGTCTCTCTAACCCTAGCCCTCAACATAACCCGAACCCTAGGTCCAATCCTAACCCTAACCGCCGCTCTAACCCTAGCCCTCAACATAACCATAACCCTAGGTCCAATCCTAACCCTAACCATCTCTCTAACCCTTGCCCTCAACATAACCCTAACCCTAGGTCCAATCCTAACGCTAAACGTCTCTCTCAACCTAGCCCTAAACATAACCCTAAGCCTAGGTCCAATCCTAACCCTAACCGTCTCTCTAACCCTAGCCCTCAACATAACCCTAACCCTAGGTCCAATCCTAACCCTAACCGTCCCTCTAACCCTAGCCCTCAACCTAACCCTAACCCTATGTCCAATCCTAACCCTAACCATCTCTCTAACCCTAGCCCTCAACCTAACCCTAACCCTAGGTCCAATTCTAACCCTAACCGTCTCTCTAACTCTAGCCCTCAACATAACCCCAACCCTAGGTCCAATCCTAACCCTAACCGTCCCTCTAACCCATGCCCTCAACATAACCCGAACCCTATGTCCAATCCTAACCCTAACCGTCTCTCTAATCGTAGCCCTCAACATAACCCTAACCCTAGGTCCAATCCTAACCCTAACCGTCTCTCTAACCATATCCCTCAACATAACCCTAACCCTAGGTCCAATCCTAACACTAACCGTCTCTCTAACCCTAGCCCTCAACATAACCCTAACCCTAGGTCCAATCCTAGCCCTAACCGTCTGTCTAACCCTAGCCCTCAACATAACCCTAACCCTAGGTCCAATCCTCACCCTAACCGTCTCCCTAACCCTAGCCCTCAACAAAACCCTAACCCTAGGTCTAATCCTCACCCTAACCGTCTCTCTAACCCTAGCCCTCAACATAGCCCTAACCTAAGTCCAATCCTAACCCTAACCGTCTCTCTAAACCTAGCCTTCAACGTAGCCCTAACCCTAGGTCCAATCCTAACCCTAACCGTCTCTCTAACGCTAGCCCTCAACCTAAACCTAACCCTAGGTCCAATCCTAACCCTAACCGTCTGTCTGACCCTAGCCCTCAGCATAACCCTAACCCTAGGTCCAATCCTAACCCTAACTGTCTGTCTAACCCTAGCCCTCAACATAACCCTAACCCTAGGTCCAATCCTAACCCTAACCGTCTCTCTAACCCTAGCCCTCAACATAACCATAACCCTAGGTCCAATCCTAACCCTAACCATCTCTCTAACCCTTGCCCTCAACATAACCCTAACCCTAGGTCCAATCCTAACGCTAAACGTCTCTCTCAACCTAGCCCTAAACATAACCCTAAGCCTAGGTCCAATCCTAACCCTAACCGTCTCTCTAACCCTAGCCCTCAACATAACCCTAACCCTAGGTCCAATCCTAACCCTAACCGTCCCTCTAACCCTAGCCCTCAACCTAACCCTAACCCTATGTCCAATCCTAACCCTAACCATCTCTCTAACCCTAGCCCTCAACCTAACCCTAACCCTAGGTCCAATTCTAACCCTAACCGTCTCTCTAACTCTAGCCCTCAACATAACCCCAACCCTAGGTCCAATCCTAACCCTAACCGTCCCTCTAACCCATGCCCTCAACATAACCCGAACCCTATGTCCAATCCTAACCCTAACCGTCTCTCTAATCGTAGCCCTCAACATAACCCTAACCCTAGGTCCAATCCTAACCCTAACCGTCTCTCTAACCATATCCCTCAACATAACCCTAACCCTAGGTCCAATCCTAACACTAACCGTCTCTCTAACCCTAGCCCTCAACATAACCCTAACCCTAGGTCCAATCCTAGCCCTAACCGTCTGTCTAACCCTAGCCCTCAACATAACCCTAACCCTAGGTCCAATCCTCACCCTAACCGTCTCCCTAACCCTAGCCCTCAACATAACCCTAACCCTAGGTCTAATCCTCACCCTAACCGTCTCTCTAACCCTAGCCCTCAACATAGCCCTAACCTAAGTCCAATCCTAACCCTAACCGTCTCTCTAAACCTAGCCTTCAACGTAGCCCTAACCCTAGGTCCAATCCTAACCCTAACCGTCTCTCTAACGCTAGCCCTCAACCTAAACCTAACCCTAGGTCCAATCCTAACCCTAACCGTCTGTCTGACCCTAGCCCTCAGCATAACCCTAACCCTAGGTCCAATCCTAACCCTAACTGTCTGTCTAACCCTAGCCCTCAACATAACCCTAACCCTAGGTCCAATCCTAACCCTAACCGTCTCTCTAACCCTAGCCCTCAACATAACCCTAACCCTAGGTCCAATCCTAACCCTGTCTCTCTAACCCTAGCAATCAACATAACCCTAACCCTAGGTCCAATCCTAACCCTATCCCTCTCTCTAACTCTAGCCCTCAACATAACCATAACCCTAGGACAAATCCTAACCCTAACCGTCTCTCTAAACCTAGCCCACAACCTAACCCTAACCCTAGGTCCAATCCCAACCCTAACCGTCTCTCTGACCCTAGCCCTCAGCATAACCCTAACCCTAGGTCCAATCCTAACCCTAACTGTCAGTCTAACCCTAGCCCTCAACATAACCCTAACCCTAGGTCGAATCCTAACCCTAACCATCTCTCTAACCCTAGCCCTCAACATAACCCTAACCCTAGGTCCAATTCTCACCCTAACCGTCTCTCCAACCCTAGCCCTAAACATAACCCTAACCCCAGGTCCAGTCGTAACACTAACCGTCTCTCTAACCCTAGCCCTCAACATATCCCTAACCCTAGGTCCAATCTTAACCCTAACCGTCTCTCTAACCTTAGACCTCAACATAAACCTAACCCTAGGTCCAATAATCACCCTAACCGTCTCTCTAACCCTAGCCCTCAACATAAGCCTAACCCTAGGTCCAATCCTAACAGTAACCGTCTCTCTAACCCTAGCCCTCAACATAAGCCTAACCCTAGGTCCAATCCTAACCCTATCCGTCTCTCTAACTCTAGCCCTCAACATAAGCCTAACCCTAGGACCAATCCTAACCCTAACCGTCGCTCTAACCCTAGCCCTCAACATAACCCTAACCCTAGGTCCAATCCTAACCCTAACCGTCTCTCTGACCCTAGCCCTCAACATAACCCTAACACTAGGTCCAATCCTAACCCTAACCGTCTCTCTAACCCTAGCCTTCAACATAACCCTAACCCTAGGTCCAATCCTAACACTAACCGTCTCTCTAACCCTAGCCCTCAATATAGCCCTAAACCCTAGGTCCAATCCTAACCCTATCCCTCTCTCTAACCCTAGCCCTCAACCTAACCCTAACCCTAGGTCCAATCCTAACCCTAACCGTCTCTCTGACCCTAGCCCTCAGCATAACCCTAACCCTAGGTCCAATCCTAACCCTAACTGTCAGTCTAACCCTAGCCCTCAACATAACTCTAACCCTAGGTCCAATCCTAACCCTAACCGTCTCTCTAACCCTAACCCTCAACAAAATCTAACCCTAGGTCCAATCCTCACCCTAACTGTCTCTCTAACCCTAGCCCTCAACATAAACCTTACCTTAGGTCCAATCCTAACACTAACCGTCTCTCTAACCCTAGCCCTAAACATAACCCTAACCCTAGGTCCAATCCAAACCCGAAACGTCTTTGTAACCCTAGCCCTCAACATAACCCTAACCCTAGCTCCAATCCTAACCTGAACCGTCTCGCTAATCCAAGCCCTCAACATAAACTTAACCCTACATGCAATCCTAACCCTAATCGTCTACCTAACCCTACCCCTCAACATAACACTAACCCTAGCTCCAATCCTAACCCTAATCGTCTACCTACACCTAGCCCTCAACATAACCCTAAACCTACCTCCAATCCTAACCCTAATCGTCTCTGTAACCCTAGCCCTCAACATAAACTTAACCCTACATCCAATCCTAACCCTAATCGTCTACCTAACCCTAGCCCTCTACATAACCCTAACCCTAGGTCCAATATTAACCCTAATCGTCTACCTAACCCTAGACCTCAACATAACCCTAACCCTAGGTCCAGTCCTAACCCTAATCGTGTATCTAACCCTAGCCCTAAACATAACCCTAACCTTAGGTCCAATAATAACCCGTATCGTCTCTCTAACCCTAGCCCTCAACATAACCCTAACCCTAGGTCCAAACTTATCCCAAATAGTCTACCTAACCCTACCCCTCAAAATAACCCTAACCCTACGTCCAATCCTAACCCTAATCAACTCTCTAACCGGAGCCCATAACATAACCGTAACCCTAGCTCCAATCCAAACCCTAATAGTCTCTCTGACACTAGCCCTCAACACAACCCTTACCCTAGGTCCAATCCTAACCTTAACCGTCTCTCTAAACCTAGCCCTCAACATAAACTTAACCCTAGGTCCAATCCTACCCCGAACCGTCTCTCTAACCCTAGCCCTCTACATAAACGTAACCCTAGGTCCAATCCAAACCCGAACCGTCTCTCTTACCCTAGCCATCAACATAACCCTAACCCTAGGTCCAATCCTAACGTATTTGTCCCTCTAACCCTAGCCCTCAACGTACCCTAACGCTAGGTCCAATTATAACCCTAATCGAATCTCTAACCGTAGTCCTCAACATAACCCTAACCCTAGGTCCAATCCTAACCCGAACCGTCTCTCTAACCCTAGCTCTCAACATAACCCTAACCCTAACTAAAATCCGAACCCTAATCGTCTGTCTAACCCTAGCCCTCAACCAAAACCTAACCCTAGGTCCAATTCTAACCCTAACCGTCTCTCTAACACTAGCCCTCTACATAACCCTAACCCTAGGTCCAATCCTAACCCTAATCTTCTACCTAACCCTAGCCCTCAACATAACGCTAACCCTAGCTCCAATCCTAACCCTAATATTCTCTCTAACCCTAGCCCTCAACACAACCCAAACCTAGGTCCAATCCGAATCCTAATCGTCTACCTAACCCTAGCCCTAAACATAACCCTAACTTAGGTCCAATCCTAAACCTAAACGTCTATCTAACCCTAGCCCTCAACATAACCCTAACCCTAGCTCCAATCCTAACCCTAATCGTCTACCTAATCTTAGCTGTCAACATAACCCTAACCCAGGGTCCAATCCTAACCCTATATATCTACCTACCCTAGCCCTAAACATAACCGTAACCCTAGGTCCAATCCTAACCCTAAACGTCTACCTAACCCTAGCCCCCAAATTAACCCTAACCCTAGCTCCAATCCTAACCCTAATCGTCTCTCTAATCCTAGCCCTCAACAAAACCCTATCCCTAGGTACAATCCTAACACTAATCGTCTATCTAACACTAGCCCTCAACATAACCCTAACCCTAGGTCCAATCCTAACCCTAACCTTCTCTCTAACCCTAGCCCTCAACATAACCCTAATCCTAGGTCCAATCCTCACCCTAACCGTCTCTCTATCCCTAGCCCTCAACATAACCCTAACCCTAGGTCCAATCCTAACCCTATCCGTCTCTCTAACTCTAGCCCTCAACATAACCCTAACCCTAGGACCAATCCTAACCCTAACCGTCGGTCTAACCCTAGCCCTCAACATAACCCTAACCCTAGGTCCAATCCTAATCCTATCCGTCTCTCTAACTCTAGCCATCAACATAACCCTAACCCTAGGACCAATCCTAACCCTAACCGTCTCTCTAACCCTAGCCCTCAACTTAACCCTAACCTTAGGTCCAATCCTAACCCTAACCGTGTCTCTAACCCTAGCCCTCAACATAACCCTAACCCTAGGTCCAATCCTAACCCTAACCGTCTCCCTAACCCTAGCCCTCAACATAAGCGTAACCCTAGGTCCAATCCTAACCCTAACCGTCTCTCTAACCCTAGCCCTAAACATAACCCTAACCCTAGGTCCAATCCTAACCCTAACCGTCTCTCTAACCCTAGCCCTCAACATAACCCTAACCCTAGGTCCAATCCTCACCCTAACCGTCTCTCTAACCCTAGCCCTCAACATAGCCCTAACCTAAGTCCAATCCTAACCCTAACCGTCTCTCTAACCCTAGCCCTCAACGTAGCCCTAACCCTAGGTCCAATCCTAACCCTAACCGTCTCTCTAACGCTAGCCCTCAACCTAAGCCTAACCCTAGGTCCAATCCTAACCCTAACCGTCTCTCTGACCCTAGCCCTCAGCATAAGCCTAACCCTAGGTCCAATCCTAACCCTAACTGTCTGTCTAACCCTAGCCCTCAACATAACCCTAACCCTAGGTCCAATCCTAACCCTGACCGTCTCTCTAACCCTAGCCCTCAACATAACCCTAACCCTAGGTCCAATCCTAACCCTAAATATCTCTCTAACCCTAGCCCTCAACATAAGCGTAACCCTAGGTCCAATCCTAACCCTAACCGTCTCTCTAACCCTAGCCCTAAACATTACCCTAACCCTAGGTCCAATCCTAACCCTAACCGTCTCTCTAACGCTAGCCCTCAACCTAACCCTAACCCTAGGTCCAATCCTAAACCTAACCGTCTCTCTGAACCTAACCCTCAGCATAACCCTCACCCTAGGTCCAAACCTAACCCTAACTGTCTGTCTAACCCTAGCCCTCAACATAACCCTAACCCTAGGTCCAATCCTAACCCTAACCGTCTCTCTAACCCTAGCCCTCAACATAACCCTAACGCTAGGTCCAATCCTCACCCTAACCGCCTCTCCAACCCTAGCCTTCAACATAACCCTAACTCTAGGTCCAATCCTAACACTAACCGTCTCTCTAACCCTAGCCCTCAACATATCCCTAACCCTAGGTCCAATCCTAACCCTAACCGTCTCTCTAAACTTAGCCCTCAACATAACCCTAACCCTAGGTCCAATCCTAACCCTAACTGTCTCTCTAACCCTAGCCCTCAACATAAGCCTAACCCTAGGTCCAATCCTAACCCTAACCGTCTCTCTAACCCTAGCCCTCAACCTAACCCTAACCCTAGGTCCAATCCTCACCCTAACCGTCTCTCTAACCCTAGCCCTCAACATAACCCTAACCCTAGGTCCAATCCTCACCCTAACCGTCTCTCTAACCCTAGCCCTCAACATAGCCCTAACCCTAGGTCCAATCCTAACCCTAACCGTCTCTCTAACCCTAGCCCTCAACCTAACCCTAACCCTAGGTCCAATCCTAACCCTAACCGTCTCTCTAACCCTAGCCCTCAACCTAACCCTAACCCTAGGTCCAATCCTAACCCCAACCGTCTCTCTGACCCTAGCCCTCAGCATAACCCTAACCCTAGGTGCAATCCTAACCCTAACTGTCTGTCTAACCCTAGCCCTCAACATAACCCTAACCCTAGGTCCAATCCTAACTCTAACCCTCTCTCTGACCCTAGCACTCAGCATAACCCTAACCCTAGTTCCAGTCCTAACCCTAACCGACTCTCTAACCCTAGCCCTCAACATAACTCTAACCCTAGTTCCAATCCTAACCCTAACAGTTTCTCTAACCCTAGCCCTCAACATAACCCTAACACTAGGTCCAATCCTAACCCTAACCGTCTCTAACCCTAGCCCTCAACATAACCCTAACCATAGGTCCAATCCTAACCCTAACCGTCTCTCTAACCCTAACCGTCAGCATCACCCTTACCCTAGGTCCAGTCCTAACCCTAACCGTCTCTCTAAACTAGCCCTCAACCTAACCCTAACCCTACGTCCAATCCTAACCCTAACCGTCTCTCTAACCCTAGCCCTCAACATAACCCGAACCCTAGGTCCAATCCTAACCCTAACCGCCGCTCTAACCCTAGCCCTCAACATAACCATAACCCTAGGTCCAATCCTAACCCTAACCATCTCTCTAACCCTTGCCCTCAACATAACCCTAACCCTAGGTCCAATCCTAACGCTAAACGTCTCTCTCAACCTAGCCCTAAACATAACCCTAAGCCTAGGTCCAATCCTAACCCTAACCGTCTCTCTAACCCTAGCCCTCAACATAACCCTAACCCTAGGTCCAATCCTAACCCTAACCGTCCCTCTAACCCTAGCCCTCAACCTAACCCTAACCCTATGTCCAATCCTAACCCTAACCATCTCTCTAACCCTAGCCCTCAACCTAACCCTAACCCTAGGTCCAATTCTAACCCTAACCGTCTCTCTAACTCTAGCCCTCAACATAACCCCAACCCTAGGTCCAATCCTAACCCTAACCGTCCCTCTAACCCATGCCCTCAACATAACCCGAACCCTATGTCCAATCCTAACCCTAACCGTCTCTCTAATCGTAGCCCTCAACATAACCCTAACCCTAGGTCCAATCCTAACCCTAACCGTCTCTCTAACCATATCCCTCAACATAACCCTAACCCTAGGTCCAATCCTAACACTAACCGTCTCTCTAACCCTAGCCCTCAACATAGCCCTAACCTAAGTCCAATCCTAACCCTAACCGTCTCTCTAAACCTAGCCTTCAACGTAGCCCTAACCCTAGGTCCAATCCTAACCCTAACCGTCTCTCTAACGCTAGCCCTCAACCTAAACCTAACCCTAGGTCCAATCCTAACCCTAACCGTCTGTCTGACCCTAGCCCTCAGCATAACCCTAACCCTAGGTCCAATCCTAACCCTAACTGTCTGTCTAACCCTAGCCCTCAACATAACCCTAACCCTAGGTCCAATCCTCACCCTAACCATCTCTCCAACCCTAGCCTTCAACATAACCCTAACTCTAGGTCCAATCCTAACCCTAACTGTCTCTCTAACCCTAGCCCTCAACATATCTCTAACCCTGGGTCCAATCCTAACCCTAACCGTCTCTCTAACCCTAGCCCTCAACATAACCCTAACCCTAGGTCCAATCCTAACCCTAACTGTCTCTCTAACCCTAGCAATCAACATAACCCTAACCCTAGGTCCAATCCTAACCCTATCCCTCTCTCTAACTCTAGCCCTCAACATAACCATAACCCTAGGACAAATCCTAACCCTAACCGTCTCTCTAACCCTAGCCCACAACCTAACCCTAACCCTAGGTCCAATCCCAACCCTAACCGTCTCTCTGACCCTAGCCCTCAGCATAACCCTAACCCTAGGTCCAATCCTAACCCTAACTGTCAGTCTAACCCTAGCCCTCAACATAACCCTAACCCTAGGTCGAATCCTAACCCTAACCATCTCTCTAACCCTAGCCCTCAACATAACCCTAACCCTAGGTCCAATTCTCACCCTAACCGTCTCTCCAACCCTAGCCCTAAACATAACCCTAACCCCAGGTCCAGTCGTAACACTAACCGTCTCTCTAACCCTAGCCCTCAACATATCCCTAACCTTAGGTCCAATCTTAACCCTAACCGTCTCTCTAACCTTAGACCTCAACATAAACCTAACCCTAGGTCCAATAATCACCCTAACCGTCTCTCTAACCCTAGCCCTCAACATAAGCCTAACCCTAGGTCCAATCCTAACAGTAACCGTCTCTCTAACCCTAGCCCTCAACATAAGCCTAACCCTAGGTCCAATCCTAACCCTATCCGTCTCTCTAACTCTAGCCCTCAACATAAGCCTAACCCTAGGACCAATCCTAACCCTAACCGTCGCTCTAACCCTAGCCCTCAACATAACCCTAACCCTAGGTCCAATCCTAACCCTAACCGTCTCTCTGACCCTAGCCCTCAACATAACCCTAACACTAGGTCCAATCCTAACCCTAACCGTCTCTCTAACCCTAGCCTTCAACATAACCCTAACCCTAGGTCCAATCCTAACACTAACCGTCTCTCTAACCCTAGCCCTCAATATAGCCCTAAACCCTAGGTCCAATCCTAACCCTATCCCTCTCTCTAACCCTAGCCCTCAACCTAACCCTAACCCTAGGTCCAATCCTAACCCTATCCCTCTCTCTAACCCTAGCCCTCAACCTAACCCTAACCCTAGGTCCAATCCTAACCCTAACCGTCTCTGACCCTAGCCCTCAGCATAACCCTAACCCTAGGTCCAATCCTAACCCTAACTGTCAGTCTAACCCTAGCCCTCAACATAACTCTAACCCTAGGTCCAATCCTAACCCTAACCGTCTCTCTAACCCTAACCCTCAACAGAATCTAACCCTAGGTCCAATCCTCACCCTAACCGTCTCTCTAACCCTAGCCCTCAACATAAACCTTACCTTAGGTCCAATCCTAACACTAACCGTCTCTCTAACCCTAGCCCTAAACATAACCCTAACCCTAGGTCCAATCCAAACCCGAAACGTCTTTGTAACCCTAGCCCTCAACATAACCCTAACCCTAGCTCCAATCCTAACCTGAACCGTCTCGCTAACCCAAGCCCTCAACATAAACTTAACCCTACATGCAATCCTAACCCTAATCGTCTACCTAACCCTACCCCTCAACATAACACTAACCCTAGCTCCAATCCTAACCCTAATCGTCTACCTACACCTAGCCCTCAACATAACCCTAAACCTACCTCCAATCCTAACCCTAATCGTCTCTGTAACCCTAGCCCTCAACATAAACTTAACCCTACATCCAATCCTAACCCTAATCGTCTACCTAACCCTAGCCCTCTACATAACCCTAACCCTAGGTCCAATATTAACCCTAATCGTCTACCTAACCCTAGACCTCAACATAACCCTAACCCTAGGTCCAGTCCTAACCCTAATCGTGTATCTAACCCTAGCCCTAAACATAACCCTAACCTTAGGTCCAATAATAACCCGTATCGTCTCTCTAACCCTAGCCCTCAACATAACCCTAACCCTAGGTCCAAACTTATCCCAAATAGTCTACCTAACCCTACCCCTCAAAATAACCCTAACCCTACGTCCAATCCTAACCCTAATCAACTCTCTAACCGGAGCCCATAACATAACCGTAACCCTAGCTCCAATCCAAACCCTAATAGTCTCTCTGACACTAGCCCTCAACACAACCCTTACCCTAGGTCCAATCCTAACCTTAACCGTCTCTCTAAACCTAGCCCTCAACATAAACTTAACCCTCGGTCCAATCCTACCCCGAACCGTCTCTCTAACCCTAGCCCTCTACATAAACGTAACCCTAGGTCCAATCCAAACCCGAACCGTCTCTCTAACCCTAGCCATCAACATAACCCTAACCCTAGGTCCAATCCTAAGGTATTTGTCCCTCTAACCCTAGCCCTCAACGTACCCTAACGCTAGGTCCAATTATAACCCTAATCGAATCTCTAACCGTAGTCCTCAACATAACCCTAACCCTAGGTCCAATCCTAACCCGAACCGTCTCTCTAACCCTAGCTCTCAACATAACCCTAACCCTAACTAAAATCCGAACCCTAATCGTCTGTCTAACCCTAGCCCTCAACCAAACCCTAACCCTAGGTCCAATTCTAACCCTAACAGTCTCTCTAACACTAGCCCTCTACATAACCCTAACCCTAGGTCCAATCCTAACCCTAATCTTCTACCTAACCCTAGCCCTCAACATAACGCTAACCCTAGCTCCAATCCTAACCCTAATATTCTCTCTAACCCTAGCCCTCAACACAACCCAAACCGAGGTCCAATCCGAATCCTAATCGTCTACCTAACCCTAGCCCTAAACATAACCCTAACTTAGGTCCAATCCTAAACCTAAACGTCTATCTAACCCTAGCCCTCAACATAACCCTAACCCTAGCTCCAATCCTAACCCTAATCGTCTACCTAATCTTAGCTGTCAACATAACCCTAACCCAGGGTCCAATCCTAACCCTATATATCTACCTACCCTAGCCCTAAACATAACCGTAACCCTAGGTCCAATCCTAACCCTAAACGTCTACCTAACCCTAGCCCCCAAATTAACCCTAACCCTAGCTCCAATCCTAACCCTAATCGTCTCTCTAATCCTAGCCCTCAACAAAACCCTATCCCTAGGTACAATCCTAACACTAATCGTCTATCTAACCCTAGCCCTCAACATAACCCTAACCCTAGGTCCAATCCTAACCCTAACCTTCTCTCTAACCCTAGCCCTCAACATAACCCTAATCCTAGGTCCAATCCTCACCCTAACCGTCTCTCTATCCCTAGCCCTCAACATAACCCTAACCCTAGGTCCAATCCTAACCCTATCCGTCTCTCTAACTCTAGCCCTCAACATAACCCTAACCCTAGGACCAATCCTAACCCTAACCGTCGCTCTAACCCTAGCCCTCAACATAACCCTAACCCTAGGTCCAATCCTAATCCTATCCGTCTCTCTAACTCTAGCCATCAACATAAGCCTAACCCTAGGACCAATCCTAACCCTAACCGTCTCTCTAACCCTAGCCCTCAACTTAACCCTAACCTTAGGTCCAATCCTAACCCTAACCGTGTCTCTAACCCTAGCCCTCAACATAACCCTAACCCTAGGTCCAATCCTAACCCTAACCGTCTCCCTAACCCTAGCCCTCAACATAAGCGTAACCCTAGGTCCAATCCTAACCCTAACCGTCTCTCTAACCCTAGCCCTAAACATAACCCTAACCCTAGGTCCAATCCTAACCCTAACCGTCTCTCTAACCCTAGCCCTCAACATAACCCTAACCCTAGGTCCAATCCTCACCCTAACCGTCTCTCTAACCCTAGCCCTCAACGTAGCCCTAACCCTAGGTCCAATCCTAACCCTAACCGTCTCTCTAACGCTAGCCCTCAACCTAAGCCTAACCCTAGGTCCAATCCTAACCCTAACCGTCTCTCTGACCCTAGCCCTCAGCATAAGCCTAACCCTAGGTCCAATCCTAACCCTAACTGTCTGTCTAACCCTAGCCCTCAACATAACCCTAACCCTAGGTCCAATCCTAACCCTGACCGTCTCTCTAACCCTAGCCCTCAACATAACCCTAACCCTAGGTCCAATCCTAACCCTAAATATCTCTCTAACCCTAGCCCTCAACATAAGCGTAACCCTAGGTCCAATCCTAACCCTAACCGTCTCTATAACCCTAGCCCTAAACATTACCCTAACCCTAGGTCCAATCCTAACCCTAACCGTCTCTCTAACGCTAGCCCTCAACCTAACCCTAACCCTAGGTCCAATCCTAAACCTAACCGTCTCTCTGAACCTAACCCTCAGCATAACCCTCACCCTAGGTCCAAACCTAACCCTAACTGTCTGTTTAACCCTAGCCCTCAACATAACCCTAACCCTAGGTCCAATCCTAACCCTAACCGTCTCTCTAACCCTAGCCCTCAACATAACCCTAACGCTAGGTCCAATCCTCACCCTAACCGCCTCTCCAACCCTAGCCTTCAACATAACCCTAACTCTAGGTCCAATCCTAACACTAACCGTCTCTCTAACCCTAGCCCTCAACATATCCCTAACCCTAGGTCCAATCCTAACCCTAACCGTCTCTCTAAACTTAGCCCTCAACATAACCCTAACCCTAGGTCCAATCCTAACCCTAACTGTCTCTCTAACCCTAGCCCTCAACATAAGCCTAACCCTAGGTCCAATCCTAACCCTAACCGTCTCTCTAACCCTAGCCCTCAACCTAACCCTAACCCTAGGTCCAATCCTCACCCTAACCGTCTCTCTAACCCTAGCCCTCAACATAACCCTAACCCTAGGTCCAATCCTCACCCTAACCGTCTCTCTAACCCTAGCCCTCAACATAGCCCTAACCCTAGGTCCAATCCTAATCCTAACCGTCTCTCTAACCCTAGCCCTCAACCTAACCCTAACCCTAGGTCCAATCCTAACCCTAACCGTCTCTCTAACCCTAGCCCTCAACCTAACCCTAACCCTAGGTCCAATCCTAACCCCAACCGTCTCTCTGACCCTAGCCCTCAGCATAACACTAACCCTAGGTGCAATCCTAACCCTAACTGTCTGTCTAACCCTAGCCCTCAACATAACCCTAACCCTAGGTCCAATCCTAACTCTAACCCTCTCTCTGACCCTAGCACTCAGCATAACCCTAACCCTAGTTCCAGTCCTAACCCTAACCGTCTCTCTAACCCTAGCCCTCAACATAACTCTAACCCTAGTTCCAATCCTAACCCTAACAGTTTCTCTAACCCTAGCCCTCAACATAACCCTAACACTAGGTCCAATCCTAACCCTAACCGTCTCTAACCCTAGCCCTCAACATAACCCTAACCATAGGTCCAATCCTAACCCTAACCGTCTCTCTAACCCTAACCGTCAGCATCACCCTTACCCTAGGTCCAGTCCTAACCCTAACCGTCTCTCTAAACTAGCCCTCAACCTAACCCTAACCCTACGTCCAATCCTAACCCTAACCGTCTCTCTAACCCTAGCCCTCAACATAACCCGAACCCTAGGTCCAATCCTAAACCTAACCGCCGCTCTAACCCTAGCCCTCAACATAACCATAGCCCTAGGTCCAATCCTAACCCTAACCATCTCTCTAACCCTTGCCCTCAACATAACCCTAACCCTAGGTCCAATCCTAACGCTAAACGTCTCTCTCAACCTAGCCCTAAACATAACCCTAAGCCTAGGTCCAATCCTAACCCTAACCGTCTCTCTAACCCTAGCCCTCAACATAACCCTAACCCTAGGTCCAATCCTAACCCTAACCGTCCCTCTAACCCTAGCCCTCAACCTAACCCTAACCCTATGTCCAATCCTAACCCTAACCATCTCTCTAACCCTAGCCCTCAACCTAACCCTAACCCTAGGTCCAATTCTAACCCTAACCGTCTCTCTAACCCATGCCCTCAACATAACCCGAACCCTATGTCCAATCCTAACCCTAACCGTCTCTCTAATCCTAGCCCTCAACATAACCCTAACCCTAGGTCCAATCCTAACCCTAACCGTCTCTCTAACCATATCCCTCAACATAACCCTAACCCTAGGTCCAATCCTAACACTAACCGTCTCTCTAACCCTAGCCCTCAACATAACCCTAACCCTAGGTCCAATCCTAGCCCTAACCGTCTGTCTAACCCTAGCCCTCAACATAACCCTAACCCTAGGTCCAATCCTCACCCTAACCGTCTCCCTAACCCTAGCCCTCAACATAACCCTAACCCTAGGTCTAATCCTCACCCTAACCGTCTCTCTAACCCTAGCCCTCAACATAGCCCTAACCTAAGTCCAATCCTAACCCTAACCGTCTCTCTAAACCTAGCCTTCAACGTAGCCCTAACCCTAGGTCCAATCCTAACCCTAACCGTCTCTCTAACGCTAGCCCTCAACCTAAACCTAACCCTAGGTCCAATCCTAACCCTAACCGTCTGTCTGACCCTAGCCCTCAGCATAACCCTAACCCTAGGTCCAATCCTAACCCTAACTGTCTGTCTAACCCTAGCCCTCAACATAACCCTAACCCTAGGTCCAATCCTAACCCTAACCGTCTCTCTAACCCTAGCCCTCAACATAACCCTAACCCTAGGTCCAATCCTCACCCTAACCATCTCTCCAACCCTAGCCTTCAACATAACCCTAACTCTAGGTCCAATCCTAACCCTAACTGTCTCTCTAACCCTAGCCCTCAACATATCTCTAACCCTGGGTCCAATCCTAACCCTAACCGTCTCTCTAACCCTAGCCCTCAACATAACCCTAACCCTAGGTCCAATCCTAACCCTAACTGTCTCTCTAACCCTAGCAATCAACATAACCCTAACCCTAGGTCCAATCCTAACCCTATCCCTCTCTCTAACTCTAGCCCTCAACATAACCATAACCCTAGGACAAATCCTAACCCTAACCGTCTCTCTAACCCTAGCCCACAACCTAACCCTAACCCTAGGTCCAATCCCAACCCTAACCGTCTCTCTGACCCTAGCCCTCAGCATAACCCTAACCCTAGGTCCAATCCTAACCCTAACTGTCAGTCTAACCCTAGCCCTCAACATAACCCTAACCCTAGGTCGAATCCTAACCCTAACCATCTCTCTAACCCTAGCCCTCAACATAACCCTAACCCTAGGTCCAATTCTCACCCTAACCGTCTCTCCAAACCTAGCCCTAAACATAACCCTAACCCCAGGTCCAGTCGTAACACTAACCGTCTCTCTAACCCTAGCCCTCAACATATCCCTAACCCTAGGTCCAATCTTAACCCTAACCGTCTCTCTAACCTTAGACCTCAACATAAACCTAACCCTAGGTCCAATAATCACCCTAACCGTCTCTCTAACCCTAGCCCTCAACATAAGCCTAACCCTAGGTCCAATCCTAACAGTAACCGTCTCTCTAACCCTAGCCCTCAACATAAGCCTAACCCTAGGTCCAATCCTAACCCTATCCGTCTCTCTAACTCTAGCCCTCAACATAAGCCTAACCCTAGGACCAATCCTAACCCTAACCGTCGCTCTAACCCTAGCCCTCAACATAACCCTAACCCTAGGTCCAATCCTAACCCTAACCGTCTCTCTGACCCTAGCCCTCAACATAACCCTAACACTAGGTCCAATCCTAACCCTAACCGTCTCTCTAACCCTAGCCTTCAACATAACCCTAACCCTAGGTCCAATCCTAACACTAACCGTCTCTCTAACCCTAGCCCTCAACCTAACCCTAACCCTAGGTCCAATCCTCACCCTAACCGTCTCTCTAACCCTAGCCCTCAACCTAAACCTAACCCTAGGTACAATCCTAACCCTAACCGTCTCTCTGACCCTAGCCCTCAGCATAACCCTAACCCTAGGTCCAATCCTAACCCTAACTGTCTGTCTAACCCTAGCCCTCAACATAACCCTAACCCTAGGTCCAGTCCTAACCCTAACCGTCTCTCTAACCCTAGCCCTCAACATAACTCTAACCCTAGTTCCAATCCTAACCCTAACAGTTTCTCTAACCCTAGCCCTCAACATAACCCTAACACTAGGTCCAATCCTAACCCTAACCGTCTCTAACCCTAGCCCTCAACATAACCCGAACCCTAGGTCCAATCCTAACCCTAACCGCCGCTCTAACCCTAGCCCTCAACATAACCATAACCCTAGGTCCAATCCTAACCCTAACCATCTCTCAAACCCTTGCCCTCAACATAACCCTAACCCTAGGTACAATCCAAACGCTAAACGTCTCTCTCAACCTAGCCCTAAACATAACCCTAACCCTAGGTCCAATCCTAACCCTAACCGTCTCTCTAACCCTAGCCCTCAACATAACCCTAACCCTAGGTCCAATCCTAACCCTAACCGTACCTCTAACCCTAGCCCTCAACCTAACCCTAACCCTATGTCCAATCCTAACCCTAACCATCTCTCTAACCCTAGCCCTCAACCTAACCCTAACCCTAGGTCCAATTCTAACCCTAACCGTCTCTCTAACTCTAGCCCTCAACATAATCCCAACCCTAGGTCTAATCCTAACCCTAACCGTAGCTCTAACCCATGCCCTCAACATAACCCGAACCCTATGTCCAATCCTAACCCTAACCGTCTCTCTAATCCTAGCCCTCAACATAACCCTAACCCTAGGTCCAATCCTAACCCTAACCGTCTCTCTAACCATATCCCTCAACATAACCCTAACCCTAGGTCCAATCCTAACACTAACCGTCTCTCTAACCCTAGCCCTCAACATAACCCTAATCCTAGGTCCAATCCGAGCCCTAACCGTCTCTCTAACCCTAGCCCTCAACATAACCCTAACCCTAGGTCCAATTCTCACCCTAACCGTCTCCCTAACCCTAGCCCTCAACATAACCCTAACCCTAGGTCCAATCCTCACCCTAACCGTCTCTCTAACCCTAGCCCTCAACATAACCCTAACCCTAGGTCCAATCCTCACCCTAACCGTCTCTCTAACCCTAGCCCTCAACATAGCCCTAACCTAAGTCCAACCCTAACCCTAACCGTCTCTCTAACCCTCGCCCTCAACATAACCCTAACCCTAGGTCCAATCCTCACCCTAACCGTCTCTCTAACCCTAGCCCTCAACATAAACCTAACCCTAGGTCCAATCCTAACACTAACCGTCTCTCTAACCCTAGCCCTCAACATAACCCTAACCCTAGGTACAATCCTATCCCTAACCATCTCTCTAACACTAGCCCTCAACATAACCCTAACCCTAGGTCCAATCCTCACCCTAACCGTCTCCCTAACCCTAGCCCTCAACATAACCCTAACCCTAGGTCCAATCCTCACCCTAACCGTCTCTCTAACCCTAGCCCTCAACATAGCCCTAACCTAAGTCCAATCCTAACCCTAACCGTCTCTCTAACCCTAGCCCTCAACGTAGTCCTAACCCTAGGTCCAATCCTAACCCTAACCGTCTCTCTAACGCTAGCCCTCAACCTAACCCTAACCCTAGGTCCAATCCTAACCCTAACCGTCTGTCTGACCCTAGCCCTCAGCATAACCCTAACCCTAGGTCCAATCCTAACCCTAACTGTCTGTCTAACCCTAGCCCTCAACATAACCCTAACCCTAGGTCCAATCCTAACCCTAACCGTCCCTCTAACCCTAGCCCTCAACATAACCCTAACCCTAGGTCCAATCCTCACCCTAACCGTCTCTCCAACCCTAGCCTTCAACATAACATTAACTCTAGGTCCAATCCTAACCCTAACTGTCTCTCTAACCCTAGCCCTCAACATATCCCTAACCCTAGGTCCAATCCTAACCCTAACCGTCTCTCTAACCCTAGCCCTCAACATAACCCTAACACTTGGTCCAATCCTAACCCTAACTGTCTCTCTAACCCTAGCCCTCAACATAAGCCTAACCCTAGGTCCAATCCTAACCCTAACCGTCTCTCTAACCCTAGCCCTCAACATAACCCTAACCCCAGGTCCAATCCTAACCCTAACTGTCTCTCTAACCCTAGCCCTCAACATAACCCTAACCCTAGGTCCAATATTAACCCTAATCGTCTACCTAACCCTAGACCTCAACATAACCCTAACCCTAGGTCCAGTCCTAACCCTAATCGTGTATCTAACCCTAGCCCTAAACATAACCCTAACCTTAGGTCCAATAATAACCCGTATCGTCTCTCTAACCCTAGCCCTCAACATAACCCTAACCCTAGGTCCAAACTTATCCCAAATAGTCTACCTAACCCTACCCCTCAAAATAACCCTAACCCTACGTCCAATCCTAACCCTAATCAACTCTCTAACCGGAGCCCATAACATAACCGTAACCCTAGCTCCAATCCAAACCCTAATAGTCTCTCTGACACTAGCCCTCAACACAACCCTTACCCTAGGTCCAATCCTAACCTTAACCGTCTCTCTAAACCTAGCCCTCAACATAAACTTAACCCTCGGTCCAATCCTACCCCGAACCGTCTCTCTAACCCTAGCCCTCTACATAAACGTAACCCTAGGTCCAATCCAAACCCGAACCGTCTCTCTAACCCTAGCCATCAACATAACCCTAACCCTAGGTCCAATCCTAACGTATTTGTCCCTCTAACCCTAGCCCTCAACGTACCCTAACGCTAGGTCCAATTATAACCCTAATCGAATCTCTAACCGTAGTCCTCAACATAACCCTAACCCTAGGTCCAATCCTAACCCGAACCGTCTCTCTAACCCTAGCTCTCAACATAACCCTAACCCTAACTAAAATCCGAACCCTAATCGTCTGTCTAACCCTAGCCCTCAACCAAACCCTAACCCTAGGTCCAATTCTAACCCTAACAGTCTCTCTAACACTAGCCCTCTACATAACCCTAACCCTAGGTCCAATCCTAACCCTAATCTTCTACCTAACCCTAGCCCTCAACATAACGCTAACCCTAGCTCCAATCCTAACCCTAATATTCTCTCTAACCCTAGCCCTCAACACAACCCAAACCGAGGTCCAATCCGAATCCTAATCGTCTACCTAACCCTAGCCCTAAACATAACCCTAACTTAGGTCCAATCCTAAACCTAAACGTCTATCTAACCCTAGCCCTCAACATAACCCTAACCCTAGCTCCAATCCTAACCCTAATCGTCTACCTAATCTTAGCTGTCAACATAACCCTAACCCAGGGTCCAATCCTAACCCTATATATCTACCTACCCTAGCCCTAAACATAACCGTAACCCTAGGTCCAATCCTAACCCTAAACGTCTACCTAACCCTAGCCCCCAAATTAACCCTAACCCTAGCTCCAATCCTAACCCTAATCGTCTCTCTAATCCTAGCCCTCAACAAAACCCTATCCCTAGGTACAATCCTAACACTAATCGTCTATCTAACCCTAGCCCTCAACATAACCCTAACCCTAGGTCCAATCCTAACCCTAACCTTCTCTCTAACCCTAGCCCTCAACATAACCCTAATCCTAGGTCCAATCCTCACCCTAACCGTCTCTCTATCCCTAGCCCTCAACATAACCCTAACCCTAGGTCCAATCCTAACCCTATCCGTCTCTCTAACTCTAGCCCTCAACATAACCCTAACCCTAGGACCAATCCTAACCCTAACCGTCGCTCTAAACCTAGCCCTCAACATAACCCTAACCCTAGGTCCAATCCTAATCCTATCCGTCTCTCTAACTCTAGCCATCAACATAACCCTAACCCTAGGACCAATCCTAACCCTAACCGTCTCTCTAACCCTAGCCCTCAACTTAACCCTAACCTTAGGTCCAATCCTAACCCTAACCGTGTCTCTAACCCTAGCCCTCAACATAACCCTAACCCTAGGTCCAATCCTAACCCTAACCGTCTCCCTAACCCTAGCCCTCAACATAAGCGTAACCCTAGGTCCAATCCTAACCCTAACCGTCTCTCTAACCCTAGCCCTAAACATAACCCTAACCCTAGGTCCAATCCTAACCCTAACCGTCTCTCTAACCCTAGCCCTCAACATAACCCTAACCCTAGGTCCAATCCTCACCCTAACCGTCTCTCTAACCCTAGCCCTCAACGTAGCCCTAACCCTAGGTCCAATCCTAACCCTAACCGTCTCTCTAACGCTAGCCCTCAACCTAAGCCTAACCCTAGGTCCAATCCTAACCCTAACCGTCTCTCTGACCCTAGCCCTCAGCATAAGCCTAACCCTAGGTCCAATCCTAACCCTAACTGTCTGTCTAACCCTAGCCCTCAACATAACCCTAACCCTAGGTCCAATCCTAACCCTGACCGTCTCTCTAACCCTAGCCCTCAACATAACCCTAACCCTAGGTCCAATCCTAACCCTAAATATCTCTCTAACCCTAGCCCTCAACATAAGCGTAACCCTAGGTCCAATCCTAACCCTAACCGTCTCTCTAACCCTAGCCCTAAACATTACCCTAACCCTAGGTCCAATCCTAACCCTAACCGTCTCTCTAACGCTAGCCCTCAACCTAACCCTAACCCTAGGTCCAATCCTAAACCTAACCGTCTCTCTGAACCTAACCCTCAGCATAACCCTCACCCTAGGTCCAAACCTAACCCTAACTGTCTGTTTAACCCTAGCCCTCAACATAACCCTAACCCTAGGTCCAATCCTAACCCTAACCGTCTCTCTAACCCTAGCCCTCAACATAACCCTAACGCTAGGTCCAATCCTCACCCTAACCGCCTCTCCAACCCTAGCCTTCAACATAACCCTAACTCTAGGTCCAATCCTAACACTAACCGTCTCTCTAACCCTAGCCCTCAACATATCCCTAACCCTAGGTCCAATCCTAACCCTAACCGTCTCTCTAAACTTAGCCCTCAACATAACCCTAACCCTAGGTCCAATCCTAACCCTAACTGTCTCTCTAACCCTAGCCCTCAACATAAGCCTAACCCTAGGTCCAATCCTAACCCTAACCGTCTCTCTAACCCTAGCCCTCAACCTAACCCTAACCCTAGGTCCAATCCTCACCCTAACCGTCTCTCTAACCCTAGCCCTCAACATAACCCTAACCCTAGGTCCAATCCTCACCCTAACCGTCTCTCTAACCCTAGCCCTCAACATAGCCCTAACCCTAGGTCCAATCCTAACCCTAACCGTCTCTCTAACCCTAGCCCTCAACCTAACCCTAACCCTAGGTCCAATCCTAACCCTAACCGTCTCTCTAACCCTAGCCCTCAACCTAACCCTAACCCTAGGTCCAATCCTAACCCCAACCGTCTCTCTGACCCTAGCCCTCAGCATAACCCTAACCCTAGGTGCAATCCTAACCCTAACTGTCTGTCTAACCCTAGCCCTCAACATAACCCTAACCCTAGGTCCAATCCTAACTCTAACCCTCTCTCTGACCCTAGCACTCAGCATAACCCTAACCCTAGTTCCAGTCCTAACCCTAACCGTCTCTCTAACCCTAGCCCTCAACATAACTCTAACCCTAGTTCCAATCCTAACCCTAACAGTTTCTCTAACCCTAGCCCTCAACATAACCCTAACACTAGGTCCAATCCTAACCCTAACCGTCTCTAACCCTAGCCCTCAACATAACCCTAACCATAGGTCCAATCCTAACCCTAACCGTCTCTCTAACCCTAACCGTCAGCATCACCCTTACCCTAGGTCCAGTCCTAACCCTAACCGTCTCTCTAAACTAGCCCTCAACCTAACCCTAACCCTACGTCCAATCCTAACCCTAACCGTCTCTCTAACCCTAGCCCTCAACATAACCCGAACCCTAGGTCCAATCCTAACCCTAACCGCCGCTCTAACCCTAGCCCTCAACATAACCATAGCCCTAGGTCCAATCCTAACCCTAACCATCTCTCTAACCCTTGCCCTCAACATAACCCTAACCCTAGGTCCAATCCTAACGCTAAACGTCTCTCTCAACCTAGCCCTAAACATAACCCTAAGCCTAGGTCCAATCCTAACCCTAACAGTCTCTCTAACCCTAGCCCTCAACATAACCCTAACCCTAGGTCCAATCCTAACCCTAACCGTCCCTCTAACCCTAGCCCTCAACCTAACCCTAACCCTATGTCCAATCCTAACCCTAACCATCTCTCTAACCCTAGCCCTCAACCTAACCCTAACCCTAGGTCCAATTCTAACCCTAACCGTCTCTCTAACTCTAGCCCTCAACATAACCCCAACCCTAGGTCCAATCCTAACCCTAACCGTCCCTCTAACCCATGCCCTCAACATAACCCGAACCCTATGTCCAATCCTAACCCTAACCGTCTCTCTAATCCTAGCCCTCAACATAACCCTAACCCTAGGTCCAATCCTAACCCTAACCGTCTCTCTAACCATATCCCTCAACATAACCCTAACCCTAGGTCCAATCCTAACACTAACCGTCTCTCTAACCCTAGCCCTCAACATAACCCTAACCCTAGGTCCAATCCTAGCCCTAACCGTCTGTCTAACCCTAGCCCTCAACATAACCCTAACCCTAGGTCCAATCCTCACCCTAACCGTCTCCCTAACCCTAGCCCTCAACATAACCCTAACCCTAGGTCTAATCCTCACCCTAACCGTCTCTCTAACCCTAGCCCTCAACATAGCCCTAACCTAAGTCCAATCCTAACCCTAACCGTCTCTCTAAACCTAGCCTTCAACGTAGCCCTAACCCTAGGTCCAATCCTAACCCTAACCGTCTCTCTAACGCTAGCCCTCAACCTAAACCTAACCCTAGGTCCAATCCTAACCCTAACCGTCTGTCTGACCCTAGCCCTCAGCATAACCCTAACCCTAGGTCCAATCCTAACCCTAACTGTCTGTCTAACCCTAGCCCTCAACATAACCCTAACCCTAGGTCCAATCCTAACCCTAACCGTCTCTCTAACCCTAGCCCTCAGCATAACCCTAACCCTAGGTCCAATCCTAACCCTAACTGTCTGTCTAACCCTAGCCCTCAACATAACCCTAACCCTAGGTCCAATCCTAACCCTAACCGTCTCTCTAACCCTAGCCCTCAACATAACCCTAACCCTAGGTCCAATCCTCACCCTAACCATCTCTCCAACCCTAGCCTTCAACATAACCCTAACTCTAGGTCCAATCCTAACCCTAACTGTCTCTCTAACCCTAGCCCTCAACATATCTCTAACCCTGGGTCCAATCCTAACCCTAACCGTCTCTCTAACCCTAGCCCTCAACATAACCCTAACCCTAGGTCCAATCCTAACCCTGTCTCTCTAACCCTAGCAATCAACATAACCCTAACCCTAGGTCCAATCCTAACCCTATCCCTCTCTCTAACTCTAGCCCTCAACATAACCATAACCCTAGGACAAATCCTAACCCTAACCGTCTCTCTAACCCTAGCCCACAACCTAACCCTAACCGTAGGTCCAATCCCAACCCTAACCGTCTCTCTGACCCTAGCCCTCAGCATAACCCTAACCCTAGGTCCAATCCTAACCCTAACTGTCAGTCTAACCCTAGCCCTCAACATAACCCTAACCCTAGGTCGAATCCTAACCCTAACAATCTCTCTAACCCTAGCCCTCAACATAACCCTAACCCTAGGTCCAATTCTCACCCTAACCGTCTCTCCAACCCTAGCCCTAAACATAACCCTAACCCCAGGTCCAGTCGTAACACTAACCGTCTCTCTAACCCTAGCCCTCAACATATCCCTAACCCTAGGTCCAATCTTAACCCTAACCGTCTCTCTAACCTTAGACCTCAACATAAACCTAACCCTAGGTCCAATAATCACCCTAACCGTCTCTCTAACCCTAGCCCTCAACATAAGCCTAACCCTAGGTCCAATCCTAACAGTAACCGTCTCTCTAACCCTAGCCCTCAACATAAGCCTAACCCTAGGTCCAATCCTAACCCTATCCGTCTCTCTAACTCTAGCCCTCAACATAAGCCTAACCCTAGGACCAATCCTAACCCTAACCGTCGCTCTAACCCTAGCCCTCAACATAACCCTAACCCTAGGTCCAATCCTAATCCTAACCGTCTCTCTGACCCTAGCCCTCAACATAACCCTAACACTAGGTCCAATCCTAACCCTAACCGTCTCTCTAACCCTAGCCTTCAACATAACCCTAACCCTAGGTCCAATCCTAAAACTAACCGTCTCTCTAAACCTAGCCCTCAATATAGCCCTAAACCCTAGGTCCAATCCTAACCCTATCCCTCTCTCTAACCCTAGCCCTCAACCTAACCCTAACCCTAGGTCCAATCCTAACCCTAACCGTCTCTCTGACCCTAGCCCTCAGCATAACCCTAACCCTAGGTCCAATCCTAACCCTAACTGTCAGTCTAACCCTAGCCCTCAACATAACTCTAACCCTAGGTCCAATCCTAACCCTAACCGTCTCTCTAACCCTAACCCTCAACAAAATCTAACCCTAGGTCCAATCCTCACCCTAACTGTCTCTCTAACCCTAGCCCTCAACATAAACCTTACCTTAGGTCCAATCCTAACACTAACCGTCTCACTAACCCTAGCCCTAAACATAACCCTAACCCTAGGTCCAATCCAAACCCGAAACGTCTTTGTAACCCTAGCCCTCAACATAACCCTAACCCTAGATCCAATCCTAACCTGAACCGTCTCGCTAACCCAAGCCCTCAACATAAACTTAACCCTACATGCAATCCTAACCCTAATCGTCTACCTAACCCTACCCCTCAACATAACACTAACCCTAGCTCCAATCCTAACCCTAATCGTCTACCTACACCTAGCCCTCAACATAACCCTAAACCTACCTCCAATCCTAACCCTAATCGTCTCTGTAACCCTAGCCCTCAACATAAACTTAACCCTACATCCAATCCTAACCCTAATCGTCTACCTAACCCTAGCCCTCTACATAACCCTAACCCTAGGTCCAATATTAACCCTAATCGTCTACCTAACCCTAGACCTCAACATAACCCTAACCCTAGGTCCAGTCCTAACCCTAATCGTGTATCTAACCCTAGCCCTAAACATAACCCTAACCTTAGGTCCAATAATAACCCGTATCGTCTCTCTAACCCTAGCCCTCAACATAACCCTAACCCTAGGTCCAAACTTATCCCAAATAGTCTACCTAACCCTACCCCTCAAAATAACCCTAACCCTACGTCCAATCCTAACCCTAATCAACTCTCTAACCGGAGCCCATAACATAACCGTAACCCTAGCTCCAATCCAAACCCTAATAGTCTCTCTGACACTAGCCCTCAACACAACCCTTACCCTAGGTCCAATCCTAACCTTAACCGTCTCTCTAAACCTAGCCCTCAACATAAACTTAACCCTAGGTCCAATCCTACCCCGAACCGTCTCTCTAACCCTAGCCCTCTACATAAACGTAACCCTAGGTCCAATCCAAACCCTAACCGTCTCTCTAACCCTAGCCATCAACATAACCCTAACCCTAGGTCCAATCCTAACGTATTTGTCCCTCTAACCCTAGCCCTCAACGTACCCTAACGCTAGGTCCAATTATAACCCTAATCGAATCTCTAACCGTAGTCCTCAACATAACCCTAACCCTAGGTCCAATCCTAACCCGAACCGTCTCTCTAACCCTAGCTCTCAACATAACCCTAACCTTAACTAAAATCCGAACCCTAATCGTCTGTCTAACCCTAGCCCTCAACCAAACCCTAACCCTAGGTCCAATTCTAACCCTAACCGTCTCTCTAACACTAGCCCTCTACATAACCCTAACCCTAGGTCCAATCCTAACCCTAATCTTCTACCTAACCCTAGCCCTCAACATAACGCTAACCCTAGCTCCAATCCTAACCCTAATATTCTCTCTAACCCTAGCCCTCAACACAACCCAAACCTAGGTCCAATCCGAATCCTAATCGTCTACCTAACCCTAGCCCTAAACATAACCCTAACTTAGGTCCAATCCTAAACCTAAACGTCTATCTAACCCTAGCCCTCAACATAACCCTAACCCTAGCTCCAATCCTAACCCTAATCGTCTACCTAATCTTAGCTGTCAACATAACCCTAACCCAGGGTCCAATCCTAACCCTATATATCTACCTACCCTAGCCCTAAACATAACCGTAACCCTAGGTCCAATCCTAACCCTAAACGTCTACCTAACCCTAGCCCCCAAATTAACCCTAACCCTAGCTCCAATCCTAACCCTAATCGTCTCTCTAATCCTAGCCCTCAACAAAACCCTATCCCTAGGTACAATCCTAACACTAATCGTCTATCTAACCCTAGCCCTCAACATAACCCTAACCCTAGGTCCAATCCTAACCCTATCCGTCTCTCTAACTCTAGCCCTCAACATAACCCTAACCCTAGGACCAATCCTAACCCTAACCGTCGCTCTAACCCTAGCCCTCAACATAACCCTAACCCTAGGTCCAATCCTAATCCTATCCGTCTCTCTAACTCTAGCCATCAACATAACCCTAACCCTAGGACCAATCCTAACCCTAACCGTCTCTCTAACCCTAGCCCTCAACTTAACCCTAACCTTAGGTCCAATCCTAACCCTAACCGTGTCTCTAACCCTAGCCCTCAACATAACCCTAACCCTAGGTCCAATCCTAACCCTAACCGTCTCCCTAACCCTAGCCCTCAACATAAGCGTAACCCTAGGTCCAATCCTAACCCTAACCGTCTCTCTAACCCTAGCCCTAAACATAACCCTAACCCTAGGTCCAATCCTAACCCTAACCGTCTCTCTAACCCTAGCCCTCAACATAACCCTAACCCTAGGTCCAATCCTCACCCTAACCGTCTCTCTAACCCTAGCCCTCAACATAGCCCTAACCTAAGTCCAATCCTAACCCTAACCGTCTCTCTAACCCTAGCCCTCAACGTAGCCCTAACCCTAGGTCCAATCCTAACCCTATCCGTCTCTCTAACTCTAGCCCTCAACATAACCCTAACCCTAGGACCAATCCTAACCCTAACTGTCTCTCTAACCCTAGCCCTCAACATATCCCTAACCCTAGGTCCAATCCTAACCCTAACCGTCTCTCTAACCCTAGCCCTCAACATAACCCTAACACTTGGTCCAATCCTAACCCTAACTGTCTCTCTAACCCTTGCCCTCAACATAAGCCTAACCCTAGGTCCAATCCTAACCCTAACCGTCTCTCTAACCCTAGCCCTCAACATAACCCTAACCCCAGGTCCAATCCTAACCCTAACTGTCTCTCTAACCCTAGCCCTCAACATAACCCTAACCCTAGGTCCAATCCTAACCCTATCCCTCTCTCTAACTCTAGCCCTCAACATAACCATAACCCTAGGACAAATCCTAACCCTAACCGTCTCTCTAACCCTAGCCCACAACCTAACCCTAACCCTAGGTCCAATCCTAACCCTAACCGTCTCTCTGACCCTAGCCCTCAGCATAACCCTAACCCTAGGTCGAATCGTAACCCTAACCATCTCTGTAACCCTAGCCCTCAATATAACAATAACCCTAGGTCCAATTCTCACCCTAACCGTCTCTCCAACCCTAGCCCCAAAACATAACCCTAACCCCAGGTCCAATCCTAACACTAACCGTCTCTCTAACCCTAGCCCTCAACATATCCCTAACCCTAGGTCCAATCTAAACCCTAACCGTCTCTCTAACCCTAGACCTCAACATAACCCTAACCCTTGGTCCAATCCTCACCCTAACCGTCTCTCTAACCCTAGCCCTCAACATAAGCCTTACCCTAGGTCCAATCCTAACAGTAACCGTCTCTCTAAGCCTAGCCCTCAACATAAGCCTAACCCTAGGTCCAATCCTAACCCTATCCGTCTCTCTAACTCTAGCCCTCAACATTAGCCTAACCCTAGGACCAATCCTAACCCTAACCGTCGCTCTAACCGTAGCCCTCAACATAACCCTAACCCTAGGTCCAATCCTAACCCTAACCGTCTCTCTGACCCTAGCCCTCAACATAACCCTAACCCTAGGTCCAATCCTAACACTAACCGTCTCTCTAACCCTAGCCCTCAATATAACCCTAAACCCTAGGTCCAATCCTAACCCTATCCCTCTCTCTAACTCTAGCCCTCAACATAACCATAACCCTATGACCAATCCTAACCCTAACCTTCTCTCTAACCCTAGCCCTCAACCTAACCCTAACCCTAGGTCCAATCCTAACCCTAACCGTCTCTCTGACCCTAGCCCTCAGCATAACCCTAACCCTAGGTCCAATCCTAACCCTAAATGTCAGTCTAACCCTAGCCCTCAACATAATCCTAACCCTAGGTCCAATCCTAACCCTAACCGTCTCTCTAACCCTAGCCCTCAACATAACCCTAACCCTAGGTCCAATCCTCACCCTAACCGTCTCTCTAACCCTAGCCCTCAACATAAACCTTACCTTAGGTCCAATCCTAACACTAACCGTCTCTCTAACCCTAGCCCTCAACATAACCCTAACCCTAGGTCCAATCCTAACCCTAACCGTCTCTCTAACCCTAGCCCTCAACATAACCCTAATGCTAGGTCCAATCCTCACCCTAACCGTCTCTCTATCCCTAGCCCTCAACATAACCCTAACCCTAGGTCCAATCCTAACCCTATCCGTCTCTCTAACTCTAGCTCTCAACATAACCCTAACCCTAGGACCAATCCTAACCCTAACCGTCGCTCTAACCCTAGCCCTCAACATAATCCTAACCCTAGGTCCAATCCTAATCCTATCCGTCTCTCTAACTCTAGCCATCAACATAACCCTAACCCTAGGACCAATCCTAACCCTAACCGTCTCTCTAACCCTAGCCCTCAACTTAACCCTAACCCTAGGTCCTATCCTAACCCTAACCGTGTCTCTAACCCTAGCCCTCAACATAACCCTAACCCTAGGTCCAATCCTAACCCTAACCGTCTCCCTAACCCTAGCCCTCAACATAAGCGTAACCCTAGGTCCAATCCTAACCCTAACCGTCTCTCTAACCCTAGCCCTAAACATAACCCTAACCCTAGGTCCAATCCTAACCCTAACCGTCTCTCTGACCCTAGCCCTCAGCATAACCCTAACCCTAGGTCCAAACCTAACCCTAAATGTCAGTCTAACCCTAGCCCTCAACATAACCCTAACCCTAGGTCCAATCCTAACCCTAACCGTCTCTCTAACCCTAGCCCTCAACATAACCCTAACCCTAGGTCCAATCCTCACCCTAACCGTCTCTCTAACCATAGCCCTCAACATAAACCTTACCTTAGGTCCAATCCTAACACTAACCGTCTCTCTAACCGTAGCCCTCAACATAACCCTAACCCTAGGTCCAATCCTAACCCTAACCTTCTCTCTAACCCTAGCCCTCAACATAACCCTAATCCTAGGTCCAATCCTCACCCTAACCGTCTCTCTATCCCTAGCCCTCAACATAACCCTAACCCTAGGTCCAATCCTAACCCTATCCGTCTCTCTAACTCTAGCCCTCAACATAACCCTAACCCTAGGACCAATCCTAACCCTAACCGTCGCTCTAACCCTAGCCCTCAACATAACCCTAACCCTAGGTCCAATCCTAATCCTATCCGTCTCTCTAACTCTAGCCATCAACATAACCCTAACCCTAGGACCAATCCTAACCCTAACCGTCTCTCTAACCCTAGCCCTCAACTTAACCCTAACCTTAGGTCCAATCCTAACCCTAACCGTGTCTCTAAACCTAGCCCTCAACATAACCCTAACCCTAGGTCTAATCCTAACCCTAACCGTCTCCCTAACCCTAGCCCTCAACATAAGCGTAACCCTAGGTCCAATCCTAACCCTAACCGTCTCTCTAACCCTAGCCCTAAACATAACCCTAACCCTAGGTCCAATCCTAACCCTAACCGTCTCTCTAACCCTAGCCCTCAACATAACCCTAACCCTAGGTCCAATCCTCACCCTAACCGTCTCTCTAACCCTAGCCCTCAACATAGCCCTAACCTAAGTCCAATCCTAACCCTAACCGTCTCTCTAACCCTAGCCCTCAACGTAGCCCTAACCCTAGGTCCATTCCTAACCCTAACCGTCTCTCTAACGCTAGCCCTCAACCTAAGCCTAACCCTAGGTCCAATCCTAACCCTAACCGTCTCTCTGACCCTAGCCCTCAGCATAAGCCTAACCCTAGGTCCAATCCTAACCCTAACTGTCTGTCTAACCCTAGCCCTCAACATAACCCTAACCCTAGGTCCAATCCTAACCCTAACCGTCTCTCTAACCCTAGCCCTCAACATAACCCTAACCCTAGGTCCAATCCTAACCCTAAATATCTCTCTAACCCTAGCCCTCAACATAAGCGTAACCCTAGGTCCAATCCTAACCCTAACCGTCTCTCTAACCCTAGCCCTCAACATAACCCTAACCCTAGGTCCAATCCTAACCCTAACCGTCTCTCTAACCCTAGCCCTCAACATAACCCTAACCCTAGGTCCAATCCTAACCCTAACCGTCTCTCTAACCCTAGCCCTCAACATAACCCTAACCCTAGGTCCAATCCTAACCCTAAATATCTCTCTAACCCTAGCCCTCAACATAAGCGTAACCCTAGGTCCAATCCTAACCCTAACCGTCTCTCTAACCCTAGCCCTCAACATAACCCTAACCCTAGGTCCAATCCTAACCCTAACCGTCTCTCTAACCCTAGCCCTCAACATAACCCTAACGCTAGGTCCAATCCTCACCCTAACCGCCTCTCCAACCCTAGCCTTCAACATAACCCTAACTCTAGGTCCAATCCTAACACTAACCGTCTCTCTAACCCTAGCCCTCAAAATATCCCTAACCCTAGGTCCAATCCTAACCCTAACCGTCTCTCTAAACTTAGCCCTCAACATAACCCTAACCCTAGGTCCAATCCTAACCCTAACTGTCTCTCTAACCCTAGCCCTCAACATAAGCCTAACCCTAGGTCCAATCCTAACCCTAACCGTCTCTCTAACCCTAGCCCTCAACCTAACCCTAACCCTAGGTCCAATCCTCACCCTAACCGTCTCTCTAACCCTAGCCCTCAACATAGCCCTAACCCTAGGTCCAATCCTAACCCTAACCGTCTCTCTAACCCTAGCCCTCAACCTAACCCTAACCCTAGGTCCAATCCTAACCCTAACCGTCTCTCTAACCCTAGCCCTCAACCTAACCCTAACCCTAGGTCCAATCCTAACCCCAACCGTCTCTCTGACCCTAGCCCTCAGCATAACCCTAACCCTAGGTGCAATCCTAACCCTAACTGTCTGTCTAACCCTAGCCCTCAACATAACCCTAACCCTAGGTCCAATCCTAACTCTAACCCTCTCTCTGACCCTAGCCCTCAACATAACCCTAATCCTAGGTCCAATCCTCACCCTAACCGTCTCTCTATCCCTAGCCCTCAACATAACCCTAACCCTAGGTCCAATCCTAACCCTATCCGTCTCTCTAACTCTAGCCCTCAACATAACCCTAACCCTAGGACCAATCCTAACCCTAACCGTCGCTCTAACCCTAGCCCTCAACATAACCCTAACCCTAAGTCCAATCCTAATCCTATCCGTCTCTCTAACTCTAGCCATCAACATAACCCTAACCCTAGGACCAATCCTAACCCTAACCGTCTCTCTAACCCTAGCCCTCAACTTAACCCTAACCTTAGGTCCAATCCTAACCCTAACCGTGTCTCTAACCCTAGCCCTCAACATAACCCTAACCCTAGGTCTAATCCTAACCCTAACCGTCTCCCTAACCCTAGCCCTCAACATAAGCGTAACCCTAGGTCCAATCCTAACCCTAACCGTCTCTCTAACCCTAGCCCTAAACATAACCCTAACCCTAGGTCCAATCCTAACCCTAACCGTCTCTCTAACCCTAGCCCTCAACATAACCCTAACCCTAGGTCCAATCCTCACCCTAACCGTCTCTCTAACCCTAGCCCTCAACATAGCCCTAACCTAAGTCCAATCCTAACCCTAACCGTCTCTCTAACCCTAGCCCTCAACGTAGCCCTAACCCTAGGTCCATTCCTAACCCTAACCGTCTCTCTAACGCTAGCCCTCAACCTAAGCCTAACCCTAGGTCCAATCCTAACCCTAACCGTCTCTCTGACCCTAGCCCTCAGCATAAGCCTAACCCTAGGTCCAATCCTAACCCTAACTGTCTGTCTAACCCTAGCCCTCAACATAACCCTAACCCTAGGTCCAATCCTAACCCTAACCGTCTCTCTAACCCTAGCCCTCAACATAACCCTAACCCTAGGTCCAATCCTAACCCTAAATATCTCTCTAACCCTAGCCCTCAACATAAGCGTAACCCTAGGTCCAATCCTAACCCTAACCGTCTCTCTAACCCTAGCCCTCAACATAACCCTAACCCTAGGTCCAATCCTAACCCTAACCGTCTCTCTAACCCTAGCCCTCAACATAACCCTAACCCTAGGTCCAATCCTAACCCTAACCGTCTCTCTAACCCTAGCCCTCAACATAACCCTAACCCTAGGTCCAATCCTAACCCTAAATATCTCTCTAACCCTAGCCCTCAACATAAGCGTAACCCTAGGTCCAATCCTAACCCTAACCGTCTCTCTAACCCTAGCCCTCAACATAACCCTAACCCTAGGTCCAATCCTAACCCTAACCGTCTCTCTAACCCTAGCCCTCAACATAACCCTAACCCTAGGTCCAATCCTCACCCTAACCGCCTCTCCAACCCTAGCCTTCAACATAACCCTAACTCTAGGTCCAATCCTAACACTAACCGTCTCTCTAACCCTAGCCCTCAAAATATCCCTAACCCTAGGTCCAATCCTAACCCTAACCGTCTCTCTAAACTTAACCCTCAACATAACCCTAACCCTAGGTCCAATCCTAACCCTAACTGTCTCTCTAACCCTAGCCCTCAACATAAGCCTAACCCTAGGTCCAATCCTAACCCTAACCGTCTCTCTAACCCTAGCCCTCAACCTAACCCTAACCCTAGGTCCAATCCTCACCCTAACCGTCTCTCTAACCCTAGCCCTCAACATAGCCCTAACCCTAGGTCCAATCCTAACCCTAACCGTCTCTCTAACCCTAGCCCTCAACCTAACCCTAACCCTAGGTCCAATCCTAACCCTAACCGTCTCTCTAACCCTAGCCCTCAACCTAACCCTAACCCTAGGTCCAATCCTAACCCCAACCGTCTCTCTGACCCTAGCCCTCAGCATAACCCTAACCCTAGGTGCAATCCTAACCCTAACTGTCTGTCTAACCCTAGCCCTCAACATAACCCTAACCCTAGGTCCAATCCTAACTCTAACCCTCTCTCTGACCCTAGCACTCAGCATAACCCTAACCCTAGTTCCAGTCCTAACCCTAACCGTCTCTCTAACCCTAGCCCTCAACATAACTCTAACCCTAGTTCCAATCCTAACCCTAACAGTTTCTCTAACCCTAGCCCTCAACATAACCCTAACACTAGGTCCAATCCTAACCCTAACCGTCTCTAACCCTAGCCCTCAACATAACCCTAACCATAGGTCCAATCCTAACCCTAACCGTCTCTCTAACCCTAACCGTCAGCATCACCCTTACCCTAGGTCCAGTCCTAACCCTAACCGTCTCTCTAAACTAGCCCTCAACCTAACCCTAACCCTACGTCCAATCCTAACCCTAACCGTCTCTCTAACCCTAGCCCTCAACATAACCCGAACCCTAGGTCCAATCCTTACCCTAACCGCCGCTCTAACCCTAGCCCTCAACATAACCATAACCCTAGGTCCAATCCTAACCCTAACCATCTCTCTAACCCTTGCCCTCAACATAACCCTAACCCTAGGTCCAATCCTAACGCTAAACGTCTCTCTCAACCTAGCCCTAAACATAACCCTAAGCCTAGGTCCAATCCTAACCCTAACCGTCTCTCTAACCCTAGCCCTCAACATATCTCTAACCCTGGGTCCAATCCTAACCCTAACCGTCCCTCTAACCCTAGCCCTCAACCTAACCCTAACCCTATGTCCAATCCTAACCCTAACCATCTCTCTAACCCTAGCCCTCAACCTAACCCTAACCCTAGGTCCAATCCTAACCCTAACCGTCTCTCTAACCCTAGCCCTCAACCTAACCCTAACCCTAGGACCAATCCTAACCCTAACCGTCTCTCTAACCCTAGCCCTCAACTTAACCCTAACCTTAGGTCCAATCCTAACCCTAACCGTGTCTCTAACCCTAGCCCTCAACATAACCCTAACCCTAGGTCCAATCCTAACCCTAACCGTCTCCCTAACCCTAGCCCTCAACATAAGCGTAACCCTAGGTCCAATCCTAACCCTAACCGTCTCTCTAACCCTAGCCCTAAACATAACCCTAACCCTAGGTCCAATCCTAACCCTAACCGTCTCTCTAACCCTAGCCCTCAACATAACCCTAACCCTAGGTCCAATCCTCACCCTAACCGTCTCTCTAACCCTAGCCCTCAACATAGCCCTAACCTAAGTCCAATCCTAACCCTAACCGTCTCTCTAACCCTAGCCCTCAACGTAGCCCTAACCCTAGGTCCAATCCTAACCCTATCCGTCTCTCTAACTCTAGCCCTCAACATAACCCTAACCCTAGGACCAATCCTAACCCTAACTGTCTCTCTAACCCTAGCCCTCAACATATCCCTAACCCTAGGTCCAATCCTAACCCTAACCGTCTCTCTAACCCTAGCCCTCAACATAACCCTAACACTTGGTCCAATCCTAACCCTAACTGTCTCTCTAACCCTAGCCCTCAACATAAGCCTAACCCTAGGTCCAATCCTAACCCTAACCGTCTCTCTAACCCTAGCCCTCAACATAACCCTAACCCCAGGTCCAATCCTAACCCTAACTGTCTCTCTAACCCTAGCCCTCAACATAACCCTAACCCTAGGTCCAATCCTAACCCTATCCCTCTCTCTAACTCTAGCCCTCAACATAACCATAACCCTAGGACAAATCCTAACCCTAACCGTCTCTCTAACCCTAGCCCACAACCTAACCCTAACCCTAGGTCCAATCCTAACCCTAACCGTCTCTCTGACCCTAGCCCTCAGCATAACCCTAACCCTAGGTCGAATCGTAACCCTAACCATCTCTGTAACCCTAGCCCTCAATATAACAATAACCCTAGGTCCAATTCTCACCCTAACCGTCTCTCCAACCCTAGCCCCAAAACATAACCCTAACCCCAGGTCCAATCCTAACACTAACCGTCTCTCTAACCCTAGCCCTCAACATATCCCTAACCCTAGGTCCAATCTAAACCCTAACCGTCTCTCTAACCCTAGACCTCAACATAACCCTAACCCTAGGTCCAATCCTCACCCTAACCGTCTCTCTAACCCTAGCCCTCAACATAAGCCTAACCCTAGGTCCAATCCTAACAGTAACCGTCTCTCTAAGCCTAGCCCTCAACATAAGCCTAACCCTAGGTCCAATCCTAACCCTATCCGTCTCTCTAACTCTAGCCCTCAACATTAGCCTAACCCTAGGACCAATCCTAACCCTAACCGTCGCTCTAACCGTAGCCCTCAACATAACCCTAACCCTAGGTCCAATCCTAACCCTAACCGTCTCTCTGACCCTAGCCCTCAACATAACCCTAACCCTAGGTCCAATCCTAACACTAACCGTCTCTCTAACCCTAGCCCTCAATATAACCCTAAACCCTAGGTCCAATCCTAACCCTATCCCTCTCTCTAACTCTAGCCCTCAACATAACCATAACCCTAGGACCAATCCTAACCCTAACCTTCTCTCTAACCCTAGCCCTCAACCTAACCCTAACCCTAGGTCCAATCCTAACCCTAACCGTCTCTCTGACCCTAGCCCTCAGCATAACCCTAACCCTAGGTCCAATCCTAACCCTAAATGTCAGTCTAACCCTAGCCCTCAACATAATCCTAACCCTAGGTCCAATCCTAACCCTAACCGTCTCTCTAACCCTAGCCCTCAACATAACCCTAACCCTAGGTCCAATCCTCACCCTAACCGTCTCTCTAACCCTAGCCCTCAACATAAACCTTACCTTAGGTCCAATCCTAACACTAACCGTCTCTCTAACCCTAGCCCTCAACATAACCCTAACCCTAGGTCCAATCCTAACCCTAACCGTCTCTCTAACCCTAGCCCTCAACATAACCCTAATGCTAGGTCCAATCCTCACCCTAACCGTCTCTCTATCCCTAGCCCTCAACATAACCCTAACCCTAGGTCCAATCCTAACCCTATCCGTCTCTCTAACTCTAGCTCTCAACATAACCCTAACCCTAGGACCAATCCTAACCCTAACCGTCGCTCTAACCCTAGCCCTCAACATAATCCTAACCCTAGGTCCAATCCTAATCCTATCCGTCTCTCTAACTCTAGCCATCAACATAACCCTAACCCTAGGACCAATCCTAACCCTAACCGTCTCTCTAACCCTAGCCCTCAACTTAACCCTAACCCTAGGTCCTATCCTAACCCTAACCGTGTCTCTAACCCTAGCCCTCAACATAACCCTAACCCTAGGTCCAATCCTAACCCTAACCGTCTCCCTAACCCTAGCCCTCAACATAAGCGTAACCCTAGGTCCAATCCTAACCCTAACCGTCTCTCTAACCCTAGCCCTAAACATAACCCTAACCCTAGGTCCAATCCTAACCCTAACCGTCTCTCTGACCCTAGCCCTCAGCATAACCCTAACCCTAGGTCCAAACCTAACCCTAAATGTCAGTCTAACCCTAGCCCTCAACATAACCCTAACCCTAGGTCCAATCCTAACCCTAACCGTCTCTCTAACCCTAGCCCTCAACATAACCCTAACCCTAGGTCCAATCCTCACCCTAACCGTCTCTCTAACCCTAGCCCTCAACATAGCCCTAACCTAAGTCCAATCCTAACCCTAACCGTCTCTCTAACCCTAGCCCTCAACGTAGCCCTAACCCTAGGTCCAATCCTAACCCTAACCGTCTCTCTAACGCTAGCCCTCAACCTAACCCTAACCCTAGGTCCAATCCTAAACCTAACCGTCTCTCTGAACCTAACCCTCAGCATAACCCTCACCCTAGGTCCAAACCTAACCCTAACTGTCTGTCTAACCCTAGCCCTCAACATAACCCTAACCCTAGGTCCAATCCTAACCCTAACCGTCTCTCTAACCCTAGCCCTCAACATAACCCTAACGCTAGGTCCAATCCTCACCCTAACCGCCTCTCCAACCCTAGCCTTCAACATAACCCTAACTCTAGGTCCAATCCTAACACTAACCGTCTCTCTAACCCTAGCCCTCAAAATATCCCTAACCCTAGGTCCAATCCTAACCCTAACCGTCTCTCTAAACTTAGCCCTCAACATAACCCTAACCCTAGGTCCAATCCTAACCCTAACTGTCTCTCTAACCCTAGCCCTCAACATAAGCCTAACCCTAGGTCCAATCCTAACCCTAACCGTCTCTCTAACCCTAGCCCTCAACCTAACCCTAACCCTAGGTCCAATCCTCACCCTAACCGTCTCTCTAACCCTAGCCCTCAACATAACCCTAACCCTAGGTCCAATCCTAACCCTATCCGTCTGTCTAACTCTAGCCCTCAACATAACCCTAACCCTAGGACCAATCCTAACCCTAACCGTCGCTCTAACCCTAGCCCTCAACATAACCCTAACCCTAGGTCCAATCCTAATCCTATCCGTCTCTCTAACTCTAGCCATCAACATAACCCTAACCCTAGGACCAATCCTAACCCTAACCGTCTCTCTAACCCTAGCCCTCAACTTAACCCTAACCTTAGGTCCAATCCTAACCCTAACCGTGTCTCTAACCCTAGCCCTCAACATAACCCTAACCCTAGGTCCAATCCTAACCCTAACCGTCTCCCTAACCCTAGCCCTCAACATAAGAGTAACCCTAGGTCCAATCCTAACCCTAACCGTCTCTCTAACCCTAGCCCTAAACATAACCCTAACCCTAGGTCCAATCCTAACCCTAACCGTCTCTCTAACCCTAGCCCTCAACATAACCCTAACCCTAGGTCCAATCCTCACCCTAACCGTCTCTCTAACCCTAGCCCTCAACATAGCCCTAACCTAAGTCCAATCCTAACCCTAACCGTCTCTCTAACCCTAGCCCTCAACGTAGCCCTAACCCTAGGTCCAATCCTAACCCTATCCGTCTCTCTAACTCTAGCCCTCAACATAACCCTAACCCTAGGACCAATCCTAACCCTAACTGTCTCTCTAACCCTAGCCCTCAACATATCCCTAACCCTAGGTCCAATCCTAACCCTAACCGTCTCTCTAACCCTAGCCCTCAACATAACCCTAACACTTGGTCCAATCCTAACCCTAACTGTCTCTCTAACCCTAGCCCTCAACATAAGCCTAACCCTAGGTCCAATCCTAACCCTAACCGTCTCTCTAACCCTAGCCCTCAACATAACCCTAACCCCAGGTCCAATCCTAACCCTAACTGTCTCTCTAACCCTAGCCCTCAACATAACCCTAACCCTAGGTCCAATCCTAACCCTATCCCTCTCTCTAACTCTAGCCCTCAACATAACCATAACCCTAGGACAAATCCTAACCCTAACCGTCTCTCTAACCCTAGCCCACAACCTAACCCTAACCCTAGGTCCAATCCTAACCCTAACCGTCTCTCTGACCCTAGCCCTCAGCATAACCCTAACCCTAGGTCGAATCGTAACCCTAACCATCTCTGTAACCCTAGCCCTCAATATAACAATAACCCTAGGTCCAATTCTCACCCTAACCGTCTCTCCAACCCTAGCCCCAAAACATAACCCTAACCCCAGGTCCAATCCTAACACTAACCGTCTCTCTAACCCTAGCCCTCAACATATCCCTAACCCTAGGTCCAATCTAAACCCTAACCGTCTCTCTAACCCTAGACCTCAACATAACCCTAACCCTAGGTCCAATCCTCACCCTAACCGTCTCTCTAACCCTAGCCCTCAACATAAGCGTAACCCTAGGTCCAATCCTAACAGTAACCGTCTCTCTAAGCCTAGCCCTCAACATAAGCCTAACCCTAGGTCCAATCCTAACCCTATCCGTCTCTCTAACTCTAGCCCTCAACATTAGCCTAACCCTAGGACCAATCCTAACCCTAACCGTCGCTCTAACCGTAGCCCTCAACATAACCCTAACCCTAGGTCCAATCCTAACCCTAACCGTCTCTCTGACCCTAGCCCTCAACATAACCCTAACCCTAGGTCCAATCCTAACACTAACCGTCTCTCTAACCCTAGCCCTCAATATAACCCTAAACCCTAGGTCCAATCCTAACCCTATCCCTCTCTCTAACTCTAGCCCTCAACATAACCATAACCCTAGGACCAATCCTAACCCTAACCTTCTCTCTAACCCTAGCCCTCAACCTAACCCTAACCCTAGGTCCAATCCTAACCCTAACCGTCTCTCTGACCCTAGCCCTCAGCATAACCCTAACCCTAGGTCCAATCCTAACCCTAAATGTCAGTCTAACCCTAGCCCTCAACATAATCCTAACCCTAGGTCCAATCCTAACCCTAACCGTCTCTCTAACCCTAGCCCTCAACATAACCCTAACCCTAGGTCCAATCCTCACCCTAACCGTCTCTCTAACCCTAGCCCTCAACATAAACCTTACCTTAGGTCCAATCCTAACACTAACCGTCTCTCTAACCCTAGCCCTCAACATAACCCTAACCCTAGGTCCAATCCTAACCCTAACCGTCTCTCTAACCCTAGCCCTCAACATAACCCTAATGCTAGGTCCAATCCTCACCCTAACCGTCTCTCTATCCCTAGCCCTCAACATAACCCTAACCCTAGGTCCAATCCTAACCCTATCCGTCTCTCTAACTCTAGCTCTCAACATAACCCTAACCCTAGGACCAATCCTAACCCTAACCGTCGCTCTAACCCTAGCCCTCAACATAATCCTAACCCTAGGTCCAATCCTAATCCTATCCGTCTCTCTAACTCTAGCCATCAACATAACCCTAACCCTAGGACCAATCCTAACCCTAACCGTCTCTCTAACCCTAGCCCTCAAATTAACCCTAACCCTAGGTCCTATCCTAACCCTAACCGTGTCTCTAACCCTAGCCCTCAACATAACCCTAACCCTAGGTCCAATCCTAACCCTAACCGTCTCCCTAACCCTAGCCCTCAACATAAGCGTAACCCTAGGTCCAATCCTAACCCTAACCGTCTCTCTAACCCTAGCCCTAAACATAACCCTAACCCTAGGTCCAATCCTAACCCTAACCGTCTCTCTGACCCTAGCCCTCAGCATAACCCTAACCCTAGGTCCAAACCTAACCCTAAATGTCAGTCTAACCCTAGCCCTCAACATAACCCTAACCCTAGGTCCAATCCTAACCCTAACCGTCTCTCTAACCCTAGCCCTCAACATAACCCTAACCCTAGGTCCAATCCTCACCCTAACCGTCTCTCTAACCATAGCCCTCAACATAAACCTTACCTTAGGTCCAATCCTAACACTAACCGTCTCTCTAACCCTAGCCCTCAACATAACCCTAACCCTAGGTCCAATCCTAACCCTAACCTTCTCTCTAACCCTAGCCCTCAACATAACCCTAATCCTAGGTCCAATCCTCACCCTAACCGTCTCTCTATCCCTAGCCCTCAACATAACCCTAACCCTAGGTCCAATCCTAACCCTATCCGTCTCTCTAACTCTAGCCCTCAACATAACCCTAACCCTAGGACCAATCCTAACCCTAACCGTCGCTCTAACCCTAGCCCTCAACATAACCCTAACCCTAGGTCCAATCCTAATCCTATCCGTCTCTCTAACTCTAGCCATCAACATAACCCTAACCCTAGGACCAATCCTAACCCTAACCGTCTCTCTAACCCTAGCCCTCAACTTAACCCTAACCTTAGGTCCAATCCTAACCCTAACCGTGTCTCTAACCCTAGCCCTCAACATAACCCTAACCCTAGGTCTAATCCTAACCCTAACCGTCTCCCTAACCCTAGCCCTCAACATAAGCGTAACCCTAGGTCCAATCCTAACCCTAACCGTCTCTCTAACCCTAGCCCTAAACATAACCCTAACCCTAGGTCCAATCCTAACCCTAACCGTCTCTCTAACCCTAGCCCTCAACATAACCCTAACCCTAGGTCCAATCCTCACCCTAACCGTCTCTCTAACCCTAGCCCTCAACATAGCCCTAACCTAAGTCCAATCCTAACCCTAACCGTCTCTCTAACCCTAGCCCTCAACGTAGCCCTAACCCTAGGTCCATTCCTAACCCTAACCGTCTCTCTAACGCTAGCCCTCAACCTAAGCCTAACCCTAGGTCCAATCCTAACCCTAACCGTCTCTCTGACCCTAGCCCTCAGCATAAGCCTAACCCTAGGTCCAATCCTAACCCTAACTGTCTGTCTAACCCTAGCCCTCAACATAACCCTAACCCTAGGTCCAATCCTAACCCTAACCGTCTCTCTAACCCTAGCCCTCAACATAACCCTAACCCTAGGTCCAATCCTAACCCTAAATATCTCTCTAACCCTAGCCCTCAACATAAGCGTAACCCTAGGTCCAATCCTAACCCTAACCGTCTCTCTAACCCTAGCCCTAAACATTACCGTAACCCTAGGTCCAATCCTAACCCTAACCGTCTCTCTAACCCTAGCCCTCAACATAACCCTAACCCTAGGTCCAATCCTCACCCTAACCGTCTCCCTAACCCTAGCCCTCAACCTAACCCTAACCCTAGGTCCAATCCTCACCCTAACCGTCTCTCTAACCCTAGCCCTCAACATAGCCCTAACCTAAGTCCAATCCTAACCCTAACCGTCTCTCTAACCCTAGCCCTCAACGTAGCCCTAACCCTAGGTCCAATCCTAACCCTAACCGTCTCTCTAACGCTAGCCCTCAACCTAACCCTAACCCTAGGTCCAATCCTAAACCTAACCGTCTCTCTGAACCTAACCCTCAGCATAACCCTCACCCTAGGTCCAAACCTAACCCTAACTGTCTGTCTAACCCTAGCCCTCAACATAACCCTAACCCTAGGTCCAATCCTAACCCTAACCGTCTCTCTAACCCTAGCCCTCAACATAACCCTAACGCTAGGTCCAATCCTCACCCTAACCGCCTCTCCAACCCTAGCCTTCAACATAACCCTAACTCTAGGTCCAATCCTAACACTAACCGTCTCTCTAACCCTAGCCCTCAAAATATCCCTAACCCTAGGTCCAATCCTAACCCTAACCGTCTCTCTAAACTTAGCCCTCAACATAACCCTAACCCTAGGTCCAATCCTAACCCTAACTGTCTCTCTAACCCTAGCCCTCAACATAAGCCTAACCCTAGGTCCAATCCTAACCCTAACCGTCTCTCTAACCCTAGCCCTCAACCTAACCCTAACCCTAGGTCCAATCCTCACCCTAACCGTCTCTCTAACCCTAGCCCTCAACATAACCCTAACCCTAGGTCCAATCCTCACCCTAACCGTCTCTCTAACCCTAGCCCTCAACATAGCCCTAACCCTAGGTCCAATCCTAACCCTAACCGTCTCTCTAACCCTAGCCCTCAACCTAACCCTAACCCTAGGTCCAATCCTAACCCTAACCGTCTCTCTAACCCTAGCCCTCAACCTAACCCTAACCCTAGGTCCAATCCTAACCCCAACCGTCTCTCTGACCCTAGCCCTCAGCATAACCCTAACCCTAGGTGCAATCCTAACCCTAACTGTCTGTCTAACCCTAGCCCTCAACATAACCCTAACCCTAGGTCCAATCCTAACTCTAACCCTCTCTCTGACCCTAGCACTCAGCATAACCCTAACCCTAGTTCCAGTCCTAACCCTAACCGTCTCTCTAACCCTAGCCCTCAACATAACTCTAACCCTAGTTCCAATCCTAACCCTAACAGTTTCTCTAACCCTAGCCCTCAACATAACCCTAACACTAGGTCCAATCCTAACCCTAACCGTCTCTAACCCTAGCCCTCAACATAACCCTAACCATAGGTCCAATCCTAACCCTAACCGTCTCTCTAACCCTAACCGTCAGCATCACCCTTACCCTAGGTCCAGTCCTAACCCTAACCGTCTCTCTAAACTAGCCCTCAACCTAACCCTAACCCTACGTCCAATCCTAACCCTAACCGTCTCTCTAACCCTAGCCCTCAACATAACCCGAACCCTAGGTCCAATCCTTACCATAACCGCCGCTCTAACCCTAGCCCTCAACATAACCATAACCCTAGGTCCAATCCTAACCCTAACCATCTCTCTAACCCTTGCCCTCAACATAACCCTAACCCTAGGTCCAATCCTAACGCTAAACGTCTCTCTCAACCTAGCCCTAAACATAACCCTAAGCCTAGGTCCAATCCTAACCCTAACCGTCTCTCTAACCCTAGCCCTCAACATAACCCTAACCCTAGGTCCAATCCTAACCCTAACCGTCCCTCTAACCCTAGCCCTCAACCTAACCCTAACCCTATGTCCAATCCTAACCCTAACCATCTCTCTAACCCTAGCCCTCAACCTAACCCTAACCCTAGGTCCAATTCTAACCCTAACCGTCTCTCTAACTCTAGCCCTCAACATAACCCCAACCCTAGGTCCAATCCTAACCCTAACCGTCCCTCTAACCCATGCCCTCAACATAACCCGTACCCTATGTCCAATCCTAACCCTAACCGTCTCTCTAATCGTAGCCCTCAACATAACCCTAACCCTAGGTCCAATCCTAACCCTAACCGTCTCTCTAACCATATCCCTCAACATAACCCTAACCCTAGGTCCAATCCTAACACTAACCGTCTCTCTAACCCTAGCCCTCAACATAACCCTAACCCTAGGTCCAATCCTAGCCCTAACCGTCTGTCTAACCCTAGCCCTCAACATAACCCTAACCCTAGGTCCAATCCTCACCCTAACCGTCTCCCTAACCCTAGCCCTCAACATAACCCTAACCCTAGGTCTAATCCTCACCCTAACCGTCTCTCTAACCCTAGCCCTCAACATAGCCCTAACCTAAGTCCAATCCTAACCCTAACCGTCTCTCTAAACCTAGCCTTCAACGTAGCCCTAACCCTAGGTCCAATCCTAACCCTAACCGTCTCTCTAACGCTAGCCCTCAACCTAAACCTAACCCTAGGTCCAATCCTAACCCTAACCGTCTGTCTGACCCTAGCCCTCAGCATAACCCTAACCCTAGGTCCAATCCTAACCCTAACTGTCTGTCTAACCCTAGCCCTCAACATAACCCTAACCCTAGGTCCAATCCTAACCCTAACCGTCTCTCTAACCCTAGCCCTCAACATAACCCTAACCCTAGGTCCAATCCTCACCCTAACCATCTCTCCAACCCTAGCCTTCAACATAACCCTAACTCTAGGTCCAATCCTAACCCTAACTGTCTCTCTAACCCTAGCCCTCAACATATCTCTAACCCTGGGTCCAATCCTAACCCTAACCGTCTCTCTAACCCTAGCCCTCAACATAACCCTAACCCTAGGTCCAATCCTAACCCTGTCTCTCTAACCCTAGCAATCAACATAACCCTAACCCTAGGTCCAATCCTAACCCTATCCCTCTCTCTAACTCTAGCCCTCAACATAACCATAACCCTAGGACAAATCCTAACCCTAACCGTCTCTCTAACCCTAGCCCACAACCTAACCCTAACCCTAGGTCCAATCCCAACCCTAACCGTCTCTCTGACCCTAGCCCTCAGCATAACCCTAACCCTAGGTCCAATCCTAACCCTAACTGTCAGTCTAACCCTAGCCCTCAACATAACCCTAACCCTAGGTCGAATCCTAACCCTAACCATCTCTCTAACCCTAGCCCTCAACATAACCCTAACCCTAGGTCCAATTCTCACCCTAACCGTCTCTCCAACCCTAGCCCTAAACATAACCCTAACCCCAGGTCCAGTCGTAACACTAACCGTCTCTCTAACCCTAGCCCTCAACATATCCCTAACCCTAGGTCCAATCTTAACCCTAACCGTCTCTCTAACCTTAGACCTCAACATAAACCTAACCCTAGGTCCAATAATCACCCTAACCGTCTCTCTAACCCTAGCCCTCAACATAAGCCTAACCCTAGGTCCAATCCTAACAGTAACCGTCTCTCTAACCCTAGCCCTCAACATAAGCCTAACCCTAGGTCCAATCCTAACCCTATCCGTCTCTCTAACTCTAGCCCTCAACATAAGCCTAACCCTAGGACCAATCCTAACCCTAACCGTCGCTCTAACCCTAGCCCTCAACATAACCCTAACCCTAGGTCCAATCCTAACCCTAACCGTCTCTCTGACCCTAGCCCTCAACATAACCCTAACACTAGGTCCAATCCTAACCCTAACCGTCTCTCTAACCCTAGCCTTCAACATAACCCTAACCCTAGGTCCAATCCTAACACTAACCGTCTCTCTAACCCTAGCCCTCAATATAGCCCTAAACCCTAGGTCCAATCCTAACCCTATCCCTCTCTCTAACCCTAGCCCTCAACCTAACCCTAACCCTAGGTCCAATCCTAACCCTAACCGTCTCTCTGACCCTAGCCCTCAGCATAACCCTAACCCTAGGTCCAATCCTAACCCTAACTGTCAGTCTAACCCTAGCCCTCAACATAACTCTAACCCTAGGTCCAATCCTAACCCTAACCGTCTCTCTAACCCTAACCCTCAACAAAATCTAACCCTAGGTCCAATCCTCACCCTAAGTGTCTCTCTAACCCTAGCCCTCAACATAAACCTTACCTTAGGTCCAATCCTAACACTAACCGTCTCACTAACCCTAGCCCTAAACATAACCCTAACCCTAGGTCCAATCCAAACCCGAAACGTCTTTGTAACCCTAGCCCTCAACATAACCCTAACCCTAGCTCCAATCCTAACCTGAACCGTCTCGCTAACCCAAGCCCTCAACATAAACTTAACCCTACATGCAATCCTAACCCTAATCGTCTACCTAACCCTACCCCTCAACATAACACTAACCCTAGCTCCAATCCTAACCCTAATCGTCTACCTACACCTAGCCCTCAACATAACCCTAAACCTACCTCCAATCCTAACCCTAATCGTCTCTGTAACCCGAGCCCTCAACATAAACTTAACCCTACATCCAATCCTAACCCTAATCGTCTACCTAACCCTAGCCCTCTACATAACCCTAACCCTAGGTCCAATATTAACCCTAATCGTCTACCTAACCCTAGACCTCAACAAAACCCTAACCCTAGGTCCAGTCCTAACCCTAATCGTGTATCTAACCCTAGCCCTAAACATAACCCTAACCTTAGGTCCAATAATAACCCGTATCGTCTCTCTAACCCTAGCCCTCAACATAACCCTAACCCTAGGTCCAAACTTATCCCAAATAGTCTACCTAACCCTACCCCTCAAAATAACCCTAACCCTACGTCCAATCCTAACCCTAATCAACTCTCTAACCGGAGCCCATAACATAACCGTAACCCTAGCTCCAATCCAAACCCTAATAGTCTCTCTGACACTAGCCCTCAACACAACCCTTACCCTAGGTCCAATCCTAACCTTAACCGTCTCTCTAAACCTAGCCCTCAACATAAACTTAACCCTAGGTCCAATCCTACCCCGAACCGTCTCTCTAACCCTAGCCCTCTACATAAACGTAACCCTAGGTCCAATCCAAACCCGAACCGTCTCTCTAACCCTAGCCATCAACATAACCCTAACCCTAGAACCAATCCTAACGTATTTGTCCCTCTAACCCTAGCCCTCAACGTACCCTAACGCTAGGTCCAATTATAACCCTAATCGAATCTCTAACCGTAGTCCTCAACATAACCCTAACCCTAGGTCCAATCCTAACCCGAACCGTCTCTCTAACCCTAGCTCTCAACATAACCCTAACCTTAACTAAAATCCGAACCCTAATCGTCTGTCTAACCCTAGCCCTCAACCAAACCCTAACCCTAGGTCCAATTCTAACCCTAACCGTCTCTCTAACACTAGACCTCTACATAACCCTAACCCTAGGTCCAATCCTAACCCTAATCTTCTACCTAACCCTAGCCCTCAACATAACGCTAACCCTAGCTCCAATCCTAACCCTAATATTCTCTCTAACCCTAGCCCTCAACACAACCCAAACCTAGGTCCAATCCGAATCCTAATTGTCTACCTAACCCTAGCCCTAAACATAACCCTAACTTAGGTCCAATCCTAAACCTAAACGTCTATCTAACCCTAGCCCTCAACATAACCCTAACCCTAGCTCCAATCCTAACCCTAATCGTCTACCTAATCTTAGCTGTCAACATAACCCTAACCCAGGGTCCAATCCTAACCCTATATATCTACCTACCCTAGCCCTAAACATAACCGTAACCCTAGGTCCAATCCTAACCCTAAACGTCTACCTAACCCTAGCCCCCAAATTAACCCTAACCCTAGCTCCAATCCTAACCCTAATCGTCTCTCTAATCCTAGCCCTCAACAAAACCCTATCCCTAGGTACAATCCTAACACTAATCGTCTATCTAACCCTAGCCCTCAACATAACCCTAACCCTAGGTCCAATCCTAACCCTATCCGTCTCTCTAACTCTAGCCCTCAACATAACCCTAACCCTAGGACCAATCCTAACCCTAACCGTCGCTCTAACCCTAGCCCTCAACATAACCCTAACCCTAGGTCCAATCCTAATCCTATCCGTCTCTCTAACTCTAGCCATCAACATAACCCTAACCCTAGGACCAATCCTAACCCTAACCGTCTCTCTAACCCTAGCCCTCAACTTAACCCTAACCTTAGGTCCAATCCTAACCCTAACCGTGTCTCTAACCCTAGCCCTCAACATAACCCTAACCCTAGGTCCAATCCTAACCCTAACCGTCTCCCTAACCCTAGCCCTCAACATAAGCGTAACCCTAGGTCCAATCCTAACCCTAACCGTCTCTCTAACCCTAGCCCTAAACATAACCCTAACCCTAGGTCCAATCCTAACCCTAACCGTCTCTCTAACCCTAGCCCTCAACATAACCCTAACCCTAGGTCCAATCCTCACCCTAACCGTCTCTCTAACCCTAGCCCTCAACATAGCCCTAACCTAAGTCCAATCCTAACCCTAACCGTCTCTCTAACCCTAGCCCTCAACGTAGCCCTAACCCTAGGTCCAATCCTAACCCTAACCGTCTCTCTAACGCTAGCCCTCAACCTAAGCCTAACCCTAGGTCCAATCCTAACCCTAACCGTCTCTCTGACCCTAGCCCTCAGCATAAGCCTAACCCTAGGTCCAATCCTAACCCTAACTGTCTGTCTAACCCTAGCCCTCAACATAACCCTAACCCTAGGTCCAATCCTAACCCTGACCGTCTCTCTAACCCTAGCCCTCAACATAACCCTAACCCTAGGTCCAATCCTAACCCTAAATATCTCTCTAACCCTAGCCCTCAACATAAGCGTAACCCTAGGTCCAATCCTAACCCTAACCGTCTCTCTAACCCTAGCCCTAAACATTACCCTAACCCTAGGTCCAATCCTAACCCTAACCGTCTCTCTAACGCTAGCCCTCAACCTAACCCTAACCCTAGGTCCAATCCTAAACCTAACCGTCTCTCTGAACCTAACCCTCAGCATAACCCTCACCCTAGGTCCAAACCTAACCCTAACTGTCTGTCTAACCCTAGCCCTCAACATAACCCTAACCCTAGGTCCAATCCTAACCCTAACCGTCTCTCTAACCCTAGCCCTCAACATAACCCTAACGCTAGGTCCAATCCTCACCCTAACCGCCTCTCCAACCCTAGCCTTCAACATAACCCTAACTCTAGGTCCAATCCTAACACTAACCGTCTCTCTAACCCTAGCCCTCAACATATCCCTAACCCTAGGTCCAATCCTAACCCTAACCGTCTCTCTAAACTTAGCCCTCAACATAACCCTAACCCTAGGTCCAATCCTAACCCTAACTGTCTCTCTAACCCTAGCCCTCAACATAAGCCTAACCCTAGGTCCAATCCTAACCCTAACCGTCTCTCTAACCCTAGCCCTCAACCTAACCCTAACCCTAGGTCCAATCCTCACCCTAACCGTCTCTCTAACCCTAGCCCTCAACATAACCCTAACCCTAGGTCCAATCCTCACCCTAACCGTCTCTCTAACCCTAGCCCTCAACATAGCCCTAACCCTAGGTCCAATCCTAACCCTAACCGTCTCTCTAACCCTAGCCCTCAACCTAACCCTAACCCTAGGTCCAATCCTAACCCTAACCGTCTCTCTAACCCTAGCCCTCAACCTAACCCTAACCCTAGGTCCAATCCTAACTCTAACCCTCTCTCTGACCCTAGCACTCAGCATAACCCTAACCCTAGTTCCAGTCCTAACCCTAACCGTCTCTCTAACCCTAGCCCTCAACATAACTCTAACCCTAGTTCCAATCCTATCCCTAACAGTTTCTCTAACCCTAGCCCTCAACATAACCCTAACACTAGGTCCAATCCTAACCCTAACCGTCTCTAACCCTAGCCCTCAACATAACCCTAACCATAGGTCAAACCTAACCCTAACCGTCTCTCTAACCCTAACCGTCAGCATCACCCTTACCCTAGGTCCAGTCCTAACCCTAACCGTCTCTCTAAACTAGCCCTCAACCTAACCCTAACCCTACGTCCAATCCTAACCCTAACCGTCTCTCTAACCCTAGCCCTCAACATAACCCGAACCCTAGGTCCAATCCTAACCCTAACCGCCGCTCTAACCCTAGCCCTCAACATAACCATAACCCTAGGTCCAATCCTAACCCTAACCATCTCTCTAACCCTTGCCCTCAACATAACCCTAACCCTAGGTCCAATCCTAACGCTAAACGTCTCTCTCAACCTAGCCCTAAACATAACCCTAAGCCTAGGTCCAATCCTAACCCTAACCGTCTCTCTAACCCTAGCCCTCAACATAACCCTAACCCTAGGTCCAATCCTAACCCTAACCGTCCCTCTAACCCTAGCCCTCAACCTAACCCTAACCCTATGTCCAATCCTAACCCTAACCATCTCTCTAACCCTAGCCCTCAACCTAACCCTAACCCTAGGTCTAATTCTAACCCTAACCGTCTCTCTAACTCTAGCCCTCAACATAACCCCAACCCTAGGTCCAATCCTAACCCTAACCGTCCCTCTAACCCATGCCCTCAACATAACCCGAACCCTATGTCCAATCCTAACCCTAACCGTCTCTCTAATCCTAGCCCTCAACATAACCCTAACCCTAGGTCCAATCCTAACCCTAACTGTCTCTCTAACCATATCCCTCAACATAACCCTAACCCTAGGTCCAATCCTAACACTAACCGTCTCTCTAACCCTAGCCCTCAACATAACCCTAACCCTAGGTCCAATCCTAGCCCTAACCGTCTGTCTAACCCTAGCCCTCAACATAACCCTAACCCTAGGTCCAATCCTCACCCTAACCGTCTCCCTAACCCTAGCCCTCAACATAACCCTAACCCTAGGTCTAATCCTCACCCTAACCGTCTCTCTAACCCTAGCCCTCAACATAGCCCTAATCTAAGTCCAATCCTAACCCTAACCGTCTCTCTAAACCTAGCCTTCAACGTAGCCCTAACCCTAGGTCCAATCCTAACCCTAACCGTCTCTCTAACGCTAGCCCTCAACCTAAACCTAACCCTAGGTCCAATCCTAACCCTAACCGTCTGTCTGACCCTAGCCCTCAGCATAACCCTAACCCTAGGTCCAATCCTAACCCTAACTGTCTGTCTAACCCTAGCCCTCAACATAACCCTAACCCTAGGTCCAATCCTAACCCTAACCGTCTCTCTAACCCTAGCCCTCAACATAACCCTAACCCTAGGTCCAATCCTCACCCTAACCATCTCTCCAACCCTAGCCTTCAACATAACCCTAACTCTAGGTCCAATCCTAACCCTAACTGTCTCTCTAACCCTAGCCCTCAACATATCTCTAACCCTGGGTCCAATCCTAACCCTAACCGTCTCTCTAACCCTAGCCCTCAACATAACCCTAACCCTAGGTCCAATCCTAACCCTAACTGTCTCTCTAACCCTAGCAATCAACATAACCCTAACCCTAGGTCCAATCCTAACCCTATCCCTCTCTCTAACTCTAGCCCTCAACATAACCATAACCCTAGGACAAATCCTAACCCTAACCGTCTCTCTAACCCTAGCCCACAACCTAACCCTAACCCTAGGTCCAATCCCAACCCTAACCGTCTCTCTGACCCTAGCCCTCAGCGTAACCCTAACCCTAGGTCCAATCCTAACCCTAACTGTCAGTCTAACCCTAGCCCTCAACATAACCCTAACCCTAGGTCGAATCCTAACCCTAACCATCTCTCTAACCCTAGCCCTCAACATAACCCTAACCCTAGGTCCAATTCTCACCCTAACCGTCTCTCCAACCCTAGCCCTAAACATAACCCTAACCCCAGGTCCAGTCGTAACACTAACCGTCTCTCTAACCCTAGCCCTCAACATATCCCTAACCCTAGGTCCAATCTTAACCCTAACCGTCTCTCTAACCTTAGACCTCAACATAAACCTAACCCTAGGTCCAATAATCACCCTAACCGTCTCTCTAACCCTAGCCCTCAACATAAGCCTAACCCTAGGTCCAATCCTAACAGTAACCGTCTCTCTAACCCTAGCCCTCAACATAAGCCTAACCCTAGGTCCAATCCTAACCCTATCCGTCTCTCTAACTCTAGCCCTCAACATAAGCCTAACCCTAGGACCAATCCTAACCCTAACCGTCGCTCTAACCCTAGCCCTCAACATAACCCTAACCCTAGGTCCAATCCTAACCCTAACCGTCTCTCTGACCCTAGCCCTCAACATAACCCTAACACTAGGTCCAATCCTAACCCTAACCGTCTCTCTAACCCTAGCCTTCAACATAACCCTAACCCTAGGTCCAATCCTAACACTAACCGTCTCTCTAACCCTAGCCCTCAATATAGCCCTAAACCCTAGGTCCAATCCTAACCCTATCCCTCTCTCTAACCCTAGCCCTCAACCTAACCCTAACCCTAGGTCCAATCCTAACCCTAAGCGTCTCTCTGACCCTAGCCCTCAGCATAACCCTAACCCTAGGTCCAATCCTAACCCTAACTGTCAGTCTAACCCTAGCCCTCAACATAACTCTAACCCTAGGTCCAATCCTAACCCTAACCGTCTCTCTAACCCTAACCCTCAACAAAATCTAACCCTAGGTCCAATCCTCACCCTAACCGTCTCTCTAACCCTAGCCCTCAACATAAACCTTACCTTAGGTCCAATCCTAACACTAACCGTCTCTCTAACCCTAGCCCTAAACATAACCCTAACCCTAGGTCCAATCCAAACCCGAAACGTCTTTGTAACCCTAGCCCTCAACATAACCCTAACCCTAGCTCCAATCCTAACCTGAACCGTCTCGCTAACCCAAGCCCTCAACATAAACTTAACCCTACATGCAATCCTAACCCTAATCGTCTACCTAACCCTACCCCTCAACATAACACTAACCCTAGCTCCAATCCTAACCCTAATCGTCTACCTACACCTAGCCCTCAACATAACCCTAAACCTACCTCCAATCCTAACCCTAATCGTCTCTGTAACCCTAGCCCTCAACATAAACTTAACCCTACATCCAATCCTAACCCTAATCGTCTACCTAACCCTAGCCCTCTACATAACCCTAACCCTAGGTCCAATATTAACCCTAATCGTCTACCTAACCCTAGACCTCAACATAACCCTAACCCTAGGTCCAGTCCTAACCCTAATCGTGTATCTAACCCTAGCCCTAAACATAACCCTAACCTTAGGTCCAATAATAACCCGTATCGTCTCTCTAACCCTAGCCCTCAACATAACCCTAACCCTAGGTCCAAACTTATCCCAAATAGTCTACCTAACCCAACCCCTCAAAATAACCCTAACCCTACGTCCAATCCTAACCCTAATCAACTCTCTAACCGGAGCCCATAACATAACCGTAACCCTAGCTCCAATCCAAACCCTAATAGTCTCTCTGACACTAGCCCTCAACACAACCCTTACCCTAGGTCCAATCCTAACCTTAACCGTCTCTCTAAACCTAGCCCTCAACATAAACTTAACCCTAGGTCCAATCCTACCCCGAACCGTCTCTCTAACCCTAGCCCTCTACATAAACGTAACCCTAGGTCCAATCCAAACCCGAACCGTCTCTCTAACCCTAGCCATCAACATAACCCTAACCCTAGGTCCAATCCTAACGTATTTGTCCCTCTAACCCTAGCCCTCAACGTACCCTAACGCTAGGTCCAATTATAACCCTAATCGAATCTCTAACCGTAGTCCTCAACATAACCCTAACCCTAGGTCCAATCCTAACCCGAACCGTCTCTCTAACCCTAGCTCTCAACATAACCCTAACCCTAACTAAAATCCGAACCCTAATCGTCTGTCTAACCCTAGCCCTCAACCAAACCCTAACCCTAGGTCCAATTCTAACCCTAACCGTCTCTCTAACACTAGCCCTCTACATAACCCTAACCCTAGGTCCAATCCTAACCCTAATCTTCTACCTAACCCTAGCCCTCAACATAACGCTAACCCTAGCTCCAATCCTAACCCTAATATTCTCTCTAACCCTAGCCCTCAACACAACCCAAACCTAGGTCCAATCCGAATCCTAATCGTCTACCTAACCCTAGCCCTAAACATAACCCTAACTTAGGTCCAATCCTAAACCTAAACGTCTATCTAACCCTAGCCCTCAACATAACCCTAACCCTAGCTCCAATCCTAACCCTAATCGTCTACCTAATCTTAGCTGTCAACATAACCCTAACCCAGGGTCCAATCCTAACCCTATATATCTACCTACCCTAGCCCTAAACATAACCGTAACCCTAGGTCCAATCCTAACCCTAAACGTCTACCTAACCCTAGCCCCCAAATTAACCCTAACCCTAGCTCCAATCCTAACCCTAATCGTCTCTCTAATCCTAGCCCTCAACAAAACCCTATCCCTAGGTACAATCCTAACACTAATCGTCTATCTAACCCTAGCCCTCAACATAACCCTAACCCTAGGTCCAATCCTAACCCTAACCTTCTCTCTAACCCTAGCCCTCAACATAACCCTAACCCTAGGTCCAATTCTAACCCTAACCGTCTCTCTAACACTAGCCCTCTACATAACCCTAACCCTAGGTCCAATCCTAACCCTAACCGTCCCTCTAACCCTAGCCCTCAACCTAACCCTAACCCTATGTCCAATCCTAACCCTAACCATCTCTCTAACCCTAGCCCTCAACCTAACCCTAACCCTAGGTCCAATTCTAACCCTAACCGTCTCTCTAACTCTAGCCCTCAACATAACCCCAACCCTAGGTCCAATCCTAACCCTAACCGTCCCTCTAACCCATGCCCTCAACATAACCCGAACCCTATGTCCAATCCTAACCCTAACCGTCTCTCTAATTCTAGCCCTCAACATAACCCTAACCCTAGGTCCAATCCTAACCCTAACCGTCTCTCTAACCATATCCCTCAACATAACCCTAACCCTAGGTCCAATCCTAACACTAACCGTCTCTCTAACCCTAGCCCTCAACATAACCCTAACCCTAGGTCCAATCCTAGCCCTAACCGTCTGTCTAACCCTAGCCCTCAACATAACCCTAACCCTAGGTCCAATCCTCACCCTAACCGTCTCCCTAACCCTAGCCCTCAACATAACCCTAACCCTAGGTCTAATCCTCACCCTAACCGTCTCTCTAACCCTAGCCCTCAACATAGCCCTAACCTAAGTCCAATCCTAACCCTAACCGTCTCTCTAAACCTAGCCTTCAACGTAGCCCTAACCCTAGGTCCAATCCTAACCCTAACCGTCTCTCTAACGCTAGCCCTAAACCTAAACCTAACCCTAGGTCCAATCCTAACCCTAACCGTCTGTCTGACCCTAGCCCTCAGCATAACCCTAACCCTAGGTCCAATCCTAACCCTAACTGTCTGTATAACCCTAGCCCTCAACATAACCCTAACCCTAGGTCCAATCCTAACCCTAACCGTCTCTCTAACCCTAGCCCTCAACATAACCCTAACCCTAGGTCCAATCCTCACCCTAACCATCTCTCCAACCCTAGCCTTCAACATAACCCTAACTCTAGGTCCAATCCTAACCCTAACTGTCTCTCTAACCCTAGCCCTCAACATATCTCTAACCCTGGGTCCAATCCTAACCCTAACCGTCTCTCTAACCCTAGCCCTCAACATAACCCTAACCCTAGGTCCAATCCTAACCCTAACTGTCTCTCTAACCCTAGCAATCAACATAACCCTAACCCTAGGTCCAATCCTAACCCTATCCCTCTCTCTAACTCTAGCCCTCAACATAACCATAACCCTAGGACAAATCCTAACCCTAACCGTCTCTCTAACCCTAGCCCACAACCTAACCCTAACCCTAGGTCCAATCCCAACCCTAACCGTCTCTCTGACCCTAGCCCTCAGCATAACCCTAACCCTAGGTCCAATCCTAACCCTAACTGTCAGTCTAACCCTAGCCCTCAACATAACCCTAACCCTAGGTCGAATCCTAACCCTAACCATCTCTCTAACCCTAGCCCTCAACATAACCCTAACCCTAGGTCCAATTCTCACCCTAACCGTCTCTCCAACCCTAGCCCTAAACATAACCCTAACCCCAGGTCCAGTCGTAACACTAACCGTCTCTCTAACCCTAGCCCTCAACATATCCCTAACCCTAGGTCCAATCTTAACCCTAACCGTCTCTCTAACCTTAGACCTCAACATAAACCTAACCCTAGGTCCAATAATCACCCTAACCGTCTCTCTAACCCTAGCCCTCAACATAAGCCTAACCCTAGGTCCAATCCTAACAGTAACCGTCTCTCTAACCCTAGCCCTCAACATAAGCCTAACCCTAGGTCCAATCCTAACCCTATCCGTCTCTCTAACTCTAGCCCTCAACATAAGCCTAACCCTAGGACCAATCCTAACCCTAACCGTCGCTCTAACCCTAGCCCTCAACATAACCCTAACCCTAGGTCCAATCCTAACCCTAACCGTCTCTCTGACCCTAGCCCTCAACATAACCCTAACACTAGGTCCAATCCTAACCCTAACCGTCTCTCTAACCCTAGCCTTCAACATAACCCTAACTCTAGGTCCAATCCTAACACTAACCGTCTCTCTAACCCTAGCCCTCAACATATCCCTAACCCTAGGTCCAATCCTAACCCTAACCGTCTCTCTAAACTTAGCCCTCAACATAACCCTAACCCTAGGTCCAATCCTAACCCTAACTGTCTCTCTAACCCTAGCCCTCAACATAAGCCTAACCCTAGGTCCAATCCTAACCCTAACCGTCTCTCTAACCCTAGCCCTCAACCTAACCCTAACCCTAGGTCCAATCCTCACCCTAACCGTCTCTCTAACCCTAGCCCTCAACATAACCCTAACCCTAGGTCCAATCCTCACCCTAACCGTCTCTCTAACCCTAGCCCTCAACATAGCCCTAACCCTAGGTCCAATCCTAATCCTAACCGTCTCTCTAACCCTAGCCCTCAACCTAACCCTAACCCTAGGTCCAATCCTAACCCTAACCGTCTCTCTAACCCTAGCCCTCAACCTAACCCTAACCCTAGGTCCAATCCTAACCCCAACCGTCTCTCTGACCCTAGCCCTCAGCATAACCCTAACCCTAGGTGCAATCCTAACCCTAACTGTCTGTCTAACCCTAGCCCTCAACATAACCCTAACCCTAGGTGCAATCCTAACTCTAACCCTCTCTCTGACCCTAGCACTCAGCATAACCCTAACCCTAGTTCCAGTCCTAACCCTAACCGTCTCTCTAACCCTAGCCCTCAACATAACTCTAACCCTAGTTCCAATCCTAACCCTAACAGTTTCTCTAACCCTAGCCCTCAACATAACCCTAACACTAGGTCCAATCCTAACCCTAACCGTCTCTAACCCTAGCCCTCAACATAACCCTAACCATAGGTCCAATCCTAACCCTAACCGTCTCTCTAACCCTAACCGTCAGCATCACCCTTACCCTAGGTCCAGTCCTAACCCTAACCGTCTCTCTAAACTAGCCCTCAACCTAACCCTAACCCTACGTCCAATCCTAACCCTAACCGTCTCTCTAACCCTAGCCCTCAACATAACCCGAACCCTAGGTCCAATCCTAACCCTAACCGCCGCTCTAACCCTAGCCCTCAACATAACCATAGCCCTAGGTCCAATCCTAACCCTAACCATCTCTCTAACCCTTGCCCTCAACATAACCCTAACCCTAGGTCCAATCCTAACGCTAAACGTCTCTCTCAACCTAGCCCTAAACATAACCCTAAGCCTAGGTCCAATCCTAACCCTAACCGTCTCTCTAACCCTAGCCCTCAACATAACCCTAACCCTAGGTCCAATCCTAACCCTAACCGTCCCTCTAACCCTAGCCCTCAACCTAACCCTAACCCTATGTCCAATCCTAACCCTAACCATCTCTCTAACCCTAGCCCTCAACCTAACCCTAACCCTAGGTCCAATTCTAACCCTAACAGTCTCTCTAACTCTAGCCCTCAACATAACCCCAACCCTAGGTCCAATCCTAACCCTAACCGTCCCTCTAACCCATGCCCTCAACATAACCCGAACCCTATGTCCAATCCTAACCCTAACCGTCTCTCTAATCCTAGCCCTCAACATAACCCTAACCCTAGGTCCAATCCTAACCCTAACCGTCTCTCTAACCATATCCCTCAACATAACCCTAACCCTAGGTCCAATCCTAACACTAACCGTCTCTCTAACCCTAGCCCTCAACATAACCCTAACCCTAGGTCCAATCCTAGCCCTAACCGTCTGTCTAACCCTAGCCCTCAACATAACCCTAACCCTAGGTCCAATCCTCACCCTAACCGTCTCCCTAACCCTAGCCCTCAACATAACCCTAACCCTAGGTCTAATCCTCACCCTAACCGTCTCTCTAACCCTAGCCCTCAACATAGCCCTAACCTAAGTCCAATCCTAACCCTAACCGTCTCTCTAAACCTAGCCTTCAACGTAGCCCTAACCCTAGGTCCAATCCTAACCCTAACCGTCTCTCTAACGCTAGCCCTCAACCTAAACCTAACCCTAGGTCCAATCCTAACCCTAACCGTCTGTCTGACCCTAGCCCTCAGCATAACCCTAACCCTAGGTCCAATCCTAACCCTAACTGTCTGTCTAACCCTAGCCCTCAACATAACCCTAACCCTAGGTCCAATCCTAACCCTAACCGTCTCTCTAACCCTAGCCCTCAACATAACCCTAACCCTAGGTCCAATCCTCACCCTAACCATCTCTCCAACCCTAGCCTTCAACATAACCCTAACTCTAGGTCCAATCCTAACCCTAACTGTCTCTCTAACCCTAGCCCTCAACATATCTCTAACCCTGGGTCCAATCCTAACCCTAACCGTCTCTCTAACCCTAGCCCTCAACATAACCCTAACCCTAGGTCCAATCCTAACCCTAACTGTCTCTCTAACCCTAGCAATCAACATAACCCTAACCCTAGGTCCAATCCTAACCCTATCCCTCTCTCTAACTCTAGCCCTCAACATAACCATAACCCTAGGACAAATCCTAACCCTAACCGTCTCTCTAACCCTAGCCCACAACCTAACCCTAACCCTAGGTCCAATCCCAACCCTAACCGTCTCTCTGACCCTAGCCCTCAGCATAACCCTAACCCTAGGTCCAATCCTAACCCTAACTGTCAGTCTAACCCTAGCCCTCAACATAACCCTAACCCTAGGTCGAATCCTAACCCTAACCATCTCTCTAACCCTAGCCCTCAACATAACCCTAACCCTAGGTCCAATTCTCACCCTAACCGTCTCTCCAACCCTAGCCCTAAACATAACCCTAACCCCAGGTCCAGTCGTAACACTAACCGTCTCTCTAACCCTAGCCCTCAACATATCCCTAACCCTAGGTCCAATCTTAACCCTAACCGTCTCTCTAACCTTAGACCTCAACATAAACCTAACCCTAGGTCCAATAATCACCCTAACCGTCTCTCTAACCCTAGCCCTCAACATAAGCCTAACCCTAGGTCCAATCCTAACAGTAACCGTCTCTCTAACCCTAACCCTCAACATAAGCCTAACCCTAGGTCCAATCCTAACCCTATCCGTCTCTCTAACTCTAGCCCTCAACATAAGCCTAACCCTAGGACCAATCCTAACCCTAACCGTCGCTCTAACCCTAGCCCTCAACATAACCCTAACCCTAGGTCCAATCCTAACCCTAACCGTCTCTCTGACCCTAGCCCTCAACATAACCCTAACACTAGGTCCAATCCTAACCCTAACCGTCTCTCTAACCCTAGCCTTCAACATAACCCTAACCCTAGGTCCAATCCTAACCCTAACCGTCTCTCTAACCCTAGCCCTCAACCTAACCCTAACCCTAGGTCCAATCCTCACCCTAACCGTCTCTCTAACCCTAGCCCTCAACCTAAACCTAACCCTAGGTACAATCCTAACCCTAACCGTCTCTCTGAACCTAGCCCTCAGCATAACCCTAACCCTAGGTCCAATCCTAACCCTAACTGTCTGTCTAACCCTAGCCCTCAACATAACCCTAACCCTAGGTCCAGTCCTAACCCTAACCGTCTCTCTAACCCTAGCCCTCAACATAACTCTAACCCTAGTTCCAATCCTAACCCTAACAGTTTCTCTAACCCTAGCCCTCAACATAACCCTAACACTAGGTCCAATCCTAACCCTAACCGTCTCTAACCCTAGCCCTCAACATAACCCGAACCCTAGGTCCAATCCTAACCCTAACCGCCGCTCTAACCCTAGCCCTCAACATAACCATAACCCTAGGTCCAATCCTAACCCTAACCATCTCTCAAACCCTTGCCCTCAACATAACCCTAACCCTAGGTACAATCCTAACGCTAAACGTCTCTCTCAACCTAGCCCTCAACATAACCCTAACCCTAGGTCCAATCCTAACCCTAACCGTCTCTCTAACCCTAGCCCTCAACATAACCCTAACCCTAGGTCCAATCCTAACCCTAACCGTCCCTCTAACCCTAGCCCTCAACCTAACCCTAACCCTATGTCCAATCCTAACCCTAACCATCTCTCTAAACCTAGCCCTCAACCTAACCCTAACCCTAGGTCCAATTCTAACCCTAACCGTCTCTCTAACTCTAGCCCTCAACATAATCCCAACCCTAGGTCTAATCCTAACCCTAACCGTAGCTCTAACCCATGCCCTCAACATAACCCGAACCCTATGTCCAATCCTAACCCTAACCGTCTCTCTAATCCTAGCCCTCAACATAACCCTAACCCTAGGTCCAATCCTAACCCTAACCGTCTCTCTAACCATATCCCTCAACATAACCCTAACCCTAGGTCCAATCCTAACACTAACCGTCTCTCTAACCCTAGCCCTCAACATAACCCTAACCCTAGGTCCAATCCGAGCCCTAACCGTCTCTCTAACCCTAGCCCTCAACATAACCCTAACCCTAGGTCCAATTCTCACCCTAACCGTCTCCCTAACCCTAGCCCTCAACATAACCCTAACCCTAGGTCCAATCCTCACCCTAACCGTCTCTCTAACCCTAGCCCTCAACATAACCCTAACCCTAGGTCCAATCCTCACCCTAACCGTCTCTCTAACCCTAGCCCTCAACATAGCCCTAACCTAAGTCCAACCCTAACCCTAACCGTCTCTCTAACCCTCGCCCTCAACATAACCCTAACCCTAGGTCCAATCCTCACCCTAACCGTCTCTCTAACCCTAGCCCTCAACATAAACCTAACCCTAGGTCCAATCCTAACACTAACCGTCTCTCTAACCCTAGCCCTCAACATAACCCTAACCCTAGGTACAATCCTATCCCTAACCATCTCTCTAACACTAGCCCTCAACATAACCCTAACCCTAGGTCCAATCCTCACCCTAACCGTCTCCCTAACCCTAGCCCTCAACATAACCCTAACCCTAGGTCCAATCCTCACCCTAACCGTCTCTCTAACCCTAGCCCTCAACATAGCCCTAACCTAAGTCCAATCCTAACCCTAACCGTCTCTCTAACCCTAGCCCTCAACGTAGCCCTAACCCTAGGTCCAATCCTAACCCTAACCGTCTCTCTAACGCTAGCCCTCAACCTAACCCTAACCCTAGGTCCAATCCTAACCCTAACCGTCTGTCTGACCCTAGCCCTCAGCATAACCCTAACCCTAGGTCCAATCCTAACCCTAACTGTCTGTCTAACCCTAGCCCTCAACATAACCCTAACCCTAGGTCCAATCCTAACCCTAACCGTCCCTCTAACCCTAGCCCTCAACATAACCCTAACCCTAGGTCCAATCCTCACCCTAACCGTCTCTCCAACCCTAGCCTTCAACATAACATTAACTCTAGGTCCAATCCTAACCCTAACTGTCTCTCTAACCCTAGCCCTCAACATATCCCTAACCCTAGGTCCAATCCTAACCCTAACCGTCTCTCTAACCCTAGCCCTCAACATAACCCTAACACTTGGTCCAATCCTAACCCTAACTGTCTCTCTAACCCTAGCCCTCAACATAAGCCTAACCCTAGGTCCAATCCTAACCCTAACCGTCTCTCTAACCCTAGCCCTCAACATAACCCTAACCCCAGGTCCAATCCTAACCCTAACTGTCTCTCTAACCCTAGCCCTCAACATAACCCTAACCCTAGGTCCAATCCTAACCCTATCCCTCTCTCTAACTCTAGCCCTCAACATAACCATAACCCTAGGACAAATCCTAACCCTAACCGTCTCTCTAACCCTAGCCCACAACCTAACCCTAACCCTAGGTCCAATCCTAACCCTAACCTTCTCTCTGACCCTAGCCCTCAGCATAACCCTAACCCTAGGTCGAATCGTAACCCTAACCATCTCTGTAACCCTAGCCCTCAATATAACAATAACCCTAGGTCCAATTCTCACCCTAACCGTCTCTCCAACCCTAGCCCCAAAACATAACCCTAACCCCAGGTCCAATCCTAACACTAACCGTCTCTCTAACCCTAGCCCTCAACATATCCCTAACCCTAGGTCCAATCTAAACCCTAACCGTCTCTCTAACCCTAGACCTCAACATAACCCTAACCCTAGGTCCAATCCTCACCCTAACCGTCTCTCTAACCCTAGCCCTCAACATAAGCCTAACCCTAGGTCCAATCCTAACAGTAACCGTCTCTCTAAGCCTAGCCCTCAACATAAGCCTAACCCTAGGTCCAATCCTAACCCTATCCGTCTCTCTAACTCTAGCCCTCAACATTAGCCTAACCCTAGGACCAATCCTAACCCTAACCGTCGCTCTAACCGTAGCCCTCAACATAACCCTAACCCTAGGTCCAATCCTAACCCTAACCGTCTCTCTGACCCTAGCCCTCAACATAACCCTAACCCTAGGTCCAATCCTAACACTAACCGTCTCTCTAACCCTAGCCCTCAATATAACCCTAAACCCTAGGTCCAATCCTAACCCTATCCCTCTCTCTAACTCTAGCCCTCAACATAACCATAACCCTAGGACCAATCCTAACCCTAACCTTCTCTCTAACCCTAGCCCTCAACCTAACCCTAACCCTAGGTCCAATCCTAACCCTAACCGTCTCTCTGACCCTAGCCCTCAGCATAACCCTAACCCTAGGTCCAATCCTAACCCTAAATGTCAGTCTAACCCTAGCCCTCAACATAATCCTAACCCTAGGTCCAATCCTAACCCTAACCGTCTCTCTAACCCTAGCCCTCAACATAACCCTAACCCTAGGTCCAATCCTCACCCTAACCGTCTCTCTAACCCTAGCCCTCAACATAAACCTTACCTTAGGTCCAATCCTAACACTAACCGTCTCTCTAACCCTAGCCCTCAACATAACCCTAACCCTAGGTCCAATCCTAACCCTAACCGTCTCTCTAACCCTAGCCCTCAACATAACCCTAATGCTAGGTCCAATCCTCACCCTAACCGTCTCTCTATCCCTAGCCCTCAACATAACCCTAACCCTAGGTCCAATCCTAACCCTATCCGTCTCTCTAACTCTAGCTCTCAACATAACCCTAACCCTAGGACCAATCCTAACCCTAACCGTCGCTCTAACCCTAGCCCTCAACATAATCCTAACCCTAGGTCCAATCCTAATCCTATCCGTCTCTCTAACTCTAGCCATCAACATAACCCTAACCCTAGGACCAATCCTAACCCTAACCGTCTCTCTAACCCTAGCCCTCAACTTAACCCTAACCCTAGGTCCTATCCTAACCCTAACCGTGTCTCTAACCCTAGCCCTCAACATAACCCTAACCCTAGGTCCAATCCTAACCCTAACCGTCTCCCTAACCCTAGCCCTCAACATAAGCGTAACCCTAGGTCCAATCCTAACCCTAACCGTCTCTCTAACCCTAGCCCTAAACATAACCCTAACCCTAGGTCCAATCCTAACCCTAACCGTCTCTCTGACCCTAGCCCTCAGCATAACCCTAACCCTAGGTCCAAACCTAACCCTAAATGTCAGTCTAACCCTAGCCCTCAACATAACCCTAACCCTAGGTCCAATCCTAACCCTAACCGTCTCTCTAACCCTAGCCCTCAACATAACCCTAACCCTAGGTCCAATCCTCACCCTAACCGTCTCTCTAACCATAGCCCTCAACATAAACCTTACCTTAGGTCCAATCCTAACACTAACCGTCTCTCTAACCCTAGCCCTCAACATAACCCTAACCCTAGGTCCAATCCTAACCCTAACCTTCTCTCTAACCCTAGCCCTCAACATAACCCTAATCCTAGGTCCAATCCTCACCCTAACCGTCTCTCTATCCCTAGCCCTCAACATAACCCTAACCCTAGGTCCAATCCTAACCCTATCCGTCTCTCTAACTCTAGCCCTCAACATAACCCTAACCCTAGGACCAATCCTAACCCTAACCGTCGCTCTAACCCTAGCCCTCAACATAACCCTAACCCTAGGTCCAATCCTAATCCTATCCGTCTCTCTAACTCTAGCCATCAACATAACCCTAACCCTAGGACCAATCCTAACCCTAACCGTCTCTCTAACCCTAGCCCTCAACTTAACCCTAACCTTAGGTCCAATCCTAACCCTAACCGTGTCTCTAACCCTAGCCCTCAACATAACCCTAACCCTAGGTCTAATCCTAACCCTAACCGTCTCCCTAACCCTAGCCCTCAACATAAGCGTAACCCTAGGTCCAATCCTAACCCTAACCCTCTCTCTAACCCTAGCCCTAAACATAACCCTAACCCTAGGTCCAATCCTAACCCTAACCGTCTCTCTAACCCTAGCCCTCAACATAACCCTAACCCTAGGTCCAATCCTCACCCTAACCGTCTCTCTAACCCTAGCCCTCAACATAGCCCTAACCTAAGTCCAATCCTAACCCTAACCGTCTCTCTAACCCTAGCCCTCAACGTAGCCCTAACCCTAGGTCCATTCCTAACCCTAACCGTCTCTCTAACGCTAGCCCTCAACCTAAGCCTAACCCTAGGTCCAATCCTAACCCTAACCGTCTCTCTGACCCTAGCCCTCAGCATAAGCCTAACCCTAGGTCCAATCCTAACCCTAACTGTCTGTCTAACCCTAGCCCTCAACATAACCCTAACCCTAGGTCCAATCCTAACCCTAACCGTCTCTCTAACCCTAGCCCTCAACATAACCCTAACCCTAGGTCCAATCCTAACCCTAAATATCTCTCTAACCCTAGCCCTCAACATAAGCGTAACCCTAGGTCCAATCCTAACCCTAACCGTCTCTCTAACCCTAGCCCTAAACATTACCGTAACCCTAGGTCCAATCCTAACCCTAACCGTCTCTCTAACCCTAGCCCTCAACATAACCCTAACCCTAGGTCCAATCCTCACCCTAACCGTCTCCCTAACCCTAGCCCTCAACCTAACCCTAACCCTAGGTCCAATCCTCACCCTAACCGTCTCTCTAACCCTAGCCCTCAACATAGCCCTAACCTAAGTCCAATCCTAACCCTAACCGTCTCTCTAACCCTAGCCCTCAACGTAGCCCTAACCCTAGGTCCAATCCTAACCCTAACCGTCTCTCTAACGCTAGCCCTCAACCTAACCCTAACCCTAGGTCCAATCCTAAACCTAACCGTCTCTCTGAACCTAACCCTCAGCATAACCCTCACCCTAGGTCCAAACCTAACCCTAACTGTCTGTCTAACCCTAGCCCTCAACATAACCCTAACCCTAGGTCCAATCCTAACCCTAACCGTCTCTCTAACCCTAGCCCTCAACATAACCCTAACGCTAGGTCCAATCCTCACCCTAACCGCCTCTCCAACCCTAGCCTTCAACATAACCCTAACTCTAGGTCCAATCCTAACACTAACCGTCTCTCTAACCCTAGCCCTCAAAATATCCCTAACCCTAGGTCCAATCCTAACCCTAACCGTCTCTCTAAACTTAGCCCTCAACATAACCCTAACCCTAGGTCCAATCCTAACCCTAACTGTCTCTCTAACCCTAGCCCTCAACATAAGCCTAACCCTAGGTCCAATCCTAACCCTAACCGTCTCTCTAACCCTAGCCCTCAACCTAACCCTAACCCTAGGTCCAATCCTCACCCTAACCGTCTCTCTAACCCTAGCCCTCAACATAGCCCTAACCCTAGGTCCAATCCTAACCCTAACCGTCTCTCTAACCCTAGCCCTCAACCTAACCCTAACCCTAGGTCCAATCCTAACCCTAACCGTCTCTCTAACCCTAGCCCTCAACCTAACCCTAACCCTAGGTCCAATCCTAACCCCAACCGTCTCTCTGACCCTAGCCCTCAGCATAACCCTAACCCTAGGTGCAATCCTAACCCTAACTGTCTGTCTAACCCTAGCCCTCAACATAACCCTAACCCTAGGTCCAATCCTAACTCTAACCCTCTCTCTGACCCTAGCACTCAGCATAACCCTAACCCTAGTTCCAGTCCTAACCCTAACCGTCTCTCTAACCCTAGCCCTCAACATAACTCTAACCCTAGTTCCAATCCTAACCCTAATGGTCTCTCTAACCCTAGCCCTCAACATAACCCTAACACTAGGTCCAATCCTAACCCTAACCGACTCTAACCCTAGCCCTCAACATAACCCTAACCATAGGTCCAATCCTAACCCTAACCGTCTCTCTAACCCTAACCGTCAGCATCACCCTTACCCTAGGTCCAGTCCTAACCCTAACCGTCTCTCTAAACTAGCCCTCAACCTAACCCTAACCCTACGTCCAATCCTAACCCTAACCGTCTCTCTAACCCTAGCCCTCAACATAACCCGAACCCTAGGTCCAATCCTTACCCTAACCGCCGCTCTAACCCTAGCCCTCAACATAACCATAACCCTAGGTCCAATCCTAACCCTAACCATCTCTCTAACCCTTGCCCTCAACATAACCCTAACCCGAGGTCCAATCCTAACGCTAAACGTCTCTCTCAACCTAGCCCTAAACATAACCCTAAGCCTAGGTCCAATCCTAACCCTAACCGTCTCTCTAACCCTAGCCCTCAACATAACCCTAACCCTAGGTCCAATCCTAACCCTAACCGTCCCTCTAACCCTAGCCCTCAACCTAACCCTAACCCTATGTCCAATCCTAACCCTAACCATCTCTCTAACCCTAGCCCTCAACCTAACCCTAACCCTAGGTCCAATTCTAACCCTAACCGTCTCTCTAACTCTAGCCCTCAACATAACCCCAACCCTAGGTCCAATCCTAACCCTAACCGTCCCTCTAACCCATGCCCTCAACATAACCCGTACCCTATGTCCAATCCTAACCCTAACCGTCTCTCTAATCGTAGCCCTCAACATAACCCTAACCCTAGGTCCAATCCTAACCCTAACCGTCTCTCTAACCATATCCCTCAACATAACCCTAACCCTAGGTCCAATCCTAACACTAACCGTCTCTCTAACCCTAGCCCTCAACATAACCCTAACCCTAGGTCCAATCCTAGCCCTAACCGTCTGTCTAACCCTAGCCCTCAACATAACCCTAACCCTAGGTCCAATCCTCACCCTAACCGTCTCTCTAACCCTAGCCCTCAACATAGCCCTAACCTAAGTCCAATCCTAACCCTAACCGTCTCTCTAAACCTAGCCTTCAACGTAGCCCTAACCCTAGGTCCAATCCTAACCCTAACCGTCTCTCTAACGCTAGCCCTCAACCTAAACCTAACCCTAGGTCCAATCCTAACCCTAACCGTCTGTCTGACCCTAGCCCTCAGCATAACCCTAACCCTAGGTCCAATCCTAACCCTAACTGTCTGTCTAACCCTAGCCCTCAACATAACCCTAACCCTAGGTCCAATCCTAACCCTAACCGTCTCTCTAACCCTAGCCCTCAACATAACCCTAACCCTAGGTCCAATCCTCACCCTAACCATCTCTCCAACCCTAGCCTTCAACATAACCCTAACTCTAGGTCCAATCCTAACCCTAACTGTCTCTCTAACCCTAGCCCTCAACATATCTCTAACCCTGGGTCCAATCCTAACCCTAACCGTCTCTCTAACCCTAGCCCTCAACATAACCCTAACCCTAGGTCCAATCCTAACCCTGTCTCTCTAACCCTAGCAATCAACATAACCCTAACCCTAGGTCCAATCCTAACCCTATCCCTCTCTCTAACTCTAGCCCTCAACATAACCATAACCCTAGGACAAATCCTAACCCTAACCGTCTCTCTAACCCTAGCCCACAACCTAACCCTAACCCTAGGTCCAATCCCAACCCTAACCGTCTCTCTGACCCTAGCCCTCAGCATAACCCTAACCCTAGGTCCAATCCTAACCCTAACTGTCAGTCTAACCCTAGCCCTCAACATAACCCTAACCCTAGGTCGAATCCTAACCCTAACCATCTCTCTAACCCTAGCCCTCAACATAACCCTAACCCTAGGTCCAATTCTCACCCTAACCGTCTCTCCAACCCTAGCCCTAAACATAACCCTAACCCCAGGTCCAGTCGTAACACTAACCGTCTCTCTAACCCTAGCCCTCAACATATCCCTAACCCTAGGTCCAATCTTAACCCTAACCGTCTCTCTAACCTTAGACCTCAACATAAACCTAACCCTAGGTCCAATAATCACCCTAACCGTCTCTCTAACCCTAGCCCTCAACATAAGCCTAACCCTAGGTCCAATCCTAACAGTAACCGTCTCTCTAACCCTAGCCCTCAACATAAGCCTAACCCTAGGTCCAATCCTAACCCTATCCGTCTCTCTAACTCTAGCCCTCAACATAAGCCTAACCCTAGGACCAATCCTAACCCTAACCGTCGCTCTAACCCTAGCCCTCAACATAACCCTAACCCTAGGTCCAATCCTAACCCTAACCGTCTCTCTGACCCTAGCCCTCAACATAACCCTAACACTAGGTCCAATCCTAACCCTAACCGTCTCTCTAACCCTAGCCTTCAACATAACCCTAACCCTAGGTCCAATCCTAACACTAACCGTCTCTCTAAACCTAGCCCTCAATATAGCCCTAAACCCTAGGTCCAATCCTAACCCTATCCCTCTCTCTAACCCTAGCCCTCAACCTAACCCTAACCCTAGGTCCAATCCTAACCCTAACCGTCTCTCTGACCCTAGCCCTCAGCATAACCCTAACCCTAGGTCCAATCCTAACCCTAACTGTCAGTCTAACCCTAGCCCTCAACATAACTCTAACCCTAGGTCCAATCCTAACCCTAACCGTCTCTCTAACCCTAACCCTCAACAAAATCTAACCCTAGGTCCAATCCTCACCCTAACTGTCTCTCTAACCCTAGCCCTCAACATAAACCTTACCTTAGGTCCAATCCTAACACTAACCGTCTCACTAATCCTAGCCCTAAACATAACCCTAACCCTAGGTCCAATCCAAACCCGAAACGTCTTTGTAACCCTAGCCCTCAACATAACCCTAACCCTAGCTCCAATCCTAACCTGAACCGTCTCGCTAACCCAAGCCCTCAACATAAACTTAACCCTACATGCAATCCTAACCCTAATCGTCTACCTAACCCTACCCCTCAACATAACACTAACCCTAGCTCCAATCCTAACCCTAATCGTCTACCTACACCTAGCCCTCAACATAACCCTAAACCTACCTCCAATCCTAACCCTAATCGTCTCTGTAACCCTAGCCCTCAACATAAACTTAACCCTACATCCAATCCTAACCCTAATCGTCTACCTAACCCTAGCCCTCTACATAACCCTAACCCTAGGTCCAATATTAACCCTAATCGTCTACCTAACCCTAGACCTCAACATAACCCTAACCCTAGGTCCAGTCCTAACCCTAATCGTGTATCTAACCCTAGCCCTAAACATAACCCTAACCTTAGGTCCAATAATAACCCGTATCGTCTCTCTAACCCTAGCCCTCAACATAACCCTAACCCTAGGTCCAAACTTATCCCAAATAGTCTACCTAACCCTACCCCTCAAAATAACCCTAACCCTACGTCCAATCCTAACCCTAATCAACTCTCTAACCGGAGCCCATAACATAACCGTAACCCTAGCTCCAATCCAAACCCTAATAGTCTCTCTGACACTAGCCCTCAACACAACCCTTACCCTAGGTCCAATCCTAACCTTAACCGTCTCTCTAAACCTAGCCCTCAACATAAACTTAACCCTAGGTCCAATCCTACCCCGAACCGTCTCTCTAACCCTAGCCCTCTACATAAACGTAACCCTAGGTCCAATCCAAACCCGAACCGTCTCTCTAACCCTAGCCATCAACATAACCCTAACCCTAGGTCCAATCCTAACGTATTTGTCCCTCTAACCCTAGCCCTCAACGTACCCTAACGCTAGGTCCAATTATAACCCTAATCGAATCTATAACCGTAGTCCTCAACATAACCCTAACCCTAGGTCCAATCCTAACCCGAACCGTCTCTCTAACCCTAGCTCTCAACATAACCCTAACCTTAACTAAAATCCGAACCCTAATCGTCTGTCTAACCCTAGCCCTCAACCAAACCCTAACCCTAGGTCCAATTCTAACCCTAACCGTCTCTCTAAAACTAGCCCTCTACATAACCCTAACCCTAGGTCCAATCCTAACCCTAATCTTCTACCTAACCCTAGCCCTCAACATAACGCTAACCCTAGCTCCAATCCTAACCCTAATATTCTCTCTAACCCTAGCCCTCAACACAACCCAAACCTAGGTCCAATCCGAATCCTAATCGTCTACCTAACCCTAGCCCTAAACATAACCCTAACTTAGGTCCAATCCTAAACCTAAACGTCTATCTAACCCTAGCCCTCAACATTACCCTAACCCTAGCTCCAATCCTAACCCTAATCGTCTACCTAATCTTAGCTGTCAACATAACCCTAACCCAGGGTCCAATCCTAACCCTATATATCTACCTACCCTAGCCCTAAACATAACCGTAACCCTAGGTCCAATCCTAACCCTAAACGTCTACCTAACCCTAGCCCCCAAATTAACCCTAACCCTAGCTCCAATCCTAATCCTAATCGTCTCTGTAATCCTAGCCCTCAACAAAACCCTATCCCTAGGTACAATCCTAACACTAATCGTCTATCTAACCCTAGCCCTCAACATAACCCTAACCCTAGGTCCAATCCTAACCCTATCCGTCTCTCTAACTCTAGCCCTCAACATAACCCTAACCCTAGGACCAATCCTAACCCTAACCGTCGCTCTAACCCTAGCCCTCAACATAACCCTAACCCTAGGTCCAATCCTAATCCTATCCGTCTCTCTAACTCTAGCCATCAACATAACCCTAACCCTAGGACCAATCCTAACCCTAACCGTCTCTCTAACCCTAGCCCTCAACTTAACCCTAACCTTAGGTCCAATCCTAACCCTAACCGTGTCTCTAACCCTAGCCCTCAACATAACCCTAACCCTAGGTCCAATCCTAACCCTAACCGTCTCCCTAACCCTAGCCCTCAACATAAGCGTAACCCTAGGTCCAATCCTAACCCTAACCGTCTCTCTAACCCTAGCCCTAAACATAACCCTAACCCTAGGTCCAATCCTAACCCTAACCGTCTCTCTAACCCTAGCCCTCAACATAACCCTAACCCTAGGTCCAATCCTCACCCTAACCGTCTCTCTAACCCTAGCCCTCAACATAGCCCTAACCTAAGTCCAATCCTAACCCTAACCGTCTCTCTAACCCTAGCCCTCAACGTAGCCCTAACCCTAGGTCCAATCCTAACCCTAACCGTCTCTCTAACGCTAGCCCTCAACCTAAGCCTAACCCTAGGTCCAATCCTAACCCTAACCGTCTCTCTGACACTAGCCCTCAGCATAAGCCTAACCCTAGGTCCAATCCTAACCCTAACTGTCTGTCTAACCCTAGCCCTCAACATAACCCTAACCCTAGGTCCAATCCTAACCCTGACCGTCTCTCTAACCCTAGCCCTCAACATAACCCTAACCCTAGGTCCAATCCTAACCCTAAATATCTCTCTAACCCTAGCCCTCAACATAAGCGTAACCCTAGGTCCAATCCTAACCCTAACCGTCTCTCTAACCCTAGCCCTAAACATTACCCTAACCCTAGGTCCAATCCTAACCCTAACCGTCTCTCTAACGCTAGCCCTCAACCTAACCCTAACCCTAGGTCCAATCCTAAACCTAACCGTCTCTCTGAACCTAACCCTCAGCATAACCCTCACCCTAGGTCCAAACCTAACCCTAACTGTCTGTCTAACCCTAGCCCTCAACATAACCCTAACCCTAGGTCCAATCCTAACCCTAACCGTCTCTCTAACCCTAGCCCTCAACATAACCCTAACGCTAGGTCCAATACTCACCCTAACCGCCTCTCCAACCCTAGCCTTCAACATAACCCTAACTCTAGGTCCAATCCTAACACTAACCGTCTCTCTAACCCTAGCCCTCAACATATCCCTAACCCTAGGTCCAATCCTAACCCTAACCGTCTCTCTAAACTTAGCCCTCAACATAACCCTAACCCTAGGTCCAATCCTAACCCTAACTGTCTCTCTAACCCTAGCCCTCAACATAAGCCTAACCCTAGGTCCAATCCTAACCCTAACCGTCTCTCTAACCCTAGCCCTCAACCTAACCCTAACCCTAGGTCCAATCCTCACCCTAACCGTCTCTCTAACCCTAGCCCTCAACATAACCCTAACCCTAGGTCCAATCCTCACCCTAACCGTCTCTCTAACCCTAGCCCTCAACATAGCCCTAACCCTAGGTCCAATCCTAACCCTAACCGTCTCTCTAACCCTAGCCCTCAACCTAACCCTAACCCTAGGTCCAATCCTAACCCTAACCGTCTCTCTAACCCTAGCCCTCAACCTAACCCTAACCCTAGGTCCAATCCTAACCCCAACCGTCTCTCTGACCCTAGCCCTCAGCATAACCCTAACCCTAGGTGCAATCCTAACCCTAACTGTCTGTCTAACCCTAGCCCTCAACATAACCCTAACCCTAGGTCCAATCCTAACTCTAACCCTCTCTCTGACCCTAGCACTCAGCATAACCCTAACCCTAGTTCCAGTCCTAACCCTAACCGTCTCTCTAACCCTAGCCCTCAACATAACTCTAACCCTAGTTCCAATCCTAACCCTAACAGTTTCTCTAACCCTAGCCCTCAACATAACCCTAACACTAGGTCCAATCCTAACCCTAACCGTCTCTAACCCTAGCCCTCAACATAACCCTAACCATAGGTCAAACCTAACCCTAACCGTCTCTCTAACCCTAACCGTCAGCATCACCCTTACCCTAGGTCCAGTCCTAACCCTAACCGTCTCTCTAAACTAGCCCTCAACCTAACCCTAACCCTACGTCCAATCCTAACCCTAACCGTCTCTCTAACCCTAGCCCTCAACATAACCCGAACCCTAGGTCCAATCCTAACCCTAACCGCCGCTCTAACCCTAGCCCTCAACATAACCATAACCCTAGGTCCAATCCTAACCCTAACCATCTCTCTAACCCTTTCCCTCAACATAACCCTAACCCTAGGTCCAATCCTAACGCTAAACGTCTCTCTCAACCTAGCCCTAAACATAACCCTAAGCCTAGGTCCAATCCTAACCCTAACCGTCTCTCTAACCCTAGCCCTCAACATAACCCTAACCCTAGGTCCAATCCTAACCCTAACCGTCCCTCTAACCCTAGCCCTCAACCTAACCCTAACCCTATGTCCAATCCTAACCCTAACCATCGCTCTAACCCTAGCCCTCAACCTAACCCTAACCCTAGGTCTAATTCTAACCCTAACCGTCTCTCTAACTCTAGCCCTCAACATAACCCCAACCCTAGGTCCAATCCTAACCCTAACCGTCCCTCTAACCCATGCCCTCAACATAACCCGAACCCTATGTCCAATCCTAACCCTAACCGTCTCTCTAATCCTAGCCCTCAACATAACCCTAACCCTAGGTCCAATCCTAACCCTAACCGTCTCTCTAACCATATCCCTCAACATAAACCTAACCCTAGGTCCAATCCTAACACTAACCGTCTCTCTAACCCTAGCCCTCAACATAACCCTAACCCTAGGTCCAATCCTAGCCCTAACCGTCTGTCTAACCCTAGCCCTCAACATAACCCTAACCCTAGGTCCAATCCTCACCCTAACCGTCTCCCTAACCCTAGCCCTCAACATAACCCTAACCCTAGGTCTAATCCTCACCCTAACCGTCTCTCTAACCCTAGCCCTCAACATAGCCCTAACCTAAGTCCAATCCTAACCCTAACCGTCTCTCTAAACCTAGCCTTCAACGTAGCCCTAACCCTAGGTCCAATCCTAACCCTAACCGTCTCTCTAACGCTAGCCCTCAACCTAAACCTAACCCTAGGTCCAATCCTAACCCTAACCGTCTGTCTGACCCTAGCCCTCAGCATAACCCTAACCCTAGGTCCAATCCTAACCCTAACTGTCTGTCTAACCCTAGCCCTCAACATAACCCTAACCCTAGGTCCAATCCTAACCCTAACCGTCTCTCTAACCCTAGCCCTCAACATAACCCTAACCCTAGGTCCAATCCTCACCCTAACCATCTCTCCAACCCTAGCCTTCAACATAACCCTAACTCTAGGTCCAATCCTAACCCTAACTGTCTCTCTAACCCTAGCCCTCAACATATCTCTAACCCTGGGTCCAATCCTAACCCTAACCGTCTCTCTAACCCTAGCCCTCAACATAACCCTAACCCTAGGTCCAATCCTAACCCTAACTGTCTCTCTAACCCTAGCAATCAACATAACCCTAACCCTAGGTCCAATCCTAACCCTATCCCTCTCTCTAACTCTAGCCCTCAACATAACCATAACCCTAGGACAAATCCTAACCCTAACCGTCTCTCTAACCCTAGCCCACAACCTAACCCTAACCCTAGGTCCAATCCCAACCCTAACCGTCTCTCTGACCCTAGCCCTCAGCATAACCCTAACCCTAGGTCCAATCCTAACCCTAACTGTCAGTCTAACCCTAGCCCTCAACATAACCCTAACCCTAGGTCGAATCCTAACCCTAACCATCTCTCTAACCCTAGCCCTCAACATAACCCTAACCCTAGGTCCAATTCTCACCCTAACCGTCTCTCCAACCCTAGCCCTAAACATAACCCTAACCCCAGGTCCAGTCGTAACACTAACCGTCTCTCTAACCCTAGCCCTCAACATATCCCTAACCCTAGGTCCAATCTTAACCCTAACCGTCTCTCTAACCTTAGACCTCAACATAAACCTAACCCTAGGTCCAATAATCACCCTAACCGTCTCTCTAACCCTAGCCCTCAACATAAGCCTAACCCTAGGTCCAATCCTAACAGTAACCGTCTCTCTAACCCTAGCCCTCAACATAAGCCTAACCCTAGGTCCAATCCTAACCCTATCCGTCTCTCTAACTCTAGCCCTCAACATAAGCCTAACCCTAGGACCAATCCTAACCCTAACCGTCGCTCTAACCCTAGCCCTCAACATAACCCTAACCCTAGGTCCAATCCTAACCCTAACCGTCTCTCTGACCCTAGCCCTCAACATAACCCTAACACTAGGTCCAATCCTAACCCTAACCGTCTCTCTAACCCTAGCCTTCAACATAACCCTAACCCTAGGTCCAATCCTAACACTAACCGTCTCTCTAACCCTAGCCCTCAATATAGCCCTAAACCCTAGGTCCAATCCTAACCCTATCCCTCTCTCTAACCCTAGCCCTCAACCTAACCCTAACCCTAGGTCCAATCCTAACCCTAACCGTCTCTCTGACCCTAGCCCTCAGCATAACCCTAACCCTAGGTCCAATCCTAACCCTAACTGTCAGTCTAACCCTAGCCCTCAACATAACTCTAACCCTAGGTCCAATCCTAACCCTAACCGTCTCTCTAACCCTAACCCTCAACAAAATCTAACCCTAGGTCCAATCCTCACCCTAACCGTCTCTCTAACCCTAGCCCTCAACATAAACCTTACCTTAGGTCCAATCCTAACACTAACCGTCTCTCTAACCCTAGCCCTAAACATAACCCTAACCCTAGGTCCAATCCAAACCCGAAACGTCTTTGTAACCCTAGCCCTCAACATAACCCTAACCCTAGCTCCAATCCTAACCTGAACCGTCTCGCTAACCCAAGCCCTCAACATAAACTTAACCCTACATGCAATCCTAACCCTAATCGTCTACCTAACCCTACCCCTCAACATAACACTAACCCTAGCTCCAATCCTAACCCTAATCGTCTACCTACACCTAGCCCTCAACATAACCCTAAACCTACCTCCAATCCTAACCCTAATCGTCTCTGTAACCCTAGCCCTCAACATAAACTTAACCCTACATCCAATCCTAACCCTAATCGTCTACCTAACCCTAGCCCTCTACATAACCCTAACCCTAGGTCCAATATTAACCCTAATCGTCTACCTAACCCTAGACCTCAACATAACCCTAACCCTAGGTCCAGTCCTAACCCTAATCGTGTATCTAACCCTAGCCCTAAACATAACCCTAACCTTAGGTCCAATAATAACCCGTATCGTCTCTCTAACCCTAGCCCTCAACATAACCCTAACCCTAGGTCCAAACTTATCCCAAATAGTCTACCTAACCCTACCCCTCAAAATAACCCTAACCCTACGTCCAATCCTAACCCTAATCAACTCTCTAACCGGAGCCCATAACATAACCGTAACCCTAGCTCCAATCCAAACCCTAATAGTCTCTCTGACACTAGCCCTCAACACAACCCTTACCCTAGGTCCAATCCTAACCTTAACCGTCTCTCTAAACCTAGCCCTCAACATAAACTTAACCCTAGGTCCAATCCTACCCCGAACCGTCTCTCTAACCCTAGCCCTCTACATAAACGTAACCCTAGGTCCAATCCAAACCCGAACCGTCTCTCTAACCCTAGCCATCAACATAACCGTAACCCTAGGTCCAATCCTAACGTATTTGTCCCTCTAACCCTAGCCCTCAACGTACCCTAACGCTAGGTCCAATTATAACCCTAATCGAATCTCTAACCGTAGTCCTCAACATAACCCTAACCCTAGGTCCAATCCTAACCCGAACCGTCTCTCTAACCCTAGCTCTCAACATAACCCTAACCCTAACTAAAATCCGAACCCTAATCGTCTGTCTAACCCTAGCCCTCAACCAAACCCTAACCCTAGGTCCAATTCTAACCCTAACCGTCTCTCTAACACTAGCCCTCTACATAACCCTAACCCTAGGTCCAATCCTAACCCTAATCTTCTACCTAACCCTAGCCCTCAACATAACGCTAACCCTAGCTCCAATCCTAACCCTAATATTCTCTCTAACCCTAGCCCTCAACACAACCCAAACCTAGGTCCAATCCGAATCCTAATCGTCTACCTAACCCTAGCCCTAAACATAACCCTAACTTAGGTCCAATCCTAAACGTAAACGTCTATCTAACCCTAGCCCTCAACATAACCCTAACCCTAGCTCCAATCCTAACCCTAATCGTCTACCTAATCTTAGCTGTCAACATAACCCTAACCCAGGGTCCAATCCTAACCCTATATATCTACCTACCCTAGCCCTAAACATAACCGTAACCCTAGGTCCAATCCTAACCCTAAACGTCTACCTAACCCTAGCCCCCAAATTAACCCTAACCCTAGCTCCAATCCTAACCCTAATCGTCTCTCTAATCCTAGCCCTCAACAAAACCCTATCCCTAGGTACAATCCTAACACTAATCGTCTATCTAACCCTAGCCCTCAACATAACCCTAACCCTAGGTCCAATCCTAACCCTAACCTTCTCTCTAACCCTAGCCCTCAACATAACCCTAACCCTAGGTCCAATTCTAACCCTAACCGTCTCTCTAACACTAGCCCTCTACATAACCCTAACCCTAGGTCCAATCCTAACCCTAACCGTCCCTCTAACCCTAGCCCTCAACCTAACCCTAACCCTATGTCCAATCCTAACCCTAACCATCTCTCTAACCCTAGCCCTCAACCTAACCCTAACCCTAGGTCCAATTCTAACCCTAACCGTCTCTCTAACTCTAGCCCTCAACATAACCCCAACCCTAGGTCCAATCCTAACCCTAACCGTCCCTCTAACCCATGCCCTCAACATAACCCGAACCCTATGTCCAATCCTAACCCTAACCGTCTCTCTAATCCTAGCCCTCAACATAACCCTAACCCTAGGTCCAATCCTAACCCTAACCGTCTCTCTAACCATATCCCTCAACATAACCCTAACCCTAGGTCCAATCCTAACACTAACCGTCTCTCTAACCCTAGCCCTCAACATAACCCTAACCCTAGGTCCAATCCTAGCCCTAACCGTCTGTCTAACCCTAGCCCTCAACATAACCCTAACCCTAGGTCCAATCCTCACCTTAACCGTCTCCCTAACCCTAGCCCTCAACATAACCCTAACCCTAGGTCTAATCCTCACCCTAACCGTCTCTCTAACCCTAGCCCTCAACATAGCCCTAACCTAAGTCCAATCCTAACCCTAACCGTCTCTCTAAACCTAGCCTTCAACGTAGCCCTAACCCTAGGTCCAATCCTAACCCTAACCGTCTCTCTAACGCTAGCCCTAAACCTAAACCTAACCCTAGGTCCAATCCTAACCCTAACCGTCTGTCTGACCCTAGCCCTCAGCATAACCCTAACCCTAGGTCCAATCCTAACCCTAACTGTCTGTATAACCCTAGCCCTCAACATAACCCTAACCCTAGGTCCAATCCTAACCCTAACCGTCTCTCTAACCCTAGCCCTCAACATAACCCTAACCCTAGGTCCAATCCTCACCCTAACCATCTCTCCAACCCTAGCCTTCAACATAACCCTAACTCTAGGTCCAATCCTAACCCTAACTGTCTCTCTAACCCTAGCCCTCAACATATCTCTAACCCTGGGTCCAATCCTAACCCTAACCGTCTCTCTAACCCTAGCCCTCAACATAACCCTAACCCTAGGTCCAATCCTAACCCTAACTGTCTCTCTAACCCTAGCAATCAACATAACCCTAACCCTAGGTCCAATCCTAACCCTATCCCTCTCTCTAACTCTAGCCCTCAACATAACCATAACCCTAGGACAAATCCTAACCCTAACCGTCTCTCTAACCCTAGCCCACAACCTAACCCTAACCCTAGGTCCAATCCCAACCCTAACCGTCTCTCTGACCCTAGCCCTCAGCATAACCCTAACCCTAGGTCCAATCCTAACCCTAACTGTCAGTCTAACCCTAGCCCTCAACATAACCCTAACCCTAGGTCGAATCCTAACCCTAACCATCTCTCTAACCCTAGCCCTCAACATAACCCTAACCCTAGGTCCAATTCTCACCCTAACCGTCTCTCCAACCCTAGCCCTAAACATAACCCTAACCCCAGGTCCAGTCGTAACACTAACCGTCTCTCTAACCCTAGCCCTCAACATATCCCTAACCCTAGGTCCAATCTTAACCCTAACCGTCTCTCTAACCTTAGACCTCAACATAAACCTAACCCTAGGTCCAATAATCACCCTAACCGTCTCTCTAACCCTAGCCCTCAACATAAGCCTAACCCTAGGTCCAATCCTAACAGTAACCGTCTCTCTAACCCTAGCCCTCAACATAAGCCTAACCCTAGGTCCAATCCTAACCCTATCCGTCTCTCTAACTCTAGCCCTCAACATAAGCCTAACCCTAGGACCAATCCTAACCCTAACCGTCGCTCTAACCCTAGCCCTCAACATAACCCTAACCCTAGGTCCAATCCTAACCCTAACCGTCTCTCTGACCCTAGCCCTCAACATAACCCTAACACTAGGTCCAATCCTAACCCTAACCGTCTCTCTAACCCTAGCCTTCAACATAACCCTAACCCTAGGTCCAATCCTAACACTAACCGTCTCTCTAACCCTAGCCCTCAATATAGCCCTAAACCCTAGGTCCAATCCTAACCCTATCCCTCTCTCTAACCCTAGCCCTCAACCTAACCCTAACCCTAGGTCCAATCCTAACCCTAACCGTCTCTCTGACCCTAGCCCTCAGCATAACCCTAACCCTAGGTCCAATCCTAACCCTAACTGTCAGTCTAACCCTAGCCCTCAACATAACTCTAACCCTAGGTCCAATCTTAACCCTAACCGTCTCTCTAACCCTAACCCTCAACAAAATCTAACCCTAGGTCCAATCCTCACCCTAACCGTCTCTCTAACCCTAGCCCTCAACATAAACCTTACCTTAGGTCCAATCCTAACACTAACCGTCTCTCTAACCCTAGCCCTAAACATAACCCTAACCCTAGGTCCAATCCAAACCCGAAACGTCTTTGTAACCCTAGCCCTCAACATAACCCTAACCCTAGCTCCAATCCTAACCTGAACCGTCTCGCTAACCCAAGCCCTCAACATAAACTTAACCCTACATGCAATCCTAACCCTAATCGTCTACCTAACCCTACCCCTCAACATAACACTAACCCTAGCTCCAATCCTAACCCTAATCGTCTACCTACACCTAGCCCTCAACATAACCCTAAACCTACCTCCAATCCTAACCCTAATCGTCTCTGTAACCCTAGCCCTCAACATAAACTTAACCCTACATCCAATCCTAACCCTAATCGTCTACCTAACCCTAGCCCTCTACATAACCCTAACCCTAGGTCCAATATTAACCCTAATCGTCTACCTAACCCTAGACCTCAACATAACCCTAACCCTAGGTCCAGTCCTAACCCTAATCGTGTATCTAACCCTAGCCCTAAACATAACCCTAACCTTAGGTCCAATAATAACCCGTATCGTCTCTCTAACCCTAGCCCTCAACATAACCCTAACCCTAGGTCCAAACTTATCCCAAATAGTCTACCTAACCCTACCCCTCAAAATAACCCTAACCCTACGTCCAATCCTAACCCTAATCAACTCTCTAACCGGAGCCCATAACATAACCGTAACCCTAGCTCCAATCCAAACCCTAATAGTCTCTCTGACACTAGCCCTAAACACAACCCTTACCCTAGGTCCAATCCTAACCTTAACCGTCTCTCTAAACCTAGCCCTCAACATACACTTAACCCTAGGTCCAATCCTACCCCGAACCGTCTCTCTAACCCTAGCCCTCTACATAAACGTAACCCTAGGTCCAATCCAAACCCGAACCGTCTCTCTAACCCTAGCCATCAACATAACCCTAACCCTAGGTCCAATCCTAACGTATTTGTCCCTCTAACCCTAGCCCTCCACGTACCCTAACGCTAGGTCCAATTATAACCCTAATCGAATCTCTAACCGTAGTCCTCAACATAACCCTAACCCTAGGTCCAATCCTAACCCGAACCGTCTCTCTAACCCTAGCTCTCAACATAACCCTAACCCTAACTAAAATCCGAACCCTAATCGTCTGTCTAACCCTAGCCCTCAACCAAACCCTAACCCTAGGTCCAATTCTAACCCTAACCGTCTCTCTAACACTAGCCCTCTACATAACCCTAACCCTAGGTCCAATCCTAACCCTAATCTTCTACCTAACCCTAGCCCTCAACATAACGCTAACCCTAGCTCCAATCCTAACCCTAATATTCTCTCTAACCCTAGCCCTCAACACAACCCAAACCTAGGTCCAATCCGAATCCTAATCGTCTACCTAACCCTAGCCCTAAACATAACCCTAACTTAGGTCCAATCCTAAACCTAAACGTCTATCTAACCCTAGCCCTCAACATAACCCTAACCCTAGCTCCAATCCTAACCCTAATCGTCTACCTAATCTTAGCTGTCAACATAACCCTAACCCAGGGTCCAATCCTAACCCTATATGTCTACCTACCCTAGCCCTAAACATAACCGTAACCCTAGGTCCAATCCTAACCCTAAACGTCTACCTAACCCTAGCCCCCAAATTAACCCTAACCCTAGCTCCAATCCTAACCCTAATCGTCTCTCTAATCCTAGCCCTCAACAAAACCCTATCCCTAGGTACAATCCTAACACTAATCGTCTATCTAACCCTAGCCCTCAACATAACCCTAACCCTAGGTCCAATACTAAACCTAAACGTCTCTCTAACCCTAGCACTCAAGATAACCCTAACCCTAGATCCAATCCTAACCTTAATCATCTATCTAACCCTAGCCCACAACACAACCCTAACCCGAGGTCCAATCCTAACCTTAATCATCTATCTAACCCTAGCCCACAACACAACCCTAAACCTAGGTCCTATCCTAACCTTCTCATCTACCTAACCCTAGCCCTCAACCTAACCCTAACACTAGCTCCAATCCTAACCCTAATCATCTCTCTAACCCTAACCCTCAATATAACCCTAACCCTAGGTCTGATCCTAACCCTAATCGTCTATCTAACCCTATCCCTCACCATACCCTAACCCTAGCTCCAATCATAACCCTAATAGTCTCTCTAACCCTAGCCCTCAACACAACAGTAACCCTAGTTCCAATATTAACCCTAATCGTCTACCTAACCAGAGCCCTAAACGTAACCCTAACCTTAGGTCCAATCCTAAACCTAAGCGTCTATCTAACCCTAGCCTCAACATAACCCTAACCCTAGCTCCAATCCTAACACTAATCGTCTACCTAATCCTAGCTCTCAACGTAACCCTAACCCTAGGTCCAATCCTAACCCTATTTGTCTACCTACCCTAGCCCTAAACATAACCCTAACCCTAGGTCCAATCCTAACCCTAAACGTCTACCTAACCTTAGCCCTCCACATAACACTAACACTAGCTCCAATCCTAACCTTAATCGTCTACCTAACCCAACCCCTCAAATTAACCCTAACCCTAGCTCCAATCCTAACCCTAATCGTCTCTCTAACCCTAGCCCTCAACCTAACCCTAACCCTAGGTCCAATCCTAACCCTAACCGTCTCTCTGACCCTAGCCCTCAGCATAACCCGAACCCTAGCTCCAATCCTAACCCTAATCGTCCACCTAACCCTAGCCCTCAACATAACCCTAACCCTAGCTCAAATCCTAACCCTAATCGTCTCTCTAATCCTAGCTCTCAACATAACCCTAACCCTAGGTCCAAAAAAACCGAACCGTCTCTCTAACCCTAGCCCTCATCCTAACCCTATCCCTAGGTCCAATCCTAACCCGAAACGTCTCTCTAGCAGTAGCCCTCAACATTACCCTAACCCTAGGTCCAATCCTAACCCGAACAGTCTCTCTAACCCTAGCCCTCAAGATAACCCTAACCCTAGGTCCCATCCTAACCCGAACCATCACTCTAAGCCTAACCCTCAATGTAACCCTAACCCTAGGTACAATCCTAACACAAATCGTCTCTCTAATCCTAGCCCTCAACATAACCCTAACCCTAGGTCCAATCCAAACCCAAACCGTCTCTCTAACCCTAAGCCTCAATATAACACTAACCCTAGGTACAATCCTAACACTAATCGTCTATCTAACCCTAGCCCTAAACATAACCCTAACCCTAGCTCAAATCCTAACCCTAATAATCTCTCTAATCCTAGCCATCAACATAACCCTAACCCTAGGTCCAATCCAAACCCGAACCGTCTCTCTAACCCCAGCCCTCAACGTAACCCTATCCCTAGGTCCAATCCTAACGCGAAACGTCTCTCTAACCCTAGCCCTCACAATAACCCGAACCCTAGCTCCAATCCTAACCCTAATCGTCCACCTAACCCTAACCCTCCATATAACCCTAACCCTAGGTACAATCCTAACACTAATCGTCTCTCTAACCTTAACCCTCAATATAACCCTAACCCTAGGTCCAATCCAAACCCGAACCTTCTCTCTAACCCTAGCCCTCAACCTAACCCTATCCCTATGTCCAATCCTAACCAGAAACGTCTCTCTAACCCTAGCCCTCAACATAACCCGAACCCTGGCTCCAATCATAACCCTAATCGACAACCTAACCCTAACCCTCCATATAACCCTATCCCTAGGTCCAATCCTAACCCGAAACGTCTCTCTAACCCTAGCCCTCAACATAACCCTAACCCTAGCTCAAATCCTAACCCTAATCGTCTCTCTAATACTAGCCCTCAACATAACCCTAACCCTAGGTCCAATCCAAAACCGAACCGTCTCTCTAACCCTAGCCCTCAACCTATCCCTATCCCTAGGTCCAATCCTAACCCGAAACGTCTCTCTAACCCTAGCCCTCAACTTAACCCTAACCCTAGCTCCAATCCTGACCTGGACCGTCTCTCTAACCCTAGGCCTCAACATTAACTTAACCCTACATCCAATCTTACCATAATCGTCTACCAAACCCTAACCCTCAACATAACACTAACTCTAGCTCCAATCCTAACCCTAATCGTCTATGTAAGCCTTGCCCTCAACATTACCCTAACCCTAGGTCCAATCCTAACCCTAATCGTCTATTTAATCCTAGCCCTAAACATAACCCTAACCCTAGGTCAAATGCTAACCCGAACCGTCTCTCTAAACCTAGCCCTCAACATAACCCTAACCCTAACTCTAATCCTAACCCTAATCGTCCACCTAACCCTAGTCCTCAACATAACCCTACCCTAGCTCCAATCCTAACCCTAATAGTCTCTCTAACCCTGGCCCTCAACGCAACCCTAACCCTAGGTCCACTCCTAACCCGAACTGTCTCTCTAACCCTAGCCCTCAACATAAACCGAACGCTAGGTCCAATCCTAACCCGAACCCTCTCTCTAACCCTAGCACTCAACATAACCCTAACCCTAGGTCAAATACTAACCCAAATCGTCTCTCTAACCCTAACCCTCAACATAACCGTAACCCTAGGTACAATCCTAACATTAATCGTATATCTAACCCTAGCTCTAAACATAACCCTAACCCTAGGTCCAATCCAAACCCGAAACGTCTTTGGAACCCTAGCCCTCAACATAACCCTAACCCTAGCTCCAATCCTAACCTGAACCGTCTCTCTAACCCTAGCCCTCAACATAAACTTAACCCTACATGCAATCCTAACCCTAATCGTCTACCTAACCCTACCCCTCAACATAACACTAACCCTAGCTCCAATCCTAACCCTAATCGTCTACCTAAACCTAGCCCTCAACATAACCCTAAACCTACCTCCAATTCTAACCCTAATCGTCTCTGTAACCCTAGCCCTCAACATAAACTTAACCCTACATCCAATCCTAACCCTAATCGTCTACCTAACCCTAGCCCTCTACATAACCCTAACCCTAGGTCCAATATTAACCCTAATCGTCTACCTAACCCTAGACCTCAACATAACCCTAACCCTAGGTCCAGTCCTAACCCTAATCGTGTATCTAACCCTAGCCCTAAAGATAACCCTAACCTTAGGTCCAATATTAACCCGTATCATCTCTTTAACCCTAGCCCTCAACATAACCCTAACCCTAGGTCCAATCTTATCCCAAATAGTCTACCTAACCCTACCCCTCAAAATAACCCTAACCCTACGTCCAATCCTAACCCTAATCAACTCTCTAACCGTAGCCCATAACATAACCATAACCCTAGCTCCAATCCAAACGCTAATAGTCTCTCTGACACTAGGCCTCAACACAACCCTTACCCTAGGTCCAATCCTAACCTTAACCGTCTCTCTAAACCTAGCCCTCAACATAAACTTAACCCTAGGTCCAATCCTACCCCGAACCGTCTCTCTAACCCTAGCCCTCTACATAAACGTAACCCTAGGTCCAATCCAAACCCGAACCGTCTCTCTAACCCTAGCCATCAACATAACCCTAACCCTAGGTCCAATCCTAACCTATTTGTCCCTCTAACCCTAGCCCTCAACGTACCCTAACGCTAGGTCCAATTATAACCCTAATCGAATCTCTAACCGTAGTCCTCAACATAACCCTAACCCTAGGTCCAATCCTAACCCGAACCGTCTCTCTAACCCTAGCTCTCAACATAACCCTAACCCTAACTAAAATCCGAACCCTAATCGTCTCTCTAACCCCAGCCCTCAACCAAACCCTAACCCTAGGTCCAATTCTAACCCGAACCGTCTCTCTAACACTAGCCCTCTACATAACCCTAACCCTAGGTCCAATCCTAACCCTAATCTTCTACCTAACCCTAGCCCTCAACATAACGCTAACCCTAGCTCCAATCCTAACCCTAATATTCTCTCTAACCCTAGCCCTCAACACAACCCAAACCTAGGTCCAATCCAAATCCTAATCGTCTACCTAACCCTAGCCCTAAACATAACCCTAACTTAGGTCCAATCCTAAACCTAAACGTCTATCTAACCCTAGCCCTCAACATAACCCTAACCCAGGGTCCAATCCTAACCCTATATGTCTACCTACCCTAGCCCTAAACATAACCGTAACCCTAGGTCCAATCCTAACCCTAAACGTCTACCTAACCCTAGCCCCCAAAATTAACCCTAACCCTAGCTCCAATCCTAACCCTAATCGTCTCTCTAATCCTAGCCCTCAACATAACCCTATCCCTAGGTACAATCCTAACACTAATCGTCTATCTAACCCTAGCCCTCAACATAACCCTAACCCTAGGTCCAATACTAAACCTAAACGTCTCTCTAACCCTAGCCCTCAAGATAACCCTAACCCTAGATCCAATCCTAACCTTAATCATCTATCTAACCCTAACCCCCAAAACAACCCTAACCCTAGGTCCTATCCTAACCTTCTCATCTACCTAACCCTAGCCTTCAACCTAACCCTAACACTACCTCCAATCCTAACCCTAATCATCTCTCTAACCCTAACCCTCAATATAACCCTAACCCTAGGTCTGATCCTAACCCTAATCGTCTATCTAACTCTATCCCTCACCATACCCTAACCCTAGCTCCAATCATAACCCTAATAGTCTCTCTAACCCTAGCCCTCAACACAACACTAACCCTAGTTCCAATATTAACCCTAATCGTCTACCTAACCAGAGCCCTAAACGTAACCCTAACCTTAGGTCCAATCCTAATCCTAAGCGTCTATCTAACCCTAGCCCTCAACATAACCCTAACCCTAGCTCCAATCCTAACCCAATCGTCTACCTAATCCTAGCTCTCAACGTAACCCTAACCCTAGGTCCAATCCTAACTCTATTTGTCTACCTACCCTAGCCCTAAACATAACCCTAACCCTAGGTCCAATCCTAACCCTAAACGTCTACCTAACCTTAGCCCTCAACATAACACTAACACTAGCTCCAATCCTAACCTTAATCGTCTACCTAACCCAACCCCTCAAATTAACCCTAACCCTAGCTCCAATCCTAACCCTAATCGTCTCTCTAATCCTAGCCCTCAACATAACCCTAACCCTAGGTCCAATCCTAACGTTAATCATCTATCTAACCCTAGCCCACAACACAACCCTAACCCTAAGTCCAATCCTAACCCGAACTGTCTCTCTAACCTTAGCCCTCAACATAACCCTAAACCTAGTTCCAATCCTAACCTTAATCATCTATCTAACCCTAGCCCACAGCACAACCCTAACCCTAGGTCCAATCCTAACCCGAACTGTCTCTCTAACCCTAGCCCTCAACCTAACCCTAACCCTAGCTCCAATCCAAACCCTAATCATCTCTCTAATCTTAACCCTCAATATAACACTAACCCTAGGTCTGATCCTAACCCTAATCGTCTATCTAACCCTATCCCTCACCATTACCCTACCCCTAGCTCCAATCCTAACCCTAATATTCTCTCTAACGCTAGCCCTCAATAAAACACTAACCCTAGTCCAATATTAACCCTAATTCTACCTAACCCTAACCCTAAACATAACCCTAACCTTAGGTACAATCCTAACCCTAATCGTCTACCTAACCCTAGCCCTCAACATAAGCCTAACCCTAGCTCCAATCCTAACCTAATAGTCTCTCTAACCCTAGCACTCAAAACAACCCTAACCCTAGGTCCAATCCTAACCCGAACAGTCTCTCTAACCCTAACCCTCAACATAACCCTGAACCTAGGTCCAATCCCAACCCTAAACATCTCTCTAACCCTAGTCCTCAATATAACCCTAACACTAGGTCTGATCATAACCCTAATCGTCAATCTAACCCTAGCACTCAACACAACACTAACCCTAGGTCCAATCCTAACCCTAATCGTCTACCTAACCCTAGGCCTAAACATAACCCTAACCTTAGGTCCAATCCTAACCCTAATCGTCTATCTAACCCTAGCCCTCAAAATAACACTAACCGTAGATCCAATCCTAAACCTAATCGTCTACCTAACCTTAGCCCTCAACATTACCCTAACCCTAGCTCCAATCCTAACCCTAATCATCATTCTAACCCTATCCCTCAATATAACCATAACCCTAGGTCTGATCATAACCCTAATCCTCTATCTAACCCTAGCCCTCACCATTACCCTAACACTAGGGCCAATCATAACCCTAATCGCTTATCTAACCCTAGCCCTCAACATAACTCTAAGCCTAGCACCAATCCTAACCCTAATCGTCCACCTAACTCTAACCCTCAACATTACGCTAACCCTAGCTCCAATGCTAACACTAATAGTCTCTCTAACCCTAGCCCTCAACACAACCCTAACCCTAGGTGCAATCCTAACCCGAACCGTCTCTCTAACCCTAGCCCTCAATATAACCCTAACCCTACGTTGAATCCTAACCCGAACTGTCTCTCTATCCCTAGCCATCAACATAACCCTAACCCTAGGTCCAATCCTAACCCTATTTGTCTACCTACTTTAGGCCTAAACATAACCCAAACCCTAGGTCCAATCCTAACCCTAATCGTCTACATAACCCTAGCCCTCAACATAAACCTAACACTAGCTCCATACCTAACCCTAATCATCTACCTAACCCTAGCCCTAAAATTAACCCTAACCCTAGCTCCAATCTTAACCCTAATCGTCTCTCTAACCCTAGCCCTAAACATAACCCTAACCCTAGGTCCACTCCTAACCTGAACCGTTTATCTAACCTTAGCCCTCAACATAACCCTAACCCTAGGTCCAATCCTAATCCTAATCGTCTACCTAACCCTAGCCCTCAAATTACCCCTAACCCTAGCTCCAATCCTGACCGTAATCGTCTCTCTAATCCTAGCCCTCAACATAACCCTAACCCTACGTACAATCCTAACACTAATCATCTATCTAACCCAAGCCCTCATCACAACACTAACCCTAGGTCCAATAATAACACTAATCGTCTCTCTAACCCTAGCCCTCAACAAAACCCTAACCCTAGGTCCAATCCTAAACCTAATCGTCTCTCTAACCCTAGCCCTTAAGGTAACCCTAACCCTAGGTCCAATCTTAAGCTTAATCATCTATCTAACCCTAGCCATCAACATAACCCTAACCCTAGGTCCAATCCTAACCCTAATCATCTATTTAACCCAGCCCTCAACATAACCCTAACCCTAGCTCCAATCCTAACCCTAATCATCTCTCTAACCCTAGCCCTCAATATAACCCTAACACTAGGTCTGATCCTAACCAGAATCGTCTATCTAACCCTATCCCTCACCATTACCCTAACCCTAGGACCAATCCTAACCGTAATTGTCTATCTAACCCTAGCCCTCAACATAACACTAACCCTAGCTCCAATCCTAACCCTAACGTCCACCTAAACCTAGCCCTCAACATAATGCTAACCCTAGCTCCAATCCTAACCCTAATAGTCTCTCTAACCCTAGCCCTCAACACAACACTAACCCTAGGTCCAATCCTAACCCTAATCGTCTACCTAACCCTAGCCCTAAACATAACCCTAACCTTAGGTCCAATCCTAACGCTAATCGTCTATCTAACCCTAGCCCTCAAAATAACCCTAATCCTAGCTCCAATCCTAACCCTAATCGTCTACCTAACCCTAGCCCTCAACATAACCCTTACCCTAGGTAAAATCCTAACCCTATTTGTCTATCTACCCTAGCCTTAAACATAACCCTAACCCTAGGTCCAATCCTAACCCTATTCGTCTACCTAACCCTAGCCCTCAACACAACCCTAACACTAGGTCCAATCCTAACCCTAATCGTCCACCTAACCCTAGCCCTTAAGGTAACCCTAAGCCTAGGTCCAATCTTAAGCTTAATCATCTATCTAACCCTAGCCATCAACATAACCCTAACCCTAGGTCCAATCCTAACCCTAATCGTCTATTTAACCCAGCCCTCAACATAACCCTAACGATAGCTCCAATCCTAACCCTAATCATCTCTCTAACCCTAGCCCTCAATATAACCCTAACACTAGGTCTGATCCTAACCAGAATCGTCTATCTAACCCTATCCCTCACCATTACCCTAACCCTAGGACCAATCCTAACCGTAATTGTCTATCTTACCCTAGCCCTCAACATAAAACTAACCCTAGCTCCAATCCTAACCCTAACGTCCACCTAAACCTAGCCCTCAACATAATGCTAACCCTAGCTCCAATCCTAACCCTAATAGTCTCTCTAACCCTAGCCCTCAACACAACACTAACCCTAGGTCCAATCCTAACCCTAATCGTCTATCTAACCCTAACCCTAAACATAACACTAACCTTAGGTCCAATCCTAACGCTAATCGTCTATCTAACCCTAGCCCTCAAGATAACCCTTACCCTAGGTAAAATCCTAACCCTATTTGTCTATCTACCCTAGCCTTAAACATAACCCTAACCCTAGGTCCAATCCTAACCCTATTCGTCTACCTAACCCTAGCCCTCAACACAACCCTAACACCAGGTCCAATCCTAACCCTAATCGCCTACCTAACCCTAGCCCTCAAATTAACCCTAACCCTAGCTCCAATACTAACCCTAATCGTGTCTCTAATCCTAGCCCACAACATAACCCTAACCCTATCTCCAATCTTAACCCTAATCGTCTCTCTAATCCTACCCCTCAACATAACCCTAACCCTAGGTACAATCCTAACACTAATCGTCTATCTAACCCTAGCCCTAAACATAACCGTAACCCTAGGTGCAATCCTAACCCGAACCGTCTCTCTAAACCTAGCCTTCAAGATAACCCTAACGCTAGGTCCAATCCTGACCCTAATTGTCTACCTAAGCTTAGCCCTCAAATTAACCTTAATCCTAGCTCCAATCCTAACCCTAAACGTCTCTCTAATTCTAGCCCTCAACATAACCCTAATCCTAGGTACAATGTTAACCCTAATCGTCTATCTAACCCTAGCCCTCAACATAACCCTAACCCTAGGTCCAATCCTAAACTTAATCATCTATCTAACCCTAGCCATCAACATAACCCTAACCCTAGGTCCAATCCTAACCCTAATCATCTTCCTAACCCTAGCCCTCAACATAACCCTAACCCTAGCTCCAATCCTAACCCTAATCGTCTACCTAACCCTAGCCCTCAACATAACCCTAACCCTAGATCCAATCCTAACCCTAATAGTCTCTCTAACCCTGGCCCTCAACGCAATCCTAACCCTAGGTTCACTCCTAACCCGAACTGTCTCTCTAACCCTAGCCCTCAACATAACCCTAACCCTAGCTCCAATCCTAACCCTAATCGTCTACCTAACCCTAGCCTTCAACCTAACCGTAACCCTAGCTCCAATCCTAACCCTAATCATCTCTCTAACCCTAGCCCTCAGTATAACCCTAACCCTAGGTCTGATCCTATCCCTAATCGTCTATCTAACCCTATCCCTCACCATTACCCTAACCCTAGGCCTGATCCTAACCCTAATCGTCTATCTAACCCTAGCCCTCAACATAACACTAACCCTACCTCCAATGCTAACCCTAATGTACACCTAACCCTTTCCCTCAACATAATGCTAACCCTAGCTCCAATCCTAACCCTAATAGTATCTCTAACCCTACCCTCAACACAACACTAACCCTAGGTCCAAACCTAACCCTAATCGTCTACTTAACCTTAGCCCTAAAAATAACCCTAAACTTAGGTCCCATCCTAACCCTAATAGTCTATCTAACCCTAGCCCTCAAAATAACCCTAGCCCTAGCTCCAATCCTAACCCTAATCGTCTACCTAACCCAAGCCCTCAACATAACCCTAACCCTAGGTAAAATCCTAACCTTATTTGTCTATCTACCCTAGCCGTAAACATAACCCTAACCCTAGCTCCAATCCTAACCCTAATCGTGTTTCTAATCCTAGCCCTCAACATAACCCTAACCCTAGCTCCAATCTTAAGCCTAATCGTCTCTCTAATCCTACCCCTCAACATAACCCTAACCCTAGGTACAATCCTAACATTAATAGTCTACCTAAGCTTAGCCTTCAAATTAACCCTAACCCTAGCTCCAATCCTAACCCTAATCGTCTCCCTAATCCTAGCCCTCAACATAACCCTAGCCCTAGGTACAATGTTAACACTAATCGTCTATCTAACCCTAACCCTAAACATAACCCTAACCCTAGGTCCAATCCTAAACCGATCTGTCTCTCTAAACATAGCCCTCAACATAACCCTAACCCTAGATCCAATCCTAACGCGAACAGTATCTCTAAACCTAGCCTTCAACATAACCCTAACCCTAGGTTGAATACTAACCCTAATTGTCGCTCTAAACCTAGCCCTTAACATAACCCTAACCCTAGGTCCAATCCTAACCCTAATCGACTCTCTAACGTAGCCCTCAACATAAGCCTAACCCTAGGTCGAATCCTAACCCGAATCGTCGCTCTAACCCTAGCCCTTAACATAACCCTACCCCTAGGTCCAATCCTAACCCTAATCCACTCTCTAACCGTAGCCCTCTACATAACTCTAACCCTAGGTCCAATCCTAACCCTAATCGACTATCTAACCATAGCCCTCAGCATAACCCTAACCCTAGATCCAATTCTAACCCAAACCGTCTCTCTAACCCTAGCCCTCCACATAACCCTAACCCTAGGTACAATCCAAACACTAATCGTTTATCTAACCCTAGCCCTAAACATAACTTTAACCCTAGGTCCAATAATCACCCTAATCGTCTCTCTGACCCTAGCCCTCAACATAACCCTAACCCTAGGTCCAATCCTAACTCTAATCGTCTATCTAACCCTAGCCCTCAACATAACCCTAACCCTCGTTCCAATCCTAACCCGAACCTTCTCTCTAACCCTAGCCCTAAACATGACCATAACCCTAGGTCCATTCATAAACCCTAATTGTCTACCGAGCCCTAGCCCTCAACATAACGCTAGTTCCTATCCTAACCCTAGTTCCAATCCTAACCCTAACCGTCTCTCTAACCCTAGCCCTCAACATAACCCTAACCCCAGGTCCAATCCTTACCCGAACTGTCTTTCTAACCCTAGCCCTCAACCTAAACCTAACCCTAGGTCCAATCCTAACCCTAATCGTCTCTCTAACCCTAGCCCTCAACATAACCATAACACTAGGTCCAATCCTAACCTGAACCGTCTCTCTAACCCTAGCCCTCAACATAAACCTATCCCTAGGTCCAGTCCTAACCCTAATCGTGTATCCAACACTAGCCCTCAACATAACCCTATCCCTCGGTCCAATCCTAACCCGAACCTTCTCTCTAACCCTAGCCCTCAACATAACCATAACCCTCAACATAAACTTAACCCTAGGGCCAATCCTAACCCTAATCGTCCACCTAACCCTAGCCCTCAACAAAACCCTAACCCTATGGTCCAGTCCTAACCCTAACAGTGTATCTAACCCTAGCGCTAAACATAACCATAACCCTAGGTCCAATCCTAACCCTAATCGTCTGTCTAACCCTAGCCCTGAACATAACTCTAACACTAGCTCCAATGCTATCCCTAATCGACAACCGAACCCTAATCGTCTCTCTAATTCTAGCCCTCAATATAACCTTAACCCTAGGACCAATCCTAACCCAACGTGTGTTTTCACTGCTGGAATAAGTTTTGGAATGCATTGTTTCAATCTCTTGCAAGCCTCATGTTGTTTTTAGAGAATATGGAAAAACAAAGAGTATGTTTCCCAAATCACTTGTAATCCAGAAAAAGGCACACTGCATCACTCTTCCTGAAACACGCTCTTTCTCATAATGTTTTGAGAACATTCAAGAAACCCCAAGAGAAGTGCATTTTGCAGTGAAATTCAGACGGGTATTTTCAAAATGACATTTCTATTGTTTGCAGAGTGCAAAAGCACGATTGCCTTCACGTTCTCCATGACACCGTTACATTTCCAACTGACCTGCAGTTGGACTTTCACAAAAAGATGTGTTTGAGGGTCTGTGGTTAAAGGAGCTCTAAGTTGTGTATTCAGTGCTGGAGAGTGACACACTCTACGTAGGTTACACAGCATTTTGAGAGCAGCAACATGCTTCAAACTGAAACTGCTACAATGTGTGTAGCATGCAGAAAGAAGGCTTGTCATTTCAAAGAAAGAAGACGAAACCAAAATCCAGGTAGTTAAGCTTGCACAAAAGTATGGGAGATGTGCATGTGGACAGTTTCAAGCAGCAGCTCTTGTGGACACTTGGGAACAGCGCTGTGAAAAAATTTCGTACGTAGCAAGATTTGTCCAAAGTTGAAAGACCTTCCAAAACCAGCCCTAAAGAACTTAGCCAATCAATGAATGTTGCAATAAGCTCCTGCAGGCAAGGTGCTTCTATGACACAACCCCCGAGCAGGTAGCTACATTCTGCACAGTACAAAATTCATATGAATTCCAGGCTGAAAACTCACTCCAGAAGGAAGAAATGCGTGTGTTTCTCTCTGAAACAACACTCAGCCACTATTCTTTTGCTTGCTCCTTCAAAGTCTTTGTAGATACGTGTGTTTACACTGCTGGAATACGTTTTGGGATGCATTGTTTCAATCTCTTGCAAGCCTCATGTTCTTTCTTAGACGATGTGGAAAAACAAGGTGTATGTTTCCCAAATCACTAGCAATCCAGAAAAACACACAGTGCATCACTCTTGCCCAAACATGCTCTTTCTCCTAATGCGTTGAGAACATTCAAGAAAGCAGAAAGGAAGAGCATTTTGCAGTGAAATTCAGACTGGCATGTACACAAAGCCATTTCTTTCGGTTGCAGGGTGTAAAAGCATGATGGTCTTCATGTTCTCGATGAAACCCTTACATTTCCAAGTGACCTCAATTAGGACATTCCCCAAAAATTGTGTTTGCGTGTCTGTAGCGAAAGGAGCTCTAAGTTGTGTATTCAGTGCTGGAGAGTGACACAGTCTACATAGGTTTAACAGCGCTTTAAGAGCACCAACATGCTCAAAGGTGAAACTGCTAAAGGTGTGTGTAGCATGCAGAAAGAAGGCTTGTCCTTTCAAAGAAAGAAGAGGAAACCAAAATCCAGGTACTGAAACGAGCACACCAGTATGGGCGATGTGCATGTGGACAGTTTCAAGCAGCCCATCCTTCTGGACACTTGGAAACAGCAATGTAAAAACATTTCGTTCGAAGTGGGATTTGGCCAAAGTTGTAAGACCTTCCAACACCAACCCTAAAGAACTTAGCCAAACAATGAATGTTGCAATAAGCTCCTGTAGGAAAGGCGTTTCTATGACACAAACCCCAAACAGGTAGCTACATTCTGCACAGTACAAATGCATATGAATTCCAGGCTGAAAACTCACTCCAGAAGGAAGAAATGCGTGTGTTTCTCTCTGAAAGAACACTCAGCCACTATTCTTTTGCTTGCTCTTTCAAAGTCTTTGTAGAAACATGTTTTCACTGGTGGAATACGTTTTGGGATGCATTGTTTCAATCTCTTCCAATCCTCATGTTGTTTCTTAGACAATGTGGAAAAACGCGGATTATGTTTCCCAAATCACTTGAAATCCAGGAAAACGCACCCTGCATCAGTCTTGCTCAAACACGCTCTTTCACCTAATGCATTGAGAACATTCAAGAAAGCAGAAAAGAAGGGCCTTTTGCAGTGAATTTCACACTGGTATGTACAAAAGCCATTTATTTCGGTTGCAGAGTGCAAAAGCATGATTGACTTCATGTTCTCTATGAAACCCTTACATTTCCAAGTGACCTGAAGTAGGAATTTCACAAAAACATGTGTTGGCGTGTCTGTGGTGAAAGGAACTCTAAGTTGTGTATTCAGTGCTGGAGAGTGACACACTCTACGCAGGTTAGACAGCGTCCTTAGAGCACCAACATGCTTAAAATAGAAACTGCTACAAGATTTGTGTAGCATGCTGAATGAAGGTTTGTCATTTCAAAGAAAGAAGAGGAAACCAAATTCCAGGTAGTGAAACGAGCACACCAGTATGGGAAATGTGCATGTGGACAGTTTCCAGCAACAGCTCCTTCTGGACACTTGGAAACAGCAATGTAAAAACATTTCGTTCGAAGCGGGATTTGTCCAAAGTTGAACGACCTTCCAAAACCAACCCTAAAGAACTTAGCCAAACAATGAATGTTGCAATAAGCTCCTGTAGGAAACGTACTTCTATGACACAACCCCCTCCAGCAGGTAGCTACATTCTGCACAGTACAAAATGCATACGAATTCCAGGCTGAAAACTCACTCCAGAAGGAGAAATGCGTGTGTTTCTCTCTGAAAGAACACTCAGCCACTATTCTTTTGCTTGCTCCTTCAAAGTCATTGTAGAAACGTGTGTTTTCACTGTTGGAATAAATTTTGGGATGCATTGTTTCAATCTCTTGCAAGCCTCATGTTGTTTCTTAGACAATGTGGAAAAACAAGGAGTATGTTTCCCAAATAACTTGAAATCCAGGAAAACGCACCCTTCATCACTCTTGCTCAAACACGCTCTTTCACCTAATGCATTGAGAACATTCAAGAAAGCAGAAACGAAGGGCCCTAACCCTTGGTCCAATCCTAAACCGAACCGTCTCCCTAAACCTAGCCCTCAACATTACCCTAACTCTCGGTCCAATCCTAAGCCTAATCGTGTTCCTAACCGTAGCCGTCAACATAACCCTAACCCTAGCTCCAAACCTACCATAATCGTCTCTCCATCCGTAGCCCTCAACATAACCCTAACCCTAGCTCCAATCCTAAGCCTAATCGTCTACCTAACCCTAGCCCTCAACATAACCCTAACAATAGGTCCAATCCTAAACCTACTCGTCTATCTAACCCTAGCCCTAAACATAACCCTAACCCTAGGTCCAATCCTAACCCTAATTGTCTATGTAACCCAAGCCCTCAACATAACCCTACCCCTAGCTCCAATCCTAACCCTAATCGTCTACCTAACCTTAGCCCTCAACACAACCATAACCCTAGGTCCAATCGTAACCCTAATCGACTCTCTAACCGTAGCCCTCAACATAACCCTAAACCTAGGTCCAATCCTAACACGAACCGTCTCTCTAACCCTAGCCCTCAACATAACCCTAAGCCTAGGTCCACTCCTAAACCTAATCATCTCTCTAACCCTAGCCCTCAACATAACCCTAACCATAGGTACAATCCTAACAATAATCGTCTATCTAAACCTAGCCCTAAACATAACCCTAACCCTAGGCCCAATCCTATCCCTAACCGTCTACCTAACCCTAGGCCTCAACATAACCCTAACCCTAGCACCAATCCTAACCCTAATTGTCCCTCTAAACTTAGCCCTCAACATAACCCTAACCTTGGCTCCAATATTAACCCTATCGTCTCTCTAATCCTAGCCCTCAATATAACCTTACCCTAGGTCCAATCCAAACCAAATCCGTCTCTCTAACCCTAGCTCTCAACATAACCCTAACCCTCGGTGCAATCCTAACCCGAACTGTCTCTCTAACCCTAGCCCTCAACATGACAGTAACCCTAGGTCCATTCCTAACCTGAAACTTCTCTCTAACCCAAGCCCTCAACATAACCCTAACCCTAGATCAAATCCTAACCTTAATCATCTACCTAACCCTAACCCTCAACATAACCCTAACCCTAGCTCCAATCCTAACCCTAATCGTCTATCTAACCCTAGCCCTAAACATAACCCTAACCCTAGTTCCAATCCAAACCCTAATCGTCTATCTAACCCTAGCCCTAAAAATAATCCTAACCCTAGGCCCAATCCTAACCCTAATAGTGTATCTAACCCTAGCCCTCATCATAACCCTAACCCTACGTCCAATCCTAATCCGAAAGGTCTCTCTAACACTAGCCATCAACATAACCCTAACCCTAGCTCCAATCCTAACCTATTTGTCCCTCTAACCCTAGCCCTCAACGTACCCTAACGCTAGGTCCAATTATAACCCTAATCGAATCTCTAACCGTAGTCCTCAACATAACCCTAACCCTAGGTCCAATCCTAACCTGAACCGTCTCTCTAAACCTAGCCCTCAACATAACCCTAACCCTAGGTCCAATTTTAACCAGAACATTCTCTTTAACCGTAGCCCTCAACATAACCATATTCCTACGTCCAATCCTAACCCTAATCGTCTACCTAACCCTAGCCCTCCACATAACCCTAACCCTAACTCCAAACCTAACCCTAATCGTCTCTGTAACCCTAGCCATCAACATTAGCCTAACCCTAGGTCCAATCCTACCCTAATCGTCTATCTAACCATACCCTTAACATAACCCTACCCCTAGGTCCAATCCTAACCAGAACCGTCTCTCTAACCCTAGCCCTCCACATAACCCTAACCCTAGGTACAATCCAAACACTAATCGTTTATCTAACCCTAGCCCTAAACATAACTTTAACCCTAGGTCCAATAATCACCCTAATCTCCTCTCTGACCCTAGCCCTCAACATAACCCTAACCCTAGGTCCAATCCTAACTCTAATCGTCTATCTAACCCTAGCCCTCAGCATAACCCTAACCCTCGGTCCAATCCTAACCCGAACCTTCTCTCTAACCCTAGCCCTAAACATAACCATAACCCTAGGTCCATTCATAAACCCTCATTGTCTACCTAGCCCTAGCCCTCAACATAACGCTAACCCTAGCTCCAATCCTAACCCTAACCGTCTCTCTAACCCTAGCCCTCAACATAACCATAACCCCAGGTCCAATCCTTACCCGAACTGTCTTTCTAACCCTAGCCCTCAACCTAAACCTAACCCTAGGTCCAATCCTAACCCTAATCGTCTCTCTAACCCTAGCCCTCAACATAACCATAACACTAGGTCCAATCCTAACCCGAACCGTCTCTCTAACCCTAGCCCTCAACATAAACCTATCCCTAGGTCCAGTACTAACCCTAATCGTGTATCCAACACTAGCCCTCAACATAACCCTAACCCTCGGTCCAATCCTAACCCGAACCTTCTCTCTAACCCTAGCCCTCAACATAACCATAACCCTCAACATAAACTTAACCCTAGGGCCAATCCTAACCCTAATCGTCCACCTAACCCTAGCCCTCAACAAAACCCTAACCCTAGGGTCCAGTCCTAACCCTAATAGTGTATCTAACCCTAGCGCTAAACATAACCATAACCCTAGGTCCAATCCTAACCCTAATCGTCTATCTAACCCTAGCCCTGAACATAACTCTAACACTAGCTCCAATGCTATCCCTAATCGACAACCGAACCGTAATCGTCTCTCTAATCCTAGCCCTCAATATAACCTTAACCCTAGGACCAATCCTAACCCAACGTGTGTTTTCACTGCTGGAATAAGTTTTGGGATGCATTGTTTCAATCTCTTGCAAGCCTCATGTTGTTTTTAGAGAATATGGAAAAACAAAGAGTATGTTTCCCAAATCACTTGTAATCCAGAAAAAGGCACACTGCATCACTCTTGCTGAAACACGCTCTTTCTCATAATGTTTTGAGAACATTCAAGAAACCAGAAAAGAAGGGCATTTTGCAGTGAAATTCAGACGGGTATGTTCAAAATGACATTTCTATTGGTTGCAGAGTGCAAAAGCACGATTGCCTTCACGTTCTCCATGACACCCTTACATTTCCAACTGACCTGCAGTAGGACTTTCACAAAAAGATGTGTTTGAGGGTCTGTGGTTAAAGGAGCTCTAAGTTGTGTATTCAGTGCTGGAGAGTGACACACTCTACGTAGGTTACACAGCACTTTGAGAGCAACAACATGCTTCAAACTGAAACTGCTACAATGTGTGTAGCATGCAGAAAGAAGGCTTGTCATTTCAAAGAAAGAAGACGAAACCAAAATCCAGGTAGTTAAACGAGCACAAAAGTATGGGAGATGTGCATGTGGACAGTTTCAAGCAGCAGCTCTTTGTGGACACTTGGGAACAGCGCTGTGAAAAAATTTCGTATGAAGCAGGATTTGTCCAAAGTTGAAAGACCTTCCAAAACCAGCCCTAAAGAACTTAGCCAATCAATGAATGTTGCAATAAGCTTCTGCAGGAAAGGTGCTTCTATGACACAACCCCCGAGCAGGTAGCTACATTCTGCACAGTACAAAATGCAAATGAATTCCAGGCTGAAAATTCTCCACAGAAGAATGAAATGCATGTGTTTCTCTCTGAAAGAACACTTAGCCACTAGGCTTTTGCTTTCTCCTTTAAAGTCTTTGTACAAACGTGTGTTTTCACTGTTGGAATACGTTGTGGGATGCATTGTTTCAATCTCTTGCAAGCCTCATGTTGTTTCTTAGACAATGTGGAAAAACAAGGAGTATGTTTCCCAAATCACTTGTAATCCAGAGAAACGCACACTGCATCACTCTTGCTCACACACGCTCTTTCTCCTAATGTGTTGATAACATTCAAGAAACCAGAAAAGAAGGGCATTTTGCAGTGAAATTCAGACGGCTATGTTCAAAAGGACATTTCTATTGGTTGCAGTGCGCAAAAGCACGATTGACTTCATGTTCTCCATGACACCCTTACATTTCCAAGTGACCTCAATTAGGACATTCCCCAAAAGATGTGTTTGCGTGTCTGTAGCGAAAGGAGCTCTAAGTTGTGTATTCAGTGCTGGAGAGTGACATAGTCTACATATGTTTAACAGCGTTTTAAGAGCAGCAACATGATTCAAACTGAAACTGCTACAAGGTGTGTGTAGCATGCAGAAAGAAGGCTTGTCATTTCAAAAAAAGAAGAGGAAACCAAAATACAGGTAGTTAAACGAGCACAAAAGTATGGGAGATGTGCATGTGGACAGTTTCAAGCAGCAGCTCTTTGTGGACACTTGGGAACAGCGCTGTGAAAAAATTTCGTATGAAGCAGGATTTGTCCAAAGTTGAAAGACCTTCCAAAACCAGCCCTAAAGAACTTAGCCAATCAATGAATTTTGCAATAAGCTCCTGCAGGAAAGGTGCTTCTATGACACAATCCCCGAGCAGGTAGCTACATTCTGCACAGTACAAAATGCATATGAATTCCTGGCTGAAAACTCACTCCAGAAGAATGAAATGCATGTGTTTCTCTCTGAAAGAACACTCAGCCACTAGTCTTTTGCTTTCTCCTTCAAAGTCTTTGTAGAAACGTGTGTTTTCACTGTTGGAATACGTTGTGGGATGCATTGTTTCAGTCTCTTGCAAGCCTCATGTTGTTTCTTAGACAATGTGGAAAAACAAAGAGTATGTTTCCCAAATCACTTGTAATCCAGAGAAACGCACACTGCATCACTCTTGCCAAAGCACGCTCTTTCTCCTAATGTGTTGATAACATTCAAGAAACCAGAAAAGAAGGGCATTTTGCAGTGAAATTCAGACGGGTATGTTCAAAAGGACATTTCTATTGGTTGCAGTGCGCAAAAGCACGATTGACTTCATGTTCTCCATGACACCCTTACATTTCCAAGTGACCTCAATTAGGACATTCCCCAAAAGATGTGTTTGCGTGTCTGTAGCGAAAGGAGCTCTAAGTTGTTTATTCAGTGCTGGAGAGTGACACAGTCTACATAGGTTTAACAGCGTTTTAAGAGCAGCAACATGCTTCAAACTGAAACTGCTACAAGGTGTGTGTAGCATGCAGAAAGAAGGCTTGTCATTTCAAAAAAAGAAGAGGAAACCAAAATACAGGTAGTAAAACGAGCACAAAAGTATGGGAGATGTGCATGTGGACAGTTTCAAGCAGCAGCTCTTTGTGGACACTTGGGAACAGCGCTGTGAAAAAATTTCGTGTGAAGCAGGATTTGTCCAAAGTTGAAAGACCTTCCAAAACCAGCCCTAAAGAACTTAGCCAATCAATGAATTTTGCAATAAGCTCCTGCAGGAAAGGTGCTTCTATGACACAGTCCCCGAGCAGGTAGCTACATTCTGCACAGTACAAAATGCATATGAATTCCTGGCTGAAAACTCACTCCAGAAGAATGAAATGCATGTGTTTCTCTCTGAAAGAACACTCAGCCACTAGTCTTTTGCTTTCTCCTTCAAAGTCTTTGTAGAAACGTGTGTTTTCACTGTTGGAATACGTTGTGGGATGCATTGTTTCAGTCTCTTGCAAGCCTCATGTTGTTTCTTAGACAATGTGGAAAAACAAAGAGTATGTTTCCCAAATCACTTGTAATCCAGAGAAACGCACACTGCATCACTCTTGCCAAAGCACGCTCTTTCTCCTAATGTGTTGATAACATTCAAGAAACCAGAAAAGAAGGGCATTTTGCATTGAAATTCAGACGTGTATGTTCAAAAGGACATTGCTATTGGTAGCAGAGTGCAAAAGCGCGATTGACGTCATGTTCTCGATGACACCCTTACTTTTCCAAGTGACCTGAAGTAGGACTTTCACAAAAAGATGTCTTTGCGTGTTTGTGGTGAAAGTAGCTCTTAGTTGAGTATTAAGTGCTGGAGAGTGACACACTCTACGTAGCTTACACAGCGTTTTGAGAGCAGCAACATGTTTCAAACTGAAACTGCTACAAGGTGTGCGTAGCATGCAGGAAGAAGGCTTGTCATTTCAAAGAAGGAAGAGGAAACCAAAATCCAGGTAGTGAAACGAGCACACCAGTATGGGAGATGTGCATGTGGACAGTTTCAAGCAGCAGCTCCTTCTGGACACTTGGAAACAGCAATGTAAAAACATTTCGTTCGAAGCGGGATTTGTCCAAAGTTGAAAGACCTTCCAACACCAACCCTAAAGAACTTAGCCAAACAATGAATGTTACAATAAGCTCCTGCAGGAAAGGTGCTTCTATGACACAACCCCCGAGCAGGTAGCTACATTCTGCACAGTACAAAATGCATATGAACTCCAGGCTGAAAACTCACTCCAGAAGGAAGAAATGCGTGTGTTTCTCTCTGAAACAACACTCAGCCACTATTCTTTTGCTTGCTCCTTCAAAGTCTTTGTAGAAACGTGTGTTTACACTGCTGGAATATGTTTTGGGATGCATTGTTTCAATCTCTTGCAAGCCTCATGTTCTTTCTTAGAGGATGTGGAAAAACTAGGAGTATGTTTCCCAAATCACTAGCAATCCAGAAAAACGCACAGTGCATCACTCTTGCCCAAACATGCTCTTTCTCCTAATGAGTTGAGAACATTCAAGAAAGCAGAAGGGAAGAGCATTTTGCAGTGAAATTCAGACTGGCATGTTCAAAAAGCCATTTCTTTCGGTTGCAGGGTGTAAAAGCATGATGGTCTTCATGTTCTCGATGAAACCCTTACATTTCCAAGTGACCTCAATTAGGACATTACCCAAAAATTGTGTTTGAGTGTCTGTAGCGAAAGGAGCTCTAAGTTGTGTATTCAGTGCTGGAGAGTGACACAGTCTACATAGGTTTAACAGCGTTTTAAGAGCACCAACATGCTCAAAGGTGAAACTGCTACAAGGTGTGTGTAGCATGCAGAAAGAGGGCTTGTCCTTTCAAAGAAAGAAGAGGAAACCAAAATCCAGGTACTGAAACGAGCACACCAGTATGGGAGATGTGCATGTGGACAGTTTCAAGCAGCCCATCCTTCTGGACACTTGGAAACTGCAATGTATAAACATTTCGTTCGAAGTGGGATTTGGCCAAGTTGAAAGACCTTCCAACACCAACCCTAAAGAACTTAGCCAAACAATGAATGTTGCAATAAGCTCCTGTAGGAAAGGCGCTACTATGACACAAACCCCAAACAGGTAGCTACATTCTGCACAGTACAAATGCATATGAATTCCAGGCTGAAAACTCACTCCAGAAGGAAGAAATGCGTGTGTTTCTCTCTGAAAGAACACTCAGCCACTATTCTTTTGCTTGCTCCTTCAAAGTCTTTGTAGAAACGTGTATTTTCACTGGTGGAATACGTTTTTGGATGCATTGTTTCAATCTCTTCCAATCCTCATGTTGTTTCTTAGACAATGTGGAAAAACGCGGATTATGTTTCCCCAATCACTTGAAATCCAGGAAAACGCACCCTGCATCAGTCTTGCTCAAACACGCTCTTTCACCTAATGCGTTGAGAACATTCAAGAAAGCAGAAAAGAAGGGCCTTTTGCAGTGAATTTCACACTGGTATGTACAAAAGCCATTTATTTCGGTTACAGAGTGCAAAAGCATGATTGACTTCATGTTCTCTATGAAACCCTTACATTTCCAAGTGACCTGAAGTAGGAATTTCACAAAAACATGTGTTTGCGTGTCTGTGGTGAAAGGAACTCTAAGTTGTGTATTGAGTGCTGGAGAGTGACACACTCTACACAGGTTAGACAGCGTCCTTAGAGCACCAACATGCTGAAAATAGAAACTGCCACAAGATTTGTGTAGCATGCTGAATGAAGGCTTGTCATTTCAAAGAAAGAATAGGAAACCAAATTCCAGGTAGTGAAACGAGCACACCAGTATGGGAAATGTGCATGTGGACAGTTTCCAGCAGCAGCTCTTTGTGGACACTTGGAAACAGCACTGTGAAAATATTTCGTACGAAGCGGGTTTTGCCAAAGTTGAAAGACTTGCCAAAAGCAACCCTAAAGGACTTAGCCAAACAATGAATGTTGCAATAAGCTCCTGCAGGAAAGGTGCTTCAATGACACAACTCCCGAGCAGGTAGCTACATTCTGCACAGTACAAAATGCATATGAATTCCTGGCTGGAAACTCACTCCAGAAGGAAGGAATGCGTGTGTTTCTCTCTGAAAGAACACTCAGCCACTAGGCTTTTGCTTGCTCCTTCAAAGTCTTTGTAGAAACATGTGTTTTCACTGGTGGAATACGTTTTGGGATGCATTGTTTCAATCTCTTGCAAGCCTCATGTTCTTTCTTAGACGAAGTGGAAAAACAAGGAGTATGTTTCCCAGATCACTTGCAATCCAGAAAAACACACACTGCATCACTCTTGCCTAAACATGCTCTTTCTCCTAATGTGTTGAGAACATTCAAGAAAGCAGAAAGGAAGAGCATTTGGTAGTGAAATTCAGACTGGCATGTACAAAAGGCCATTTCTTTCAGTTGCAGGGTGTAAATGCATGATGGTCTTCATGTTTTCGATGAAAGCCTTACATTTCCAAGTGACCACAATTAGGACTTTCCCAAAAAGATGTTTGCGTGTCTGTGGCAACGGAGCTCTAAGTTGTGTATTCAATGCTGGAGAGTGACACACTCTACATAGGTTAAAAAACGTTCTTAGAGAACCAACATGCTTAAAATTGAAACTGCTACAAGATGTGCGTAGCATGCTGAATGAAGGCTTCTCATTTCAAACAAAGAAGAGGAAACCAAATTCCAGGAAGTGAAACGAGCCCACCAGTATGGGAGATGTGCATGTGGACAGTTTCCAGCAGCAGCTCTTTGTGGACACATATAAACATTGCTGTGAAAAAAATTCGTACGAAGCGGGATTTGGCCAAAGTTGAAAGTCTTTCCAAAACCAAACCTAACGGACTTAGCAAAACAATGAATGTTGCAATAAGCTCCTGCAGGAAAGGTGCTTCAATGAAACAACTCCAGAGCAGGTAGCTACATTCTGCACAGTACAAAATGCATATGAATTCCAGGCTGAAAACTCACTCCAGAAGGAAGAAATGCGTGTGTTTCTCTCTGAAAGAACACTCAGCCACTATTCTTTTGCTTGCTCCTTTAAGGTCTTTGTAGAAACGTGTGTTTTCACTGCTGGAATACGTTGTGGGATGCATTGTTTTAATCTCTTGCAGGCCTCATGTTCTTTCTTACACAACGTGGAAAAACGCGGATTATGTTTGCCAAATCACTTGAAATCCAGAAAATCGCAACCTGCATCACTCTTGCTCAAACACGCTCTTTCACCTAATGCATTGAGAACATTCAAGAAAGCAGAAAATAAGGGCCTTTTGCAGTGAATTTCAGATTGTTGTGTACAAAAAGCCATTTATTTCGGTTGCAGAGTGCAAAAGCATGATTGACTTCATGTTCTCTATGAAACCCTTACATTTCCAAGTGACCTGAAGTATGACTTTCACAAAAACATGTGTTTGCTTGTCAGTGGTGAAAGAAACTCTAAGTTGTGTATTCAGTGCTGGGGAGTGACACACTCTACACAGGTTAGACAGCGTTCTTAGAGCACCAAGATGCTTAAAATTGAAACTGCTACAAGATGTGTGTAGCAGGCAGAAAGAAGGCTTGTCATTTCAAAGAAAGAAGAGGAAACCAAAATCCAGGTACTGAAACGAGCACACCAGTATGGGAGATGTGCATGTGGACAGTTTCAAGCAGCAGCTCCTTCTGGACACTTGGAAAAAGCAATGTAAAAACATTTCGTTCGAAGCGGGATTTGGCCAAAGTTGAAAGATCTTCCAAAACCAGCCCTAAAGAACTTAGCCAATCAATGAATTTTGCAATAAGCTCCTGCAGGAAAGGTGCTTCTATGACACAATCCCCGAGCAGGTAGCTACATTCTGCACAGTACAAAATGCATATGAATTCCTGGCTGAAAACTCACTCCAGAAGAATGAAATGCATGTGTTTCTCTCTGAAAGAACACTCAGCCACTAGTCTTTTGCTTTCTCCTTCAAAGTCTTTGTAGAAACGTGTGTTTTCACTGTTGGAATACGTTGTGGGATGCATTGTTTCAGTCTCTTGCAAGCCTCATGTTGTTTCTTAGACAATGTGGAAAAACAAAGAGTATGTTTCCCAAATCACTTGTAATCCAGAGAAACGCACACTGCATCACTCTTGCCAAAGCACGCTCTTTCTCCTAATGTGTTGATAACATTCAAGAAACCAGAAAAGAAGGGCATTTTGCAGTGAAATTCAGACGGGTATGTTCAAAAGGACATTTCTATTGGTTGCAGTGCGCAAAAGCACGATTGACTTCATGTTCTCCATGACACAATTACATTTCCAAGTGACCTCAATTAGGACATTCCCCAAAAGATGTGTTTGCGTGTCTGTAGCGAAAGGAGCTCTAAGTTGTTTATTCAGTGCTGGAGAGTGACACAGTCTACATAGGTTTAACAGCGTTTTAAGAGCAGCAACATGCTTCAAACTGAAACTGCTACAAGGTGTGTGTAGCATGCAGAAAGAAGGCTTGTCATTTCAAAAAAAGAAGAGGAAACCAAAATACAGGTAGTAAAACGAGCACAAAAGTATGGGAGATGTGCATGTGGACAGTTTCAAGCAGCAGCTCTTTGTGGACACTTGGGAACAGCGCTGTGAAAAAATTTCGTGTGAAGCAGGATTTGTCCAAAGTTGAAAGACCTTCCAAAACCAGCCCTAAAGAACTTAGCCAATCAATGAATTTTGCAATAAGCTCCTGCAGGAAAGGTGCTTCTATGACACAGTCCCCGAGCAGGTAGCTACATTCTGCACAGTACAAAATGCATATGAATTCCTGGCTGAAAACTCACTCCAGAAGAATGAAATGCATGTGTTTCTCTCTGAAAGAACACTCAGCCACTAGTCTTTTGCTTTCTCCTTCAAAGTCTTTGTAGAAACGTGTGTTTTCACTGTTGGAATACGTTGTGGGATGCATTGTTTCAGTCTCTTGCAAGCCTCATGTTGTTTCTTAGACAATGTGGAAAAACAAAGAGTATGTTTCCCAAATCACTTGTAATCCAGAGAAACGCACACTGCATCACTCTTGCCAAAGCACGCTCTTTCTCCTAATGTGTTGATAACATTCAAGAAACCAGAAAAGAAGGGCATTTTGCAGTGAAATTCAGACGGGTATGTTCAAAAGGACATTTCTATTGGTTGCAGTGCGCAAAAGCACGATTGACTTCATGTTCTCCATGACACAATTACATTTCCAAGTGACCTCAATTAGGACATTCCCCAAAAGATGTGTTTGCGTGTCTGTAGCGAAAGGAGCTCTAAGTTGTTTATTCAGTGCTGGAGAGTGACACAGTCTACATAGGTTTAACAGCGTTTTAAGAGCAGCAACATGCTTCAAACTGAAACTGCTACAAGGTGTGTGTAGCATGCAGAAAGAAGGCTTGTCATTTCAAAAAAAGAAGAGGAAACCAAAATACAGGTAGTAAAACGAGCACAAAAGTATGGGAGATGTGCATGTGGACAGTTTCAAGCAGCAGCTCTTTGTGGACACTTGGGAACAGCGCTGTGAAAAAATTTCGTGTGAAGCAGGATTTGTCCAAAGTTGAAAGACCTTCCAAAACCAGCCCTAAAGAACTTAGCCAATCAATGAATTTTGCAATAAGCTCCTGCAGGAAAGGTGCTTCTATGACACAGTCCCCGAGCAGGTAGCTACATTCTGCACAGTACAAAATGCATATGAATTCCTGGCTGAAAACTCACTCCAGAAGAATGAAATGCATGTGTTTCTCTCTGAAAGAACACTCAGCCACTAGTCTTTTGCTTTCTCCTTCAAAGTCTTTGTAGAAACGTGTGTTTTCACTGTTGGAATACGTTGTGGGATGCATTGTTTCAGTCTCTTGCAAGCCTCATGTTGTTTCTTAGACAATGTGGAAAAACAAAGAGTATGTTTCCCAAATCACTTGTAATCCAGAGAAACGCACACTGCATCACTCTTGCCAAAGCACGCTCTTTCTCCTAATGTGTTGATAACATTCAAGAAACCAGAAAAGAAGGGCATTTTGCATTGAAATTCAGACGTGTATGTTCAAAAGGACATTGCTATTGGTAGCAGAGTGCAAAAGCGCGATTGACGTCATGTTCTCGATGACACCCTTACTTTTCCAAGTGACCTGAAGTAGGACTTTCACAAAAAGATGTCTTTGCGTGTTTGTGGTGAAAGTAGCTCTTAGTTGAGTATTAAGTGCTGGAGAGTGACACACTCTACGTAGCTTACACAGCGTTTTGAGAGCAGCAACATGTTTCAAACTGAAACTGCTACAAGGTGTGCGTAGCATGCAGGAAGAAGGCTTGTCATTTCAAAGAAGGAAGAGGAAACCAAAATCCAGGTAGTGAAACGAGCACACCAGTATGGGAGATGTGCATGTGGACAGTTTCAAGCAGCAGCTCCTTCTGGACACTTGGAAACAGCAATGTAAAAACATTTCGTTCGAAGCGGGATTTGTCCAAAGTTGAAAGACCTTCCAACACCAACCCTAAAGAACTTAGCCAAACAATGAATGTTACAATAAGCTCCTGCAGGAAAGGTGCTTCTATGACACAACCCCCGAGCAGGTAGCTACATTCTGCACAGTACAAAATGCATATGAACTCCAGGCTGAAAACTCACTCCAGAAGGAAGAAATGCGTGTGTTTCTCTCTGAAACAACACTCAGCCACTATTCTTTTGCTTGCTCCTTCAAAGTCTTTGTAGAAACGTGTGTTTACACTGCTGGAATATGTTTTGGGATGCATTGTTTCAATCTCTTGCAAGCCTCATGTTCTTTCTTAGAGGATGTGGAAAAACTAGGAGTATGTTTCCCAAATCACTAGCAATCCAGAAAAACGCACAGTGCATCACTCTTGCCCAAACATGCTCTTTCTCCTAATGAGTTGAGAACATTCAAGAAAGCAGAAGGGAAGAGCATTTTGCAGTGAAATTCAGACTGGCATGTTCAAAAAGCCATTTCTTTCGGTTGCAGGGTGTAAAAGCATGATGGTCTTCATGTTCTCGATGAAACCCTTACATTTCCAAGTGACCTCAATTAGGACATTACCCAAAAATTGTGTTTGAGTGTCTGTAGCGAAAGGAGCTCTAAGTTGTGTATTCAGTGCTGGAGAGTGACACAGTCTACATAGGTTTAACAGCGTTTTAAGAGCACCAACATGCTCAAAGGTGAAACTGCTACAAGGTGTGTGTAGCATGCAGAAAGAGGGCTTGTCCTTTCAAAGAAAGAAGAGGAAACCAAAATCCAGGTACTGAAACGAGCACACCAGTATGGGAGATGTGCATGTGGACAGTTTCAAGCAGCCCATCCTTCTGGACACTTGGAAACTGCAATGTATAAACATTTCGTTCGAAGTGGGATTTGGCCAAGTTGAAAGACCTTCCAACACCAACCCTAAAGAACTTAGCCAAACAATGAATGTTGCAATAAGCTCCTGTAGGAAAGGCGCTACTATGACACAAACCCCAAACAGGTAGCTACATTCTGCACAGTACAAATGCATATGAATTCCAGGCTGAAAACTCACTCCAGAAGGAAGAAATGCGTGTGTTTCTCTCTGAAAGAACACTCAGCCACTATTCTTTTGCTTGCTCCTTCAAAGTCTTTGTAGAAACGTGTATTTTCACTGGTGGAATACGTTTTTGGATGCATTGTTTCAATCTCTTCCAATCCTCATGTTGTTTCTTAGACAATGTGGAAAAACGCGGATTATGTTTCCCCAATCACTTGAAATCCAGGAAAACGCACCCTGCATCAGTCTTGCTCAAACACGCTCTTTCACCTAATGCGTTGAGAACATTCAAGAAAGCAGAAAAGAAGGGCCTTTTGCAGTGAATTTCACACTGGTATGTACAAAAGCCATTTATTTCGGTTACAGAGTGCAAAAGCATGATTGACTTCATGTTCTCTATGAAACCCTTACATTTCCAAGTGACCTGAAGTAGGAATTTCACAAAAACATGTGTTTGCGTGTCTGTGGTGAAAGGAACTCTAAGTTGTGTATTGAGTGCTGGAGAGTGACACACTCTACACAGGTTAGACAGCGTCCTTAGAGCACCAACATGCTGAAAATAGAAACTGCCACAAGATTTGTGTAGCATGCTGAATGAAGGCTTGTCATTTCAAAGAAAGAATAGGAAACCAAATTCCAGGTAGTGAAACGAGCACACCAGTATGGGAAATGTGCATGTGGACAGTTTCCAGCAGCAGCTCTTTGTGGACACTTGGAAACAGCACTGTGAAAATATTTCGTACGAAGCGGGTTTTGCCAAAGTTGAAAGACTTGCCAAAAGCAACCCTAAAGGACTTAGCCAAACAATGAATGTTGCAATAAGCTCCTGCAGGAAAGGTGCTTCAATGACACAACTCCCGAGCAGGTAGCTACATTCTGCACAGTACAAAATGCATATGAATTCCTGGCTGGAAACTCACTCCAGAAGGAAGGAATGCGTGTGTTTCTCTCTGAAAGAACACTCAGCCACTAGGCTTTTGCTTGCTCCTTCAAAGTCTTTGTAGAAACATGTGTTTTCACTGGTGGAATACGTTTTGGGATGCATTGTTTCAATCTCTTGCAAGCCTCATGTTCTTTCTTAGACGAAGTGGAAAAACAAGGAGTATGTTTCCCAGATCACTTGCAATCCAGAAAAACACACACTGCATCACTCTTGCCTAAACATGCTCTTTCTCCTAATGTGTTGAGAACATTCAAGAAAGCAGAAAGGAAGAGCATTTGGTAGTGAAATTCAGACTGGCATGTACAAAAGGCCATTTCTTTCAGTTGCAGGGTGTAAATGCATGATGGTCTTCATGTTTTCGATGAAAGCCTTACATTTCCAAGTGACCACAATTAGGACTTTCCCAAAAAGATGTTTGCGTGTCTGTGGCAACGGAGCTCTAAGTTGTGTATTCAATGCTGGAGAGTGACACACTCTACATAGGTTAAAAAACGTTCTTAGAGAACCAACATGCTTAAAATTGAAACTGCTACAAGATGTGCGTAGCATGCTGAATGAAGGCTTCTCATTTCAAACAAAGAAGAGGAAACCAAATTCCAGGAAGTGAAACGAGCCCACCAGTATGGGAGATGTGCATGTGGACAGTTTCCAGCAGCAGCTCTTTGTGGACACATATAAACATTGCTGTGAAAAAAATTCGTACGAAGCGGGATTTGGCCAAAGTTGAAAGTCTTTCCAAAACCAAACCTAACGGACTTAGCAAAACAATGAATGTTGCAATAAGCTCCTGCAGGAAAGGTGCTTCAATGAAACAACTCCAGAGCAGGTAGCTACATTCTGCACAGTACAAAATGCATATGAATTCCAGGCTGAAAACTCACTCCAGAAGGAAGAAATGCGTGTGTTTCTCTCTGAAAGAACACTCAGCCACTATTCTTTTGCTTGCTCCTTTAAGGTCTTTGTAGAAACGTGTGTTTTCACTGCTGGAATACGTTGTGGGATGCATTGTTTTAATCTCTTGCAGGCCTCATGTTCTTTCTTACACAACGTGGAAAAACGCGGATTATGTTTGCCAAATCACTTGAAATCCAGAAAATCGCAACCTGCATCACTCTTGCTCAAACACGCTCTTTCACCTAATGCATTGAGAACATTCAAGAAAGCAGAAAATAAGGGCCTTTTGCAGTGAATTTCAGATTGTTGTGTACAAAAAGCCATTTATTTCGGTTGCAGAGTGCAAAAGCATGATTGACTTCATGTTCTCTATGAAACCCTTACATTTCCAAGTGACCTGAAGTATGACTTTCACAAAAACATGTGTTTGCTTGTCAGTGGTGAAAGAAACTCTAAGTTGTGTATTCAGTGCTGGGGAGTGACACACTCTACACAGGTTAGACAGCGTTCTTAGAGCACCAAGATGCTTAAAATTGAAACTGCTACAAGATGTGTGTAGCAGGCAGAAAGAAGGCTTGTCATTTCAAAGAAAGAAGAGGAAACCAAAATCCAGGTACTGAAACGAGCACACCAGTATGGGAGATGTGCATGTGGACAGTTTCAAGCAGCAGCTCCTTCTGGACACTTGGAAAAAGCAATGTAAAAACATTTCGTTCGAAGCGGGATTTGGCCAAAGTTGAAAGATCTTCCAAAACCAGCCCTAAAGAACTTAGCCAATCAATGAATTTTGCAATAAGCTCCTGCAGGAAAGGTGCTTCTATGACACAATCCCCGAGCAGGTAGCTACATTCTGCACAGTACAAAATGCATATGAATTCCTGGCTGAAAACTCACTCCAGAAGAATGAAATGCATGTGTTTCTCTCTGAAAGAACACTCAGCCACTAGTCTTTTGCTTTCTCCTTCAAAGTCTTTGTAGAAACGTGTGTTTTCACTGTTGGAATACGTTGTGGGATGCATTGTTTCAGTCTCTTGCAAGCCTCATGTTGTTTCTTAGACAATGTGGAAAAACAAAGAGTATGTTTCCCAAATCACTTGTAATCCAGAGAAACGCACACTGCATCACTCTTGCCAAAGCACGCTCTTTCTCCTAATGTGTTGATAACATTCAAGAAACCAGAAAAGAAGGGCATTTTGCAGTGAAATTCAGACGGGTATGTTCAAAAGGACATTTCTATTGGTTGCAGTGCGCAAAAGCACGATTGACTTCATGTTCTCCATGACACCCTTACATTTCCAAGTGACCTCAATTAGGACATTCCCCAAAAGATGTGTTTGCGTGTCTGTAGCGAAAGGAGCTCTAAGTTGTTTATTCAGTGCTGGAGAGTGACACAGTCTACATAGGTTTAACAGCGTTTTAAGAGCAGCAACATGCTTCAAACTGAAACTGCTACAAGGTGTGTGTAGCATGCAGAAAGAAGGCTTGTCATTTCAAAAAAAGAAGAGGAAACCAAAATACAGGTAGTAAAACGAGCACAAAAGTATGGGAGATGTGCATGTGGACAGTTTCAAGCAGCAGCTCTTTGTGGACACTTGGGAACAGCGCTGTGAAAAAATTTCGTGTGAAGCAGGATTTGTCCAAAGTTGAAAGACCTTCCAAAACCAGCCCTAAAGAACTTAGCCAATCAATGAATTTTGCAATAAGCTCCTGCAGGAAAGGTGCTTCTATGACACAGTCCCCGAGCAGGTAGCTACATTCTGCACAGTACAAAATGCATATGAATTCCTGGCTGAAAACTCACTCCAGAAGAATGAAATGCATGTGTTTCTCTCTGAAAGAACACTCAGCCACTAGTCTTTTGCTTTCTCCTTCAAAGTCTTTGTAGAAACGTGTGTTTTCACTGTTGGAATACGTTGTGGGATGCATTGTTTCAGTCTCTTGCAAGCCTCATGTTGTTTCTTAGACAATGTGGAAAAACAAAGAGTATGTTTCCCAAATCACTTGTAATCCAGAGAAACGCACACTGCATCACTCTTGCCAAAGCACGCTCTTTCTCCTAATGTGTTGATAACATTCAAGAAACCAGAAAAGAAGGGCATTTTGCAGTGAAATTCAGACGTGTATGTTCAAAAGGACATTGCTATTGGTAGCAGAGTGCAAAAGCGCGATTGACGTCATGTTCTCGATGACACCCTTACTTTTCCAAGTGACCTGAAGTAGGACTTTCACAAAAAGATGTCTTTGCGTGTTTGTGGTGAAAGTAGCTCTTAGTTGAGTATTAAGTGCTGGAGAGTGACACACTCTACGTAGCTTACACAGCGTTTTGAGAGCAGCAACATGTTTCAAACTGAAACTGCTACAAGGTGTGCGTAGCATGCAGGAAGAAGGCTTGTCATTTCAAAGAAGGAAGAGGAAACCAAAATCCAGGTAGTGAAACGAGCACACCAGTATGGGAGATGTGCATGTGGACAGTTTCAAGCAGCAGCTCCTTCTGGACACTTGGAAACAGCAATGTAAAAACATTTCGTTCGAAGCGGGATTTGTCCAAAGTTGAAAGACCTTCCAACACCAACCCTAAAGAACTTAGCCAAACAATGAATGTTACAATAAGCTCCTGCAGGAAAGGTGCTTCTATGACACAACCCCCGAGCAGGTAGCTACATTCTGCACAGTACAAAATGCATATGAACTCCAGGCTGAAAACTCACTCCAGAAGGAAGAAATGCGTGTGTTTCTCTCTGAAACAACACTCAGCCACTATTCTTTTGCTTGCTCCTTCAAAGTCTTTGTAGAAACGTGTGTTTACACTGCTGGAATATGTTTTGGGATGCATTGTTTCAATCTCTTGCAAGCCTCATGTTCTTTCTTAGAGGATGTGGAAAAACTAGGAGTATGTTTCCCAAATCACTAGCAATCCAGAAAAACGCACAGTGCATCACTCTTGCCCAAACATGCTCTTTCTCCTAATGAGTTGAGAACATTCAAGAAAGCAGAAGGGAAGAGCATTTTGCAGTGAAATTCAGACTGGCATGTTCAAAAAGCCATTTCTTTCGGTTGCAGGGTGTAAAAGCATGATGGTCTTCATGTTCTCGATGAAACCCTTACATTTCCAAGTGACCTCAATTAGGACATTACCCAAAAATTGTGTTTGAGTGTCTGTAGCGAAAGGAGCTCTAAGTTGTGTATTCAGTGCTGGAGAGTGACACAGTCTACATAGGTTTAACAGCGTTTTAAGAGCACCAACATGCTCAAAGGTGAAACTGCTACAAGGTGTGTGTAGCATGCAGAAAGAGGGCTTGTCCTTTCAAAGAAAGAAGAGGAAACCAAAATCCAGGTACTGAAACGAGCACACCAGTATGGGAGATGTGCATGTGGACAGTTTCAAGCAGCCCATCCTTCTGGACACTTGGAAACTGCAATGTATAAACATTTCGTTCGAAGTGGGATTTGGCCAAGTTGAAAGACCTTCCAACACCAACCCTAAAGAACTTAGCCAAACAATGAATGTTGCAATAAGCTCCTGTAGGAAAGGCGCTACTATGACACAAACCCCAAACAGGTAGCTACATTCTGCACAGTACAAATGCATATGAATTCCAGGCTGAAAACTCACTCCAGAAGGAAGAAATGCGTGTGTTTCTCTCTGAAAGAACACTCAGCCACTATTCTTTTGCTTGCTCCTTCAAAGTCTTTGTAGAAACGTGTATTTTCACTGGTGGAATACGTTTTTGGATGCATTGTTTCAATCTCTTCCAATCCTCATGTTGTTTCTTAGACAATGTGGAAAAACGCGGATTATGTTTCCCCAATCACTTGAAATCCAGGAAAACGCACCCTGCATCAGTCTTGCTCAAACACGCTCTTTCACCTAATGCGTTGAGAACATTCAAGAAAGCAGAAAAGAAGGGCCTTTTGCAGTGAATTTCACACTGGTATGTACAAAAGCCATTTATTTCGGTTACAGAGTGCAAAAGCATGATTGACTTCATGTTCTCTATGAAACCCTTACATTTCCAAGTGACCTGAAGTAGGAATTTCACAAAAACATGTGTTTGCGTGTCTGTGGTGAAAGGAACTCTAAGTTGTGTATTGAGTGCTGGAGAGTGACACACTCTACACAGGTTAGACAGCGTCCTTAGAGCACCAACATGCTGAAAATAGAAACTGCCACAAGATTTGTGTAGCATGCTGAATGAAGGCTTGTCATTTCAAAGAAAGAATAGGAAACCAAATTCCAGGTAGTGAAACGAGCACACCAGTATGGGAAATGTGCATGTGGACAGTTTCCAGCAGCAGCTCTTTGTGGACACTTGGAAACAGCACTGTGAAAATATTTCGTACGAAGCGGGTTTTGCCAAAGTTGAAAGACTTGCCAAAAGCAACCCTAAAGGACTTAGCCAAACAATGAATGTTGCAATAAGCTCCTGCAGGAAAGGTGCTTCAATGACACAACTCCCGAGCAGGTAGCTACATTCTGCACAGTACAAAATGCATATGAATTCCTGGCTGGAAACTCACTCCAGAAGGAAGGAATGCGTGTGTTTCTCTCTGAAAGAACACTCAGCCACTAGGCTTTTGCTTGCTCCTTCAAAGTCTTTGTAGAAACATGTGTTTTCACTGGTGGAATACGTTTTGGGATGCATTGTTTCAATCTCTTGCAAGCCTCATGTTCTTTCTTAGACGAAGTGGAAAAACAAGGAGTATGTTTCCCAGATCACTTGCAATCCAGAAAAACACACACTGCATCACTCTTGCCTAAACATGCTCTTTCTCCTAATGTGTTGAGAACATTCAAGAAAGCAGAAAGGAAGAGCATTTGGTAGTGAAATTCAGACTGGCATGTACAAAAGGCCATTTCTTTCAGTTGCAGGGTGTAAATGCATGATGGTCTTCATGTTTTCGATGAAAGCCTTACATTTCCAAGTGACCACAATTAGGACTTTCCCAAAAAGATGTTTGCGTGTCTGTGGCAACGGAGCTCTAAGTTGTGTATTCAATGCTGGAGAGTGACACACTCTACATAGGTTAAAAAACGTTCTTAGAGAACCAACATGCTTAAAATTGAAACTGCTACAAGATGTGCGTAGCATGCTGAATGAAGGCTTCTCATTTCAAACAAAGAAGAGGAAACCAAATTCCAGGAAGTGAAACGAGCCCACCAGTATGGGAGATGTGCATGTGGACAGTTTCCAGCAGCAGCTCTTTGTGGACACATATAAACATTGCTGTGAAAAAAATTCGTACGAAGCGGGATTTGGCCAAAGTTGAAAGTCTTTCCAAAACCAAACCTAACGGACTTAGCAAAACAATGAATGTTGCAATAAGCTCCTGCAGGAAAGGTGCTTCAATGAAACAACTCCAGAGCAGGTAGCTACATTCTGCACAGTACAAAATGCATATGAATTCCAGGCTGAAAACTCACTCCAGAAGGAAGAAATGCGTGTGTTTCTCTCTGAAAGAACACTCAGCCACTATTCTTTTGCTTGCTCCTTTAAGGTCTTTGTAGAAACGTGTGTTTTCACTGCTGGAATACGTTGTGGGATGCATTGTTTTAATCTCTTGCAGGCCTCATGTTCTTTCTTACACAACGTGGAAAAACGCGGATTATGTTTGCCAAATCACTTGAAATCCAGAAAATCGCAACCTGCATCACTCTTGCTCAAACACGCTCTTTCACCTAATGCATTGAGAACATTCAAGAAAGCAGAAAATAAGGGCCTTTTGCAGTGAATTTCAGATTGTTGTGTACAAAAAGCCATTTATTTCGGTTGCAGAGTGCAAAAGCATGATTGACTTCATGTTCTCTATGAAACCCTTACATTTCCAAGTGACCTGAAGTATGACTTTCACAAAAACATGTGTTTGCTTGTCAGTGGTGAAAGAAACTCTAAGTTGTGTATTCAGTGCTGGGGAGTGACACACTCTACACAGGTTAGACAGCGTTCTTAGAGCACCAAGATGCTTAAAATTGAAACTGCTACAAGATGTGTGTAGCAGGCAGAAAGAAGGCTTGTCATTTCAAAGAAAGAAGAGGAAACCAAAATCCAGGTACTGAAACGAGCACACCAGTATGGGAGATGTGCATGTGGACAGTTTCAAGCAGCAGCTCCTTCTGGACACTTGGAAAAAGCAATGTAAAAACATTTCGTTCGAAGCGGGATTTGGCCAAAGTTGAAAGATCTTCCAAAACCAGCCCTAAAGAACTTAGCCAATCAATGAATTTTGCAATAAGCTCCTGCAGGAAAGGTGCTTCTATGACACAATCCCCGAGCAGGTAGCTACATTCTGCACAGTACAAAATGCATATGAATTCCTGGCTGAAAACTCACTCCAGAAGAATGAAATGCATGTGTTTCTCTCTGAAAGAACACTCAGCCACTAGTCTTTTGCTTTCTCCTTCAAAGTCTTTGTAGAAACGTGTGTTTTCACTGTTGGAATACGTTGTGGGATGCATTGTTTCAGTCTCTTGCAAGCCTCATGTTGTTTCTTAGACAATGTGGAAAAACAAAGAGTATGTTTCCCAAATCACTTGTAATCCAGAGAAACGCACACTGCATCACTCTTGCCAAAGCACGCTCTTTCTCCTAATGTGTTGATAACATTCAAGAAACCAGAAAAGAAGGGCATTTTGCAGTGAAATTCAGACGGGTATGTTCAAAAGGACATTTCTATTGGTTGCAGTGCGCAAAAGCACGATTGACTTCATGTTCTCCATGACACAATTACATTTCCAAGTGACCTCAATTAGGACATTCCCCAAAAGATGTGTTTGCGTGTCTGTAGCGAAAGGAGCTCTAAGTTGTTTATTCAGTGCTGGAGAGTGACACAGTCTACATAGGTTTAACAGCGTTTTAAGAGCAGCAACATGCTTCAAACTGAAACTGCTACAAGGTGTGTGTAGCATGCAGAAAGAAGGCTTGTCATTTCAAAAAAAGAAGAGGAAACCAAAATACAGGTAGTAAAACGAGCACAAAAGTATGGGAGATGTGCATGTGGACAGTTTCAAGCAGCAGCTCTTTGTGGACACTTGGGAACAGCGCTGTGAAAAAATTTCGTGTGAAGCAGGATTTGTCCAAAGTTGAAAGACCTTCCAAAACCAGCCCTAAAGAACTTAGCCAATCAATGAATTTTGCAATAAGCTCCTGCAGGAAAGGTGCTTCTATGACACAGTCCCCGAGCAGGTAGCTACATTCTGCACAGTACAAAATGCATATGAATTCCTGGCTGAAAACTCACTCCAGAAGAATGAAATGCATGTGTTTCTCTCTGAAAGAACACTCAGCCACTAGTCTTTTGCTTTCTCCTTCAAAGTCTTTGTAGAAACGTGTGTTTTCACTGTTGGAATACGTTGTGGGATGCATTGTTTCAGTCTCTTGCAAGCCTCATGTTGTTTCTTAGACAATGTGGAAAAACAAAGAGTATGTTTCCCAAATCACTTGTAATCCAGAGAAACGCACACTGCATCACTCTTGCCAAAGCACGCTCTTTCTCCTAATGTGTTGATAACATTGAAGAAACCAGAAAAGAAGGGCATTTTGCAGTGAAATTCAGACGGGTATGTTCAAAAGGACATTTCTATTGGTTGCAGTGCGCAAAAGCACGATTGACTTCATGTTCTCCATGACACAATTACATTTCCAAGTGACCTCAATTAGGACATTCCCCAAAAGATGTGTTTGCGTGTCTGTAGCGAAAGGAGCTCTAAGTTGTTTATTCAGTGCTGGAGAGTGACACAGTCTACATAGGTTTAACAGCGTTTTAAGAGCAGCAACATGCTTCAAACTGAAACTGCTACAAGGTGTGTGTAGCATGCAGAAAGAAGGCTTGTCATTTCAAAAAAAGAAGAGGAAACCAAAATACAGGTAGTAAAACGAGCACAAAAGTATGGGAGATGTGCATGTGGACAGTTTCAAGCAGCAGCTCTTTGTGGACACTTGGGAACAGCGCTGTGAAAAAATTTCGTGTGAAGCAGGATTTGTCCAAAGTTGAAAGACCTTCCAAAACCAGCCCTAAAGAACTTAGCCAATCAATGAATTTTGCAATAAGCTCCTGCAGGAAAGGTGCTTCTATGACACAGTCCCCGAGCAGGTAGCTACATTCTGCACAGTACAAAATGCATATGAATTCCTGGCTGAAAACTCACTCCAGAAGAATGAAATGCATGTGTTTCTCTCTGAAAGAACACTCAGCCACTAGTCTTTTGCTTTCTCCTTCAAAGTCTTTGTAGAAACGTGTGTTTTCACTGTTGGAATACGTTGTGGGATGCATTGTTTCAGTCTCTTGCAAGCCTCATGTTGTTTCTTAGACAATGTGGAAAAACAAAGAGTATGTTTCCCAAATCACTTGTAATCCAGAGAAACGCACACTGCATCACTCTTGCCAAAGCACGCTCTTTCTCCTAATGTGTTGATAACATTGAAGAAACCAGAAAAGAAGGGCATTTTGCAGTGAAATTCAGACGGGTATGTTCAAAAGGACATTTCTATTGGTTGCAGTGCGCAAAAGCACGATTGACTTCATGTTCTCCATGACACAATTACATTTCCAAGTGACCTCAATTAGGACATTCCCCAAAAGATGTGTTTGCGTGTCTGTAGCGAAAGGAGCTCTAAGTTGTTTATTCAGTGCTGGAGAGTGACACAGTCTACATAGGTTTAACAGCGTTTTAAGAGCAGCAACATGCTTCAAACTGAAACTGCTACAAGGTGTGTGTAGCATGCAGAAAGAAGGCTTGTCATTTCAAAAAAAGAAGAGGAAACCAAAATACAGGTAGTAAAACGAGCACAAAAGTATGGGAGATGTGCATGTGGACAGTTTCAAGCAGCAGCTCTTTGTGGACACTTGGGAACAGCGCTGTGAAAAAATTTCGTGTGAAGCAGGATTTGTCCAAAGTTGAAAGACCTTCCAAAACCAGCCCTAAAGAACTTAGCCAATCAATGAATTTTGCAATAAGCTCCTGCAGGAAAGGTGCTTCTATGACACAGTCCCCGAGCAGGTAGCTACATTCTGCACAGTACAAAATGCATATGAATTCCTGGCTGAAAACTCACTCCAGAAGAATGAAATGCATGTGTTTCTCTCTGAAAGAACACTCAGCCACTAGTCTTTTGCTTTCTCCTTCAAAGTCTTTGTAGAAACGTGTGTTTTCACTGTTGGAATACGTTGTGGGATGCATTGTTTCAGTCTCTTGCAAGCCTCATGTTGTTTCTTAGACAATGTGGAAAAACAAAGAGTATGTTTCCCAAATCACTTGTAATCCAGAGAAACGCACACTGCATCACTCTTGCCAAAGCACGCTCTTTCTCCTAATGTGTTGATAACATTCAAGAAACCAGAAAAGAAGGGCATTTTGCATTGAAATTCAGACGTGTATGTTCAAAAGGACATTGCTATTGGTAGCAGAGTGCAAAAGCGCGATTGACGTCATGTTCTCGATGACACCCTTACTTTTCCAAGTGACCTGAAGTAGGACTTTCACAAAAAGATGTCTTTGCGTGTTTGTGGTGAAAGTAGCTCTTAGTTGAGTATTAAGTGCTGGAGAGTGACACACTCTACGTAGCTTACACAGCGTTTTGAGAGCAGCAACATGTTTCAAACTGAAACTGCTACAAGGTGTGCGTAGCATGCAGGAAGAAGGCTTGTCATTTCAAAGAAGGAAGAGGAAACCAAAATCCAGGTAGTGAAACGAGCACACCAGTATGGGAGATGTGCATGTGGACAGTTTCAAGCAGCAGCTCCTTCTGGACACTTGGAAACAGCAATGTAAAAACATTTCGTTCGAAGCGGGATTTGTCCAAAGTTGAAAGACCTTCCAACACCAACCCTAAAGAACTTAGCCAAACAATGAATGTTACAATAAGCTCCTGCAGGAAAGGTGCTTCTATGACACAACCCCCGAGCAGGTAGCTACATTCTGCACAGTACAAAATGCATATGAACTCCAGGCTGAAAACTCACTCCAGAAGGAAGAAATGCGTGTGTTTCTCTCTGAAACAACACTCAGCCACTATTCTTTTGCTTGCTCCTTCAAAGTCTTTGTAGAAACGTGTGTTTACACTGCTGGAATATGTTTTGGGATGCATTGTTTCAATCTCTTGCAAGCCTCATGTTCTTTCTTAGAGGATGTGGAAAAACTAGGAGTATGTTTCCCAAATCACTAGCAATCCAGAAAAACGCACAGTGCATCACTCTTGCCCAAACATGCTCTTTCTCCTAATGAGTTGAGAACATTCAAGAAAGCAGAAGGGAAGAGCATTTTGCAGTGAAATTCAGACTGGCATGTTCAAAAAGCCATTTCTTTCGGTTGCAGGGTGTAAAAGCATGATGGTCTTCATGTTCTCGATGAAACCCTTACATTTCCAAGTGACCTCAATTAGGACATTACCCAAAAATTGTGTTTGAGTGTCTGTAGCGAAAGGAGCTCTAAGTTGTGTATTCAGTGCTGGAGAGTGACACAGTCTACATAGGTTTAACAGCGTTTTAAGAGCACCAACATGCTCAAAGGTGAAACTGCTACAAGGTGTGTGTAGCATGCAGAAAGAGGGCTTGTCCTTTCAAAGAAAGAAGAGGAAACCAAAATCCAGGTACTGAAACGAGCACACCAGTATGGGAGATGTGCATGTGGACAGTTTCAAGCAGCCCATCCTTCTGGACACTTGGAAACTGCAATGTATAAACATTTCGTTCGAAGTGGGATTTGGCCAAGTTGAAAGACCTTCCAACACCAACCCTAAAGAACTTAGCCAAACAATGAATGTTGCAATAAGCTCCTGTAGGAAAGGCGCTACTATGACACAAACCCCAAACAGGTAGCTACATTCTGCACAGTACAAATGCATATGAATTCCAGGCTGAAAACTCACTCCAGAAGGAAGAAATGCGTGTGTTTCTCTCTGAAAGAACACTCAGCCACTATTCTTTTGCTTGCTCCTTCAAAGTCTTTGTAGAAACGTGTATTTTCACTGGTGGAATACGTTTTTGGATGCATTGTTTCAATCTCTTCCAATCCTCATGTTGTTTCTTAGACAATGTGGAAAAACGCGGATTATGTTTCCCCAATCACTTGAAATCCAGGAAAACGCACCCTGCATCAGTCTTGCTCAAACACGCTCTTTCACCTAATGCGTTGAGAACATTCAAGAAAGCAGAAAAGAAGGGCCTTTTGCAGTGAATTTCACACTGGTATGTACAAAAGCCATTTATTTCGGTTACAGAGTGCAAAAGCATGATTGACTTCATGTTCTCTATGAAACCCTTACATTTCCAAGTGACCTGAAGTAGGAATTTCACAAAAACATGTGTTTGCGTGTCTGTGGTGAAAGGAACTCTAAGTTGTGTATTGAGTGCTGGAGAGTGACACACTCTACACAGGTTAGACAGCGTCCTTAGAGCACCAACATGCTGAAAATAGAAACTGCCACAAGATTTGTGTAGCATGCTGAATGAAGGCTTGTCATTTCAAAGAAAGAATAGGAAACCAAATTCCAGGTAGTGAAACGAGCACACCAGTATGGGAAATGTGCATGTGGACAGTTTCCAGCAGCAACTCTTTGTGGACACTTGGAAACAGCACTGTGAAAATATTTCGTACGAAGCGGGTTTTGCCAAAGTTGAAAGACTTGCCAAAAGCAACCCTAAAGGACTTAGCCAAACAATGAATGTTGCAATAAGCTCCTGCAGGAAAGGTGCTTCAATGACACAACTCCCGAGCAGGTAGCTACATTCTGCACAGTACAAAATGCATATGAATTCCTGGCTGGAAACTCACTCCAGAAGGAAGGAATGCGTGTGTTTCTCTCTGAAAGAACACTCAGCCACTAGGCTTTTGCTTGCTCCTTCAAAGTCTTTGTAGAAACATGTGTTTTCACTGGTGGAATACGTTTTGGGATGCATTGTTTCAATCTCTTGCAAGCCTCATGTTCTTTCTTAGACGAAGTGGAAAAACAAGGAGTATGTTTCCCAGATCACTTGCAATCCAGAAAAACACACACTGCATCACTCTTGCCTAAACATGCTCTTTCTCCTAATGTGTTGAGAACATTCAAGAAAGCAGAAAGGAAGAGCATTTGGTAGTGAAATTCAGACTGGCATGTACAAAAGGCCATTTCTTTCAGTTGCAGGGTGTAAATGCATGATGGTCTTCATGTTTTCGATGAAAGCCTTACATTTCCAAGTGACCACAATTAGGACTTTCCCAAAAAGATGTTTGCGTGTCTGTGGCAACGGAGCTCTAAGTTGTGTATTCAATGCTGGAGAGTGACACACTCTACATAGGTTAAAAAACGTTCTTAGAGAACCAACATGCTTAAAATTGAAACTGCTACAAGATGTGCGTAGCATGCTGAATGAAGGCTTCTCATTTCAAACAAAGAAGAGGAAACCAAATTCCAGGAAGTGAAACGAGCCCACCAGTATGGGAGATGTGCATGTGGACAGTTTCCAGCAGCAGCTCTTTGTGGACACATATAAACATTGCTGTGAAAAAAATTCGTACGAAGCGGGATTTGGCCAAAGTTGAAAGTCTTTCCAAAACCAAACCTAACGGACTTAGCAAAACAATGAATGTTGCAATAAGCTCCTGCAGGAAAGGTGCTTCAATGAAACAACTCCAGAGCAGGTAGCTACATTCTGCACAGTACAAAATGCATATGAATTCCAGGCTGAAAACTCACTCCAGAAGGAAGAAATGCGTGTGTTTCTCTCTGAAAGAACACTCAGCCACTATTCTTTTGCTTGCTCCTTTAAGGTCTTTGTAGAAACGTGTGTTTTCACTGCTGGAATACGTTGTGGGATGCATTGTTTTAATCTCTTGCAGGCCTCATGTTCTTTCTTACACAACGTGGAAAAACGCGGATTATGTTTGCCAAATCACTTGAAATCCAGAAAATCGCAACCTGCATCACTCTTGCTCAAACACGCTCTTTCACCTAATGCATTGAGAACATTCAAGAAAGCAGAAAATAAGGGCCTTTTGCAGTGAATTTCAGATTGTTGTGTACAAAAAGCCATTTATTTCGGTTGCAGAGTGCAAAAGCATGATTGACTTCATGTTCTCTATGAAACCCTTACATTTCCAAGTGACCTGAAGTATGACTTTCACAAAAACATGTGTTTGCTTGTCAGTGGTGAAAGAAACTCTAAGTTGTGTATTCAGTGCTGGGGAGTGACACACTCTACACAGGTTAGACAGCGTTCTTAGAGCACCAAGATGCTTAAAATTGAAACTGCTACAAGATGTGTGTAGCAGGCAGAAAGAAGGCTTGTCATTTCAAAGAAAGAAGAGGAAACCAAAATCCAGGTACTGAAACGAGCACACCAGTATGGGAGATGTGCATGTGGACAGTTTCAAGCAGCAGCTCCTTCTGGACACTTGGAAAAAGCAATGTAAAAACATTTCGTTCGAAGCGGGATTTGGCCAAAGTTGAAAGATCTTCCAAAACCAGCCCTAAAGAACTTAGCCAATCAATGAATTTTGCAATAAGCTCCTGCAGGAAAGGTGCTTCTATGACACAATCCCCGAGCAGGTAGCTACATTCTGCACAGTACAAAATGCATATGAATTCCTGGCTGAAAACTCACTCCAGAAGAATGAAATGCATGTGTTTCTCTCTGAAAGAACACTCAGCCACTAGTCTTTTGCTTTCTCCTTCAAAGTCTTTGTAGAAACGTGTGTTTTCACTGTTGGAATACGTTGTGGGATGCATTGTTTCAGTCTCTTGCAAGCCTCATGTTGTTTCTTAGACAATGTGGAAAAACAAAGAGTATGTTTCCCAAATCACTTGTAATCCAGAGAAACGCACACTGCATCACTCTTGCCAAAGCACGCTCTTTCTCCTAATGTGTTGATAACATTCAAGAAACCAGAAAAGAAGGGCATTTTGCAGTGAAATTCAGACGGGTATGTTCAAAAGGACATTTCTATTGGTTGCAGTGCGCAAAAGCACGATTGACTTCATGTTCTCCATGACACCCTTACATTTCCAAGTGACCTCAATTAGGACATTCCCCAAAAGATGTGTTTGCGTGTCTGTAGCGAAAGGAGCTCTAAGTTGTTTATTCAGTGCTGGAGAGTGACACAGTCTACATAGGTTTAACAGCGTTTTAAGAGCAGCAACATGCTTCAAACTGAAACTGCTACAAGGTGTGTGTAGCATGCAGAAAGAAGGCTTGTCATTTCAAAAAAAGAAGAGGAAACCAAAATACAGGTAGTAAAACGAGCACAAAAGTATGGGAGATGTGCATGTGGACAGTTTCAAGCAGCAGCTCTTTGTGGACACTTGGGAACAGCGCTGTGAAAAAATTTCGTGTGAAGCAGGATTTGTCCAAAGTTGAAAGACCTTCCAAAACCAGCCCTAAAGAACTTAGCCAATCAATGAATTTTGCAATAAGCTCCTGCAGGAAAGGTGCTTCTATGACACAGTCCCCGAGCAGGTAGCTACATTCTGCACAGTACAAAATGCATATGAATTCCTGGCTGAAAACTCACTCCAGAAGAATGAAATGCATGTGTTTCTCTCTGAAAGAACACTCAGCCACTAGTCTTTTGCTTTCTCCTTCAAAGTCTTTGTAGAAACGTGTGTTTTCACTGTTGGAATACGTTGTGGGATGCATTGTTTCAGTCTCTTGCAAGCCTCATGTTGTTTCTTAGACAATGTGGAAAAACAAAGAGTATGTTTCCCAAATCACTTGTAATCCAGAGAAACGCACACTGCATCACTCTTGCCAAAGCACGCTCTTTCTCCTAATGTGTTGATAACATTGAAGAAACCAGAAAAGAAGGGCATTTTGCAGTGAAATTCAGACGTGTATGTTCAAAAGGACATTGCTATTGGTAGCAGAGTGCAAAAGCGCGATTGACGTCATGTTCTCGATGACACCCTTACTTTTCCAAGTGACCTGAAGTAGGACTTTCACAAAAAGATGTCTTTGCGTGTTTGTGGTGAAAGTAGCTCTTAGTTGAGTATTAAGTGCTGGAGAGTGACACACTCTACGTAGCTTACACAGCGTTTTGAGAGCAGCAACATGTTTCAAACTGAAACTGCTACAAGGTGTGCGTAGCATGCAGGAAGAAGGCTTGTCATTTCAAAGAAGGAAGAGGAAACCAAAATCCAGGTAGTGAAACGAGCACACCAGTATGGGAGATGTGCATGTGGACAGTTTCAAGCAGCAGCTCCTTCTGGACACTTGGAAACAGCAATGTAAAAACATTTCGTTCGAAGCGGGATTTGTCCAAAGTTGAAAGACCTTCCAACACCAACCCTAAAGAACTTAGCCAAACAATGAATGTTACAATAAGCTCCTGCAGGAAAGGTGCTTCTATGACACAACCCCCGAGCAGGTAGCTACATTCTGCACAGTACAAAATGCATATGAACTCCAGGCTGAAAACTCACTCCAGAAGGAAGAAATGCGTGTGTTTCTCTCTGAAACAACACTCAGCCACTATTCTTTTGCTTGCTCCTTCAAAGTCTTTGTAGAAACGTGTGTTTACACTGCTGGAATATGTTTTGGGATGCATTGTTTCAATCTCTTGCAAGCCTCATGTTCTTTCTTAGAGGATGTGGAAAAACTAGGAGTATGTTTCCCAAATCACTAGCAATCCAGAAAAACGCACAGTGCATCACTCTTGCCCAAACATGCTCTTTCTCCTAATGAGTTGAGAACATTCAAGAAAGCAGAAGGGAAGAGCATTTTGCAGTGAAATTCAGACTGGCATGTTCAAAAAGCCATTTCTTTCGGTTGCAGGGTGTAAAAGCATGATGGTCTTCATGTTCTCGATGAAACCCTTACATTTCCAAGTGACCTCAATTAGGACATTACCCAAAAATTGTGTTTGAGTGTCTGTAGCGAAAGGAGCTCTAAGTTGTGTATTCAGTGCTGGAGAGTGACACAGTCTACATAGGTTTAACAGCGTTTTAAGAGCACCAACATGCTCAAAGGTGAAACTGCTACAAGGTGTGTGTAGCATGCAGAAAGAGGGCTTGTCCTTTCAAAGAAAGAAGAGGAAACCAAAATCCAGGTACTGAAACGAGCACACCAGTATGGGAGATGTGCATGTGGACAGTTTCAAGCAGCCCATCCTTCTGGACACTTGGAAACTGCAATGTATAAACATTTCGTTCGAAGTGGGATTTGGCCAAGTTGAAAGACCTTCCAACACCAACCCTAAAGAACTTAGCCAAACAATGAATGTTGCAATAAGCTCCTGTAGGAAAGGCGCTACTATGACACAAACCCCAAACAGGTAGCTACATTCTGCACAGTACAAATGCATATGAATTCCAGGCTGAAAACTCACTCCAGAAGGAAGAAATGCGTGTGTTTCTCTCTGAAAGAACACTCAGCCACTATTCTTTTGCTTGCTCCTTCAAAGTCTTTGTAGAAACGTGTATTTTCACTGGTGGAATACGTTTTTGGATGCATTGTTTCAATCTCTTCCAATCCTCATGTTGTTTCTTAGACAATGTGGAAAAACGCGGATTATGTTTCCCCAATCACTTGAAATCCAGGAAAACGCACCCTGCATCAGTCTTGCTCAAACACGCTCTTTCACCTAATGCGTTGAGAACATTCAAGAAAGCAGAAAAGAAGGGCCTTTTGCAGTGAATTTCACACTGGTATGTACAAAAGCCATTTATTTCGGTTACAGAGTGCAAAAGCATGATTGACTTCATGTTCTCTATGAAACCCTTACATTTCCAAGTGACCTGAAGTAGGAATTTCACAAAAACATGTGTTTGCGTGTCTGTGGTGAAAGGAACTCTAAGTTGTGTATTGAGTGCTGGAGAGTGACACACTCTACACAGGTTAGACAGCGTCCTTAGAGCACCAACATGCTGAAAATAGAAACTGCCACAAGATTTGTGTAGCATGCTGAATGAAGGCTTGTCATTTCAAAGAAAGAATAGGAAACCAAATTCCAGGTAGTGAAACGAGCACACCAGTATGGGAAATGTGCATGTGGACAGTTTCCAGCAGCAGCTCTTTGTGGACACTTGGAAACAGCACTGTGAAAATATTTCGTACGAAGCGGGTTTTGCCAAAGTTGAAAGACTTGCCAAAAGCAACCCTAAAGGACTTAGCCAAACAATGAATGTTGCAATAAGCTCCTGCAGGAAAGGTGCTTCAATGACACAACTCCCGAGCAGGTAGCTACATTCTGCACAGTACAAAATGCATATGAATTCCTGGCTGGAAACTCACTCCAGAAGGAAGGAATGCGTGTGTTTCTCTCTGAAAGAACACTCAGCCACTAGGCTTTTGCTTGCTCCTTCAAAGTCTTTGTAGAAACATGTGTTTTCACTGGTGGAATACGTTTTGGGATGCATTGTTTCAATCTCTTGCAAGCCTCATGTTCTTTCTTAGACGAAGTGGAAAAACAAGGAGTATGTTTCCCAGATCACTTGCAATCCAGAAAAACACACACTGCATCACTCTTGCCTAAACATGCTCTTTCTCCTAATGTGTTGAGAACATTCAAGAAAGCAGAAAGGAAGAGCATTTGGTAGTGAAATTCAGACTGGCATGTACAAAAGGCCATTTCTTTCAGATGCAGGGTGTAAATGCATGATGGTCTTCATGTTTTCGATGAAAGCCTTACATTTCCAAGTGACCACAATTAGGACTTTCCCAAAAAGATGTTTGCGTGTCTGTGGCAACGGAGCTCTAAGTTGTGTATTCAATGCTGGAGAGTGACACACTCTACATAGGTTAAAAAACGTTCTTAGAGAACCAACATGCTTAAAATTGAAACTGCTACAAGATGTGCGTAGCATGCTGAATGAAGGCTTCTCATTTCAAACAAAGAAGAGGAAACCAAATTCCAGGAAGTGAAACGAGCCCACCAGTATGGGAGATGTGCATGTGGACAGTTTCCAGCAGCAGCTCTTTGTGGACACATATAAACATTGCTGTGAAAAAAATTCGTACGAAGCGGGATTTGGCCAAAGTTGAAAGTCTTTCCAAAACCAAACCTAACGGACTTAGCAAAACAATGAATGTTGCAATAAGCTCCTGCAGGAAAGGTGCTTCAATGAAACAACTCCAGAGCAGGTAGCTACATTCTGCACAGTACAAAATGCATATGAATTCCAGGCTGAAAACTCACTCCAGAAGGAAGAAATGCGTGTGTTTCTCTCTGAAAGAACACTCAGCCACTATTCTTTTGCTTGCTCCTTTAAGGTCTTTGTAGAAACGTGTGTTTTCACTGCTGGAATACGTTGTGGGATGCATTGTTTTAATCTCTTGCAGGCCTCATGTTCTTTCTTACACAACGTGGAAAAACGCGGATTATGTTTGCCAAATCACTTGAAATCCAGAAAATCGCAACCTGCATCACTCTTGCTCAAACACGCTCTTTCACCTAATGCATTGAGAACATTCAAGAAAGCAGAAAATAAGGGCCTTTTGCAGTGAATTTCAGATTGTTGTGTACAAAAAGCCATTTATTTCGGTTGCAGAGTGCAAAAGCATGATTGACTTCATGTTCTCTATGAAACCCTTACATTTCCAAGTGACCTGAAGTATGACTTTCACAAAAACATGTGTTTGCTTGTCAGTGGTGAAAGAAACTCTAAGTTGTGTATTCAGTGCTGGGGAGTGACACACTCTACACAGGTTAGACAGCGTTCTTAGAGCACCAAGATGCTTAAAATTGAAACTGCTACAAGATGTGTGTAGCAGGCAGAAAGAAGGCTTGTCATTTCAAAGAAAGAAGAGGAAACCAAAATCCAGGTACTGAAACGAGCACACCAGTATGGGAGATGTGCATGTGGACAGTTTCAAGCAGCAGCTCCTTCTGGACACTTGGAAAAAGCAATGTAAAAACATTTCGTTAGAAGCGGGATTTGGCCAAAGTTGAAAGATCTTCCAACACCAACCCTAAAGAACTTAGCCAAACAATGAATGTTGCAATAAGCTCCTGTAGGAAAGGTGCTTCTATGACACAACCCCCGAGCAGGTAGCTACATTCTGCACAGTACAAAATGCATATGAATTCCAGGCTGAAAACTCACTACAGAAGGAAGAAATGCGTGTGTTTCTCTCTGAAAGAACACTCAGCCACTATTGTTTTGCTTGCTCCTTCAAAGTCTTTGTAGAAACGTGTATTTTCACTTCAGGAATACGTTTTGGGATGCATTGTTTCAATCTCTTGCAAGCCTCATGTTCTTTCTTACACAATGTGGAAAAACGCGGATTATGTTTCCCAAATAACTTGAAATCCAGGAAAACGCACCCTGCATCACTCTTGCTCAAACACGCTCTTTCACCTAATGCATTGAGAACATTAAAGAAAGCAGAAAAGAAGGACTTTTTGCAGTGAATTTCACACTAGTATGTACAAAAAGCCATTTATTTCGGTTGCAGAGTGCAAAAGCATGATTGACTTCATGTTCTCAATGAAACCCTGACATTTCCAAGTGACCTGAAGTAGGAATTTCACAAAAACATGCGTTTGCGTGTCTGTGGTGAAAGGAGCTCTAAGTTGTGTATTCAGTGCTGGAGAGTGACACACTCTACACAGGTTAGACAGCGTTCTTAGAGCACCAACATGCTTAAAATAGAAACTACTACAAGATGTGTGTAGCATGCTGAATGAAGGCTTGTCATTTCAAAGAAAGAAGAGGAAACCAAATTCCAGGTAGTGAAATGACCATGCCAGTGTGGGAGATGTGCATGTGGACAGTTTCAAGCAGCAGCTCTTTGTGGACACTTGGAAGCAGCGCTGTGAAAAAATTTCGTAGGAAGCGGGATTTGGCCAAAGTTGAACGACCTTCCAAAACCAATCCTAAAGGACTTAGCCAATCAATGAATGTTGCAATAAGCCCCTGCAGGAAAGGTGCTTCAATGACACAACTCCCGAGCAGGTAGTTACATTCCGAACAGTACAAAATGCATATGAATTCCTGGCTGGAGACTCACTCCACAAAGAAGAAATGCGTGTGTTTCTCTCTGAAACAACACTCAGCCACTATTCTTTTGCTTGCTCCTTCAAAGTCTTTGTAGAAACGTGTGTTTTCACTGCTGGAATACATTTTGGGATGAATTGTTTCAATCTCTTGCAAGCCTCATGTTCTTTCTTACACAATGTGGAAAAACGCGGATTATGTTTCACCTAATGCATTGAGAACATTCAAGAAAGCATAAAAGAAGGGCCCTAAACCTAGGTCCAATCCTATCCCTAATCGTTTATCTAAAACTAGCCCTAAACATAACACTAACCCTAGGTACAATCCTAACCCGAACCGTCTCTCTAACCTTAGCCCTCAACATAACCCTAACCCTAGGTCCAATCCTAACCCTAATTGTAGACGTAACCCTAGCCCTCAACATAACCCTAACCCTAGGTCCAATCCTAAACCTACTCGTCTATCTAACCCTGGCCCTCAAAGTAACCCTACCCCTAGCTCCAATCCTAACCCTAATCGTCTACCTAACCTTAGCCCTCAACACAACCATAACCCTAGGTCCAATCGTAACCCTAATCGACCCTCTAACCATAGCCCTCAACATAACCCTAAACCTAGGTCCAATCCTAACACGAACCGTCTCTCTAACCCTATCCCTCAACATAACCCTAACCTTAGGTACAATCCTAACAATAATCGTCTATCTAAACCTAGCCCTAAACATAACCCTAACCCTAGCACCAATCCTAACCCTAATCGTCCCTCTAACCTTAGCCCTCAACATAACCCTAACCTTGGCTCCAATCCTAACCCTATCGTCTCTCTAATCCTAGCCCTCAATATAACCTTACCTAGGTCCAATCCAAACCAAATCCGTCTTCCTAACCCTAGCTCTCAACATAACCCTAACCCTCGGTGCAATCCTAACCCGAACTGTCTCTCTAACCCTAGCCCTCAACATGACACTAACCCTAGGTCCATTCCTAACCCGAACCTTCTCTCTAACCCTAGCCCTCAACATAACCCTAACCCTAGATCCAATCCTAACCTTAATCATCTACCTAACCCTAGCCCTCAACATAACCCTAACCCTAGCTCCAATCCTAACCCTAATCGTCTCTCTAACCCTAGCCATCAACATAACCCTAACCCTAGTTCCAATCCAAACCCTAATCGTCTATCTAACCCTAGCCCTAAAAATAACCCTAACCCTAGGCCCAATCCTAACCCTAAACCTGTATCTAACCATAGCCCTCATCATAACCATAACCCTACGTCCAATCCTAATCCAAAAGGTCTGTCTAACCCTAGCACTCAACATAACCCTAACCCTAGCTCCAATCCTAACCTATTTATCCCTCTAACCCTAGCCCTCAACGTAACCCTAACGCTAGGTCCAATTATAACCCTAATCAAATCTCTAACCGTAATCCTCAACATAACCCTAACCCTAGGTCCAATCCTAACCTGAACCGTCTCTCTAAACCTAGCCCTCAACATAACCCTAACCCTAGGTCCATTTTTAACCAGAACATTCTCTCTAACCGTAGCCCTCAACATAACCATATTCCTACGTCCAATCCTAACCTTAATCGTCTACCTAACCCTAGCCCTCCACATAACCCTAACCCTAGCTCCAAACCTAACCCTAATCGTCTCTGTAACAGTAGCCATCAACATTAGCCTAACCCTAGGTCCAATCCTACCCTAATCATCTATCTAACCATAGCCCTAAACATAACCCTACCCCTAGATCCAATCTTAACCAGAACCGTCTCTCTAACCCTAGCCCTCCACATAACCCTAACCCTAGGTACAATCCAAACACTAATCGTTTATCTAACCCTAGCCCTAAACATAACTTCAACCCTAGGTC